>NC_134283.1:11080335-12355902 GCF_949628215.1 Phalacrocorax aristotelis | reverse complement strand
GAGATTTTGTACTGTTCAATACTAAAAAGTAGCCTATGCAGCAAGGAACAGAGATGAAATTGTTACACCTTCAGGGCAGGTATAATTTCCTATCTGTAGCTATTAGCCCACCCACCCCCTCCAGTGAGTTTTTGTTTGGGACAGTGTTTGCACAATAGATACCCATTCTTGCTGTTGCTGTTAGCAGTTGGTAGAATCACTGAGGTGCCAGAGAGACAGTGTTTATTTATTTGGTGTGACACAGCAAAGAGAGCAGAGTTTTTGGATCATGGA
Organism: Phalacrocorax aristotelis; assembly: GCF_949628215.1. NCBI lineage: Eukaryota > Metazoa > Chordata > Aves > Suliformes > Phalacrocoracidae > Phalacrocorax > Phalacrocorax aristotelis. The sequence continues at coordinate 12,355,629 of NC_134283.1, read as the reverse complement.
AGCATACCTCATGACTTAGTAGCGATGGACTCAACATGTCCTGTATCCTTTTCATGGTAAGTATTGGCACACAGTGTGCATAAATGACCTGTGAGCACACGTTGGTATTTCTGTTTCCTAGTACTTTAAATTTGCTTTGGCTTCTAGTGACATTAACTGAACAGATTATTGTCCTGATAAGCCAATACATTGTCATCCTTATGTCCTTGTTAATACAATACTACGAGTCTGGCTGTATCATCCCTGTGAAAAATAGGGAGAATTTTGTAGGTGAGCTCATGTGTTCCTTTATATCCTTTTTCATTCTTACTGTGGAACAGCCTCACTGGTGCGAAGTTCCAAATTTTTGCTGTGTTTTCTGTATATGCATGTTAAGAAGAGCTTTGCAAATCATTTGGGAAATAAACTGTAATTTGCTCTTTTATGAACCTCAAAATCACTGTGCTATGAATATATATTGAGAACTTAGAGAAAAAAATGCGGAAGAATTGTTATTAATAATGATTTCAGATGATTCCAAGGACATTCTCATACCGTTAAATCATTAGGACTTTTAAAAGTATGGGAGGTATTGTAGTGAATAAGAAGTGTAGTGTGTTGTGGATAATGGGTTTAGCAGAAATGTATACTCAAAAACATGCCAATGGAACTTTACAGACATAACTGTAGTAGACAAATAAGGGAAATGAAGCTATAAATCAGTGTTAGTGACAACCCCTGGGACAGGTGGAACACAAGTTACATTCTCTATGACCGAATAAAGCTTCTAAGGAAGTACCTGGGCCAAATCTTAATGAAAAAGAGTAGCCATAGCAGCTACATTTTAGGTGTTGATAACACACTGAGTAGTAGGGGAAAAAAAAAAAAAAGAAAAATTATTTAATTTTCAATGAGACGTGAGAAGCCCGGTTATCCTTTACCCTCTTGTGCTTTTCCTGCTGAACTGGTAATTGGATGCAAGTAAAATGGAAGCCTATAGTAAGTATATTGGATAGTATACACTATAACTATATTCTGCTTACGCTGGAATTGCTGCAGTGCTCAGAGGCCGGTTCAGAATTGTACTGTGGGTATTGCAGTGATTTCTACCCCAGAGCTTGCAGGTGGCACTGGCACAGCACCAGCTCTGAGTGACTTGCTGCCCCATTCCTCAGATGTCAGCTTGCTGAACATCATGCTCTGGCTAATTTATACCAGTTTGCTTCTTTGCACAAGTTTCCCAGTCATAAGGATGGATGGAAGACAGGTCTAAATACTATTGGCATTCCCAGCTAATGGGTAATGTTACACCAGAGGGTGTTTTCTAGGCTGGCAGGAGGAACACTACAGGGTAGCATGTCAGGGGAGCTGCTGGGCAGCCTCTCCATCTGCGTTGCAGTTGTGTCCAGCCCTTCTCCACACAGTACAAAAGCCAGTCACTGAACTCATTTGAAGGTGCCTGTTCAGTCCTAATTATATATTTTGCTTCTCAATACATGCTCGATTTTAGATATGCCTGATTGCATGCAACACCTTATTTAATTTTTGTTTTTTAAAACAGAATTGGAGGCAGGAAGCACATTGCTGAGCAACCTCATGTGTGACTATTTTCATCCGCTCTGATAACAATATGCATACTGAGCAAAGAAAATATTTGTTCTCTCCCTAGGAGATACTTTTAATGTACAGTCACTGTGTTTGTCCTGTGACTTAGAGGAGCTTTCATGTTTCTAATTCCAATCTGTTCAATCTCCTACTTAAATTATAAAATAAGTCTGTAGTAATTCATGCAGGTAGTGTATGTTTGGCTAAGAATGTAGTGATAGTTTGTTTCATCTTCTGTAGAAAGGAAGTAAAGTAATAAAGACAACTTCAGGCCTTATTAAGCCCATTATTTCCCTGAATTTCTGTATGTGAAGGGGAATCTGAAAACGCATTCATACACCTGAAAAGTGATTCAGCCTTATTTTGGCATTGCTCTTCTGTCATTTACAAGCAGAAGAGACTCACTTCTGAGTTACTGTAGCCCTCACTTAGCAATGATTTTGTATGTCAAGGAGAATAGTAAATCCTGTAATGACTCCAGCTACCAAAGAAGAGTAAGCCCCTAACATAACCAAAGCATAAAAGGATTTATCATAAACTAAATTAAATCATCAAAACTCAGCTCATCAATAGATACGAAGCAATAGGCAGAAGAGAGAAATCAATTTAGCATCTTCGTAGATCAGGGGACTCACTATTCTCTTGCAGTGCTTTTCCAGTACACAGATGATAAAACTAGCATCACTACAGTTTAAATCAATCCAAATACAGTTATTAAATGATAAAGTCACCAGGGAGGTAGGAGATGTGGTGTGGTGTTGAACTAGCCTTTTACTGTGGAGCCACAAGTGAAATAAATTCATAGGAACTAATTGTACTTGTGTAAGCTGCAGAACCTCTGTGCAATGTAGCAGGACTGGGAAACTGCTCGAAGGAATCTGGGAACCAGAGGTGGGGAGTGTGCTGCAGGCAACGAGGTGTGTATATTGGCAGGTGATAGATGAGGGCCTTGTGAAACAATTGACGTAATTGCTGGCATAAAACAGCACCAAGAGATTTTACTTTGAATCCCACAGAAAATATTTAAAGGCAAAAATAAGAAAGAAATGAAACGGTGCTGGTCTTGGCCAGGCTTTTTCTCTTGCAGGTGACCAGAATGACTTGCTGTCCAGTGGAGCTTAGTGATAAAGTGCAGCTTAATGATTTTTATAAGGAACCCTGATAAACTCCTTGAAATTATTTCTGTAAGGATTACAAAATGAAGACAATTCTAATCTTCTTCTGTAATTATGCTGCATGCTTCAAAACGCTGATCTCAGTAACAAATAAAAACGAGGTCTAATTTACTTAATGGAACAGGTTATGTAGACCTTCAGTTTTGTTAAGAGAGCTAAGTTATAAGTATTAAAAAAAATTAAGACACAATTAACGCTGCATTGATAGTAGTTAGAAAGACAACTGAACCCTTTCAAGAGAATGTTTTTCTTTTTTCAAGCAATTACCCTAATGAAATTGCTACTTGTAATCTGGTCTGCTTGATACAAATTCAGGATTTCATTAAACATTCAGAATGTCACAGAGGAATATCACAGCTTTGCACTCTCTTCGGAAAAATCACAGAATCACAGAATGGTAGGGGTTGGAAGGGACCTCTGGAGATCATCTCGTCCAGCTACCCCTGCTTGAGCAGGGGTCACAAGAACGCATCCAGGCAGGTTTTGAATGTCTCCAGGGAAGGAGACTCCACAATCTCCCTGAGCAGCCTGTTCCTCTGCTCTGTCACCCTCACAGTAAAGAAGTTTTTTCTTATATTGAGGTGGAACTTCCTGTGTTCCAAAAAATGCCTATACATTGGTGATCTTACTATAGTATTTATCCATCAAATAATTTGGATTTGCTTTCCTGTAATACCAAGTTGCTTATACTTATTCCCATCACATTTCATAAAATGAATATGAATTACAACAGGGTTTTTTCAGCTCTTCACCTTTTTACTGCATATTTTAAAAAATAACTTGTAATATCCTTTGATTACAGTTGGTAAAACTTTATCAGAACTTTATTTTGGTGGTGTTACATGATTTTTTTGTGATCCAATTCTGTCAAAAGCATTAAAATGACTGAGCATGCCTATAGCTCCAGCATATATAATGTATAACTTCTACTAATGAAATTTCTTGGAACCATGTTCTGAAACGAGATATGAAGGCTTGACACTTGGTGTGCAATGATGGTTTAGCTTGGTGCAACTCCTAAAGTAATTTTAGAATTATCTGAAAATCATCCTGAACTTGAGCACCTGGAAATGGGTTCTACTGGTTATGTTTTCAAGGTGTTTGTGTGGAGGTTGTAATACAATCATGAATTCCCCCATGCCAGGAGATGCTGGAGCATATGTATATGTAATTTCAGATATAATTTTCTAATTCGTACATGTATTTCTGTGTACACAAAAGTGTGTGACTGAAAATCCAGACTCAGAATTTTAAGTTAGTCTTACATCAACACCGAAGTATAGTAAAAAATTCTTAAACTGAGTGGGTTTTATCTCAACAACAAGTTAGTGACATGGATAGAATCTGCTAAAAAAGAATGTGCATCTGTCGCTTTGCTTTCGGTTCTATATAGTCTACTGTTTCAGTGAGATGCAAGGATATCATTTAATGGAAATGAGAAATACACTTTACTCAAAATTATCATAAAAAGGGTTAATGCAGAATGTAGAGGTGACTAGTTACATTATTTTATTGCAATAATACACTTGCTGAGGAAAAACTCTGTTATGACACATTCCATTATTGCTGTTACAGACCCGTAATTTGAAGATTACTGCTCAAAAACCCAGACGAAATGATTTTACAATCATGGGCCCATTAAAGGTTTAAGAATTGTCTGGTTAGATTAGCAAGAATTTATTTGTGGAAAATGTTGTGTGATTTATTATGCGACTTGAAAAGCACACAGACACGCGTACTTGTAAAACAGGCTGCATCTGCAGAACAGCCAGCTCCCCTCCGTGCTGCGTGCGGGGCCTTCTCACCTACGGGTAAACTTTGTTTGTATTGATCTGCTTATTATTTCTACATCTTTAGCATAGTAGAGGTATTTATTTTAACATCCAATTCTCTCATCCCAAGTAGACAAGATGTGTTACTATTGATCCTCAGGCCAATCATCCTTTAAGCATCCATTAAGATCCAGAGTGATAGACAAATGTGAATTACAATTATTATAATTCCATCAAAGGGCTGCTAAGATAAGGCACAAGTCTGTAGCTCAGCAAGTCTGTAGCTCAGCGAGGATAAGGATCACCTGAACCCCTGAGATACTACTGTAGCCACCCTTTATACTGTTCAAATAAAGAGGCCTAAAGCAGCATCTCAGTGTGCTGAGAGGTGTCCTTTGGTGAACTATGGTCCTTCCAGGCACTAAAGCCCTTAGCTCTCCATTTCACCACTCTGCCAGAGTTTTTCACTATCAAATAAGAATCAGCAAAAGGGAACCTGAGTCTGTGCTTTGACTTTAATGTGCTTTCTATGTCCAATGCGATATGTTTCCCGTAGACGCTCCAGAAAGCATCAGTCATCACCATTGCCCTAAAATAGTTTCAGCCTGGCCTGGCATTTTCTCATCCATTTCTGCCTTTTCTCTTATCTGGCGTTTCCTTTCCCATGTTATAATTTGGTCTTTTGCTCTATTTCCCTGGCCAAATCTGACTTGGAAACTTTCTGCTGAGTGGATTAATTTTAAACAAGATATGATGCCATGAGAGTAGCTCTGTGGAATGGTTTTATTGTAGACACGTTTGAAAGTATTTGTTTAACTGAGCTGTGTGTTTAAAATTACACTTGTGAGCTTATGGGCAAATGAGGATCATAGTTCTAATCAGTATTTTTAAATTGCGTGGCACCTCAGGCAAATCAAGTATGCTTTTCTCTCATATTTTAACCATATAAACAGGCATTTAGAATTGTGCAGCTGTATCCCTCGATGGCACAGGAATAATTAACAAATATGCAAATATCTGTCTGAATGTGTACCTCGATGTGCATCAAATGGGCCTTTGGTATGACAGACCTGGCAATGTACACAGCTGTGCAAGTCACCTCGCATGGGCTCAGGAAACCCAGCTCCCCCACCAGTCCTCCCTGCATCCACTTTTGTTATTACACAAGCTTATTAGCATTCTTGCACGTGCTTGTTTTTAACCTGTTTTGGGGCAGTAGCTGATGTAAACCTGACTCTTAAGATGACAATCAGAATTTTGAAATAGCACAGGGCTTTCAATACAGCAGAGCAACTGTGATTTTTTGGTGTTGCATCTCTGTAGTGAGAATCTTACTCGTGGCGTGTGTGCTGCTAAAGGGTGATGTTCACTGTTAGGAAATACCTCAACTTTACCTGAGCATCCCAGTTCCTCTTACCACTGTCTCTTCCTTTTTTTATTCTTCCCCAGGAACGTCGCGCTGGTGATACAGTCGCTCCACCAGGTCTAGTCAGAGTGAAGGGTTGAACCCGGGCCCATTGATGACAGAACAACCGAGTCCCAGTTTTTCTAACTGAATTGCACCTATCACAACTCGCCCTGGAGGGCATGCTGGCCAGCGTGTGTTGTCAGCACAGTTAGACCTTAATGTTGGATGGAGACCCCTTAAATATGAATTTTACTTGGGAATTGCATACCTTTCATGGGAAACTGGGTACAGTAATGTATGCTATTGATTGTTTTGTGATGTTGATTTTACCAATCAGTATTTAATTTAGCGATCGGAGAGATTCTGTTGTAAATAGCCACAGACTGGTATCTCTCTTGTGATGCAGCCACAGAATGCAAAGGTGCAATTTTTTAAAGTGTGTAGGGAAATTTTTATGTGTTTATGGTGAAATGCAGCAAGACGTGATCTTTGCCCTGGGGGATTAAACCATGCCCTGTAGCACAGTCCTCATTTGTATAGTTTAAGAGAAGTTGCTGTCCCAGAGTTTTGTGGTGTTGTTGGAATCCAGCTGAATTAAAATGCTGCTCAGCGGGCAGCAGCACTCATGTCAGAGCAGTGCAGCAGCGCTGTCAGGGCTTTGCTCCTTGGAAGAGAGAAGCTGTGCCACCAGCAGAGGACCCAGTACTGGTTTCCCGGGGGAGGACATGCACCTGCGAACGGGAAAACGACAAAAAGTTGAGAAGTACATGAGTTAGAGCTGGTTCATTTTAGCAGTTCATCACCTGAATAAGGGTATCTTTTATCTTTTGCTATTCTGCTCATGGAGTTCCCAGTTAACTTTGTCTTGCTGCTTGCTGTAAACACAAGACACTGTCTGTTTTCAGTGAACAGTACAGTTTTACGTCGCTTATATTGATCCAAATTGTGTTGACTTGATGTGGATACATATCCCTGTTTGTATGACCAGGTTGCTTGTTTCACACTTGGCAAGGCCTGGAAGGGTCTGGGCCGCGTCCCTTCGCACGAGTGACAGGCAGCGTGCCTTGAAGGCAGCGGAGAGCCCGGGGGACAGCCGAGCTTGTAGCGCGGCTCTCTGCCTGCGGCCGTTCCCGATGGCAGCCGATGTTAACGCCCTTCTCCGCGTTCCCTGCCGCAGGCGGAAGCTCCCGCAGCAGCTCTCCCAAGCCCCCACGGCCGCCCAGGGGCCCGCAGCGCGGCTCCAGCTGGAACCCTGTTAGGGCTGGCGGCGGCGGCCGGGGTACAGCTCCGCCCGCCCCCGCGCCTTCCTCCCGGCAGGGGGGGCCGGCGGGCCGCGGCGGCGCTGGGCGCGGCCTCCCGCCATGGGGCCGCGGGCTCCCAGCAGCCCGCCCGACGGAGTGGCAGCCGCCGCAGGGCGCTCCGCTGCCGCCCCCGTGCCCGGCGCGGCGCGCCATGGCGGCGGGGCCCCGGGCGAGGCGGCAGCGGGACGCCCCGTGCCTGAGAGGAAGCCCGGCGGCCTGGCGCTGCGCGGGTGGGCTCGGCCCTCGCCTTCCCTTCCGCCCCGGGCCGCGCTCCGCCTGCGCCGCCCGCTGGCCCGCGGCGGCCCCTCAGGTGTGCGGGGCGCGGCGAGGCGCGGAGCGGGGCGGCGCTCCCCTCGCCCTCCGGCCCGGCCGCCGCAGCTGCACGGCCGACCTGTCACGTGGGGCGGCGGCGGCGGAGCGGCGGCGGCGCTGCTGCTGTCTGTCCTCTTCCACCTGCCCCGGAGCGGGGAGCGCGGGCCGGCCATGGGGCTGCGGCGGCGGCGGCCGGCGCCAGCGCCACTCTCGGCCCCCCAGCCGGCGGGGGAAGCGCGGGCTGGCCCCGCCGCCGGCTCCTGTGGCTCGGCGTAGAGGCGAGGCGGGCGCGGAGCTGCCGTGGTTCCCCCCGCGCTGAAGGGCGGGCGGCGGCGGCGACCCGCCATGGAGAAGGCAGCGGCCGCGGAGCTCCGGCAGGGCGCGCTGGTGCCGCTCACCGCCATCTGCCTGGGTGAGTGGCTCCCCGGCGGCGGGGCATGTCCGGGCACGGCGGGGCTGCCGGCTCCCCTCGTCCGCTACGGGATGTTACCGGGTGGGGAGGTGGGGAGCGGGACGGGACGGGACGACGCAGAACGGTGTCGGCGGGTCCCCTTCCCGCCCCTCCGCGCTCTGACGGGGCGGGCGGCTGCGGGTCACGCAGGGCGCCTGGCGGGGAGGCCGAGCGGGGTTCTACCCGCTCCCCGCGGAAGCTAGCGGTTTGCCCTTGGCTTTGAAGCCGCCACGGTAGCCCCGCATAGAGCCTGGAGGAAGGGGAGAAAAAAAAAGTTTAGACGTTATCGGTGCCTTCTCCGGACTTACAACTCCCGCGAGGCGCGGTGCGGGCGGCGACTCACGGGGCCGTTACGAAACGGCCGGCGGTGCCGCCGCGCCTGCCCGGCGCTCGGTCGTGTTTCTCGCCTGCCTGTGACTTCTCTGAGTGGCAGGGTGGAAAAACATCCACCACCACCCCCCCCCCGCCGCCGTTTCTCTGCCATGTTCTGCTCTCCTCCCTGCCTTCTGCTGGAAGCAATTGCTCTCCGCTCTGCTTCGCAGCAGGTGTTAAGTTATGGCAACGTGATGAAGCGTGTTACTGGTTTTCAGTCTGTCAGTCCTTTCTGTCAGGGAAGATGTGTTTTTCTGTTAGGGAGAAGCGTTGATGCCCGTGACTAGTACCAGAGAGCGAAAGGCCCCGCGTATGTAACAGGGGCACATGGAAACTGGGAGTTATTAAAGCTGACTGCTCCTTTCCAGCATGCTGCCAAAAGATTCTGATGGAGCAGTGTTGTCAGAAGTGTTGCTGCGCGCAGCGTAGGGGTGCCGGGCCTGCTCTGAACTGTCCCGACGGCTGTTCGGTAAACTGTTACGGCTCCTCGAAGTAGAACGTGCTAAAACCACAGCTCTTTGCTAATACAGGGTATTAGACTTAATTTTTAATGATGCCAAATGACAGTTAGTGTTTGTTACGTAAATGATCAGAAATGGGTATCTGTGGCCCGACTGCTCGTTCTATTTCTGTGTGTTTTTTAACATCAGTGTTTGCCTAGAAAAATGAAGGAAGTTGAAGTTTAAAAGCTGCTCTGGTTACTTCAAATGTATCTATTTTAACTAATGGAAGTGCAATATAAAAAGCTATCTATACTACAAAACAGTTTGAACATCCGTTCTAGCTAGTACAACACTTGTTTTTTCAGAGACTTAAAGTGATGTCAGTGATGTGCACAGCACGAGGATAATGTCTGCTGCGCTGTTTATTTAAAGTTAGAGAAAGATACAAGTTCCTGTCATATCTCTGAATTTCTTGGGGGATTTTTTGTGGTCTGGTCAGACCTGTGTTAAAGGTTTTGTTGTTTAACAGAAATGTTATGGTTATTATTAAAATGATTAATAAGATAACAAAAGATTATGTAAACTCCAGAGTTTAAGTGAGAACACTTCTTGTATTTAGCTGTGGGTAATGCCAGGTTGAAAGCTTAGTAGATTTCTGCTTTCTATGACTTCTAGAATTTCACTGTCTGGCTCTTCTTTTCAGCTGGAATGTATTATTCCTATTCCTTGCACAACTGACAGTAGTGGAAGTTCAGAAACATGAGAGGTGGGAAGCTTGTATGGTATTCTGCTTCAGTAAACCCATAATGCTGCTGCTTTAAGTATTTTTATATTTTACTTCCTGCTTGTCTGTCCTTTCCTTTCATCCTTATTTTTGGTTCTTGCTTCTTGCCATTCTTTTCTTTTATTTCCTTTATCCCCCTGTAGGCTGTATGTGGTGTTTGGTGCCTGTATCAATGCACTGCCACTGACCATTGCTGTGTGTGACCTCGTCTGTAAACTGCTGCTCCAAAGACTGGAACTGGGTTTGTTGCAACTGTTCTTCCATGAGGCCATTTTGTTTCTCATTCTTGAGAAATTCTGGAGGACATAGAAAGTTATCAAATAGCAAGTAATTAAAACAGCGAAGCTGACATCTCTCCCTTCTGGCTGTGGGAAAAGCCTGGTAGATGTCATTTGGTTCAGAGGTGCCGAGATGTAGATTTCCCTTTTGATCCAAATAACCGCTTCCCCAGCTGAAAACCTCACCCTGAAAATAATTTAGCAATCCAAGTGAATGGCACAGTAAGTTTCCTACATGGAGTTTAAGCCAACTGAACTGCTTCTGTTTTTTCTGGCCTTCCCGTAACTCTGTCCAACTGTTAACAAAAAGAGCATCTAGAAAACTTTCTAATATAACCCTAGTCTCTCACCTTTTTTTACTTTGACAAGGTTTTGTTTTGACAAGAGACAAGAAAATCAGCAGGGAATGGCTGTTCTTTCTTTTGGGCCTCTGACACTTTTGAGAGCTGAGTGCTTCAGAAAACACTGGTTTACAGCACTCTTGTGGTTTGATTTGATGGTCTTGAGTGAGACTGAGAGCGAGGAAAACAGATACTGGAAACTGTAAGCTTATTCAGTTTCTGAAGAAAGTACCTAATGTGAAACTTAGACTTTTTTTTAAGGAATTGTTGTTCTTGACTGCTGACTTCTTAGTGTGAGAGAGCTTGAAAATGAGAGCAAAGAACTTGCAACAGCAGCCAATGGATGTTTTGCATTTGCAGAGGTGAAAGCATTTTTGCGCAGTGGCTGGCAGGCCTGGTGTGCAAAGCTGCCTGTAACTCTGTCCTGCTAGCGAACTAGGGGCTATCTGTTTAACAGTCCTCAGAAGAAAGTAACAAGACTCAGAGTTGGCTAATTCTACTCTATCATGCCCCTTGTCTTCATGCTACTTATTTCCATTTAAAGGGCGTGGGGCTCCTCATCAGCCGTGCGAGGGAACCTCTGCTTGGGAGCTCGTATTCTGTTATGGCCATCAGGAAAATTTGGGTAGGAAGCATGAAAAAAGATTGTGTAATGGTAGTACAGACCTAGATGTTTCCATACAAGGCATCTTCAAACATTCCTTTCGGTTGTGGTGATAATAGTTATGCAGAGTATATTCATGTACTTTCTTTGGAGCAAAACAAAATATTTTAATTTTAATGAAATTAAATTTGTGACTTAATCACTGGTTAATTTCTTCTCAGTCTTTATGACTATATTACTATGGTTACAAGAATAGCAGTGCTTTAATACCGTGTGAGTAAATGTTCTGTCACCATTATTGCTGTGATCCAAGGTTTGTCACAAACAGACACACTGCTCTGTCACAGAGCGAGGGTTAAGAGAGCCAAGCTGTTTCCTGGAACAGGATGGTAGTGTTGCTCCTAGGTGCGCTTATTGACCTATGGGAGCAAGCTAGCGTCACAAAACAAAGGAAATAATTATGTGGCACGTTGTTATTATCATATAACAAATGTTACTGTACATTAATTATGTAATAAAATCAGTGCTGTTATGGTCCTTTGAACATTGTGTTAATGCTTATTAACACAAATCTGCAGCTCAGGCCTGTTTCTTCTCAAGCCGCAGCATACGTACGCTGCTGTTCAGTTGCCCTCCTTCCCTTGTGTGTTACTAAAAGGTCCATCCTGCAACCACTTAGAAGGAGTGAGAAGTCGCTGCCCTTGCCCTTATGGTAGTATGCTGAAGTCCTCTGCAACAGGCAACCCCAGGAGTGGTTGTTCTCTGGTTTGCAGGGCCTGTTAGCCTGAGGTCCATAGTGGTATGTGTGCCTGCCGAAATCTCTGTCTGTGTTTAGCTTTTGGAGCAGTGGCTTCAGGAAGGAGAAAGTCCAAATTGTGGACATCCAGACATAAGTCAGGGAAGGACTGCTGTGGGCACCTGGGCTGCTGCTGTTTGGTGATTGTTCAGACCCACCAGTGACTGAAAACTCTGGCTGGGCTGGAACTGGCAAGCCAATGGATTGTTTTTAGCTTTTCTATTTCCACCCCTTTAGTGGTAGGTACTTTTTTCGTCTTGTGCTGGTTTAAGTTATACCAGGAGGTGGTCGGGGCAAGGGTCATTGTTTTGTGATGTGTTTAGACAGTGTCAAAGACAATAGGGGCCTGCGCGCCTACGTGCTGCTCTGAGACATAAATAGTGTTAATTGTCAGCAGCTTCCTAAGTGACTGTTGGGAACAGGGACGGTTTCTCTTCCTCTCCCTTCCTATTGTTCATTTTTTAATGATGTTTTTTTACTAAATGCTTGCCAACAGATTGACTATGAAAAGATTTAGGACTCAACACATGCAAAATAAAGCCAGTGTGAGTGCTTGGGCTGGGATGTTGTAAATTAAGTTTTTGTAACCTTTTAAACCTTTCTAATTCTTTTAAACATTTATTTTATTAATAGCCTGTTTTTGTAGATTATAGAAGACTGCTAAAATGAGAGCAGGTAGTGAAATACACTGTAATTGTTAGAGAAGTGCCTTGAAGAATGTATGGGGAAACTAATATGGAACTACATGCTAACACTGACCTCTGGAGCAACAATGACACGGGAAATTTTTTGTGGTAGTAACTACACTTACCAGATCACTTTAACAGTATATACTGTGAGAGGAGACTTCTGAGAAAGTGAAGAGTATTTGGAAACTAATTTGTAAGTCAGATGTGTGTTGCAAGCACCGCCTCATCCTGTTTTGATTATAGCAGTGGACGTTTTTGAAAACTTCATTGCCTTTGATTAGTCAAGGTAATCATGTTAGCTTTAGCAGTTTATTTTCAAGGTGACATTTACCTGAGAGGAACAAACTTTGCTTTCTGCAGAGGAGACATTTAAAGATGATAATCTCCTTAGTTATCTTCCAACATTTAAGGGTATAGAGTGACTAGCTGTGATGATGAATGTTTTAGCATAGTTGTTCTTCTGTCTTCCCCAATTAAAAGAAATCCTGCAGAAGACAACCTAGAATAGATTGGCAGTTGTTTCTTTTGGTAGCACATTTGAGAGGTACTAAACTAACATTGTGTGTTGACTTTTTTATAGCTACAGTGAAGGATAATAGTTGATTACGTGACTTGCCTGTGTACATAAGCAAAGTTCTTGTTGGAAGGCTGCAATGCATTTATATTAACACCTCAGCAAATGCCTAGAAATGATTAACCACGGACCGCCACCCAGCACCACTGGAACCTGTATCAACATTATTTTTCTGTCTTTACACAGTGAATCTCTTCCTGACTGGGAAAACAGAAAGTGCTGTTACCTCATTAGGTAAGACATACTTCTCATATTTGTATTTACTGTTCTTTTGAGTTGTTACTGTTTCTTCCCCATGCGAAGAGATCTTTTAATAAAACAGTATGACCTTTGTTTGAGAGAGTAACAATGATGTTTTAGGAAGTTTAGGACTTCTAAGTCTTCCGGGGGTTATAGATAGACTCCATCAGTGTCACTGTGCTAGGAAAAAATCATAAGCTTGAGGCTGAGGTTGCAGTACATGCTGAAATGTTTAGGGGAAAACTCTGTTTAGGAAATGTGCCTGGGAATATCAGGCTGGGGACAGTGGCGCACTCCCAGGGGAGCTGAAACGAATGTTAAAGATGTCTCATGAATGACAAAGTGGAAATTCAACCAGAATCACAGCTCTTAGTTTAATTTCATTCTCTAAAGCAGTACTGTGACTTCCTGACATTACAGGAGCATTGCAATCAGGGTCCTCTTAGTGATAAGGGCCCTCTTGTGCCTGTCAATCCACAGTCGCTGTTTGTAGGCATACTTTTGCCCAAATAGGTTGCAACTTAAATTAAAACAGAAAAACCAAATAAGAGAAAGAGGAGGAAAGGAAATGGGAAAACACAAAAATAATTGTAAGGCAGTGGGCTGATTAATGCGGGAGCTTGAGCGTTCAAGTCGACATGGGGGTTTGAGAGAAGGTTTAAATCAGGAAAAGGTAGCAATTTTATGATTAGGTAACTTCCTTAAATTTAGACTGGGGAAGCGTGGATGAACCATATAGGACATACATTGTTTGCAGCATTGTAGTTATGTTCTTTCACTGGAAAAAATCCAGAATGTCTTCTGTATCCTAGACTGTTCTGTCTGGATGATTCTGTGAGTTTTGATGGAGTTTGCCATCCGTTGGCTATGTGGTATATGAGTTTACAAAGTGCAACTTGAGTAATTACGTATAATTACTGTGTCTGGCTTTGCTGCTTTCTAATGCTGTTCTAGAAACAGAGAGAGAAAGTGGTAACATTTGTCTTTTATTCTTTCAGGTATGCTGAAAACCTCAGAGTACTGTGGCCTTCATGTTTTCTTGTCTTGATATAGTTTCGAGTTACTTTGTCTCCTGACAGCATAACTGGAGCGAGGGAGAAAAATGATCATAAAAGGGCATTGCAATAGTGTGATTCGTGTGTAGCTTCTCTTACCTGTGTGTTGGAGGATAACATGTTAGGATAATGCATTCGTAAGGCAGATGACCCTGCCAGGAATCATCTTGCAGGAGATGTTCCTTAGGAGCCCTGGTAAGAGTTGGGAGGAATGCTTGCTGTCCTAAACACGTCCTGACAAAGCAGCTTATTACAGAGTTGATCTCTATGATAAGGTATAGTGTGGTTTCTTTTCAGAAAACAATAGCAGAAATAATGAGTTCTGGAGAACACAGGTAAAGCCACCATCTCAGCTGTATTTGTACAACAACTTTAAGCTGGAAAAGCTGCTGCTGCTGACAGGCAGCAGTCCTCTCCCTGAGTCCCCTTTCCCCAGGCTCGCGGTGAGTCCTTTTCAGCCTGTAGATCCAGTGGATCACGAGCTCAGATTTTGTCGGATCAGCGAGTTGAACCCTTGGGTTGTGCCTTTGGTGGTTCCAGTATCAGGGCAGAAGCAACCTGCTGGAGACTGGATAAAGTGAAGGGGAGCCTTAAGTCCTTTTTTTTCTCCACAGGCGTAAGGTGTCTGCATTAAGCAATGTGTGCAGGCCCTCCTTGAGGCAGCATCTGGAGAACTTGGGGAGAGTTTCCTGCTGACCCTGATATAGCTACTGAGGAAGTATATACTGCCAAGTGTTCAGTTTTGAGAGAAGGTTCCTTGTGGCAGGTGCAGACCATCCTTTATCCCGGAGCAGATGGCTGGGATGTGTCCCTTCGGGCTGGGGCAGATCCCAGGGTGTTGCAGAAGAGTGTATAGGATTTATTTTCTGCTGGGATCATCTGAAAATTTATTCCTGCGCAGCTTAGTGCCCCAGCTCTGGTGGAGCTCGACGTCTGTCTGTTATAGTCACTGTTGCAAAAATAGGATTAATGTTATTCATTTAAAGTTTTGGGAACTTTCTTGCAAGTATTTGTGGCATACTTAACTAGTAAGGGAAATCTACTGCTGTTTACAGAAAGAGCATCATTAAGATTTATATCTGGTTGACAAAACCAATCTGAACTCAAACCTTTTCTGGCATTTGTTTAAAGTTTTTTTTAATCTATAAAAGATTCATTATTGTCTGTCTTGAGAATATCTTTTTGAAAAGCATCATCTTAGTAAGATTTTTGGTGGATTGGTTTGCTGATCCAGGTATTATGTTTCTTTACTAATCCTAAATGTGGAAAACGAAAACTCTTTGGGGGTTTGGATTTTCACTTTTCTTCTGGGTTTGTGCAGAAAGGCTGCAGAAAAAGTGTTACAGAACAACTCTTGAAAAAAATGTTGTCGCAGCTTTTATGCGTTGTCGCTGATGATAAGGCCTTCAGAATCCAGGACTGTACCTTTCTATTTAGAGACTTCCCTTTCCTGTAGATGTTTTGGCAATTTGAAAAGGCTTTTGTTTGTTTTCTTTAAGGAATCACACTGTCATGCTGAAGCCCAACTCAATAACAATACTTAAGCATGTATGTGATTCTGCGAACTTCATGGCCAGGAGCTGAAGAGGGAAGTGGGGCCCCTTTGTTGACATTGAAACGCTAACAGTGTGAAATTGTGCCCTTGTGTGTTTTTTCTGTTTGTTGCCAGCACTGAAGGCTTTGTTTAATACAGGTTTTTCTTTCAAAATGTATGCAGGTGAGAGAACAGCTCGCTGAAAGCAGCACTCGGATACTTCACCTTGTCTGCCATGCAGCAATCAGTGCGCAAGGAGAGGCAGACAGCTGTTTGGGAAGATCTGTTGATTTATTGCAAATACCATAGTAATGAGCATTTATGCTTCTGATGCCTTTCAGTTCCCATCAGACAATTAAGTGAGGTTTGGGTAAACACAATAGTAGCTTTGGGGGGTGAACGGGGGTGTGTTCCCAGTTTGCTCCAGTAGGTTTAGGGGACTGTGGACATATCCTTAGAATAAGGTAATTATGTTTTGGCAATATGAATTCAGATTAGTAGTCCATTCAAATCAGGAGCCTTTGTAAGAGCAAAGCAGTTGTCCTTTCAATTTTGAGTAGGGCAAATCCAAAATGCTTCTTGTGTGTCAGAAGGGTAAAGCTATGGGAAAGTATTGAGGAACAATGACCATTGCCAGATGAACTGCCCAAAATGGCATGTAGTGTCTGTGCAGCCCTTACTTTGCTTATGTCCTTAGATTTTCACAGCTGTAATTCTAAAATGCTGAATGCTAAAATGGAAAACCTTTTTCTTTTGTCTGTTCTTCTTTCCATGTCCCATGTTCATAGCAGATGTGCCATATTAATAAGAAAAAGTGTTTCTCACTGAGAACCTGAACTATCATGTTGATCAGATCCAATGCTTACAAAATAGGAAACTAGACATTATTGCAGAAGAAAAAATGCTAGTGATGTTACTTCAAATAACTATTGCTTGGGATCTGTGTAAATACTTCACCAAAAAACTCCGCTTAACCGCACTGATGAATGCATGAGTGGAAGTGCTCGTGTGGAGTCACCAGCATGTCAGTGGGACTTCATCAGAATGGAAAGTAAAATAAGCTTTGTGTAATTCTGATTCTGTTCTGTGTTCTAATGCATGTACTGTGAATAAGGGGTGTTAATCCAGAACAGTATTTGGTACAAGGAGAACAGAAGTATTTGCAGAACTGTTGCTAGAAGCCTCTGGATAGTGATGTCTGGTGTATTTGCTCTTTCTGCTTTGTGCATCCTGTTTCCTTCCCATTGAGAAGTTTTAGTAATCTGGCAGTTAAGAAATGCAGTCTTTCTAGCTCCTTTCATGTGGTTGTGATCTCTAGATCCTCTTATGCTGCTGCGATACATTGATGCAGTGACAAGTGGAGGAACACATTTATAGACCTCAACAAACTGAGAACTAGAGTTGAAAAGTCCAGTGGATCTTATATTTGCTTTTGTAGTTCTGTAATCGCATCTGCATCTCAGTATTTTGCCAGCATCTAGCATGGAGCCTCTCTGGTTTTAGATATGTGATAATGTTCTTGTTTTTTGTAACTGCTTTACTGCAAAATATTTGTTTGGAAAATAGATGTTTTCATGTACTTAGGTATTCTGTATGCTTTTGTGGCCTTTTAAACTAGTAGGAATTATATGCATACGTTTCTGTGGAATGCCCTGCTTGGAGAGTAAAAAGAATGGGGTTTTATATGTTTTACCTCAGGTAAGTTACTCACCTCATGCTTTTTATATTCCTGTGACTCTCACTTTAAAAGTGCTTACTGTGAACAAACAGAATAGAGCCAGGCATGGATTCTGGTGGGGGGGATACTGCAGGTTGGCCCCAGCCCCAGCCAGGAGCTCTGTAGGCAGCCCTGCCACCTGACTTGATTGCAGCCAGGCAGTTTTGCCGACACTTCTTCACGCCATCACCAGTGCAGCTAAATCTGATCCTGACTGTGAATTGAAAATTACGTATTTATGTGGCTGAATTTCAAGCAATGCTGTAAATCTGTGATTTATAGCACAGTGTATTTGGATGCATATGCATATGAGGAAACTTGAGGTATAGGCAACCATTTCTTCCTTGCCACCTTTTTAAGCTACGAGAAAGTAAGCTTCTGTCAAAAATTGGAATATTCAGCTGCAATCCACAAGTCATGCTCTAGATAGTAATTTGTTTTAAAAATAGTTTAAAAAATATTTTTGGAGAATGTTCAGAATAGCTATTGCATTACGCAGAATTTCCCCTCTTGTAGTCTGCTGAGAGTATGTTTTCCCATCAGAACAGCTTTCCCACTTGTCCTTGGAACATTTCACTTTCATATTTGAATTGCTTAATTACAAATTATAAGTATTTGATGTAGCCTTAATTGGCCTGCTGTTTTCCATAGGAAGATCTGAAAGTGCTTTGAAAGTACTGAGCTTTATTTAACCCTGTTTGCTCCTTTCCCTGTCTGGAAAATTTCTCTTATCTATGGGAGTTCAGAAGGAATTTAGAGTAGTTAGTAATGTTCAATGAAAATGCTTGACATCGGAGTCCGGTTTACCTTTTTTCTTTTCTGTTGGAGACTTTTTTTAACCATTATAAACTCTTCAGGTCTGTCATGGTTAGGAGAATGAACATGTCCAGGAACAGGTTACAACAAAATGAGCTCCTAGATACTTTACACTGAATATGGATCTTCTTCAGTTGCTGGGTGATGTACCCAGGCTTTGGGAAGCTGGTGAGAAGGATTTCTGTATTACACCCTCTTGGCAGATCCATTGATTGTAGCCTTTGGTAGATTCATACAAGGTTATTGATTGATCCTGCATTGAAATGCAGGTTATGCTACCTACACTTAGAGCGGGTGTCTTAATTAAAAACTGGGGCAGGGAAGAAAGCAGTAAGAGGATAAAACTGTTGACTCTCACTTGTCTCCAATCCCCAGAAATTGATGAAAGCACTTGTAGCTAATGTGAATTGTTGATTAGGAAAAGCATTAACAAGAATATTTTTTTTCCTTCTTGTTAACAGGTCCTTGCAGTGGAGGACTGGAACAGCACACAGAGAGACGGGGAGTCATCTATAGTCCTTCTTGGCCATTGAACTATCCTCCAGCTGTAAACTGCAGCTGGTACATTCAAGGAGACAGTGGAGACATGATAACAATTAGGTATGGTTTGATACTCCGTGGAGGTAAAGGATTGCTTTGCTGAAATGACATAAAATGCGTGTTCTTGTCTGGTATAGCAGTATGGGGCTGTTTGTCAGAGCTGCTGAATGGTTGAAGAAAGCTGAAGTTGATTACACTGGAGCATGATTGCAGGTTGGGCACGTCTCTCACTTTAGAAATGTTCCGCTGTGTCTTGTTTCTGCAGGCTCCTTCTGACATCCATTATTATATATGTAAGTCACTTGTAGTCTTTTACTGTATTTATCTTGACGATACCTGTGTGAGATCTCGTCCACCTCTGATAGATGAGGAGGTGGGAAACAGTGATATATTTACTCACATTAAATAGTCCCCCTTCTCTTCATTGCTTATAAATAGGAATAGGTGAAGGCTATAAAACCTGAAACAGCCTCAGTGGGGTGCGTAAAATTCTTAGAGCAAAAATAGCTTTTGCTGTAATGTCTTGAAATGGTGCTATGCTTAATTGACAGTTGAAGATAATAATTGCTTATTGTTACTTGTTAGCCAAAAGACATGCACTTTTCTGCTTAATATTTCCAACAGAATTAAATAACAGTATTTGTGGCACAATTCCTGCGCAATCTGTAAAAACGGTATTCAGAAAAGATTAGAATATATTACAAATGGTTTGTTAAGAATGTTTAAGCTATAATATTAGCATATTGTGAATGTACTTTATTTCTCTGGGTTAATGGCAGTATCCTTCTCAAACCAAGAATTTCTTATTAAAAAAAAAAAAGAAAAAAGCAAATCTAGGAAAGGGGTTTTTGTTTGGTTTTTAGTACTGTTGTATTTGACACCATCTGCTCATTCTTTGCTCAGCTGTTTAAAAGGACTGCAAACCTCTTCAACTGCAGATGATCAGCAATTAAAAACAAATCTGCCACAGATGGAATAATAGGAGGGCTCCACCATCCGTAGTTCAAAATAGGAACTACTCATCAAAAGTAAGGAAGTAGATACCTGCCAGCACTTGAGATCCATATATAGAAAGAAGCTTTTAAACCCCATTAAACTGTATTGGACTTGGGGATTTTGTTTCAAAGCAGAGATTGTTGGAAACTCTGAAGAAGCATACAAGTAAGACACAGGGCTCAGCTCTGGAGAATAGTACTGCAATTTATGCTATGAAAACGTCTCAGAGCTCCGAGTTAGATACAGGATTATCTTCTCCGAGTAAGAGTGTATCAGAGGCTAAAGAAATGAAGGAAAGTAAGATGAAGAAACTGGTAATAATGTGTGTATACAGTTCAGATGTGTGCATAGTGATATGATTTGAAAGATTTCTTCTTACTGGGTTTGTTTTCTGTCACTGCCATATCTTGCCCTCCTATGCACATGCAAACAATGGGAGCTATGTGTTTACATCCTAGAGAGTGCTGTTGTGGTATTGCATTCCTGACTATAAATGTACTTTGAATGACTCACTCCAGTGTATAAAACGCAAAATGTTACAGCATCGGAGGATTTCTTTAGATGGTTGTAGCCCTCATAACGCCAAGGACGTAAAAGAAGGAGCTGACTCGGCTAGGCTAGCATGATATAGGCAAACTGGGAAAGAAGGTTCAAATACAAATATTTTTTCCTCTTTAAGAGGAAGGTATACTTCTTGTCCTGACAGTGTGGTGATAAGGGCATAAAAGAGTAGCTTTTTTAATTTTCCTGGGAAAATCAAACAGTTCTTGTGATAACATTTGGATTTTGGAAGGTTTAAAAAAATCCCACCTCCTTTGTGTGATGTTATGCTGAATGCATTTGCTTTGATCTTGAATTCTCACTGACAGGAAGACATCAGTGTTATATAAGCATCGTATTTGAGATATGGCAGGAGTCATTAAGGGATAAAATTGCCATTGAAAGTAGTTTTGATTTCTAAAACATTTGCAGCCGGTATTCTTTTTTTATAAACCTATTATTCAGCAGCTTTCAGTAGAATAGTGTCCAGATCTCATGTGAATGTAAGATGCTGGCTGCTGTGGGCAAATCCTTTAGAAGCTTTGTCTTAGTATCTACCTTTCCTCTGTGTGTATTGATTTTCTTCATAACCTCACATTTCCATGCTTATTGTTTTGCTTTATAGTTCTTAGAAATCCTTGGGGGAGACTTCACAAGAACAGGAAATAAATGTTCCTTGTGCTTATACCTCTCTGTTAATTATGCACATTTCAATACTTTCTTCCAAGTGTGCGTGTCTGATGGAATGGTGCTGTTGAGACCTGGGAACAAGTGAGTGGCTACTGTTTTACAGGTCTGTGTTGTGTCACGTACATTCAGGTATCAGTCTGTTAGTTATTGTTTTGGAAACTACTTGATTTTTCCTTCCATTTTCTCTATTTTTATGCCTGTTTTCAGAGACAACTACCTAAAAATCCTGCAAGGTCAGATAAAGATGTCATATGCAGTAACTGCCTTTGTACCGTCCTTTACAGGCTTTATATGTATATGTTTCCTCATATCTGAGAAAAAGATCAAAATAATTTTTGTTTAGCATTTGCTGTTACCTGATGGTTGTAATTAACTTGATGTGGGCAGAGGATAAATGGATTGGGTTTTGTTACAGGAATTTATGGGACTGAGAGTAAGATGTTGTCTGTGTTCAGAATTCAAGAGAAGAGTACTGAAAAGTGATCTACTTAGGGATCCACTCAAGCTGTCTCTTAATAATTGAGTGGGGGGAGGATCACCTTCATTGGCTTTCACGTCAGTGATTCATGTCATTGGCTTTGAAAAAAGAAATTTTCAGATACCATCTGAGTTTCAATATCTGAGTGAAACTGAGGCCTGTTCATGTAAAGGCTTGCTGGTCTGTAATTGTATGAAGAATTAGAGAGACTGCTGCATAGTCTGTTTACCAAACTCACTGTGTTTCAGAAGTTGACATTAATTGGAAAAAGCTCATAATAGCCATTTATTTCATTAGTTGCATGTGCTTAGATTTTGAAAAAGAGCCCCTGTGTCTCTTGCCTAAGGTTACACAGCTAGCTTGTGCTTGGGAGCTGGGAGTAGAATAGAGCTTTCCTGACTTCCAGGTCCTTGTGCTTCAGTGGTTAGGCAGAAGTTTTTAATGAGCCAATTAAGTCATCAGTTGTTCACAGTCTGCACTTGCTGTGAGAGGTTGGCAAATAGAAATAACTTTTCTTGCTTAATTGGCTGGTCTGTTTTAATTTGGGACTGTGCTTTACTGATCTGCCTGTAATATTTATTCTCCCATTTTTTAAATGAATTGTGAGGGCCAAATCAGACATCTATTATTTTTATTTACTAATTACTTTCATCCAGACTTCATATATGCTGGGCCTCCAACAGTTTACCCTTTTTTTGGTTAATTTTCCTGAGCATCCTTTTGCAGTTATTAAGAATGCTTTTCTTTTTTTCTTTAATCTGTAGTTGCTTGTGCTTAAATTACTGAGTGGGTTGTAGGGAATTCCCTACATTATTTATAGAAGCACTTTCTTTTCTAGCTGCTACCGCTCCTTTCAGTGCACGTGTCAAAAAGCTTGCCTCTGCTAAGCATTAGTTTTGCGGGTAGCACATTGTTTTCATATTTTCAGAGTGTAAATGAGTATTTATGATAAGCTGGTTTAATGAAGTTCTTTCTAGCAACATAAAAACACTTGATAGCTAATAGCAAAATATCATTGTAGGCTGCTGTTGCTTCACTTGAGTAATTTTACAGACAAGATCTGATATATGGCTGACCCTGTAATTTTCTGTAAGCTCCTGGAGTCCTACTCAGTTTTGGAGGTAACCTTTTTTCAGTATCATACCACTGAAAGAAATACCTATTTCTGCAGAATTCTGTAAAAACAGATGTAGTGCTGTATTTATTAGTTAATGTTGAGTTGTTCTGATCCTCAGAGTTTGAATGCTTCCAGTGTTTAATAGACTATTAAACTCTTGTACTTTTTATACAGTTAGTTTTTTTTAAAAAGGAATTAGCTGTGGAATAGATGTTCCAAAAGCAAGATAACTGGAGTTAGTGTTTTTGAATAGCGTCTTTCAGAAGGAAAACCTACAATATTTGGTCTGATAATTTTGATCTTTTACACCAATCTCCTCCTCTATTCCTGTATTGGTTTGGAGATCCACAGGCACCAGTGAGAACAGCCTAAGGGCCAAAGCATTTTAAAGAATGTTACGTGTTTTGGTGGTGGATGTTGTACTTTGTTAATATTGCAGTTCTAAGTACTCAGAATACCAGCATTTGACCCCTGCAGTATTGTTCCTGAGTGTTCCTCCTCTCCCTGCCCTCTGAACTTGGGCTGTGGGCACTGGACGAGGAGAGGAAAAAAGCCTGGAGGAAGGCCATGTTCCCCTTCCCTTTGTTGTCGAGCGCTGGGATGCCAGAGCAGAGAAGTGTTGCCCTATGAGTGAGGCTTGTGGGTGAAGGGGGAATGTTTGCGCCCCAAGGGGCAGCTGCAGTGTGGTGGGGAAGGCTGTATTTGAGGAGTGCAAAGGCTGGAGTTTAGTGCCACTGTGCACTGCAGCTTGCATGGTAGGATGGACCTCTGGGTCCCCGTCCCGCTCTTTAAGATGAATCAGGGTGGTTTGCTGGAGTGGATTAGTGGTGGAACTGACCAGCAGCCTCTGTACATTCTCTTGCTTTTCCCCCTAAACCTTGTGCTTCCCTGCCCAAGACATTTAAAAATGCTGCAGTACTGACTGGTGCTGCATGAGGCATGGATGACATTGTCCATTAGTACTGTTTCAGTATGACTTGATTGTGTTTCTTGTTTTAATCACACAAAATGACGTGGGTTTTGGATACAAAGGGCCTGAGACCTCCCTCAAGAACCGTAACTACATACTTCATTCAGTACTTTTCCAGAGACTGTAAGGTGTTTGTACAGTCCTGCAAGCAGTAGGAGCACAAGACTTTGTCCCTTATTTTCACTGTATATGCTCAATCATTCAACCATTGGGCTAATCCTGTTGACAGAAAAATTTGCATTTGAGGTTGAGAAAGTTCAGCTGAATAAGTGAATGTCCCTGTGCTCTATTTTGTGGGTAGCAGGATTAAATTATTCTTCAGAAGACTGTAACAACAGCAGCGCTAGATCTAATTACAGATGATGAAAGGAATGAAGTAGCAGAGGTTGAATGCACTATTCAGGACTCTCAGGTGTAATAAATCAGCAGGCTATTTAATGTCAGATTAGCATGGCAGAAACTTCTAACACAAAACTTTGTTGTTGCTAATGTGTTATAACGCAAAACCCAATTTTATGTATTTATATGTGCACACATGTTTCATATTTTGGTACAAAGGAGTGTGTTTTATGGTGAAGTTTCTGGATGGCTTGTTCAAGTGTATCATGCTTTTGGTCTTGAGTAAAATCACTGTCAATATAAACGGGGCAGAATTTGCTTCCAGTGGAGACAATATAACAAAAGGATGGTGGAGTGGTGTGACAATGCCTTAGTCAAAGCAAAATTTGTTCAAAATATGTCTGTTGACTGCTTTGCATGAGGTAGAACATAACTGCTTTGACTTTGCTTTTGTCCTTAGAAGAAGAAATTTTATAACTGCTATGGTATTTATATGCATTTTCAGAGAAATTGTGTTTATTCAATGGTGTTTGAAACTCCTAGGCACCTGTGGTTAAAATGATTATTGTTTTTTAAAAGGAGTTCATTCTTGTGAGTATTCTGTATTGCCCTGTTTCAAATATCAAGGCATTTGTTTCAGTAGCTCATTCATCCGTGAGAGGCATGGTGTTTTTAGGGAGGCTGTTAAAGATGATGATTCCTTGTAAGTCTGTTCTGCCTTGTCGCCCTTCTACTCAGTTGGTTTTGTGGCTAAAGCTTGTATTTCTTAATGCAGAAGTGTGGGATTCTACTCTGAATCTATTTCAGATCCACAGCTGACACTCAAGAAAATCAGTTATCCTCTGTATGCCTGTGCTTCCACTTTGGAAGGCAGGACTAAAGTTTCTTCCTCTTCCACACCCTTTATAATAATCCAAAAAGAGTCATTTATTAGAAATGTACAATACTACATTCTTAAGGTGCAAGTAGAAGATATTGTTAAATTAGACACAAATGCAGGCTCTCCAGAGGTATCGCTATTATCTGCAAGAGTTTGTAAACAAGGTATGTGCATGTAGCTGACCTTTCTGTAGTCTTCCTTTGTGTGAATCTTAAGTGTTCAACATTTTCTTTTTTTTTTCCTAGAAAGAAATGCATTTATAATGTAAGGTACAGAGAGCTTCTTATATAGACAAATTCTCCCTTGGGTGTGTGCAGTCTGTGTTGTGTAACAACACTATGGGTGAATTATTTATCTGATACACAAAAGTAGCTCTTTTCAGCAGAGTGGGGAAAATGAGTGGCTGTTGGACTTGGCTGGAGTGCTAGGAACTGGGTAGGATAGCAGAGCAAACTGTTCAGGTCTTTAAGGTTGGTCCTGGTACATCTAAACTGTAGAAGTAAGAGAACCAAAGATTTACTAAATTATCTGGTTTGTATTGCACAAGCAGAAGTTTTCTAGTCATTTCTCCCCACCCCTTCCTAGTTCCGATTTTCGATTTCTTGATTTAGTGACTGTTCCCTTTTCTTAAAAAATTTTGTTGTTGTGCAGGAAGGTATTTCTAATACTTATCCAAAAAGTCTTTATGACAAGAAAACCCTACAAACAGTCCTCCAAGTAGACAATAGAAACTCTTGTTGATGTCTGGTGCCAAAACGAGTTAGACTGAGTAAAACCAATGTGGTAGCTCAGTAATGCCCTCTCGCCTCTCTTGCAACATACTTGCTGTGGGTGCCCATAGTTCCACTAATGCTTTGTATAATTCCTTTTCATGCTGTAGTGCCTGGTCGTACACATTCTTGGCCATTAAAATTTTTTGCAGAACACCTGGGACAGATACTCTTTAGTTTACCTTTGCATGGCTGAATACTTAAATCTTTTCATTCTGACTGCACAGTTGTCTAAAACTTTCTTGCAAAATGGTTGATGTTTTCAGAAGCTTGATGAGTTTGCTTATAGCCAAGAATTAGGTGCTGTGGAAATATTTCTTCCCAGCTGTGAAGACACGTAGAGTATGGTAGGAGAAAATGGATTAGAAAAGAGGAAGGATACTTCTGGGTGGATTGTCCTTGCCTGCACGTATAGTGTTGGAAATCTCTTAATTTCCATTCTAACTTAACACTTTCAGAGCTCTCCTGCTTCTCATTCTCTTGCTGATAATTTTTTTTTTGCGTCATTAAGCTGATATGTTTGGCAGAACCCAGAGATGTTTGTAGGCTGGGTCTCCTGCTTAAATGAATTTGCTAGTTTATGTAGTTCCTGCTCTTTCCCTTTCACCTTCAAATGGCATGATCTGGCAGGCATTGACTGCCTTTCGTAAATACACAGTGATATCAGAAAATTATCTTCCCGTTCATTTTTTTTTTTTTCCCCGAAGAATTCGTCTTAGATGTTTGAGAAAAGTCCTTTGTGGAAGGAGGTCAGTATTCTGTACCAGCTTTTCAGCCTTCCTGAAACTTCTGTCTAGGTATTTGCACAGAGTACGTACAAACTTCTACCAAGTTAATTTTGTCTAGCTGAGTTACATGAAAGGACCAAAACTCATTTCTAAGTGTTCTGAACAGTGTGTCCTTTCCTAATGAGCATGCTTCTCTGTGCAAGTCTATTGTCATTGCTGATTACTGAATGCAAATGTAATGTGTTTCATCAGACAGCAAATACCCGGTATGGTTCCTGAGCTACAGGTTAGGGAGTATTATCTGGTTGCATTCAGTGTTCTGCAAACAGTTGGGGCACGTCTTTGCACTAGGTAAGCTACTGTTGAATAATCATTGGGCTTGAGTCAGCAGAAAGGCTGGAGGTTTGACTGTAAAAAGTTATAGGCTTGTTTGGTTTGTGTTCGCATTCCCAGAAAGGGAATATTTTAGTTTTTGAATTAAAAAATAACAACGTTAGACTTCACCCTTTGCAGTCCTGTTGTCTTCCTGCTGCATATCCATAGCTTGAAGAGTTCGTTTTTGTCTCTTGTATTTATCACTTTAGGGTTCTTTATACAGCTCCCTATTGTTCTTTTTTCAAGTCTCTCCTCTCATCCCATAACTTCATAGCTTTTAAGGTTGGAAAAGACTGCTGAAATTAGTCTACCATCTGTATAATGTATTCTGGAATTTTGCTTTTACTCATACCTGTATTTTAGGAAGCAGTTTGTTTAAGGACTCTTCAGTAAAAGAGGAATCATCCTTTCAGCTTTTGGAGCTACTTGGCATGCTGTTTATACCTGTGAGATGGGTGGTTTTCCAAATTGGGGGGAATTTGAGTGCTCTGTTTATATGTGCTTAGGATGCTGTAGGTGTTTCATTATCTTTGAACGTGATCTCTTTATGTCAGCACTGCTTGGTACAGAAAGTCAGCTGTTAGTCTGGTTTTTTTCTCTGTTTGGCTGAGTTCCAGATACTCTTTACAACTTGTGTTTTCTTTTGTTCCTGGCAGTTTTAAGAACTTTGATTTGGAAGACTCTCAGAAGTGTGCAGTAGACTGGTTGATGATTGGCCCATCTTCCAAGAGGGAGGAGTACAAAGTGTGTGGGTCTTCCATACCTCCGTCTTTCATCTCTGCAAGGGACCATGTTTGGATATTTTTTCACTCAGATGCATCAAGCTCAGGACAGGCTCAGGGATTTCGCCTTTCTTACATTAGAGGTAAAATCTTATAGTTTTGTTGGCTTCATTTATACTCTCTCTGGCAAAACCTGAAGATGGTAGTATTTTTTGTTGACAGGAGTCTTGGGCCAGTCTTGATGACTGCAAGGTGTTAGCACAGTAACACTGATATATTTCCATTTGGCTTTTTAACAGTATTCCTGAAGTGTACTGGCCTGACCGATTGACTTGTGACATGCAGGGTAGTAGATGTTCAGAAGTGACATCAGATAGTTCTGAAAGTTTTGATACTGACTTTTTTCTCCTTGGCCTCTCACAGGAAAGACAGGTCAGGCTGTATGCCAGTCAGATGAATTCCATTGTGCAAACGGAAAGTGTATTCCTAGTACTTGGAAGTGTAATTCCATGGATGAGTGTGGTGATAACTCGGATGAGAGAAACTGTACTGTCCCTCCAACAGAGCCTCTGTCCAGCATCTGTCCCTCAGGAATGTTCCAGTGCAGTGCAGCCCACTCCACCAAGTGCTTGAACAATGAGCTGAGATGTAATTCAGTTAAGGACTGCAGTGATGGTTCAGATGAAGATAATTGTCCTGATCTTTCCTGTGGCAAAACACTGGGTAATTTTTATGGATCTTTTGCTTCCCCAGACTTATTCCGTGCTGATCACAGCAGATCAGATCTTCGTTGCACGTGGTATGTGGACACACAAGATAATCGACATGTTCTGTTGCAGCTTGATTTGCAGTTAGGCTACAATGACTACGTAAAGGTGTATGATGGCATTGGAGAGAGAGGTGATAAATTAATGCAAACATTTTCATACCACAACAATAGGCATTCAGTGAGTGTGGAGTCATCAAAGGGCCAGCTTACTGTCTCATATCATGCCCGCTCCAAGAGCGCTGGCCATGGGTTCAATGCAACCTATCAGGTGAAAGGCTATTGCCTTCCTTGGGAACACCCTTGTGGAAGCGATGAGGAGTGTTTCACAGATAAGCAGCATTGTGATGGCTGGTGGCACTGCCCAAATGGCAAGGATGAGGAGAACTGTCCGGCTTGCCAGAAGAACGAATACCCATGTGAAGGAAACAGTGGGCTTTGTTACTCAATACTTGACCGCTGTAATAACCAAAAGAACTGCCCGGATGGCTCGGATGAAAAAAACTGCTTTACTTGCCAGCCAGGAAACTTCCACTGTGGTACAAATCTGTGCATCTTTGAGACTTGGCGCTGTGATGGCCAAGAAGACTGCCAGGATGGAAGCGATGAACATAACTGCCTGGTGATCGTTCCCAGGAAGGTCATCACAGCTGCTCTGATCGGGAGTCTCGTGTGTGGCTTGCTGCTGGTGATAGCACTGGGTTGTGCATTTAAATTATATTCTCTGAGGACCAGGGAATACAGGTAAGCTTCTTGCTTTTATGACGCTTCAGTAGCTGTGGGGTTTCTTCCTTTTCTGTTTAAAGGAAAACAAGTCAATCGTTAACCAGAGTTGGCAAAATGCTGTGAAATCTATCCAAGGAATTGATGGCAATTAAATAGCAGTCACAGCGTTAGGCTTAGAGAAGAGTAGTCAAGATTTTTGGAAGCAGTGAGGGGAATGTCAGCTCTTCTGTGATCTATGAGAAATATACATTTATTGTGCAGTCTGGCAGAACCTGTATCTAGCTTAAATCAAAACTGTTTTGAGCAGCTGTTTCTCCCACCTCCTTCTCTTGCAACAAACCCCTTGCACTGCCAAAAACTGAATGCTGAACTGTTACAGTGAAGTCTCTGCTGAATCGAAACTGAATAACTCTCCCCCTGCCCTCCCCAGCTACTCTCGTTCTCAGTTCTACTAAGTGATGTCCTACAGTGGTGGGGCCTGTTCTGAGCAGAAGTTACTTCCACCGTTCCCATTGGTGTGAGCTGTGACCCTTTCCCTGGGTCCTACATGCCTTGCTGTATGGATAGTGTGTGTGTTTCCCTGTCTGTTTTTTCTGTGTTTGTGCAAGCCTGGTTCTGCCCTTTGGGAGGGAGTCATAAGGGGCTTTCTGAAGCCCATCTCTTGTCATGTGCACCAGTTCTGTGCTGTGCTGCTGACACCATTTGTGTTTGAAGCACACTGTGCTGAACATTCTCTCTTGATCAAATCTGCATGATTAAGGAGCTGGAAACCAGCCGCTGTGTTATGTGGGAAACTTGGTGCCTTGGTTCTGGCAGGACAGCCAGAGCTCTCTGCAGCTGCAGGTGCCCCTGTTGTGTGATTGTTTCCAGTTCTTAATGTTGTCTTTTCCAAAAATAACCTTTGGGCCCTTGCTGAACAAGTTGCCCAGTTACTAGCATAAGCTGGCCGAGTGAAAAAACTCCAGTTGCCACGGAGTCCAACCTGGGACTGCACCAAAGAGTTTGCTGATTTGATTCACTGATGCTTATACCCTCTACTCTTATTCCTTTTGTTTATTTTAGCATCCTGATAAGATCTTCATGGAGCCTAGTTGAAGGTTTGCA
Source organism: Phalacrocorax aristotelis (assembly GCF_949628215.1). Taxonomy (NCBI): domain Eukaryota; kingdom Metazoa; phylum Chordata; class Aves; order Suliformes; family Phalacrocoracidae; genus Phalacrocorax; species Phalacrocorax aristotelis. The sequence continues at coordinate 12,325,642 of NC_134283.1, read as the reverse complement.
TTTTTGCTGCTAGTGTGAAGCCTTCTGCACTGCTCTTATGCATTAATGTGAGGGAGACAGGACAAACTGACTGTTACTTCTCTTCCATGTTTTCCCTCTGGTTCCATTTCCAGAGCATTTGAGACCCAGATGACGCGGCTTGAGGCAGAGTTTGTGCGGCGGGAAGCTCCACCCTCCTACGGGCAGCTGATTGCACAAGGACTTATTCCCCCAGTTGAAGACTTCCCTGTGTATAATGCATCACAAGTATGGAGACATGACTATAAATTAGATAGAATCAATCTGGAACTGTATTCTTTCAGTAGCTGTGCTAATTGTATGGAAGTCATATAAAAATGTGATGTTTTCTTGGAGCTGAAGAACCACAATTATGCACCCTGGTGCTGTGGGTAGCTTTGAACACATTAAATGTGTTTGCTAAGGAACAGCAGTGAGATAAGCACATGCGTTTTGCAGCACATCAAGATAGAATGAACAGAGACAGAGAGAAAGGTCAGAAAGTAAATAGAAAAAAGGCGTTTCAAGCTGAAACTGTGAATGTACCTGAAGTGATAAGAAAGTAAGGTCTCTAGCAGCATTTTTGGGAAATTCTGGGATTATTTTTCATTTACAAATACATTACACTGGAAAGCCATTAAGTCATTCTTCTGTTTCATTGCCGAGTTCTCAAAAATCTCCCGTGCCCTGTCGAAAGTATCCAACTGTGATACAGTTCCTAGTGTGATAAAGCTCTTGTAGTTCTCAGGTGGAAGGGCGTTGACCTTTCTTCTCTGCTGTTGTCATCAGCTTTTGAGAATCCTCTGTTATTGCTGATGATAGAGGACTCAGTGGTCTGCAGTCTGGTTCCTTAGGGGTGGTCTGATCCTGTGAGTGGAGCATCTTCCTGGGCAGACAAGTAGAGCTTAAACTCATAAAGGAAACACTTAAAGGGAGGGTCTTTTGTTACAGGCAGAGCTGTCTTTGGTAGTTCATTAGAAAATTTGCATTTAACAAGGAAGTCTAGGGATCAAGTCTGAGAATTCTGGTGAGGTGGAGATATTAGTGGAAAGAACAGGGTTTAGGAGAAGTCTTTTGAGTGCGTGTGAAATCATAGTTTGTTACATCTGTGTTACAGGCTTCTGTGCTGCAGAACATTCGAACAGCTATGAGGAGGCAGATGAGACGACACTCGTCAAGACGGAGCTCGTCTCGGCGGCGCTTGGGCAGGCTCTGGAACAGACTGTTCCACAGGCCTCGGGTGAGAGGACAGATCCCACTCCTGACGGCAGCTCGCACTTCACAGACTACACTGGGTGATGGAATCATAAACCGTGCTGATGGGACTATTCGCAGTACTCCACCTTCCCCTGGAGGACCTAGTTTAGAGGCAGGTGCCCATGGCCAAGCCAGGGACCTACAAGAAGCTGCATGTAGCAGCTTGCAGCCAGAGACTGAAATCACAGAGCCATCGCCTTCAGATGTCTTACCGAATACTTGCACAGCTGCATCTGCAGAGCCTGAGGCTGGACATGCTGATAAATCTTTAGGTGCCGAGACCTCTGGCAGTGAGCTTAAGCAGTCCAGTAAAGTGGATTCAGGAAAGGCTTTCAGAGATCCTTTGTCTGAAAGTGTTACAGAAACCATCCATGGAGGGTCAGCATCCGGGAGGACTGTGCCAGAGGGCAGTAGTTTAAATAGGAGTCATCCGCTGAGTGAAGAGCCATGTAGGTTATCCTTAAAAAAGTGGGAGTCTGCTTATTCAGACAGCCCTATGAATGTTCATATCCAAGTGGATGGACAAAACCAATGTTGCCCTAACTCGTACCGGGAGGAGCCTTTGGGTATTCATGCGGCTTGTTGCCATTCTGTGGAAGTGCCAATGTTAGAGTCCTCTACTCCCCTCTCTGAAATCAATACCAGTGATGATGAATCTTTACTTCTTTGCTAATAAAAATTTTTGTTTTGGCCCTGTAAATTTTGTAACTTCATTGTTTATATGACAGTGCACTTTGATGATAGGTGGTATGTCTGTGCTCTTAACTTTGTCTCTTAAAACCAGTGTGCTTTCATCCCCTAGGGAGTACAGTACAAGACTAAATGGGACAAGTTTTTGTCTTCATTGCTATTCCTGAAACTCCAGTGGGGCAGAAGTAAGCCGGTTATGCGATGTCAGGGGCTAGGAGAGCAAGAATGTGTCACTGTGGTTTGGAGGCATCTCCATCCTCTGGTAGTTCTTCTGTGCATTTCTTCATTCTGCGTTCAGGGAATTAGTGTTTCTTTGCTTTTTAAGTGGTCTTACTGAAACTAGAGGGAACTCTGTTGAAACCTGGGGCAGGCACCAGTCATTGTAACTATGAGTACTAAACTAGAAATAACATTGTCTTTTTAGACATCATAATTTAATTAACATTTAATAATTTTAATTACAAATACTTAGAAGGAAATAAAATCCTTTGTAGCTTCCTTTTAGAGAAATTGTTCACTCACTTTGCTTCCTTCAGAAATGTTTTGATGGCCATATGTACCTTGAAGCATCCACTAAAGCAAATTTTCTATGTAGAATACCCAGAATGGTACCAGGTGTCTTATCTGGTACAGCTTTGTAAGAGATCAGCAGTGTTCAGTATAAGGGGAGTGCATTGAACCCCAGTTGCAGCAATGTTTTTATGTTGCCATATGTTACATTCTCTTCATAGTGATGTTGTGAACGTTGAAGAATTGTTTGCTTTCTCCCTACCCTCTTTTTCCCCTCCTCCCTTATGTTTTGAGGGACTTCTATGATTATACCACTTTGGGTGTGCCCTGAAGGGTACTGAGGCTTCTCAGCTCCCATTGGCTGCAGTAGGAAGCACTGAGCACTTGGTAACTGTCGGGATCAGAATTCTATTTTATTTTGAAATACAGTCTGTTTCACAAGTTTGCTTGTAAATCTGCTATCTAGGTGCAGATATATAAATAAGTTTTAAAATTTTTTATTTTTCAGAGATTTTGATCTCTCTTAAGAGCAAATAGATCAGTGCCATTTTCAAACCTGACACTATGTGTATTGTACAACACGTAAATGTAAACTGGTGCCTTTTTGGTTTTAGAGTGTAATTAAAAGCAAGCAAGTTATTTACCTGGAAGAAGGGTGGCATTGCTTAACCAGGAGTGACGCAGTGCGGAATGACAGATGTGACTACATGATAGCTTGGCCCTGTTGCGATGGATGGGATGCTGGCCAGGTTCCCCCGTGCTCTAACAAGAGCTCTGCTTCAAATTCTCTGTGACACAGTGACAAACTAAAACACTTTATATAGGAGTTAACAAGGAAGTTGACGCTGCTGCTTTGCAAATATCTGTGTGCTCTGAAGCCTGTTCATTGCTGTAGGAGTTCAAGTTGCCCAAAGTTATTAACTGAACTTGTAAAATTGAGGTGGGCCAGGGCTCTACTGTCCACTGGACCCTCCTGGCTGCAAAGGCAAACAGGCTTTTGCAGTGAACAGTTTACATCAAAGTGTCAAAGATCTTTTTCCTTTAAATGGGCTATATTTTGCCTAGGATCTTTTACTAGGACTCCCTTTGAGGGAGCGCCTTAAAAAGAACAAGGAATAGGTCTTTGGCTTTACTGAAATGTAACATGGAAGAATTAAATTGAAGTAATTTTTTTTTCTCCTCAGTTGCAAATTGGTTTCCTACTGTGCATTTGGGAGGCAGAAGATTCAAACTCTTTAAGGGCATTAATAGCAGGAAAGGCTTGTGGCAAAACGTGTGACAAGCAAGAGTCGTAGTTACATTAAATAAATGCTGCTCACTCATTTTTCCAAGTGCTTTTGTGATCAGAATTCATTTCATCAAAGGAAATGTAGTTTTGAAAGAGATCTTGCTTTCATAGCATTTGTAAACATTTTAGATACATTCCACCTTTGCAAGGCCATGTACTGTAGTCATTACACTGCCAGGGTTGTTTGCATCTAAGGCTACAGGTTTTAGTGTCTTTTTAATCTAAAGGTAATTTCAAATACATCTAATTAATTATATGTCTAAAATAGTTAATTATAATTGGGAGGAAGATTATATTTCAAGGTTAATATTGTGCAGATATGAAGGACATTAAAAGTAACTATATTGAATCCTGTTACAGAAATGTATTTCTATAATAAAATAATGTTGATCATACTATGCCTTAAACTATCATCACTGTAAGGCTCTGAAAGTTGAAATATATGTACTTCAGAATACTGCTATATTTTGGGAACAATGCTGAACAGCTAATGCTATTTTATTTCAAGATGTATAACTTCACATAATTTCTTACATATACATATTTTGTGTACTGATCCATTTGGTAGAAATTTCACTGAGAACATTTTATTTTTAGAAACGTAAAAAAATCCAGGTTAATGAAAATTTGATGCTTGAAGTGTACAGAAATGTTCACAGCCCTCACTACTGGAATTTATAGCCTTGCATCTAGAGGTACGAGCCTGGTGCTCTTTCTAAGCATCTAACTTTTGTATTCTGCAAGAGAGTATTCTCTCTCGGCTCCCCTAGCTCATCCCTTCGAGGGAAGAGTCACAAATGTGCTGTTAGTTTTGCAGAAGAAATATCTGTGTCTGCGCTGTGAGCACAAACAGGTGTGTGCAGTGACCTGGAATATCCACACCTGAAGAAACCACAAAGTCTGCCTTAGTGTTTGTCTGCCCTTCCTGTAGCGCTTGTAAGCATTTGGCAGTGCATCAACCATCCTCAAAGGCACCGAAGTTCTGTTTCATGTAAGCTGCCTCCTTCTGTTCAGAACTTCTTAAAATTAAAAAAGGCGAAAAACTGCTACTGTGCCTGACATGTGAACAGGAAGAGCTCATTGTTACATTTCTTTGCTCAGTGGAAAGCACCACACCTTAATGACTCTACAGCTTAACATGAATCAGCTCATGAACTTGTTAAAATTTTTGTTATTTTAATGATGCTTTTCTGCACTCTTTAAAGATTTTTTTTTTAAAGGGAAACAGAGTATTTAAGATAGCTTTTTTTTTTAGCCTTTTTTTTTTTTTTTTTGGTTAGATCTAAAATTCCTCTGTCCAAGCAGACAAAAAAAACCTCCCTAAAAAAGAAATCTCTGAATAAAGACAAGAAGAATGGAAGCTCATAGGAAGCATTAAGGAAAAGTGACCCCCTTATGTTTTCTCTAACTGCTATTAAAACATGGCGAATGTTTCTGTTTGAAATTCTGGCATCTTCCTGCTTGTGTATGACTCTGTTAACATCCCTTAAATGTACTTGTTTTCTTTTTCTCTTCTTGGCTCTGTGGTTTTTTTGGTTGGTTGGTTTTGTTTTTTATTTTTGTTTTGTTTTAATTTACATGTTGTGTATATTTGTTTAGATATAACATATATAACATTTTACCATAACACATGTACAGGTATATGGTTCAGGTATGGTATCATGGTTGCTGGTGTCTGCTGGTTCCTGGACAATGATACTAAGCAAGTAAGATGCTGGGCATCATCATACTTTGCTTGTGCTTTGGATTTTTTCTTTTTTTAATAAAAATTTATGTGCCCAGAGACTGTGGGTTTCTGTCTGTCACTGTAACATCAAAGATCAAGGGTGCCTAAATTGTACTTCCACAGCCTTTGTTTGACTCTGCATATGCCAACCCATGGCTCAGTGTGTTGACGTTGATATGGTGGGTGGAGACATTAATATGGTTTGCTTTGGGTTGATTTTTTTGTTTATTATCTGCTCTTTCTGGTAGCTGAAGCTGTGGAGGTGCATCACTTTTTTAGATAGCCCATGTGAAATCCTACTACTAGGAATTCACCATTGTATACAACTGACTTTAAAATGTATGTATGCATATACCCCAAATAACGAAAAGAAGCCCTGAAGTGTATGACAATTTAGGTGGTTAAAAAATAAATTTCTGAAGCGCAGCCTCTCAGTCCCATGGCTGAGGGCAATGCTTGTTTTGCTGATGCTTCCCCTTCCCAGGCTGCGCTTTGGAGGGTACTGCTGGCTCTGTCCTGCGGTTTTTCAGTGGAAGGCGGAGTTATTGTGTTGACAGAGGTTTACTCTACTGGCTTGGAAATCTTTATCTGGGTTGAAGAGAATTGGATGGACTTCATGGTTGTCCAGATTTATCCATAGCCATGAAGGATGGGGGGACAGAGCTTGATGCAGAGATAATACCTCCTAACCTAGTGGGAGGAGTGTTTGCTTTGCTTTGTCATGAAGTGCTGATTCAGCTGCAATGATAGTGCCAGAAGCAGTAATACTACAAACCATATCCTGATGTAAGTGAAGCCAAAATGAATATAGCCCATGAAATGGAAATAGAGTAATAAATGATACCTGTGTGTTTGCAGCAGAGTTTGCTGACAGCCTGTGCAGTGCAATAGATATGACAAACCAAAGAGATAACTCAAAAAGCCTTGAGAGAATTATGCATTTTTTTTAAGCAGACCTTTCTCTGAGAGGAAGAACAACAACTGATTTTGCTTATTTAAGTGTTCTGGTCTTTGTAGGAAACAGTTTTCATCTTCCAGGCAGGCGCTAGGATTTAAAATCCAGTAGAAAATGTATACATTACAGGCCTGTGACCTGAACCTCACAGGTGGGAAACCTCATCTGCTGTCTCGTGTCAGTCTGTTACCCTCACAAACGCTGTTCAGTAGGCCACCCTCCCCTTTTCAGATTCCAGCTCTTGGGCTACAGGGATTAAATGGTGACCAAAGCTGATGTAAGTGGCAGAGGTTTATGTTTTATTCTCTTCATTTTATGTTTCCTGCCTTATGATGCCTTCAAGGTCCTGTAGGTCTTCCTTCCATCGCTATCTCTTACCTTAGGACTTCAAGGCAACTTTCTTTTTGGCCTCTCAGCATCTTTTGGTAATTTTCTAATCCTTTCCCTGAGGTTTTCCTTTTTCATTTGCCCAAGTGCAGAAGTTTCATGTTGAAGTTAAGAGCACTTGTGAGAAGTGTCAAGGACCAAGGAGGGGAGATTTAAAAAACCAGAGGCTTTGCCTGTATTCATGAGTTAGAGGCAGAGACAGGGCACACCTGTCTCAGCTGTAAAGCTTTGGGAAAAGACAAATTCCAGGCAAGGTTTACCCTTCCTCCTTTTTATGTTTTCATGTGTGACATGTACTTTAATATCTCTCATAAAATTCAGCAGCTTAACAATTTGTAATTTCTTGTCATTTGGTGCTTGGTATGAAGGGGCTGGAAAGCAAACGTGGTTTGTTTTCAAGGCTTCAGGAATTCATAAATGAGAGCAAAACATCAGAAATACCTTGACAAAGGCCTCTCAGAATGAAGCATGGGACAGCGTATTTGCTGGGGTGGGTTGGTTGTTTGTTTGCTTTCCCATCAAAGATGAGTCATTTTATTTAGCTTCAGCTCTTCAGCATGGAGAAGCAGGTTTGCTTTCACCACATTAGCTTGTTCACAGAAAAGCAATGGCAGCAGGCTCTGTCCCAGGCTTCCCAACCCACCGCAACTCGTCACCAGGCGATGGTGGTGGCTCTTCTGGAGCCACCAGCTCTAGTCCCGTGGTCTAAGGCTGAGCCAGGGTTGCGCTTCCAGAATGTCAACCATTGGAATAATCTCCCCAGGGAACTGGTTGACTTGGCCACGTTGGACACTTTCAAGAGTCAGCTGGACAGGGTGCTGGGCCCTCTTGTCTAGGCTGTGCTCTTCCTAGAAAGGTTGGACTAGATGATCCCTGAGGTCCCTTCCAACCTGTGATTCTGTGAAGTGATGACTAATGAAATCTCGTCTGCATATTTTTGGATACTATTTTTTTAAAGATGCTTCCAACTCAAATGTATGACTAAATACAGTGACTAATCAATCCTTCCTGCGTTGGATGAAAGCTCTGAACTGATGAGAGTCGCTTTCCTTAACCCTGTTGAGAGCAAACTCTTCTGGTTTATGTACTAATGTGAACTGAAAACAACCAATTCCTTTATCAAGGCTATGAAAACCCTTGAGAGCGACCGGGCCAGCAGCACCACCTCTGCCTCATTCTCTCTGTGCTTCCTATTGGTGCCCACCCAGCTCCTATTTGGTATTGAACATCATCTTATTTGGGAGAGGGACTGTCTTCCCTCCTAGCCTCCGTTTTGCATGGTGCATAGCACAGTGACATCATGACCTGTTGCTGCTTTTCTTAATACTGCGATAATGCAGATAAGAATTATTCAATACCTCTTTCACTGACTTTGCATTACGTTGACTTACAGGTGATAGTCTTGTTAATACTTGCATCACCATGTTTTTCCTCTGAAATTCTCTGAATGCTGTATTATTGCCAGCGCTAAAAGAATAAACAGCACAGAGTATTTTTCTGCATTTCAACCTCTAATATTTTATGCTACATAAATATAATAGCACATAATATATAGTCTTACATAGTACTGCATTGCTTTTAAAACTTTGTTTAAAAGCCTTTCTTTTGGAAACACTTGTCTTTCCGTATCAAGTATCACAATATTCTTGACATGCTTGTAGTGTCAGCTGTTGCAGGGTTTTCCTTTTGTTCAGTGGGCTTTAAAATACTAGTAATTATGTCTCCTTTGGGCCTGTTGCTTCATCTTCTGGGAAAATCACACTTACATGGGGTTGAGCATACTGCTAAATTTCATTTAGCATATGAATTTATCTTTCTAGTACTGTACATTGGTTTCTATGGTTAGAAATTGTGCTTTTGCAGAGTCTTTAAAAAACAGTATATGTGATGTTGGGAGCACAGGTGAAGCTGTTCCTAAAAATGAAATAAGACATTGTGGAACAGCTTTTGGGGATTGGTATGTAATTCAAAGATGAGCTCTACTAAACCATCCTGTTCTAAATTCAGCCTTCTGATTTAAGGCCAAACGTTGATTGTTTTAAAGCTTGGCAGTATAATCAGGGAAAATTTGAGCCAAACCCAGTTAAAAACTATAAGGCAATTGGTCCTTTAATTTTTACTTTTGATTTCCTTAAACAATGGCCAGAGAAAGCCTTGGTACCAGTTACAGCATGTTGTTGTTGTTGTTGTTGTTATTATTATTATTATTATTATTATTGCTACTACCTTTCTCATTACCATACAGACTTGTTGTCTCAAGAGCTGCAAAGTTTCAGTGCTGGCTAATTTTCATACTTCGTTTATTTAAACAAACAAAAATAAAACCACACCAAAACTTAGCAGCTCTGGAAGCAATCATTACTGCTGGTGCTATAATATATTTAATTTTCCCACTAGATAATAAAGTTATTGAAAAAAAATTAATCTGTTGGAAATTATACCACAGAAAGTGGATTTTGAACTATGGAAAATAAGACTCAGCAACAACAGCCTCTGACATGGGTTATATATTCAGGTGCTGCTTTGCCAGTAGAATAGGGGAGGTGTGCTGTGAATTAAAAAAACCCAACAAACAACAAACCAACAACAAAAAGGCAAGCTGAATATATAGGATTTTCATTAGCAATCTTTATATATTCATAACATTATTTGAAATGTGGAGTCTCTCTTTACATGTGTACGTACGTACATACAAACTCACCCCTTTCTCTTTAGCTAAATATATATGATAATCTCTTATGATTAACAGCCTTATACAAAGAGAAGAGTGTAAGTTGTGTGGTTTTTTTAGCATCTAGCCTCTGAAAGTTCAGAGAGAGATTGATAGATATTTAAAAAAAAAAACTTCTGAATAATGAATTGTGTTGGAAAGATATGTATCTTGAACTCATTCCTTATTTTGAGTCTATTTGAGTCTATTCTTAAACCTTTGTAGAGTACGTGGTATTTGACAAACTAAGAGATTAATGAACCCTTAATTTTTGTACCAGGGCCTGCAACACATAGAAAGATACTGTTAAAATTAAATTCACATGGATGTTGCCAAGGCTACTAAACGTTCAAAAGTTTTTGTTTTCACAAGTTGCAAAAGAATAGTAGCGATTCAAAATATTGCTCAGAGCTGTTCTCGCATTTTGCATTTTCAAAAGATTCTTTGGTGTGAAAGTGGCCATATTGCTACAGCAGACAATCTCTATATATTAATTAAATAAGCGAACTAGATTTTTTTCTAGTGTTTGCCACAAATAAAATATGCAAAACGCTTTCTGAAGAGCATCTGATGTGAGAATGATTTAGGGTTGTTACTTGGCTGAGAATAGTTGAAATGGGGAATTTGTCTCTGAAGCAACGTGACATCACCTGACAGTTCAGTACAAAGGAGAAACGTCAGGCTTCATTCCTGTGTCCCCCTCGAGTTCCCACTGCTGAGCCCACTGCAAACCCCTCCGCATCTCCGTCCTCCCCTGTTGCATCCAGGTTGTGCTGAGCTTCACGCAGAGCTCCTGGGCAGTGCAATGAGCCCTGTCCCCAGCTGGGACACAGGAGCCCAGCTCCACCTTTGCAAAATCACTTCAAAATTGAGACACTTGAGATTTTATTGCTACTTCTGTCTATTTTTTTTCTCTGTGTCACCAAATGATGTCTGAAGAGTTAAGCAGACTGTTGATTTTGTACTTTTTACTTGGAGGTCTGCCCAGGCAGGTTAGTGTTCAACGCAACGACCCTGCCGCTGGCGAGGCCGGCCGCACCGCTGCTTGGGTGCTGGGACGGACGCACTGTCCTCTTGCAGGTATGTGGAGGGATGATCTTTTGGATCGTTACTTTGAAACCTCATGTATTACGGGGGGATTCACCCTTTCCAGGGACAGTAACAGGAATTTTCCTGCTGGGATGGGTGTCCCAGGGTCTCCTTGCTTTCTCTTGATTTCTTCGCTTTGATTTTGCACTGGAAGCTACAATGCACTTTTGAAATGCCTAAATTTGTATGTCTCTGATGGTCTCCTATGGCTGCTAAAATCAGTATTCCAGAGCTGTATCTGTGCTGCTTTCCCCTGCTGAGCAAGTACACTGCCAGAAAAAACCAACCAGCACCTCATTTTACATTTTATTTCCTTTTTTTCCTCTTTTTTCTTTTTTTTTTTAAGGGAAAAACTAAAAGCTACAGATGCCATAAAGGGTGTAGCTCATTTTATGGGCTTCACTACTGGAGCACTAAAACCATATTTTTTTCTTTTTTTTACAGAAAAACTTTTTGCAAAAATCAGCATGTAAACAAGAAGCCACTTCAGCCTCGGAGCCGTGTTGTTATTTCCTCGCGGCTGTCTCGCTCGCCAGTCGTCGAGAGCGGGCCGAAGGTGCTTCCTCCTCCTCGGCAACTCCCCCCTGAGGGTAGACCACAAAACACAGCTTCTGTCCCCAGCACGTCATGGACTCTGTGAAGAGCAAACGTGCGATGGTTAATGGGGATGCTCGAGCTCTTCTAAACAAAAGCGTGGTGCCGGGGCAATGCAACATGCGAAAAAATGTGCATCTTCCCAGCCTGGGCTGCTTGACCCTGCTGCACAGCCGACTGTCCCCTCCTACCCTCTCCAGCTCAGCCACAAAACCGTGTTTGCAAAGCTTTAGGGATGCCCACCCACAGTCCTTCCCTGGCCCCTCGCAGAGCTGCCCAGTGCTGCGCATGGCAGGCTGGCGGGGCCGGGCCGGGCTGGCTGCCAGCCCTCCTGGCACTGCGGCAGCCCTGCGGTGGTGGTGGGCACCACTGGTCTTGGGGAGCTGCTGGCAGCAGAGCCCCACCACAGCCAATGGAAACCCTCTGGTCAGAGCAAAGGGCCTGGCTGTCTTCTTTGAAAGCCCTCACTTTGGAGCAAAACGATTAAAAGCCAAACACAACCAAAACATAAAATGTGCAGTTTTAGTTTTACATGAGTGATAAAATAAGACCTTCTTATTTTTTGAGTATGAAATAATTCATCATGCCATGCAGGGCCTGTGCAGTGGGCCATGCTGGTGGCACAGCAGGAGAAAAGCAGGGCAGGAGGGAGGCAGTAAATGTGCCAAATAAGTGGCAGCTCTCAGCCATTTATTAGTCCTTTTGAGATAGCTCATTTAGTTTTTACATGCTTAAAGTTACACCCCTTTGCATGTGCTTTGGGACAGGCTGCCATGAGCGATCTGAGCAGGTGGGGAGATGCACAGGGGAGGCAAACACACCCAGGAGGAAGAAAAGCAGTTGGTCAAAGGCAAGTGCTGGCCAGCCACAAAAATGCTGCCAAAGCCAGAGCCACTTTGTGCCCAGGGGCTGCCCATGACCAAGAGTGGCAGTCAGGCTCATGCGGGTGGTTCTCTGGCTGTTTTAGTGCTGATGCATCAGATGTGAAGCAGATCCCCACAGACCCCAGCGCAACCAGCGGCTCCACGAGTGCTGCAAGGCACCACGGCACTGGCTTACCTATTAGCCTATTTACACACTTTGGTTTATTTCTCCAGTAGACTCCAAGAAAAAACACTGGCACTCCAGTTAAAATGATAATGAGTCCTACGCCACAGACAACTGGCTCAGAGTATAAGCTGAAGATCAGCAGAAATGCCCAAAATGCCAGGTAAGCGATGGGGATGAGGAGGTTTACCTGGGAGGAGAGAGCAGAGCAGAGCATGACTGTGCAGAGCAACAGCAGTGGCTGACCAGCAGCGAGGGGCTGTGGGGGCCTGCAGGCAGTGCTGCGGCTTCAGGACTTCCCGTGGGTCGTGTCCCCCTTCCCTCTACCACAGTTCTCCTCTCTGCCCACCCCAGCAAGTTCACAAAGGGTCTGCCTGTGTAGCCTGTTTTTACAGGGACATGGATTGGGACCTCAAAGCCTTACCACTATATCATTAAAGAAACTGTTTTTCAAAACAGGAGGATGGAAGGCTTGGTGTGCCCATCCTGCCCTTTGCATCGCTATTGTGACCAAGAGCTTTAGCTTTAACATTGTCACCTTGATAGGTCTGAAGATTTTGGGTTTCTTCCAGCGTAACACAATCAGGCCTATAATTGTCACTCCGTAGCAGAGGTAGTTGATAAATGACACGTAGTTGATTAGCGTGTATGTGTCTCCAACGAGCATGATGATAAGAGTAGCCAAACACTGAAAAGAGAGAAGCATGGTCTTACTTGGGTCATTACTAGAAAAGGTAGCTTAAAAGCAAAAAAAACCAAGCAAAAACCCTATAAAAGCAGTTAAATTCCTTTTGTTTATGGTCCCTGCTGGGCGTCTGCTCCCTTCTGCGGTTTGATGCGTTATCCCTGAGCTGTGCCTCCAGGGCTGGGGCTGAATGGGGAGTCCGGGTTACCTGGAGCATGCTGAAGCCCGAGACCAGCAGGTCTGTTTATAAATACCCTCGGGTGCTGACAGAGGTGGCTCTGCTGCTCATGGCCAAGGCAGGCAGGGCTGGGAGGACTGGCAGAGCTCCCCATGGTCCCACTCACCCATTTCTGTTGTGTGTTTTAAAAGCTATTGAACCCTATGGTGAGGAGTGACGATAACAGGATTTCTTGCAGACACATTGTGGTCAGTGTGCTATGTTGTTGCAGGTGCCCTCTATATTATAAAGAATAAGAGGTTTGCCCTTCCCCCCTGCTGGCCCATGGCTGATGCTGCAGATGATTGGTGTCATTAATCTTTTGAGCATTTCTTGTGTTTGGAAACTGGCAGATGGATGGTGGAAGTTTCCATGCCTATACTGGCTTGTTTGTACTGTATTTCTACATAACTCTGTAAAGCCAGGAGAGCTGGCTTGGGGGCCAGGGGGTTGGTCCTTGGGTCCTGCACCCCCGCTTGTCAGTACCGCAGGAGCTGAGCTGAGCCCCTGCCTGCACCACATACCAGCCTTATGAACGTTGTCTGCTGGTGGCCAGAGCCTGAGGGAAACTGAATGACCAAATCCCTCCAGAAAGCGCACGGGATTTGGGGCTGTCTTACTCTAGGCTCTCTTTTCGCTTACGTCCCTTTTTCTTAATTAGCTGTTTCAATAGCAAAGTCCTCTCAGGAGGGAGGGCTTCAGCACCACAGGCATTAGGAGTTATGCTCCACTGCAGTGAATGTCCCTTTGGTCACTCTGTGACCCTGTTCAAAGCTTCGCAGACTTGGCAGGGGTGGGGGATTTCAACACGTCGACCAGTCTCACCACAAAATGGATTTCAAGTAGGGCAGTGTTTTGTACTGGTGTCATATAACATGTTTCCTGCTTGCCTCTGACAGGCACACAGTATCATACGCACATACAACCCTCTCCTGCCCTTAATGGGTTTTGCAGTAATGCCACTCAGAGAAGTGAGATTTTGTGCGTAGGTGTTTCTGATGTGTCAGATCTGCTCATGGTGTGGGTGTGATCCCCGAGTCCTACGAGGCTGTAGAACGGTGCGCTGCTCCCTGCATAGCCTGGCCACAGCCTCGGCATGGCAGGTGAGAGAGCTAGCTGCTCCCCACTATCTTGCAAAAAAACCTCTAGTCCGTTTATTTTCAATTTAGCTTAGCCCCTTGATTTTTGAAAGGATTAGTAAAAATGCAGGTGTGTCTGATGATGTTAAAAAGGCCTCTCTCCATGTACAAAGAAACCTTTCTCCATGCAAAGAGCTAGGTGTTATACATTGGAAGGGAAAAAGGAACTTGATGATTAATTAGGTTTGCTTAAAGTCTGACCCAGTTTGCTCTTGTAGCTGCCTACACTATATTATTTTCATATTTCTATTTGTTAAGAAATTAGTATTTCCTAGCAGCATTTGGTATACCCTTAGATGCATCAAAACGCCTTCAGATGATGACTTGATATGCAGTGTTGGTTCTGTGATTTGCACTGTAATTCAAGGGGGTGGTTTGAGTGGAGCGGGGGGCCGGCAAAAGCCTGGCTGCTCGGCCAGCTTGGATCAGGCAGCCCGCTTGTGTTGGGGCTGTTTCACAGTGAAGCAGCCTCTGAAACTCAGTGTGTTATTTCAGCTGATGCATTTTTAAGGACAAAGGAGTTCTGCTTTGTCGGCACCATCGGAGCTGAGCTGCCTGGTGGGAGCCCGTGATGGGGCCAGCACTCTCTGGCTTCCCAGGGCAGGACAGACTGTGGGCAGTTTACCCCAAAACCCTGCAAAGGCAACACGCGAGATGTTTGTGGTCAGGTACTAAGCCCTGGGAATGCCGTAAAGCCTCAGCTAGGCTTATTTTGTCATAAAAGTGGAATGTGCAGGAAGCTTATTTGGTGAAACTTGGTCTGGGCGTATTGTGCCAGGATTGCTGTTAGAGCCAGGAGACACATAGGTGTTCATGTTCCTAGTGCACCTGGGGTCAAACCCTCACTGTTTTGATATCAGTGGCAAAACTGCTGTTGGCAGCATTTGATGCAGCTGAAATTTCAAGCAAATGCCCTTCAGGGAATTCCCTTGCTCAGGCCATGAGGCTGGGTGTGGCAGCATCAGGAATCATCTCCCTCTTTAACACCTTCTATGCCACAGTAAAACCCATCACATCTAGCTTTAATGTTGGTAAAAGCGTATGAAGCTCTTTGTTTCAAATAATAACTTCTGCAAGTCATTAGTATCGTGGATGTTTATGCTCTATTAAAAAGTTACAGAAATCTTCTTCCCATGGGAGCACACTAGCAACCTGACCAGCCCTAAGCCCTCCCAACACTTGGCCTGTTGGTTTCTGATCTTTTCAGGTGACCATTTGTCTGCCTGATGTACCATCCAGCAGATGCTTTATTAAGGGCCACTGTAATCATTGTCCCTGCTTAATTTTTTGGCCCACAGAAAAGGAATACCCCTGCTCCTCAGAGTACTGTCCGATCATCCCTCACAAAAATGTCCTACTCGTTGAGAGTAGGTAACTTTTTCCTCTCCCTTGGACCTGCCAGGTCTCTGGATTTGGTGGTGGGATCTAAACCAGCCGTGCTAGAGTGGGATTAGCGGTGACCATGGGGATTTCCAAATGTTTGTGGAAAGCAGGCAAAATTAGTCAAAAGAGCTCATATTTTTCTTAAATGAAGTATGTCTGTTTCAAAAGCCAGTCTCTATCCCTGCTGTTGTACAAATGGCAATGGGTTTATATTGCAGCTCAAGTTAGGTGTGAGGGAAATCCTCCAAGTGTCATGGGTGGTTGGGAGTGGGAGAGATTTTTTTGGAGGCTGAAGGCTGCTCCTCTCTGAGGCCATCAGAGCTGCTCAGCCAGCACCCACCAGTAGCACTCCAGGTCTACTCGCTTCTCCTCCTCTGGGGTAAAATGGCCTCTCAAGGATTTTTCTAGCTCTCCTCTCTGTGACTCAGTATTTCTAAGAGCAGTTTACAGGGTGACAGAGCAGGGGTGGTAAAACTTACACAGACAAGCAGGGCAGGGATGGGCGTGCAGTACTTGACATGGATCATGGCAAGCAAACTTGGCAAATGGCCTTCTCGGGCACCAGAGAAACATAACCTGGAAATAAGAATAGTAATGCTGAATCCACTGGGTGTGCAACAGCCTCCTCAATATCTAGCCACGTATCGTCTCTAATCTCAGCTGACCACATTGGTCTTGCTGTGGAAGGAAGCTGCGGCCTGTGGGTGCTGGGCTGTTACCGGGAAGATGACTAGAGACTGCCTGTGTAACCTTACATAAGTTATTTAAACTAGACTCTTCAGTATACAAGGCCTTTAATGGCTAATGCCATCTGTGAAATGACCTGCTCTGAGATGCTGAATTACTTCTGAGGAGGAGGACTGAAATTTTTCCAGTCTTTGTCTGCTGGCCAGCATTGCCTCCCTACCCAGGGTGGGATGAATACTCTGAAGTTTGTGTGGTGGTCAGCCATACATAGCCAAGGCATAAAACCCTTCATAGATAATGTTTCCAGTGTCAAAAAGGTTTTGGACAAGGTTTAACATGCCTTAAGATTTCACTTTTAAGGGCATAACCTGTAACATATACACTCAGATTTGTTGCATCTCATTATACTCATGAAAGTGCTGAGATAAATAACTTTCCCAAGGTACTTAAGACTTGAGTCATTTCCTCAAAAAAATTTTTATCACTTTTAAATTAAGTTCAGAGAGGTCAATTAATATAAATAGACTTTACAGACCACAATATAATAGACTTACAGATTCTGGCCCCACTATCAGCAGCGTGCATGCAAAGCATTTTTCCAGCACAGGCATGAAAATGTCTGTAACCGGGAACAGCACCAGGCCCTAAAAGTCCTCTCTGAGTGAAGCACAGTTTGGCTTGTAGCTACTGGAACTTTATTGATGCAAAATTAGTTTGGTTCCACACTAAAGCCATGTTTGGCTCTAACTGTGAGTTACTCCACATCTGCAGACACTTTCAGTAGCTTGTAAGGATTATTTTGCAAGAGATTCCATGATTCAGTATTACATTTGCTGATTTGAAACAGAGCAATTCATTACTGAATGTATCCAACATGCCCAACAATGACCTCCATCTGTACAACATCCAAAACAGCTAGCTAGCATTTCTTTAGCAAATGAAATTAAAACAGCCCCTCCCCAAATTAGATAAGGTTCATAAAATTGTACTCCATCTAACCTTGACGAGGTAAAAAGGTATCCATTTATTCCTCCAAATGTAGATAGGGCCACTGAGACTGGCATAACCCAGGAAAAATAGCCCAGTAACTTTTCACCAAAAGTCTAAAGCAACAGAAGGCAGAGAAACTGAAATACACTGCAAAGCATAGAACCGAAATCAAAGTGTATTTTAGACATCCAGGGAATGGTTTACTTACTACCGCCACAGCGTTGGAGGACAAGAGCTCTTGGGGTGACATGGCAGTGAAATATGCAATGTTGGTGAACGTATACACAAATGTCACCAATGGGATGGATATGAATATGGCACGAGGTAGGTTCCTAATAAAAGAATTGGGAGGTTAGGTAAGAAATTACAGTAATGCACGGTGAGACCACAACAACCATGTATGGCCCAGGGGAGGTCACCCAGCTGGGTGGGTTTATCGGCTCTTTCTCTGGAGGGGAGCAGTGCTTCCACTGGCTCTTTGACCCGCTGCAGGTTGGAGAAGGCTAAAAGTGCTATGAAATGCCACATCTGCAGGGGAGCTCCCTGGGACAAAAATACCAAGTGCTCCCTTAGGGCTTTTGGTTGGGCTTGAAGCAGCATGTTGCTGAAAATGAAATAGCTGTCTTTCAGAAGCCCTATGTACAGGCACCCGTGATGGAAAAAAAATGCCTTGTTTTGCTTTACTTTCACCTGTTCTGAAAAGGAATGGGATCCTGTTCAGGTTGCTGCCTTGGCCCATCCCATGCTGTAAGTCTGGTCAGGTCTTACAACACTGTGGCAACTTCAAGTAGTATAGATGTACTTGACCTCCAATCCAGAGACCTCCTTAGAGCTAGACACCTGAACTGTTCTGTATCTAATGCAATAATGCATTTTTCTCTGTGTCAGATTTGGAAAAAATGTTTTTAAAAAGTGTATTTAATCTTTGTGATTTTGAACAGATTTAGTAAAAATGAGAATTGGTTTTGGTTATCCAATTATTGTTTTATATTTTAGTTTCCCCTCAGAGGCTGCAAAAATAATTTAAAAAGGCCACCAGCCCTTTTTCTCTATTTCTCAGCTAAGGCCATATTTGCCTTATATAAGTCATAACTTTTCATTATTCAGTTTTGAAATCATGGTGGTCCATTAAAATGTTGGTGTTTTATTGAAGGAACACATTACCACACTTTCTTCACTCCTGCTAAGATCTCTGGACATGCACTTTGCCACTCACTAGTGTGAAGGCATGTGCACAGCTGCTTGTAAGGCTGCAGCTTTAATTCATTCCCATCTAGGCTGTGTAATAGCTTAAATTTCTCCTTGTTTAATTGCTGTGTGCATTGGATGCCCAGAAACAGCTAATGCTTCAAGAGCTGCTCTTGGCATTTGTCATTACACTTCATCAGCTCAGAAATGTTGAAACATTTGAGCTTTGCTTTACTAAACTAAAATTCACTTTCCCTCCAGCTTTCCCAGCCTGCTCATGATAAATAATTTCCAGGCCCCTTCCTGCACCCAGGACCAGCAGCCACCTGATGTTGGTCACCCGGTGGGCAGGTGCCCACAGCCACGCTGGGGCAGGGAGCACTGCCTTCACTGCACGACAACTTTCTAATCTTCTCTTTGAGGTGTCTGTGGAATATCCCTTTTGGGTGAAAAAGCAAAACGACTTCCAGCATAATTCAACATTTTTCTAGTAGAAGTGATTCTCCCTATAGATACTTATATGACATCTCATCAATGGTTAATTTTCTGCTGTAGAAGCACTGTATGATCAAATAGTGCCATAAAGATATTGCTGGTTTGTTTCAATTAATGCCTCGTGCAATATATTTTTAATTTTAGTGTTTCTTTAACTTGCCTGTTATCTGTTTGAAACAAAAAATATCTCTCTCCTTTAGAAAGACTGGTCCCGTAGATATGGAAGGACATCACTCCAGCTTATTAAATGAATAATATTACCAGATGGCTCCAATGTCTCAGCACTTCAAGAAAATGTGAATGGCATGGAAATGGATACTTGCCTGCGGGGATCAACCAGTTCTTCTGTCACATAGTTCAAGAAGTTCCAGCCACTGAACGCAAATGACCCTTGAAGAAAAGCTAATGCTAAATGCCCCACGGATGGAGTCATCCAAAAATTGAATGCGTTGCCTGGTGTCAGCTCTTCATAGTTTCCTGCACAGGGAGTGCAAGCAAGAGGTTAAGCCATTGCTACCTGCCAGAGACACCAGAAAATAGGCAAACTTTTGCTTTTTGGTCTTTATTTTTATTCTTTATTCCTATTGGATTTGAGACTTCATGTTCTTCATGTCACCATGGCCTGGCATTGCACTTGCAGTGCTTTCTGTGGGACAGTGCCCTGGGAAGGCAGCTCGGGCTGAACACAAGCATCCCTTGCTGCCATCTGTGCTGCAGCACCGGTGTCACTGCCGTGACTCATGGGACCCTTTGGCAACCTGTACTGCCTGGGGATGGCTCCTCGGCAGTGTAAATTCCATGTTCTTAATGTGGTTTTCCTTTACAAGTGGTGTGGTTTAGTAGAAATACTGAAAAATAGAATGTCTATAGGGCTGGAAGATTTGTCAAGATTGTGGGACTATTCCCGCTGAGAAAACAAGTTTTCTGCTCTCTGTAAATGTCATATTTCATCTTCCTTTATATGACTCATCATGTACCTGCTAAAAACATTTTCAGCCTTTTGTGTTTTCTGCTTTCCATTAAGTTGGTGAATCAGTGAGACTTTTTTTTTTGTGTCTATTTTTAATCTTATAAACTTTTTGTAGGAAATTGGACTAAACCCCAAAATGAAGCAGGTGTCTTCCTGCCCTGGGCAAGGCGTCACTTATTCATTTTACACCCAGAGCAATTCAAATTTAAGGAACATATAACAGATTAAAAATTTTCAGTAACTATTCCAAAACATCCTCAGCTGCCCTCCTCTAGTCTATCAAAACTGAGAAGGCAGGCCAGAAAGGGACTTGTTGAGCAGATACAGCTGATTTCTCTGTTGTGCCACCCCCTCCATGGCTCTGTGTGTATGCAGCCCCACAGCTTGGCTAAATCCAGCTCTCCTTTGGGTCAGTTTGTAAGGAAGAAAGAGTGTAGTAAGTGGGAAAAATCAAGTCTATCAACAGTACCATACTCATGTTAGAGCTGTCTCACAGAGTACCTTTAAAGATCTGTATGAAGCCCACTGTAATGATAAGGGCCAGGGCTAAGAGTTTTCCTGCTGTAAATATATCCTGAATGCGTGTTGCCCATCGAACGCTGGAGCTGTTCACCCAGGTCAGGAGGACTAGAAAGCAAAAGACTGAATTCAGTGAAATGAAATTATGTTTATTTACAAACACACAGTCAAAGCATTGAAAAACACAGACGACATGCACGTTCCTGTGGGGACCTCTAGCGTGGCCGGGAACAAGGTTGAGGAGGAGTGTTGCCTTTCCCTAGGAGACCCCCAGCTGCAGGGGCATCCCTGGAAGCCAGCAGCCTTCCCCCTTGGGTGCTGCCCATTGGGGCTCCCCCCGGCTCTAGTAACTGTGCCTGAGTAGTGCTCAATATGCAGGGATCACCACCTCCTAGTGGAAACTGTAAACGTCTTCAGTCCGTGTAGCTCCGGTTTGCTTTTGCTGGCTCTGTAAGTAATTAATGCAGAGCCAGTGGGGTGCTGTGCTTCCTATACGCCCACATTTATGAATGTAAAAGAAGACTAGGAAGGGCTCAAATAGTGGTGGGTAACCTGTAGTGGTGGGTAATCTGTGCCAGGCACCCATGGCTCTGCAGGGAGCACAGCATTGCCCCATTCCAAAAGCTCACCTGCCACCACTGTCCCTGGGATCCACAGGGGTTCGGGTGCTGTTGTGCCCGCTCCAGCCCACTGTGCTTGCTGTGGGCAAGAGGGAAGGGACTGAATATCCTGCACCAGTCACAGTGCCTGTCCTGGGACCTCCCTGCTTGCCGTTTGGGTTGTGGCCGTGACCCCAGCCTGGCTGGAGCAAGTGGTCCCATGTAAAACCGAGGCAAGTTTTGCGTGTGTGCAACAAGCAAATACTCACGTAAACACACCATGGAGAGGATCCTGGAGGCGTTATATGGGGGTATACAGTTAGGGAAGACGGGCTGCAGGACATAGTTTGAGAAGGTCAGTGCAATGACGGCCAGACTGGTCGGGTACATGATAAGCACCGCACTCCACAGCAGCAGAAAGCTGAAAAGACAAGAAAAAGCACAAGAAAGCAGCTCTGGGGATGTGCTGGAGGAGGTAATGCATGCTCAGCTCTGCAGTGCTTCAGGACAGCTCCCAAGGCATCAGGACCTTCGTCCTGGCCACACCCAACAGTCACCTGCTTGTGCCTTTCCTCATCCCTTTTCCCATGTTCCCAGTGCAATTAAACATTTTTAAGCAAAGCACAGTTTAGGGATATATGGAAGATTATGCCCAGTGGGCACACTTTGATTTAGTTCTCTGTGTCAAAGTGAAAGCATCTCTCTTGCTTCTGGGCTCGTGTGTTACTGCAGCAGATGTCAGTCCCTACATTTTGGTGGGACCCCAGCTGTGGGCCAGCTGCACTCCTGGGGCTGCTACTGGCTCCCCGCTGGTCATTGGGGGGTTTCTTGTCACCATTTGGGTTGGCTCTGCAGGCTGGGTCAGGGCAGCTTAGTGCTGCAGTATTCTGCGATTGCTCAGCTGGGGTCCACCTGGGCTGATTGTCTGCCTCCAGCTGCAGCTGAAGGTGATTGCACTGAATGAGGTACTCTTGCAAATATGAAGTGTGAGATATTTCAGTTTCTTACTCTGGGAAAAGGAAAAAAATACTTATAAAACCAGCAGTGGATCTGGTTATTGTTTTAAAATATTTGAAGTATTATTTCTGTGGTGAGAAGTAGTCATTGCAAGAAAGTGAAACCCTGCTTGCCATGTACTTACACGCACAGATACATACACATTAATTCATTCATATACATGCATGAATGTAATGTAGAAGGATGCTCAGCAAAAATGAGGATTGCAAATGATATTTCCAAATAAGACAGTATAATTTCTAGATTACATAGATTGCTCTTTTGAAGGCTGCTCCCTCCCAGCATGCTGCCTGCTGCCAGCCCCTTAAATCTGGCACAGGCGGGGGAATCGCTTCTGGTGTTTCTTGCTGGGTACTCCTTGGGCAGAGGTGGTAAGTATCTCTCAGTCCCATCCTGTATTTTGCCTTCTTGTTTCTGAGAGCTATGAGACAATCAGATGCTTCCTTTTTTTTTTATTAACTACCAGAGAGTTAATTTTGTAAGCTGGCATGATGCAAAAGCTGGTTACTTTCCCAAATGGCACTATTGTTTTTAAAACTCAGGGATTTTTTTCCCCTTTTCTTTACTGTGTTTTATGACTCCTTTTTCTTTTTCTTTCTTTCAAATTTCTGATATTTTTGTCATGGTTCAGAGCAGTTTTCTCCAGTAATTGCTTTTTGCTATTTGGTGCTGTGGGTGGTGTACCCAGTTTGGGGTAGCTTTGCAGACCCTGCTTGCTGGGTGAGTTAACCCAGCTGGTGCCCATTGAAGACTAAATATTACTTAAAGAGTGCAATAATAATTTGCTGACAGGGTTAGGATGCTGACAGTGCTGAGTGAGGTCAAGTTCAGCCCTCATTGTCCCTGCATGAGCCCTAGCTGGGTGTGTCCAGTAGTGCTGCTGCCAGCTGGCAGGGCTCAGGCAGAGCCCTGTCAGTGGGACCATGGGGTTTGCTGGGCAGAGGCCACCAGCTCTTCCTTATCATGTTTATCTTAGCGCATATAACTTAAGTAGGCTGAGAACTGCATTCAGCTAAAAAAAGTCAGTGGGGAGAATGACTCTGAAAACAGTATTTCAGGCAAAACTGGCCCTTGCTTCTATGGTGTAATATGGAGTGCATTACAGTTGGTGTTGGGTAGAATACAGTTTAATGGGAATGTGAATAATTTGATAGATTTCTGACAGTCAATTTGTTTCATGCTGAATTGAAATGCATGCAGGACTGATAATGCCAATTCAAGTAAATGCAGAATTTTAGCAGAGGGTGACAAAGTTGTACAGCCAAATGGGAAACTCAAACATGAGATGTCATTAAAATAAGAAGGAAGCTTGCCTAAGATGTAGGCCCACTTTTATCTCATTTTTCCAGGTAAATTTTAAGCAAAGCCTTGTTCTGAGAAAAAGATATCCATGCTGATCATGCAGATCACATTCATGTCCCTGAACATCCAGTGGCTGGGGCTGCACCACTGAGCGCTTGCCTCGCTCTTGCTGTGCTGCCGGCAGCTGCCAGGGGCAGAATCAGGAGCCAGAGGCCTGGCTGGCTGGGGATGGCTGTTCTTGAGTTAAATTGCTAGTGAGGAGGCGGTGTTTGCTGTGGCTGGCAGGCAGGGATTAATCCCAATGTGATTACCCAACACTCAGTCTTCTAGCAAGTCTTTGCTTTTAATGCACCACCTTTTATCATCTGTTGCATAGGAAAAGTTAAGAGTACAATCTCCTCAGCAAAAAAACAACTGTTCCAGATCAGCTATAATTAAGTGACACAGGGCTGAAATTTCCTGCAGACATAACTGAGTTTCAGATGTCCTTGCTATCATGGTGCACACAATTTGACAAATCCGGGTGCCAGCAGAAGGGCTGGAGGTGTGCTTTCTGCCCTGGACGCTCATGCAGAGGGAGCATAACCAGTGCTGGGAGCTCAAAGTCCACTTGAAGCAGGGACGTGTCATCATAGCACACCTAGAGTTACTTTGCCCAGCTTTTCAAATGGAAAGTGGGGGAATTACTGCCCTGAGGGCTGAGTTGTGGCACCGAGGGTGCCAGGAGTTGAACCCTATCTGGTAGGCTTTCACAGTTACTCACTATTTACAGCACTACAAGAATGTGAGAAGTTAAATCTTGTCTTGTTGCTAACTAAGAGGTTACCAGAAACAGGCTCAAGACAGCTGAATGGAGAGAAAAAAGACTATGTAGCTGCTCTTGTGATCCCCCCACCCTTTTGTTTTCATGAGCATTGGAGTTTGTGTGGGAAATCTGAGATCCTGCATGTACTGATGGTGAAAGGGCTGGTAAAATAACCTCCCTGAGTGTATTCTGAGCAAACCATGGTTGTGTGTAAGGAGCATCAATAACTGCTAGCTGGATGGCCTCTGCTGTGTTTTTTGCTATTGAATCTGATCCAAAGTCCATTCAAGTTGATGGCTATCCATCCATCACTGTGCATATGCACTAGATAACAGCTCTAATAAGATTCTCTCCCCCCCCCCCGAATTTTAGAAGCATGCTGGAATAAGTGACAACCTGTATCCCTGGATCAAAACTGAATTTTTTGCAGATATTGCTGCATACTAATTTCCCCACCTGTGGAAAGAAATGAAGAGCTTGGTTTGATCTGGGTCTCTAATAGTCTAGTGGACTTGGGGAAATGGGTTCTCAAACATGTACTTGGGATGTGTCTGTACTCTGAAGAGGATCTCTCGTTAGATATAAAATATCATGGAGTCAATGCAGCCCGTGAAAATAGAAAATTGAAGTGTACTCTACTTGTGTGTCATTAACAAAAGAAAACAATTTGAAACAGATGCTGTAGTACAGATCATCTTATGGGAAAAGCTGAACTGGTTTAGGAAATTTAGCACTAGTTTGAGTATTATTAATATTATCCTACATTGCTGAAAGAATAATTGTCTTTGGAAACTTTAGATTTTTACACCAACAAAGAAGAAACACAAATATATTTGTAGCATGTTTTACTTGCAGTTCAGAGTGACACTTACCAAAGTTTTGGCTTAGAGCTCTCTGCTGATTTCAATACTATTGATTTTTAGTAAGGACGTAGGTCCAGTCACAGTCACTGCTGGTAAAGCAGCAATGTTAGTTGCAATGTTATTGCTGAGCATTCAGGAGAAGTTGTATTTATTTTCATGGGTTTTTCATGAAGCTGAACTTATTAATTGTCTGCTGCAAGAATGCATATTAAGCCTATTGTTTACTATTTTGGGGAATGTTCTTTTTATGACCTGTACAGGCATGCAAGTCCCTATGCATTTAAGATGAGCTGTGCTCAGATGGCTCCAGCAGCACTGGATGTGACGTGTTCCCTGCACTTAGTGTGTTCATACACAAGTGCTTTTTGAAACCAAAATGACTTCTAAATGAAGATGAAAGTGGCAAGTCTGCTCTCTGGCCAGACCAGAGTCTGGTGCAACAGGAGCCCTCACCTCTTCCTTCTCTCCTGGCCAGAGCTGCCAGGGAGTGTCCCTTCTGCCGGGTAATCTCCAGCTGAGTTTTGCCATCACCACTGCTTTCAGCAGCATTGAATGCGCTGGCCTTCAGCTGCACTTGGAGCAGGGCTGCTGCTCTGCAGCCAGATATTCTGCCAGCTCAGGAGATGGCCTTGTCATGCCTCTCTCTCTTTTATTCCATTCACCTTCTTACATCACACCTAGCAGCGTTATGGTTTTTTCTTTTTATTTATGCAACCAACTATCAATACTGCCAGTCTCAGAAGCTGGGGTATGTAGTACTCCAATGTTATGACCAAATAGTACTTCTTTGTTCCTTATACCTAGGCAGGAAAACATAATAAATGGGGAGGACTTTGGGGAGCAGGGACCAGACAACAGAACTGAAGAGGAAATGTCATGGGCTGGGTGAGTATGGCATGTGTTCCTACAATAAACGTCTTTGTGTGAATAGACCAAACCATCCAGATTTGCCATTGGGAAAATCCTTTGGCAGATGCACTAAAGCTTTTTGTGCTGAATTTTATGTTCTTTGCTGTGCAAAAAAATTAAATTAGAAGAGAAAATTGGACTTTGGGAGAGGCAGTGGGGTTTTTTTTTCTGCAGGGGAGGCACAGTTCATGCTCCTTAAGGGGCTCTTTCAGCTCTAAGCCCCATGTGCAAGTGTCAGAGGAGGAATGGGTGCTTCTGAAGTGGAAAACTGAAAGTGCTTGTGAGAGTTCCCCAAAGCTGCAGGCTTTCGGTGGTGGCTCAGCAAAGTGCAGCATGGAGCAATCCCAGCCCAGCTACTGGAAAATATGACTGACCCCCCCCTTTTTACACTTTTGCTGGTTTTGGCTGGGATAGAGTTAATTTTCTTCACAGCAGCTAGTGTGGGGCTGTGTTCTGGATTTGTGCTGGAGAGAGAGTTGATAACTCAGGGATGTTTTCATCACTGCTGAGCAGGGCTTGCACAGAGCCAAGGTCTTTTTTTGCCTTTCACCCCACCCGACCAGTGAGTGGGCTGGGGGGGCACAAGGAATTGGGAGGGGGCATAGCTGGGACAGCTGACCCCAACTGTCCCAAGAGATGTCCCACACCATACGGTGTCATGCTCAGCATATAAAGCTGGGGGAAGAAGAAGGAAGTGGGGGATGCTCAGAGTTATGGCGTTTTGGCTTCCAGGTAACGGTTACATGTGATGGAGCCCTGCTTTCCTGGAGGTGGCTGAACACCTGCCTGCCCGTGGGAAGGAGTGAATGAATTCCTTGTTTTGCTTTGCTTCCGCACACAGCTTTTGCTTTACCTATTAAACTGTCTTTATCTCAACCCATGAGTTTTCTCACTTTTTCTCTTCTGATTCTTTCCCCCATCCTGCTGTGGCGGGAGTGAGTGAGCAGCTGTGTGGGGCTTAGTTGCCAGCTGGGGTTAAACTACAACATCAAAACCTACCTGGAGGCTTCTTGCCTAAGGCAACCCTTTGTCATACTTAAGACTCAGTTCATTTTTTTTGGAGGAAAGGTGAAGTCTCTTCACAAAGCAAGAACGGGAGCACTGCTTCTCTTCAGGTGACAAGGTAGTGCTTTTTTCATATTGCTTGTGCATCACAAGCCTGAACACCAAGAAAGATGCTGCCGCAACAGAGAGCTCCCTGCATTAAGAGATAAGAGCTTTGGTCTGTCCCCAGCTAAATGCTGGCTGGCGATCAGTGAATGGGCATGTGGTATGTTATAGCAACTGCATAGCCTGGTGCTTTCTGGTACTGTGCACGTTCTCTGAACACAGAACAGATAAAGGCATGTTTAGTTGTACTTGATTTCTAATTTCTTTTTCTCTCCTAGAAAGCATAATTCTTCTGGTTTTGTGAAACTCTTGATGGTTTCTGGCCTCCTTCACAGTGATATTTCTGGGATAGTACATGTGACTGCTTGTGCAGTTTTATGCTCTGCCATTTTTATGGTCCTTGCTTGCAGGCTCTATTCCTGGGAGCAGGTGATGGAGAAAGTTGCTGACTGCCTGCCGTAGTGTCCTAGGGGAGTGGGGGCTTTGCCAAGTGGCTCCTGCCTTCCATGAGAGAATGAGCCTCAGTGAAGATGAATGGAGATTTTGGCTAACCAAGCTAATGCTGTTTTTACCTCAATCCATGCTGCGATGCCAGTGTAGTTTTCTATACCAAGTGGGACAATGTTCAAAGGAGTGATTCCTCTGACTGAAGAAACATGGACTTTCATGAGAACCAGTATAAGGCAAGGGTTTAAGTCTGACAAGCATCAGAAAACTACTTTGCAACCTAGCCTGTTTTCAGATGCTGGCTGTGCCAGGTGGCACTGAGCCAAGGCAGGCACGAGCCCATGGGATGGATGACAACCTGCCAGTGTTACGTCTGTGCTGATTTACTGTAGCTCAGCAGCTAGCTCAACTATTATGAGCTTGTTTTCCGGCTCAAACAAGAGGGAATGTTGGTTTTTTATTTTTCACAAATAAAACACCAACATGTGGCATGACCTCTTTACTTGCAAATGAGCGAGCTGGCCAGAAAGTTCTGGTGCTTCTCTAGCGAGCTGTGAGTAGAGGCTATCGGTTTCATTTTTCTTGTTGAAGACACCATAAAATATACAGTCAAATATAAATGATGACCTCCTCTCTCTTGTTCCTTCCTTTCTTAGCCACACGACTCTGAAATCATTCCCTGAGTTAGCATTTCCCCCCTCTTTGAATTTACAACAATTATTTTGTACAGCTGCAAACAGGCGCCTGCACCCGGGATGCTTCTGTGGGCAAATCTCCTTCTCCAGCAATTTTCTGTATTCTACTGTAGGAAAGTCTTGCGGTGTAATGCCATAGAAATATTTGCTGCCTTCTGCACTGATAGTCAAAGGAGGGCTTTTGTTTCTGGCGAGTAGCTCCAGTCTAGCTTCCCTCTAGTGTGAACCTCCTCAATACAAGGTACTGATTGTTTATGGCTGGCACGCAGGAATGTCACTTGGACACAGCATCATTTACGGCACCGTTCTTTACTTTCATGGACTTTATTGAGTCAAAGAGGAAGTGAAAGCATCCATAGCTCTGTGTAGGTATGATTTGGTATTTCTAATGACTTTGCAAAAGCATTTTATTGACAAATGTTCTCTGTCCAAGTCAGATACCTTTTCCATACTTAACATACTAAGTATAAATGTATTTTCAAATTACTTTATAGAGATATGGTACTTACCCAGCTAACCCACCAAAAATTTCTGTGACGTAGGAATAATCCCCTCCCGATTTGGGGATAGTGACTCCCAGTTCAGCGTAACATAGCGAGCCAAGGACAGCCACCCCGCCGCCAAGCACCCAAATAATGAGAGCGAGTCCCACTGAGCCGGTGTGCTCCAAAACTCCTTTTGGTGAAATAAAGATCCCAGAACCAATGATATTACCTGGAAAGGACAAAAAGTTTGCAGTGAGGTAACAGAAAGCAATAAATGCACTTTTATTTTTTTTTTATTAAAAACAACCAAAAAGGCAAACAAAGCCACAGTCCCCACACAACCAAATAAGAACTCCCTGTCAAATTCTGTCTTGCAGATTTTACTTGATTCTATTTTGTCTGATTATCCCTGGGGAAACCATTGCCATTCATCAGCAGTCAAAGACAGTAAGCACGTGCTCAGCTCTGCTGAAGCACAGTAAGACTCAGGTGAGCATCTGTGTTTGCAGCTAGTTGTTTTCTGGCACAAACACAGACAGCTGCTGTCACCTGCAATGGTTAGAAGTGTCTTTGTAATGAAGATTTTAATCTCCTGAGAGGAATCTAAACAAGAGGAGGCTCAGCTTCGGGGGAGGGGTTCGGAATCAAAAAAACCCTCTATAGCATTACCTATAACATAGGGGCCAAGAGGAGCTCTTGCCACCAGGGCAGGTTTAAGATTGAGCATGAAAAGTAATTGATTTCTAATAGTCAAGACTTTGAGATTACTGCCTTATATTTGCAATACCTGTGCTGCTTAGTCATTGCTCATAGATTTTAAAGGGATATTGTGGGGTGACTGAAATATCGGACAGTGTGGACTTTGTCCTACTAGTTTTGTTTCATTAGCCTGTAAGCTGAGGTAGTGCTGAGTGTAGAAGGGGACTGCTGGATATCATAGCTGCTCTTTGTTCCTGTGGGGCTAGGGCATGGCTGTTCTCTCAGACCAGTGGGAACCACTCTGCAAGAGGTGCTTCATAGCTGCTCAGGGTCCGGAAGGAGAGGTTTTTTGTCAGTCTTGGGACTTCTTGAACGATACCTGAATAGCCCTCTTTTCCAAAAAGGATGCAAAGACCCTGTTGTTGTAAGACTCTGCTGAGGGCTTTTTTTTTTTATGGGTTGGTATTAAAATCCTCACTGACAGAGCTGAGTCTTAGCCTATGCTGTTGAACAGCATTTCTTATCAGCGTAGACAAGAAAATAAAATACTGGATATCAGTTGTTAATGAGGTATTGTCATCTAAACCAGCTTCTTGAACCTGAGTATCATCAAATCTAAGCTTTTTTCCTCCCCTCTGCTTTATAAATGCTTTTCAACTTGCAATGTATAGCAAGTTTCCTAAGCACGTCTAGTTATACCAAATTTTGCGGCATTTGGCTTCAGTTCTGTCCTTGCATTTCTTAAAGCAGCTTCTGGAAGTGTGGCTTATCCAGCTGGTCTGCCCTGGTTGTGCTTGTACATAGCTGTGTGTTTGCAGCACATGTGTTGAAGCAGTCACTCTATCTGTGCTTTGAAATTAAGTTAAGGTAGAAAATAGACAAGTCCAGCAACCGATAAGCAGGTGTCCACTTCCCAGCAAGAGTGGAAGGGTGGAAGGCTGTGGGGGCAGCCCTGCCCCTGCTGAATCCCTGCCAGATTACCCAGGGGGTTTCGGGCTTCTTGGAGCAATGGGTTCCTTGTGGCACAAGGGTCTTGCCACAGGTGAAGCTATTCCCTGAGTTTTAAAGCATTAGTGTAGCACTGCAGTGGCAAAACAGAGTCTGACTAAATACAATAATACGTAATGCAATAAAGAGACATTCTTGGGATGGGGTGGTGGGACATGTGTTGTGCCTTTCCTCTTTGCTGGCATGTCAGCTTGTGAAAGGGCGGTGCTGTGCATGAGCACTGTGCCGGTGTAACAGCTGGCTTTTCAATGTACTGTTTAACCACAGTATAAGATGCCCCCTGGCAGCTCAGTCTGCAGTGCAGCAGCTTCAAGTAAGGCTGGCCAAGCACAGCAGTGAGGAAATTGCAGTACAGATTAAAGAAGCTGATGCAGACCCCCCACAAGTTGTGAAATCATTTTAAAAGGCATGACATTGAAAAAAACTTTTTAAACTTTTAATTTGTAAGCTTTGTAGCTGGGCATGTTCCCCTGTGTAGGAGTCCTTCCATGGGTGCGGGCAAGACAGAGTAATTTTCTTTTTAGGTGAAAGTTGAGAGCCACAGCTACCATTTTAGAAATACACTGAACAACACAAAAAATTTTATAATGGCTTTAAAGGAACATTATTAAGTCTTATATCATTTCTGAAAGACGTGTAAAAAGAAAAAAAGATTTGCTAATGTATTGTTAAAGGGCTCAGCAAGCAACTTCTGTAGCTGGCCGGTCTGTCTCTGGGACAATGCTCAACCTGCTCCCACAGAGGACAGGTTTTGGAGCACAAGCCAAGGGGTACCCCTGTACCAGTGATGTGGGGGACCTTCCCGTTACATCTGACACCATCCTCTGTAGATGAGTGCAGTGCTGCATGAAGGCTGGGGCCATCTTGCCGGGTCTTACTTAAAAAGTGGCAAAATGCAAGGCAGGGGCAGGTTTATATTCAGAAAGGAGCTGCATGTGCAAGGAAATTGATTACAGATTGTCCAGAGGCTATTTAAAATTCTCCTTTTGGAATGGCAGACAGCCATGCAAATCTCCTCCTTCCACCCCAAATTGGGGCCCAAGATGTAGGGGTGACCCTTCAGTGCCACAGCTCACATGTGGAGGAATGGGAAGGCATAAAAATGGTGGAAGCAGGGAGATTAGCAAGGGAAAGGGAACAGCCAGCCCTGCCTGCCCATACTCTTCCCTGCTTCCCCTCCCCAGAGATAGTGGCAGGGGCCGTGTTGGGCTCAGCACCACCCAGTCCAAAGACTGTAAAATATGATGTGAGGGACTGAGGTTTAGAGAGGAACTGAACAAGAGAAAATAAGTCTGAAAATGTACAGACAATATTTTAAGGAATACATTTTTGTGTGCATGGGCTCCTTTCTTTAATGTCCATGATGCACAGATAAGATTAAGCCAGAAATAACTGGCTTAAATGGTGATGGAGAAGATTGAGGGTAAAGCTTAACAAAAATCTTGGCAGTGTTGAGATCTTTAGCCCTGGAGGGAATCCCTGGGGAAGACCGAGGCATCTCCTGCTGTGATAGACATCCTCCAGATTCAGAAGTACTTTCTATGCATTAAAAAAAAAAATCCCATGAGGGATGTAGCTGTTATCAAAACTAGATCATACTAGAATAACACTAACATTAAATATAGTTATGCCTTAGCTGAAATAGCCCTTATTATTAGGAGCCCTAACCACTGCTACGGCATTAACGATGGCAGCTTGTGCTGAAGGATTGGGTTTTGATGTGGATGAGTCACACAATATTATTCATAGCACTAATAGATTTGCTCTGGGTCTTCCCTACTGGGAAGCTACATGGCTGGAGTGGAGTGGTGAAATCTTTCAAGAAGATAGATGAGGAGTTAATGTATTGCGAAAGCATACATAATACTTGATAAAATTTATGAGGCTTTTTGGTTAGTTTCTCTTGCTGGCTGAAGCATTGCAACAGATTTAAAACAAACAAGCTTTTCTGGAAGGCTGGATGTGCCCTGTTCAGGAACTGTAACAAATCTTGAATTTAAACTGAAAAAGAAATACCTGCATTAGGAGTTTAAAAACTGTCTTGACAAAGTCTCTGGCACAGCTGTGTGCTGCAGATGGAACAGTTATACTTGCACATTGGAGAAAGGCCATAAGTTATAAAGGACCCTTAAAAATGATCCTCTACCTACCAGCGTAGATACCTGCGTGTATCTATTTTTCACAGATCAATGCTCCTGAAAATACTGCAATTTTGGGAGAAGCCAGTGGTATTTTGGGGAGCATACTGCTTTTCACCACAATAGATCTGTAGATTTTAATTGCCTCTTTGGAATGGGACAGTACTCATTCCTGTTCTGGCAGCTCTAGTACTGAACAAACAAGAATTGCACAAAGACAGAATAACCTATAAATGAGTCCCCTGGCTCCCCTCACACCATGTCCTCCTGCTCAGTGCTCTCTTTTACCTTAGCTCAGGTTTGTTGCTATTTCTGGCAGCAAACAGCAGATGCAAATAGCCAGTCTTCAGCAGGCTCTTGGCGAGAGCTTCCACCCCCACACTCTCACCTTTTCATTGTGTCCGTATGTGCAGCATGGCATCCCCCAAACCGATAACAGACAGGGTGTCTAGCAAAACTTCAAGCTGATGTGCAGCATTACAGTGTGGTGTCTCTGCACACCTGTGCTGCGTGGGGCTGATGGGGTGACCCCCGAGTGCTCCTATGGCTTACACATTGGCGAGGGCGTGAGAGCTGACTGCGTGCCTGGATTTCTGTATCTGCTCAGCTGCTTCAGTGTGATGGGCAGACCTGCTGTAGGCTGGGAAGGGTGGCGAAACAGGGAGATAAGCACCAGCAGCACTGTGGAAGCAGTGTGATCGGGCCATGCTGTGACGGAGCGGGGGAAGAGAGAGACGAGTCCCGGTGAGGTGTAACCGCAGAGATAAGGTGGCGGCAGTCGTCTGGCGTGGCAGTGATAAAGTGCAGACTCAGTGCATAGACAGAAAATCTATGGTGTGTTTTTTAAATGCTTGCATTTGGCTTTGTCACAGCCCTGAATGTCTCTGTGTGTTAGGTTTCCTCCAATAGGAAAGGGCATTGCTCGTTCCTGGCTG
Source organism: Phalacrocorax aristotelis (assembly GCF_949628215.1). NCBI lineage: Eukaryota > Metazoa > Chordata > Aves > Suliformes > Phalacrocoracidae > Phalacrocorax > Phalacrocorax aristotelis. The sequence goes on along the minus strand of NC_134283.1, from coordinate 12,292,107 downwards.
TCTGGGTGCTGGGGCAGCAAGGGGCATCGGCAGCAGGGCTGTTACTCAAACCCAAATTGCTGTGGGGAGGAGGCATCCGTGGCACCGCATGGCTTAGGGTGACACCCTCCCGTTATGGCAAGACTGCCAAAGCAGTCGTCCTCTTGTGCAAGTCTGTATTGAGCTGGAAATAGCTAGCACTTTTTTTTTATTTCAGGGTAATGCTTTCTGGGTGCAGCTACTTGAAGGAGCAGGACAAGAAGGAACAGGCAGCCTTCAGGATGGTCCTTTCCTACAAACATTTACTGGATTCTTTTTTTTGTTAAATTAACTAGTTAATAATATTTTTAAAAATCTGATTCTTTAATGAATGAATATATGATAAGGCAAAATTCTGTTCCAACCTTATGATGGATTTCCTATTATTTTGCTCTTGTAACACGTGCAAAAGCCATCTCAGTAGGAGTGGAAGTGCTACACCCCTCCTGACAACAAAATATTCATATGGAAACCTGCCTTGAACATGGTAAATGTGCCTGGGAAGTACCTTCACTCGGTGTAGGACATGTTTAAAAATAGATATGGTGGAGATGCTGAAATGCTCCAAGAAAATGAGATATCAGAAACTGCCTGATGAGAAGCCGAGTTTTCAGGAGGTCTCATGTTCCTTAGCAGAAGTTCTTAGACCAGCAAACTTAGCAGTAAGGCAGATGCTTTGCCTACAAATAGGAATTTCAAAGCAAGCCTCCGTCAGCAGGACCTGGAGGGAATTTGGTGAGCAACTCTGGGGCAAGAAGGAAATTGGCTGTGCAGTTCAGGGAGACTCATTACTGTGCTTACCCTGTTGGGGATAATTTGTTTCAGCTTTACTAGTGTTGCTACTCCTGATACTTACTGCATTTATTTTTTCTTCTAAGATGTGAATAAGTGGAAAAAAATTGATTCCTTCTTGTAAAACAGCCACCTTCTCTTCTCCTTCATGGCCTCTAACTAGAGTTTCTTGTTACAAAGCTACTTCTTTGTACCAAAATGCTTGAATTGCATATATGTCCTTGCCATGGACATATCTTATAAATAAAATATAGAATAGGCTGTGTAGAAATATGTGTGCGTATATATATGTCAGTAATAATACAGTCTTAATCCTGCCTGGGAGGTATAAGCCAGTTACTGGAAGTTGTGTGACCAATCCCAACAAATCCATACTAAGTAATCACAGTAAACGGCACCTCATCTAAAATGGTAAATTAGGAGCTTCCCATGTGGGCAGTGTTCTTGCCACCTCCAGATCAAGCCTAAGGAGGGACCAATGCATTCACACAGCACAGTTGCTTGGGCAAGGTAGGTCCATACTCGTGTTGTGCTGTGCACACCAAGCCCACTGCAGATGCTCAGTGCATGACGCCAGCCACAAAAGTGGAGGATGGAGAGAGATGGAGCCAAGTGGAACGGGGGGGTGAAGGGGGGAGAGCGGGTTGGTGAGCCTGAATTTGCTTCTGTCTGCTGGCCCAAGCCTGCTCTCTTGGCATGTGAAAATGTTTCTGCTAATAATAAAGCAAAAAAGAATATACCCACTTGCTCAGCCCTCTCATATTCCTAACTGTAAATAAGTATCAGTTCTCTGCAGGACAGAAGCTGTCCTCAACCCAGCACTGTATTGTGTAGCACCAATGAGCCTGGAAAAGACATCCTGCAAAAATACTGACCTCCGGAACAAAATCCGCTTTCTGCTCTAGTGCATCAAGAGTTTGTAAAAGAGATATTTGAGAGCCTTGATCTTAACAAATTCTGTGAATTCATTTTTTTGCTTATTCACAACAATGGTCTGTGATGGGATGAGGAGAAAGGTAGACCTCACAGCTATGCCTGCTTGATGTTAAACAAAAGCATTTTTGCTCTTAGAGAAATTGGCCCATAAAATTGCTCAGGAGCTGCTCATTGGTGTGAAAAGATGACACCAGCAGGACTGCCAGAGCCAGCGAGACCTTGGGTGATCTGCTCCCACACTGCTAGTTGCACACATTCACTAAGACCCTGGGGTGCTGTCACTCAGCCGGGCAGCACTGTGGGATGTGTTACTTGATTGGAGAGATGAAAAAACACAGCCATTTCTTCCTTTTTTTTTTTCCCTTTCCATTTTCTCTCCCCACCCCCCTCCTATTTGTCCAGCATACGGCAATCACTCTCAACATTGTCCAAAACAAAAAACCCAAACAGAATGCCAACCCCCCTGTAATTTCAAATCTCCAGTCCTTTATCTAGTTATATTTGGGATCTTTTGTGCTTGTAACTTTGACATTGAGACCTGGTGCTGGATGTGTTTCCCAGACCAGTCACTCACACATGCAGTGTGCAGTTTTGCTCATAGGTCAGTGCCTTGTGCAGAGCTAAACAATTTGCAAACTGTGGTACTGCCTTGAAAATTAGGGGATGAGGATTTACTGAAAAATCCAGTGTTTTTAGTTCAGATCTCGCTTTTGAACTATGAGAGTGAATTTGGGGTCAGGTTTTGATGTTTTTTTAACATAACCATGGGAGCTGAAACTCATCTTTTAAGCAAAAGCTGAATTCTCATTAAAACGCTTCAAGAACTGCACTTTGAATGAAAATACTAAATATCACTGTGCTTGTGAGAGAATAAAGGGACCTGGTAATGCTTTGCATATTCACTTAGCATGCAAAGTCCTTAGGGCATCTTTTATTTATCTGCAGCACACAATCCATGCAAACTGTAAAAATAATGGATCTTGCAGCCTGTTGAAAGTATTCAGCTGTTCTTCAGGAATGGCCTTACTGACTGTATTTAGAGACCATATTTCTGATAAAACTAAGCAATTTCCTGTGTGGTTAGCAATGAAAAATATCACCTATGCCTTTTTTACTGCTTGTGCATTTCATCTATGCTATACATCTGAAATTCTTAATGGGTCTGTAATATGGACTAGAAATTTGTCTAAGCAGCTCTTTGCCCTACAAAGTGAAATACTAACAACAAAGAAGTTCTGCACCTTTTTAATTTTTTTTGGCCACAGCCAGGTAAATCACTTTGTGACTAGTTGTTCAGTGAAGGATTACAGCAGGCAACGTTCCTGAATAACTGTGTATGGTTCATGAGCATAAATCCTGCCAGACTCCTGCTTTCCTCAAGTGCTGTTTATTGTCCTCAAGAGATGGTACTCCAAAGCTCAAGGCCTGCCATCCAGCACTTGGTGGCACGTTGCAGGTAATGCTGTGGAGAGACACGATGTTCAAAGGCAGCCTCTGGCAGGTAGTGCTGGCAGAGGGAAAGCCTGCATTACCTGGGTGTCCTGCATCCTTCAGCATCATTGCGGGGGTTTGTCGCATGTTTATTGAATCAGAGTAGGAATCAGGAAGACAGTAGTCAGTCTCATCAAGGATTATATCCCCAACTGTATATTGGGTGTTTCTCTGGTAGAGTTGTACAGATGGTCTGTGGCTGGGCATCTCAGCTATGAAGGGCAAGTCCAGCATTCTTTCTCAGTGCCAATGTGGGGAAAGGAAGCCATTATTTGTCATTCTTTTTATGAAGGTGTAGAAAATGAGAAATTTTTTTTTTGTTAATGAAATGTTTGAGACTGGTCTGGTTTCAGTTACAGCTTTCTTTTGATATGTTAGTACATTGTATCCTCAACAGTAGATAGGGGCAGTTTTCATTGGTAACTGTGAATAGAAGAATAACCAAAAGGCTACCCATCCTCTCAGGACTCCCACATCTAAGTAGACATCATTCAGGCCAACAGGATGACAGTCTGTGTCATTGCTTAAAATAGCTCTCTTACAAACAAGTGCTAAAGCTTTGCATCCTGCCTGGGAGTTAATAAACAAATATATCTTATTTGAGTATAAAATACTTGAAGATTCGAGATTACTGTTTGACAACAACAACAAAAGCTTAGTCAAAAGGAATTGTGCTTTGCAAATTGTTTAAATCCAAATTAAATGAGGTGGATTATGTCAATAATGATGACTATGTAGATCACCATGGATATTTATTTATATATTTATTTAGCAGAAAACTGCTAAACTAAGCAGCCTCCGGTCCAGCTATTTGCCAGTTACTAACTGGCTTTCAAAAGTTAAGCACTCCTAATTGAGGACATTAGTGGCTGGTTTTGATTGTCACTGGCTGTTTGCGAACTCTGGGCATGCCACACCTACAAAATCAGCCAAGAAGTAATAGCGTATCTCATAATTTTGGTGCTAACTGGGAATCTTGTGGCAGCACAGGCAGTCCCACTGGCTCTATTTACTTCCAGGAAATCAACTTGCTGCTCTCTGCCCTGGCCAACCTTGGGCTCTGCTGTGACCTATGTGCTGGCACTGCTGGGAATGTGACAGCTGCTGCACACCTAAGTTGTGCCGTGGCGCTTAATGGGATGAGCACAAGGTGCTGCTCGGCCTTTGCCCTGCTCCTCTCCAGCTTATTAACAATAGTGTAGCATTTAATACAAGAGATTATAAGACAGAGTGTGTGTGTCCCCTTAAAATACAAAGGATAAGTGAAGTTCTGAAGTGACAAAGCAGTCAGGCCCCAAAAAATTTCTGGCATATAGGGACTTGGCAAACACCTTAAGTGTGTTTTCTTAACCTCTAGTCAAGCATGAATTTAGGCTATGTGGCAGTGTTTTAGATATTCATATAATGGCCTTGAACATCTTTGCTTTTAAATAGCATTCAGAAAACTCTTAGTGACGAATGGATGAAGAATAAAATAATCTATAGACCTTGGCATTAAAATAAGAGCCATTTAACTTCACATGCGAGTTAAAAATGTAACTACTGTACCAGTGGAAAATGAATTATAGCCCTTCTGCTAATATGCTTGCAAAAGAAAACCTGAAAAATGGCTATAAAAATAACAATGATAATTTAATGTCTAAAGGGATTGGTATTTAACAAAATTAAATTATTTTAAAAATCTGACTTCAGTTCAAATATTCATGTTAAAATTCCTAGCAAGTAAGAACATGACCAGCCATTATAAACTGTAATTCCAGCATTCCAAGTGGATTTGACTGGGTTAAGAATTTATAATCTGATTATGCTACACCCAACTTTAAAGATTTAAAAAATTAGGCTACTTAAAATACTGACAAAAGTGTTTTCTTTAACTTGTCATAGATTTATAAAGAAGATATTTGCCTTTGAGCACTAAAATACAGGTGTAGTCCAGAAGGACCTGAAGAACCAGCTTTTTCTAACAATGAAACTGAAAACTGAGTAAAGGAAAGGAAATATTTCAGGCATAGCTTCACTATTAAGAACTGATGAGGTTTTACAGAAAGTGTGATGAGCCCTAGGGTTAGTTTTTGCTATTGCATAAGATACTCTAGAGATCTGTCGGTCATTTAAATATTTATATATTTAAATGTAACACCTATATATTAAAATGAGCCGCAGCATCCTCACAAGGACGCTTGCGATTTATCCTACTACTTTTTGCCGACCAGAATATTTAACAAGCCGGGCTTCAGTTTCACCGAAGCAAAACAAACAAACGGAAATCCTTTAATGACTATAAAACCCCAGAGAAACACGATCGGTTTTCCCACCCCTTCCTCTCCCCGGGAGGCAGGGTGCAGCGGTGCGGGGGGGCAGGAAGGGCCCGCAGCCCCTTGCCCCGCCCGCGGCGGGCCGTGCCGGGCATCGCCCCGGCCACGGCCCCGCACGTCCCCGCCGCGGGACGGAGCTCAAAATGGCAGGGAAACGGCGAAACGGCTCGGGAAGCGCCTTTCGCCTGGCTAGCCAGGGGAGCTGCGGCGGAGTGGCGTTCCTAGCCTGGACTTCAGGGAATGCTGTTGTGGCCGGCACGTTTTTGGTTTGCCGTTTCCTCCAGTGTTACTCTAACCAGCGCCTTTGCAAGACGATGGCATGTATCCTTCCCTTGAGAGAGAAGAACCTCTGTTTTCTTGTCTTTGATATTTTAAGAAAACATGAGACTCATTAAATTGCAAAGAGCGCCGATGAGCAGAACTAGCAAGCGGGTACTACTTGTACATGATGGCTGCGTTGTGGCGATCTTGGGGGTGTGTTAGGCAGCTGTGTTGCAATTAGGTGAAAAATTCACAATCTAGAGAAGAGCAATCAAAGCAAATTTGTGAGAGCTGCTAACCTCAGTCTTCCCGGGGCCTTTAATGTATCTGGGGCCATCTGAATAGTTCTTTAAAAGTAGTAAGCTGCACATTTGGTTCTGGCTTAAGGTGTATAAACTGCTTAATGGCGACTGTTAGTTTGGAATCACTTTCCACCAGCAGTGGAAAGCAGCCTTAGAGGAAAGCAGTACCTGCAAAACCTGCGAGGTGCATTTATGGGACTGCAGTACTTCGTTGTTCAGCTGAAGCCTGCCTGCTCACTGAATGAGGCTGACCATGCTCAAGCCAACCTCTGCCGAGGTATCCAATAGTTTAAAAACAGAAAATGTGGTGGCTTAAAATTTCCACCTTTCTGAAAGGGAATGCCCTTTTATCTTCTTTTTTGTAAAATTAGTGATAATTTGTCAATTTTCTTCTACAGAAGAAGGCTAACCAAGAGAAACTTCATCAAGAAAGCTTTTAAGCCTCTTTTGGTAACATGATCATCACAAAATAATCTGCTTCTTGAATAGCATTCAAAGGAGGTTACATTGGCAGGTGCTGACTGTATACTTGTAGGAATGGCACATCTGTTCAATAAAGACCTCGCTGCGAAAGATATGATGTGGGATATTACCACCGTGGTACCTAGAGGCAAATGCAAATGCTCCCTTTACCAAAAAACAGTACTGGAAACTGTGCTCCCAGTCTCTGCAAGCATCTGCAAGCATCATGCACTCCTGAGTACGCACATGGGCATACACTGGGTGTGATAGATTAATTTACAACTCTGTGTGTTCAAAATTGCAGGGACCAGTTTAGCACCTGGAAGGAGACATGGTTGTCCCCGTCAGTCAGTGCTGGTCCCCACCTGCGTAATGCCTCCCTGTGTTGGAGACCAAACGTTTAGATGATGTGTGCAGAGGACAGACCTGCACTAAGGTAGATAAATGGTGAGGAGAGGCCTCTTAGGAGCACGTGAAATAATAAAGGAGAAGACGGATGTCTGCTAATACACAGTTTTATTCCATTTTATTTGAGTAACACTGCTGCAATGTGTTCATATCAAAGGAGAAGGTGAAGCCTCTATGACAGGATTTTTGTTTTTCTAAATTGAGAACTCCCTTTTATTCTGCTAATCCTTTCAGCAGCTGCAGGCTCTGTCTGCTCTTTTCAGGCACACAGTCCACTGCTTTATTTCCTGCTCCTCTGTTCTGACTCTTGTACTTGGTCTGATTTCTCCACTTCCTTAACTTCTGACTTGTTCTCCTCTTCTCTTGCCAGTGTTGGGATATGTGGGCTGCATTTCATTACCACAGAGAGAAAACCTCAGCCTCCCGTGCCCTTCTCTACACGCTGCAACGATAAGGCAGAAATATTGGGAAAAGCCTTCTCCTAGGGACTAGGTGGCATTTTCCTTGGGATATTCTCAAATGAGTAACACAGGGGCTCAAACTATCCCCTTGGCTGTGGGACTTCAGCACAAAAAGGAGATACTGTGACCCTTGAAGCCACGCCTGTGGCATTAGAGGTGGCTTCAACCCTTCCACTAGTTTCCAAAGAGAAATGGAATGCTGAACCTATATTGAGGCTGTAAGAGGGATGTAGATGAAACCCCTCTAATGTTCCTAAAATCCCTGGGTTGTCCTGGTAAGAAAGTGCAGAACTGCATGCTGCTCTCTATAAATAGTGCAGCTTTATACTGTATTAGCCCTCATTATCTATCCGACATCTGTTTTCTGTGCTCTCTGGACCTCAATATCCTCCTGACTTGGAGTTTTACCTGCAAATGGCAGAAATGTCATTAAATCCCCTGATGTAGAAATGGGCAGCTCCTTGTGCCCTGCCCTGCATGCATGCTGGAGGTGGGGGTCTTCTCTAGCATACTGTGTGACTGACTACTACTAGATAAATACTGATTTTAAGGAAAGCAACTGATAACGGAGCAAGGTTCCCGCATAGCGGCTTAAGAAGCAGATGCCAGCCCGTGCAGCCGATGTAATGTTTGTCCCTTGGCTGAGAAATCCTACAAATGACAGCTGTGCCTCTAGGACAGCTCTCTCAGTGCCCTCTGCACCTGCAATGATTTTCAGTATTTATCAAGAAGAAAAGCAATTACAAAATGCTGCTTTAAAGCTCCCCATTTTATTTTTAATAACAGCCAAAGAGTTCAGCTGTGTTAGGGAGTGCTGTGGGTCAGACAAGGACAGTATGACAGATACAGATTTTTGCCAGCCCGGACTCTTCAGCCCTATTCATGCCAATGACAGGGACCCTCACACTACTTTTTAATCATAATTTGTTTCACAGAAAATGCTGTGAGGTTTTTTTTTCTTTTTTCCTCCCCCTAGCTCTATTCTTCTTGCTCATTGTGACTGAGCACAGTAAACAAATTACTTGAACAGTCTGGGAAATTATCAGCAACTTCTGCCCAGTGGGAAAGCCTTTTCCTGTCCATTCCTGAAAGCTGTCAGTCCTCATGGAAGTATCATCATTTGCCTAATTAGAAAGTTGTAATAAAATGGCAGTGTGCAATTTCAAAAGTCACATAGTACACTAATACAAGTTCACAGAGGATCTTTTTGATAGATGAGTCGAGGCTTTAGTGGAAAAAACCTGGAAGCTGGCACTCTTTCCCTGACCCCCAACCTGGTCCCCAGCTGTTGCGGCACCCCCCTGCTTACCTCACAGAGTGTTGCCCTGCAGCTTTTTGCTGGGAAAAAGTGTTCCTCCTTTAATATGTGTACATTTGGCAAAGGGAATGCTGGAAATTAAAACTTTTATCTCTGCATGCATTGGGGCCCTTTCAGCCGTCAGCTATGGCTACCAAGAACCCATGCACGAGCTCTGTTTGCCCCAGGGCTCCACAGCAGCAAAGAGACACAGGAGGACTCAACAGGGCAGCATTCCAGCAATGAGCAGGTCTGGAGAAAAGGCACAGCTTGAACAATACACTTTCTGATCTAGTTCTGCCACAGATTGGAGATGTTTGACTTGTTTTAGGAAACTAGGAAAGAAGAAAAACAAGACAATAGACCTCTGTTTGAAGTAGGTTCTTTATAAATGTCAGTTTACAGAAGTTTTGTCATTGGTTTGGGTTTTTTTCAGCTCTGGTGCTTTTAAGCAGTTAAATCTCAGCTGAGAAGTCCCTGGACTATCTCAGAAGGCCACAAAGGGAAATGTAGGGATTTCAATAGATGGTGTTTTCTGAGACCTGCCTTCAGGGAGGTCCTGCAATTTGGTGGCTGGCAGTGAATTTGCTACTCTTGGCCTTTGCATGCTGCTTTGCCTGCCTCTGAAATCAAGATGACGATCCCTATCTGCTGCAAAGGACAGCTGGGCTGCCTGAGCAGCTCCTGTGCCTTGACCACGTTTGGTCAATGACAAGCGTTTTTATGATTAGATTTTTGGTAAAAGGAAAGTGCGAGACTGGCCCCCTATAGCTTTAATTAATGAGAACTTATTACTCTTGTCCCTATTGCTCTCTACTGTGCTCTGCAACCTGAACACAGTATGGTCCACTCACACCCATCTTCCCTGCAGTATGACTGCCAGCCTCACTCTGTGGGCAATAACAGACTAACGTGCTTTATACGTAGCTGCTTTGATTTAATATAGGGCCTGATCCTATGAGGCAGTGAAGTCCTCAGTTCTTGTTGACTTCAGTAGGATTTTAGGGACCAGGACGTGTTAAGAAAAGGGTCTTCCATTGGGAGCCCAAGAGTGCAAAGGGGAGCTACTCCTTCTGTACGCACTTGCAATATGTACAGGATTTGGGTACCTTTTGTAATAGTCCGGTTAAATCTTAACGTGTTGCTAGGGAACTGGCTGTGTCCACAACCAACAAACATGTAGACACTGTGTCCTACTGGTCTCTGGCAGAGTTTACCGTAAGAAATTACTTTATTGCAACAAGATCTGCTAGGAGTAGTACAGAAAAGTAGCTTGTCAGCTTTTTTAAAAATTACAAATATTTTAATTCTATCATACACATAGAAATCCCTTCCAAGCTGAAGGCTAGGTATGTGAGGACACCGCCCAGAATCAAATACTTCTTGCCTTTATTCTTTAAAACATTGATTCAGCTATTTCTTAATTTACTTGAGTCTAAGTACAGTGTTTGGAAGATTAACAAGCTTGGATACTTTCTGCCTTCTTGTACTAACTAATGCTATTACTATTCTCAAGACACTTATATAAAGAGCTGATTATTTATGTTTCCAAAATATATGGCTTTTCAAGTTTTCAGACTGCATTTAAGAGTATCAGAAACGGTGAAACTTTCGTGTTTATGGAGTCCTAGAATGGTGTTTCTGAAATGGTTTCATTTCCCTTTCATGGACATCAGAATTGTCTATATTGTTTTAAATTAGTGATAAAACAAGACTTGAAACCCCAAAGAAACGAGTCTGCTATCAAAACAGGATAAAATCTGGGCAGAGAAAAAAAAATAAGTCACGGGGAAATGGAAATGAAATATAGTCTGAGATGACCTCCCTGAAAACAAGCAAGCAAACCCTGTTCTATTAAGCTCTCAGGAGAGCTGCTAAAGAATTTTTAAATAATCCTGAGAAGGAACTCAACCCTTCATTTTCATTCTTCTCAGTCCATTCCTTGCAACTCCCTAAGAAAAAGTGATCCCTTGGGTGTTTTGTATAAAAGGATGAACTTTTATGATATAAAAGCACACAGCTTAAAGCTGGAAGCCTCATATTCCTTGGCAGTCATTATCTCCAGGTTTATGGAGAAGCACATATTGATCCTTTCCAAGGCATGGGTTGGCGGGGAGGCACGGAACACTCTTCTGGATTCATCACCTTCCTCGTGGGGCCTGAGCAGAAGGAATCTCACAGCACAGTATGGGACTGTTGAAAACGCATCATATATGACACAAGCTAATAGTTTTTTCTCCTTGTTTCATGGTGGTTGCACAATGTAAGAGCAGAAAGATGGAAGACACTTAGTAACTACAAGAGACTGGCCAACTAATGATGCTTTTTCTTGTCAGACCTGTAGCTTATTACGTCATGCCCATGTATGTAAGTGCAATGACCTTTTTGCAAAACTGCTTAAGTTATAAAGAAGGCGTTTCAGTATTCAGAGCTCAACTTCTGTCCTCCACTGTCTGAATGCATCTCTGTATTAAAGAGAGCATCTTTTTCTAGCCTGACCGCTCATCCCTGTGTGATTAGTTAGTGTAGCATAATTAACACGTCTGTGAGTTGTCCAGTGTCACAGGTGAAGTAGAGGTTTTGTGATGGGCAGCCTTGTGACCTTCATTGTCATAGATCATATAATATTGTGGATTTTAGTTCTCTGACCCGATGTATTCAATAGGATGAGATTCTTCCTTAACTTGGTTTTTCCTGGCTTTTATGACTCTAAATAGGGCCATTATATTGTTCAAGCATATTTTTTGTGGTATATTATATTAAGATATTTGGCCTGATGTAGATTATGCGGCTCCATGTAACTGATGAAAGAGCTATTGTTTCTCACTGCAGAAAACCTGTCACTCATCCAGATGACTGACCTATTTCTTGGAGTCAGAAGTAACCTTTCTGAAGTCTTACTGATTTTTAATGTTTTAAAGTTTAATGGTTTAAAGTTTTACACTTTCGTTCTTGAAGCCCTATATACAACATTATTTAAGGATAAAAAATTTCAACTTAATTTTCAGATGCAGAAAGATTTTATTTTTCTGTAAGTTTTGGTACTATTCTAAAGAAAGTGTTAAATGAATCAGAGCAATTCAGCTGTGGGGGTTATTCCATTACTCAATGATATAGAAATTCCTCAGGCTTAAACACCACCAGTATATTCCCCTCCACCTTTCTTTCTCTGAGATCCATTGGAATTTGTCTCTATTGTCTGAAAGAGATGATGAACCATGTCATGGGGCAAGAATTTAAGCAGCTCACCCTAACACTAGATTGGGCCATTCATTACCCTGAAATCAGAAAAAGATAATCTGCAAGTTCCTGAAGATGGGAACAATTAGTAGATAACCACTCTTGCTTTTCAGCCCTGACTTCCAGAGACCAGTGCCAGAGAAACACATCAGGAGAATAAACTAGTACTGTATAAAGAGATTTTGTGGAGGCTGGCATGTGAAGAAATGTATTTACCATTACATATGGCTTTCCTCTGCAGGAGAACAGGGCTTGCATATTCTCTATGCTTTCTCACTATACAGAGAGGGATTTAAAAAGGAATTAGGATGCTGAGATGCTCAATCCATGCTGGATTGCTGGCTCCCTGCTCTTTACCATGTAACACCTGCTAAAGGACTCTCTTTGAGACTTCTGAGTTTTTCAGGACCAGCAGAAAAAACAACACTGTTAGGATGTTTTATATTTGGGGCACTCTGGTACTGACAAATGTCTCATTTTATCAGGCTGCAATCAAAATGACAAAAAAGTGAGGCAGCTAGTAGAAACTCTCCCCCCCAGCCCAACAAAAAACAGGGTCTTGAAAGGAAAAGTTTGGCACACAAAAAGCTCCAAACACAAAAAAGCTAAACCTCTACCAAACCATTTCTGCTTGTTGTGAGCCTGCCAAAGCAGAATAGACTTTCTCAGCAGAAAAGGCTACATTATGCTAGAAGGAAATGAGCTGCAAGGCACAGGAAAAGGGAACACGAGTGGAGATTTATGGCACTGCTGAAAGCAGGCACTGTACTGCCAGATCAGGAGTAAGACTACCAAAAGATGCTACCTTTGTTTTTTAATCTATCAAGGAAGGAGGGTTTCTGTTGCAGGGTATCTAAACTACTGACATCTATTGCAGAAAGCTTCTCGCTTCAGCCTTCTGATCAGTCATTGTGTCCCAGTCAGAATTTTCTACTTTTTTAGAAGGTAAGAAGGAAAAAAACCAACTGGCAAAACCCACCCAAACTAAACCCACCAAATCAAAACCACCAGTCAATGAATACCTGACAGTTAATAACCTGGAAACAGAATTGTGGTACAAATGTTGCAGTTTTGCTCAAGTATCACTGGCTTTATAAGGCACAAATAGAGGTTTTTTTGCAAAAGATCTTCATTATGCCGTACTGCTGTTCCTGAAGATCATATGGGAAGGATTTGTTCATGTTGACATTTTTTACTTTGTTTTTTTGCTGCTGTTTTGGCTCTTGCTCTTCATATTGTACATGAGGGACTTCACATGCTGAATTCTCCTGGATACAGACTGCAGCAGAAAGGCGTATCTGTGGACAAACAAAACTGTTTTCTATGCCCAGAAAGACTCATTTAAGAAAAATATGATGATAAGGGGTGGCTTTTTTTGTTTGGTTGTTCTTTTTTTGTTTTTGTTTTGCCCCCCGCCCCCCCCCTCCCCCCCCCGCCAGGAATCTCTAATTAGAGTTCATTATTGCCTCCCTCTGTAAATTCAGTCTCAGAGGTAAGCCGCAAGCCCTAGCCCAGAGAAGCTGCAGGATCTCCCTGGATTTTTACCAAGCTAATTTGAACTTTGCCATAGTTTTTACTTGCAAGTGAAACTGCAGCTTGTTTTCAGCTGCCTGAACTCAGGTGAAAGGCTAGCCCAAAATGATCCTGATGGATAACTGTATGTTGGCCCAACCTGAAAGAATGCGAGAACATGGTATCACCCTGAAAACATATCACGCCATAAATGTAACTTGCACAATGCATTTCTTTCAAAATGTAGGGTCTGATCTTTCTCAGTAGTGTGTGCCTCTCTTTCATACTGGGTATCATATCAAATTACGGACACCTATCAGCTTTTATGTACATATGGAATCTGGACATGTAATTTTCAGTAGTTATGAATCTGAGCCTAAGCCTCTGGACCATATGGAAAAAAAATCTTCACAAGTGCCTCAAAAGTATCTTTGTGGTTTTCTCCTACTAAGGAAGATGCGCCATTTATCTTGAACAAAAATTTACTCCTGCCTTTATTTAACCATAGTTTGCATTTATAAGAGGACTTGATGTTGAATTACCTTTCTCTACAGTCCAGAACTAGATCCTGAATTACTGTCCTCAATAAAATAAATCAGTCATCTATGTGTAAATACTTTGTGTGCAATGTCAGCAAGTGCTATGTGGAACTGAATGCTCAAAATACTAGTTAGCAAGGTGTGTAACAGAGATAATGAAGACTCTTTTTAGAAACACTTTTTTTTCTGAGGGAGAACCACTGAAGTAATCTGTATTAATCTCTCATGTCAGAGAACAAAAGTGTTTCCTAAAACTTCAGCTAGCTATAAAAGTGAAATGCTCTCACACGGATTCAGAGAGGGAGAAGACTCAGAATGCAACACCACCATTTTCCGCGACCCTGGGTAGGATCACAGAAATCGGAAGAAATCAGCTAGAGATGTGGGTGTTTTTTCTTCTTTCTCATATATCTGTTTCTGCTGCAGTCCTGTAACTTGGGTACTACTCCAGTGAAGTCCATTGGGGCTGTCTACAAATGATCCTCTTAATGATTTGATACGTTACTTGATAGAGATGGATCTGATGGGTGCCAGTTGATTCAATGACCAAGGACTGGCCTCCTTAAGCAATGGTGGCATATGAAACATGATTGGAGAGGATTCCCCAAATAGCTGGCATTAATACTTATCAATTTCCCCTTGTATTATTGTGGGTTTTTAAAATGAAAAACATGAGTATGAAGGCTATTTGCAGTTCCGTGTGTTCTCCTTCCCCAGTGTTAGACTAGCAGCTTGCTGAATCTGTAGTAGATTTTGGTCTGTAAAGACCATCTGCAGGATTAAGAGCATATTAGAATGGCAAGAGACATAGCAGCAAGGAAGGCTGGTAAATAGTTTTCTGTTAATGGCAAGGAGGGAAAATCAGATCCAGTGCAATTGGATAACACCTGAACTTGGTGTTATCTTGGAGCACTGCCCTTGGAAATTGTATTTATGTAAATGAAAACTTCCCTGTAGATGCATACGCAATTGTTAGTACGATGCCAGGCAGGTATAATGACAACCAAGGAAATGTTATTTGGTCATTCCCTCGATGGATTATCATGATGTGGACAGTAATCTGCAATACATATTAGGACAATCCTGACATAAGGAAGCGTCTTCAATGTAAGGGGTCTTCCAGCTTGCATGCACTCTGCTGAGACCATCTGTAAGGTTGGCTGACTGACATCAGCTATGGAAGAAAGTGAGCATGTGCTGCTGAGTGATGTGAGCAGACAAATTCCAGAAAAGTACTTCCAGAAGTAGCAATAACTGAACACATTGCTCACTGGCCATCTGATAACTTTGTTGATATTATCATTGGACTTGAATTGGGAACCTGTTTACAGGGGATTTTACAACAAGCATGTGTCTAAGTAGAATAAGCACTGCAAGCATTTTTTAAGCAACCGAAAGTCAGATGACAGATAATTTGACCACCTGTGCTCAGCAAAATAAGGAGATGTGTTTAAGTTTTAGCTGACATCTTATCGTGACTCAATCTGTAGGTCTTCTAACGGGTCTTATATAGCCTGACATAAAATCATTCACATATACAAAATAGACTTTGTAATGTGAGTGCGACTCTATGACTACTTTCATGCAGATTTACAAGCTGCATAAACAAATGTTTTAACAGGTAAACAACTGTTTGTTTCATATAAACTACTTGATCTGTATAAAAAAACCCCATCAATCATCTCTTGTTAAATGTCTTGCATGCAATTTGTGTATACAGCTGCATGTACATTTCTAATGTAAGAACGGTGAATTTTATTATTCAGACCAAAAGTATCAGGCTGGTATTGCACTTTAATCAGGCTGCTGTTTCTAATTCTTGTACTTTTCTACAGAACAGTAGAATGTGGCAGAAACTACACAGAGCCAAGGCATGGAGCTTCCTACTTAGTTTTTAATCTACATAGGCAAAACTCTCACTGAAGGCACTGAATAAGAATTTCTCTGTACAGCTAATATGCCTGTGCTTATAGAAAAGATGCATGTGCAATAATCCTAATTACACATACAGCTCTACAAATAAGATATAAAGCCAGCTATGTAGAAAATGCATAAAATAACTGCTGAATTAGATATGGCATAGGTTTCTGTGTCTCCTAAAAATACTAATTGAGTTTTCAAGCAATTTGATAGTATCTGTAAATTATTATTTAGTAGATAATAAAGAACATATGTTACTACTTCTTAAGCTGTATCACTTAATCTGAGTATTGGAAAGCTCAATTTGCAGTGTAATTGAGTACCTTAGAAGATTATTAATAGCTGGAGACCCTGGGAGATTTGTTTTCACTGTGTGTAACCATGTTTAACCAGTTTGGGTGCTCCTACAGTGATTCTCAGGCACTTACCAAAATTCTGTGACAGAAATGAATTGCCAGAAAGATTTGTTACTACTACTAAACACTGTGTTCGACTTTACAGTCATTAAGTATCAGTCTCTTTTTAGCATTAAAACAAAAAGGTTTTGTATTCAGGACCTGCATCTACATTAGGATACCCCAAAGAGGTGTCTTCTGCCTCAACATGAAACAACCTTTGGAAACAGCTTTCTTCTCTAAGTAGGCTTGTTTGTATGCAATAAATAAATAAATAAAGTAATGAAGGATAGTCTTATGTGTTGTGAGAAAGCTAGGCTGCTGGGAGAAATCAGGAGACTGTCCTATGGAGTGGATATAAGACAGGCATATTATAATCCTAATTTGATGTACTTCATTCTGCTATTTTTTCCTGAGTGTTTTCTGTTAGATGAACTGGTATTTCCTAGGGCAAAGCCTTTCAAACCTCTGTAAAGAGAGGATAAAAATTTGAAAGAATGTTTTGTGAGTGCATTAAGATAGCATAGCCACTCATTATATTGACAAATATCTCATTGTAAAAGTAGTAAGAAAATTGTCCTATAATTCAAAACATGAAAAGAAGATGGAAAGGGAACACCTGCTTTGCAGGGAATTAGCACAGGCCATAGGAGCTGCAGGGCAGCTGGCAGGATGAGGGCTGCCTCTGCCCTCCCGTAACAGTCACTGCTCCCCAAACCAGTACATGGCCTGTGTTCATGGGGCAGAGTGAGCATCTCCTTAGCTCTAACAACCTGAAGCCTGTAATGTTTAAGCTGGATGAAGTGATGTACCTGCATCTAGAGGTAGTTTTTATTTCCTCAGATGCAACTATGAAATTTCATGATGTCCTTATAGACTACAAAATGTTGAGAGACCCTGACATTATTGGAATACTCTCAAATATAGCAGATAATAGTGTTCATACCTCCAAGCCTTCTCTTTCACCTCATTTTATCATGCTAGGAAGCACGAAGAAGATAATCTGGTTTTTTTTCTTCCGACTACAAATCATATAATGCTTTATTTTAAACAAGCAGAATTAGTGTATGGAAGGCAACAACAAGCTTAGTAATCACATATTTATAGGCTCATATTTACAGTATTTTCCAAATACTCCCTTGTGTTTCCTCTTCCTGTTACTAATTACTAGAAGATTATCATTCTCTATATCCATCCTGCAGCTGATTAGAATTGTAGAGCAGTCAGCTGAAACAGAGCATTTGCTGTAATGCTGGCATATCACAGCATCAAACTTTTATTTGATAATGCAAAAATATCCTCTTACATTTTCTGCATCTGCAGCATTTTTATACACTATTTACATAAAGATAACTTGCAAAAACATTTAAAGAAACATAGAGCGCATAATCTTTTAGCTCCACGCAGAGCAAGAAGAGGTTTTATTTTTTTTTCAAAGGTTATATCTTTTTTCTTGGTGTTCTCAAGAAATATAGAATCATAGAACTGTTAAGGTTGGAAAAGACCCTTAAGATCGAGTCCAACCGCTAACCTATCGCTGCCAAGTCTACCACTAACCCATATCCTCAAGCACCACGTCTACCCTTCTTTTAAATACCTCCTGGGATGGAAACTCCACCACCTCCCTGGGCAGCCTGTTCCAATGCCTGACAGACCTATTGGTGAAGAAGTTTTTCCTAATATCCAACCTAAACTTCCCCTGGCACAGCTTGAGGCCATTTCCTTTCATCCCACCGCTTGCTACTAGGGAGAAGAGACCAACCCCCACCTTGCTACAACCTCCTTTCAGGTAGTTGCAGAGAGCAATAAGGTCTCCCCTCAGCCTTCCCTTCTCCAGGCTAAACAACCCCAATTCCCTCAGCTGCTCCTCATAAGACTTGTTCTCTAGACCCTTCACCAACTTTGTTGCCCTTCTCTGGACACACTCCAGCACCTTGACATCCTTCTTGTAGTGAGGGGCCCAAAACTGAACACAGTACTCGAGGCATGGCCTCACCAGTGCTGAGTACAGGGGCACGATCACCTCCCTGCTCCTGCTGGCCACACTATTCCTGATACAAGCCAGGATGCCATTGGCCTTCTTGGCCACCTGAGCACACTGCTGGCTCATGTTCAGCCAGCTGTCAACCAACACCCCCAGATCCTTTTCCGCCAGGCAGCTTTCCAGCCATTCCTCCCCAAGCCTGTAGCGTTGCATGGGGTTGTTGTGACCCAAGTGCAGGACCTGGCACTTAGCCTTGTTGAATCTCATACTGTTGGCTCCGGCCCAGTGATCCAGCCTGTCCAGGTCCCTCTGTAGGGCCTTCCTGCCCTCCAGCAGATCAACACTTCCACTCAGCTTGGTGTCATCTGCAAACTTACTGAGGGTGCACTTGATCCCCTCATCCAGATCATCAGTGAAGATATTGAACAGGACTGGCTCCAACACTGAGCCCTGGGGAACACCACTTGTGACTGGCCGCCAACTGGATTTGACTCCATTCACCACCACTCTCTGGGCTCGGCCGTCCAGCCAGATTTTAACCCAGCGCGGACTGCACTTGTCCAAGCCGTGAGCAGCCAGCTTCTCCAGGAGAATGCTGTGGGAGACAGTGTCAAAGGCCTTACTAAAGTCCAAGTAGACAACATCCACAGCCTTCCCCACATCCCCTAAGCGGGTCACCTTATCATAGGAGACCAGGTTAGTGAGGCAGGACCTCCCTTTCATAAACCCATGCTGGCTGAGGCCAATCCCCTGGGTGTCCTGCATGTGCTGCATGATGTTATTCAAGATTATCTGCTCCATGACCCTTCCCGGCACCGAGGTCAGGCTGACAGGCCTGTAGTTCCCTGGATCCTCCTTCCGACCCTTCCTGTAGAGGGGCATCGTATTCTCTAGTTTCCAGTCGTCTGGGACCTCCTTGGTTGACCAGGACTGCTGATAAATGATGGACAGTGGCTTGGCAAGCTCCTCTGCCAGCTCCCTCAGTATCCTCGGGTGGATCCCATCTGGCCCCATGGACTTGTGAACATCCAGGTGAAGAAGCAGGTCGGTGACTGCCACCTCTTCAACAACTGGGACTTCATTCTGCATACTATCTCCATCTCCCAGCACAGGGGCCTGACAGCCTTGAGGATGACCAGTCTGACTATTGAAGACTGAGGCAAAGAAAGCATTAAGTACCTCAGCCTTCCCCTCATCTTTCCTGGCAAGGTTACCTTCCCCATCCAACAAAGGAGGGAGGTTGTCCCTGGCCCTCCTTTTGTCACTGATGTATTTATAAAAACATTTTTTGTTATCTTTAACAGTGGCGGCCAGTTTAAGTTCCAGCGGGGCCTTCGCCTTCCTAATCTTTCCCCTGCATAACCTCACAACATCCTTGTAGTCCTCCTGAGTCACCTGCCCCTTCTTCCAAAGGCAGTAAGCTCTCCCTTTTTTCTTGAGTTCCAGCCAAAGCTCCCTATTCAGCCAAGCCGGTCTTCTCCCCCGCCTGCTCGACTTATGGCACATGGGGATGGCCTGATCCTGCGCCTTTGAGATTTCCTTCTTTAGTAACACCCAGCCTTCCTGGACTCCTTTGCCCTTCAGGACTGCCTCCCAAGGGACTCTGTTAACCAGACTCCTTAACAATCCAAAGTCTGCCCTTCTGAAGTCCAGGGTAGTGGTTTTGCTGACCCTCTTCCTTACTTCTCCAAGAATTGAAAACTCTATCATGTCATGGTCGCTGAGCCCAAGACAGCCTCCGACCACCACGTCACCCACCAGGCCTTCTCTGTTTGTAAACAGCAGGTCCAGCGGGGCACCTCCCCTGGTTGGCTTGCTTACCAGCTGCGTCGGGAAGTTATCTCCCACACACTCCAGGAACCTCTGAGACTGCTTTCTCTCTGCCATGGGATACATTGGAGTCCAATGTCTAAATCCTTGAAGGGGAAAGGTTTTCCCTCTCCCACCCAGAAACAGGAAATCCATGATGACGGTTGATGTAAGACTCCTGGTCTATCATCGGTTCAAATGGCTATGATACTGCACCCATTTTTCCCCGCATTCAATCATTTGGAAAGAAATCTTCCCCTTATGTTAATTTCATCATACAGAAAATTTGTGAGCTAACAGGTTGCCCAATACCAATTCAGATCAAGTAGTTTAATCTTTTGCTGAAAGAGTCTTAAATAACATTTCTCTTGTTTAACTCAATAATAGCTTGCAAGCTGATTTGGTATTATTTACCATGTCCTCTAATTACAGGCTGTCATGTTTTATGTAGTGACATCTACAAAGCTACACTATGCTCTTACTATGTATCATTTTGTTACTGAAGACTCTGTGATATATGATGTAATTTCACCCACCTGCACACAAACAAATGAAACTCAAAACCAGGATCCTAGGGTTGTTTTTCAAATATCTTTTATCAAAATATGGGGGAATCTGCAGCAGAATTGTTAGGCTTTATTTGGTAACGCAGATAAACTTCTCTCAAACTGCATAAAAGTCAATATTTTTCCCTACTCAAATGCCTTTGATTAGATGAGAGGCTGTTTCACAAGACTTATTTTGTACAAGAGTTATATATATGTATTCTGCTTACAATATGTTGCAAATGAATCAGGTTAATGAAAGGTTGACTGGGTAGTGATCTGAGAGACCAGGTAGCAGTCTTGAGATACAATTATCTAATACCAAGACTAAAATGACATAGGTGCCGTAAATTTTCCCTATGGTCAGCAGCAATTCAGGCAATAGCTAATCCTGGAAGTGCCTTACTTCCAGCACTGTGCCTCACTGAATACCCACAAGTACCCCACTCTTACACAAGGTCATCTGTGCTCGACTGAGATCCAGAAACTAGATTTTCCCCCTTGATTGTGCCAAGGGATTCAATGTAAAAGTATGTCGGTATATCTAGAACACATCCTCCCACAAACTGCAGTTATAGCTGCTGATTAGATTTTAGTATTTCACTATGGGAATGGAATGAAATATTTTCCTTTTATATAATAGCCTCACCCATGATGCAAGAGAACCTGTTCAATGGCATTAAAATGTCTCTCTTTTTTTGCAAGACACAACGGGGTGTCTCAGCCAATTCTGCTACTGCACAGCGTATTCCTGGGGATGTGGCAGCTCCTGTCGTGCTCACTGCCGTCTCTCTGTGCTGCCACGGACCCTGTCCTGGCCGTCACTGCAAGTCCTTCCAACAGCTCATGATGGAGAAGGTAATGGCTGGGTCTTCCCATGGGGTTTTGAAGCTTAGTGGGTTTGTACAGGCTGCTGGTGTTCGGCTGGGAAACGGCTCCTTCCCCAGGCTTGCCCCCACTTCGCTAGCTCAAACGCCACGGTGACAGAGCACGCCGAGGGAAGGTGCTTAGCACAGCCTGCCCCGATTTATCAGCTTGGACTCTACTACAGGGGAAGCGTGAGAAACAGGCTGAGCCCTGCCGGCTGGCACCTCCGAAACGCAACCAGAAGGTTTGTCGGAAAAGGCACCGACGGGCGGCGGCTCTGCCAGCGATCTGCGGGCGCGGGAAGCGGGAGAGTGCATCGCTGCCGACGGCCGCGCTGCCAACTCCCGCACAGCTATCGGGGGTCCCGCGGTGTTCGGTGGCTCTCTGAAAGCCCAAGCTGCCACACTCATTTTGAAAAACCCCAGTCTCAGAAGAATCAACTTTTGGCGTAGCCTTAGAAGTAAGAGCCGCGTTAGGCTTAACAGCAAAAAACGCCACCAGCAAAACGCTTTAGAAAATCTCACGATTGTGCGTCCAGCTGAACGGCTGGGGCAGAGGGGACTCTGACTCGTGTTTTGCTGGTACCTCACGAAGGACGGTGCATCACAGGCAATAACGAAACGCCGTCCCGTCCGCCGCTCTCTCCCTCCACCCGGCTCACCGCCGGCCGGGACGCGCCGTCCCACGCAACACGGCCCGGCACCCCTCCTGTTAGCGGTACCGGGCGGGGAGCTGGCGCCCCGGTACACCTGCCCGCGGGCGCTGTGCCCCGCCGCACCGCCGCTGCTCGCCGCGCCGGCCGGCCCCAGCCCTCGCCCCAGCGCGGGGTTCAGCCCGGGGCGAGGGGCTGCGGGACCGGGACGGGCTGCCAGCGCTGCCCCGCAGCGGCACCGGGCCCTTACCGATGATGATGGCACAGGCGCTGACCAGCCCGATCTCCTTCTTCAGCGCCACCCGCTCGGGGCCGCCGGGCGCGCCGCGCTGCTCCCCGCCGGCCATCGCTGCCCGCGCCGCTCTGCCCCGCTGCCGCCGCCGCCCCAGCGCGCATGCGCCGCCCCCGGCCCGGGGGTGGGAGGGGGTCTGTGCCGGGGGGCGCGCGGCGGGAAGGTGCTGGGGCTGTCGCCGCCTCTCTAAGGTGAGGCGCCTGCGGGGAGCGGGTGGAGGGTCCCCCGCCACGGTCCCTCGCAAGGGTGACGGTGCCCGGGAAGGGTTGTGGGTCGCACGAGGCGCGTGTGCCAGGCGTGTCAGCCATCTCTGAGAAACACGCAAAGGTACCCCCCGAGGAGCGGGGAAACAACAGCAGTAACCCCAAGGTTAGCACAGTTTGGTAAGTGCCAAGCGTCAAATGACCGGTTTGGTTTGTCAGGCAGCAGGGTCTGCCCCGACGCCCAAGCAGCCTGCGTGCCCACAGCGTGCTTTGGATGACTTTGATGACCAACCAACCCAACCCCGTGTAGGGCTCACTTTTGCAGCGCTGCCTCCACAGGAATTTTCTCAGTGGCGGTCCACCTACTGAAGTACTTCATTAGTTCTGGTAGTGCCATAATTTAAGGGAAAAGTTTTATTGCTTGTAATGAGTACTGACAGTGTGTGGCTAAGCAAGCATAGTTAAAATCAACAAGGCAGTGCTCAAATGCTGACTGCTTGGTTTCTACCCTTACTTTTCTTGTTAGTTTCTTCTCTCCTCCTTCCCACTTTGTTTCAAACCCCTCTGAAAGGAGTTAAAATCCCCCAACTCGTGTGTGCACCAGCTCCCTTCACACTTGATGCTGAGGAGCTACAGCTGAGGGTGTCCCCCCGGCGGCCCTCCCAGGTGCCTCGCTAGAGTTATCTGTTGGCAAACTTAAGGAAATAATAAATATTTCCTTTCTTCGCACAGGGGTTGGAGCATAAATGTTGGGATACTTCATTGCAGCAAGAACGTGGGAATACCAAGGTAAGTGTAAGGAAATAGTGTTACATAGTAATTCACAAATCTTTTGCTCTGTGAGCAAACTGCCTTTGTAAGAGTGTCAATGGATGATGCCTCCTCTGTTCTCAGATGAAATCAGAAAATGAAATTGCAGTTTGGGAACCTGGGCTCTTCCCTCAAGCTGTAACAGCCACGAGTTTATTGGTGGAAATCCCTGGTTCATTCCTTGTTTATAAGTCAAGATGAACACCTTCCTGAGGGCAGTTCTGGGTTCAGACAGAGTCCTTGCGTGGGTGACCTATTCTGAAAGTGCATAGGTTAGAAAATTTTCATAAGAAGATTATGTGGTATCTGGGAGGTGTGGGAAGGAGATAGTATGCGTCAGTGGGGCAACCAGTGCAGTAGTGGAAATTGGATGTGGTGGGGTGGTATCAATGGGAGAAGGAAGGTGGGAATTTTCTGTGGTGATATCAGTCTTATTTTGTTTGACTTCAGAATGAAAAGTAAGACCTGAAAACTGGTGAGTTGTTTGAGGAAATCAGTGGTCTATTCTTACAAATCTGATAATCATAAGTGATTTTATCATAGAAAGCTGCTTTATACTGCTGTTGTTATAGAAAGGCTTATTGATTTTCAGAGGCTGAGACTTGTTTCCTAAATTGATCTATCGCACTGTGGAATTGTTATTTCTAAACAAACTGCCTCACTAAGTACTTCTAAAATGTCCTTTTATTGAATTACTATGTACTTTTTATATGGAAGCATTTTACAAGAAGAATTACTTTCTGAACTATGTTAACAGTACTACTGTCCTCCTTTTAAAGACAGGGAAATGCAAAGACTGGAAACAAAATTTCAGTTGTTCAAAAGTAACCTGATGCTTTAGCTATTTATTCTAGGTGGTTTAAATGATTGTTTCAGAGCTATGTTTTCCACTGGTAGCAACTCAAGTAATTTCTAGTACATCTGAAAGTCTCTACATGTTAGTCTTACATGGACATTATGATTAACTCCATGAAAGTTGTCTATGACAATCTGTTTCTTTTGTAAAAGCTAAAAAACCAGATTGAACGGCATGAGAAGAGTAAAATAAATCAAGAAATATGGGAATGAATGGTGTTGCTAACTTTATTCCTAACTCTGTTGCTGAGTTCTAAGAGCCTAATGAAGCTTAGGGTCAATTACCCTTTATAGAACAACAACAGGTGAATGACCACTTCATCCACTAGAAGGATAACACCGCACTTAGTTTATTTTGGTGTGGTAGAAATGTTGGTTTACTCTGAAACATGTATAATCTTTGGTGTTGCGTGGAAGATAAAAATCCCAGTCAGCCCTCTTACACTGTGGCAAGGAACAGTTCATGCTGGCTGTGGGATGATGAAAGTGAATACCGGAATTCAGTTAACTCTAATAATCATCTTCATTTTTTTTTTTTTTAAAAAACTTTCTGGCTGGTTTAGGGGGCTTTGCCAGGGAATGTGCTAAGTTACTCATGCATGTGTGCGCTCTGCCTGCTGATATGAATACTTTGTACTGTAATTGTTTCTCCTTCCTGAAAGCCCCGAGGCACAACTGTGTGACTTTACTTACAAGTTTTAAAGTATTTTACTGGTACTAATACAGGAAAAACCTAACAGAAAAGCACCAGAAAACTGTCCTTAGGAGAGGTAGCCAACAAACCATTAAAACTGAAAAAAGCAGAGGAACCTTATGAGCATTCTGTCTCCCCATCCAGTTTCACATAGGGTGCATTTTGAACAAGGCTAAGAGAACAGAGCTGGCGCAGGAGAACCATGGGGTGAAATCTCAGCTTCGTCCCAAGAAAATCTTTTGCAGCAGAAACATTAATGAACTGGCACATCTGGTTGTGGCTCAGCAAGGCCAGGATATTGTCTATTACATCTTGCAGTTTCAGCACCAGACCCTGTTTTGAGAGTTTCATCCTTGAGGGCGGCATCCATGCCCTTGCCTTTGTGTGGGTCTCTTCCCAGAAGGAATAGGCAGCCTTTGCAGCTGGGCAGTTTGTACTCCCTGGCCCACGATAGAGGGGGACCTCTGACAGGGGAGGTCCAACCCCTCAGCTGCCCACCCAAGTAGTGATCTTACAGATGTCCATTGGAAGGGACCTGTACCCTTGCCTTGGGAGATGGAGATAAAGATATATGATTGCCTTTTTCTCAAGTTGCATAGCATTATTTTGGTAGGTGCTCATTTGTGGTATCTCTGCCAGAACATACTTCCTAGTGCAGGCAATACACTTGTAAACAGTTTAGCCTAGTTACCAGGTAGTGTGGGTAATAAACAGGGTGGGCAAATGGGGTTGTGTGCAGCTGGGGTGGTGGTGGAGGAGGATGGTGGCTGTACAGTAGCAGTGCAGTCTCTCCCTGCCACATGAGACTGAGTATGTGGTGTATGGGATAATGGTTATGCGTGAGGGTATACAGCCAGGAAATCTGTGCTGGTAACTTAATTTAGGATTGTAGTCCTGGACCCATGCATAGTACTTAATTTTTCTCATTTGTTCTTGGAAAAAGGATAAATTCTTTACCTAAATCCACATAAAGAACATTGATTTACTGATTCCTTTCCCAGTGTGTGCTTAACAACATAATAAATGTCTTCCATTTTCAAAGTTTTAAGTATTTCACTATTGCTGAAGAAGTAAGCAGGTGGCCATTTACAACATGAACTTTTGATATGCCTGCATCCATAGCAAAACACAGGAGTGTAAAACAGCAGTGGGCTAGAAACCTGTTAGAAAAGACAGCAGTGGCAAAGGTAGCCCACATTAACTGCCAAATAATACGCTTTTTTTTTTTCTTTTAGACTGAGTGCCTGCCTGCTTCACTGTGTTTTTTGCATGAGGGTGAATAGGGGACTCTTCTCTTTTTGTGGTAGTGTTGGCTGCTTATTTAGGTTGTATATTCTCTCCCATTGTTAATATAGTTCCAAAATGAGCAAGTCAGAGGGCATGTACATTCTAATTAGTAGTTATCTGACACAGGTCTCAGAGCAAAGACTTATTTTAAATTGTTTTGGATCCGAATGTACTGTATCTACTTGAATGATGAAATGTTAGTAAGCAAAAAAGCCAAAGTTCTTTCTAGGAAGGCAATTGCTGCATAGCAACTGCACAGAGAGGATGCAATGAAGCTTGCATGTGTTCTCCTTTGTTGCTATTTTCGTCCTTATTTTCTCCATGATCTGAAATGTACAGAAATTATTAAAGTTGTTGGAACCAGTTATTTCATTCATTGTTACTTATGCTCTAAAAAAGAAGACAAGAGAAGCAAGTAATGCAGTTTGTTTTTTGTATTTTGGGAATAAATAATAAAGGGAATTTAATATGCCATTTACGAGGGGATGCTGTGACTGAGTTTTCAGATGAATATGGTCTTTAATGCATGTGAAATGTATGGTAAGAGAGCACAGTTAAAGAAATATTAAGACTCTCCATAACAGTAGATGTTCTGTCCCGTCTCACTCCATTTTTGTATCCATCTAAACAAATTTCTGTTGTCTTAAAAGATAAGCAACCTTACAAAACTGAAACTACCATAGCTGTTAAAACATAATTCAACTTTGAATTTAATGGGATCACCATAAACCACAGCTGGGAAGTAGTTACTTGCAAGGATAAACTATTTAGTGGTGTATCTTTAAATAAAGCGGTGGGCTGACTGGTTTAGGAAAAGGAAATTTGGAGAGTAATGGGATTGTAAAAGGAATTCTCAATTGTTAATAAACTTGAGAGTAAGGTTTGCCATGTTGAATATTGACTGTGGAAAGCCTGTTACATCCATACATAATAAGGAAGGCTCTGGTCTGAACTGCCCTTGTGATGTGCCTTGCACCAAGTGTATGTTAGAGGGATCTGGCCAGACCCTCAGGTGATGGCTGTCTTGGGACTGCAGAGTCCCGCTGTGATAGGATTGCTGTTAGTTGCGCTGTGCTTCGTCACCTCTCTATAGTAGTATAGAAATTTGTAGGGCATTAGGATTAAAAGCAAGCATACAAGCAAGAAGGCTGCTAATTTAATGGGAGGTGCCATCAGTGGGAGGGAAGCCTTTCCACTTAAATGGGAATGAGTCCTACCAGGCAATCCTAAATGTAGCCAGGTGCAAGTGGATCAGTTACTTGTTGAAGACATTCCATTCTCCATCATCTTGTTCTATCATGTTCAGTCTCTATATGATAAAGGTGGGAAAAAAAAAAGCGTTCTTTGTATTTCTAGTAATATGATATTGTACCTCTGTGTTTTCAGAAAGCTGTAGTAGAGGAAGCTGTGCTGGTATGTGACTCCCCGGCACCTAAACAAGAAAATTGGGGATGTACATTTGAAAAGGGAAGGCAGAATCTTTTCCTCTAGTTCAATAAAGGAGGAAACTGTCCAGTGTGGCTTTTTTCGGGTAGCTACTCTTCTTTGCAATAATAGCAACTGGAAAGAGTTTCCTCCAATTGTGAAAGTGTTCTGGAATAGGTCAAAGAGTCTAATTAGCATGTACAAACTAGCTAAGCATCTGGACCAGGTAAAAATAATTCCTATGATTAAATGTAATCCTAATTTGTTGCTTATGTTTCTGTCATCCTCCTTGATCATTACAAATTCCATTCACAACAAGTATTATTTAAAAATAATGTTCTTTTATGTTTGTACCTTGCCAAATGATAGTGTGAGAGCTGAGTAAACAGAATGCGTGAGCCATTCTCTAGCAACAGGTATGAAGATCCTTCATGCCCTCCACTGCCTTGTCTTAACAAAGCACTGCTTTCCAGGACAATTTAAACACAGCGTGCCAAGGGGTAAGTGCAGTTCTCCTTCACTGGTCCATAAGGGTTAGCGTGGGTGCTGGGAATGCAGGGCTATACACGGAAACCCAGCAACTATCTTTAACCAAAAATGTCCTTTGGCATGCAGTAAGGTGGCAGAAGGTCTGTGTTTATAATAAAACATTTGATTGTCTCTTCCTCTTATTTCAAGTTTTTTGGAAGAGTCCCTTTCACTTCAGTGAGGGGCAGGAATGTAACCAAAAGCTGGAGTAGGCAAATATTGAGGCTTACTAGAGTGGCTTCTGAGTGGGCTGAGCTTTAAGAGTATGCTCCAGTCTTGCTGAATGGGCACCTGGATGAGATAGTCGGAAAAGCAGGCTGAGAATCAGGTCTACTGCAAAGCTCTCTGATCTGAGTTATTTCTGACAATGAAGTATATCTTCTGAATTCTGTAATGTATTGTATTAATTGGGTATTGGGAGGGGCCTTAGTAGGTAAGGCTGACTGTTTGGGCTGACTGATGCCACTCTTTCATGGTCCTCTGCAAGATCTGGGAACTTCAATTCCATGATTTAGGAAGCTCAGGAGATTCTTCAGGCAATGTCACTGTGTTTTTTGCTCCTCTAGGAGGAATGTGGGTGTTGTACACAGCAGAGGCTTGTCTAGTGTTAGTAACTCCCTCCACAGCCCTTATAAATGGCAGTATTTTGGCAATGTACATAAAAGTCAGGGCCAGACACTTCACTGCACTTAGTGCTCTCTTTGAGCAGCCATCTTTTATCTGTAGATTCCAGTGACCAGAATGTTTGCTGTCTTTTAGGTAAATTATTCGTCAGGTATGAACTGTTAGACTGTGTAAAAACTCTATAAATTTCCACCTATATGAAGTGGGCTATTGTATCTTCAAATTGTATCACCCCTTCACAGATATTTCATGACAGCTTGTAAGTAGATGAGTGTAAGTAGATTATGTAAAGAGCTATTTGTAGGTTGTGGATGAAAGGTTTCTAGAGCCAGGGTTATTGAAAGAACCTAGTTTCAGTTAAGCACTGGTACAATTGGTGTGTTATTAGAATACACTGATATGCAGTAGTGAAAGGGACCTGAAAGGATGATCAATTTCAGAACAAGCATGTTTTATGCATTTTTTTAAAGATCTCTGACAACACTCTAGTATTTAAATATTTCACCACTATAAAAACTAAAAAGCTTTTCTTAAATTACCAATCTAAATTTTCTCTGTTGTGATGATCATAATTCTATCTTTTCTTCCTCAGTGGTCACTGGGAAACTGTCTCTTATTTTTTCTATGCTATGCTTTGGTTTATCGGTTTGCTAGAACAATTCTTTTAGTCTCCTTTTTTATGGATTGCAAACACCCCTGTTTTTTTTTTTTTTTTTTCCCCTCGGAGGATATGCTTTCTTATTGCTGTCATCAGGACTGGCTTCCATTTCTGAAAATGGTGTCTTAAGTTGGACATAGTATTGAAGCTAATGCATCACAACTGCTAACTGGGCTGGAATAATCACCTCCATGTATTTCAAGTGCCATTTCTTCCAGCTTGGCACTTTTTCTTTTTTTGACATGGTTGTGCTGTTGACTTAGGCATTTCGCTTGAGGTTCACCATAACCTGTTTCACATCCTTTTCAGAATAAAAAGTACCACCAGGCCCTCTTCTCTCTGCATTTCTACCTAACCTGTCCTTCCCTATTCGGCATCTATGTGCTAGATCCCTTCTTTCTTCTTGCACTACTTGTTCAGCTGAATATCAGCATCCTGACTTCATACCATTTGACCAGTCAGCTGAGATAATCCTGAATTTTATTCCTCACTTCTGCATTTGCAGTTGCTCTCAGCTTGGTGCACCCATGAATTCTTCATCTTTGGTCATTCCAAATGAATAATATTGGTCCCTGGATAGATTCCAGGGTACCCACCTTGAAATTTCTTTCTGGTTTGTCAGTGTATTGTGAATAATTACCTTGAGAGGTTAAGGAATTTTATTTTTTAAAACCAGTTACACAGGAAACATGACAATTGTCACTTGGCTTTTATTTCATAATGTCTTGCTTATGAACATGACACGTTGGGCAGAGTTAAAAGCTCTAGTTTAAAGGAAACTAGTTCATATCTACCCCTTCCCCTTTATCTACTGAAACAAGTTCCCTATCGGACGCAAAAACCACAACTCGAATCATCCTTCCTGTGAACTCTTGTCCTCCTCTGAGAAGCCCAGTAGATGGCACTCTGGATCTGTAACTCAGTATTTTAGAGTAAAAGTGATCATATTTGCCTCCCGTGCTGATTATTTTAAGTACTTTTTTCTCAAAGTTTGGCATCTATGCTTAAAGATTAAAATTATTGTAGTAGTACAAGTCTTGTGGAAGCGGGTTGGGATTCACATTGTCATTTAAAAAAAACCCAAACCTGATAATCCTTCAGTGTATATTTGCAAAGCACAATTTTATATAGTATGCCATTGAGGGAGTGAGCCATCGCTGTAAGTGCAGCTGGAACATGTTCCAGTGTTGGCTGTGTGATACACTTGTGTATCCATGCCTGATGCATGAAGAAGCAAAATAGGAAGAATAGAGGACTGGGGATCATTCTGACGTGTCTTCTCCCAGTCTAAGTATGGCCCAATTGTAATTTGGATGGAGGGATGGATGTTGTTTTCAGATCAGGCCAACCATTTTCACCATGATGCATAGGTTGTAGAGAAAAGTCTGTTTTAAAGACTTCAGGTAACTTTAGCTCTGCTAATGGCATTAGCTCTGGAATTCTGTTTCTGATTGTGTTTAAGTTTCTGGAAACCTTGCCTACTGCTTCATTTTGATAGCATCATTTAGCCACAGTTGGGATCTGCTGGCTATGTTCTTGCTGAGTGCTCTGTAGGCTCCTGCAGTGACTTGGGGAGTGGAGCCTGGACCCCGCTTTCTTTGGGGGCCCAAGGCATGACTGTATGGTTCTGTCAGTGTGCTGTGGGCCTGCACTCAAGATGCTGGGGCAGAGCAGCTTTCTGCTTGTAGGGGCTAAGTCAGCTGCCAGAGGAATCTCCAGGCTGCTAGTCCAAAGACTTGCCACTGAGACATGATGGAGCAGACTGCTGCCTCCTGTCTGTCTGAATACTCTCTTGATAATTGATTGTGTTGAGGCAAAGTCAGTGGTGTTTAACCTAACCCATCTTGGCTTTGCCTTCAAAGGGACTAATGCTTAGGATGCCAGTTAGCTGCATTCATCCAGGATTTTGGATCTCCCTCTCAACTCTCCCTGACCTGTGAGTACTCCTGAGCCTTCCAGGACAAAATAAAACAAGTTAGATGAGCCACCTGGCAGTGGTTTGAATGGACTTGTTTGACTTTGCCCTAGAACTGACTAGAAGTGCTTACACAGCCAGTTACTGGGTCTCAGCTGGAAGGTGTTAACTAACAGCTGAGAAACAGAAAGTAACAGCTTTCTAAATGGCCTGTGAACTGTATGCCCTGGGTGAGAGGCTTTACATTAGCCTGTTGGCTTTCCCTGGAAGAGACAAGATGTGCTCCTATGGCCTGTTCCAGGGGTGCTATAAGAAGCTGTCATGTCTCAGTTGCTAGCTAGTGTGTTTTCCTGCAAAGGTGTGTTCCTTGCCTGTGCAGCACAGATGGGATTGCTGTGTCTGAAGGTGTCCAAGGGAGCCACAGAATGTGCTTTGCAGGGGTGCTGTGAGTGGCTTGGGCTAGAGACTCCATTGTAGAACCTTATTTTGTCGTGTACTTCAGAGAATAGGGAAGCCAGTTTGGCACACCAGATTGTCTAACAGTCTTTGAAATACAAAAAAGCTTTCTTCCTCTTTCCTGTTAGTAAGCTGGCATATCTATTGTATCATGGAATAGCAAAGAAAATTATAACATTTCTTATCTGTACAATATTATAATTTTTGGGAAGAATAACAAAGTCAGAGCATGCATCATACTTTTCACTGAATGTATTGGTGAATATTTGCACAGAGAACTGCAAATAAAATATATTATCCTGTTATCCAGGTCCTCATCTATATGCAAGATGAAGAGCTGTCTTATAGCCAGAAATGTATATTTGGTTTAAGTGCATTGTGCTTAGAGTTCATACACATCCCCTCTAGTACTTACCTATTAAAAGAGTTCACAGAAACTACACTGTAAACCTGCTGGAATAATTTTTATTGAATAATTTTCTCTGGCAAACGGGGAAAACAGAGCTGCAAGGAGGTTAAAATCTGGGCTTGGCTTCCCCACTAATGACAAACTCAGGCCCCAAAATTTGCTGAGACAGAGATGACAGGCTCTCGCAAGTACATCAGGTCATCCACCCACCCCTCCTTCCTGGTTGCTGCAGGGTACAGGTGCACTCAGACAGAAAGGACTGGGTTGCTTTTGGCCTTTGCTCATACACAGGGCAGAGCAAGAGGGAGCTGTGGATAGTGTATACACCTGTACCACTCAAATGCACTAGACCAACACCACCAAACTTTTCTTTCCTTGCACTGCTTGAAGAATATGGACTGTAAGAGTACTGCAGCACTATTAGTGGTTTTCTTTCAGTTCTGGGTGGCCATTTATATCCTGCGAGCCTTGGATGGTTCCCAGTCAAAACAATTTCTGTTTAAAGAAAAGCTGCATGGGAGCAGAGATGCTATGGGTAGGTAGGATTACCAGTGAGCCCATTCACTCACATCTGCTATGTGCCCCAGCCCAGGAAACAGTGAATGATGGTGAAACGCTGGTGCTTAATGTGATCTTGGAAAAATTTCTTACCTCTCTTTACTTGGTCGCCTCTCTTTAAAACAGATGTTTCCTTCCCATTGTAATCTGCCTGGAGAGTTGTCGTCTTATGTATTGTATTATCCTTTGGTATTATTACTGGTGGGCTTTTTGAAGTGGAGGAGGGACAGGATGTATTTTCTTTAGGTTAGGCTTTGACAGTATCATCACAGGGGTAGGGGATTTGCTGCGCAGTGTATCATCCCAAACATTTTTCATGATAGCATCAGATTTTTCTTCTACTTGCCCTTTTCCCTGGAAAGGGGTTAGGCTCTTCGGGTGTTGCCTGACAAAATTCAGGAGGTGGGTGGGTGTGGTGAGATTTCTGGCTGTACCTCTCCATAGGGTTACTGAGAGTGCAGAGGGCCCTCAATCCAAACAGGGAACAGCCTGCACAAATGCAAGTAGATGCAGAAGATTCTCCAAGCCAGCATGTTTCTTCTTTCTGGAGCAACTTGCCAATAGAGAAGGAGATTATGTTGGAAAGCAGCTGGGCTGTTCTCTGTGTGTGTGCATTTGGCCAATCATCCTTCATGTGAACACAGCAACCCCTTGGAAAGATGCAGTTTAAGCCAGGTGTTGGTATTCACATGCTGTCTGCACATCACAATAAGGAAACGGAAGGGAAATTTGTAAGCTAGTGAAAGGCTGGGTCTCTAACAAGAGAGGAAGGGACCAGAATCTAGAGCTCATTCTTTGCTTGTGATCTCACTGATCTCTCTTCCAGCACTACTTTATCTGTT
Source organism: Phalacrocorax aristotelis (assembly GCF_949628215.1). NCBI lineage: Eukaryota > Metazoa > Chordata > Aves > Suliformes > Phalacrocoracidae > Phalacrocorax > Phalacrocorax aristotelis. Next base: position 12,258,345 of record NC_134283.1, on the reverse strand, counting down.
CACACAACAAATGTTGCTGCAAGAAGCCTTCGTGTCCTGTAGCTCACCCTAACTTCAGTGGCTTCTTTCTGCCTCCCTTCAGTACTCTACCCAATGTCCTCTCTTGTCCCTCTGCATGTGTGTTTATGTGCCTCCTGACCATCTTCATCCACCTTTCAAACTTGGAAAATGTGGACAAACAGACATATCTGTATACAAACAGACATGACCGCAAACCCTAATTTTCTTGGATAATCTTGCTCAAAAGAGCAAAGTATCCAACTGCAGCCAGTTCTAAAGCACTGAGGTGCAGAAGTCCAGCACTACATGGCACAAAGTGTTGTAAACAGTGATAATCTAGACCGTGTATCACCTGTGGAACTATAGGACAGCAGACTGTTCAGCAAGTGCTCTTAATGAAACGTGCTTAAGTGCTTTGTTGAACTGGAACCACAGTCAGCCTGTGGCACATGGAATGTTTTCAGCTGGAAAGTCTCAGATTGTTGAGTCAAGCCCTGTAGTGTTTCAAGAATAGCTCAGGGAGCTGCTGACAGCTCAGACAAATTGGTGTTTTTCTACCTGAGTTGTTGGCCATTCAAGCTGAGCTCAAAGCAAATCTTTGGTGCTTTGGGGAACCCAGTGACAAATCAAAGAATCTTGTTTAACTTGGCTGCACTTCCTTGTGAGGCTTGGTATACTCCTCTGATTCACAAACATCTGCTTCTCTCCACTGACAATTCCTAAGATGACCTCTTGAAGGAAGGGGAGCAAGCATAATTTTCTGAAATGCTAGTGATTCTCAATGGAGCAATTGCAGGGGTGTGCAGAAGGCCAAAGCCCAGAGTGCTGAATGAACACCTGCGTGCTGCCGTGGCTGAATACATCTCCTTTACCTATTTCTCTTTGCTTACGCAGCACTGATTGCTGATGGCACCATGTGGTGCATGGATTTCAGGGTGCTCAGCCTCCTAAAGTTGAAAGGGCATGATTAAATACTCTGCAAGGACTAAGAACCAACATGTATCTAGGTGTTCTTTTTGGTACCTGATGTTAAGTATTACCAATACTTAACAGCGTCTGAAGGCTAGCACTTTTATTTCTGCTGGTCTCTAGTCACAGTGTTTTCTACCTTCATACACACACCTCCTGTCTGTTTCTCTCAGTGTACCTTCTGTGCCTCATGCACATTTTACCTTATGTGGACAAAGCATATGTGGACCTGGTTAGTAGTTTTGTTTGACTAGGGGCTTCCTGTGAATGGCAACCAGAAAGCCTAGCCCACCCCCGTGGCACAAGCTTTTAAAGTCCCTTTATTGCTCTGAATCACACCTTCGTCTCCATACCCTGAGTCATATATTAAAATAAAACTGTGGGAAATAATAAAAACGAGTTATATGAATGTGTTTTTTATTATAAGAGTTCTTAAATTTTTTTTTATTACTACTTTGAGGCTAACTCGTCATCTTTTGTTATGTTCATTACAAAAGGCTTTGCTCCAATTCCTGTTAACTTGAAGGGAAAGGAACACAGTGAAGAGTAGTTCCTTGCTGGCATCCATTCCCTTGTCCTCAGCATGCCTCACGGTCTTTACCACAGCTGCTCTATAAGAGCCCTCTGGGGTAGGTGGTGTTACAGGGGAGGTTGACCAGGCAAGTTTGCAGAAGACGACTCACAGAAGAGGGGGTCAGATTGAGTTCTCTTTATGTCTCATACCTAGCACTCTAGCTTGTGGCCTCTATTGTTCCAGGTACTCCTGATATGAGCTACTGTCCTTTGTCAAGCAAATATGAAACAGTTTTCAGATTCATCAATGACATGTCTGCTTTATCCCCAGAAGAGTGAGAAGTCTTTCTCAGTCACAAAGAGGTAGAAGATGAGATTGGGGGGGGGAATAAAAAGAAATACAAGAAAGGAGGAGATGGAAGGCTTGTTTGTATTTGCTAAGTAGAAAATCTGCAAGACCACATTTTAGTCAAGTATTTAGGCTCTGTAGATTGGGGAATGGGCGGAGCCCTTTTCTTCCTATGGATTTGTAAATGAAAGTGTTTTTATCTTGACTGAAGCTTGGGAAATTCCTTTTCATCTTCGGTTTTAGATCATACTTTTTGACCACACCAGTACCAGGACTCCTTGCTCAAAAACCAGCACATCATCCACACCATTTTCTCTCACCCTAAAAAGTAGCTGAGTCCTGGACCAAGGCTTTACTGGAGCCTGGCGTCATACCAAAATAAAATAATTCCTCTGTGTACCTCTGGCTACATTTTCTAATGTAGCCTTTCTAATAAAGCCTTCCCCCCCATCCCCCTTGTGTCTCTGCTTTCTCAGATAGTAGCATAAGCCTTAGCTTGTGCTCTAGGAATAGTCTGATATTCAAGATCTTCCTCTATTGCAGGGCATGCTACTTTTGGCCATCCCTGTCACACACTTATCTAGGTCATCTGAATTTCTTTTGGCTTTTAGAAGAGCAGGTGCTTCTAAGACTACAGCCTGAAGCTCTGATGGAGCAGGTGAGTCACAAGTTGGCTTCCTAGTTACTCTATGAGGAGAGGGTGTTAAATTCTTCATTACAGAACTGCTGTAGCTTTTTTCTCAAGCTTCTCATAGAGGCACTACTCAAAAAATGGGTTTTTTAAATGGTGAGGGCTTCTGATCATCTAAAATTCTGCTGCCACAAAACTTCCAGTTCATAGGGCACCCAACAACTGTCTGGTGTTGAGGACTTGTGGTGGTGAATGACTTCCCAGTAGTCTTTTTATATACCTACTTCTGTCCGTTTCTGGACATGTATTAATTCTCCATCAGCAGAAATGTGTTAAATGTTCCCTGACTGATTATCCACAAATCATTTAAATAACATTCTTCTGGTTTATTGGATGTCTTTTGTGACATGTATTAATAAACCGTACAGGATCTAAAACTCTGGCAAGTCCGCTCCGCTTGATCTCTGAGAATGGCATGCATTTTAAAATGATTTTTACCTGTAGAGTCATTAAATCATGAGACATTTTCTGCTTCAGTGCAAGGAAATAAATAGAAGTTCCTGTCAGGTAATCAAAAACCCAAAAGACCAAGAAACTGGCTCTTGAAAGACACAGTAGATCAACAGGAAAGCCCCGTGTAGACCAAATGCCTGGAAACTGGGCATTGTCTGAAAATAACATATACAATAGTTGAGACCTCTGGGCACAGCTGTGAAAAGCCCGCAGGTACATTATTCCCTGTTCCTCACTAATTCAGGTGACTTTTGTAAGGCTAATGCCTGGAGAGCTCCCATGGAAACGAGAGTAATGGTAGGTAGAAATAGAGCTGGGGAGAGGCGTGTTACAAAGGCTTCACAAAAGCTCCTAATCCATGAGATCTAACATATACACTTGAGGATATTGAATAATGGATTTGCTCGCTGTACAAATACAAAGGCGTTACAGGGGCCTTTTACTAACTCTGGTGTTCTGAAACTGTTCATCCAGGCTCTAATGTCCACCCTTTTTGGTACTGACTTATTGTACTAGGTTATATTATCAAACTGAAATACTGGCTGCTTCACTCCTTCTGTTTTTGTGGTTTGTCAGAGCTTCTGCATTTCTGAAAAATGTATTTTTAAGGGAAGAAAGCGATAGCTTTGAACCTGAGCGTTTCCCCACAGGGTAGCTGTTCATGGTCCTTTTGGTTTTGTGAGTAATCGGTCTAGTCCTGGGCACTCAGTATCTAACATTTTGCATACAGTGAGTGGGTGAATGACTTATATCCATGGCAGTGGTGCCTGCGGGTAGGTAGAACAACTGGGAAATTCAGTTCTTATAAATCTATAAAAACAGCTAAGAGGTGTAATGTACTGTAAAGCTGCCACATTAACACATACTGTGCTGTCTTTTTATTGTTTTGATATGCAGCAAAAGTTTTATGGCTGTCTCAGAAGGTGTTATAAAGCTTTGTTTCAACATGGATAATATTCCAAATCCAAATTTTGCTTCATTTTTATGTGGTTTCAGAAAACTAAAATTAACTAGATTACATTTACATTTACCCTGCTTGTCACAATTACAAGGCAGGTGCAGAAATAATGAGAGTTGGTTTCATTTAATAGCAAAGATTCAGCAATGTTTGTCCTATCCAACTGCCTATTTCTTTTTTTCTTTGTAAGTGAATTGAGAACCAGGACTTGAGATGCACAGTCATTAGCTTCACTTCCTTGGACTTTCTTTGCCTCTCTTTCCTCATGTCTCCACGGGGTCTCTCAGGAGAGCTAGTATAAGTCAACTAAGACTGAGAAGCACACATGAAAAAGTGTGACAATCCCGAAAGCAAACGGGAGCAAGGTGGCCAGGTGTGTGTTGTAGATTGTGTGTGTGGCCAGGTTGTGACAAATATCAGTGCTCTTTACTCCTGAGACAGCACCCGAAGAGGTGTTTGAGAGTCAGTGATGCCTGTGCTCTGACTCTCCCAGTTTAGTTTGCCTTTTTTTCTCCTGCAAACAAGCTCTTGGACTGCTCCTTCCACCCCCTTCCTCCTCTTCCATCCCTTTCAATGGAAAGGACTCTCTTGTTGACTTTGACATTATTCTCTTCTTCATGCTTTCCATCCTCTTCCTGATGAGGAGAAGAGGAGGAGGAGGTGGGAAAAACCTGGAGGGGACTGAAGCCATGATAAACTTAGGTTCAGTGTGAAGAGATACACAGCTTTTCCCCACCTAATGGCCACAGTAGGACAACTGTCAGGGCCTGCCTTGTGTTACTCCGCTGTCCTCTTGTAGAGAAACAATAATTTTTTTTGCAACAGTTCCTAGGGAAATCATAGCTCAGAACGCAGCTGAGAAGCCCTGTGGTGTGACAGCTCTTACTCAGACTCGTTGCTCATCTACATGATGCCTAGACTCGAGGGAAAAGCAGCCCAAAAATGGGGTCAAGAGTAGAATAGCGTCCACCCTAATAATTCTATTGTGTTTGCTGTCTGAAAGGTGAAACAGCTTTGAGTGATAAACTTGATCCTCTGAGAAAGCATCCTGACCTATCCTCCTGTGTGGTGTTTTTGGTGGTGTGTTTGTTCTGCTGTGGTCAGAGGAACAAAGTTCTGTTTTGTGGCCCAGAAAGCCCGACTACACAAACACCCAGTGCCTATCTGACAGCTTTCTTGGTTGGTTTCATGCTAATTTCATGTGAAGTTGCTCAGCTTAGGCTATCTTCTTGCTTATCTCCATGCTAGCATGTGTCTGCCATCCTCAGCATATCACAAGTGGTATCACTTGAAGGAGTGGGATTTCCAGGGTAGGGCCTCAATCCTTCCCTGAATTTTCAGTTGCTTGGTTCACATCAGCAAAGAAGGGTTTTGGTTTATTTTAGTCTGTGTAACTGAGAACTGATGACCAGGTACAGCTCATGCTGTTTATAAATGAATAGAAGTCCAGGGAGGACAGCTATAAGGTGTCTTCCTATTCTGTCTTTCCAGATAGAACTCTCGCTATCCATTCTGGAACTACCATACACATGTCTTTTCTCAGTGGTTTAGACTTGTGTCTGTCCAGCTGATACTGGCTGATCCTGTCCTGGGGCTCAGACCTCCAAATCAATGAACATTCAGGTTATCATGGAGAACTCTGACTCATTAACATAGAAGCTAAGAAAATATAGGTTCCAACAGACAGTTGGCTTAACATTATGAATGTATTTCCTGCCTTCATGTTCTCTGTTTATTGTCAAACATATTTCTGGTGCTTAAAATAATACTAAGTTTACCTTTCAGGTAGGAAATGCCTTCTGAGATACAGTTTTCTTATGACTGAAAAGGCTGTATGAGAACCAAATAAATTCAATGTCCAAAGCAAATAATGCTCAGTGTTTTAGTTCCAAAGATGGCAAATGTTTACGTGTATTTAGCCTGTACTTTACCTTGTTAGAGAAATAAAACTGGAGGTTTGGATCTACGTATAGCTGACTGTTAAAGAGAATTGCCCTAATGGTAGTAATGGAGTCCAGGAACTTTGCCCGATTTCTGTTTTTTCTCTTTCTGGTCACTGGAAATCTGCCCAGCTTTCTTTCTTGGCATTAAAATGGACACCATACTATGCCCTTCTTTTCTTGTGGGGAATATGGCGTCTGTGCCAAGGTGATTCTGGAAAGATAGCTGAAAATGAGCAAACCACCTTGGAAATTACTACCTGCAGGTGATGCAGGCTGATGTGATGTCAATAATGGCTGTTTTGTGCATCTACACCATAAAAGCTTGTTACATTAGAAAATATCAAACAAAATATTTCTGAGGTTGAAGTAGACAATATAATCTCATACTTTTAACTATCTCTGCTTTATGTTGGTACAGTGTATATATAGCTGATAATTTTGCTTTTACACTGTACAAGGAGACTACAACTCTGGCTGAGAAGTTTCATCAAAACACTGTTGATATGGAGAAAAGGGATGAGTTCTGAACAGAGATTGTAAGTGATGGGCATTAGAAATTAGTCTTAAATTCTTTTACAGTGTAGGTAGTCCTAATTAATAACTGCGTTTTCAATTTTTGTGGTAATAACAAATAGATCACCCTGATTATCTTGAGTGATAATGCACGGATAGGCATATTTTGCCAGAACTCGGGAACTGTGATGACAGGGACGACAAAGGTCTGTTAGTAGATGGAGTGAATTAGAGTCTACATGCTGGGTTCTGCTCCTTACGATGCTTCTGTGCATCTCCCCCTGGGATGGTGAGAGGAAGGCTGACCTATTCCTCTCATCTGGCTGCCTGTACCACAGACTGGGGAGAAAATTAGTGGGAGAGGCAAAAGAAGACATTGTGCACATTCTGTTCCCTCTACTTAGAAATGAGCTAAGGTCAGTGCTTTGCTCTGTGAGACAGCTTGCATTCTTTTCCTGCACCCTTCCAAGGATGTCTTTAAAACAGACAACCAACACAACAACCCTCCCCCTCAAAAAACCCAGCACACTTGCCTAAAGCGGGCCTATTTCTGTTTTCTTTGTGTATGAAACAGCGATTTCATTGTTGATAACGCAGCTGGATAAAGTCTACCTGCTTTCCAATAGGGTAATAAGGTATTTATTCTTTCCTGGTAACCCAGAATCCTAGGGGGATTTCATCTGCTTTTGCAGCACTCTTCACCAGAATCAGCCTCTCTCCTGTATTTCCCTTGGAGAGGGGGTAATATGGGGAAAGCACATTAAAGGTTAGTATTTTCTGTAATTTTTTTCTTTAAATATTGTTAATAATTTGGTTCTCATACAGAACCACACAGCAGTCAGCAGATCTGCTTTGCTTAAAAGGCAAATGCAGATAAAGTTTGCGTATAGGAGAGCCATTTTAATTCTTCTTGTACTGGCCCTATTGCAAGATCTGCGGAGGAGAATATAGACACAGTGTCTTAATTTTTTCAAAGCTTTAGTGTTGTAAAAGTTGCAAAAATTTTCAGCTTACTCAGTTTGCTTGAATTTACTTTCACTTTTGGGGTTTCTCAGTTATTGTGGATAACATGTTCCAATGAAGGTTTTTGGTTTTGCTTTTCCCTTATCAGCAGTACCTCTGAAGGAAAGTTCAGCATGTAAAAAGTTTTAAATGCTAGAAGAAATTCCAGTAAAGAATTGGTAGGTGACTGTCAACATGAATGGAAGTGTTATTGGCATGAATCTTGAAGTATAAAAAAACCCTAGATGTGATTAACTTGAAACTGTTTTGAGACCAATGAATGTCAGTGAAGGATCTGATTCAGTAAATGGTGCTTGATGCTATGAGATGCTGTCAAACTAAGCATTATACTCAGATATATTTGGAGGATTGGACTCCAGTTGTGATTCTCTGGTTTCATCTTGAGCTGTGGGTGAGTAGGCGTATACTGTATGACAGCAAGGTTGCTGTAGTAATTATTCATTAGCTTTAAATAACAGGGTAATTATGAAGGTAAAATTCATATACCCCAACACACCCTTTTTTTGCTAGCTTTCCAATTTCTGAAGAATGCCTACAGCCCTCTGCTTTGTGTTGTAAAACAGGGCACTGCCCCTAGTTGTACATGGTTGCTTATTTGCTTTTTGCATGCTCCTTGCAAGAAAGTGAACTGGGGTGAAAAGGTAACATGAATCAGGGAGGCAGGCACTTTAAGAGAATAAAAACTGTTTCTCCTATGCCTCCAAGGATATTGAAGGTGAGTCTGCTGCCCATAGACATGTGTACTGCACACAGGACTGGTTTCTCCCTGAAAATTCTTGAATTCTCTGTGTTTTCAATTTCCATTCACTTTTCTTCTGGGGCAAAAAGCAGCTAGCAGAACAGAGACAAAGAGGACAAGTAGCAATATTTTGGGAGGACAGGACCCAGGCTGGTAACTAATATCATGGATATTTAACCAACAGGGGCATTTGGGTGGCATGGCATGACCAGTGAACTCGTGTTACATAGGCAGAATAGGCAGAGTTTGAATACTTCTGGATAACATTTCAGATCCCAGAATCAGTTTATCTCATGTGGATTGAACCTAATTCACCATATTCAGAATCTGAGAATGAAGCCCACAGGAACAACTGTCTGTTTAGCTGTAACTGGGGACTGTTGCACATGATATGCTATGGTTATGCTCCACACATTCTGCATAGCAGCTCTGATTTACTGCATTTGTGAAGGGCTGCTAGAGTGCATGGTGCAGGGAGCCCGGCATATGATGTGTGCTGTTTGGTACTGCGACCTGTAGCGCAGCAGGTGAAAGGTCCTCTGCACCCTTGTGGTTCTGTGCATAACCACAGAGTAGTGCAGCCTCATTCTACAATTCCTGTGAAGCAAACCCCATAGCCCTGCATTAGACACCAGGGCCTTCACTTAGTGAAAGGGGTAGATAGTTTGGCAAGGGCAATGTACTCAGCAGTACTCTCCCAGCTAGCTTGTCAGGGACAGGCTGCCACAACCAGTTTCTTTTACTGAAGTTGTTTGGTTTTGCTGTTCTTCACCCAGTTGAGTGCTACAACCATTGGCTAAGGGTTCATTCTGTTTCTTGCAGTATTAGCATCATATTGTGAATGCCCAGTGGAACATAATAGAGCTGATGCCTAGAAAGGCATACATAGTTCAGGCCCTCACACAGGATATGATACATATGCCAGATGTCTTACATTGCAGATAAATTCTCAGTGCACTGGACTGTTGGGATAGAGGGGTCACCAACAGTACCCCATACTTGTCTGTTTCCAGAGGTGCCTTCTTCAAGTTCCAGTCTCATAGGTGTGCTCTAGGATCTGAGAGCAAGCTTTCCAAATGAGATCAACAAGAGATGCTGAGTTTGTGATCCCAGGTATATCCTAGATATGAGACTAGGCCTAATGCTTAGTGCTCTTGCAAATATTCACGACTCAGTAGCAGTGGTGAAGAGCAAAGTGCTAATAACGAATAAGTGCTAATAAATCTTAGGCCAGTCACCTGATGTGTTATGCAAACACCTAAGATCTTATGTGGAAATCGCCTATCATGTTTTTCTGTTCTAGTGGAGAAGATGTGAGCAAAGACTGCAGTCTAAAATGACCCATATAGATGCCGTTTCTGGTGTGTTCTGAACTCAAGAGTTGGAATAGTTCTAATGTGATAACAGGCTGGTGCAATTACCATAGCAGCTGAAACACTGAGGAGACTGGAGAGATGGACAGACTTGTGGTAAGGGAATAAATACATTGTCAGAAACTTGAACTTTTGGAAGAAAACTGTCACTGTCTTGGGAAGTATGGAGTGCAGATTGGTGAGACGAACAGTTTGAAAACAAAATGGTTATTAGAGAGCTAATTCTTGGAGTGTAAGGGAGGCTTTTCAACAGTGAGCTACTTTGTTGCCGTAGTGTCTGGGTGCTCTAGGGGCCCCTTTTACTATTCTGAGAAATCCTATTATGTTGTAGAACCTGATTTTAAGAAAAAGCTGAAAAAAAGAGCGATATGTAAGCTGTTTGATGTTTTCATGGGTAACAAATGGCCTTAATGTTAAAAGCCCCCAGAACAAATCCAGCCTCCCCCCAACCCAAACTCCAACAAGACGACTTTGTTCATTGTCGTTGAGTTAAAAAATTAACAGTAAGAGTCTAGGCCTGTAAGGAAAGGGAGAGCTCCTATCCAAGCAGCCTGGACAGGGTGACTCTTTTTTCCAAATCCTGAGCATTTTGTTAGTAGAGCCCCATCTTTTCCTGCTTCTGTACCTCCTCTTGCTCTTTGTCCTCAAAGCAGCACTGTTATTTTTAAACATCCTGGCAGCTTGGAAAAAAATCTTATTAGGCTCTTCCAGTAACTATCCCACTCTGTCTGCCTGCTCCACTGTGGCCTCTAGCAGAAATGGAGCACGCTTGACCCTGCAGCATGAAGTGTAACTGTGGAGGGCTGGGCAACGACTGACTGTTTGATGTGACAAGAGTATTTGAGAACTTTTGAAATAAGGTTGGGGTCTCTGTAGGAAATACACTAAACAAACAGTGCTTTACACAACTGGAAAATGAAAACTGATACAGAAGTAATTAGTAAAAGATAATCTGTGGTAGCGTAGTTGTTTGCGTTAGACCAAATATAGTAGCTAAGCTGTACACAAAATGCTATGAAGAAAAATAGAAGGTCGAAACCGCATACACCCTTTTATTGCACAATACTCTAAGCTGTATGCATGCGTGAGATAAATATATACATTGCTCTCTTATGTGTATTCCTTGGACCTGACACTGTATCATTTCATAACAGAATCTAAGTGCCTACTGTATTGAGCCTTTGGTTATCTTTATTTCATAACACTAACTTTTTTTTTCCAATAGTATTCATCTGAGAACATCTGAGAGATGAGCAGCTCTTTAAGGGAAGCATGTTTACCTGTAGCAGTGGATTACTTAGCCAATGGCCTCTGGTCCCATCAGAAATTTTGCATCCTAGCATCACAGAAACTATAGACCATTTCAAGAGGCACATAAGCATTTCAAACACAACTTTTGAGTCTTGGAGACTGAGGACTTTACATTTGCAAAGTAGATCTTCAAAACTTGGATGCCTAGCTTTGGATGCTGATGACCACAGTGGACAATCACAAATGCAGTCTTCTTCACAGGAACTATTGGTGCTTAGCACCTCTGAAAGATTGAGAGAGGTTAGGTGTCTCAGGTAGGATTCCATGAACTAACACTTCTGTGGATCTTAGCCTCACATTGGTCAAATTTAGCCCTGATTCTTACAGACTGTTGATGTATCAGGCAGGAACAGGACCTTTTCTTGTTGCCTTTCAGTGCTCTGTGTTAGCCACAGAGTCTTTCTTCTTGTGTCGCTCTAATGAAATGGTTGACATGTCAATCCATTACTTCAGAGGTTAATGGCTACACGGAAAGTAATATAGCAGGCCCTTGTGGCAAAACAGAAACCCTATCACACTCTTTCCTTTCTGTTCCCCTCAGTCTTGACAACCGTCATGGGGGCAGGGTGGGGGGGGAAGGCTTTTTGTATCTTGATTTCTCTCAGTGACATTGATCAGTGAACCTAGGATTTTTCCAGTGGAGTGAATAAAATTTTTTTTTCCTTGTCTCTTAATTTTTAAAAAAGAATCAGTGTGTGGAAGTTTGAATTATTTTGTAGGTGGAAGTGAACAAATATTCGATTACAGGCTCTGAGAAAACCAGGACTGTAAAAACAGGACTCTCATAAAATGAGTGTCTGCTTATTAAACAGGATTAGCTCTGCCACACAAGTGTTCAGGTATAGAAAGCACAAGCAGAAAACAAGGCATTTTCTCACCTTTAGTGAATGGTATCATGTCCTATTCCTTATGGTGTCCTGTACCGGTATAACATTACAGTTTCAATTAAAAGCTCTACACCTGAAAATAAAAAAACAATCCCCTCATCCCCTGCCTGTCCACCCCACCCCCACTTGTAGAGACAGAACAAAATTGCAAAATATTTTAAACAGGAAAAGCTGCTGCTAGAGTAAAAAAAAGAGGAAGGTTTTATTGCTAAATTAGGAAGTGGAAGTTCATATGAAAGACGTTTTCCTCAGGAAAAGATTGGTAAATGTGAGGCAAGGTGATCTGCTATTGCAATATAGCAGCTCTCAGCTCGCTCTCTCTGACACACAGTTCTTTCAGTATCATGTTTTATCTGTGTACATCATGTACCTGGTACCCAAACAATAATAGCAAAGAATGAGGTTCTACATGATGGTCTAGGTAGTAAGTGAGTAGCAGCAATGCATTTGGCATTAATAATAGCCAAGGATTATCAGCTCTGTTTAGCTCTATGCCTTTTTTTTTTTTGTCTCCCCTTTCACTTCTCAGGGGAACAGGAACAATATACAGAAATCTGTATCATATTTGGCTGTTAAGATGTGTCCTATGCAGATAATAATTCATTATGAATATATCAATGTTAATTCAAAAGGTTTTTCTGGAGCACTTTAGGGATAAACAGCAATGGTATAAAATAATATAATTTCCCATTTTCCTTCTTTATAATTTCATGAGAGTGACTTAGAGCTATTAATGCATGTTTCCCCAAATCAGGACTTACATATTTATCATAAAGCTTAACAGCTCATTGTTACAGTATTTTTTGTGCATTAGTTTACTTGTTCATTCCAGAATGCATGCTAAGGTTTTTCTGTTGATGATTCCAGCTACTTGGTTTAATTAATTACAGTTTGCTCAAAACCCACATGAAATAGCTGGTCTCCAACCCAAAAAAACTTAGGAAGAAAGAAAAAACCAAACATCCTTATGCTTGTGGGTTGGATGGTCAAGATCCAGGAGTTCAGATAACAAATGCTAGAAGACATTTCTTTGTGGAAAGGGAGGCTCAGCAGGGGATTATTTAATACTTTCCATTCTTTCTTCTCAGAGGCATGCAACAAAAGGACAAGGTCAATGGTCACGTGTTGTAACAAGAGGCATTTCAACTGGATATGAGCAAAGTTGTTTTTTTTTTTTTTGTTGGTGTGTTTTGTTTTTTTTTAAGCAGGAGGGTGGTCCAACACTGGAAGAGGTTGCCCAAAGAGACTGCAGAATCTCTGCTCCTAGGGATGCTAAAAAGCTGAGCCTTCACCAACCTGCTCTAGTTGGCCCTGTGCTGAGCATGGGAGTTGGACTAGGGGCTTCCAAAGGTTCCTTCCAACTCAGCTATTCTGTGATCCATATGTGGTTCGGTATATCTTAGTTCCATAACTTACTATAGGTCAGATTTTTCAACACTGCGACGCAAAAGTAGATGTGTTTTCTACTCAGTAGCTTAAGTAATTTCTCCATGAAAACATGGGTGAATTCAGCATATATACTTTTAAATAAACGCAATTCTGGGTGTGTTATGTATTTCAATTATTTTAAGCATAATAATTTGTCCTGTCTATTGTCATTCCCTTGATCTTGTCCTTTTATGGATGGTTACAATCAGATTTATAATTTTCTGTGCTGTTTTCCTTCATATAGGAAGGACCAACAGTGTTAAACTGTATTTAAACACTGTCAGTTTCAGTCATTTGTCCAGAGAGAATTATGTATGGTATAGGATTATGAAATTTTAGTTTTTCTGTGAATTAGTAATAGTTTTCTCCCCATTTCCAAAATGTTCACATCTATGTACCAAATTCTTTATGAAATGCAATTACATTTTGAATTACATTGTTGAAACTCTGGGGTATCAGCATTCAGAATGGTTGGTTCTTGTAGATTGTGTCTTTCTTGATGACCTGCAAATAATGGCTGTGATTATTATGTTTGCTAATAATTTTCAAATAATAGATCTGAGGCACTTATAACATGTTTCACTGGTTGAAAAAGGCTTTTGCATAATAATTATTTAATAAGCTAAGAAAAAAGACAAAAAATCTGCTATTTGCAGATGTTACTTCTCTTGTAACATGAGATGTTATTCTAATGCTTTAGAAAGTGTTTATCTTTGGTCTAAGGAATTATCTGATTGGCACTTTCTTTTTCATCCCCCACTATCTTTTCTCTTGTCTGGCTTCTTTCTTCTTCTTTCCTGAGAACTGAATAACAATTAAAAAGAAAAAGTCTCATTAAAATACAGTTAGTTAAATATGTATGTATTGACAATTATTTCTAATGGAAAACTCTACTTGTGATGGCCACTGCTATTATATGAATTTTGAAATAATTCTAGATTTGGAAAATGCATCTTGTGAGGACAGACAAAACCTTTCCCTTCCAGAGGTAATTTCTATCCTGACGGTGCTTGATTCAACATGCTTAGACTATGTAAGAGATGGAAAAGTGGGGAATAGAGAAGCATATGTAGAGCCTGAAGAAAATAGTCAGTTATTAAAACAATTTAGCTTGCCATTAAATCTCACAATTTTTGAATATAAATAGGTTGCTCTTCCTTTTTCTTCATCTGTCATTTTATTATAGCAGAGAACCTGGTGCTGAACAAAATAGGCAGGGTAGCCTAGCAGTTCAAACAGAACTAGAAGCCAGGATCTCGATTTTTGGTCTGACTCCCCCAGTGACAAGCTGTATCATCCTGTGCAACTTACCAAACCTCTGAGTCTCACTTACCGCTCTGTAAAAGTCATATAACTACATAGGATGCTGAGAGGTTTAATTAGAATTAATTTTAGTCTTTCAAGTACTTTGTGTTTCTCAGATGAAACGTGCTGTGCAAGTGTGAAGGATAATTATTATGTTGCGTCTGTGTTTTTCTGATACATTATTACTATTCTTTTATTAACCATGTTTTGAAAAAACCCCCGTGGTACTTACTGGTTTTCTGTTTTGTTTGTATGGTTTAAAGTTAGGCCCTATGAGCACAGTAAGTAATTAAACTAATACTGGCATTGAGATGTGGGTTTTTTCATTTGAGAATGTTAATGGCTATTAGTAGATTGTCACAAATGCCTGGCTGTTTTGATACTTTGAGCACCTTGAATCACGCACTTAAGTGTAATATGGGTCATATTGCTTTTAAATGCAGTGAAGTAGCCAAGCAATAACAGCCTGCAAAGTCTCTGTTGATAGCTTCCTTGTAGCTGGTCAGGCTTGACCCAGATGGCATTACAAAGCAATCCTTCAGAAAATTGTCCTAGCAATCAGTGCCTGGTGCCTCCTTAACTGTTTGCCAGTCTTGTAAAGAGCTGAGCACACCTTATGCAACAGGCCACTGCCTGTTTCTCCATTTTTTTTTTTTTCAACTGAAACACTGAAGTCTGGGGAAAACCGAGATACGGGGTATGACACGTAGCACATGGAAGCGCGCTGTCTTGTTGGATAGAAGATAACCGTGTTGTTTCCAGATGGAATTGCTGCTACATGAGAAATTGTAGCAGAAACTCTGTGTCCCAAGGACATAATAATTCAGAAAGTGTTGAGTTATAAACTGTGCTTGTACTTTAACGTGGATTTGAGCATGTGGTTGGGCTTTTCTTGTAGCTGAGCGTTCATGAGCCTTACATAGAAAGGCAGTGTTAAAAATAAGATCAGATCATTTTGGGATAATGAACTCCTTTCAATAAGGTTATTGTTTATAGGCAGGTCATACTCTTTTTGTCCTCATTTGCCATGTACTATGAAGTGTGACCGTACGATTGTTCTAACACACAGGACTCCTGTGTTGACTGCAATGAGATAAGCGTGTCCGGAGAGACAGTTTCTTCCGGTCAAGGCCACAGATGTGACGAAGCCAACTTACACTGCTGTTGGCCGTACTGTCTAGAAAACTGCTTGAGCTGCTTTTGTGCCTTTTTATTCTAAAGTAGGTTAGTGCATAAAAATGAAAAGGAGATGAATAGGTTTATGCCGTTCTTACACTTTATAGGCATAGCGCATGCAGGTGCTTGTAGGTGTACCACAATGCTACCTAAGCAAAACACAGACCCAGCTCATCCACTGAAGCTGCATTTTTGTCCTGCTCTAGTAAAACCAGTGTTGAGCAAAGTCCTTAACAGTGGCAGTCTTACTGGTATAGTTGTCTCCGCTATCTCTGTCCTAAGTACCATTTGATGATCCTGACAGATGTAGGATAGGGTTGGCCGATGTGAGCCTTGTCAACTTAATGCAATAGACTTCTTCACAAGCATAGAGCAGATATTAGCTTCAAGATTCCAAATTTACACAGAAAGTGTTTCTTAAATGGTAATCCAGCCCTGATTAAGGTCTGTTAACATGGGAACTCCAGGCTGAGAGGAAAGTGCCAATTGCTAGTTGGCTGTTCTTTTGCAGGTAGGCACCTTGTGTTTGGCTTACCTGGCAACTTCTGTATTTGTAGGATAGGATGCCAAATAAAAGGGTCCATGCATTTTGTAATGCTTGTTAGCTAAAAAATGTTATTTGATGTACTTTGCTGTTATCTGAAGGAGTGGTGTGGTACTGGAATGTTCTCAGAGCAGGGAATAGGCACAGACACATTTGATGACCCCAGCAGTTCCTTGTTTCTCCCTTGCTCTCTGTGTCAGCCTGTGATGTCTACGTTAACACATAGGGTTTGGGATCTGAAGTCATGCCACAAACTAAACATTGATTGTGCTGTAATATCCAATGACCGCTAGGATGCCTGGGGTCTGATGGTTCTGCAGCATACTGGGCAGACAGCAGAATGCTGTCCAGCACATTTCTGTTGCTCTTTGAGAAATAACTGATCATGGATATGAATCTAGCTGAGCCATTAGCAGAGCGACTACCAGGTCTAGGAAGAGACTGACAGATCGAAAGGGAATGCAGATGGGTACTACTCATTTCCAAGTGTTTATTATTTAAAGTCTGTGACTGGGAAATATATAGTATGAAAGGGTCAGAGAAAGACAGTGTCCCTTGCTGGCCTTGCCTGTCAGATTTTAGGATCAAAAAGAAAGAAGGAGGAATATGTCACATTGCAGGTAATTAAGGATTCATCAGGAAATAAGGAACACTTGGTCCCACTCATAGCTTTGAGGACAAAAGGTGAAGGGTATCTGGTATAATATCTTCCATATGTGGCATGCTAATTGGAGGGATAGAAATGAGGTATTTGGAAAGCTGAAACTAAGTTCTTACAAATGGAAATTGCTTTTGCTTAATGACTTTGCTTGTAGGCTCAGTGCTTTACACTTGGAAAATAAAAGATTTTTGATTATATGTTTGTAAATTAGGGCTAGCCTACTTGCCGAGTTAATCCTAAAGATCTAATAACCTGCAAGTGAGGAATTATGTTTTTTCTTTCCCTATAAATATTTGGGATTTGAATGATGACTCCTAAACATTGCAGTATCTTCTCATTACCACTGCCTAAGAGTTGCTATAAATGTAGTCTAGGCTGTTGGCATTTTAGTCCAAGTCTTTCCAGAGTTTTGAAAACCTCACATTGGAAATGGCATACAGAAATCATTTATTTCTCAGACCTTAGAAAAGTGTGGGGCTTATTCTAATTAGGTATAGCTTTGTTTTTGAGGATGAAAAGACGCCACTGTCACTTGGTTTTGATAAACATCCCCTGGCCCAGACAAAATGTTTCACTGTGTCCAGGTGAGTCTACCCAGAACAAACACCTTCCGGGCAGTTATGTCCTGCAAATCTACAAGGTCGTCTGGGATGGAGAGGACAGGATTTCTCGATGAAGGGCTGTAACGTGAGAAACGTCGAGAGATGGAGTTGCACATTATTCCCGCTAGATGGCAATTAAAACACATCGGATAAAATTGGCTGTTAAAGCTTGCCAAAGTTTTCGAGTCTTGTAGCTTACTTCAAAGTGTTAAACGCTGGGCTTTTGAGTAAGGCTTTGGGATATCTGTATTTTCCTTGGAGTAGAGCATGCAATAATTTCCATATGACAAAGGAAATATTGTTAAAGCTGAACCGAATTTTGGATTGCACATTTGGATTCATACATGTCTTGGCAGTTTTGGAAAGGATGTATTCGGTTTCTGTGCTGTAGAACCCCCACCTCCTTGGGGAGGGGGAGTAGTAGAGTAAGCAGCAAGTAGGAGAGGTCTTGGCAGGGTGGCCTCTTGGAAATTTGCTGCCAGGAAGCCAGAAGAGCCCTAATTAGGCAGGCAAGTAGAGCCAGATCCAAAGCCTGCTGAAGTTAATGGGAGTATCTTGGGTTTGTGCGTTTTTTCCTATTTCCAGGTAAATGTACCAAATGAGTCTGTCCTCTTCAGCGTTCTGCTTTAAATGCATTACATCATCTACTGCAATTGCTAGCATACTAGGTATAAATGCATGTCTGTATTATTTGTAATGAAGATATGGCATTCATGTGCTCTGTATGAATAACTTCCAGGAATACATGTGAGGTAATTGAACTGTACTTCTGTTTTTTTCCTAATTAGAGTTTGAAACAATATAACTTTATCACACGTGTGTTGGACAGTATAATTTCTTTTGAATGAAGGGAAAGGGTGACTTTTATCCTGACTTTTGTCTCAATATATTTCAGTTAAAGTTCTAATTAAATGCAGAATGTCACATGTTGGGCTGCCCTAACATACACCCAAGGACCTTAATAACAGCTGGTCCTGGACTTACAAAATGTCGTAGCTAGCAGAACTCAGGCAAAAGCTACTACAGAGTTAGTTCTGCTTCTCTGTTTAAAGTTGCTCCAGTACTGGCAATACTCATCTTGGAGATAACTAATGTAAAGTACTGGAAATAACTCTGTGCTCTATAATCAAGAAAAAAATCCCCATAGATTCAGTGGGAATTCTGCCTGGGTAAACCCACAGGTATTGTGTGCATTGTGAGATTGCATGCAAAGGAAGATCGTCCCTATAAACTAACTTTATGGCCTGATTTAAAAAAAAAATCTAAATAAAGATTAATGGAAATAGCTTCTCTGATTACACCACTACTTTATGCTTATTTGAGCAACTTTAAATAGATAAGGAAATATGAGTTTCAATCTGTGCCTGGTGCCCCAGAGTAATTGAAACTCCCCTTTGTTGCAGAAGTGCTGGCTATAACCACTGTAAAGCAGTAAAACGTCTGTCAGATATTCTTGCAGAATTCTGGTTTTGTCTGTCAAAGTTTATTCTCCCTATTCACACAATGTTAGTGTAAATTTTATACTTATTTTAAAAGATACACTTAATCTTTTCATTACAGAAGCACAGCATATGAAAAATGGAAGATTAGCACTTTCAGTATTTTCATACGGGTGAGTCACAGTTGGGTTCAGATAGCTTTACACTAGATTTTGTACAGAGCTGAGGCACTTGTGATTGCAAAAGGACGCTAGTTTCCTAATGGCTGACGATGACTGCTACACATAGTACACAGAGAAAGGATTTAATGTTTTTCAGTTGAGTTGAGTTGATGTTGCATCCCTGAAAGGCTTAGTTTACTTCTACAAGATGTTGCACTGCAACTCTGAGGAAGTAAAGTAGTTCCCTGTTTATATGGATGGATGACGTAGCTGCCTTTTACCATAAAGACAAATGAGTTTGTCTGCCCTCATCTCCTCTCAGCCAACTCTTGGAATGCTTCAGGTAGATGCTTTCATATTCTAGGCTTGGGCACCCACTTTACCCATTCAGTGTTCCCATCCTCTGATTGAACTTCTGCCATGCCACCTTTTTCAGCATAGTGGACAGATCACGGAATTGATAATTTTGCAAGGGATCATAGCTAGATTAATTTGGGAGGGAAATGCAAGTGTTGGTATTCATGCGGGTACATAGTGAGATGGGGGAAGCTCTTGATTTGAGTCCTTCAACAAGAGCTGTCAGACTGGGAGGATAGACTCAGGTAGGGATGTAGTTCTTAGGCAGTGATGGCTTAACGCCCTATCCGGAGCAGTGCAGGGCTGTACAGTGGTGGTACCAAGGCAACTGCTGAACAAGCTGGTTTGGATATGGGAAACAATGTAACTCTTAGTGCATTGTTCCTTTGGGGCAGCCTGCCATTCTTCTGATGGGGATAAACCAGTCTAGGCAGAGCATGAAGGTAACACAGTGGTATCGTGCCTGTTCCCTGAGCTCAGTCACTGAGAACTTGTTTCTGTCCAAGTGGCTTTACCCCCTGTCTTGTAGGGGTACCCTCCAGTATGTGGCCTGTGGAGAGAGCAGAGCCCTGTATTGGCTCCATGTGGAGGGCACTGGGTGTCCAGTGGAGATACATAGGTAGGTGGTTCAGTGGGCCCATATGGAGCAGGAGCTGTGGAATCATAGCCCAAACCACCTTCCTGAGGATAGGCGCTGGCTTCTGTTCTTTCAAAGAATTAAGTAGAAATAATTTGTTTTAAATAATAATTTGGTTTTTGTGTATAATAGTCCAGCGGTTTAGTGAGGAAGTCAATGTTTAGAGCCTCCTCAGAGACTCTGCAGCCTGCATCTTCCTCCTCCCAGGAGAGCTGTGTCAGCTGCCTGTAAGAAGGAATGCAAGACTGCATGAGAGAGGCTGAGTGCAAGGGAGGGAATGAATCTGCCAGTCACTAAAGAATTCACCAGAAATCAGGGTCCAGTCCCAATTCCAAACAGTTCCCAGGTGAGCTGTCTGAGCACCTGGCTGGAGAGGCAAGTCCATGTTGGTGTCTCTCTCTCTTTTCTGGTCCAGTGAATTCTGAATTCCTTTCTACGCATGAGGACTTCAACCGAGTGTGCATTGTTCTCTGACTGCGTTTTGAAAGAGTGGAGTCTTCTGGTTGCTGTCAGGCATGGACAAGTCAAGAGGCTTTGATGGGCAGGCACTGAATTCTTGCACCCTGATCCAGGTTAGCAGCTGTATACGTGCTGAGCAGAACTCAAGGAACAAGGTGATATAGCAAAAATTAAGGGTTCCTCTGGAATTAGGGCATATCCAGATGAGGTATTGGGTTTTTGTATCACAGTTTTGTACTAAGGTACCTATCTTCCTCCTAAACGATACTGTAAAATGCATGCATCTTTCATGAGAGTTAATCCTTGGATCCCTACACATTTTTGTAAACTAAAGTGGCCTGTTATTCAGCATGATTATATATACTGCTTTGATTTACTTCAATTGCGTTAGAATATGCACAGTACACAAAATACTTTATTCTTTCAGCTTAGTTATTGCAAAGCCTTGGCTGACAGGCTATTGGTAGAGTTGTCCCATGTCAAAAAGGAAGTGTGAAAAAATACAAGATGATGATAATGCAGTCCCGGAACACTGGCTGTCAGAATCCTGAGAGAAGCATATGTTCAATTACTGTACATGACAGCATATTAATATTGTTCCACTGGTGCTTAAGGATAAATTTTATAGGATTTCTTGTAGTGTCTGAACTGATTTGAGACTCTACAGAACTGAAATATGCAGAACAAGTTAGAGTGAGACTTCTTTACCCTGAATGAGGTGCTATGACAGATCCTACAAATAAACCATGGAAGGTTTCATTTTGCTGGCAACGGGAGATCTGAGCAGAGCAAAGGCCTTACAGAACAGTGTGATAACCGCTGGAGACTCCTTGGTCAGAGAGGACCAATGTGCTGATTCATGCTCTGGCACTCAGAGCGCTTGTGCTGTTTGTTGGGAATCACTTCATTGTATCAGTGGAACTGAGGTGGAAAAAGTCTAGGAATTCATTCTGGCTCTTCGTTAGACTTCATGACTCCTGGCTGTATTTTGCATTGCAGTATCTTTCTGCTGCCAGAGAAGGTTTGAAAGAACCATGTGGCAATGTTCCCTGCCAGGAGTGAGCCTGATATTAGATTGCTGGTGGGCTTCTATCCCATCTCCTCAAAAACACAGATGACCTTCAGTTCCCCTTTCTTTAGTAATTCCAGGCAAGTTAATGGTTGCTACTGGAGGTTAATTAAAAGGTGGAAAGATGCCCAGAGAATGGAAGGAATGTAGTCCTGGTGAATAAGTCATGGAACAGGAAATGTGGGAAGACCTGGGTTCCAGTACCAGCTCTTCTGCAGAGTTGATATCTGTTTGCTGTCTGTCTTTTTGCTTGTCTGTGAAATAAAGGTAAAAGTTTTGCCTCTGCTTTGGAGTATTTGATGTTTGTGGATGAAAAGGTCTAAGTAACAGCTAAGCAAATCTTATAAATTTCTTTTTATATTGTGGGACCATCTCATTTCAAATATAAGCTCTTACAGTCAATCAAAAACTCTTCACTGTTCAGGTGAAATTATTTGGGAATGAGTAGCAGGGTTTCAGATGCAGTTAAAGCTATAAAAATATTACAGTGCTGTAGTGCTTCAGTTCCTCAATCATTGTATGAAGAGAGGACTTAATTTTGAAAATTGCCAGGGGTTGCTAGACAGCAGAAACGAATGAAAACATTATTGCAATTAATGGAGGTAACCTATTAAAAGTAATGGGCAATATAGTTGTACAACTAGTACATAAGTATTTATCAGAAGTTGTATCTTTTTTGCTGAGGGGTGGTAAAGCAAGGTGTAATGGCTCAGCAGCAAGTTAGAAATGTACTTTTCTGAGAGTTTTGTCTGATAATGGAAGCAAAAGCCACATACAACACTGAAAGTGCAAGAGGATGAGTTGCAAGCTGGTCTGCTGTATTGCTGAGTTCCAGCAGCAGTTTTAAAGGCTATCTGCTATAGTTCTGCTAGGAAAGGGTTCCAACTCTGCTCAAATTATATATATATATGTGTGTGTGTGTGTGTGTGTGTATATGTATATAAAATTAAGATATATTTTAGTAAGTTCATCTTCTGTTTATTTAACCACAAAGATGTGGGTAATTTTTGCTTGACAGTTGGCTGTTAGCTATCTTTGCTGAATTGGGTTATTCCATTTGAGATGTTCATGTTTTTTCATTGTTTAATTTGTTTAACTTTGAAATCTTTTATGCTCAAGTTACCTTAAGGAAGCCCTTAAGATAGCAAGTAAATAAATCCCAAATGCTATGAATTCTGTGACGTGTCCTCCAAATCCTAGATGGGAATGTTTCAGGAGGAAAGAGATCAGCCGCGAGTGTTCGTATGTAAGCATTCAGACATATGAAGTCATGTTTCTTTCCTGTTGACTTTGTTGTTTTCCAGTTAAATGTTTTCTGGTTGGTATCCTGGAGCAGATGAAGGGCTAAGTGTAAGAAGAGCAGGCAATTACTTCTCAGCAGCTTGGATCTGCTGTGTCACATCAATCCTGTGACTGCTGGTGTCAAGGAGGAGATTCTTGAGCTTTGGCGCTAGCATATCCCATATTATCTGAGTGCTGTTTTATCTGTCACTCTCTGTGAAGATTTTCCATCACTTCTGACAGGGCACCAACCTGTTGAAGTTCCAGTAGAGGGCCAATGTGAGACAAACATCCCCTGAGAACCACGCTACTAGTTGATCTCAACCTGTGCTGCTGATTTTCCTTCACCCCAATGAAAAGAATCCACAGCAAGTCAGTCTGGCTTTTCTTGAACTAGGTTTCCTGGAGCAGCTGAAATGTAGTATTACATCCTGGCATCCTTCACCTCCAACTTGAGAAGAGTATGCCTCAGTGTTTAGATTTTTTTTTAAGCTTTTGAGACTTGCCTAGATTGAAAGGTGATAATAACTGAGTGTTGCTAAGGCAATTTCCATTATTTTAAATACTCATTTTCCTCTTTCACAGTAAATCCTTGGAAGTTCAGTTTGACATTAGAGTGAAGAAACACATTAAAAATTCAGTAGTTTAATAGTACATGCAATAAATAAATTACAGCAGATATACTTCTGAATTTCTTATGCAAACACTGTGTGACAGTATACGAATTGGGTACTGTATATATCTTTGTGTACCTGTCTATACAAGTACCTTTATAGTACCTGTCCCTGCAAGTAATCTTATCCATATGCAGTATTTGTGTATGCCAATTTGTTCTTTGTACAGAAAGCATTCTTCACTGTCCAGAAGTTTTGCCCAAATTGTACTCTCAATGCTTTCATTTAAGACTGTAGAAAAGTGAAGGGTAAAGAATTGCT
This sequence comes from Phalacrocorax aristotelis, assembly GCF_949628215.1. Classification (NCBI taxonomy): domain Eukaryota; kingdom Metazoa; phylum Chordata; class Aves; order Suliformes; family Phalacrocoracidae; genus Phalacrocorax; species Phalacrocorax aristotelis. The sequence goes on along the minus strand of NC_134283.1, from coordinate 12,234,569 downwards.
CCAGGAATTTGTAGTCAGAAAATGCGTTAAGATACAGACAAAACTTGAATTTTTGTGGATGTGTTAGGAAAAAAGAAAATCTGGACTTTGAAAGTCTGAAGGCAAGAAGCATGTGTATTCAGGAGGATAATGCTGGTCTGCGGTGGAAGATACACGTCTAGCCAGCTGGAGAGTGAAACTGTAGCCAGAGCCAGTAGTGCGAGGACAGGGGACAGATCTCAGCTAGCAGAGCTGTACTGTTCCAATATGTTCAGTGTGTCTGCACCTCCTCCAGTAACACAGCACTTGCCTTTGCTGGCTTCCCTCTCAGTTTGTACAATACCCTCCAGGCCAGTCCCTGACAGACATACAGCCAGGCTGAACTGGACTGTCAGCTGTAGAAACCATCAATAAAAGGGATCTAATTCTGCAGAGCAGGCAACAGCAGTTGTGATGTTGCAGAAGATGACCCAAATGTGTTTCATGACTTTTGTGCTCATGAGATTTATCTGCCCGTATTTAAAAATCACCAGTGATAAAATCCCAAAAGGGAGGATGACAAAAATCAGACGACTGATGTTCTTGCAGGGGTGATGTATGGCCTGATCTATTTGTATATGTCATGTATTGCTTACGCCAGCATGATGACTGATTTCAGTGGTACAGGCAAGAAGGGTTAATGTCACCCTTTGGCAATGGTATGATTCTTAAATCCCACATAAGGTCCATTTAGAGAGTTTTAGTGAGACTTCAGCAGTGTGTAAGACCTGCCAAGAGTTTTTGTGCTGGAGGAGTATGGGTTGGCAGGATCAGCCCTAACACGTTAAGTGCTGTTTATGATATTATTATTGCTTTGTGAATTCATTTCCCACAGAGACAGACTGGAGATGCAATGTTCAGATTTGAACTTCCTCTATGCTCTGGGGTGTCAGCTCCATGGTTTAGATTTGGGCCCATGTCAAACTTCTAGTTATTAACAACAATATTCAGTATTGTGTTTATAGACTATACTATTAACTATATGAAGAATGCAAACAGTTGATTTTCATTAAATGGCTAGGAAGATGTTATTTTCAAGAATAAAGGGAACATAATCACCCTTCGTAGGTAAGATATGTTATTTACACTATGGGGATTCATGTCAGTACATTTTAAGTAAGTTGCTTGGCTGAACTTGTTATCTAGCTGCCAAGAACGGAAGTGAGAGAGAAGAGCCAGTGAGAATTATTGGACTCTACGCTCCAAACTTACATCATGTAAACATTTATAACATGAATTTTATTTTCAGCATTGACCATTCTGGTGAGGGCCTCTTTGTTGCTTTATTGCTGGCAGACTGCTTTTGATGGCACTTTTTGGCTTATTTGTGAGGATGCAGCAAGCCAACAGACCTGGAGCTACACGATATTTGCAACATGTACATTGAAAATTTCTAGTCATCCTTTTGTCTCTCTCAAGGTTCCCAGCCACAGCCAGCTGCTTGGCTTTAAGCACTTCCTTATGCCCCTGTTGTTAACGCTGACTTGCAGTGACCGACGGTTCCACCCTGCTTTCTCAGCATATCGTGGTGAAATCAATAATCATGCATGAGAGAAAGAGAAAGAGGCTGACTCTTCCATTTCTGCTTAGTCTCACAGTTACAAAAAAAGGTATAAATACGAAGTATGTTATTTTCCATTGAAGAATAGCAACAGATAACAATTTGCAGTATACCTGGTGACATTTACTTTAGTACAGGAAACAGTCTTTCATTACAGACAAGTCTTCCTGCTGGTATCAGTAGTGTTTTTCTCTTTCATGGTATCAAGATATGTTCTTCCCAAATCACTTAAGTTCATGTTGAGAATGAAATGCACAATTCAGACAAGTTATTAATTTCTTTCAGATGCATGGTCTCTATAAAACAACACAGAGCAATGCAGACTGGTGGGGAAGAGGAGAATAATTCAGGCTTCTTCCTTCATGCAGTTTTCAGATTTCTGATGATGCTACAAGTATCTGACCCAGTGCAATTATGTGGGTGAACTCCATAAGTTTTTCTTGGCATTTGTTGCAGTTCATCAGTTTGTACCCTTTAGGCTGTAGTCACAGCTCAGTTTATATGCGAGTTTTGTTTGTTGTTGTTTTCAGAGCCCCTTAATGCTCTTCATTGACCCTTTTACAAGCTATAACTTTTGCTCACACTCCATAAGTCAGGGAGCCTTTAGTAAAAGAGCCTATCAAGAAAAAAAATCTGGGATGCTTTCCAGGGAAAGGCATGTATAACAGAGAATTCTGGCAGTTTTTCATCTGGCACTAATTTATTATTTCAAGATGGTTTGCTCTTTAGACTACAATAAGCAGTATTTTACATCTAACAAATCACTTTTAATATCTCTGACCTTGACAATGGGTATCTAGTATGGGTTTAAAAGAAAAAAAACTCTAACCAGAAGTACAGTGGGTCACAACTGATGTAATCATGGTTCTTTAAGTTTCAACATTTCTGGTGAAATGAAAGATATGTGGAAGAATAGGTTGCTTTAATAGAGACATCTACTGTCTTCAGCTATGCCATATATGCTAAGTTTTGGAGAGTACAGCCTTTATGTTTAATCTAAAAGGATTTAAATGACGTAATCATGGAAGAAGATATTGAATTCAGTGAAGTGAAGGCAGTGTTTTGCTGAAGTCAAAGGTACACAAACAGCAGCCTTCTAAGAATTGAAAGAAATATTGTATCAACACATTTAAACTGTGTTTGGATAGAAGTTGCATTCATTCTTAAGATCCTTATTATCTCAAAGAGAAGGATGGTTCTTCCTTTCAATAAAAAGCAAACATAAACCCCCAAAAGCGAATGGTATCAAAAGGTTCTCTATGCCACTGGGACATGCTGTCTTTCTCCTTTAAGACAAGCGGTAGCTAGGGAGTTGTTTGTCAGGTCCCTGGATGGGAGAAAGGATGAGAAATTGAAATACATCTTGATTAAAGAGCAACAGAAGCCTGCTTGCTTCATGATCCAAGCAACAGTTTGACTCTGACTCTTTCCTGTTCCTTACTACTAAGTGGATCCCAATTTACATCATCTGCATTTTTAAGTTCTAAACCAATTAGGGTAAATGTAATGCAGATAGACACTTTGCATAATTTACAAGTGGTTGCTACACATGCACACACACACTGAGAGCCACGCACAAATTGTGTCAGTTTCTATTGTGATTTGGATTGTCTTAATCACTTTATTGATAAAAGAAAGCTGTAAGCCCTAGCTGGTTATGACCATTCATGTCGTAAAGAAATGACGACTTATTTGTGTAATACTATTAGTAAACCTGCTCCCAGGAATGCTAACCCACTGTTTCTCTTAACAGCCTGCACCTGACTTCAAAGCTAGCTGAAATAAAGCTTATTAGTTCTACTCATGTTGTTGTTATGCAGACACCTGTTCAATGATAGTTCTTGTACTTTTTACTCTTCTCTCTCTCTCTATTTTTTTTCCCCTTCCTTCCTTTTCTTCTCCAACCCTTAAGGTGAAAATTGGCTCTGCTGTGGGCTCTTTTCATTTCAAAAGCTAGGAATTTCTAGTTCTGTTTCTATCCTGCACTGCTGCTATTTTTCTAGGGCATGAAGATGGGAAATGGTTCCCAAAATAAATGGTAAATGCTTATTGCAGAATATTAGGCAGCTCCTTTTATGCTGTTAATGCTTTAGTGATTAGATTAGTTTGGTATTGCTTCTCCTTAGCATTTCCTTCCAACAGTTTGAATGTGTGTGTGTGCATGTGTATTTAAAATATATGTGTGCAAAGATGTTTCTCACACAAAACCTGAATGACGTAAGAAGGTCTGGCGGATAAATAGAGCTTTCTAACAGTGAAAATTTAAGGTTGTTTGGATGTGCTATTATGAGATTTTAAGAACACAAGAAAAGAGAAATTGCGACAGTTGGTAATAGCTTTCCAACTATTAACCATTTTCTACTTAACCTGTGTAACAGAGGGGAACTAGCTGACCTTTTCAAGCTCTGATCATAGGGGCCCTGAAAGTTTTGCTTCAGCAGCTCTGTAGTCGAGGATGTGTGCACAATATGAACACACTCAAAAAATTTAAAGAGCAATATTTTATATTTTTTTTAATGGTGGTGTTAGATAAATACTGTGTGTCTCATTCATGCACACACTCCTTTGAAGCCAGGAGGTTGAATGTATGAGCAGAAATTGGTTGAATGTATACAAAATGTCATGTAAATTTACAGTGCTAAATAGAGGAATTAGAATAATGGTAAAATATGCAGACATCTAGTCATGTTGGGTAGCCTAAGTCTGGTCATTGCAGCAAAGAAATTAGCTTTATGTCTCAGCTGTTGACCTAAAGTTAGTCAAACACATGTAGTATGTGAATACACAGCAAAAAAAAAAAAAGAGCTTTTTAAAGAAACAGTTTAGCTAAAAATGTGCCAGATGTTCAGACTAAAATGCCCGTTATCCGATTTTCTTGTGTAAAGCTAATCTCCTCTTACATTTAAACCATGCTGTGTTATGTGAGGTTATACTGGAGTACAACATGAAGGGATGGAGCATGCCATATTGTCAACAATACAATTGAATAGCTTAAATTTGAATGGAGAAACACATTTTCAACTTTGCTGCCAGAAGATTTGCACATTTTATGTTTCATTGGGAAAGTTTACCAGATTTCACAAGCCATGCTGTTGAAGAACAAATTAACATTGACTGGGGCCAATGCCATAATATATTTCCTCAAAGTACAGCCTACATATTAATTAACATTTGTAAAGCACTTTGAGGTGCTGGATGAAAGACAGCATAGAGTACAAAGTTGTTGCTATGATTAATTAGTTATCACATTGGACATGTGAAGTGCTATATTAGAGTGTTGCAGACTATTATTTATTAATTGTTGCTTTTGCCTGCGGCTTTCTTTGTTCCATCCTTTACCTACTGTGTTACTGCCCTTATTAATCAAATTCTTTGGGCTGGAAGGGAATGCTTTGACCTGTATGGTAAAGGCCATAGACTTTCATCAAGCGATACCTGCAGGAAACCAGTATCGCCTAGTTAGGTACCAAGACATCTGACCTTGGCATAAAGACTTCGGTACCGCATCCCTAGCAACTTGGTTAACCACCTGCCGTATTAAAAATGCATGGCACGTATTTATTTTGCCTGTCTAAAACTTCTGCTTCCTTTGTGTCCTGTTATGTGTTTGTCTGTAGTTCTACTGTAATATCAAGTTAAAATGTAAGAAGCAAATTTTCCAATTTTTCAAGAGGGATCCCCATGTGAATGCAACTGGTCATCAAGGGGTAATAATTTGCTTTGTGTGTATGAGATTGGATCTCATTGCTAAGAACAGGAAGCATATTCATTGAAATACAGCCCATAGCCATGACCCTTGATCTCCACACTAGAAAACCTCTCAATAGTTCAGTTCAGCATGTTTTTTGGCTTTTCAGGAAAATAGATTATAGATAGAAAAGCCCAGTCTATGCTCCCGTTAGGCCTATAGCTTTTCTGAAATTAGCTTTGGCAGAAACCAAATCCAGAGTGTGGCTTGGTGTTTTCAGGGCTATGAAGCAAATATTGCTACTGGTTTTGCCCGGTATCACTGGAAGCTGAGAGTGGGCACTTGCTTCCTATTCTCTCTTACTTATTTCTGTGGTTTGAACAACAAAAATAGAAAACCTGTACACACTAAGATCATTAATTAAAAAAAACCCAAACAAAATCCAAACAAACAAATTAAAAAAAAAAAACACAAACCAAAACCCCCCAAAATAACTCTAAACTTGGGCTGGAAAGGTTCTTTTGTTGCTATTCCTCCTCCAATATAGAATCAGATCTACCTAAAACTTTTAGACAGCAACTTCTGTAAATAGTCTCAAAGGAGCTCCAGTGCCCCCAGGTCACTCTGTTCTCCTGCTGCTCTGTGTTAGTGAGCACTATCTAATAGTGAGATGCAACATTACTTGGTATTTATTTAAGCAGAAACCTTTTACATACCTGAAAACTCCTTACCTAGTACTTGATTTTCTCATATTTGGAGACAGCTTTAGTTCTTTTCTTTTGTCTGCGCCAATCATGATTTCTAGCTTCCTGAGTGTTATGGTTGCTGAATTCCTCATTGCTCCTCATCTGAGCAGAGCTCTAGCTAAGGCTACCAGTAGCCCAGGGGGAAGAAGTAACTTTGTCTTCTAGGCATAATGCTCCTTCTCACTTCTCAACCTGATGATTGCTCACTTTGCAACAGCAGAGCACTGTTTAGACTCCCCTTCAGCTTGCTGTTCACCAGGCTTTCTCTTCTGTGTCTAACAGTCATTGTTGCACGTCACCCGTCTTGTCCTTCCAGAGTTCATGACAATTGCAAAATATTAGTTGAAGATGCTGTGTAACAGTAAGCCTTTCTTGAATGAAAGCTTAATTTTCTAAGGTTTTGGCCCAAAACAAACATAGAAAAAATTTCCTTGTGATAGTGAACGCTTGGCCTGGAAGACTGTGGCAGCAATGGGTGTAAAAGTCTTAAATTTACACAGCATTTTTTTTTGCCTTAAGCAACTTATTATTAGTGTATTGGGTCTTCAACTTCTACATTTATTTAGAGTAAAAAAGAGCAATTTCAACAGTGATATTTTTGTAAAAAAGAGACCCATAAACTAGATTTTCTGTAAGAACGGTCGTCTCATTGCCGTTGACTATGCCAGTTTCTGACAATTGACAGAAAAGGTATGGTTTTATTTTTCTTCCATTGATAAATTAGTGTTACCAGTTTGCTTACCCAGAAACAGCTGAGTAAAGGACTACTCCTGAGTCCTGACATGGACATATTGCATTATAGATACACACTAAAATTAATATCAGCTGAATTATTTGTTCAGTATGAGTTGATTTTTATAGTTCATGCTATGAATTTATCCTAAAAATAACTCTTATGCTAAATAATTGTAATACTATGTAGTTTGAGCTGAAAAGAGGAAAGCTTAATGAAATATTATTTTGTAGTCTTTGAAGCAAACATATTTTAATTCAATTAAAATGAAAACATAGCAAAAGCAAAAATCCATTGGTGTCAATAGTATTAAAAACCCTTACATTTTCTTAAAGACTTTTATCACATTGTCACAAAAACTTGTTTCTTGAACGAAGTGATGGAATAAAATTATTTCTTATTTCTAAGCTTGATTAAAGGTAAAATTCCATTGGAAGAAAACAACACTGATGCATTACTACAGAAATGCCACTTTCACAGAATCACAGAATGGTAGGGGTTGGCAGGGAGCTCTGGAGATCATCTTGTCCAACCCCCTTGCTTGAGCAGGCACACCCAGAGCAGGGGGCACAGGAGCGCATCCAGGCAGGTTTTGAATGTCTCCAGGGAAGGAGACTCCACAGCCTCCCTGGGCAGCCTGTGCCACTGCTCTGGCACCTGCACAGTAGTTTCTTCTCATATTGAGGTGGAACTTCCTGTGTTCCAACTTGTGCCCATTGCCCTTGTCCTGTCATTGGGCCCCATTGAAAAGAGTCCAGTCCCATCCTCTTGACACCCACCCTTCAGATATTTATAAGCATTGATAAGATCCCCCCTCAGTCTTCTCCAGGCTGAACAAACCCAGGTCTCTCAGCCTTTTGTCAGAAGGGAGACGCTCCAGTCCCCTGATACTCTTCATAGCTCTCCGCTGGGCTCTGCAGTAGTTCCCTGTCTGCCTTGAACTGGGGACCCCAAAACTGGACACAGCACTCCAAATGTGGTCTCACTGGGGCAGAGTAGAGGGGGAGGATAACAACCCTTGATGTGCTGGCCACGCTCCTTTTCATGCACCCCAGGATACCATTGACCTTCTTGGCCACAAGGGCCCAGTGCTGGCTCAGGGTCACCTTGCTGTCCACCAGCACTCCCAGGTCCTTGTCAGCAGAGCTGCTTTTCAGCAGGTCACCCTCAGCCTGTACCGGTGCATGGGGTTGTTCCTCCCCAGGGGCAGGGCCTTGCACTTGCTGTTGTTGAATTTTATTAAGTTCTTCTCGGCCCAGGTCTTGTTAGGTTGTCCAGGTCTCTTTCAAGTAGCATAAATAGATTGCAGTTGACAGTCAAAGGAGCCTGTGTGCCTGCTATGGTCACTATATCAGACCAGTGCCAGACATGAAGTACGGGTGCTGTAGAAGACTTGCCTTGTCTGGGTTCTCTTAAATCTCTACTGCATTAAGGGTAGGCTTCCATTGCTCAGTTATTCCTTACCTGTTCCGATCCACTCTTTGGCTCACCAAAGAGACCTTAAGAGAGCTTAAGAGAGCTGATCAGTGTGTGTTCCTCTTTATAGAGGTGCTGAACATCATCAAATCAGTTGCCCTTTTTGCCCACTCTGATTTGAAGGCTTTTCCAAAGTCTGATTGCTCTAATAATTAAAAATGGTATTTCAAATATCAGCTGACATTATTCTAGGCTACTTTATGTTCATTTGTCAATGAGCAAACACTGTTTATGTGTTTAAATGGGTTTTCCTTTTTTTAGTGCTTACTCCTGTGGCTGTAATCCTAAACAATGGGTTTTGTCCCCTCTTGGCTTTTGCCAACCAAGCCAGTGGTTTTGGTTTCCTTTCTGTGACACTTTCTCTTTGCCCCTTTCACCCTTGTGACCTTCTCTGCACACACATCCCAGTTTCACGACACTGAACAAGAGGGACTGGAAACTTTAAAGTTTTTTACATGGCACTGATATTTTCCAAACTGCTCAAGAACCTTTCCTGATCCATTCGGGAAGTACAGTTGCCTTTTTAATTTTGGCACTGTGTCATTGCATCATAATCATTCCATGGGCCAGGTCCTAATCATTGTTGTTGCAAACTGATGCATTAATTTATTGCAATTCTTTGGTTATTAACCCAGTACTGCATGGCTGAGCCTAATCTGACTTCTAGACACAAGATTTTTAGAGTAGCTCTTCTGTGACTTGAGAAAGTAAAATAGAAAAATTTAATATACCAGCTTTCAGTGAAGACTTACCTGAGGCATGAATACCATGTCACTTATTAAGCTCGGTGTTCCTAGAATTGACCAGAATGCATTATGATTATGTTGTCTCACATGTGCCAGGCAATTAATACACTACAATATACTGAATATTTTAAAACATTTTCTTTACAAGTAATTTTTTTTGTTTGCAAATTACCATGGCCTTTTTTGAATACATTGCTCTTAGGTGAAAGCTACTCACCTAACCTACAAGTTTTGGACAAGCTATGCCTGTCTCGTGTGTGTGTATAAATCAATAGAAGAGACCTGTATAGAATACAGATTTATATACAGGGTATCATTAGAGAGAATATGAGGTGGAGGGGAGTAGAAGAGAGATTTTTACTGGCATCTATTTGAGACCATTGGTATTGCTCACTCTTCACCATTTATGAGACTGCCTGGCTCTTCCAAGCTTGTGCTGATAAAGCAGTCACCATCCCATAGTATCTGGTAATTACTGCATCTACACCAGGTATTATAAATACAAACAGACAAGAGAAGAGAAAAAACAATGCAGTGCTAAAAGATTAAACAATGGCATAATTAATTAGTTGCAATTGATGAATTTGATCATGCCTACAAACACCTTTAATTCCTTAAACGCTGTTACATGGACAGATGTAAAAGCTCAACCTGTGGAAATGGAGAAAATTCTTGGATTGCCTCACCCTTGCATATATCTTCAAAAGCTATTTCTAATCTTGCACAGGCTGTTAATGTGGAGATAGTAGCAGTTATGAAACGTGGGCTAGATTCCAGATATGTTGTATCAAAGTGTAGAATGAAAAGGAAATCAATAGTCACTCTTCAAGGAAACTTATGCCAGAATTGTCCAGTATGGTCTAGATTAATCAAAGCCATAACAGCTTTTTTTCATTAGTAGAACATTAACAAGTAAACAACATTCCTGTTTTGTTATTTAGTTATACTAACCTTTTTCAACAGCTAGGCCCAGTGATAAGTTTGGATTTTCTCTGTTTATAGAAAACTGGTACATCAGCAGATAATAGTACAACTCAGTATTTATGGAGTGCTGGCTTTCTGGAAATGGAGGAAACTGGAAGTTATTGCTAGAAGAGTTCATTAAAATGTAAATAGGAGTGAGGAGACAGTACTGACAATATTTATATAATTATGCATATATTTATTTTTGCTATTGTCTGTTATACAACAATGTCATGGCTATGGTGTGAAAATGGGAGTTGTTTTGGGCAGAAATTTTTCTGCTGACCTCCTGAAAGGAGGCGAATATCAGCAGTGTGTAACATTTTTGATTCAGTGATACACTGGAGTACAAATGTGATCTAACACATCACAGCGCCTGCTTGATCAGGACCTATTTTCTGATTATGATATATATCTGTATCAAAATTAGAGCTGTTCTATTCTTGTGGTATCTGTTGTGGTATTTTAAAGAAGTTATGACAAGGGAGAGGCTGAACAATGTGTTTTGTAAGTGACTGGGAGAGTTCCCATCACTCTTGCGCCTCTCACACAAACCCAGTGTTAAGGTTACTTTGATTTAGTTGACTAATAGCTGGTGCTTTCTGAATACCAAATAGATCAGTATATTTTAGCTGTTATGTAAGCCTAACAAGACATATATTAGAAGATGACAAACTACTTTGCCCATAACAGTGGAAAAAAAAAACACCAACCCAAAACCAAAAGGAACAATACTTGTTCTACAGAGTCTATTATCTGCATAAGTGAGAGAGTTCTTATTCATAATTAGACAGTGAGCCATATGTATTTTAGCTATTTTTTTTTAAATTAACTTCCTCTTTGAGTTGTATTGCTCAAGCCTTTGTGAGGAAGCATTTGAGCAAGCAGAAGATGTCAGAACAGCACAGATAAGCAAGAAAAGAGAAAATAAAGCTGCTATTAGCATTAGGGGGCAGCATGGAAGTGATGAGGCAAAGACTGGGAAAGGTGTGCAACTCATTTGATTCAGAAGTTTGTGTGGTCTTAAATAAATTGAGGTATGAAATGTGATGTGCAACATTCTGTATCAAAATTCTTGTAATATATCTCAAGATTAGGAAGTGATTGTGCCCCTGTACTCAGCACTGGTGAGGCCACACCTTGAATACTGTGTTCAGTTTTGGGCCCTCAATACAAGAAGGGCACTGAGGTGCTGGAGCATGTCCAGAGAAGGGCAACGAAGCTGGTGAAGGGTCTGGAGAGCAGGTCTTGTGAAGAGTGGTTGAGGGAACTGGGGTTGTTCAGTCTGGAGAAGAGGAGGCTGAGGGGAGACCTTATTGCTCTCTACAACTACCTGAAAGGAGGTTGTAGTGAGGTTGGTGTTGGTCTTTTCTCCCTGGTAGCAAGCAATAGGACAAGAGGAAATGGCCTCAAGCTGCATCAGGGGAGGTTTAGATTGGACATTAGGAAAAATGTCTGTACTGAAAGAGTGGTCAGGCATTGGCACAGGCTGCCCAGAGAGGTGGTGGAGTCACCATCCCTGGGGGTGTTCAGAAAACATGTAGACGTGGCCCTTCAGGGCATGGTTCAGGACGCATGGTAGAGTTGGGTTAACAGTTGGACGTGATGATCCTAGAGGTCTTTTCCAACCTTAATGATTCTATGATTATATTATTCCAAGTACAACAAATGCAAAAGTTTCAGCTTGCTCAATGTTAAAGTAGAGCTTCTCTCTGCTTTCATAAGAATTTCAAAAGTCCTGTGGTACTTTCCCTTTGTGGCAGGATTTGCCTTGGTGCGAGTGGCTGAGAGCTTTTATCCCTATCTGCTGAGCACTTCCTGGGACAGGGAGTCCTTGCCCCAGGATTCTAGAGCTTGCAGTATTTCTTTGGTATTCTTTGTATACAGGTTTCAAAGAGCTTTTGGATGAAAAGTACTATGCAAATACAAAAGATGAATAATTAAGATTGTGTTAATGTGTAGTAATTGTGCATAATGCTGTGCACCACAGGAATCCCTCTTTTGGGCTGTCTGACTCGTCTATCTTTTTTTAAAGATACAGGTTAATTATGAGATTCATAACCATAGCTGTGCAATTACCACAGGCTAGGCAATCCTATTGACATGCATAAAAATTATTTAATGAATCACAATGACTTTTGGTTTATTTAACCTATCATGAAATCTCAACACAAATCTTGTGTACTACATGTTGTCTATACGTTGTAGTACACAGTCTATGTTTGTACTTCCCACAGGTCACTACAGAAGTAACATGAATATAGTGTACTGTAAGGGACTCAAACTATTCCTCAGCTGTGTGGTTGTTGCTGGTCGTGCTAATAATGTGCTGTTAGATGACTCTGTGATACATTTCAAGAGGGGACATTAAAACACATTAAGGATAAGAAAATAGAAAAATCCCAATTTTCTACTGGTGGTGTAAAAGAAGCAAGAGATGGTTCAAAGCAATGCATGAGCTATATATTTTATATTTGCTATATTCTGTACCACAGCTGACTTGAAGTCCTGAAGACATTATTATGTTTACTTTGCACACAGAAGCTCCATTGTGTTAAAGATCCACACTCTCACAAAACTGGTCCTCTTGAACTACCAGGGTTGCTCATGTGCATGAGGCTGAATGGAGTTCGGTCCTCAGCATGTTTGTCTGTCCCTTAGTTCAAGTGTTCTTGATTATTAGATAGAGAATTATGCTTTCACACTGGGAGCCATGACTGGCTTAATGTAACCTTTGGGTACTTTTCAGGTGAAAAAAAAGCATATTAATAAAAAATATCAAAAGTATTCCTGTAAGTCAGTGTGGCTCAGAATTGAACTATGGTAGAAGTATTAGGTGTGTTTTTATCCACATTAGGAACTGAAAAAGAGGGCCAAAAATGTAAAGAAGATCCTGAAGTTAACCAACTAAAGTATTTTGAGTGACATTTCACTGAAGTCTCTGGATGGTTTTACTATTACAGTTAGACTGAATGATTTTGAACTTACAAAGAGATGAAGAATGAGATAAATGAATGAAATCATGCTTGCATCTGCCTAACTGGTTTTGTTTTATTTTGTAAGAGAGAACTACATACTTCTATATGCAGTTGTGAGGGAAGAACTGAGCAGTGCTGAAGAACCTGCTTAACCTAAGGGTACACTCACAGCTTGAACAGGGCTTATGCAGATATCTTCAGATCTGGTTCAGGATCAAAGCCAACCCTGGTAACCCCAGCACATTCAAACTGAAATGAGGGAGGGACAGGTGAATGTTGCCAAGAGAGAAAATCTGTATTCTGGCAATTCTGAATCTTAAACGTAGGTGGAAGATGGTAGATAAGAAGAAGGCGTGATAGAAATCAAGTGAGTCCTCCTACTCCTGTAATACAGTGGAAGAAATCATGTGTCATGTACTCTGGATGCCTGTGGTGCCAGAAAGAATAGGGTGGGGTTAGCTCTTCCTCTTTGTATCTTAGCTTTCCTTTTTCAGCTTTCTTGCCTTTGACTTTGGCTGCTCTTTGCAGCTTCCCCACTGCTGATGCCCAAATTCTCCTGAAACTTCCTGTGTCACAGCTAAAAGACCACTGTTTCTGTTCCTGTCTTTTTTTTTTATCTGTACAAGAAATAAATTTTTGGCTTTATCACCAAGCTAAACAATAATAATAATGATGATAGTGATGGTGGTAATAATAATAATAATATTCCTGCAAACAAATTACCGTTTTCCTTTACCAGATTGAAAATCACATAAATTGTTGCTGTTTTTCAGGTGTTCCAAATGTTCCAAACATTTCAAACACATTTTTTGTAATCTTTTTTTATCCAGTTGCCCAGCAGTTAAAGAAGTTGTTCTGGATTATGGATGTTTTATTCCCCTTCTGCCTTAGATAACTGGAAGCAGTATCTTCTAAGAGAGCATGTGGCTGCCTTCACTGGGATGTAGTCTGGGCTCCCTTGATTGTTCCCAATTCTATGCTTTGGTCGCTGTTCCACTTTAAAGAAATTCTTAAATATTCACTATTCAGTAACTTCTACCTTTTCAACCATCTTATCAACAAACAGGTAATAGTGTAATTTTCTCCCTGCTCCTTCATCCTTCACACAGGCTGAATAAAAGTATTTAATACAGAGTGAAATAGCATTAACATGAGAGACTGCTCCATCCCTCCCTCCCTGCTCGGTACACCCCTTTGAATGCCTTAGAGCAAGGCACTTCCGGAAATGTTGGTTAAGATGCCATCAGCCAGAAAAGGCAACTGATTCCACACAACCTGAGTGGGAGTGCTGCCAGCCAAGCTTTTGGTGACAGGGGGTTCACACTACCACTTCCTCAGGCAGTTTTGTGAATCTGCTCCCCTCCTGCCCCTGCTAATTCTCTCCAGCTGAAACCAGTTGACCACTTAACAGTTTCAGGATGACTAAAGCAGCATTTCCCAGTAAGTTCACCCTCCTCCACTCTATTGCTGACCTTGCTCCTTTGTGGCATTCTTGTTTCTTTAGCATGTCTCTCCATTCTTTCTTCCTCCTCTTTATATTCCCTTTTCCTGGCTACGTTCTTCCCCATTTGTGTGCTCTTTTAAGCTGCCTGTCCACCCCTTATTTCCAATGTGACTCTGCTCTTTTCTTTGAAGTTCCCACTTCCATGGCCTGAGTCACTAGGACACACAGCTCTTCAGGGTTGGGCCATAATACCTGAGAAATCTCCGAATGAATGCCTTTAGTGATAGGAAACATTCTGTGTGGGCCACTTAGCAGTTAAATTCATTTGGGAAGAGCATTTTGCTGTTGTGACCGCACTGCTTTTTGTTTAGCCAACATCACATCTGCCCGGCTCTGTGATGATAGTGTAGAAATAGTACCTTCAGTGGCTCTACAGTGTTGTACTTAGACATGTATTCTGTGGGGAAGATGCAGTTTGACATCTAATTCCTTCCATTGTCTTCTCCAGAGTGGTTCATGGGGAATACTGTCAACCGATTTCAGGATATTAATGAGAACAAAAAATGGTACCACAAGGTAGTCTTCCCTTTCACTACTGAGTGTTCAGGTAGCCCTGACTTATCTCTGCTTCAAGTGTGTTACAGTGAAAGGTGATCCTCGTGCTGTCAAAGCAACAGATATGAATACACTTCTGCAAAGTAACTAATTCTTAGGTTCAGCTTGAGCAAGGAACAGCTAACACTGTAGTCTGAGTTTACTCTGGTGCAGAGCTGTTGCAGCCTCTGGGTTATCTAAGGTCATGCTAATATACGCAGAGCATCTCGTGACATTGCAGTGAATGAAGGATGCACATATTGGGCCCAAAGTAGTTTTAAAAGATACATTCCCTCTTCTCCCTGCTCATTGCCTACACACACTTTGAAATGTGCAACTTGGCACTCACTCTGCATTTCAGTGTGTTCAGGTGCTGCCCTCATGAATGAGATATACCATGATAACACCAGTTGACAATACAAAGTTGGCACAAAAATGGTCGAAGACTTTCCAATTCTTTTCTGAAGAGTCTTTAGAATGTTGTTTTAAAATTTGTGCTAGATTTGGGCTTTGGAGATCAAGGGTAAAACATATCTATTTTAAGCTCACAGTTACTATGTGGTTTTGGAAAACAAAAAAAAAGCAAAGGATCTGTTTGAAAATGTTCTCCTTTAATCTGAGCCAGCAGTAAAGGATCAATACCAAGTTGTGCCAAGCAAGAAGAACAAATATCTTGCTATTGATGTATAAACTGGTGTTGCAGTGATACCCTCCCATCTACAGCACATGCTGTAGATGTTAAAGGTGAACAAGCAGAGCTCAAATTTGCTAGAATTAGTCTATCCATTTCATTAATTAACTCCTGCAGGCTGGGATTATTTTTCTTTTGTATTTGAACAAAGCCGAAAACACTAGGGTCTATTTCATAATATATGCTATCAGAATACAAACATGAATGAAAAGAATTAAGAATCTGTTTGACTTTCTTGGCTTTCTAGGTACCCTAACCACCAATCTATTTTAAAGGAGATTACCAAGCTTGAGGTGAGAATTTTACTGAATAATACAGACTTCCTTTTTTTCCTTGGTGTTAAGTGTCCAGGCTTTCTCAGTCTTATGGATTTGAAAGCTTAAGTTTTACTGGCTAGCAGAATGCCCTTAGATTTAACACATTTTACACAGCCTCACGTCTATATGGCATTGAGAGGACTGGAATCTTAAAACTAATAATGAGCACAATTCCTGGGCAAAGCAGATTTGGGACACACTTTTTTGTTCTAGCAAAAGTATGCTGGTCCTCTTTTCACATACACCATGCATAAATCGTAGATTTGTCTTAGATTAAAAGAAGACAGATTTTAAATACAAGAACAAAACACACAGGAAAGAACTTTAGGCTTCATCTGCTCTTTCCCTTATTTGTTGCACAACTAAAATAATGACATGAAATTATTTACCAGTCTGTGATTACTACAAACAATGGAAGGAGATTATCTGCTTGTTTCTACAATGAAATGTGAATGCTATGCAGCTGACTACTCTGATGTTAATAACCATGAAATCATTTCTCCCTTAGTCTGTTCAAGTCATTTACTGACCAAGGGAAACTTTTATAGTTTAAAATTTCAGCTTTTTTCCCCAGCCTAAAAATCATAAATCTCTTTGATTAAATTTATGACCAGTTAATATTTTTTTCATTCAACAGGAACAAAAAATACAGAAGTAACTTTTATGATTTTTAGTGACTACTGCTGTCCCTGAAGATTCTTCCTCAGACCCTTTCCTCAGCTCCCTCTTCCCTGTGCCCTGTCTCTGTCAAAGGCCAGAAGCAAATGCTGAGGGAAGAGAGAAAATGCAGGCAGGCACAGGCGTTACCTCACAGATCCCCTCCCGCATCCAGCTGTTTGCAGCTCACAAGCTTCCACCATTCTCCCCTTGGGAACTCTCCTGTAGAATTAACGCTGCACACTGCAACCTCTATTCCTCTGCTTCAAAACTCAGTCACCTATGGATTCTGACATGTATAAATTGAAAACCATAACTGGGAAATTTTCATATATTAGTGACCCCAAATAAGACAGATGTAAGTTTAATGAGCTTGATCTGGTTAGCACTCATGGAATTACTCCTGGGATGTTTCTAGTATCCTGGAATGGTATTTTGACCATTAAGAGGAGAGTCTGATGCGTGGACAGACTTAACAGGCATGGTAAAGGCACAGATACTAGCTAGGCCCTCGTCTCTCTTTTATTTAAACTTTTTCACCATCTCAATTCAACCACTCAATTCCACTTGCCAGTGAAAGAAAATGGGGGTGGAGAGGGGAGGTGGCGGTGGTGGTGGGCATTTCAACAGATGGATTATAGGCCTTGCTGCAGTAGGAAGACAGTCAACCGATGTGTGTGGTACTTTAGAGCAGGAGTTGCAGTCTGGGTAAAAGGTGCATCAGGGTGAGGGGAGCTCTTTGTAAGTCCATCTTTGTTACACCCATGTTTTCAGCTTCTGCAGCTGTCAGTGTATAAAGGTCTGAGGCACACTGAGGCCCAGAATCTGCACAGAGACTCGTAACTTGTTCACTGCCATGGAATTTGCAAGAGAAGTAGCAGAGGGTGGCTTAGTCCCATCTTGTACTAAGCATATGCTGCCAAGGGAAGAATGGAGGACAAGCATCTCTCTCTTTAAACCAAAAGATTATGTCCTGGCTATCTGTGTTTAATCAAAGTTCAGCATTGCTTGAAATGAAAAAAAACCCTTTGTGCCAGGGAGGTGGTGTAATATCTCCTGGTACATATCTAATCCTGCTGCTAGGTCCCTTGGTTTTTGTTTCAAATTGTTAATGAAATCAAAGCATATCCTGGGCCTATCCAGGGAGTGGCTTAGTTTGTGTAGCTGAAGAACAATCACAAGACAGTTTTCTAAAAACAATAGGAGATGAAAGAGGAAGTTTAAACCACTTCCCAGTTGAGAAAACACAATTCTGCTGATTCACATCTGTGCAGAATGATAGGTTTTTTCTTTTGCCCAGTCTTTCTCAAATTGCCAAGATTATATTAATATGAGAGTGCAATAGGACACTCCCAGATGTAAAGCCCAGTAATAAAGCAAAAATTCTTTAACTATAATTATCTCTTCAAATTTCATCTTAGGTTTCATTTTTTAGCTTCCCTTCATGCCATGTTCTTTATACAAATACCCTGGTGTTATTCAAGGATGCTTGAGCAGAAAAACCACATTTACTGATGCACCACAGATTCTAAAAGGGTGTATCAACAATAGCATGGAATCCACTCATATTTCAAAAATTCACCCTGTGCAGGATGTGAATGTTTAACTGCAATAACCTACTAGCTAGGTAAATTGAACACTGCCACTGTGAACAGAGGGATGTTATGGACTTTATAAATTAGCTCTTGAGTCCTTCATAAAAGCAACTGCTGGCCAACCCTTGCCTTTTTAACCTAAGGAGACAGGTCACAAAACAAGAGCTCAAGATGTAGCGAAAGCAGCACTTTCTGTACAAGATATACCCTCCATAAAAGAGGAACTTCAGACATTTTTGCTGTCCAGTTTCATAATACTGAAGATGATGAGAAAAAAAATTCAAATACATCTGACCTATATAAAGGAACTGAGATGATATATAAGCTTTTAAGTAACATTAATTGACCACTTAGAGTCCAATGCGTATAGTTTGGAAGGAAATGCAATCACACACATTATGATTTCTTTGTTGAAATAAAAAGTAAAAATCCTGTTCATTCATTGAGGCATTGTTATTTAGTTTGAATGAAGCACTTGCTCAGCTCCTGCTATGACTGGTGCAGTACTGAGAAACAACACAGAACAGAAACACATACTGTATGTCCTGTTTGCCAGGAGTGGCGAGAATCTGATAAGGAGTCCTGAGGAGCAGCTGAGTTACTTCAGCTATGGTGGTTGTCTCCAAGCAGGGCAAAAGAGGAAAGAGGAGGAAACCCTCTTGGATTTCCTCTAAGTAAGAGACTCTCTTCTTGTACAGACACTCTCTTGACCATCTGCTATGTTTTGCACACTAATTTAAGTAAGAGTTAAGCCACTTTTCCATAGCTGACAGAGCATAAGCTCATAATGAAGGCTGTTATTTTGCACAGGTCTCATAAATAGAGTCTAGGATGAATGGCAGTGCAGTTTCCTGAGTCACTGGATAGTCCTTTGACTTTTCCAAAACCATTTTGTGAGGTGACAATGGCCACAGACCTTGATCCTGTCCCTAGATGTGCCCTCTCTGCCTCACATGTGCTTCTGCAGTAGGACAGGTGCATTTGGCTTTCTCTAAGCACAGTGGGAGCATGGGAAGAAGCGTGGCAGGACTGACTCTCACCACAGTGCTCAGGACTACATTAGGGGAATCTTCTTCCAATCGGAAAGACCAGAAAAACTAGGCTTACATCCAAACAGGCCAAAAGCATAAAGCTTCAAAGTGATTACTGGCTGTCATTGATATTCTAGCTTTAGCTAATGATTTACTATTTTTCACTGAAAATCAGGGCTTTTTTTTTTTCACATATGAATCATGGCAGTAATCTGTTGTTGAAAACCAGTTACTTAGACTTCTCATTCCTTACTGGGAATTCAAGTTCTTAGAAGACACATTTTTTGAGAATTTTTCTGGTTTTATTCGAATTATCAAGTAAATTAGAAAAAGTCTTAATTATTTGTTTATTGACCTCTTCATTATTCTGAAAAAAATCAGATTTTATAGCTGACTACTATTTCTATAGCTGTTAGCTTTTAGATAGCCCCACATGCAGTGTGCTTGACTCACACCTCATTGTATATGCTAGCCATCTGCATGGATGCTAATTAGAAGAAATACAGACTATGACCTATCCATTAAGATCTTTGTTTGCATGTCTGTATATGTCTCTGCTGTTTTGTTTTGGGTTGTTTTTTTTTCTTTTAATGATAGTTGCAAATTAATGGAAATTGATTAAAAACTAAAATTTATTCGTTCGAAAACCGGTCTTCTAAAATATGAACTTTTAAATCTCTTACTTTCTATTTTCCTTTCCTATTATACTATGACTGCAGACATGTGGAATCAAAAGGGAGTAGGAGGGCTTAGTAATTAATCAATGGAAAAGTTGAGAATACCAAAGTGATTGGTTGGCTTTAAATATTTAAATTATAAATAGTTCTATTGTAACTTCAAGTAAAATACTATATTTAAATTAACTGATATTTTTTTGTCATTTTTGACAGGTTCTTACTAGTTTGCATACAGTATTTTAAAAGGGTTATTTTAAAATAGCACTGTTATAAATTTTGACACCTATTTGGATAGCACCGCCGAATGTCAGAACATCTCAGCAATTACTGAAAATCTTCAGACACTAAAAAATGGTACTGGAATAGTCATTTCTAAGAGACGGATTTGAAAGCCATTGTATTGGTTTCCATGGGGACTAGCAACAAAAATACTGGCAACGAACCTATCAGGGGAGTTTATGGGAACACTGCTTTTTTTTTTTTTTTTAATAATTGCAAAAGCCAAGTATTAAAATACACATTTCATGAGTGAAAAATAAAAGAAACAGTTTGCATTTATTTTAAGTTACGTTATTAGACTAAAATGAGTTCAACAGTCAGAAACTTGAGAGTTTGTAAGGCTGCTACTTCTTGTAGGCATTTCTTAATATAGCTGTCAGCTAATATTAATGTTGAGGGTAAACACAAATCAGATTATGCAGCAGAGAATAAAAATCCTCACTAACTTGCAACACTTCATTTAGAAAGAATTTATTTTTTTTGTTCATATCAATAGGAATTACAGTAAATCTCCAAGATGTGTGATAGTACAACCCTGGAACATTATACAAGCTTGTAAATTCTTATACCCAATACTCAGAATAAAAGACCAGTTGTATTGTTAGTTACTACTGTGCACTCAGCACAAACTATCTGTGTTTAAATGCTGCCAGATTGTACAGTATTGTGATATAAATAGGGCCAAATTTAAGGTACAGCTTTTACAAAACTAAGATTTGGGAATATTTAATTGCCCAGGAGTTCTGTAGAAGGAGCCAAAATAATTTCTGGCAACTTAGATTCATCCTGACATAGAAATGATGTCATTAGCTTGAGTCCTGGGAGAGGTTCTGTGCTCCATGCTCTACTATTCCTGAGATTTCTTTGCAGATACCAGTTGTCCAGAGAGCCAGGAAAACAATTTAGAACAACTTGAGTCCTCCTTTTGCCTCAAAATATGTGTGTCTCTGAGGATATGCATACATGTCAAAGATGTTAATCAAGGTTTTTAATGCAGAAAGCTATTTGCAGGACCCTTTGAAGGTTTCCAACCTTGTATATTTTTTTTTATCTCTGTGCTTAATTATCCAGGCATTATTCTTCCTTTCTTGTCTGAATTCCTATGTAACAATGAGGGCTGCTACTAGCCCTTACTGTCCCTTTTCCTCCCAATGTTTATCAAAGTTAATGAGTCCTGTGCAATTTGAGTTGAAAGGTGGGAAGCGTTCTAGTGACTCAGTTGGTCTCCTGCTACAGCCAATCTTCATCCAGATCCCAGGAGTGAAAATCAGCAGAAAATTCTGCACCTTTTCCTGGGTGAGATAGCTGTTCTGTGTGTGACATTTTGCTATTTCAAAAACAGCATCTTTTTATAACCTGTCTAATCTAATGCTAGTATTAGCCAACTAGCCCTAATCTAACTACTAATTTGTGTGGCATTAGGATAGAATATTTTATTTTATGAGAGTCTTTCAATATGGTATCCTGAGAATAACATTTGAAATGTATATTTTATTGTTAGTGAGATTTTATGTTGTTGCGTGCTTATTGTAGAAGCTTTTGTTTGTTTTTAAACTAAATAGGAAGATATGATTTTGCCAGTGAAATTCTTTAGGTAGATAGACTGGTTTAAAATAGGATTTTTTTTTTACTTTTATTAAAACCGCTTGGATATGTCTTGGCCTTTATGAAGGTCTTCCAGATTGACTGATCTGGAGAGCAGGCGTTGTCCGTGACACTACCCATCCCATTTGCACTTCACCCATGTTGGGAAAGGCTGCCAGTCAGTAAGGGGCTCTCACACCCATTGAAACCTCTGAGTGCTGGAGTTCATTCAAGCTGGCCCCAAAGCCTGCAACTGAGTAGTGGCATTGTGAGAGAGATGCTCAGGAGGATCCAAGCTCAGCAACAGAGAGGTTCACAATTTTTTTTAAGGAGCTCACCCTATCTGAGCAATTGAACTAGAATAACCTTAGCACGCTCAGTGTTTTTACAGCACCAACACCCCTTGAGACACTCTGTGTGTATCTGTGAATATCTACTTATAACAGTAATATATAGTCCAAAGCTTCTGAGTTTGGATAACGAGACTGTTTTTCTTACCCAGCTAGTAAGATACAGTAGTGGATAATCTCTCCTATTATGGCTTGAATTCCCATGCTTGCTCTAAAACTCTTTGGCAATACTGCTCTTAAAAGGCTCTGACTACCTAACTGGAACGTCTGAGCTGGGAGGCAGTTGACTCCTCGGTAGAAAGAGTCTTCTTTCTGAAAGTCTTCTTTTCAAGAAGAGATTGCAGGAGGTGATTCCAGCTTAGAGGAGGTTGAATTGTCCATAGATATGTCTCTTTCTTGTCACTGTTTTTTTAAATGTCTCAATTTTAGAATGGCTCTTTTTGTAGTGAAAGCAGAGATAGAGGAGTTGAAAAGTCTGGGCTTTAATCCTAATGGTTTCCTGTTTGGACAAATCACTTGTCCTGTGTGCATTTCATTTTGCTTTTTGGTTTTCTGCCTTGTTTTCTCATTTATTAGTAGTGTGTGTTTATCTCCAAAGGGTTCTGTTCAAAGTGTGAAGACATTTCAGTTTCTCAAATGAAAGATCCTATATAATCGCAAAGGATTGTATTTAGCAGTTAATAAAGTCTACAGTTAGACAGGAAAACAACTTTAAACTTTTGTACGTGCAGTTTCATATAGCTATTTTAAGCCCCACATTTAAAACAAAAGGGACTTCTTAGTTACTTTGTCATTGATTTTTAACTGAAACTGATCAAATCCTAAACAATGAGTTACAAACACCTATGTTTTCATTCTTTTCCTAGTTGCACCTCAGCTTTCCAAGCTTCTGTGATCTGCAAACTGAAGCTGTAATTCTCTAAATGGAAGTGCATTGTGTTCCCATATGGTCTGGAAACTGTGTGAAAATTGTGCAGTATTTCAACCTTTTTTCAAAGACACTTAGTAAAAACACTCGAAACCCTAGCAAAGTTTCTTCTTATGATCTGCTCTCTGTCTCCACCTCAGCCTTAGTTCTCAAATTCTCAGCTCAAGCAGTAAGTCCTGCTGTCCTTACATGCACTCTCTCCAGGCCAAATTCCTGTTCACAGCAATGGTCCTTTTGCTTGCAGAGGGCTGAGCGACAAAGTGTCAAAGAGAGGTCTGGTTTGCAATGACATTTTTATGGATCCCGGCACTTAGTGACAGCAGGTCATGCTGCTTGGGCTCTGCAGAGGTTTGTTCTGTATCCTACGGTTGTATAGCATTTAACAAAATTCATAGTTAGTTTGGCAGTGAGACTGTTGTCATTGCTTAGGTGGTATGTTGTATCCCTCTGCACACCCCAGTTCTTCAGGAAGCATAGATTTCTTTTGACTGAGGTTCTAGGACTAGGGAGAAAAAGAATAAAAGACCGAAGAACGCCTGAGCCCTGGTTCAGATCAGTGCAATGTACATAACTTTCTGGTCTAATCCAGGAGAGGGTGCTAACTTTCTAGCCATCACAACTGGCACACTGTGCTGGAGGAGGTTTTTCCACAGCTGATATCCCATGTCTGTCTGATTATTCACATATGCTGTCCCCAAAGAAGAGTCATCTTGGGAGTGCAAAACTACCCTCTCAAAACATTGGTTACCTCTGTTCAGTGCAGTAAATATAATTATATGACATATTCTTGACAGGGGAGTATTTATTGTTAATGTACTTTACTATAATTTAAACACTGTTCCGTATTGTTTGCTCTCTTCCCCCACTCTTCTGCCTTTCGCCTATTAAGGAATATTAACAGGATCTGAATTTAATAGTTTCTCCACTGGAGTAAATGCTGCTCCCTGTTGCGCTGCGGGAAAGCAGGGCAGTAACGCTCTGCAACATGGCAGCAAGTGTGTTTGCAAGCTCCTATGCTTGTAGCTTGCTGCCAGCCTTGGTTAGCGTCCCAGACGCAGGGTGAAATGTGTGTGAAGCAAAGCGCACTCACACCAGCCCCCTTCCAGCAAAGGAAGCTGGAAAGGAGCTTGTGGAGTCCACCTAAAAGACTGTCCACGGTGCTAGTCCCTTCTGCCCTGTGCCTCTTCGCAAACTCCTCCTTGCAAAGCTTCTGCAATGGTTGGCTGTCACTGCAGCACCTGGACTGGGCTGACACAGGACAAAAGAAAAAAATTCCTATTCATTTAAATAAGTTAATAAGCTAGAGAGGAGCACAAAAGAAAGAAGTGAGATGGGCCAGGGTGTTTTATGGGCCCACAGAGGAGAAATGTTGAGGCAACTGTGCAGAACATTTGCGTGTGGGCTGTCCTGGGGAGTCACTGGCCCCAGGCATACGCCCTGTGCTCGTGCATCTCATGCAGCCCCACGTCCTCAAAAAATGGGAAAGCATGCGGCTGACCTTGCTGCCTGGACATGTCAGGGCACTCTGCTAGGCCCTGGCCCAGGCAGCCATCTCTGGCCTTGGTACCCCAGTCCCCTTCTGGGCAAGGAATACCTGCTGAATCAGAAATCCCACGGCTGTCTTACTCTCTCCCTCTCTCTGTCTTTCTCCCCTACTGCTCTCTCCCTCCTTTTTTTTTTTTTTTTTCCTCTCTCTCACACACAAGTTTTAAGCTGTAATTGTTAAGCAGAAGGCTTTGAAAACCTTCCACGTGTATTATAGAGAAGCTCAGACACTAGGAAGAAAATGGAAAGAAAACTAAAGCACTGGGCTTTTAAATATCTTAATTACTTGATGAGTTTGATTAATAATAATTAATCTAACCTTGTGATTTTGGGTGCTTGAGGTTGGAGAAAATTTGGAGTGGGAAGAGTAGCGCTGAAGCACTCTATTTGCTCTCTGCAGAGCCCAGCTTCTCTGGAAGCATAAACAACTGACTGCAGAGCAGATGGAATCATTTTTCTGTGTTAGTTATTTTAATACAAAGGAACATGGGTAAATTAATACGGAAAATAAAAAAGCAGTTTATCACATTTAAAATGAGCAGAACATGAAAGCTCAATAGAAAGGGAAAGAACTTTTTAAGCCTTGAATATTTTAAATGTTTGTTTCACAATAGGCTCATGTTAAAATAAAACCAAAAGCAAGAGAAATTCTCTGTGTCATGTTATCTAGCAAGACATTTTCATCCATTTTAATGAAGAGTAAGTAAACACTGTGGGCTTGAATACAGCAGGGTGGTATATTAGCACAGAGGTGTGCGTAAGTTAAGTTGATAACATAACCTTGAGCTACCTGTGGTGACAAAATAATATGGGGAGCCATCAGTACTATCTATGTCTTGAAATGATCTGACTTGTGACAGCAGTCAGCTTGAAAACACATCCCACGTCACTGGAAAATACTCAGTAATACTTTAAGAGTCCTCTTGAAGACCGTATCTATGAAGAATGGCCCTTTAAAGCTTAGTGGAGTTAACTGCAGCAAACAGTTTATTGAGCTAATTAGGCCACTCTTTCTGTTAATTTTCCATGAAGATTGAGCATTTTGCTGAATTATTTATTTGGAATTATTTGATTAATAGGGCATGCAAGCTTATTTCAAGCTCAAGAACTATCTGCCATGGCTATTACCTTAAAATTCACTGTTCACACTATGTAATTAGCTAGATAAGTCATGTGGGTTTGTTTTGCTATAATTGGACCTCTCCCAAATGTGTAGTTTTCAAGAAAGCTGGGCATACACTGAAGTGAGTACATTTTGCCTTAGTGATCATTGAAATTCCAGAGAGTAACACACATTTAAATTAGAAGAGCAGAACAAAGAAACAAGCTGATCATGTTTATTGTCATAATGTTTTGTGCACAGCTATAGAAAGGGGACGTCTGCTGACCACCGTTGCAGGTATCCTTTGTTGTACAGGCCAGAACAATTCCTCCTCCGATTTAAATGTTGTACTTTGCTATTATTTTATCACACGCATCTGTTTTGTGAAGCCAACATTGTTGCTTGTTAATTATTTGTTACGTTATGTTGGAGTTTGTGACAGATGCCTTTGCTGTAGAACTTTTTTCCAAGCAAGGAATGGTAACGAAAACTGTTTATTATGAGAGTGTGACTGTAAGAACTAATACTGGAAATCCATGACCACCAGTGCCATTGCAAGACTGCCGCTGACATGTACTACTGATTGATTGGAGCAAAGTAGCAGAGTCTGGCCCAGGTTTGTTAGTCTGTGCCGTTGTCCCCCATGAAGCACTCTGGGTACGCTTTCATACCTATTTTGAAAATTTGTATGTTAGTGCTTAGCAGCGGGTACTATCCAGAATTTACCAGGCTTCACTGGCAGTGTCACTACCTCGGTATTCTGCCCACTGCATCACAGCTATGAGGCTAAGTGGATATTTTCTCAATTATTCAGAGTCATATAACTGGCCCTTTAAATTAGGCAATAGGATTCCAGACACCAGTTATGGCAAAAACGCGCGATGTTCATCTCCATTATCTCTGTTATTTAAGGCTTTCAGAAAACCACTAACCTTAACTCCTACACTCAAACAAGCACACACTAGCACACAGAGTTAAGCCAACTTTTTAACTCCCCGTCATTAAGGATGTCAAAACATTCTGATATATGATATAAACTCATTATGACTGGATTTTGTTTTTATTAATGTAAGGGTTAGGTTGTGAAGAACAGAAGATTTTTTTTTTAAGCCTCTTACTCCTTAGAGACAATATGATTTGGTGGTTTAACATTGTAACATTTTAAAGGGGTTGTTAAGCCCTAATCAGAGCACATTAGGCGCTAACATTTTTAAAGTGCATAATAAGACCTAAACATTTTAATAGCATATTAACTTGTAACATAAACCAAACAGAATCAGTGTTATGTTTTTCCTAGTGTTTTTCCTATAACAAGTTCAAACAAGTAACCAATACTTTTAACAACTATTAGAAAGTTGAGGTTTTTTGGTTGTCCTTCATGTTAAAAAAAAAAAAAAAAGCCAGGAAAGTTCTGAACAAGAAATTTTGATTGGAGCAAAATTGTAAAATTAATGCAGAAAAATTTGCTTTGAGGGTTCCCATCACTAAATGTTAACAAATCAAGTATGCTGATAGAGAAAGGGTTGTTTTTAGTGAAATGATGTTTTGCACTGGGAAAATGGGTTTGCTTGAGAAGTTTTACTCAGATCTGATCATTTGGGAGTCATCCGTGAACAAGAACTGTAGGATAGGCTCTTGCCAGTGATAAAGGTTCACAGAAAATCTGTGGGGGGTTTTAAATTTTTTTCCAATATAATCTCCTGCATGTAATTCCAGAAAAGAGGTACAAGTTCATTGATACTGTGGCCCAGCAATTTCCTTTGAGAAAAAAAAAAAAAAAGGAAAGTACAACATAGTCTGTGAGCGTCTCTTCTTAATTGGTTTGGAACCTCTTGATGAGTGATTCCAGACGCACCTTCCCTCCAGGGAGCTGAGCGCACCACCTCTGCAACTATCCCAGCCCCTCCCAGGTTATGGCAAGGCATCTGAGCCACCTTTCGGACCTTCATCTTCCCCATGGTATTGTGAGGGGAAGTCATGGCTCAATCATTTCAGCTCGGGTTTGATTGCAGCTGCTCCTGCTTTCCTGTGGTGGCTGTGACCCCAGTGCCTTCTGTGGTGGTGGCAGGAGGAGGATGACACTTCCTCTGGAAAGCAGTTTATAAAATGAGTTTGGAGACAGCTGGGCGAAGCTGACACAAAGCTGTCCATGTAGTAATTGACTGATAGTGGACTACAGCCTCCCTTGATGTGGACAGTCACAATGATGTGGAAATACACTTGTGGATTTGGTCCGTAAGCTGTTGTATCCATGTAATGGCCTCTGCATTACCGTCCTGTTACCATGAGAGGACAAGGCACCCTAACTCAGTGGCCTGAAAATGAACACCTCTTCAGAGATGCACATTGCTACTGCTGTTGCTCCAGTGCAGGCAGTGTGCCTCTGTGGCTCCCTGTCTGGCAGGCAGTGAGGAGGCTGCTTGGAGTGTCTCTCATAAGGGCATACTGAAACCTCAGCATAGCTTTGGCAAGTGCAGATCAGCTCTAGTCTAGGTCTGGACAGGTAAAAAGTCCCACAGTAGCTCCATCTTGAGATCTCCGTCTTCACATATGTTTGCTCTTTATAGAAAATGTTCCCTTTATTGTAACTCTGACAGGACAGTTTCGGGAGTAAGATGTTTTGTGATGTGAGGAGGGTTGCTGAGGGGATAAAAAGGCCCTCCAAAGCAAGCACAAGACCCCGCTGTGTGTGCACAACAGGGCCTTAACTCCTGGGAGGATTTTTCTCCAGCAGCTGGTGAAAAGCTGTGCAATGCAACCACAGCAAGGGGCTCATCTGCAAGGGAGCCATGTTCAGGTCGAATCTAGTGTGCATAGAAACTAAGTAAGCGATGTGGATCTTGCCTTGTGTCTGGGCACTGTTACTCTGATACAAGAATGCCTTTTTGTTTGTCTGTTTGTTTATTTATGCCATGTAGTAGTTGGAAGTACTTAAAATAAAACATAAAACCCCATTCTTATTCTGGAATAGGAGTGACCACAGGGAGGAAGAAGTAATTCTAATGTAACTACAGAGGTTTGACTACACCAGTATAATTGTACCATGTAACTGGGAGAGCGTTCCTGTGGAGACAAGCTGTAGTCAGAGAGAAAGAAAATCTTAAAATGCTGTGGACTTCATCCATAGAAATAACTCTCTGTAATCTTAGACTAATGATTCTTTGTTTTTAGTAAATAACTTGAGTCAATTAAAGGCAAGGGCTTCATGTTTGCATAAATTGTATTCTGGCATTAGCATGACTGACACCCTGCAAAATGTGGGGCATCTGAGGGGGATGAACCAAGGCTGAGGTTGTGTTTCTGTACTAATGCTGTTGTAGCTCATGATTGGGGGAATGATGCAGAGGGTGTTCTTCAGATCTTAAGCTTTTTGGCAAACAGAAAAACAGAGGGGAAAAACAGCGCACAAAGTCTGCCCAGATAGAGAGGTCCAGTCACCCCTTGAGTTAAATCTAGGAAGGTCTGGCTCTCCATTCTGTTTCTTCCCAAATCATTTCCTCAAACCTGTCAGTTTTGCCTGTATTTGTCCAAAGAAGAAGAAGAAGAAAAAAAGGGTATTTGAGTCTTAGTTCGGCTGTGGCTCCCTTGTGAGATTCAAATATTGCAGTTCAGATAAATCTGGCTGGGAACTACCAGCCTAGGGTCCCTTGGTGCAAGGTAGGTCTTTGTTTGGACAGATCGACCTATGTATCTCTTCTGCTGCTCCTGCTGTCCTGCTAGGGGAGGAGGAAGAAGAGGTGGAGTGCTGTAAGGGACTCTGCTCTGCACTGAGTCTTGTCTGGCAGAGGGTCACCTATGTTAGTGACACCACAGGAAAGTGCCAGGTAGGCAACGTAAGTCATCAATGATCAGCACTGACTGACAGCTAAAGAGAACTGATAAAGCACTGGCTTTATCTGATAAAGCACTGACAAGGGACTGGCATGCTGATTTCTTAAGTGTCCCTTCTAAAATGTGATAAAA
Organism: Phalacrocorax aristotelis; assembly: GCF_949628215.1. Taxonomy (NCBI): domain Eukaryota; kingdom Metazoa; phylum Chordata; class Aves; order Suliformes; family Phalacrocoracidae; genus Phalacrocorax; species Phalacrocorax aristotelis. Next base: position 12,204,903 of record NC_134283.1, on the reverse strand, counting down.
TCTGCACTACGTATTCATCCTTATTGTTTGTTACTTTATGGTCTGAAGTAACGTCAGAGTGGAGCAGTGGATATTATCTTTGTGTCTCTGGAAAGGAGCTGTGTAATTCCAGAATCACAGAATGGTTGCAGTAGGAAGGGACCTGTGAGGTCGCCTTATACAAACCCACTGCTCAAGCAAGGTCACCTACTGTAGGTTTCCCAGGACCATGTCCAGACTTCATATGAATATCTCCAAGGTTGGAGATCCCATAACCTCTCTGGGCAGCTTATTACCTTTTCTGAAAACTGTCTGAGCATACCATGTCCTCTGACAGCAGGTTAGTGCACAATATGTTGTTCCACCAGCAGCCACAGTTCATCTAATTGCTGTGACCTGATGGCTAGAAGGATGGTACTCTTCATATCAACATTAACCAATGGCAGCATTACATTGCTGCTTCTCAGCTTTCCACACGTGAGCAGTTTTTTAAAGCAGATGTGTTTTTCCCAATTACTTCTTTGTTTTTAAGGAAAATATCTGGCCTATGCTAGGATGGCGTTTGTAGACACATTCTTGAGATCATCAAATACTTGGAGATCATCTCTGTGTGACTGCAGGCCTGCTTTGGTGACTTTGCAGCCAAAACCTTAAAGGATGAAGCACACAGGTTTTATATTCTCTGGGATCTTAATTTAGCATGTTACACATGTGAATGCCAAGCAATTTACCATAATGCATGGTTCCTGAGAAACTGCATTTTCAGTTTAGAAAAAGGTTTGGGATAGACTATGCAAAGACTACACACTATAGACTATGGGATGTATATTTCTCTTAAAGGTGGGAGTTGTGGCTGCCTGAGATGGGGGAGACTTAGTTGTGAAGAAGTATTTGTCAGTTCCTGGGAAAGAAGGCTTAAAAAGGGAGAGTGTGAAAGATTAGGAGAACCTGTTTGAAAACCCAGCTGCTTTCTATAGGGTGTATGCCACACTGAGATCATAAAATTTCTAAGCTGCTAAATTGAGTGGAGTACCTGGAGCACTTTCAAAGTCCATAAAAGCCATTGAAGAAAATGCTTTAAGTGAACTCTGTAGGGACTGTGGAATAGCATTGCACATGGTGCATGTACCTGGATTAACTGTACTCTTGAGGACAAGCCAATCTTACATGCTCATAGCCCTTCTTATTTCAATAGGAGTATTTGTGGATGCTGAATGTTCAGTCTGTGTTTTGACAGGTATTGCTTCTATCTCATTGCATAGTTGCCTGCAGGTCACAGGTACTGTTTTTGTAGAATGCAATGGATATGTCTACAAGAGAAGAAAAGGCTCACACACTCTTCTGCTTGTATGCTGAGCTGCACTGTACTAAGTCCAAGCTAATATACCTGCTCCATTGGCAAGGTTTATCAGCTCAGCTTCAGGACTATGCTGAAGTCTATGTGGCTTCTAAAGTTCAGATAATGTCTTCCAGCAAGGAGAACTGGCAGAAAATTCTCATGCTAATCTATGAAGAATTCTCATGCTAATTCTCATGTTAATCTATGAAGACACCTCCTGTGGATAAAACACACTAGGAAACTGGAGTAGTGTTACTGAGACAATATTTGCAAGGCTTTTTTGTTTAAACTCTAATTATTTTATCCAAAATATGAGAATATGTTTTAGGGTATTTGGTCAACTTGACTGCAAGAACTGATGAAAAAGAAAAACATGCAGAGGGGGAAGACATAATAACAAAAGGTTTGCCAGATGTTTTTAGATTCTAAATTTTGAAAAGACCTATATAATAGTCTTGCATAAATATCTTCAGGAACCCAGTAGTTTTACCTAGCTTGGCACAGACTTGAAAACTTTCAGTGGTGGAAATGAAATTGAGATATGATTACTTTTTAACAACATGTATGTTTTCAATTTATTAATATAGAAAAAAATCACCCTTGGATACTTATTAAATTTGGCAAACAAATTTAACTTTAACAGGCATCGTTTACAGAGATGAAAGCTTGCAGTCCTGGATAAAAAGTAAGGAGAATGTGGCATGATATTAAATGCTGAGACTTATACACACTAACTTAGAAGCACATTTCATACCAGCTTAAAGGGCAGGTTTGAATCTCTTCCAGTATGCTTAAATATATAAAGCCTTTTGACAGAATGAGTTGATGGGTAGAGATGGAAGATCATCAGAGCTCCTAATTTGTGTCTATAGGTTGCTTCTTTTTATAAAATGTGAGGAGTTTAGGTGAAGTACGCTCCTTTTCAGGCAGCATGTAGACTTGTAACAGCTTTTAAATAGAGTGCAAGTTCTCTTTTTTTTCTTGGAACAAAAATGTTGATGTGAAATTGAAAACTCCTTTCAGATGCCTGCTGGGCTGGCAGGATGTCAAGTTGTTTGGCTTGACTGTCTCTCTCTTTCACTCCCTTCACATTGTTTACAGACAACATGCTCAACTCTGACTGTATTTAAATATCAATTAATGATGTGTGAGAGGATTTGGAAAAGGGCACCACACTACAGACTCTCCATGTCTTAGGCTGGTCAGGAATAGACCTTGCTGCAGGCAAATCACAAAGCACCATCCTAAGCGAAGTGCGTGGGACAGAGAGAGAGAGAGAAAGGAGGTAGGAAGAGACAAAGAATACATTCAGCTAGTGCTTTCTGGCATCTAATTAGAACTGAGAAAGTGGGTGACTCCCATCTTTTGCCTCAGGTTGTATCTGCTGATGTGAAAGGTCTTCTAGATGTACCATGTCTGCCAAACTCAAGGAGGAGGGGGCACTTCCCACAAGGTGCATTTTAGTCAGAGTACATCAGTACTGCACAGCCAACCTGGATCTTAGCTGGATTTGTGACTTAGTCCCTTTGAGGGACTTGAGTCCCTATAAGAGTTTCTTGATTTAGATATCGAGATGGTTTAAGTACAAATTTTGCTGGAGCGTATGCTGGTCTTAACCCAGATTTGCCTGTAGCATGGACTGGAACTTGTGCACTTTAGAGTGGAGACCAAATCATTCAAGGGCTGTTAATCCTGCAGTACCTTTGCCATGGTGTTCTTGGAAGACAGGCAAGTTCTCCTGCAACTGGGCCAGCAGTCTGGAAAGGAGTCCTAAAGCATCTCAGCCCAAAGTGCTATAAGATATGATCTCAGACACATGTAACTCTGAAATCGAAAGGGTAACGTGTGTATGGTTTTGGAGAGAAGGGGCTCACATCTAGGCTAAGTAGTGTTGTTCACATAAATACCTGGGAATGTCAGCCGTAGAAGTGATGGCACATGGAAGCTGGTGGGAGATTCTTACAGGCTAAGAGTTATTTTGTCAACTTTGGTGGTGCAGCTACCACAGAGGAGACTAACCCAGGCAGAAGCTTTGTTTTGCTGTCAGCCAAAGAACTCTTGATATTCCTGAATTTTTTAAATTATAAAGCTTTCTTTTATTTACAGAATTATCTTTTTTTTTGTTATATACCCTTTCTTTTAAAATCTGTTTGACATAAGTAATGTGTTACAAAAGGTAAGTAACAGGGAGTGTGTCAGGCTTTTATCTTCTCTTATCTGTGTGATGTGGAGTTTTGCATATACAGAGATGATTAGTGACTGAGTGTGACCTGGATTTTAATGCTTTATCCAGAAAATTCACTCAGCTTTGTACAGCTTCATATCAGATTCTCTAATTGTTTGAAAAAAACCCATTAAAAAAATCTATGTCAAATAATTCATCTGCCTAAAAAAATTATGTGATAGGGGAGGGAAAATAGAAGAGTTGGATCCTGTTATGACTAAGGAAATTTTCTTCAGGGGTCTCATCTACCAAATGTGCTTATCTGTCCTCAGGAATTACAATGTGGTTAGTTTACAGTCTATTATGCAAAGTTGCATGCAATGTGTTAATGATATTGGTAACTTAGTAACTGTGTTCTGCACTAATTAGTAAAGCTGAATATCATATTGCTCATCCTGGATCACTTTCAGTGCTGCTGCATTTTTTTTCAGTGTGTTTTAGCTCTTGTCATTAAAGCATGTATGTTCAAGCCAACATACCTTGTGAACTTTGGAAAGAAACTCAAAGTCCCCAGTGTTTTATTTCGTCTGTTGTATTAAGCAAGAAAACAATTTGGTGGTTTGATAAAGAGATTATTGTGGAAGTACAGTTCCTGCGGTTTAGGGAACAGAACTGACAAGAATCCTTTTCCATCACCCATGTTAAATGTAGAATAAAGGACAATGCTCTGTATTGACAATATAACTGAGAGAAGCTTTTGACACACTGAATCTAATTATACCCTCACAATTAAATGTTTTGCTCAGAGGCAGGTAAAATTAAGGGTTACACAGTATAAGATCTCTGTCATGTTTATTCCTCTTACATTTTTTTTGGTGTTACTGTCTGCAACAAATTTTTAATGAGGCATACCCTGTCTTCTGTGAAGGAACTGAGTGGGAAAGTATGGAACAGGTTTAATATTACAGTAAGAAGAAGCAGCTATTTGGAAATGGTCTTACTTTAATATTAGATGTACAAACTAGTGTCAAATTTGTTACGTGCTGGGTTCTCTCAAGACCACTGTGAAATGCAGGTGTGTTAGTAGTTAAACATCTTTTGGGAGATGGATGGATGCTTCACTTAAAGAGCTAAGAAGAGACCTGTTGCCTGTTCCAACAAGTTGAATATTAATCTAGACTCCCCAGCCTTTTATAAAGTACATAGGACAATCTAGTGTAAGGATTGAACAGCCCTCTGGGAGGAACCCTAGAAGCTGAGAGAAGGCTTCAATTGATGTTTCAGATTAACAGACCAAACTGGATCACGCAAAGACTTGAAATACTTACAATATCTAATGCTAGATCTTCATGTACAGTACTACAGTATACTAGCAGAGCCTTTTTTACCTCAGTGCGTAGCAATATGCATAGGAAAAACACATCGACATCATTGGTTCTGAACTAATTAGTAGCACTTGGGTAGAGGTTTGGAGGTTTTATTAACTGATTCTGTAACAATGCCGGCTTCAGGGTTCAGGAGCAGTTAAAAAAGTAAATGGAATATTCAAATTCAGTTGAGAGGAATAGAGAACACATCAGAATATACATCAGAATATGTTATGTAACTGTGTAAATCCTTGATACATGCACATTTTGAACACTGTACAGTGTTCACTCTCATCTCGGGAAGGACAGAACAGCTGCAGGCAACCAAAGGCAGAGAACGGTTTCCATAAGCAGGAGAACCAAAGTGGCTAGGAATTAGCAGTAAGAGGCAATCGAGGTCCTGAGTGACCTGTAGAGGTGGTTAGGGGGTACCGGTCATGTGGCAGAATGTGACATCAAATTAATTATCAAGGGGCATGTTCAAAGCAAACAGAAAGGGGCTTACCACAATATGAAACCCATTGATATGAATTGGGGTAGATCCCAAAAGCTGACAGGTTTAAAAAGTATGAGAGAAATTTCCCCCTAAACAGTTATTAATGCACACCTGCTGTGTTTCTTGACATTCACAGAACTAGTATAGTGCTTCAGTACTATTAGAATTAAATTCAAGCTCCAGTAGAGCCCGAGAAATATATTTGGCATTTGATCACCTTCTTCCTGAGCATAAATACAATAAAAATGTAAAAAATTTTAAAAATCTAAAGCCCAAAGATTTCCCTGGGAACAAGGGAATTCAGTGTGAAATGGTGTCACACAGAATGACTACTGCTGGTATATGGCCCCAGCTTAAACAGTAATTTAATTTTATCTTGTATAAGTTAACAGATAGCAGTTAATAATTGAAGAGAATCCCATATTTCATAGCAAAAGGCTTCTATATTTAAAAAAAAATAAAATAGAAGAAAAAGTAGAAATAACTTGTGGAAAAATTAGTGCATCTCTTTCTCTCACCTGTGAGTACATAAAACAATGAGCTTTGATTCCATATTTATAAAATCTCTGAAACAGTTAAAAGACCCATCAGGAAAAGGAAATTATGAACAGAATAATGCACTAGAGTATGCTGTGTGGCTGAGCCCTAAGCAAGGCAGTTCACTGGGGACTTCACTGAGGGAAGGCTGGGCTGGCCCCTAGTGAAATCCATGGCAGTTTGTCAGGCAGTTTTGTAATTCCCTCCCCCACAAAACTGGTATAACTCAGTTATGTTTCACACTTGCTGAACAGAAAAGCAGGCAGCTTCGTTGGAACTGATGCTGTTTTTCACAGCAGCATTCTCAGTGAGTTTTCATGGTAGAAAAATAGGAGTGGGACCATACTTAGCAGGCTCAAGCTCTGCCGTGAAAATAATAGGATCTAGCTGTTGTCTGGGGCATGACAGCTGTGGGTTAATTCACCAGCTGAAGTGCTTGGCATGCTTATCTGAAAAACCCTGACCTACCTCCCAGTGCCCAATTGGTATTGCCCCTCAAGGAGTTGGCAGAAAAGGGAAGAGATACAATTTACCCTGTGCTCCACGCCTCAGGGATGCTCAAGAGAGCCTCCATATATATCTTCCTTGCTCCTACAGTGTCTTTTGCATGACTGGAAGAGCGCTGGGACAGTCTATATTCTGTTGAAACCTTTGGCACCATCTCTTCCTTTGTCCTCCTGCTCTGGCTGCTGCTCAGTAAGTCCTGCAGAGCACTCTGAAATGTGCAATAGATGTATTTCCCTCTGTTTCACTTGACAGATCCCATTCCCCTACTGCAGAACAGGCCCATCTTGTATTTGCTAATGGGGTTCTTCAAAGAGGGTAAGCATCATGTTTTAAGCTGTTTTCAAAATGGATTAATAAATCCAGATTCTGGCAGATTCTAAATATCCAGAAGTGATTTTGGGGCTCTTTTTTTTCTTTTTTTTTTTTTTTTCCCTTCCTTCACACAAATATATCTGTTCCAGTAAAAATGTCATCAGATCCAGGGTGGGGTAAAGCAAGAGGAAGAGCTCCACCCAAGCTTAGTGGTTAGGACACTCATCCGAGATGTGGAAGATCCAGATTCAAGTCAATGTTTTCCTGGTTCAGAGTGGGGACTTGAACCTGAGTCTCCCACAGATCAATGAATGCTCTTACTGCTGACTACTGAGTTGGGGATACAGGGATTGGTCTCCCAGGATATTTGAGAGGTTTTGGTTTTATTTTGTATTGTATTGAAGACAAATTTCAAACACCAAAATTATTTTGCATGAAATGGAATAGCCCTTTTCCAGCCAGCCCTAATTCCCTACATGGCAAACTCGGCTAGGGGTCTGAGAAACAGACTTTTGCCATGGCTTTGGAAATTAACATCTGTAGGCAGAGCCATTGTACATTAGAATAATGTACTTTGGACTGTGTGGATGAGTGTGCAAGCAAAAGCAGTCAGCTGCTTGCCTATTCCACATGGACATCACTCCAACCAAATCCCAAACGTTCATGGACCAGAGTTTGCCCCCAGAGCTCTTAGTGTGTGGATAAATAGAACAATTAGGGCAGTTTTTTGATACTGCAAATAATATTAAGATATTATTTCTTGTGGCTTCCTGCCCCTGTCCTCTTTCTCTGCACTGACTTCATTCATAGAGATGGAAACTATCTACAGCACTTTGAGATGCAAGCATACTTAAATGGCCATTTAAGTAGCTTTGCTTGAAGCTTTCAGGCTAGCCAACAAATAATATAAGGAGCTGATTGAGAGGTTAGCTGTGTATGGAAGCTAAAAGCAACGTCATTGAACAAATATAAATAGTACCACTTCTGTGAAAATCTTTGCCTAAGTCTGTTTAATGTCCGACAATGTGGTTTGTTCTTTTTAAAAAAAAAAATCCTGGTTCATCCTGGTGTATCCAGGCATTTTGGTATATTTAGGCAACCTATCGTCACTTCAGACAAGCTTTCTCACGACATGTGACTACTGATATTTTTGCACAAAAAAGGAAAGTGCTACATTACCTTTACTGAAAAACAAGCTTGCATGAGCCTGTAATTACACCCAGAGTATTTTCTAAGGAAAAACTTTCTGTTTTGGAACTAAGTTAGATTTCGCCCAGCTAACACTCCACAGTTAATGAATGTATTTTCAGTACTTGGTTAATATTTAGTAAGAGAAGCTGTTTTGATTTCTGAAAAATTATAAGAGATTCCAGGAAAAGAAAAAAGAGATTATAATGTGATGAGAGACATTGAGAAAGTACATATAACTTTATGTTTGTAAAGCTGAACTATAGAAACTGAGTGACTACTTACGTAATAGATCCAGACTCAGCTGGGGAATGGTAATCTGTGCCTGTTTATCTTGAAGATCTATCACTTTTAATGAAGGATAATAGCACTCCAACAGCCACATACATGCCTAGAAAAAGCCCACGTGTGTAGGTGCAAAAATTTGCCTTGCCTCGGGCAAATACACTTAAAAATTGAATGCTGTGGTTATAGGTCGGTTTTGGCAGAATCATGAAGAAAAAAAAAACCACGAAACAATATAAATATCTCGTCAATTATAATGTTATCTCTTTAACCCTTTGATTTGTTTTTTCCTAATTTTTTTTCTTATTGTGCACACCACAGTCATTTTCTGAGTGTCATATTGAAATTAGAGCAAATTCGAATAACTAAACCCATCTCCTGGTACTGTTTCATTTTTGTGCTGCTGAAATTGAGTCTATGCTCATGCCAGAAGCTGTTTATCATTTGCACTATTGGAGGCAGCACCTGAAACCCTGCTGTGCCAGGGGCTGGGCAGAGGTTGTGCAAAATGTTTGTGGCAGGACGTGAGTCTGGCTGGACAGCTGTGCTGTCCTTCTTTGCTGAGAGCACTGGCACTAAGCCTCGTGACGGCTGGAGCAAACAGCCTTGAGGAGAGAAAAGGAGAGACACACACTTGTCAGCAGCAACTAACCTAAAGAGTCTGTGGTGAGAGGCACCTCCTAGACCAGTTCCACACCACCTCATTAGCATCATATGATCATGAGGCCTCTGAGCGCATCTGTGGCTGTTCAGCCCCTCCATTGGTAGCAGAGTGGCTATGAGTGTACCTGTCTGATGAGATGCTTAGGTGTGAACAGAGAGGAAAGACTGATGGTGAGCATGAGGCTGTGGCTTCACCTCAGATGGCCAGAAGACCAGCTCCTGAAACCTCCAGCAGTGAGGTTTTGCAAGGTGATGCAGCTAGGTCATTTTCTTCGCCACACCTCTTTGACCAGTTGAAAGGAGACAAGGGAGAGCTGGCTGCTCTGTGCATTTAAACTCTCTAGCCCTGATCATGCAGTGAGACTGTTTCTGTTACTGACTTCAGTGGTAGTCAAGTCATTGCAGGTCTTGTAGGACTGGCATCCTAGTTGATCCTGGTGAGCACAGCTACTCAAACTAACCATTGTTACTGACTCTGTGGGTTTATCAGGGTGGCGTTCTAGCACAGCATTGCTAGGGATCATGCTCTCTTAAGTTGCTGCCAGTTTTGCTGCTGATTTTAACTGAAGTACCTTCCACCTCGATTTTCGACATTCACTGTCTGTTACTGGTTAATTCTTAATTCAGACCAGAGAGGTCTCTCACATGGTGAACAAGGTGCAGTGGGTGTCCATCCTGCACTAGGCCTGTCTCCCACTCATTGCAGCGATCTTGATCCATCAGCCCACATGCAAGATGCAGCATGTGGGCTGTTCTACAAGCCAGCGACCAGCTGCACCTGAGCTACAAGGCAACAGCTGTGAGTGTGGCCACTGCACTGTACTGTGGCTGGTGGTGGGGCCTCTGGAGGGTGGGCACCTGCGAGATTCTGTCTTGTCCTACATCAGTCTCCATGGTCACATGACATAACACACAAGTCCTGCTGCTCCAGGCCAGAGAATATTTAACTACTTAAGGTTTGGTTGCCTTGTATGTGTCAGTTTTCTTTCACAGGGATTTCCTCTGGCTGTAGCTAGATTGACGCTCTAATATCCAGAAAGGCTTTTTTTTCCCCCCCCAAAGCTACCCTGTTCTATACCCATCTGAGAAGCAAGTAGGTTTTTTGCCTCCTAATCCCCCAAAACTGCTAAAGCCCCAGATAAAGCCTGAGTGTTTTAACAGCAGGAATTGAGAAACAGGTTCTTGTGAGCCTGTTCGCTCAAGGCAACGATGTCCCCAACTGGGCTATTTCACATCTGATACGCTGTGGCAAGGGTTTCCTGTAACAAAATTTTCATCCATGATGAGAGGACAGAGATATGATGGGAAATGTAGGACATTTGTCTAGATTTGAGACATGTTTTAAGCAGTTTCCGGATCAAGTTTCTCATTTTCAGCTGAACGTACCTTTCTTTTCAACCTTTCTTCTTTTTGTCTCAGTTACTGTACTTTTCTAAGGAAAGACCAAGAAGAGAGATCATACTTGTTCTGTATATACCTTTTTCAGGACAAAAAAAGAGGCCATTTTCTCAGGATGACTTCTTAGTTCTTCTTTTAGAATTATCTCTGGAAGCATGGAAGCATCTATTCCTTTCCTTTCAGTAAGGACAGCTCATGTGATAATGAGTCCAAAATACTGCCTGTGACAGTGGCAGGTGAAGGATAGCTGTATTCTCGGGGTGGTTTTTTTTTTTGCATATCTGTATTTAAGACAGCTAATAATTATCTGTATCTAAGAAAGCTACCAGTTAAAAATTTTTGCAGAACAATGTGAGAGCAAAACACAACATTTGTTAGTATGTGGTTTTAGAGGGAAGAATTTCTTTTGTGTATGCTGCATCTATAAGCCAGAGCAGTAGAAAGCTTTTCCACTCAAGAGCCTCCGTAAATACATTGTATTTAAGAAGGTTTTGTTTTTGTAAGATGGTTAATTATTTTTATTTTAAAAATACATAAACAATTTAGCTGGGTTATTTACAATCCAGTTGCTTTCATTATAGTAGATATTTAGTTCCTTGCCAGTCACAATGTATTTCTCAAAATTGTTTTCTCCTTTCTGTCTCCTTGCCAGCTGGATCTTTATTCCACCATTGCTAGCTGCCTTTTTTTTCTGCCAAAATCTGAAACATTTTAAATTACATTAAAATAGTTTAAAATTAGACTATATGAGTATAATTTAGAAAATGTGTTAGATTGACTCAGTCTAATGAGACAGGCCTATTTTTTAGATACATTGGGTATATTGCAATATTTTATCTGACTGTCAATAACTCAGTAAAGAAAAGGGGAATGAAAACAAAATATGCTCCAGCAGAGCAGAAAAAAATCATAATAGTGTAAATATGAGAACAATTAGGAGCTGATTCTGTATGATTTTTGCACCTAAATTCCCCTTTATTTTGCAAAGATTTTTCTAGATACAGCTTTACCTAGGTAACATTCTCCTTTGAAGCTAAAGAAAAATAAGTTTATTTATGAGGGTTTCAACTCAGAGTGGAGATTTCCATTCCTTAACACACACCAAGGAGCTATGCTCATGCATTCAGAACTGTTTACAAAAATGGACTAATAAGAGAAAACAGCTTTATCATTGTGGTTTTCCTTGTGGTCAGCATCTGCACGAGAGAAGGAAGGGTACGAAGGAAGGGTAGTCACATTTCAACAAAAAGACAACAGAGCAAATCCTGCTCTGTTAGGTGAGTGTAAGGCCATAGCTAACTGCCAATTTTAAATGAGTAGCTACAGAATCATACTCCGTATACAGAAAACAGGATTTGGCACTGTATCAAGAAAATTATTCCAGGGAGGTGGGAAAAAAAGCAACATACTCTTTCTGCCTGCAGATTTAATCTGCTCTTGCAAGGCATGTCCTGCAAGAGACGATTTTGGGAATAATTCTTCCTATGCCACTCTCTTTAAGCCCACTGAAGCAAGATTTACACCTCTGTAGGTGATCCAAGGATTGTGTTACAACTGCCAAGCCCTGAGCAACCTTCTCATTATTTTCCAGCATGGATTTATGTACCAGCTTGCCATTACTTGAGCTAATGTTATCAGATGCATATTGCTGTGGATAACCTGAATCACAACACATATATGGGTAGCAATGACCTAGGATCATATAACTGCTGCTCTTGCTCCTCCTCAAAGGCTCCTTAGGTCAAAAGATGAGGAACTAAATGTAATAGTCAGGAACCAGACAATTCTGTGGCCCTTGCAGTATGAAGTGTTTGGGGTTCCACCACTTTCTAGTAAAGGGCACCACAGAAGCTCTCTGTCTTGAATACAGTCCTGCACTGAGCTGAGGGTCACCTCTGCTGACCATGCTAACCTGCTTGCATGACAGGTATCAGTGAGAAGTGAGACCCTTTGCAAGCTGCTGTTCGGGTGAGTTTGTAAGTGAAGCTCCAGGGTGCTTAGGGGAGCAGTTAGCAGATGCTACTGCCTCACATCACCCACAGTGTGGTGTGCACACATTACAGGGCCAGTACGAGGGCACAGCAGCTCCTTTCTGAGTTTGGTGGCAGCAGGTTGCATAGGCTGTGTTCTTTGCTTGTATGCACTGTGATGGGCTGCATGATCAATATAGAAGATTTGATACATGTGAAATGCCTGCCATTGCAAAACATTAAATTGTATTATATTAGATATTTTGGATAAATAATTTGCAATATTCTTTTAACCAAAGGGCCCTGTCTTGAGCTCTTTTACCTAACTTAGATTCCCACTGACATTGAAATAAGAGTTGAGGGAACTGTATTTGGAAACTTTACAAAGAAAACATATGTATCCATTTTGCTCAACATGGGTGTCTGAAGAAATGTTAAAAGGTGTCCAAGATGCAAATGTTTGTTTATGAAACACTTAGGAGAATTTCACAATGGCTTATAAGAGCAGCCTGATTTTCCATTTGAACCCTTGTACATCAGATATACACGGTGTGGATATCCACTCAGCACCTGTCCTGTCATCTCATTCCCACTGACTGCTGCTTCACAGGGTTTGCATGACAAACCCTCTTAGTCTGCAGCATTATGACTGCCTTGTGCTAATCCTGGTGTGGGTTCTTCCTCAGAAAGGCGTGTGTCTGGCTGTACTGCACTAGTGCTTATGGAGCAGTGCTGGAGAACATAGGCTAGCCTGATACCTTGGGCTGATTTTCATGTGGATCAGTTCCCAGATCTGGCTCCCTGTGCAGTCACACAAGTATTAGTGCTTGCACAAGGGAAGAGATAACATGGTCAGACCGCCCTCTTGCAGCAGCAGCCCTTATTTAGTGCAGCTTGAAGCTACCATGATGTTGGCTCAGTGTCAGCACAGGTAACAGTTCAGTACAATGCGTGGAACTAGGTTTTAGCATGGTGAGTGCATGCAGGCTTCCCAAGGTACCAAGAGGTCGTTTCAACTCTAATGATAAGAACTTCATCAGTGTAACTGCCTACAAAGTGTCCAGAGAGGACATGATGGCTTTATCTTTCGACCCTAACTTTTCCCCGTTGCTAAGCCCAGGGTAATGACCAAGAGGCTGGGAAGCGGTTGTCTGCAAATTTCATATATGTTCTCGTAGTTCTTTGTCATATTGTAGGAGAACTATTTCATAGTTTATATCGGGGTTTTTTTTAGAATGTGAATCTAATTGCAAAACTATGATACTGCACTTCAGCACGTATTGCAGAGTTTCCGGGATCACGTGTAGCTGCAAACTTTCGCTTCATGCCAATGTACTGCACTATAATGGGTGAACTTTCTAAAGTCAATGTTCTGAAAGCATGGAGGTATTTTGAAATAAAACCCCAGTGGATAAAAATAATCTTCTGCTATTTTACTCCCAGTTAGCCTTTTGATGAGAGAGGATATAGAGTTGGACAGTAAAGCTGAAAATCCAGTTAGTCTCAGTGGGACTCTTCATGGAATACCTCCTTTTCTGCGTTGATGAATCAGAATTTGCCCCTGTGTAAATAATCTCTAAGTTCAACATCTGTGAACAGGGAATATACAGAAAAGATCCGTAAATACTACACAGTAATAGGTCAAGGCAAATGGACGTTTTGTGGTGGTGCACTTCGTAATTATTGAACTGTAGCTAAAGTCCTAAGCTTGTGGATGCAGCTGAGGCAGGAGTTCATAGATTCTGTAGGTCACTCATTTTTTAGCTTAGGCTGAGAAATAGTCTCCTTCCATGTCCCATCCCCTCTTTCTAGCTCAGTCACTGTTTAATGATTCAGTGCAAAGCTGAACAGTGGCTCCCAATAGAGCTGAGAAAGCCCTTCCTCCAATGCCTGTGGGGTAGCAGATATGTCCCTCAATTACAGAAGGGAATTAAACCTGTTTCCCTTCCACACTGCCATTTTAGGTGAATGCTCTAGCCACTGAGCTGTTGGTGAAGGTGGGGGGTTGAGGCAGTAGTCTTGTAAGCGGAAGGTGACCATGTTCTGAGGGGAGACTGCTCTGTTTGCAGGAAGCACTCAGTTTATTTACTTGCTTGAGTAGTGTAGGAAGATGCAGGTGGTTCTTGTGAGGCTGCTGCACAGAGCTGAGTCTTGTCTGTGCCCGCACCAGGCATGTTAGCATGGGGCATTCAGACCAAAAGCAGCTGGGACTTTGGTGCTTATGGCCTTTTGTGTCTCCAGGCAGTGAATTCCATCAAACATATCGTTAGCGTAAGATCTGCTGGATCAAGCAGAGAATTTCCTGACCCTAGTAAAATGAAAAGAATAAAAACATATTAAATTCAGTCCTGATTCAGCTCGTAATCGAATAGCATTATCACCTACTTACAGTGCAAATGTGTATATCAGTGGCAAAACTGTGTGGACATCTAAGAAATTGGTACAGTTGTATAATTTAAGTTCTAGATCCCCAGGTAGGCAGAAGGCTAAACTCTTTTCTTTTTGACCTGATTGATGTTTGTTAATGACAGTTTAGAGGCTTGGTGGTGTTTCAGTATAATTTGAAAACTAATTTATATTTTTAAAACTCTTATATGAGATGTCAAAGACTCTCTTCTAGGGATGTTCTACCATGTCACTGACTTGAGCAGGAGTGTATACATGAATACACTTTTGAAGGACTAGGTGCTAAGCTGGCATGTATTTTCAGGTAGATGTTGAACCCCTCTGTTTCATTAAGCTTGTCAATGCTTATCCAGTGTGACCTCCAGTGAACTGGGGTGGCAACCTCCTAAGAATGGGTTTTCTGGGGAACACTTCTGGCCTTTCAGGTGTAAGTGGACTCTGAAAATATTAAAAGCAGAACTGATCCTCTTGTCTTGGGACAACTCAAGGGTTAGTTTTGGTAAGCTGGCAGTAGGAGGTGAAGATGAAAAATGAACTACAAGAGACATGGTGAGAAATTAGTTCTGTAAAGGTGGGTGAGCCCTTTTTTCTCCATCAGTTTGCTGCCTCTGCTATTTCTGTCATTTAATGCAAAATCTTCCTGACACGTCTTCTGTTTGGTGGGGAAGACAGGATCATGGAAGTGCTTTGCTGGGCTCCTAGTTCCCCTACCTGTCCTGGTGTTGTTATGACACCTGATGCACCAGAGCAGCATGACAGATAAGATCAGCATTCATCAGCAGATAATACCAGTAAAGATTTTCTTTCCTATTCTAATCAAATGTGGTATTGCTGATCTCTGATGACAATTGCTGTCTTTTTAATAATCCCCACTGTGGAAAGCCTTGAATATTCAGCTGTAGTTGCACTCTTGGAATCATTTATTCTCTGCATAGAGATGCAGCAAGTTGTTTGCTCCTAGTAAGCCAAGACTGAACTGTGCCCCAGGGAGTCAACCAGCCAGGTACTGAACCTTTATCAAACTGACATGGACGGCCCTCAATGCTGGTAGGGAGATCAAATACTCCTCACAGGAGCATGATATTCGTTCCGTCTTTCAGCATCACAATGTAAACTGGAGCATGCATTGGCTTGCTGGCTGGGCATGAAGGGAGGGAAGCCTGCAGCCCATTACCTCTGCCCCCACCAGCTGTGGCAGTGAGACTGTGCTGCAGGTTCCAGGGATTGTGAGGATGTATTTGGACAGCTGCAGAACATGAGCAAGGGGAAGAAAAAGGACTGTCTCCAGGCAAACATGTCCTGATTTATAACGGAATTGTATTTATGTTAGTGGTAACCGCTTTACTCAATGTAATTGGGGTCAAGAATTGAACAAGTCTAAAAGAATGCAAAAAATACTTTCAGAATTCCTATTATAAATAAAGACCTGGTTTAGAGGTTTTGTGAGAACTCCAAAAGTTGAAAGGGTAGCAAAACCCCAGTGTTCTCCAAAGGACAATGCCAGAAAAACCACATGAAAATTCCTCTCAGTAGAGACTGACTGATTTCAAATTTTTTTTTTTTTTTGGTGCTTGTCAGTGTCTCATGCTGCCCTCACTGTCATTTTATTTCACGCAACTTCTGTGCAAGCTGACCAGTTCAGTATTGGTGCATTGTAATACCAGTCAAGAGCAGGGACTTGCTGCTCATAGTTGCCAGGAGTGAATTCCCCTCCCCTCCCCAAGCCCCAGGGTATTAGCAGTCAAACAAAGCCATAGCAGTGCCCTCCAGTCTTGTGCTGCTTGTTAGATTTTCAGCTGGAAAATGTATGTATTTCCCCTTGGTGCGTTTTGGAAGGCTGGCCCCCAGGCTGAAACGCTATGTTCTGCTTTCCTTTACACTTATGTGCTACCCAAGAGCAACATTTTCCAAGGAGTTCCTATTTGCCTGATTTTTTTTGCATCTTGCTTCTTTGCTTATGCTCTGTCTGGTAGGATAATACTGAGCCCTTAGTGAAAGCTGTGCCTGGACACAATTTTTAAGACTTGAATTTTACTGTATTTAGCTCTGTCTAAAGGGATGTTTCTCCCATCAATGAGAGCTCTCCTGGTTATTGCTTCTCTGCCTAGTTTTTAAGTGAATATGAAGTCTACCACCTTCCCCAAGTCTTCTCTTTCTACCTACTCCTGCTGTCTTCTTCCATGGTAGCTGAAGAAACATTGACAAATAGTTCTCTGAAATCAACTTTTCTGTGTTGTTACCATAATTAAAAGAAGTTGTCTTCATTTTGACAAAAAAAAATCAGAATGTGGCTTGTAAGCTATAGTAATGTTAACATTTTCTGTTACAGTTAACCTTTGCTCTTCAGTTAAAGCTGTATCTCAGACCTAAGCCAAGGGTCATAGATAAAACATCCCTAGGTTTTTTTCCACCTCTTAAACTGAGTTGCATCAGTGAACCATTAACTTAGTAGATTATTTACTGTTACCTTTATGGAAGAAATGCATACTGTACTTTTCCTGCATTGCTCAGGTTTGATTTATGTATGGCCTCAGTTCTATAGGTTCCTCACTAAGGCAGGGCCTTCATACCATAGCAAAGTAAACAGGCAGCTGAAACTTGCCTGAACAGTAGTCAAAACTTACAGTAATTCACATACTTTTGTCCTCATATCTTTTCTGTTTAACATGCAGCACTGATAGTCCTGCTTTGCACTGGGGAAAAACTAATTACAGCAACGTTAGACTCAGATAAGTGTTAGCCTCAAGTTAAACTGCAAAGGCCGGGATCTGAGCTGTGCCCGGATCCTACAGGGAGCCATAGCAAATTAATTATAGCTCCCTGATCTGAGGACAGGTTGCAAGCTGGCCCCAGCACTGATTAGAGCAGTATTAGAGAAGAAATTACAGCATCTTGGGGGCTGCTCTAATCAGGACCAGCTGCCAGTGGCCATTGGGGCCTGCCAGAGCATGGCTTGTGTTGGACTGCACCCCTCTGTGCCCTTGCTGTGCCATTGCAGGGGGCTGCAGGAACTGGTTGCACCAACTCCCTGGCAGGATAAAATATCCAGGCTGAAAATGATTGAGTTCTTTCAAAGGAGGCAGCATATGGAAGTGGGGAGGCCATGGGCTGACTAAATCTTCATCCTCCCATTGGGCAGCTCAGCAGGAAGAGATAACAAAGCAGGAGATATCCACTGGTAGTGACCAGCTTTTCTGCTCTCTGACTAGCAAATGGAGCCTTCCTGGCGTGATGATGTTCCACTTCCTCCCAGTCTCACCAGCCTATCTTTGCGAGTCAGATTTTACAGTAATTCTGGGGAGGTGGACTTCCCTATTTCTTCTCCTGCATGCTCCTCTTTGCTGTTGCCAAACATTATCTCCCCTCCCAGCATGTTGGAGCTCCCCAAAGCAAAGGGAGTGGAGTGTGAGGAAATCAAGGGATTTGTCTTACTCAGCTTCATTTGGTCTTTCAGTCAATTGAGAAACAAATGTGATATCCCCCTCCACTCCCTATCGACTGGGCCTGTGCATGTAGGTCAGGCATCTGGAGCTGGATTTTCCAATGGTTGGGAAAGACCTTAATCCTTAAGAGGACATTTGTAGGGAAGTGTGGAATAAAAGGGATAGGTTCTCGATGCCCTTACAGTGAGAGCTGGGAGAGAGGTGATTCACTCAGCTCTGCCAGTAGCATTCTACAGAACCCTTTTAAAGGAGGCCAGAGCTCCTAGAGAAGGGCAGTACAAGACAGATATGTATGCTTCTGTGATGTTTTCATTGGCTTCAGCTGATTTATTGACAAAGCAGGGCTTACTGCTGCTTTCATTCTATATTGTGGGGAATGATAGGCTTAATCTATTTTGACAAGCAAGTTTAGTTCTGCACACCGTTGCTGCTTTGCTAATGGGGATGGCTGTGTCTGACAGTGGTATTAGGGGTGCAGGGTAGGAGGTTGACTCTGCTGCTCTGTAGCACATGGTCTGATGATTCCACAGAGGCTCTGCATGCTCTGAGCACCCCCAAAGGGCTCCAGTATTTCATGCTTTCAGAAGCAGATTCTCTGTGGCAGTGGACAAGCCTAGGGACAGCAGTGCCAGCTGCTATCTTGCTATATCTAGCATGCCAAAAGTGGCACAATTTCTGGGGGCAGAGGGGAAAGAGAGGACAAACAGAGAAAATTTTGGGATCTCACTGTTTTCCTCCCACACAGATCTGCCTTAAACACATGGCTGCTGTGCGTTGTGCAGCACTGTTCAGCTTGAGCCTGGGGTGTCGAACTGTGTCAGGGCTGACACTGCTCTGTTTTTAAGCACCAGATTATACCACAGAGCCCAGAGGCTGGCGGCAAGCTAAACTTGGGCTGCTTTCCTTCTAATGCCCAGGAGTACACCACCCTCTTGGATACAGGTCCAAGATTTCACATCTTTCAGCTGTGATGTTTTCTTGCCCTCTGGCCTTTGACTAGATAGTGCTGCCCAGACCACTCAGCAGCTGAGTAGCGGGTCATACCCTTACACCCTTCAAACATCCCAGTACCCTTTGAGTGCTCGGGATACACAGCAGCCACCATGTGGAGCCCATCTCCCTCATCCTGCACTGTCAGGACATAGGCACACACAGGTAGGATTCCCTTCCCTTGCCCTGCAACCTGTGTTAGCATTTGCAGCTCACCTGCCAGCAGCCCCCATCATCCTGATGTATTCTGCCACTCCCCATCTGCCATTTTTGGCACTGTCCAAATGCAGTGCAGCCCCAGATGGTCCTTCCAGACAGTTTAAGAAAATTGAATGGAAGTTTATAATCTGAGGCTAACTCAGAGTACTGTATGCATTTCCTTTCCCCACCCCCTCCAAAGAAGTATATCAGTATCTGCACCTGGCTGTATGGAGAAGACATTGTGGTTTCAAATCCTAGTCCCCCTTTTGCCACCCTGAGTTGTGCACAGAGATGTAGTAGTTGAGTCAGAGGGAGCTGGCTGAGAAGGGAAAAAAAAAGCTCTTTGAGTGCGTGAGACCCTCATTCAATATAGCTTGCTCCTAGTCAAACTCAAAAGTCCAATTTCTTCTCTTTTCTCTTTCCCAGCCTAGATATTCTTCACTCAGTTTAAAATAGCCCATATCAGTGAATCTTGATCTAGTTGGGTGCCACAATAAATTATGTTAGGTGAATTTGAAGTAGCCTTAAAAACACTCACTGAATCAGCTTTAAACTCATTTTAATTACACCAGTGTGTCTTTGTGAGCTGTTGATGCATTTTGGTCCCAGCTGTGCTGTGGTTCTGTGCTTCAGCCCTGACCTTGCTCTAGCCATGCTTGTTTGTCCTTTTTTAAAGACTTCTCTAGCTGTAGCACTCCATGTAGTGCAGTATGGCTTATGGTAAGGTTGTAGAGGAAACAGTTCAGTCCTATCCTTCATGTTCACAGTGTTGTTCATGATCAGTGTCAAGATAACGATCTGCTAGTGTTTTTCCAAAGGAATGAAGCTATAATTTTCCTCTGCATGACTTTAACTCTGAAAAGGAGTTTGTTTTGTCCCTTATTACAATAGATGATTGCAGGGTTGAGCAAGATGATGAAAACTTTGAAGTTAAGTAAGGTCAGAAAGAGAAAGCCTATGTGGCCTTAAGTGTGCTTAACAGGTGAATTTCAAGTACATTTTTGCTTGTCTGGAAGATGCAAAGAATTCAATTCTGCTCTCCAATGGCTTAAAAATTCCCATTATTTCCATTATTATTCTTTTATATTTTCTTCTGTTCTGTGCCTCAGTGTGTGCATTATTTTTAGGTGTTAGTTGCTCTGTCTTGTAAGCATACAATGGTATGAAAAAATCTTCAGCTGTAGGACAGGATTGAGAGATGCAGTAAAAGTAACATCTGCATTGCTAGCTCTGTTCATGGTGGTACTCTCTTCTGACAGCCCAGTTCCCTGGAGTACCTGTGTAAGGAGTCCTTGAGACTTCAGGGTATCTCTTTGGAGAAAGGCAAACTAGTCTTTGGGCCATTCTTCCTGTGCAGGATTCATGGCATGGCCTGGATTTTTTTCAAGAATTTTTCTTCCAGTATTTTATGAAGGGAGGACATTGTTTTTCAGGAAATTAGATGTTTCATGTTGACCCTTACCTCCCACAGAGGATTGGGCTGATCCTATTAACTGCTCAGACTCTGCAGGAAGCAAACTTCAGCTCTGTACCACAAACAAGCCAGCTCATGCTCTTGAAGCTCCTCCTTATCATATTCATTGGCATTCAAAAGAGCAAGGACAAAAATCTTTATTGAAAATGCAGAGACTAAAATTCTGAACACAGCATTTTTCTTCTGTGGATTCAGATCTATTCTCATTCATAACCTAGCAGTTCCAATGAAGTCAGTAGATTTTACCCTACAGGAAAATTCAGGATTTGCACAGAATTCAGTTTTCTGTAGTTTTTGCTTTAGAGACCACAGTGATCTCTCCATGTCAAAGCCAGGAGCAGTGCACATCACCCTTCAAATACCTGCTCTCCTAAAACAAATGTCATTCTTCCTCTTGGAGGCTAGTGGGTACCAGTGGTTCTAAGCTTTCCTCCTCTGCTGCAATTGCTGGAGGTTTTCCTCTGTGAAATCTTCATCATTTCTAAGCTCACCATTTCTCTCAGTCACTCACTGTCGGTCTTTAAAAATAGCTTCACTTACTCATTGCTCAATCAATGCTATTTTTATATTCTTCTATTTCTGGAGCTGGAATTTTAGACCTGTAAGATAGTTCTGAGTAGTGGCCATTGCTAAGAACCAGTGAGCTCCAAGGTCCTCGGAAATGGAGAGTGACTGGGGTGATTCCTCTTCTGTTTGCTCTGCCTGCCAGACCTTGCAATGAGCAAGCTCACTTGTACCCCCAAAGCAGGCTTAGATCAGGTGTTAAAGGCTGAGCACCAGCACTGGAGCCATGTGAAATCACCTGAAAAGGTTGGCCTGGATTTTTCAACGTGTAGGTATGTTTTTCTATCAGCTTCCATTTTTCCTAGGCTTGGAACTGGAAATATGCAGGGATAGTAATTGAGTGTAAACAGGATGGTGGGAAGCCTCAGACTGTCTGTGTAAAGGGCACTCAGCTTGTCTGTGCCTGCCGTGGGAGGCATGCATGCCGGTTAAAGACTTGAATGCAAAAGCCCTTTTGTGTGTGTGTGCAATATCTGGTTAGTGTGTAGAATGGGCATGAATGAAGAGCATGCACTTGTATCCATGTCTACTGGTGATCATAGTCCCAGGGGTCGTGTCATTTAAAGTTTAAAATGGTTAATAATGTTTGCTATTTTATTTTGGTATAAATAAGGAAGTGTAGTGCGCAGCCATCTTTACAGTCAGCCATTTTCAGTTCCCCTTTTTTTCTCATCCGCCCTTGGACACGAGAACTCCTGTGAGCGCATGCAGCTCAGAAGCAATCCATGGTCACTTCAGAAGTCATATGAGTCATTTAGTTGACCAGATTTTACTGGAAGACACTGTTCTGATTTCAGTAACAGAAGTATGCAAATAATGGAAATACAAATTTGGAATGTTCATTTTTTAATTTGATTAACAGCAGGATCCGTTTTTTGCTATTATTTTCACACAATACTTCCAAGTAGTTCTTTGCAGTTCCTTAATTTTCACATTTCACTGCAAATTTGTTGCTATAGCTCTGATATGATTACATTTGAAATCAGCATGTTAGACTGGTAGGATTACATAAATTATAGTAAAGAAAATCATGACTCTAGACACAGTGATGAAGGGTAGAGTAGGAAATAGTGCTGAAAGATAAGCTGCACCACAGCAGGCAACTGCTCAGTTACAGAACGATTGAAAATAATGGTTAGGAAAGATGTGTTCAGTGATTGAATCCCCCTTACTGCTTGTGTGATTTTAGACCTAAAGTAATAGACTCCCGTATGTGGAATGCTTTTGCACAGGATAGGTTGTGCCCTGTTTCAGTACAATTCACATAACAGGTGTTTATCCTATACTGCTGATACTGAAAAGCAACCTGCCTTTAGGATACAGGCCGATGACCTTTCATTTAAAGTCAAAGGTCAAAGTTAAAGCAGGTTAAGGTCAAAGCAGGAGAAGGGGAAGCGAGGTCATGAAAAATGACCAATGCTTGACTTGAATTCTGGTGAATTCAGCTGCATTATGATAATGCTTCCTTTGAGGATAAGTATGTAACATCTTTGCAATGTGTTGGACTTCCCAGTGGCATACAATTGCGGAAAATGATATCTACTGCTTACCTCCTAGTAGCATTACTGTATTGCTAATAGCATGACTCTTTCAGTTCGTTTACTAGAGGGCCAGATTTTTTAAGCTAAAAATCAATTATTCAAACCCAGTGAATAAACCATCTGGCCTTTCCTTGGGAGACTGCATGAATAATCAATGATGTTTATCATGTGAATAGATGCTGAAGGATTAGGGTTTTTTGCTCCAACAATATAAAGATTCCTTATTAGAATGGCAAAGTAGTTTTATAATGCCTTTATCAGCACCCAGAATAATATGAATCGTTCCTCCCATGCATGGTAAGCATACCTGCCTACGGGGG
The DNA here is from genome assembly GCF_949628215.1 of Phalacrocorax aristotelis. Classification (NCBI taxonomy): domain Eukaryota; kingdom Metazoa; phylum Chordata; class Aves; order Suliformes; family Phalacrocoracidae; genus Phalacrocorax; species Phalacrocorax aristotelis. The sequence continues at coordinate 12,181,759 of NC_134283.1, read as the reverse complement.
CTGCCTCAGTATTGTGCCTATTGAACATTCCATTGACTTTTGCTTGTTAAAGTATATGCACAGTAGTTGTGATGTTTCTCAGCTTCTGGTAATTCTGGGTTAACTTCACTAGAGTTGAGCTAAATCGAATCCTGGCCATATTTCTCTCTGTATGTGTTGTAATAACCTCTTCCTCCTCCCTTTGCCTGTCATGTCTCCTTGCAGTCTGCGACCGCTGGCCTCAACTGCTCTAGAGCCCATTTATTGCAGTGTCACAGCTCGCTGACAGGCTCGGTGCAGCAACAGACTGAGAAAATATGGTAAAATGCAGAAGACAGAAACCAGGTTTATTTGATGAGTTTATAACTTTAATATATTTAAGATCAAATATAGTTAAGAAAGCCCAAGCTATTGGTAGGATGATCGATGCAGAAGGTAATCTTGTCACCAAAATAATATGCCAGGTTCTGATCGTTTTTAGTAACAAAAACAGATCTATCAGCTTCTGACTAAACTGGCAATAATCAACACATAACACAACACAAGGGCTGAACATGGCTATATAGTGTCTTTCACAAGGATGGAAAGTATATTTTTTCTTAAAAATGTTTTTATAATGAATGATGCATCTGAAAAAGGCACTTGTTAACTTTTACAGGGTCTTAATATTCTCAAAGTAGCCACTGATAAGCAAGACCTACACAAATGAAGTATAGACCAGGGTTTAAGCTGCATGTGTTATGTTTCCATTGATTATGCAGCCCATTCAAATCTATAGAAGACCTGTGTTCATTAGCAATTGCTGTCTGCAGTCAAACCACTACAGTAGCCTGAACTTCAGATGCCAGAAGTCAAACCACAGTCAGACTTGAGAACAGAAAGTACAATACATAGAGAGGGATTTTGAAATGCTGTTTTAGTGAACTTTTCATAGCAGTGAAAATGATGTAACCATTTCAGGAGTTTGAGGTACAGTATGTCAGTTGCTGAAATGCTTAAAAATAAACCACAGCACACTCGTTTTTGCAGACTGGGAAATCGAAGTGCAGAAAAGTGAAATGACTTGGCCAGGGAAGCACAGTAGCCTCTAGCAGGTCAGGACTGTATCCCAGCTGTCCAAGGTCCAGTGTGGGTGTTAATCAGTAAGGCCTACTGTTTTCTGTGCAACATTATGTCTTGTATAATGATTGTACTCTGTTGTCATTTTTTTGCTTTATCTCAACTGGGAGGGCTGTAAGAAATAGCTGTTTCACTCGCTAGGTGACAGTTTTCCTTACTTCTCACTAGGAGAGATGAGTTACCAGAAGTGCCCTACAGAACGAACAGTACTTGTTGCTGGGAAGTTATACGTTCAAGTGTCCAAGCCCAAAACCACAATGTACTATTTGCTTTAGACAGTCATGCGATAACACGTTTCTTTCTGTTGTAAGCTGTTAAAAATAAAACAAGGATGCAGAAAATAAATGTTAGAACAGAAGGAGCACCCTGACTTTCCACATAGCTAAAACAGCAGGGTGGCAGTCCTTAGAGCTGAACAAAAGTGTAATTCAGGGAGTGATTTCTTTTTGCCCAAATTTAAAGAAATCATCACACAATTTTCCTACCTTTTTAAAATTAAGTTTTAAAATCAGTCCTGTTCTGAGTGTTGTGTTGGGTGCTAACATGTGACTAAGAAGCAGCTATGCAAAATTGTACCTGCTTGGCTCATGTCTCCTGTTCACCACCTAACTTTTGGTCAGGTTGAAAGTGAGCTTACAGTGGGCGCTGTATCATTGGACTTGATCTGCAAGTTCTTCAGGGCAGGGCTACTGAGTTCATCGTAATTCACTGACATGTAATTCAGTGAAACAAAGCAGGGTGGTTAAAGGCAAATGATGATGATCCGTGTCTTCATCTATATTATGGCATGGTTTATGTGACAGTTACTATCCTGGACAATTATATACCAAAAGCACTGATTTCTTCATCTAAAGTTTGGTGATCCAAGCAGCTGCTGTGAAGACTTCTGCCATCTTTGTGCTGGAAATAGGGAAGGAGAGACGGGCAGCAGGAAGGGACATAAAAGATACATTTTTCCCAGGACTAAACAGCTCCTCTTTGGGTATTGTAAAATAAATCACGTCTAGTGCTGGCTCCAGTAAGAATGTAATACAATGAATGGTTGTCAGTAATTTGAAATAGGAATGATTGCCACTAATTACCTCCTGGCCCCAGCATAGAACCTGTCTTCTCTGGATAACAGCTGTACGCTGTAGGTGCTGTTTGTTTTGCATATTGGAAGTACACTTCTGGAAATGGGCAGGTTACCTCCTCCTTGCAGGGTTTATATGAACACATTTCCGAGGCAAGTGAGTGAAAAGCATCTAGCTCCGAAGTAGGCTCTTAAAGGGTTTCATGCTGTTTGAGCAGATGGAAACCGCCACTGCTACCACTTCTGCTCTGTGGGACAGAGTGTGTCGATCTGCACAGGGACAGAAATTACTATCTCTTATCACCATAACTTAACATGCGACCAAGAGGGCGGATGCTGCAGCCCAGCAGGTGCCGAAGATTCCACGATGTCTTATCTCTAGCCACGGACTGTCCTGTTTCCAGGAACACTGTTCTGATGGAGGAGATAAGAGCCTGCCAGTAACTTTTCTTATGTGAACAAGTCAGCAAAAGTGTCTTCATCAAAATGGCTTTGTAATTGTTTTAGTTGCTAAGAAGGACAGGAGGAAATATACATACAGCTGCATGTCATATTCTACTTTCTTACATATTCATGTTGGGTAATTGTATTGTATTTGCTCTGTAACTGGTAAATGTACTATGAAATGGTACACAAATACATCAGTCCTGCAAATGCGAATGAGCAAACCCGCTGAATTCAGTGAGATACTAGCAGGTGTGAAGATGGACACTTTTTCTCAAGGCTGAAGGGATCAGCTGCCAACATTTCAATTTGTGCATGATTTGAATCTTTTTTTAGAACAGGATGGATGGAAGGTACCTTATGGTGTATAACAATTAGTGTGCTTTAGGAATTTCCCCATAATCCAACCCAAATCAGCACAAATGTTCAGAAATACCCATTTATACATTATTTTTTTAAATAATTGGAAATTAGGAAGTTTTTAAGAATTTCTGTCCCAAATTTCAAGCCTGTCTCTTCTGTGGTTAGCTCAAGGTCTCTGGCATATTTCCAGGCTGGAGCTGAATGAACACTTTGGGGTTTTGCAAGCAGGCAAGTGTGGAAACTAAGGGACAAGGGCCTGATCCAGAGGCTATTTTTTCCAGTTGGCCTGGAACATTTCCATTAGGCCAAAGTAATTAAGGCCATTGTACAACCCTGCGATGTTCAAGCAATGCTGAGATCTTGCAGCATGTAACTAAGCGTGTTCAGCTCTTCACAACAGCACATTTTACCCTGTGTTCGCCCCTGGGCAAACGCTTTCACTGCTTTTGTAATTATCTAAAGCATCCTTCTGGGGACTATGGTGCAGGCAGGCATAAACGAGAAAAAGTGAAGAAACATGTTTGCAGATGAGTTGGGATCCATGCAAGTGAGCAGAAAGCAGTTGTTCCTAGACCACTTTCCTGAGCTCCTTCTAAGCAGGCTGTGTTTGGGGTTTCTGGGATTCTGTGGTGAATGAGGCAGGTGATGTGCTGGTACAGGAGGACAGGTAGCTGTGGGTATTATAGGGCTGTCAGAAAAATTCTAATGGTATTACTGTTGCAAATTGGGTTTTAGGCTGCTTCAATTCTATTGTTGCTTATAACTCCTTATCCCCCCTTCCTCTCTCAGATATAACTTCTGGTATTCCTTGTGGAGTGCATCTCCTAGAGACAGTCTGTCCATCGCTTTGGCTCCAGGTTGGAATGGGAATTTGCTATCCCCATCTGTGCTCAACCCTGACACCATGAGTCAGGCTATGCACTGCTTCCACTGATCTTGAAACCAGAAACTCATCTTGATTCTGGAAGTATTGCAGTCCTGGTCCAGCTCTTGCAGAGGACTCCTGCTTCTGCTGCCATGTGGAGTAATGGGAAGGATTGGAGAAATAGCCAGGGGTCTGAAATACACAGCTGTGCGACTTGCCAAAATGCCTGACTGCTCCAGAGGGGCAGGCTAGTCCAGTCTTTCAGTGGCTGACAGATCCTGAGTGCCCAGACATTCACCCCATACCAGAGCTGCTGGAGGAGACCCTACGGTTGCTACAGCCTTGACAATCAGCTGGTTCTGTGGAGGACAGCCACAACCCCCAAGTCCTTTTCAGGCCACATACAAAAGCTCTGTGTGTTGCAAGAGGACTACAGACCACCCTTGGGAACCCTTGATGGACAGCTTCCCAGCCTCCTGGCCCCACAGGATCACCCCAAACTCATAATTTCTGCTGGGCTAGAGGCCTTTCATGAGTTAGCCTGAAACGCAAATGCTTGTTTTGCTCTTGCACTGAATAAGAGACTGACAATATCTAATTGTCAATACCCCTCCCTTGAGAGACATGCAACAGCATTACTCCTCAGGGCATATTCCCCACTGCTGTATTTAGAACAGTTTGAAAAGACCAAATTTTAAAAATAATAATCTTTCCAAAAACTCCCCACCCACCAGCACTCCTCTGCCAAATTTCAGTTTGAATAAAATGAAAAAAGAACAAGTTTATACATTCTGATGAACGGGTGTTCAAAATGGAACCTGAACATCATAACTCTTGCAAATGTACGCTGATAGTGGAAAGCAATGGTGATGATGGCATTGTGCCCAGAGGGGCCCTTTGTTGTAGGTGCTTGTGGTGTTTCTTCTTTTTGCAGTTTACATTAAGGGTGAAAATGTCTGTTTTATTCAGTGTTTAAGACTACTTTCCTCCCTCTCAGCTTATCAATGGAAATGTTAAATAAAGCAACACATCAGTAATTCTGCAGTACTGTTAACTGCAAATCACTTGCACAGTGAGTTTAGCAATTTTTATGTTCATGAAACTCCCACTTTCTGCAGACGTTATCTCGTAGGGTTATTTGTGAACATTTGCCACAGAAGAAGAGCAAGTGGATAGTTGTCAGACTTTTGCTGCTTCTATTAAGTATTTGTAAAGGAAGTGTCACTAAATAGATGGTATCATCTCCGTTCCTGGATTTCATAGACAATAATTGTCCTGTGGATGCATACTAAGTCTAAAGTGGATGATAACATCAAATAATTCTATTGGCTTACAAGCACTTGCTTTAGAAAATCAAAGGAGGCTGAAATGTCACGATTGGATATTTCTTTAAAACTTATATGAACAGAACATTTCTGTGCAAGTTGTCTCAAATGCCATATATGGGCTTGAAATTGGGTGGACTAAGAATGGCTTTGAATTTGTAAATACAGGGGTGGATGCTGGGTTGCAGAGTACTTGCACTGATCAAATTTAGCGATGTAAATTTTACAGCTCGGAATCCGTTGTCTTTGTGCAAACTCTACTTATTCAGGTCAGGTCTAGGCAGTCATTTCTAAAGATTGTAGGGTATGTTTGCACCACTATGATTTCTAAAGATTGTAGGGTATGTTTGTGCCACTATGATTTGACATCAAGTAATAGGTATTTTGCCTAATGTCATGTCCAAACCATTGTAGTAGATGAATTCTGACATCATTGAAACCTCAGCAGCACCAGTGAAACCTATGTAATTAAAGGCAGAATTTAATCTTTAGATTTTATAAGGCTATAACAATTACCTTTTACCCATGCACATGAAATACTGTATCAGGCAGATCTATAATTAGTTAAACTAAAACAAAGTGCAATTCTATTATTAACAATATTGCATAAAAGTCTCAGTGCCATAGCTGAAAAATCAAAGCCAAGTAACAGTTCAGAGGCAGTTGCTGCTATAAAACTTTTGACCTTAGTTACCGAATGTACATACAAACAAATAAACTAGCCAGACAGAGATAGTCCCCTAGGAGCAATCATGATTTGCAAAATTTTGGGGGCTTTTAGCCAACCTGTGAAGTTGATGGAATAAAAAGCTTGTCTATGTGTGCCAGTTCATTAATCAGTGCCCTTTCTCACTAAGCTGTAAGGCTGCTTTGTAGATTTGCTTCTACACAGGGCATCTGTTTTTGCATCCTTTCCAGTAAATATTGCTGACTTGAAGGCTCCAGGAGTCAGGAAGTGTTTTGCTGAAACATCATGGACAGCAATGCGTATCTTGCAGTGATAGCTCTGTGGAAGGCTGTAAGTCCAGTCTTGCCAGTTGTATTCTTTAGATACAGCTATCCTCTTGGATACCTATTGCTTCATGTTGGCTTAAAATATTGCTATGCTATATTGTCAAATCTAGGACCCCTTGGGTAACCAGTCCCAGATAGATTTCTTCAGTAATGTTAGAGGTCTCTGCTGGTAAGCATTGCTTGTTCAATGGGTCTCAAGTAGACCAAGTTAGTTCTCAGTATTCCTGTGTTGAGTCTTCTGCTTATTGTTAGCCTCTGGTCTTGGCACATCTCACTTGGAGTCCTGAGGATTATCTCAGTGAGGGTTTGTATTCGTCTCCATCATTCAAGTCTTCTTGCAGCCAGCTGCAATCATGCTCCAGTGATCAGCAGAAGCTGTCATTATTGAACCTTATGTGGTTTTTTCATCTTCAGCATAAATTTTGCTTTGACCGCATGCTCATCTCCAAAACCCCTTAAAGTACCCTTTGAAACACATACTAGAGGCTTAAACTTACTGTCCTTCTTTTACATACTGGGGGTACGTACTCATATATACTGGGGACAGTTCAGGGTAGAGTTTTAGAAAGTGACGATTCCTTCTTAGTGTCTGTGAGGACACCTAGAACATGTTAAGGTTGTTTTCTGGAGCTTTGTTCCCAGCTAGCATTGCCTACCAACTCTGAAGACAGGGCTTTGTATCTCTTAGCCTGAGCCCTCTAAGCTAGGGGGGAATCAAAAATAAGAGCCTCAGTTATCTGCAATGAGCACTACGTGATGCAGCTGAAATCAGAGCTGCGGTGCCTCTGACATTCTGCTTCAGGATGTCTGTCAGAGTATGTGTTTGAATAGCTATATAACATGCTGATCTTATCCCATTTCAACACACACCTACTCAAAGAATATTGCAATTGGCTTACATAAGAACTAGACAAAACATTGCCATTTAAAATTCGTTCACATTATTAAAGCATGAAGAGAATTATCTCTTTATTCACATTTTGGTTCAGATACTGTGTCACAATGAGGCACAGGCAGTAAAATAGGCAAGTGGATGTTAGGAAACCAGCTCAGCAAAAACTTTTTTAAATGTTTACAGGAGGTCTTCCCATGTTCAGGTGCATGGAGGATGGTATGAGGATGCACAGTGTGAGGCTGCCTCTGGCCCTAGACCCTAACCAGTGGGAGTGGAAGGGAAGAAACATAGAGAGAAATGGGGTGACTGTGAGTACCTGTGAGTACCCGCTGTGAGCCATAGAAAGGCACTGGGATGGAACTGTAACCCTAAATAAGGTGCCAGCCACAGAAAAGTAACACAACAGAGGAAAGCATACTACAGCTTTTTTTTTTTTTTTTCCCCTTTCTTAAGAGCAAGGACACTATTTCTATGTGTTTTGGGGCAAATCCTATCGTTCCCTTTGCCCAACCCCTGGGACTACTCCTGGGGGAATAAAGGGCTCAGAAAGCTTGGGAAAGTAGTCCCACATCCTTGCAGGTAGGTACTAAGTTCTGCAGGCAAGGCTGGAGGAACACTGGCTTTGTTCTGGAGCAAGAGCAAAGGGCCATCTTCTGCATGTTCCCCAGTAATGTTTATTTCCTGAGCACAATTCTGAATTAAACCTTTTTGACAAGCTACTTTTGAAGCAAATAATCTCACCAAACTTGGATATGGGAGTCCTGTGAGCTAGGCTTTGAAATAGCAGATTGCTATAACAACAGGTTAAAATGCCACACATAAAAATGACCCTTTGCCTTCAGAAAAAGGCCACACAAAGCAACCTACATTTTGTCTACATAATAAGATACACATGGAGCTTACACCAATAAGCCTTTAATTTTATGTGTGTCTTCACTAGCTGTGCTACGACTTGTTTGGGCTGTATAAACTCTTCAGAGCCCTGTCCTTGTATATTTGTGTGAAATGTCTTGCACACCTACAGAGCTGTATATAAAAAAATAAATCCTAATCCTCATCAATAATCAAAGATGGGAGCAGCTGCAGGCTGTACTTTGGCTGACCCTGGCCCAAGTAAGCTAAAGAGAAGAAAATAAAAACCCTGTATATGGCACTGTAAAGCAGTAGACAAGTGTCTCAGCTCCTGTCTGAAATGATCTGTGTACCTGCAACGCTGCACAAACATGGATTTCTTCCCATCAGTAACAAGGTGTTGCACCAAGTGCCTCCCTGGTTCTGCAGATCCTTGCGGCCTGCACAGCCTGTGAAGGGCTGCGGCAAAGCACATGTGTGGGTAGGTCCGAGGCCAGGAGGACAGGCACTGGGACTGTCTTTCGCCCAGGAGGGGAAGAGGCAGGATGACTCAGAGAGTGCACCTGCAGCCTGACACAGCTCCAAGGATGTGAATGTCACTTCTTTGATATGGGCACCACTTTGTTGAAGCCAAACTTCCCATACAGCCATTTCCACAGGCTGCTCTGTGTGATGCTGTATTTCTCAGGACAGCACAAGGTGTGAATTTGCTCTACTATGTCTTCACTGCCTGCCAATCTTTGGCTATTTTCAGTCCTCACGAGGATAGTAGATACGCACAATTTCACATGTTCCACCACAGCTGAATTTTCCATACAAATCCCCACTTTACAGCTCTCCTGTGCTCTTGAAGATGAGAAATTATGTTCTTGCCAGTTTAACCCATGTAAACTTCATCATAATCTGAGTTTGGGAGAGAATTAATAAATCCCAGTGCATGTTTCCTGGGAAGGAATTCTGGTCTGTTTTCAAGGCGATGATGCAATCTCACTGATGGAGTGAGAATAGCTTTTCCTTCAGTCCACACCTTGGGTTGCACATTAGTTACATAGAACAAGTGAAGTATTCCCAAGAACACCAACAGAAGGGCAGTAATTTTTTTTCTCTTCTTTTCCCACAATTCTTAAATCTTCCCTATTCTCCCTTTTAGCTTTTAAAACAGCATGTATTGCTTTATTTTAAAACTTAAATCCTTCCATCAGACCTCTTCTGCTGGCTACGTGGCTGTCTTCCTTCCGCCTGCTGCACTAAAAATAATGCTGTGATCATGCCAGCAACAGTTGATGGGGGACCAGCTTACAGGACTGGCTGAGTTGGCAGTATGGGGAGCGCTGAAGTAGCACTGTTACATTGCTACCTGAGAAGTGGTGCAGACCTCTAGTTCTTTTAAAAACTTTGCTTTGTCTTTAAACAAGCGTGCAGTTAACATCTGTCCTGCAGAATGGCCTTTCTAGCAAGGGGTAGTTACACTTGTAGAGGGTTTCAAAGCACTGTTCTGCACTATTTTGTTGTGTTTTTTGGTTTTTTTTTGTGGTCTGAACTTGCTTGTTAAACTGCTGTAATTCACTATTAAAGCTAGAAAACTATTTCATAAGTGCATAAGCACTACATGACATCTCTTATGTGCTGTGGGCTGTCATGAGTGCCTTTGTTGGACGGCTTTTGTTCTCTGTACTGTTTCTTAGTCTGATCTGTGGAGCGGCTCTCACTTTGGGATAAATCTCAATCAGTTTTAGAATATGGAATTGAATTATGTGCCTTATTTGTTTGCCTTATTTCTTTGTTGTGAAGCAATTAGTAGCTCACTCATGCTGTAAATATTGTACTTTATTAAAACCTATATAAAATAATATACAGTTCAACTACTTTAAGACCAATATTCACCACTGGTCTGTCCCTGCTGCCTACAGGTCTTCAATTGCTGTTCACTAACTAAAACCCCATTGAGTCTTACTTGCTCTTTTGCTTTTCTTATGTAATATCCTGGGGATGCAGGTGGTCAGTGAAGGACAGCATAAAGCCAAGTCTAGCAGAAGACTTCTTTGGCCCCAAGGGAATCTTCAAATCTTTGCTGTCGTTTCTGTAGAGTGGAGAAGGCCATATGGCCAATTTAAAATTTAGCTTTTAGAGAGGCAAGGAGACAAAATCCTGTAATGTGGAGCTTACTTTCTCAAGGAAATACTGGAATTTTGTGAAAATAAGTGGAAAATAAAGAATTAACAGTTTGGATTTGGATTTGGAAATGAAGTGTAGCTTTATTGTTAATTTTGTATAAAATGCTGGCTGCAGCATCTTTTGAAGCAGTCTTCTGGGGCTAGCCTAAATCAACTAATGGGCCTAATCAGAATGGGCCTTAGCTAAGGCACAAATTCCACTTTTAAATCAAAGCTTTTACTGGTTTAACTGTCCTCGTGCAAGTTTGTGTGTAGATGAACACAAAGTAAAAGTACAAGAGAGAATGTCTACTACTGCTGTATGTATGCCATCACTGGTAGTTTAGATTGCATAAGAATAAATTTTTAAAAGCACGTCTGATTTTTACTTTCAATTTACATGCCCATTCAAGCTAATAACCTTAAAAGAAAAACTAAAAAGCCTTTGCGTGAAGTAACAAAGCTGGACAGCCAGCATGCTTCAGAGAAGCCACTGGCTTGCACCCCATAGCTCATTAGAGTTCAAATAAGAAGAAATGAATTGAATGGAAAATGTATTCCAAAATGCTAAGGAGTAAGTTATTTAGACTGAGATATGGGGACAGCTTCATCTGGTGGGTGAGTGCTACTAGTGAAAATGCTCACAGCGTATAGTTCTACTGGGAAGAAATTCATGTTGTTTCTGCCCTTTCTGTCATTGCATTGTATGATTAGGCTAGTGAATAAGTGTATTTGTTTGGCATTAGAGCTCATGAAAACCATAACTGAATGTGTGGTGATTTGCTAAAAGTAGGTTTCAAAGTGAGTGAAATTAAAATTAGGGTGACAATGGGACTTTGAATCTCACACTGTGTCTTGCCCTGGATAGGTCCCTGGGAACGTATAATGCAAAATGCATCAGTGACAGATCAGCACTAAATAATCAAATTAATTTGCCCAACCTCTAAAAGCTGAAATCTGCAAATCTAATTTCCTGCAGAAGCTTTCACCATTGTTTACAGCTGTACTGTAAAGCATATATGGATGTACAACAGGAGAGTCATCTGGCCTTAAACGCAGTTGAGTGTTTGGCTCAGGAGTGTAATAAAACTGTCAGCCAAACTCTGCCATTGAACTCTGAGTTATCTATACATGTGACAGGAGCTTGTCAATGATTTCCAGTAAAAACTCCTGGAGGCCTAATAATTGTAAAAATGCTGAAAGAGAATTTTCACTCTCATTAAGAGTCAGAAGGGGGTTGTATATTAGTGGGCTACAGTCAAACTACACAAGCTTGAACTGCACAGAGCTGCCCCTCTGCTGTGCACACTGCTTGCCTTGCTTTCCCATCCCATCCCTCTGAGTGTGTGATCCACCCTTGGCACCACCATTTCACTGCTCTTTCAGCCAGGAGGGTGTACTGGGAGCGATAAGTATCCTTAGTTTATCTAGCAGAGGTAAGAGCTGTAACAAGTCCCCCAGTATTGCTGTGTTACCTGGCACAGGCACACTGCCATTTCTTATGAAGCTTTCAGCTGAAAGGACACCCTGGAGGAAAAAGGGAGAGAGAGCTGGCTGTGCTGGCTCTGGCAGCATCTCTTCCGGAGCATGTGCAACACTGCTCTCAAGACCACCAGCTTTGCTCCTGAGTTCACAGCAGGCTCTCCCAGGCTCCCTCAGTTACCTGGGAAGTGGGCAACAGGTGCCTCCACAGGGACAACTCCCTTCAGGCAGAGGAAGGAAGTGACTCCAAACTCCCACACCTCAGACAAGTGCTGTAACCACTGAGCAATCGAAGGGGAAAAGCAGATGTTGCCCCTGCCAGGTTTGGGAGAAAAGGCTGGTGTCATTACAGTACCAACCTGCAGGCAAGAATGTGGGTAGTGGGCGCTGTCTTTGCAGTCCAGAGGAAAGCATGAAACATGATTAGGGTCAAAGATGTGTCTTTCTTCTTGGGTTTACTATAGGCTAATTTGGATGGTTGGTTCCCCTGCACACTTGTCCCTTCTTGGTGTCTGTGTCTCCTGAGGTTTGTACAGGGACCTGTACTCAGGGTTGCAGGTTCTGCTGGATGGTTGAGCTCTTAAAAGTCAGCATTACAATGGTCTTTTGTGGATCTAATACTTGGGAGTGTGAGTCCTGTTTGCAAAAGTGATTTAAATGATCAAGTGCCTAAGCGTGCTCCAAACTGCCAGAAGAAATACTTCTTGCCCTCAGCCTCTATGAGTACCTGTAGCAAATTTTCATCAGGAGAGGTAAAAGTATTCCCTATGCCATAGAGCTTAGTCCCAGGAAAGCAGACAACAGGTATTCAAGACACCAGAGAGGGGAATCTGAATTTATTTTGTTTGTATTTATTTTCTTTATGTCTACATCTGAGTGCCTCTCAAAAATTTAAGGGCATTCTTTAGAAAGATATCAGTGGTAGACCTACCAGTACTGTAACAGGTTTTCACATGTTTCTCAATTAATCCTTGAAACTCCCTTCATGCTATTCATTCAGCCTCTGAAAATAAGATTTTAAATTTGACCAAAGAGCTTATGAAGGAAGTGAATGCCTTCAGAAGAGGCTGAGCCCCGGAAGTGTCAGCTGTGATTCATTAGTGTCATAGAGACACATAATTGAGCTGATGAGGACAGGGAAAGTTTCCATAACAGCAACAGTACTAAAATGAGACTGGAAGAGTTGTCATCATTGTTTGAAACAGACACAACCCCTAAGCAGATCACTATTATTTTCTAGACTCATTGCAGTGCTCGAGGCATTGTGCGACTCACAAAGCCCCTCAGCCACCTCTTTTTCTTCAATTTCTCCATCATTGTGGAATTTAAATAGCTTGTTCTTCTCAGACAATAGATTTGTCTTTCTTCCACCAATATTGTTTTTATTTTAAATGACATTTCTGCTTACACAGAAGGGTATTGATTCAAAAAGGACAGCAGTCAAGTTTTCTTTACCAAAGTAGAATCCTTTTAAAGAATTAAACTGAGTAGATTTCAGGTATTTGCATAACAGCCAGACTTGTGTTCAGAGGAAATTCAGTAATTTCAAGAACAAATGAATTTAAATTTAATTGCTGCCTATCTATCTATCTATCTATCTATCTATCTATCTATCTATCTATCTATCTTTTAAAAATTTATTTTAATTTCAAAGGATTTTCTAAACACAGCAGGATGTCCACAGCCTTTATGATTAGCTTTGGCTACAGGAACAAGGCACAAAGTTTAGTGGTGGGCTGATAAAGACCGTACTTCTCAATCTGGAAGTGTTAATCTTACTTGAGATACACTCATGAGTCTGTTGGGAGTTACTCAAAGGTTTTTTAAAGTACTAATCGCATATATTCTCTTGATGTTGTTTCCAGCAAGGAAACAGTTGGGATCTTTTGTTGAGTTGGGCATTGTGTTGAATTGAGTTAAAGTCAATATAGTGTTTCAATATCTCTGTTCTTACGTGTGTTGGATAATGCACAGGGATGGAGAAATGGGAGTATGTGCTTTACAGCCAGCAGTCTGTGGTTTACGCCCCATAAGCTGTAGATCAGCCACGTTTCTGTTTGAGGCAAGCCTCAGCAAATTCAGGCTTGCAGGATTTGTTTGTACGATTTGCAGTTCCGACTTGCTGAGTCCTGTTTGGGTCTTCAGGCTCATGTGAACTAGGAAGTGTCCAAGTGATGTCAAAAGGAAACAAAAATAATTTGTTTGGAATCTGACCCAAAGTTTACTGAAGCCAGTGCTAGAGCCTCCTGACTTCAAACAGCCTTTTGGTCAGATGTGTCTTCAGTAATGTAACCAATGCCATTCACCTCCCTATGTGCCCGTCTGAATACATTTCCCTCACCTAAGATTAGTAGGAAAGATCTTCCCAAGGCAATCTCCTGAGCTGTGAAGTACTGCAGTAGAGTTTCCCTTTTTTATTAATTTTGTAGTGACCAGCATCCTAGAGGAACCCACCAGAAACAACCTGTTAAAACACAGGCTGAGGGCAGCTGAACACAGTGCTAGCTGGAAGGGCGAGTTGAGAGCAAGACCCCAAAGTCTCCAGGACTGGTAGCAAAATGTTACCAAGACATAGGGCAAACATAACAGGAACTGACACTTTCACTGACAAGTACAGAGTGCAGGTTCTGGCTTGAGCTATTTGTGGTGAACTGGGACAACTGATGCACACGACAATATGGAGGAGTGTTTGAAGAGGAGCAGCCTAATGCTGGTCCAAGGTAGCAGGAGTAAAGGTTTAGGTACTTGTGACTAACCCCTCATTTCTAAAGCTTTTACCTGTAAGCATGCTTGTTGGCAGCTGCTCTGAATTCACTCCTGGTAGGTTAGTTTGGGGGAGGTTATTATCTGTCCCACCTCCCCCTCCAACAGCACAGCTCTGCACTGGCATGCTGCAGGCCTGTGGTTAAGTGCTGCAATCTGGTCCTGTATGAAATACTCTGCTCTTTAGGTTTGTGGTACAGTAACTTGAGCAATCCCAGCTATGTGCGCCTTGTCATATGGCACTATAGAGTAGGAACACACTTTCCTACAGTTATTAATTTTCTTCTGCAACATAAAAATATGCTAGATCTGCCACTAGAGTTCAGTGTTTTCAGTTTCCCTGATGCTGAAGGGCAATTCTTGAGGGGCAAGTGCCTTAGATGAGGAAAAGCTTTTTGTCTCCAGCAATATTTCAAAGACATTTTTCATGTATTTAACATGCTGCCAGGATACATAGGAACACCTGTAATAGTTATCAAATGGAGGAGTCTTCTCTAGAAATGAGATTTTTCTCTACTGCCTTCTTTAGTTTGTCTCTAAACAAAATTATTCTTTTGGTACCTGACTGTCTACTTTTGAGAGACTGATCATACTGCACTGGAGAAGACATCTGATTGAAACTGTGTATATTGATTTGTTCCTTGCTGTTTAAAATTACAGGTTAATTCAGCCAAATATGATTAGAAGAGAGGAGCAAATATTTCTGTATAATCTTTGTCAGTTGCATATGAAGCGTTAATGTTTGTTGGCTTGCTTCTCTCTGATCTGCAAAGAAGAAGGTTAGGAAATATCTTTGGTCTCATCTTTCCTGTTATGATAAATAACTGATCTGTGGTCAGAGCTGTAAAGTTCATAACCTACCCAGAAAAAACTTAGGAACAAACCACTGCTGCTGCAACATTATGTAAAGTGGAAAACCTATTTTCCTGGGGAGGGGTGCTGCTTAAAGATGATTTCACAAAAGAGGAAGCCCTTGCTGTTTATCCTGCTTGATCCAAATGTGCAACATTTCCTGTGGCCAGATCTGCAGTAAAATCAAAGGGGGTAGCCATTTTCTGTGGTCTATTGCTTCCTATAGCATACCCATATGAGAGAGGAAGAAAATTGCCATTTGTTATAAAACTACCCCTAACCTTCCTTATCTGATTAATCAATTAAAAACGATGATACATTGGTAATAACCCCACAATGTCCAACTGATAATCTGTTTTTCACATCTGTCTGGCAGAACCACTGCCTATTTTAAGGTGACAGAAAGCAGTTCTACATATTCTGCAAGATGGAATTTATCCTTAAGACTTTGCAAACACAGAGAGTAGACAGCTGATAAAATCTTTTCTTGCTGGAGGTCATCAAGTGTTTGATTGTGCAAAATAGCTATATCTGGGGTTTTAGAAAATCAACGTGACTATTTAGAGCAGTGTAGAAATTAAGACCCTTGTTAATAATTAACGTGTATGACCAAATCTTGCAATCCTGTCACAGGTATAATCTCTATCGAATCTGGGAATTTTGCACATTCAGGTACTGTATTATCTTAATTTCTGTGGATTCCAATTATCCTGGAAGGTGCTTAGACACTCTATGGTTGGCAGCTTTATAAAAACAGGGTAGGGACAGAGAGAGAGACAGTCAGACTTCAGGTCTTCTGTCAAATGCATACAGACACAAATGCCAGCAAGCCACTTGCAGAAGTTGTGTCATTCGAGGCCAAAGGTTGGTGCCTTGACTAACACCGAGAACATTCACAGGCCGAAGAGTACACACATTCCTCACCCAGACTACTGGAGGGACTTCATTTAGCTGTATAGAAATATTTGCCAGTTACTTACAGAAAAGTCTGTGGCAGATGAAGGCGGCTATAGTCTTTCATGAGTGCATGTAGTGCTACCACACACAGAGAGAACTATATTAAGAGAAAATTATTTAGGTTACAAGGTCAAACACAGAGCAGGTAGCAAATGCCATAATTAAGATTACCTGCTTGACTTTGTGTCAAGTCCCCACTGTACCTGAATAAAATTACAGTCTTTAATTGCACCCTGTGCGTTTTATCTGCGATGGCTCCTACTTCGACTAAGCAGCACTCAGCAAGTCTGCAAAATGCAAAATGCTTAGTGGTCTCTAAATGGATTTACTGGAATACCTCTACAGAGTTTACCAAGGAAACGAGCCATGCCCAGTGCAGTAGAGAGCTGGCTTTCTCCTTTGTTTAGGATTGTAGTCTGGTGAGGAGGAGTTTCTTTAAAAAGTCTACATGTGTGCACAGTTACCCGCAGCCATGCACAGGGAATGCAGTTCTTCCCGTTTTCTTAAGCACTGAGGTAACTATGCCTCCTGGATCCTGCAGTCTGGTGACTTGCACCCCGTAAACACTGAAATGATTGATGAAATCAGTTGCCAGCTAGAGTCCTGGGTGGGTAACACAGGAGACGGAGGCAGGATTCCTGGATTCCACTTGTGTCTGACTCAGTGTGTGATCTTCAACAGCAAATGTAAGTCAAATCAGGGCATGCTCTGATCTGTCACGGAAGGCAGTTATGGGATTAATGAATGTTTGTCAAAGCTAGTTTAGTGAATACTGTAAAACACAGGCACAAGTAACTCTCGCGTGTTGGGTCCCATTTTATCAGGGACAGGCTGACAGAATTGACAAAGATGCTGCAGTGCAAGGAAATGCTATTGTTAGTCTGCTGAGAATATATGTTCCTTCTCAGTAGAAGGCATGTGATAGCGTTTTCTGCTCTCCCTTTCACTTAATCAGCCATCGCCATCCATAGTTGCCTGAATTCATTCATTGAACCCACATACCATTTCAGCTGCATCCTCCAGAGTTCCCCTCTCTTCGCTTTAAGTCTGCATCCCCACTCCATGTCTCACATAGCAAAGGACAGACCCAAATAATCTAAGGACAGCTACTTTGCACTAAGTCCAATTCTTTTGGGACAGGTCAGATTTACTTTTCATGCTCTGAACGACTTACAGGACTTGCACCACATTTCTAATATTTCCCTGAGGCTTCAGACTGACTGCCGCTGTGCAGAACAATGGCGTAATCAATGCAGGCACAGTGGGGCTGTCTAATTTGCCTGGAATTGGGACAAAATCCATGGGAAGAACTGGGCCAAAACGCATGTTCCCAGAGTGAGTGTCTACAACATGCAGTTGGGCTGATTCTTTGGGAGAGCAGCAGACTTGCAGAGCAGACTTGCAGAGCAGCTCAGCACACGGAGCTGCCTCAGAGCTCCTCCATCAATGCTCCCGCAGCAGCCAGGGGAAGGTAGCAGGGCTGTTTTCCTCCTTGGATAATCAACAGTTCCAAGATCAAAAAATAGAAGAAAATGCTCTTTATTGGATACTGTCTGCTCAGTGGTACTGGGAAGAGTCTGAAAGACAGACTTTAGTAATGGAATGAGTGTGAAGAGCATCCTACAGTGTGTGTCATTGTCTCCTAAAATCCAGGTGCCAACTTCCTGCCCAGAAATCAATATTCTTATTTGAAAATATCAAAATGCTGAAAACAAGTGTCCCAAATCTGAGACAACCTAAATGTGGATATGCTTTGCAAATTATCAAAGAAAAGAGCATTTGGGTTTCATTTAGATATTGACTCTTTATATTTTAAAGTATATCTCTCATAACTTTTTCCCCCCCTTGGTAAAATGTTTTCAAATTAAAATGAAACATTGAATTCAAAAATGTTAGCATGGATGTTTTGCAATATTAAAACATCGAAATATGTTAGGAGTCATGAAAAATGATGTAAAGTATTCCTATAATCAAAACTAATCCAGAACTTAGTCTGGCATCCATATGAATCACAGTAAAAATGAGTTGTTTCTTTATGCTGTTTCCCTTTCTTTCACTCACTGCTCTTTGCTGAAAAGAAGTTCATCAAGATTTTGTGTTACCTATTTTACAGTAGTTAACTCATCAGTTGGAAGTTAGTCAGAGATTAGGAAACATTATGAAGTTATCAAAAAACTGGCATGTTAGTATGAAATCAGTTAATCTTTAGCCTCACAGGGTAGAAAGAGGAAATGCAATTGCAACACTGAACTGTGTTTTACAGTCATTATCACTTAGAAAGCCCTTTAGATAATTCTATAATTAGCATGGGACATGTAACAGAGGGAAAAATACCTGACACAAGAGGAACTTGGTGAATGTTTTCATTCACAAGTGGGATTTAGCTGCCACGCCAGTGCAATCTGCTGAAACAGAGCTCCTTTAAGCACCAAGTCATAGTTTGTGATATCTTAGGGCAGCAGACACCTGGACCTTGACTGAGTGGCATGGCTTAAACAGCTGCTTGTGCTCATCGCTAAATAGCACATGTGGTCAGTCAGGAGCAAACTGTAGTCACCAAATGGTAAGCGAGACTTATTCCAGTCAGGCAACTGACTGTATTTGTCTGATTCTCAAAATACCTTTCAGTACAATTACTGCTTCAGTCAGATCACTGAATTAAAACCAACTCCGTTTATCACACATATTGATGTTTATATAGTACCTGTCATCACTCACTTAAATGGATAAAAATATGGATAGAGATTAATTCCTGCTCTGTATTTTGTCTTGAAATACAAACAGTGTTTTTAACTACTGATTCCTGAAGTGTGACACTTTAAAAGATTTACCTAATTCTTAAAAAGAGTTACCGGTGCTTAGTTCAGGATAGATTTGCTCCAGCATTATTTATACAATGAACAGTGTGTTTCAGTGATTTCATCTCTGCTGAGGAAACTCAATTAAGTTCTCAAGTGTTCAAAATCCAGGTTCTAATGCCGAATTGTGTAAATAAAAGATGACAAAAGAAAAGATGGGTTTGTTATTCTTTTAGCAAGGTAAGAAAACCACGTTGGTTTTCTTCTGTCATTTAAGAACAGTTCTTCAGAAATTGCCTGCCTATGGTTTTTGACTGGAAAACTGCTGTTCAGTAAAATTGTTGTGGGAAAACTTCTTTGTAGAAAATGTACTTTTAATTGGGGGAAAAAAAGAGAAAATCTATAAATGTAATTATTTTATCTAAAGGATGATGAAAATAAATTTCAACATTACTACTCCTAATATGAACTTAAGCTAAAGGACATGCTAATGAATATGCTTTGAAGGCTGAGCGGCTCTGGGAAGGAGGCAGTTTAGTAGCACCACCATGAACAGTGTATGATACATGGACTGGTATTGTACCAATGTAGGGACCCATATTTCCAGAATCAGGTATCTCAGTAAAGGATTCTGATCCCTAAACTGTCAAGAAAGTGTATAAATGCCCAGTTCAGGCTCCAGATCATCACCCTAAAGTCACAAATCTGGGATTCAGAGCTGCAGTTGTAATCAGGCAGCCAGCGAGTTAGAACCATCCTTCCGAGACCTGTCTGGGCAACGTCTCTGTTTTCCATCTGTAGGATATATTGGTGGGAAAACTCTTCAAGCCTATTTTGTAGCTTCTGTAGGCAGCTGTATCTTCTAATTCTACTCACATCTGAGATAAGCTTTTTCTTCTCCCTTTTCTTACTAGAATCCTGTTCTGGCTCTCATCTTCTCATGACCAGAAGCTTTCCTTCAGTTTCTAGCCCAAATACATTAATGGGTATTTTATACCTGGTTTTTCTTTAGTTGTCTTTTAGTTTCAACAGCTCTTGTAGTATCTCCCCCCAGAGTACCTACAGTGAGCAGTAGCTTTAATTTAGCTAGGGGGAAAAAAAACAAAAGAGCCAAACTCTGCTCAGAAAAGAGAATATAATTCAAAATCAGGCCATTTTCTCCTCCTCAGCACCAAGCCTCAGTAATTTTGCAAAGTGCTGTCAGCTCTGCTAGCTGCACCATCTCCTGCAGTAGTGTGGATCCAGATTGGCTGAGGAGGTGGTATTTCCTGCTTGTGAAACATTCCTGTGTAAGGAGGGGGCACTCTCCTGTTTAGCAAGTTATATCAATAAATTCCAACCAGAAAATGCCAACTGCATACCATGATGACCATAATCACTCCAGCTAGAATGCTTCACATGCTGCCAGAGCTATCAGAGGAAAGGCAATGCTCTCTGCTACTGCATCCGCCATCCTTCCAGAGCTGTTCACCAGCATGTCCTGTCATTCAAAAACTGATGAGGCATGTGTCAAACATAACAGAAAAGAGATGTTGTGTATTCATTGTATAATTGCATAGCTGAAAAGAGGTTACAAAATGGCCAGATAGCACTAAGCAGTAACCACAGGAAAGTAGTCTGTGAAATCTCTGTGGACCAGGTTCGATGTAGCCATTCAGTGCCACAGATTTAGACATCTGGGAGAGGTTAACCCTCATTTTGACTCACCTGTAAATCTCTTGAGTAATCTCTAGAGTATGCCCACATGAGATATGACTTGACTCTCCAGGTTAGCTGCATAGGCCCCACACCTGTTTACTCAATTGACCATGGCTAGCACGTGAGCATCCATGGTGCACTGAGTGTGCATTGCATGGCATGTAAATGTATAAGCTTTGGGCATGACTAGTTCTGCAGAACAAACCCCTCCAAGTGTTCTGGTCACATCTAACCTTTATATTTGTGTTTTCAATTCATACATTCATGTGTGTGTTCAGTGGGCCAAATTTTGTAAACAGACAAATGGTTGCAGTGCTTATAACAGATCTGCATTTGGATGTGTATGATTGCACTGTCAAAATACTAGTTTGTCACCATTAGCAATTGCTGACAGTATCATTAGTAATCTAACATTATTGGGTAAACAGGATTTTTGATTACAAGATTTTTATTCTCCCAAAGGTTAGAGTTTCAAGAATAGAAATAGTTATTCAGCATTTGATATCCAGCCAGACCAGCTGAATTTTCACTAAAAGAAATAAATCCAGCTAACACTAAGCAGGGATACTTTGTAAACTTAGCCAGACAACTCAAAACCTTGACCAGTCCCAAAGTGCAGATAATTTATGATGTGAAACCTCATACTATCACCACAGGACCCAGGGAAGAAGTTCAAGGGATACAACATATTTCTTGTTAGAAGCAGTATAAAATGACTCTATGCTGATGACGTTCTGATGTTTGTTACCCATCCAGATAATTCCATTAAATCTTTGCTTGAACTTGTTGACAAAGTTGCTTCAATATCTTCCTGTAATACTAATTGGACGAAGTCAGGGCTTATGCTAGTGAATGGTCTTTGCTCACTGCTAGAAATTAACTATTTAATTCTTAACTGGAAGCCTTAGGGTTTCATGCCCTCAAGGTATATGCTCAGTACAGCTGCTAAATTTAAAGGTTAGAATCACTAGAATTATCAGGGAAGTGTCAGCAGATTGATTTCCTTTAAATTTATCTTGGTGGGGGAGACTGGCAGCTAATAAGATTATGATTGTTCCAAAAAACAATTACGTATTGAACATGCTGCCAGTTGCTATAAATCCTGGAACTTTTCAAGAGATGGCTCCATTATTAGCAATGTTTTTGTGGAAAAATGAGAACCACAACATTGGCATTAGGAAAATCCTGGAAATTGATAAAAGCAAGCTTTTGTTTGGAGGCAGAGTATCGTTTTGGTTCTCACCTCCTGAAACTGAAAGAGGCCCTGTGTGGTTTTACCCAGAGGAAGCTCAAGCCCAGCCTTGTTTATTAAAAATTCGAGCTACAATGTTATCTCCCCTGAAGAATCAGGTTCCACGCTGGCATGATTCACCCCAGCTGGAGCCAAAGGGCTTGCTGCTGGCCTGACTGGGTGTAACTCCATTTTTGATGACATACACAGGGAGTCAATCTGCCCGTCTTCCAGAGTTTCACATCCATAAGGACATAATGTGTGTAAAATATATCCTGATCACAGTGCAGTCTCTGCTGCCAGGAGCAGCTCTGGAAGCAGACCTGAATCTCAGGGGTGTCCTGGGAGCACAAAGAGGAGGGGTTGAGCAAAGGGCAGAGACCGACTTGGTTCTTGCATCTCTCTCCCCCTGGTCTTCTGCTGTTAAGAACCCCCTCTTCATGCCTGTGGTAGCTGCAGAAATGCTTTCTAGAAAGGTATTTTGGGCGATATTCAGTAATAGTAATTAGAGAAAAATGGATTACACTCCAAACCCACATAACTGCATTCCCAATCCCTGAAAGTGCCTGTGATATGACAGTCCTAGAAGCTGACGAGCTATGAGAAGTCTCTACAGTATACTGCATTTTCCCATTATATTACATGCACAGGACTGATTCTGAGCATGTCCTCCCACAGGTGAAAATTGTCTTTTACTTCCACGTGTATAAGAATGCTCAGAACATAGGAAAATGAAAATCAATAAATATACCAACAAGCCTGTTAGAACTGTGAAATAAAATCTAAAATAGCAGTAGTTAGTCTATAAAATTCCTGGCATCTCTGGGATGACCTCATGCTTTTGTTGTGCTGGAATGACCTGCATCATTCACTTCCAGTTGTGTCTCTCAGGATAACCTGGTTTTCTCAAAACCAGCTCCAGATCAGAGAAAAATCCTGGCTCCACTGAAGTGAATGGGAATTTTGCTACACACAGAATCTTATCCCCAGATTTTCAAACATGAGGAGATGAAAATTTGGCTCTTATCTCTCCCTTGGGATTCTTGAATTAGTGGTTCAACTTCCAAAAGCTCTGACACCCACTGATTTCAATAGGAGCTGCTGGAGCTCTGTGAAAAAAGGTTGTTCATTTCCAACACTAAATATGGATGGTGGAATCTTAAAATTAGGCTCCTATTTTTGAAAACCTTGGCCCAAACCATTATTAATACCACACTACCACGTGTCCTGCATCTGTTGCCAAACACAACAGCATTCAGATCCACATCTGCTGTGTTCTCTAAATGTGGGAAACAAAAATGGTCTTTTAATCAGATTTAGATGAAAAGCTCTCTCTGAAATAACGATAGCCAGTTATGGATGGTCCATAATTCGCTATCAGTTAAAACATTCCCAAACAGCACAGAGGACAAGTGGTATGTGTATATACTGTTCCCAGAGAGCTCTGGTAATTGGAGTAATTTCAGTAATTTCCAATTTTAGAGGAAGTAACTGATCCTAAGTTGTTACCTAAAGTAATTCTTACTGACAGTATTATAGGCTTGAAACATTTTCTGCTATG
Source organism: Phalacrocorax aristotelis (assembly GCF_949628215.1). Lineage (NCBI taxonomy): Eukaryota > Metazoa > Chordata > Aves > Suliformes > Phalacrocoracidae > Phalacrocorax > Phalacrocorax aristotelis. The sequence continues at coordinate 12,158,336 of NC_134283.1, read as the reverse complement.
CCAATACCACAAACTAGCTGTGCAATTACAAATGTATTTGTCACTTCTGTATTTATGTTATTAACACTGGTAGTTTAAAAAAAATATTACTTAGGACAGTTTCAGCTTCTGTCCAAAAAAAAAAAAAGGGTTTGATATGTTATTAAAATCAGCATTAAGTCAGAACTCCTCTGATATAATCTTGCCAGAATTAATCAGCTAAATAGGGCTGGCTGTGATCTGAATTTGAATGGGAAACTTCTTGGTGTAATGTAAATGCTGGGGGAAGTGGTATTACTAGTTCTGTAGGTGGCTTGAGTCAATAGCCCTGCATTGCTTTTATATTGCATTGGGCTGCTGAGGGCACTGACTGTTTTTAATAAAAATTCTATGGGACATTTTGCAGAAGAATTAGTCCAGATGTTTTAGCTGGATTTCAATTTGGCTATCCTCTACTTATCTCTCTAGAAACAGCAAGAGTTAGGGTTGCAAAATATTTTCCATTACAATCCTTGTTTTTAGCAGGCTACTGATTTCCTGAACTGTGTACTTCTGTTTGCTGAAAGTTCTTGAGTTCGGCTTCTGTTGTGCAGTGGGGTACAGCTCTCTCTGTGCTATGGTTGAGCAAGATCTCTTCAGCCAGTTCTGTGTGCGGGAGAGGAACTTTTTACACATTCCCCAGTGTAAACTGAACTACCTTGTTGTGAACAGAGCTCTGGTAAAAATCTCCCTCCCCCCAAAATGGCTGAAGTGTGAAGTTTAAAACCTGGCACAAACAAGAAAATTGTGGCTAAATTATTATTAGAGCCAGATCTTTATACCTCTCATTTTATATGTGTGCAAGCAGCGACCCCGTGGACATCACAGGATCCGTTGGTAATATGGGCTACCGCTGCATGTGACAGGGCTATTGGGACCTGGCTCTGGCCAAGGAAGGCAGAGGCTGCCTTTGGTTTCTGCTGCCTTGAAAATAGGTCCCCTTAATAGTAATATTGCAAAGTAGTACCAAGACCCTGTCTCCTACATCCCCTAGGAAGCAAGAGACGGGTAGTGAGAAGGAAACCACACAAAAGCCTTGTTGCATTGCTACATCAGCTTTCTGCATTTTATTACTGGAGGCAGGGTCTGGCTCCTCATCTGTTTTTCATCAAGGCTGAACCCTGTGGTACCCTTGTATGTTTGGGCCATTTGAGGCTACCATAATAAAAACAATAATAAATAACAAATAAGCAACTGGAGTCTAAAGCTGTAGGATGAACTCCTTCCAAGTCCAAATGGAGCGAATGGTAAAGTCCCAGTGGACCAGGAGAGCCCTGGTTGCTAGTCCAAAAGCCCAGAGGTGTCTGTAGGACTCTGTCACAGGATGCACCAAAGCACACCATACTGCTGCGTGGTTCGTGCTTAGCAACAATGGCTCAAAGCAGGATCAGACCATTGCTCAAAGCCAGCTGCCCCACCATGCCGTCTGCCCCCGCTTCCTACCCATAGCTTTGGCCCATGCATTTCAGGAGGTCTTATCTTCTTGAGCTTTATTTCATAAGACTCCAACCTCTTTCGTCTTCTGCCTTGTCCCTGGCTTGCAGGGAACTCCCAGTGTTGCTGGGGGCATCCCTTTGTACAAATAATGTATATGCCTCAGTGGATCCTAAATATTCCTTATATTTTATTGTTGTGGTATGATGCGGAGAGGAAGCATTTACAGCTCAACCTATATTTCATTTCAGGGCACTGAATTTCCCTGCTGTTTTATAGTGAAATGCATTTCAGAGCACAGTGAAGTACTGTGTTTGAAGATGACTGTGACAACACACTTTGCATTGAGGTATTGGATTTGTCTTTTTTTGGGGACTGAAGGTCACTTCAGCTCAAAGGCTGTTTTCACCAGCACTGTAGCAGGGAGCACCCAAGCATGGTCCAGTTCTTGCCCTGGTGCTGTATTAGCCTGTCAATCTGTGCTAGCCAGAGCTACAAGTGACCCAAATGAAAAAAAGACATGAAGCGTACTTGACAAGTTTTCCCCTTGCTGCTCAAGCATTGGTCAATAGTGTGTAGCCTCCAAATTTTGGAATATTTGACAGGTTCAAAAACTGAAAACCAGAGGCTGCACCTTTAATACCAGTTTAGAGACATGTATAAAGCATCTGGTTACCCCTGTCTGGGAAGCTAATCCACAGAGAGCTGAAAGTATCTGGCAAAGAAACACATTTTGCCTTGGGCTTGATTTGGGGAGGGGAAAAAAAAAGTAATATTTCCAGTTTGTTAATCAGCCTTTGGCAGCCACGGAGCACTGCCTTGTGGGATTACTATGTTTATAGGCTACAGCATGCATTGCAACTGAGGACTTCTGAATACCTGCTCAATGCCTGGTTGATGTGCTGGCGAGGACAAGCACTGTGCTGAGTTTAGGCAGAAGTGAAGGCCACATTTGTCTCCCAATTTTTTCAGTTATAAAACTTAGACGTGCTCACATTTCATCCGTATGTACCATAGTAATGTGCTATCCATTATGTCATGTTGTATTTTAGATCCTAGAATCCTAGAATGGTTTGTGTTGGAAGGGACCTTTAGAGGTCACCTAGTCCAACCCCCCTGCAGTGAGCAGGGACATCTTCAAATACATCAGGTTGCTCAGAGCCTGTCCAGCCTGGCCTTGAATGTTTCCAGGGATGGGGCATCAACCACCTCTCTGGGCAACCTGTTCCGTGTTTCACCACCCTCAGAGTAAAAAATTTCTTCCTTATATCTGTCTGAATCTACACTCTTTTAGTTTACAACCGTTGCCCCTTGTCCTGTCACAACAGGCCCTGCTAAAAAGTTTGTCCCCATCTTTCTTACAAGCCCCCTTTAAGTATTGAAAGGCTGCAATAAGGTCTTCACATAGCCTTCTCTTCTCCAGCCTGAATAAGCCCAACGCCCTCAGCCTTTCCTCACAGCAGAGGTGCTCTATCCGCAGCTCGTATTTGTGGCCTCCTCTGGACCTGCTCCAACAGGTCCATGTCCTTCCCGTGCTGAGGGCTCCAGAGCTGGACGCAGCACTGCAGGCGGCGTCTCATCAGAGCAGAGTAGTGGGGCAGATCCTGTTACCAAATTTCTCATTGATAATAGCAAGAGTGACTGAAGATGATGAGGGATTTTTAATATATCCACATGGTGAATAGATATGACCTGTGTGAAAATGGCTTTTCTATTTCTTCCTACTTTACCAAGGCTGTTTTCTTTTCTCAGGTTTTTCCATTTTAGAAGTCTGTTACTACTGGATTTTTGCTGATAGAGTATCAATGTATTTGAAGGTAATTCTATTAGGATTCAATTGCATATGAACAGTTTCACACACGCATTAAAAATTAATTATTTAGTACTGTACATAGTTTATCTTATTTTAGGGTTCCTGAGAAGCCAAAGGCAGGACCTTAGCACTCAACCACTAGCTTTTGAAAGGAGCCTGTTGTTGACAGAACCCAAGCTGGTTTGTATATTCTGGCTGTACAATTGCTATAAAGAAATCTGGGAGGCTGGGCAGTCATTCTTACAGGGCATTGAACTGATTCACTGTTGAAAAGGAATTAGGCACCCAGGTCTTATCAGTGTCCTGAACACTGTCCCCTTAACATGTACTTGATGAACAGTCTGTATTAACGAAGGGCCCATTTTTCTGCTGCCCACATCAGCATCTCCCAGAGACTCCCAAGGGGAACTTGTGCAGGGAAAGATGCAAGTAAGATGAGCCTAACATGTAAAACCAGAAAAAGTTATGAAACATAGTTTAGGGCCTCTGAAAGGTTTCCTCACAGAGAAACGCAAAAGCAGCTCAGCACGGTAGCGTAATCGTAACAGTTGATTGGCCGTAAGCCACAGCTCCATGCTGTTGCAATGTGCCTTTTCTGCTGTTGAGACACGCCATGATAGGAAGCTCTGACATAGCCACCAAGTAACAGCAGCAGACCTGTATCAGGGTCCTTCCTATTTTTGAATGTGGGTAAAAATGCCTGGAAACAGAACTGGAAGCAGGGTTTTTATAAAACACACAAGAACAGGGGCCTGGGATGAGAGGGACCATGGCTTACCAGAAGAGGTCTTCCTGCTGAAAAGAATAATAATGGACTGTGAGTAAGATTCACCTCAGAGACACAGAGAGTGTCCACAAGACAAGACACTCACTGATGAAGCACACATTCGTGTGCCACATGCCCAATTCATCATTATTTCAAAGCCATTTCACCATTGTTTCTATTATAGCCCATTGTAATAGGCTTAGATGAGAATTATGTATGGCATATTCATTCTTAAAATGGCCTGGGGAAAGAAGAGCATTGACATATTACAATGACAGTATAAGGAGTGCTACGAACTCCAGGTGAGGTGGAGGGCAGTATGGATTCCTCTTGTAATTGCTAAGCCCAGCACAGGTAGAAGCAGTGTCAAATCTTATCTTCAGTTATTTTTTTCTGGGAGCATGATTGCTAAAGTTAGTATCCCACTGAGGTAGGCAGCATTTCACCTTTTGAGCAGCCCATTCTGCTTCCATGTATTAGCACTTGGGAATTATTACTTCCTACTGATTGTAGGCTGTAGTACCATGTGTTGATGGTTGCACCCAGCCCTTGATGAAGATATTAAAATATTTTTAAAAATATTATTAACTTCTAGCTCACCCATATCCTTATTCCACTTTGTGCAGGAAAGAGATGAGAATGCAAATCTGCAGCCTAGACTTAGCCAGACTTCCATTTTGTGGTCATCCCAAATTCTGGGTTTTAAAGCTTTGCAGCTAAAATGGAGATTAGTGTCAGTAAAGTTGCTGTAAAGATGCAGAAATGAATAATCTCATCTCTAGAAATAAGGACTGAAACTTATTTAGGAACAATGCCTCTGTATGCCTTCTACATATTTGGTGAACACTGGGCTACCAGACTGTTCATCAGGGATGGTTCTGGAGCGATTGATTTACTTAAAGCATCATGTCACTTACTAATGCAATGCAGATCTCTTTTAAGGCATGTGATGCTTTCCAGAGCTGTTGAGCTGCTGTAATTTGTCAATGAAATCAGAGAGATGCGGGGGCCTAGTATTAATTTCCAACACTATATAGATGTATCTTAATACAGGGTTTAATTAATGTTCAAATTAATCACCAAGTACTTGTTTTTTCATGAACCAATACATATTAAATTTTGATAGTCTGATGGGAAGTGTTCTACTTTGTTTCTCGGCAATACTCTATTCAGTTTTTATCATCTGTGATAAAAGCAGCTTAGTCTTATTATTATCCCAGGATTTGGGTGACAGTAGGGAATGCATTGCAGTGAAGCTGAAGCTTAGCTGAGAGCAATTTTACTATTACAGGCACGATTACTGTCCATTACAGATTCCAGGAATGAGCACAACCATAACTTTAATAGGTGACTATGTTGCAGCAGCATAAAAAGAAAAATGGCATCCCTCCCTCAGCTCAGAAGAACAAAGAAATAAATAAAAGGCTTTTGGTTGCATGCTCTGTATTAAACCCAGGCAGTCCTGAAGGCATTTGGCTCTTCAGTGGAAAGCAGCCCTGGCTCCTCCGTCTGTTGCAGTTTCACTTGATTTAGAAGACTATTTAAGGCCCTTGTCCTGCACAGTTAGAAAGAAGCACCTGTGCAGAATGCTGTTAGCTTCAATGAGTCTGCTTGGGATCTCTAGGACCTGTTCCCCACAGAAGTGCCCAGGTGCCAAGGTGTGTCTGACCCCTTGCAGCCACTCTTTTTGTCCCAGAGAAAGGATGGGCATTTCTGTGAAAACTTGGACAGTTCTAGGCCAAAAGTATAACTGAAGTTGAAAGGGATTTTCTTTTTTTGCTGTTTAAAAAGCAGCAACTAAAGTTGTTTGCATTTACTTTCTTTACTACTTTAAAGAAAGCATTTTTTCACTAGAAGTGGAACTCAGACCAAGATCCCATTTCAGGAAAACACTTTGCTATCCAGATAGCACTAAAGTAAATTTGTGATTTTAAGCAACCCCACAAATGCCGTTGACTTTCCATCTCTTTAAGAGAATTGTTTAGGCAAGCAGATGAAACAGGTCAGAAACAAATATGAAGCTGAAAAAAATAAATCCATTTACATTGCCTATAACCAGACAACAGCACAAATGCCAACTAAGGAAGAGAGCAAGTCCTGAAAGTTAAACTGCTCTCTTTTTTTTCAGCAAAACTCTTTAAATAATCTTAAAGTTACAGTCAGTGTAAGAAGAATGGACATGATACTGTTCAAGTTTCTTTATGAATATCTCTTCATATCACACTTGTGTGCATAAAAAGTACTGACGGTGAGTTACTCAGTGAAGACTGTTGAAGTCTAATGCCTTACTTGACAAGGGTTCTTCATTTTCTTGCAACTTCACTAATTAATCCAGCTATTGTATGAAAAGGGAAACTGTCTATACAGGTTCTAGACAACATGATTTCCATGCCTACATTTTGTAACTTTTTAATTAATTTGTGTTCTTGGAGTAACAATATTAACATAATTTCTTGCAGAGATTTAATCGCATACGACACTTTAGCTGCCCAGACATTTGTATTTGAATAACTGTATAAGGTTACTCATTAGAGCAGGATCTCCAAATGCAACAGACCGGTTTTCCTTCCCAGACGTCTGTCCTCCTGTCCTCAAGTAGCCTTTTGTGATTGTTTGGCAGTGTGTTTAATTTATGGAATATGACCATAGGAAATACAACAGCATTTCTGAAGGAATAATGGAGAAATTGCCTTCTGTGCCTGATCTTCCAGTAGGGGACCGGCAGCGCAAACATGCCTTTGTTTCCCTAAGGCGTTGTGGCTGTGAGTGACCCTGAGCAGGGGTTGAGTGCACAACCTGGATGGGCTCAGGCAAGCGGTTGTGCCAGGGCATGGCATGGGCACCAGCACTTCGCGCTTCACACAAATCTATGCCCCGCCCGGATGTTACCACAGACCTCTGGCCTTAGAAGTCAAGTCCCTGGCCACCAAATAACATTCATGAATAATGCAAGAGCAGAGAGTTGATGGCTGAGACGCCTTACCACTGTCACTGACTTAGGCACGGTTCTAGCCAAGTTACCTGTCTTTATACAGGTCCATTTATAAAACAGGGGTAACTGCAGCCCAAGTGCTTTACTGAGCTTGGCTGAAGTATGGTGATGTGCTAACGTTAGAGAATGTGGTGTATAACACAATTTTAAAAACCATGCACGTGCCTGGGGTCACTACAATAGGCTTTATCTGTGTAAATGACACAGAGACATAAGTGGTGAATTTTGATTTTTAAAGTACACCTCTTCAAAGAATTCTGTACAAATGCATTTGCAGGCACTCTGGCTGTTTTCAGCATTCATATTTGTAAATGTGAAGGTCCAAGGCATAATTCAATGGTGTTAATTCTTATTTCACTTCATGGGAAAAGAAACAGAACAAGGAGTTAAGTGCTTTTTTTTCTTTTCTGTGTAAATAATCCAACCAGTTTAAATGTATATTTATTCTATGTTTGAAATAATGCAAACTATTCAGAATGCTATGAGAGCTATGAAAAACACAGGGCTTGGAAAACTGGCAGTTTTTGTGGTTTTGGGGTTTTGAGTAAAGTTTCACAACCAATCAGCCCAGAATAATGTCCAGTAAAGACATTTCTGCTTGTTAGTCTATTTATTTGTTTATTTTGGCATTGTGAGCCAAGGCAAGACACATTTGGAGGAAGGTCAGTGAAAATACTCCAGATCAGTCAAAGGGTCTGATCCTGCAAAGTGCTGAGTACCTGCTGTCATCGGGGAGGGGCTCAGCACCCCTCAGAGGTGGTGGACACTTGCTCAGGACCAGGCCGCAGCGCAACCTGCCTGATCAGGCAGTGTGGGTGCTTGCAGCCTTCCTGAGGAATTTGCACAGAAAAGAAAATCAATATTGGATCCATTTGACACTTTACTTTGGCGGCCCCTGGTTTCTGTGTGTCTCCTTCTCTGCTGGTGGCCCTGATCTCATCTGCCTCACTGGAGATCTACCCTTTGCTTGATATTTTGTGTCTTCCAGCAGCCTTCCCACCCCAGAGCCCAGCCTGCCCCAGTGGCGACGCCTGAACTATTAACCGAGCACTGGCAGAGACTTCGAAGGGAGTGGATGCAGTCTGTGGTTCCTTGTTCCCCTCTCCCCAAAATGTGCTAGCGTGTGTGATACAATATTGGGTTTAGGGCCCAGGGGTATTAGGATGAATCGAGTTCAGGAGGGGAAATCTCCCCGGGGGAATATGTTTGCTCAATGGTTTGCTCAGCTCATTCTGGGAATTTCCAGCAGGAGAGGCTCCTGCTCAGCTGTCACCAGGGGCCTGCCCAGGGAGGGCTGGAGGATGGCTCCAAAAGGACTTAGGTGTTCCCTGGGGAGCACAGGCAGTCCTGGGGCTTGGGGTTTGTTGTTCCACTGTGTTTCACCCACTCTTGTCCACAGTGGTGCTGAGGCCCCAGCACCACAGGGAGCCGAATGGCTGTCCTGCCAGTGGAACCCACCAAGAGCCTCCTCAGGCAGGCTGTGCTTTGGCATGCCGGGGCAGGGAGCCTTGCATGCAAGGTCCGAATCGGGGGTGCTTTGCCCTGCGGCTTTTGTTTGTGTCCCTGCTTGTGACAGGCATGTTGCAAATATCCGCCACCAGGAGGTCTCTGGAGAGGAATAAACAGTTTTGAAAAGTAAAGGCTGCTTCCCCATTCTGCTCAGTCCCCCAGCTCCTGGCTCACTAGTTGGGTCCCTGCGGGTATCCCGGCAGCTGTAGGCCCACAGAACAGTCTTATCCCAGTGAGATTTTTTGTTTCCTTGCACCAGCCACCAGCCTTGCCAGCTGGCCTTGTGGGGCACCCATGCACCAAGGGGCCCTTGTGGGTGTAGGGACTGTGCCATGCCAAGGTGGCAAGCACCAGCAGCCACCCTGGTTCCGGAGGATCCCAGAGGAAAAGCTGTGGCAATTTTCTGAGAGCACTGCCACCTTGTGTTGGTCCATCCCACACTGCAGTAATGCCATGTCCTGGCATGGACCAGCAAATGTGCTGTCTACAGAGATCGAGAGATCATTTCGTGGCCCGAGGTAGCTGTTTGACACTGATGACTGTCCTCTTTAGTGGTGTTGCTCTCATAGCTGCAGGAGCAGAGCCTGTCTGTGCAGCACTGTGCACGACACTCCTATGCATGAGCCAAGGGTGATGGGGCGAAGCAACTGTTTCCCTTTGGATCCTGAATGTCCACAGCACAGGGTGGATGTCTGGGCAACGAAAGGAGCCTGGAATACCATCATCAGTCCCATCTAATAGCTGATTGCTCTGTACAATATGGGAAGAGAAGCCAGACAAATTTTTTGTTGGTTTGTTTTTCTTTTTTAACCTGAAAGGTCAATTCTAGTTCTTCCCATCCTTTCCTCTGTGCCCAAACAGATTGTTCAGAGCTGCATGCTTCCATTGCGCACATTCTGCACTACATTAGTTTAATGGCACTGTCACTATGAATTGCAAACTTTCTCAGCTCCCCCCTGTGCTGGTGAAACATGGCAACATAAGGAACATCTGTTCTCTTACCCTTTGCTGAAAATGGGAAACATCATATTGCATTTTTGTTATTAGCCTTATTTGGATGCCAGTGGTTTTGTTTCTAAACACATCAAGGCAGCTGAATAACCTTAATTGAGTACTACAGAAAAAGCATGGTTTCATGCAAATACAGCTGCCAGCATAATTATTAGGACAATACTGAACTTCTATTCCTGAGATCAGTTCCAGTTCCTTGGTTTTTATATTGCTCCCTTGCTGCTGAATTTCATTATAAACATCTCCACACAAACCGATCTATAGTTAGGCAGTAAACAAGTTAAGTCCTTAATTTTTGACATTAAAAAGCCAAACAAACCTAATGATTACAATGTGAATTTAAGCCTTTATTTATACACAAAGTTAATTACCTAATCTTTACTAGGAATACCTACCATAGGTAAATCTCTTTCTTACATGACTTCAAACAGTCCCCAAGATTTCTGGTGCAATTTCAATTAAAGACAACAGATTTCTGCAACTCTTATGGAAGACAGCAGTATGTGTAAATGGAATCAATTAATAATTCCCAGATTTAATTATAATGGATTCATTGTTATTGCATGATCAACCACAGCATGCAATGGGCTATTAAGCAAAGCACATATATGCAATTCTCTGTTCCACTCATTATATAGAATCACTTCATTATTAAGCTTGAGGGCAAGTCAGAGACCAAGAATACAGCAAGGGCATAAAAAGTGTCAGAATCTATTCCAACAATTTTGTCAGAGTCTTTCTGCACTGTGAGATACACGCATCCTTCATGATAAGCACACTTCTAATAGGCCATCGTGAAAATATTTCACTTTCATCTTATCTCCTTCACCAGCTTACTGGAGCATTCCAGAAAACTCTTAGCCAGGTGTGGCTTGCTTAATTTTTTGTAGGTTTGCCTAGATTTGGAGAGGTCTTTGGTGAAGCTTGAAAATCCTGCTCCTGGTGGGAATGATGGGGGTGCTTTTTACCCTGCAGATTTAATTAGGTTTTATTTTCTTTTAGACCCACAGCAGAATTCAAGGCTGCTTTGGATCACCCATGAAGTATGTTTGGTCTAATTCCTAGGAGAGATGTGCTCATTGTCACAGAACAATTGGACCTAGTGTCATATTAGTAACAGTTTCTCTTTAAGAAGGGCAGACTGTAAGACCAGCAGAGGTTTTGCAGGTCAGGATTGTGTTGTATCAGCAGAACTATTGTGGGGAGGCTTGCACAGCACGTGCCTGCCCTGTCTGGCTCAGTCCGTAGTCTTCACAACTAATAACATTTACTCCAAATTTAAAGAGGCACAAAGGTCAGCAAGCCAAATTTAGTCTAGGGGTATCTTTACTGAAGTCAGTAGAGCCGATAAACTTAGCCTGATATGTGCTGTTGGAAGAGTGAATATGGGAACAGTTCTTCAAGTGTTTATTTTCATTTTTACAATCACAGAACAAGGCAATTTGCAGCAAAATGTTGCATGCAACTCTGCTTTCAGAGCATAAGTCACAGAAGATGCCAGACTCAGTTTTTGGTTTAATTAACACTAGAAATTTCTACCAGGTTTGTGCTCATATCTGTCTCCCCCAGTACCTCCTCTCTGAGAAACAGACTCCCTGCGTACTATAACTGGTCTGATCATTTGACATGGGAAATCTGTACTGATGGTATGTACCATGGTAGTGGTGGTACATAGTTTTTGCTTCATAAAACTCATATTCCCCTAAAGCTTTATCATATCCCCTGGTATTATTGCAGTGGTCTCCCAGTTATCATAGTGTAATTGTCAGCTAATCAGTTAAACACATGCCTGGACCCCAATGCAGTCTTGCCTATGCCTCTAGCAACTAAAACAAAGGCAAAACTGCCTGTGAATTTTTGGGTGATTTGACATTAACCAGGATAAAAGTTGTGCATGCAACTGAAAAGAGCCAAAGACTGTGAAAATGAAGAATGAGCGCTGTCCTTTCAAGGGAAAATTGGTATGGCAGAGTTTGTTCACTGCTTTGCTTGACCTATTTTATCCTATTTTAACAAATCTGCATTAGTAATTTTGTAGTGGTTTGTAGTTTGAATACAGTGTGTGCTATGCTTTATTTGTGATTTGTTATTAGTAATCAGTCCTGAATGCACTATTTGCAGAGCCTGGAGCTGAGCATTCGTTTTCAGTGCAGTTCAGCATAGTATGTTCCCCATCGTCCCATTTGGAGCTCTGATGAAGAGAACACAGACCTAAGTCCTCTTGGAATTAAAGTCTGTGGCCATCTGTTTTATGAATCAGAGAGGGAAACTTTAATGCAAGCAATGCACCCCAGTGTCCTGAAACACCAAATTGTTGGAGAATCCCTATTTTTTAAATCTTTCCAAGGAGATTCATGTCTTGGCGATGGATCTGAGACCCTTCCTCCCCTCTAACCAAGATAGTTCCTAGGAGTTGGCCTGGGCTGTGACTCACGTCCTTCCAGGCCAGCATCACCGCTTGCTCTATGTGACAGCCAGGGCACCCCTGACTTCCCCAAGCCAAGTAGGGGTGACAGGAGTGTCATGGAGCAGCTCCCCCACACTGTGACAGGGCAGTACCCCAGTGCCACGTGGCTCCCTTCCTCTTTGCAGCCTAGAGCAGGGGTGCCAGGCTGAGACACCGAGTGCCCTGGCAAGGGTAGCTGGCACAGCCAGCACAAGTTGCTCCATCGCAGAGAAGGGAGAGAACAGGAAACAAGCGGTGACTCACAGTCCACACTCTCCCCGCTTTGCTTTTGAGGCAGCAGAGCCATGCACAGCCTCTCACTTGGGGCAGGCTGCTCCGGCACAGGCTAGTCCTTGGTGAAATTCATTGCATCTGGTGCTATTCATTTCCTTTCAGTTTTTATCTAGTCTTTCTGGGCTTCCTGTTAGCACCTAACGCCAGTCAGGACAGCACAGTGCCTGCTGCCTGCTGTGAGTTTGCTGTGCAGAAACCAGTAGGAGCTAGTGGTTAGAGCAAGGGGCTGTGATTCAGCTAGCATGAGTTTTGGTCCATCCTCCCTGTGCTTTTTCATGTTCTTGCTCTCCCAGGAGGTGTGGTGCCAGGGATGAAGAGCTGGGGCACTGGGGGATTTCAGTGAAGTCTGTGGAGTGGATCCTGTGTTTCTGCCAGAAAGGGCTGTGGGAAGCAAGCAGCAAAGACAAGAAAGTAATCTGTAAAATGCGGTTTCTAGTTTTTTTTCTCACTTGTCTCCCCCTTTGATTATCTTTTACTTATGCTGATATAACCATTCACTTGAATATTTTCGGCTTTTCTCAGGCCTGTGAACCTTTGTTTTTATAGGGTGAGCTTGTTTGCCAGGCAGGTTTTCCTCAAACTCTCCCAGTGCCAGTAATTAAGGGATTATCGTAATTACCTCACTGGTGCAGATATTGAGTATTAGCGCTTTGGCTGAATGTGCCCACTTTGATTTCTCTACAGCGACGCTAGGTAGGCTGTGGCTGAACTCTGCTCTAAATCAGTACAGTGTCATTAATGACAGCACTCTTACAATGGGCACTTTTGTGCTTAAGAAGCTTTCTATACCTTAATCCACCTGATGCAAGCTACACATGCAAATGTATTACAGGTACAATTTACTTCATGGCATTAACAAATCATAAAAAGAGATTCAGACTGTACTATGAAGTGTTTAATGAGCTGTGGGTCAGATTCTTGGAGCTGGCCAAACTCCACTGGCTGCAAGTCAGGGCGTAATGCTTTCCTTTCCCTGTCCTGTGCCTGGCACTAGCCTGAATGCTCTGCTCCTCCCAGGCTTGAGTGTTCTTCTCATTTACACTGGCCTTCAGGGGTCACAAGGAGTTGAAAAATATTGTAGACTCTTTGTGGGTGCCTTTTGTCCGTGCAGCTGCAGCAGGGATGGCGTGGCATGCCGCTGACTGCCATTGCGTTGTGGTCCAGGTGCAGGGGAGGCCACAGCCAAAGCACACGCATCTGCCACCCTGAGTGGACAAAACACACTGGCAAACATGCTCTTGCAAATTCTGAGCAGAGGCCTTACCTCCGACTGAGTGCTAGGAGGGAGCAAATCAGCTCTGCTGAAACTGCTGCTTTTGTGGTTCAGCGTGTCCAGCACACCCACCTTTCCAGGCCTGTTCTCAGGGACTGCTGTGCCTTCCCACATCTGGCTCTTTCATGATTGGCCTGAAATGGCCTTTGTCCTAATGGCAGCTTTTCCATTGCACTCAGGGTCCTGAGGTGATGATAACGGTATGTTTCCCTGCAAGCTATGCATGAGAAGCTGTGTCTTGTTTTGCATTTCATCTGCTGTAATTAAACTGGTGATGAAACCATTCAGGACCTGAATACCCTTCCACTGTGGTCAATACGAAGCACTGACATTCATGGGAACAGAGCCTGATCCTCAAGTTCCCTTGCAGATCATTATTCTTCATCCTGCGCTATGGCCTGCTCCCTTTCTAAACCAGCTATAAAAGCATTTGTGCTATAAGACACACTGTGCCTTGTCTGCACTGGGAGAGAGCCCACACTCTAAGTGCATGCTCCTTATTCACAGATGACCAGCCCAAAGCAATAAAAATGCTCATAGAGAAATAATCTCTACCATTTCTACAGCCCTTAATTTTTGTTTGTCTTTCTGCCGTAAAGGCTGTATGTTATGTATGCCATCTCTGCTTGCTTCCTGTTCCTGACCAGCTGTGGATTGGTGATAGCATCTTCAAGTTGGTGGACTTCCTCTTCTTGTCTTTAATCTCTTTTGGTTTCAAAATGGCCCCCCACATTTACAGTTACCAACCACAGCAAGCAGACAGCAGCAGCTGGTAGCCAAGCAGACAACACTGAGTACGTTTTAAAAACAGAGGTCTGTTCTTTAGGGTATATAAGAGGATTTAGTGCTAAGATTTAGTGAAACTCAGAGTAATTTCTGAAATGTTTGGCAGTTAATATCTCAAATGTGCTAATTCTTGACATTTTCAAATTCACATTGGTTACAATTTCTCTCAGCTGTACTTGTAGGAACAATGATAGCCAGTGAGACATTTATGCTGCGTAGTGTACAAATTCAAAATGTAGCAACTTAAAGAGAATTTTACACTACATGAACATGACTTGCTTGCAATAGACTCCTTCCTATCACAGTATGCATTCCTTACCCTAAATCTATAGGCTGCAGAGCAGAAAAGCAGTGCATTTTCTTTAGTGACACCTGTACGCAAAGCTAGGCTAAACCCAGCCTAATGTAACCTCCAGTTCTTCAGAAGCAAAGCCACAGGTGATTTTGCTTCCTCTTCCTTTCCTTCTTCATTAAAATCTGGTTTCACAGGGCACATAGCCTGACTGAGCTGCAGAGCAGATGTTTTGAAGAAAGTCCTGGCCAGAAGCCACTTTGTGTCTGTTTCTGGTTGGTTTTGTTTTAAGATAGAGAGGGAAATGTACCTTATTATATATAGGTGTTTCTTCCAAGATGTATGAAAAGAAAGAACAAGTCAGGAAATCCAGAATTTCTTCAGTTGGTGCTGCAGAGCTCCCCAGCTGGGAGTACACCCAACATTCAACTTGCATAGCTGAAGCATCCATGTGTGTCGAGATCATGAAGATAAAAGGAATCAATCAGTTTGCTGTTAGTATGCACTATTAATTACCAGCTGTTTCTTGAACTGATTTTTATGTTACAATCATGTGATTCTACTAATGCAGTTATAATTCTGCCTTGTTAGCATCAGAGTCTAAACCTGGGGTGGTGGTAGCAATTTTTGCTTCTGAGATTTCTTCAACCATTACCTATTGGTGTGCCTTCAAGTCACTGCAAGTTCTTGCTTCCCTTACTTCAGCCACAATCCCAGACTGCAAGCTGTTTTACTTAAGTATTTTATTGTAATAGTTTTATTTAAGGATGTTATTATCTGCTCAGTGTTTCATTGAGAGGGAAGTTGTATTTATCATTTGGGAATTGTGGCCACAACCAGGAGATCTATATTCAGTTCATGATATTTCCCCAGACTCTTCACCTTAGGCCTCAGCCCTGCAGGGTCTGAATGCCTTGGGCTAAAGCCAGTTGGAGGTTGGTATGATCAGTATCATGGACTAGTGGAGGACAGTAGAGGGTTTATCTTCTCTAATCTGTCATCTTCTCTTATCTCTTGCTTCACTTATAAAATGTGGACTGTGTTGTAGAAGTTTCTTTATCAGCCTGGTTTTAGGGTTATTGGAGCAGCTCTGGTCCTAACTACCTTCTGTTGAAACCCTCATACCTTCTGGACTTGATCCAAAATCTAGTCAGGACAGATCAGGCCAAACTCTCTCAGGCTGGAAAAGATTACACTGTGCAAGTCTGATGACAAAAACATCCTCAGATTGCCCCAGAGCTTACCAGCAGCTGTAGCTGGACCTCCTGCCCCAGTGTGCTTGCAGCATAGCCAGGCTCCCAGGCTAAGGATAAGAGAGTCATTCTGTGCAGCTCTCACTTATCTCCTCTTTTTTGACTCCAAGAGCCAGGATGTAGATTTTAGATCCTTTACCACATTTTGTATCAGTAAGTGCCTCTTGTCTGATGCTGCCTTCTGACAAAGTAGCTCCTGCATCCATTTCAGCTGGTTTTTCAGAGCAGCGTGCCCAGCAGGGAGGACTCTCAGTCAGGCCAGTGTGTGGTAAGCCCACACCACTCACCAGAGTAAGGTCAGCCACTCCAGTGCAGTGTACCACAATGGCACCCACCTCCCTGGTAGGCTGCTGAGTGGCCTTCACTGCTGTGGCCTCTGTCCTTAGGCCTTTTATAGAGTCTGTGCATCAGGACAGTAATCCAGGAGGTGAGAGGCCAGTGCCTGAGCTGCTGTGCCCTGCAGTAGCAGTGGTGAGATCGATGTGGTATTGTTAGCGTGGGTATCACAGCCACTATCTTATCTGTCTAGCCTTTAGTAAATACCCTGCATGTTGCATGGTCATTTCATCTCCTGGTTTTACAGAATCCCCTGACTGTCCAGGAGGCACCACAGCTGCCATCTAGGAATGGCCAGCAGCTTCCTTTGAGTACATCTGGATTTTGTTTGTCAAAGGATTACTTCCCACCCCCTGCCCTCCAAACTCAGGACGGGGAGACACCAACCAAAGGGGAAGGAGAGAGTGGGCAGACTGCTCAGCCTTGTCTCATTGGCCTGATGCACACACTCCCTCTACCCCCATCTGATCTCTGTGACCTGCTAATGCAGAAGTCAAATTGTCATTGGCAACAACCCATGTTGGCCTGAAAGCCGCAGATTAGCTTCTGAGAAAGCCTGACGTAAATTTTCATTCTTATTACCAAGTCTACAGGGAAGACACCCCCCATATGCCTCCTCCCTCCCCTTGGTTCAAGGATTTAAATTTCCATGTAGTAGGTGGTAGTGGTGGACATTATACATGTGCTTGAATGGACACGTTTAGATGTGAGCCATGGAAGAGCTGGTCTGCTCTCCAGGATGCCTCATCCTTAGTTCCCTATTGAGATTCCATATATGCACAGCACTGACTTTTCAGAGATACTGAACCAATGGGAGCTGTAGAACCTCAGCTTGTGTTTCAACCCAGAGGTACTTTGGTTGCCACTGAATATTATATCAGAGAAATATTTAATGGTAGAGAAAGAAAGAATACCCTTTCTCTGATATGTGCAATGCATTCTCAAGAGCTCAAATCTGCTACCTTTGCTTAAGCTAAACAGTACTGTGTTATGTTATGTAATGTTATGTCATGTCATGTTATCAAAGGCTGAATACTGATTTTTGCCAAACTGGTTTAAATCCAGCCTTTCTCTACTGGCTTCAGGGAAGGCATTCTGGATTTATCCCATTGATTGAGAGGTTCAAAGCAATCATAGCTTCACACTTCCAAAGCCATTACGTTTAATCTCATCAATATGAACTGAACACGCAAGCAATGTAGGAACACTAACAAATGGGGAAAGTCTGCCCTGAAAGCCTAGTAAGACCTGCCCTTATCAGTCCAGGACATATAAATCACTTTCTTTTCCAGCTTATTTAACCTTGGCCAGTGGCTTTATGCCTCAGTTTGCTCCGTATCCAAAAATGTGTCCAGTTGCTTTCTTGATGCATGGCTAAGGCTGTCTTCTATCGCTGACTCTGTCAACTGGGTAGTATCTCAGCCCCTCCTAGTTGTGTAATTCTGACTCAGTTTAGATATATTATTCCCCTTTTGCTTTCAAATGAGTTATCTCAGAAATGGCACTGGCACCGTGAGGTCCTTTTAGCTTTCTGGTTTCTGTGTGTCTTTCCTAGAGGACCTCTAACTTTTTACTAATTTATACCTCCCTTACACTCCCCATCATCATGTGTGCAGCTGCTGTTAGAGTGCACAAGACACACATGCAGGAGGGAAGGAGAGATCCAGATGCTCTTTATTGTGAAAACTCAAAGCTCAATTCAGTGAGTGGTTCTAACACTAAGAGAAGCTGCAGAGACGCCTACAGCTCAGCCTCACAAGTTAGTGTGTGCTGTGGGTGCGGGGCACCCATGGGCTGCTGCAGCTCATATCCCTGCTCTTGTTGAGCCTTGGGATTGAAATGTGGCAGAGGCTATGCCACTGCTGTCACATTTGTTCTTTTGTGGCAGCTGAGAGCTCCAAGCTGGAGCTCAGAAGTGTCTGAAGTACATTTGATGGAAACAGCAGGAGAATGAGCAACTGGAGAGAAGGGTCTGTGACCAAAGGGACTTCTGAGACAGGCTGCTGGCACTGACACTGTAACAACAGCTTGTCTAAGCTAGGCTGGTCTAGGGGTGTGAATGTTTCAGTATAAAGCTCTTAAAGGGACTAATTACCATTAAACCAGCCAGAGTGCTGAAAATTAAATCCATGCGCTATGTATACTGATCTTACCTCCATAAGGAGATAACCTTTGTCATGATGAGTCTCAGATCTGCTGTGAGTGGGACACGATGCTGCTGTATAGTCTCTGCATGTACGTGGCAGGGACGGCAGAGCAATGCGTTCCTCCTGGTGTTCATTCTTGCATAGGAAGTGTGAGAAGATGCTATGATTAGTACTAATGTGTTTTAAATGGAGCCCAGTGTACCTTAGGTGATCAATGCACATATTCTAGCACAGTGGGCTGTATGGAGTAGATGGCATCATGTTGAGTGCAATTATGCAGATATGTAGTGTTTCGATAATGTATTGCTGTTCTAGAAGACATTGTATAAAACTCTGGGTTCATTGCAAAAATGTCCATTTTTGCTGTCACTGCCAGCTTGCCAGACTGTTTTGTCGTCTGCTCAAAGCTTGTTAGGGCTTTGGAGTGCTGTGCACGAAAATCTCTTGGAGAGATGTGTGTTGTGAATTACAGCCCTGGCAGCTATCAGAGGGTGCATGCTGAGGTGTAGCATTAATATTTATTTGGAAACAGATGTCTTGTTTATTAGCCAGGACACAACGTTGTTGTGTTAGATGTTGGGGGGTGGGAAAAGTGGTCCTAAGAACTCATGGTCTTTATATAGCAACTATTAAAAATATTGAATATCATTCTAAACACATGAATGATTTAAAGGAATAGGTAGAAGAAAAGTGTGGGTGGAGGGTAATGTGGTAATAAAATTTTTCCCCTGAACTGAGTGAAACATTTCCAACCAATGGCTGATGTACATATTTACATTAGCTGCGGTTAAGTCTCCTTTTTTATTCCAACTTTTTACACAGATAAACCTTAGCTAAAAAATTATCTTATTTTGCTTATACACTGATAAAGATGCTAAGTAAGAATTCTTAAAACGTTTTCCTACTCTGTAGAGACGTAGGGATGTAGCAACACCATATTTAAAAATATTCTTTCCTCTTCCTGGCAAGATTTCTAATTCCAGTGGAGCATGACAACATCTCCTTCTGCTTTGATAATGTCATGCATGCATGCGCCTGCTGTTAGCTGCAGGACAATGACTTCACACCAGACACAAATGGGCAACAACTGGCAAAGCCAAAATAAGGCTCTGTTTATGTTGATAATAGCTTTCCTCTGTGCTTTGTGTGCTCCTTCTAGTGGAGGAGCTAATTCCAGCTTTGGACCGGTTTGCAGCTGATCGTCTGTTTGGGATGGCTTTTGAAGTCGTGATGTGCCGCAGGGTTAGAATAGGTACAGATTCCCCCAGTGCCATTTGCAGAGGTAAGCAATAGCTGGCTTGGCAGATGTTTGACACTCCAGAAGTGCTGTGATGGCCCCTGTGCCAAGTCCTTGCGATGAGTATCCAAGGGTTAAGCTACACACTTTTCTACATCCTCTCTTTTGTTTGTGTGTGCAGCAAGATGAAGCTTGCCTCACTATTTGCTTTTCTAAATTAAGATATCTTCTGGCAGGGCACCACTCAGAAGCTCACAAGAACACCACTTGGAATAATATACACTTACTGTTTCTGAGAAGCCAGAGACTGATGGGCATTAAAACATACTCCCTGCAGATATGTAGACATGGTCTCTACATCTTAGTATCAGCACGGGGGAATGTGGAGTTGCTTACAAGAACCCTGCCCAGAGTGTACCATTTCTAGGAGCAATGGACTTTCACCTTTGGAACTAGAGGCCAGACAAGAAATTAACTCTTTATAATGAGTATCTGGAACATGTGGATGGAAAAAAAATTTGCCCAGAGCCCGTGAGGCTCAATCCTTCACTCTGATTACTGTTGAGGAGAGAGTGAGAAATATCATATGACCTTCCCTGACCTCCTCCTTTTCCACCAGGAATGAGGGGTGAGAACAATAACAGCCTTCATTTGATTCACCAGATCAGTTCATCTTCCCCAGAAGGAAAGTGCCATTCCAAAGTTTGTAGTCTGAGTAAGGAAGTTCCAGTATTTTTTTGCCCAGGCAGAGCAGCAGTGGACTCCGTGTGTCAATGTTAATGACAATTGAACAGAAAGCATAGAGAGCAAAGGCTTGACTCATAGCCATGGGTGCAAGAGCTGCTCTTTGACCCTCTGCACTTATGGGAACAGCTTTCTTGGAGAGGTGATTCATCACTGGGGAAGTCCAGGATGAAGTATGGACACCGCCTTCCCAAAAGGGACAGCTGTGATCTCTTACATGGACTACTCCCCTGGACTTGCTGCTTCTGGGAATGAGCCGTGTGGCGCAGATCTTGGGGACTTGTCTCTTCACTGTCAGTTCTGAATTACTAAGACTGGGCTGCTACATGTAGTGTCCCCTCAGAATGGGGTCTTTGCCAATAAGGTCTTGCAGACAGCTTAATGGGTCTTCCTCAGGAGCCAAAAAAGATTCTGTGGGGATTTCCTGAAAGACCTAAGGTTTTTGTCTTTTCCTCACTTTGCAGAAATCCGATGTACATTTAATCCACCTAGTTTATTTTAGGAGTGTCACACACTCTGTGGCCTAACCTTGGTTAGAAAAGGTGACAGCACCAGAAAATTGGTCCATCATTTCTCATCAACAGTTCTGCTACAATGAAGCCAAAAAATGTTGCGGAAATTCTGATAATCCCAGAGATTTTGGGGGTAGCACAGGCCAACTTCAGAGAGGGACACCAGCCCTGGACAGAGAACTGCAAAGTGAAGGGTCAGAAAGAACTGGTGAGGGTGAGGAAACATGGGACAATATGTGTATCCTGGGACCAAAATGTTTTGAGAGTTTGTGGCATGGAAGAGTCAACTTTCAAGTGATGGACAGTCCCAGTAGGTGACTGAGCTTTAGGCATCTTCTTCATCAGTTGTGGTAAAGTTTAAAAACCAGGGAAGAAAGAAGGAGCATGTCAGACTAAGGGTGGAAAATTCAACGGAATAGTATGGAGGGGCATGCATCCATCATGAAGAGGGTGAAGTGTATCTGGAGGGCAAATAAATAAGAAATCAGAAATAATAAGTCTTGAGAGATCACAAGGATTAGGGGAAGCACAAGGACTGTTGAAGGATGCAACCCAGGGCAGCTTACAGGGCTCTAAGTATATAAAAACATACTTGGCTCCAGAAATTCCCAATCTGGAGATGGTTGGCAGCTGGGAGAGCACTCAGGGGAAATATTGTATGTGCTTACCCTGTGCTCATACTTTTCCCCAGGCATTTTGCTTTTGCCCACTGTTGGAGACAGGAGCTAGATGGACCTTTGGCCTGGCCCAGTGTGGCTGGTCTTATGTTCTTGCACTCTCATGTTGTGAAAGAGTTGGAGTCCTTGTGGTAAATCTTGTGTTCTTTAGCACAAGCTGCAGGACAATTTGCGCTTATCGCAGCACCATTGCTGAGTCAGGCACAGAAGGGATCTTGCTGACATTCCTCATTGCTTTGCGCACAACATGCCGAACATATTGTGAGAAGGCTCTGTGTTTCCCCAAAACAGCTGTACTCTTCACCAAGATGACTCTTATGTAGGTACATAGGTAACAAATTACTGCTAGTGTTCCTGTCTCTGGCAGCAGGGCTGCTCCAGCTCCAGGCTTCGGAGGGGTGGCAGCAGCAATTTTCTGTCTAACAGCTTTTGTTGCTGTTTTGGTTTAGCAGCCAGGCTGTTGGGTTGCTGGGGCTACCCAGGGAGCTTCTCCTGAGGCATTCCCCTCACCTCTGGCCAACTGCGGCCTGGTAGCCTGCACGCTTTAGGTTGTTACCCACAATGTGCTTGTGAGGCTGCTTTTGTTCCCTGAGGGGATGGAGGGGTTGGTGGATCCTGTAGTTCCTCTCTCTTTGCTAGCATCTTGGTGGCTGGTGACAGGAGAGCTTTCTGACCCTCCTCTCTGGACCTTTTGGCTGCCTCCCTCCTCCTCGCCTTCTTTGGCTTGGTACTCCCTCCTCTCTTGAGGTTGTAATTATCTCCCATGAGTAGTGCTATCCTGATTTGTCTCTCAGGGCTGGCATTACCAGGAGGGGTCTCCATTTTTTCCAAGAATACTGTGGCACTTTATAAAAATAAGTTTCTCCCAGGGAGGTGAAGGTACTGTTAGAATCTCCTGATAGCTCACCTTCTTTTTCCTTTCTGGTTTTACTTGTTTATTCATTCCCATGGCGAAAATGACAATATTTCTATCTATTAACAGGTGGGAAGAGGGAGAATCTGCTTCCAGAGTAAATGGCAGGACAAGGAGGGTCAGAGGGTCAGAGCAATGTTTATACACATTTATATGCGTATACAGTAATTTCTCGCTGGGTATGCATACATATGCACATGAACTACATATACCAACAGTACATTTTTTTGAAGGTCAATGTTTTTCTCTGCAAAGCCCAAACCCCACTTAGGGGAGAAATAAGCCTTGCCAATAACTGGATTCAATTTATAAGAAACTAGGTGGAAATAATGATGAGGAAATGAGAAAAATAAGCTTTTGATGAAATAATTAATGACTAGTTGTGACACAATCTCACAGCAGCAATCCAAGGCTCAGGGAGATCAGAGGAGCCCATCCACTGCCAGACAATGCTGACCATGCAAAGCCAAGTAGCCTCCTGTTTGCAATTTAAAATCATAACCATATACATGAACTGCAGTTGGTGGCGGCTTGTTTGTTTTAAGTTCTCTCCTAACAAAGTACCAGCACTTGCTTTGCATTGCATCGAAGGAGGAATGGACCAGTGGGTTCCAAGCAGTTATGTAGCATATAAGACAGGTCCAGCTCTAAAGCAACTAAAGCCAGGAAATGAATGTTTCAACATGTGTGAATTATTTTACTGCCACCAAACTGAACAGAGCTCTGCTGCTGGCAGATCTTATCCAGAAGACTGAAACCAGTGATTCTTAGCTGGTGATGTCTGGGGAGGGGAGAGGCTTTTGAAGAGCCTGCAAAAGGTGCAAAGGAAAAGCAGACCTTTTGTCAGCAGGCTTGCATTTGCTGTCACCGAGTCCTCACCCCCATCAGTGATATTTTTATGAACCCACAATTGGATAAAGTTGAAAAACACTTGGCCCAAAATATTTTTTGCAGAAGGCTCAATTCTGCCCCCAGAGCCGACGTTCCTTACATTCACCATGCAGAGCTGCGGGTGAGCCTGTGGCAGTGGGTTGGTTCAGCTCAGGAGTCACTTTTGAAGGAAATTTCCCAGTTCTCCCCACTCACCCGATTCTGCTCATGCTGCAGCGTGGTCTCAGCTGTGCAAACTGGATTGCTTTGTCTGAAAGCAAATGGGCAGAGGCGTTTCAGTAGTGCACCAAATGGGCTCTGACTGCTAGTGGCGGTGTTCAGTCTGCATAGTCAAGCTACAGCTAGTTTGAAACCCCTGAAATTGCTGTGATAGAGGCACAAGGATGGCCACCATGTATTTCACAGCACAATCTGCTTCTTTGCAAGGCATTGCCTGTCAGTGCCAGCAGAGCCACTGCCACGATCCTTCACGCTGCTCCTGAGTCAAAGGCAGGCTGATTGCAGAGATGCAGAGCCACTGTCTCCCTGCTCAGCTCTGGGGTTGGTTCCTTTCACTGGGCTGCTCTGCACATCTACTGTCCCAATTAGTGGATTAGTGGATCCCCCAGATTAGTGGGGGAGAGCATGATGGGAGACAGTCCACTCATAATAGCTTCCAGAGGTCCTGCTTCCAGCTTGGTCAAGGCACTGCTGAGTCATTTTCATGCAGAATGAGTTATGGCTGTGTTTAAAGCCTCTTTATTACCCTTCAGTAATCCAGAGCTCAGTCTTGCATTTTTAATGTTGCTCTTCTAAAAGGCAGATTTATATGTAAAACACTTTACACTTTGGTTTCCTCCTGAATAACAACTAACGTTGTTCTTCTGAGTGCTTATGACATTAGCTATGACAATGTTCTTATGACATTAGCTAACTAGTCCTGACAACACCCTGGTTTTCCATATACACACCAGAAAGCTTGGATGAGCTTCTTAAGTCTGGTGTTTTCAATTCTCATGATTTTATTATGAGTCTGGGGTGGGCTTTTTTCTTCAAGTCTCAGCTCCTGGAAGCACATGATCACATGACTCTCTCTTCGTTTTTTTTTTTAACAATAAATTTCTAATTCTTCCAGTTGCAGGGAAAAGCCTGAAAATGTGATCCAAATGCACTGCAAGGCTCAGAAACTAGATGCCAAACAAGAAGCCAAACCATGTTGCCATTTTTAAATCTCTGAAGTTTTAAGGCAAGTTAAGCGTGCTCTGGGTCTTCACCCATGTTTTCTGAGTGTGGAGGGGCTTGGCAGTAAATAAAGCTTCACATTACAAAGAGGCAAAGGCAAATAAAGTCTTCAGGGATGCTAATATTCTCCATCTCCCCTCTCTTTCTGGCTTGTTTCTGATTCTTGTCCTGCATGTGCTTTGCTTCCCACATTGTGAGTAGTCACGTTCCTCACAGTGGTAAAGAAGAGCACACAAATAAATCTTTGCTGGAACCAAGCAAATTTCAAATCAAATAAAAATTTTACAAACAAATAAGATCAAGGTTTTAAACTCTTCCATCTGTTACGGTGTGCTTGTAGAGTGCAATGTGCAGCAGGGCAGGGCATACAGTTCATGATTCTCAAGGCTACTGTCACACAATAACCATAACTGCTGCTGGTGCTACTACTAATAATAAAAAAATAGAATTGTTAATTGTTAAGTAGAATTTGTAATTGTGATCATCTGCTTAGAAAGGTGCAAGAAAGCATGCAGTTGGCTTTTTTTGCACTGTGGCACTGCAAACCAGCTATTTCCATATTTTAAAAGGAGCTGGACACCACTAAGTGATAAACGTATTGATTTTGAGTCACAGATTTTGTGTTTCTTCTACTTCCTTATTGGTTTTATACTGACCTATTTCATTTCTCCCATTATTTCCTGCTGACATGGTCGCAGATCAGACACCGTAGCTGGCTGACTATGGGACAGCAGTTTAGCTTTGTCTCACTAGGTTTTTAGTCCTGTATAATACTTACTGCTCTAAGAGCGCTATTGCTTTTTCATTTATACATTCTGCATGGGAATCTAATACTATTTTAATTACTCTATGCATGTATTTATTCTTTAGCTATTAGAAAAACTCTGTTAGACTTTAAAGTCCAAAGCTTCCCTGAAGGAAATATTTCCCAGCTGGCTAGATCTTAGTGATACAAGATCATCTTGATATTTATTATAAAGCATACTTTTCTTCATTTTCTCCCATGGCTTCCAGACAAATATTTCTGTGGCTCCCTGAACAAATCCCTTGTCCCTCTGAGTTGCCTAGTTGCCTCCCTCTCACTTCTGCTCAGTCGAACAATGACTTCTCCTTTAAGCATTTTAATCATGCTTGCTGCTTTTTAAACCATTCTCCCTGTTTGCTTATGTTTACATGCCAAATAGAAAACAAAGGTATTCCAGGTAGAATCAAAAGAAGCAGTGGTTTCCATCTTGTGGTGCACAGTTAATATATTACCGTACCTTCACCTGTCAGACTGCCAGCAGAAGCCACGGAGGAGCAATCTGTGCCAGCCACATGGAGCTCTGCCATAATCAGTCTGTTGTAAGAGCTGATGGGAGGGCCAATTTCTCATTTCAAGCATTGACCACAAACTCATTTAGACAGGTTTTGTCTAGGAATCTAGGGATTCCTGTATTGCAGTCTTCCTGGGACCCATTCTCTGCCCACTTCCCTTAGAATAAATCTCCATGAGTAATGTTGCTTTAATTTTGCAAATCTTTATTTTTGTTTCAGTTTGGAGTATTCAAAGGCAGACAACTCTGGTTTATGTTCGCTCTTGTCAAGGCAGTCCATGCTATGGGCAGAGCAGAGCTAGACCAACAAAGAGTGCTTCTGACAGTTCCCTTCAGAAATACTAAGAGAGAGGAAAAATGTAAGAGAGCAACCACAGCATCTAAAGGGAACTTTTCCAAACACAGGAGCAGAGGCATACCGGAAAGAAAAGAGCCTTAATATATGAGAAAAAAAAATCATGAATTATTCTAAAATGGCTGTACTGAAATTTTACACTGAGGAAAGTCACCAAGACTCCAGTTGATGAATTTGCTGATATCAAACACGGGAATTACTATCAAGCACATGAGAACTTCCAGCTTGTCCTTCACAGCAGGGAGCTGACTCCCTGCCGGACCCTCTCCTCTCTACTTCCAGCAGTAACAGTAACAGCTCCCCTTCCAAGAGGGAAAGAGTTGCTGTTGAGCTGAGCTGAGGTGTTGGCAAGGCTACCTGGTGGCGGTGTGATGGGGTGCCTTGGCAGTGCCTTTGCAAAGTCAGCCTCCAAGCAGGAAGCAGGCTAACATGTTTCTTGGACAATACAAGGCAAGGAGGGAGTATATTTATATAGGGATTGTTTAACATTAAAATTAGGTATCTAATCAGATGGGCATTTTTTTCCATGCATTCTAGCATAGAAAGAAAGATGGGATATTAAGTCAAAAGGCCATGGTTACATCATATGGGCTGATAATAAATTTATGAACCGATAGATACATGTTGATATACTTCAGATGACTGATTGCTCATTTTCATATTTGTGTGTTCAGTAAGGGGTACACAAGAGACTGAAAGACCAGTGGATGGAAATGTTCTTCTCCAGACCCAGACAAGCATTCAGTCTTTCAAGAAGGAAACACAAAGGGGAAGGCTCAGCTGGAGACAGGGCTAGTGTTTAGCTGCCTGTATTTTGGCAGCTCCCTAACTTTAGACCTCAGTTCCCTATATAAAATGGGGGATAATGGCACTTCTGTACCTCACCAAGTTTCTAAAGAGAACTACATTAAGGGGTGTGAGATGCATGGGCAGGCTAGTAAAGGAGGTGGTTTGTATATACAAGGTAAACAGCTAACTCAGCAGGGTAATGATTCCAGAAAATATGTTGCTGAACTGAGGCATGGGAAAGGGACACATACAGTACTGATTCAACTGGCTGCACTCCTCTGTGACATTCCTTGATAGATTTACCATGCAATTTTGGTTTGTTTTCCCCTCTCCAGTCCTTCAGAGAGTGATTCCTGTTGTGATGATTTAACACACACCTTAAAATACAGCAACTCAAGACAGTGGATTGAAAGATTTATGTTGCTGATTCTGCAACAAGTGCATCAAGTGCCAAATGTGCTTTCAGTAACTTCCTGCATTATGCTGAGATAGTTGGTCAAAGGCATCTTAATGAAAGACAAGGACAGCTCAGAGTCATACCCAGGCATGAGTTTGATCCACTGTGTTTCATGCACTTTTATTTACTGCAGAGGCAGTTTTTTTCACTTACAGCTTTACTCCTCCAGCAACTATTGAAGCAGTATAAATAAGCTGCATTCTAGTATTTGGACATTGACCTGCTTTTTACTTGTTTGTTTAGTGAAACTGCCGCATAACTGACCCAGCAGAGTCAGGAGTTATAAACAAACTTTGACTGCAGAGTGTGTGTTTAGTTCAGCTTTCACCTTGACACAAAGCCTTTGCTTTCTGGAGGAGGAGAGACACTCTCCACAGTACACCAGCACAGTGCACACCAGCTCCCCTACAGTAAAACACAACTAGAAAAAGGCAGCAAAAAACCCCATGGCATGCAGGTTTTATTTTTTAATAGAGTGTGTGATTAATTTACAATCCATTTATGTTAATTCATTTCAGTATTAGGCTTCTTCATACCTTTGTGATATATAAACCTGCTCTGAAGAGATTGGCCTATGATCTGATTTATGTCACTGTAAATCCAAAGTAACTCATTTGGAAACAGCACTTACAGTGGTCTCCGTCAGCATCACGAATAATTAATTTGTCCTACAGTAGGTTTTTGTTCTTTACGTATGAAAGTGCAATTCGTCTTGTTTGTAATATCTGATTTTTTTTTGAGGCAGTGTTATTTGCTAAGGCTGTAAATATTTAAATCCATCTAAATATTCTAGAATATAAATTCTGTTCAACTGATTGTTTTAATCTGAACAGACAGCATTTACCTTGAGAAAGTAATATAAAGCCTATAATCTCTAGTTTAAACTATTAAAAGCAGAGTAATTAAAGGTGGGTGAGAAAATAGTTATGGTATCAATTCTCTGATCTATGGCAAATAAGTGGCAACTGTAACTGAATGACTAATACCAATACCAGGAAATTACCACCATCAACCATACAAAGCTAGCAATGCCTTTCAGAAATAAGTCTTTCAGGAACTTGCGGAGGGTTCTTGTGACTCAAAGGACCTTTCAGCGGTGAGATGTCTGCTTGGACAAATAGACAGATCTTTAAAACTTTATGTTTGCACCAGTAAATTCATTCAGAGGCATTTTTCCTAAAGGGATTCCCTGCAGGGGAGCTATTATACATGTTCTAGCCTGAAACTTGAGCTGGCCAGAGAATGGAAATTGTGTTTCACAGACAATTTTGAGATTTTGAAATTTGTTTTCATTCCAATTCAGAACAAAACCTCAAAATGTTGAAATTCTCCACAAAGGAAAATTCCACAAAAATAGATAGTTTTGTCTCATTTAGATCATTGTAACTTCTAAAAACACATATATTATATAAAATAAAAAATCTAAATGTTTTATTTAAAAAATTGTTGGCACTTTTTCCTGAAAAAAAAAAAGTTGGTAAAAATAATAGTTTCACAAAACATTTTGATTGTGGCAGAATGACATTTTTGAAGGAAAGCTACTCCATTAAATAATTTTCCATCTGAAGTTCATTAGAGTTCCTGTTGCCACGTTATCCAGACCTTTTGCTGTAATACAAAAACTCTACAAATAGTCTAGCACCAGAATCATGTTCTATAATGCTGCTGCTTGTGGGCTTCTTACTGCATATTTGTGCTATGGCAAGACCTAGAGGGTCTGCACAGAGGTCTTTCTCCTTGGCAAGGTGTGAACAGGAAGAAAGGAGCACTCTTTCTGAAGAGAGCTCTCAAGGTGTGAGAGAATTGGCTTGAAGTTGCTTTTGCCACCACCAGGCCACCCAACACAAGAAATCCTCTCCCTGGCCGGGGAGCAAGCGAACAACCCAGAAATTGGCATCAACACTGGCTCCTTCCATTGAAAGGAAATGACACACAGGAGGAAATGTGCTCCTTCTCCATCACTAACAGGGCAAAGTCCATGGTGAACAGACTCTAGGACACTTTAACTAATAGCAGTGTCAATAGCCTGTATCCCAGAGCTCAGAAGAGACAGTGGTGATACACTTTCAGCTGAATTTCGGAAGACTTGTGCTGTTCCAGGGTTATCTGAACAAGTATGAACTATTTGGCACCACAAAAAGATGGAGGATGTATCTCTAACTGAAGACTACCCAAAGAGGAGCTTTAGATAATATGATAAACATTGGCCATGCTGCATTGCGTCTGTACAGCAGCAAGGGAGAGAGAAGCAATGAGGATTGCACTGAATACAGTGCAAAGGCAGTGAAGGCAAATACCCACGTGTACTGGCTGCCCTCCTAAGGGGCCTGGGCAAAATTGATGGAGCTAAAAGACTTTACAGGTGCTGCTGCCTCTCTGCTTCTGATAAGCGAAACATATTTGGTGTGTGTAATGGGCAATGACAGTGGCAGTGATGAGGTTATTGGATGACAAACCTGGTCACGCAGGTCTAGTGAGATTCTTGCCCTGCATGCCCTGCTCATTGCCCAAGGAGGAGGAGCAGCATTTGGGTCCCTATTGTATGTACACAAAGCCAGCATGTTGTCTGCAAGTGGGACGTTTGGGCTTGGAGTGTAATTCTGGAATAAGTTTTCCTCCTTGGGATATTTCTGAACTGCAGTCAGCGTGCTCCCCACTAGAAAGTGACATGTAGGAGCCACCCTCTCTTGTTGAAAACTTGGTAGAATGTCTGTATAATATTATGGTCACCAAACTATGTCTAAACCTAATTGGTTGCATGTGGGATTGATTGCTTTAATATAAAGAACTGAACGCACTGAAGACCTGCCAGAGGTTGTGGAAAAGATCAAAGAGGGTCAGATAAAAGGCCAAATGTAGCTTTAGTGGGAGCAATTTTAACTGCAGCACTTCAGTGGAAGGGCTCCTGCCAGCTCAGAGCCTGTGGCTGTGATCTTTCATCAGGTGCATGGAGATAGGCCTCGACAGGGCCTGCACTTGACAGCCATGTCCATGCTCTTATGGAAACATTATGGTCCAGGCAGCTGCATGGTCTCATCTTCAGCTGAAGCCAATAATTAGTGCAGTATAAAAAGCTCAAAATGTTTCAGTCCTCTGGGAAGTAAAAATCTCTCTTGAGAAATTTATAAATTAAATGTCTTAAACAATTGTCTGAAAATCCATGAAAGCATCAGGAAAGAGGCACCAACCTTCCTGATAGCACTGCCACCCTCCCATTTCCCCAAAGACTGTAACCACTGCAGAGCTGCTACCATCACGATGTGGCCCCACACAACAGCCCCACTTGAAGGCCAGGAATTCACTGGACTGCAAAGAGAAACCATTACAGTTCAGAAACAAGCCCCCAGGGTGCAGAGCCCTCAGGGCTTTGCACAGGACCTTGCTTACCTTTGGAACCTGCTATCATGTAACTGCATGGCACAGCTCCACAGCACTGCTCTGTCAGGTGTAGATCCGTTTGAGGAAAAGACTCAGTGGAATCCTGATAGAATGTTTGCATTAATGTGAGATAGGTTTCTAGGTCAAAAAAATGCCATGAACTTATTTTTCCATTAGCTAATTGTATCAGCTATTCTTTGTTGATTTGCTGCCATCTCAAAGCATGTAAAGCAGCTCTGCTTGGTGTTCAAAAGCAGTGAGTGTCACTGAGTCTGGAACAAGGATGGTTTCACTGTTTTGGTGCCAAACTTCAGCAAATGTCATGAAGGAAGATCAAAACCTCGGCCCCTGCTGTGGGCACAGCTGGGAGAATCTGCCCTCTCTTCAGGGCTGTGCATAACCTGGCCAGGGGTTTATAGAAGATCCAATAAGTTTTTACAAGGCTCAATATGTGCAGTGAGAGATGCAAGATAGAGCTTATTAGACAACACAAGATGTTGCCACTAGGCATATACAAGGCAAAGGATTGACTCCCACAGATGGGCTTGATCTTCATTTAAACTTTTGCGGCCATAGCTACAATGGTCAGGAAAGAGAAAGGTAGCACACCTCTAAGCAACGTAGTTATGTTGGCAAGAAGCCTTGTGTAAATAGCCAAGTCTCCTTCTTTGTGTTTTGCACACCATTGGCAGACTGGGGACAGTCGCACAGGAGTCCTCTCCAGCATGGCTGGCTGAGCCTGTCCTTTCCAGGTTGGCACCTTCAAGCTTGCCAGGCTGTTCCTAGCCAGGGCAAGGCAAGGAAGAGGGGCCACACTGAAAACTGGATTGGCACTAGGCACCCTCATGAGGGAGCTTGACTGCATCTCTACTCTCTCCTTGTCAGCAGTCACCAGTGAGGCTGCAAAGAGACAAGGGCAAGGTGCAAAAGAGGTTTTATCTGCACCAGATTTCCAAAGGCTTTTGGGGCTCTTCCCATCTGTACAAAGGGCTCTGTGCCTGGCCCTGGACAGTATAGGGCTGGTCTTCCCTGATGGGCTGTGGATGAATTATCCTCTCCTATTACATGTACAAGGAACTCTTGAGATATGCCAAACACAATCCCTGTAATTATGGTGCGTGTGTTAGCAAATTAGACCAAACTGAGCCAAAGGGCCTTACCAAGGTATTAGATGACGCTGCATTGCGTGCTTGCTTTCTGCAGCTGCCTGGTTGGAGAGGACACTGTCACAAAGTGAAAAGTTTGGCAGAGGGCAGGGAGGGTAGCTGGCTTGTTGCAGTGTCTACACCCCTGCCCAAAACCCCTCAAGGTTCAGG
This sequence comes from Phalacrocorax aristotelis, assembly GCF_949628215.1. Lineage (NCBI taxonomy): Eukaryota > Metazoa > Chordata > Aves > Suliformes > Phalacrocoracidae > Phalacrocorax > Phalacrocorax aristotelis. The sequence continues at coordinate 12,126,160 of NC_134283.1, read as the reverse complement.
AAGATAAAGTTTGGATGGACTAAGGCCTTTTAAACACAAGCACCCCTGACTGAATTCATGAGCACTTTTTAAAGCCTTTTATTTCCTCAAATAACAGTGTGTACTTAGACACCTGTAGAAGGGCTATGCCCACTTGGCATTCACCAGCCTACAGCAGCTCATTAAGGGCCTGCCTGGACTCCCAGCAGAGGCCAGAGCTGGTGCCGAGCACTTCAGAAATTCCTCTCTAGCTCCAGTTCTGTTTGTTTTATTATCTTTGCAGAGCAAGCCATCCAAAAGCCGGCTTCTGAAGGGCCCCATATTAAAAAACACCAAACACTCCATGGTGCTAAGTGGTGACTCAAACCGGTGTCATTTTTCCCCCATGAGACGCTTGGGGAAGCTGAGGCAGTGTGGCTGGAGTGTCCCTCTGACCTGTGCTTGTGACTTTGAATTGGTTCGATCTTCTCAGCACAGGGCAGAGATGCCAGTGCCCCCAAAGTGCTGAGAGAGAAGTCCATTATGAACAGAAGCGTGAATTAGTCAGCCCTTTTTAAAATTAGTGTTTCATTAATTAGTACTAATTTAACAAATGAGTGCCATGAATAGCTTGATTAGGACTAGAATGGAGTGGAAGGAGTGGGATACTGGGGGGTGTGCTCTGGTTTAAGTGGGGTGGAGGAGCTGCTGTCCTACAGGAAAGAAAGATGCAGCTCAGCAGCTCCCATGGGGCTGGCTGGGATGGGTGGGCAGGCTGTCTCTGCAGAAAGTAGTCACTCATCAAACCCCCAAAGACAGTGTATTTCAGGCTGCCAGCCCTGTGCTGCGAGCAGGGAAGTCATGACGGATCAGTGTTCATATAAAGCGTATTGAAAAGGCTAGCAGAAACCTGCTGGAGAGGAGGAGACTCTTGGTTTTTATGGTGTTTAGGGGAACCTGAGTCACTATCATGGAACTTTTGACTTTGACGTCCCTTTGCAAATGAGCAGTGTGTAAGAGAGATACCTTCAGAGACTGTCATGGCAGCTGCAGAGTGTCCTGGTGTCATTCTTCACCCCCAGCTTCTACCTGCTGCCATCAGATCCCTGCACTCAGCCCGTCTGAGCCCTTGACTTGAACACCAGGATCTTCCCAAACTCCCAGGGCAGAAATATAAGTACAAGTAATTTTGCAATGACTTATTCCCACTGTGGTGCTGCGTGATTAGAAAACAGGGCAAAATCTCTGTGTAGGATCTTGGACACATCCCCTCCAAAATTTGGCCATGGAAACCTGCCCTGGCAGCTGGGGTGCTCAGCACCAAGCGAGGGAGCTAAGCACTGAGCTGGCACCCTGCTACTGCTGCCTGCAGGGTGGCCGAGGCCCCTCCAAGAGGTACAGCTCCTCCAGTGCCACTGAACCAAGTCAACTCCCCTTGAGTAAATTTTCCCATTTTCATCACAAAATATTATTGCAAATAAGAGCTGTTCAGTTGATGCTGCATGTATCTCGTGGACTACTGCGAAGTCTGGTTAAACTAAGAAATTGCTAGCTGAAGTAGTGGTCCAGAGGAAGCAGCAATTATGTATCTATTGTCTGATTGCTACTTTTTTGCAGCAGGGATGACTCCTTGACATTAGGCCTATGGAGTCTGCCCGTTAATAGTAGTTTTAAATGGTCAAGAGGTTACAGCAGTAAGGAATGTTAGTAAAAAATGTCTCTGTGGAGTTTAAACAACCAGTATTTTAGACAGGGCTTGGTGGGTTACTGTCCCTGCACAAACAACTAGAATGTGAGAGTCTGGGCTGGGAAATACTTAAACTGTTTGGAAAAACTTGTTTTGTGCAGCTTGAGAGTGTCCCTGGAGGCTGTGGCCCAATGCCATGACTCCTGGTAAAGGCTGGGCTGCAGTAACAATGAAGCTTTTATGGGGAAGCTGGAGTGCAATCAGAAACTTTTCGGTCCCGAGGGATTATGGGGAGGGGAGTTCCTGGGTTCAAGATGTCTGGCACATTATGCACATTTCCACCAGGATTTGGGGGTGTTCTATGGCATGCAAGGTATGCAAATTGCTAAATGTGTTTTTGATTTTGCTGTGTTGTGCTGTCTTTGTTGGGTGATCATTTTCTCTTCAGTGTAGCCAGAAGACAGGATGGGTTCATGAGAGGAAAAGTGAGGTTGTCTCACAAGCAGTATTGATCTATGAAGAGCTTATATTTTTGATTCCTGAGCATGCTCGTAACTGGGTGGCTGCAGATTATTCACTGATTAAACTTCCTCTAGTAAGAAATGTCCTGAACTGAAAGGCATCTTTGAAGGTGCACTCCTTACCAAAGCGATCAGAAGTGTGCGTATAGAAACAATCTTATTCCTTGTTGCTGTTACTTAACCTTAATCATTTGCATGCTGTATATAGCAGATGCCAGCAAGAGGTCTAGCAAGTTACCAAAGTATCTGCTCAGTCAGCATTATAGTGTCAATTCAGATTTTCTTCGAAGGTATCACACTGCTGTTAATTAATTTGAGGGCTTTGTTACAGGAGAAGAGGCATTTGCTATTAGACATAGACTGCCATTACTAATGGTGTTAGCTGCTAGAAAAAACAGGGCAGGATGGGTCCTACAAACCAAAGAAGGGGCCGTTCCTGAGGTCTGAACTAGCACTGCCACCATACATCTGTTCCAGCATCTGCTTTGGGAACATTAAATCTGATCCAATGCCCATTGAAATCAGTGAAAAGATTCCTACAGATTTCAGTAGGCTGTGGAAGGGACCGTCCAGAGGCTGAGGAGCAGCTAAGCCAGCATTGCACGGTTAGCTCCTTGTCAGCCTGCAGTGTGAGACGAAGGCCATACCCTGCACCTCACACTCACCACACACATGCCACGTATGCCAGGGCAGTACAGGGCTGGCCAAACCCTTATTCTGCTGGGCGAGGGAAATGGGTGCCACATGAGCCCGGGAGTAGAGAGGTTGGAAGTAAATATTTTTTTTTAGATTACAGAAATGTAGTTACTGAAGACAGACTGCCCAAAGATTGTAGGATTTGATGGTTTTTATTGCTGCTCTCTTTCCTTTCTCTGAACTCTCAAGGAAATGAACCAGTGACAAGGAAGCTGGCTTGCTGATGGCATTCCCCTGCCAGGGCCTCCTTGTCCCCCGTTTTTTGTGTCTTCCCCCTTCATTTGCTGAGATTTAACCTGGGGCCTGCCTCCAGTTTGGAAACACTGAATGGCCCTTAATGACAACAGCACAACAAAGCCCTATAAAGGCAGGATTTGTGATTTACATAGGGTTAATTACCACAACAAGCATGTTTATTCACTTCTCTAATAAATCCTTAAGACAGGAGCAAGCACTAGCTTGACCAGATGCATCCTGTGCATATATTTTTCTTGTAGCCATTTTTGCAAATCTGTGTGTGCAGGATAGAAAGAGACAAAATATCTCCCATCGCTTAGACAATAACTCAAGAGCTGTGTGCTTTTCCACCTGTAATGGCATCAGTATTTACTTCAAATCTGATACAAAATAGACTTTATCATGACTTCTCCTGTCATGTCTATTTTTTTAAAGGAAATTAGTAGACCATAAATGCCTATTAACTACAGCAGTGTGAGCTATTGCTCTGACACCTACTTGCCACAGGAGGAATTTGAGGTCCATGTTTCTTTCTGCTAAACTAATAAGACCTGGTCATTATGTTCATGAGGTTAAAAACCTGCACTGACAGGTGCTGGTGCATGTCCAGCCCCTGCAGTGTGAAACTGTGCTTCTGCAAAGGTCCCACAAAGTCCATCATTAGCTTAAATATTACTGATGATGTCAAGATGAAGATTCACACCATTGAATAGAATGATTAGCTTGGTTTCATCAATCTGATTTATAGAAAAAGTAACTGATGTAGAGAGGTGGCCAGTGTCTTTGGGAGCCTCTGGTTTTAGGTGATGGATCACTTAAATGACTTTATGGGGTCCAATATTATTAAACACTGCCCCCAATTCAACTGCATTCTGATATACACAGGTTGCCAAAATGTTTTCTTCACTGTTGATTCAGCTTAGCATTAGCCATATTCTAGGTTTTCAGTGGCCACATGTGTGTAGGGTTGACTGCAACGTCCCTGATTTGCTAGAAAAGTATTTGCAATGGCTCAGCTCTGTACTGGATAGGACCCCCCCCACCGTTGCTTAGGAATTTGTGTCAGACAGAAAATTTCATACAATGCAAAAGATTTTGTCACCTTGATTCAAAGGAAATAGTTTGTGTTAATGCTTAAAGGTAATGTGAGACAAGGCAAGCTCTTTACTTTAGAACACACGTTGTGCCATTGATGTACACAATACAGTAAATATAACAGAGTCCACTGTGGTATTTACACTTACCACAAATGCATTTGCAAAATAGGATTATTTGCAATCCATTAAAATAGTTATGCTTTTAGGCAGAAACCCTATGTGTTCAGTGAAGTGCGCTCCTCCACTTTTCTTACCATTTATCAACCCAACGCATTCCTCCATATTTTTTTAATGCCTTCCATTAATAGTTAAGAAAAACCTAGGGAAAACAAACACTCTATTCCTGATTGTTTATTCACCAGTCTCTTAGGAACCATAATTACGTCTCCCAGGAATAGTGTGTTTTATCATACTGTATATCTTAAAGAGCCACTTTAGGTAAAATAACAAGGAGTGCCTTATGAAGGAAAATTGGATTCATTTTAAAACTTTTTTAACCCTCCAAAGAATGGCTCTTTGTTTACTTCTTTAGTGCATGTGGCAACTTGCCCAAGTAAATACTATGCTGCATAAATACCAGAGATTGGTATTTATGATATTACATAAACATACTCTGAATAATGACTCATTGTTGCAGTGAAGAAGAACGCAAGCAATATACATTGCAGTCAATGCATTACTTCTTGTCACAATATTAAGTGGCACTGAAGCATTGTAGTACAAAATGATACTGAGATTGGGGAGGAAAAGTCCTATAGTCTTGTTTAACACATCTGAGTTTACTAAACAAAACAGAAAACAGCCAAAACAGGAATGTGATGAGGATAAGAAACACAGCAGGTTAGTCATCAATATGCAGTGGCAAGAAATCAGTCATTAGCTATATTTTGGGGTTGATTGATTGGCAAAAGGTTTATTGCTCTTTAAACTAAAAACTCATCCAGTACATTCATACCGCTGTTACAACAACGAGCTGAGCCCTCAGGGCTCATACTCCTGGCCTGCAGTGATACTTGGGCCCACTTACGGTAATAGGATGTTGATACCAGTTTTTCACTCATGGAGCCTCGCTTTCAAGTAACTTTATTTTTCAGAGTCTTAGTTTATCCAGCTACAGTTTCATTAAACATTTACCTGAATTTCAGCAAAATTCTCTGTGTGCAAGGACTTGTTTGAACAAAAATGTCACCATGCCACACTTTGCATTACTGCCAAATGATGGCTCCTCTGCTACATGGGGTTCAGATCTGAGAAATCAAAACTCCAAAGGCAAGATATGTATGCCAAACCTTCTCTTTTAAAGACAGTGGGGTATTAAATAACTTTATTTTTCACATCCACGGTTGTAGTCTGTCTTGTCCAAACAGCAAAAACAAAATACACTCAAATCCTTAAAGGCCCTTTAAAAAGAAAGATTAAAATTGTCACCCATAATCATGCACTAGCCTAAAAGTGTGATTTTTTGAAATTCTCCTTTTTCCATGAAGTAGGCACAGCCCTTCAGGAACAGCAGAGAAATCCCAAAGGCACAGCGTGTCCACAAAACGGGTAGTTGATCCTCCTAAGATGCAGACGTTTGTGGGTGCTCTGTGCTGGGTGCACCCTATTTCATGAATATAGGTTTGCACATTATGACAGAGGAGTGGCTTCTTTTGTTTGCTGTGGTTTATCATCAGAAGACATTTTCTCCCTAGGTGTGAATAAAGGGGTGAATTGAGGAGTAACCCTTCTCTCCTCCTGCTCTCTCACCTGAGAAGATAGCACTGGATGTTCCCAGCAGCCTTGCAAAGTTCATGGGTTTATGGAAACCTCTGCACTACCGCATGGTTAGTAGCTGTTTATTGTGGTTATTTAACTGTACCTTATTCCTCTAATTTTTACTAGTTCCTGGTTTTACTTCTTTAGTCAAAACCCACCGTGTTTAAGCAGAGCTGTGTTTTGATGTTTTCCTGGGTGTCATGTGCTGTTCCATCTCATACGCAAGGTCTTACTGCATAAATGGAACGCTCATTGACTTTTTCTTCCTTGCACTTCACAGTTTTTGTACAGAACAGGAGGGAACACAGACGACGGGAGAATAGAAGGCTCCTGGTCTGCAAGGAGCAATGTTTAGAGGATGTGTCCTAGGCCAGGACCCAAATGCATGGCAATAGTTTGCTGAGGCTCTGCTAGCAAACCTGGGAATGACTGTGATGCCCCCTATGCCGCTCTGGATGACAGAAGATTTATGCCTTGGCCACTCACAGACAGCTGCCTAAAGTGCTGCAGGTCCAAGCAGAAAGCTACACCTTTAAGGTTTGTCCTCATTTCCAATTTTCCCAGAAGCAAATGGAGCAGTAATGTATATCAGCAAAGTTGAGAGAACAAGAAATATGGTCAAATTCCAAATTTGATCACAGTTCTATGTTTTGTTTTGTTTTAGGTTTTTTTGTTATTAAATCAGTGCCACAGCCCAAAGCCTCCAGTTTTATGGTGTTTGGTGCTCTTCAAACACATGCTGGCATATCATGCTGAGACATCACTCCTTCATTTGGATTTTGAAGCCATGCCTCACTAACAGTTATCTCAAAACACATGTTGAAACCTGTCCCAGGCAGCTTTAGCTTGAATTCTTTCTTCACATTGTTTGGGGTCCTCTCTTCCTGGGAGCCTGGGAGATGAGATGGCAGACTAAGGTCAGCACCAAAGCTTGATAACAAGCAAGCCCCATCCAAGCCCCACAGAAGTCAGTGGGAAGGCTTGGGTGGACAGCTGTGGTTTTGACTCAGGCCCAGCGATACTAGAAAATAACAAAGGGGACAGAAAGAAATAGCTTGGTCAGCTTTGGGGGTTATTCCTCCTGTCTTTTAGAAAGAATAAATACATGTTTTTTGTTATGAATTTTTCTGAAAAGTTGTTTATGCTCCCAGTCACCCATGTCATAGCAATGTGCCTGTGTGATGAAGGCAGAGCAATTCTGAGCTTACAGGTTTAAACATCCTTTTAAAGTATAGTTCTTTGCAAGGAACTGTGAGTCACTAGTCTTCTCTCTAACATGCTGGTCTGCTTTACCTAAAAGCATCCATACACTTTGCATAAGCATGAGGATCACACTGACAAAGAATGATAGCACTGCTTAAGTAGTTAAGTTGGTTATTTATTCATGTAAATGAATGTGGATCAAGACTTTTTTCTGTGATCTAAAGCCGCTGCCAAACCTCTGATTAATTTGTAACTTTTATTGTGTCCTGTCTCATTCTTTAATTTCACACAAAAGGATGCAGACACAATTTAACTGACAATTGCTTTGAAAACAGCAGCCCTCTGTAGCACCTCTCAAAGAAGAAAACAGGCAAGAGATTGTATTTTATTACTTTATTTCTGCAGGAGTAAGCTGCACGCCCATGATGGCAGCACTCACTGTGCCTGTAGAAATGCACAAGAAAAATACTGTTCTAGGCAAAATGTACATATGTGGGCCTAGTGCACAGGCACCACTTACAAATCAGGTTAGGTTTTATGCTTTTCAGAAGTTCAGCTATCTAAACAAGGCAATTAAGTTTTGGCTCCTTCCCCTAACTATTGCTGCAAAAGTGAGTACCCACGTGATTGCAGAAGGTAGAGAAGGATGAGGCAAACTCAGCTTATAACATTTGTTGCAATGGCTTAGAAAAGGATCTTATAACTTGAAGATGGTATCGCAGCCATTCAGTGGTGCTGCTTCTTTCTGCCACTCCCCACAAATGCAAACAAAGCAAATTCTATCTCCCAATTTCACCCGTTGTTGTTTGTACAATGATTGGCATTTTTCAGATATCTTTTCTATTATTTTTCAAAGACCTTTTCTATTATCTTTGTTGATCAGAAAGCAAAAAGATAAATAAATCTGCAAACCAGACAAGGTCAAGTGTTAATTAAAGTTGTCTGACAGGTGGGAAGTTGACATCCAGTTACCAAAGCAAGAGACTCAGCTCTTTTCTTGGCCAGTTCAGTGTCAGATTTTTTGGAGTCCTGAAGAATATAACTGCTGGGCAAAAGAAGATATGTCTCCCCTGCATCTCAGCATTCCTGAGGGGTAAGAATGGTTCAAAGTAAGGATTCTCAACTCCACAGTTAATGTTTGTTTGTAAACTGTTTTAAGATTCTCAAATCAAAGGGATATATGGACCACATCCACAAATGTATTACATTAAGACAAGACACATAGTTACAGATATATATAGAGACAGAAAAAAAATGGAAAATTATTTCATTGAACTTTGTACAGTTCTGCAGTATTAAACCTCATTAAAATTCAAAATTCCATTTTAATTCTACAGTTCAGTAAATCAACAGCAAGGCACACTCTGCCAGCACTGGAGTGTCACCAGAGGAGGTGAGAATTATCCCAGACAGAAAGCAGTGGCTGCAAAGGAAGTGCTGGTAAGTCAGATGGCACCGAGACTGGAAAGCATGCACATATGAAAATGAGCCTAAATAGGATCCTTAACCAACCTCGTGGGAACTACATTCTTCTTGCCTCTTGCCTCAAGAGTCAGAGGGCAGGAGTGTCACCATTCCTGCCACCCACTGTCTGAGAGCAAGGAGGGGCAGGAATGGCACCAGCCAACGTTCAGGTCCTGTAGTGGCATCACCCGGTTGTCAGCTGCCCTATTCCAGCTGGGACAGGAGACTTTGACGCACAAGCACTTTCATGCTCAGCATACCACTGTTCTAGCTAGTCCGCTCCATCGTGCATTCCAGGGTGCCCCATCCACCTCATCCCCCACAGCTCACTGAGAACACTTGGCCTTGGCTTCACATCTCTGTGGCCTCTTGGCTCCTTTTCTTTCAGCCAGATCTCTGCTTGGATGTAGGGATCAAAGTGTCTTAGACTGACTGTTGGTGAAAGAAAAATGCACAGGAGAAGCTCCCTGAGAAAAGGCAGACGGATGACTATGTTGTCTGTTTTATGTATATATACATAGCTTTTCCTGGCGTTCCTTCTAACGGCGGAGTTGTGGTAGGATTGTGCTCCAGAATTTCTAAATAGAAATATGCTGAAAAAATCGCTTTTCCACACAATGCTGTGCAGCCTATCCTTTCTGATGCAGATGTCTATGAAATTACTTGTGTACCTTTTAGCACAAGACCAGATAAAGGTATATGATTGTATACTTTCACACTCAACAGAAGCTTCTGTTGCTCTGCAGCATTCAGAATGTGCCCCATCTCTGTGACGCAGCTTACCTGTCTGACTTCAGTCCATGATAAGAAATTTACTCGAGAGTATCTGAAGAAAAGCTTAGTCCCCGTGCAAAAGGTACTCAGTAGCTCTACAGGAGATGTGTTGTCAGAGATGTCTAAGAGCAATCACAACTGAATAATAAACTACAACAATGGCCTGGATTCCCCCATAGTTTATGCAGTTGATGTTGCTGAAAATACCAGAACCTACAGCCTTTGGGCAGCTGTACTTAGATGCTACATCATGCAATGCCACAAGTATCCATGGATTTAAGGGTAACATATTTAGTGTACTTAGGTGTGTTATCCACAGAATATTTTCTTTAAAATCAATAGTATAGAAGAGTTTATCTTAGAAAAAAAAATAAATCTCAATGTTCTTGTCAGATGCCTCCAAGTGAATCACTAGTCATTCCTGCTCACTGAAGAAGTCAACTGTTTTTTTTTCCTAACTGCAAATGCTCTAAACTCAACCTGTGATCTGAAGAAAACAGGCAATGTACTTTCTTTCATTGGCATCAATGTGCTAATAAAGATTCTGCAATTGGATTTTATCTGGCAAGATGATTAATTGAATTGCTGCACGAGTGCAAGTGGAATAATTCAGATCCATCTCCCATCCCTGCATTTGTCTGTCCATGTAGTAAAGGGGTTTTGGCTTGGTTTTTTTTTTTTTTAAAAAAGCACTTGGCTTTTGTCAAGCATGCAGCTTTGACTTGAAACTGGGTCTGTTGACTGAGTTCCATTTTTTACCACTTTATACCTGTAACCTTAACTACCTTTTTTAAAGAAAACTGAAATCAGTCTCATTGATGATATTATATGAGTCAGAGACGTGTCAGAGACTAGAAGTGTGATAGCTGTTCTCCAGCAACCACAGGCATCCAGCTAGTATTATTTATGTACCATCGACAACAGGACATGCTCAGACTTGAAGGACTAGTGCTGACCTTCCCTTGCTAATCATTTATACACTCCTTGTTTTGAGTGCTCCACCTTAAGGTTTCTCATGACTCACTTTCTCTCTGGAGTTAACAAATAAATCCTGAAGGACTCTGTACACTTCCAAGTGTGTAACCTGTCCCCTTGTACTCGCCTTGTTCCCAGCAACAGAAGCTCTCCAGGTAGTAGTGCTGTTTATTATGGTGTGACCTTGGAGCTGTAGGACTTAGCTGAGAGGATGGTGGTGTTCAGGTTGTTTTAGGCTTCTCCTGCTGAATGTCAACCCAATGCTTTCACAGGTGCTACAAGGAAGGGATAAAGTCCCTCTGCTCTCTGGAGACAGGGAGGTTGTACATTTATAATTAACCCTCCAAACAGGGAACCTCAAGTGTTCAGGTAGATACCTTGCCATAGACAAAGGTTTATTGAAGCAAAATGAAACCTAATTATATCTCACAGGGATGTATATATATCTTATAATATATATTATATATAATATCTACAATATAATATACATTTTGTTATTGTATATTTGCAGTTCTACCTTAGATATACATTATACATTGCATGGGTATATATGTACTTATATATAGGCATGTATATCCATATATACATGTGCATATATACATGCATATGTATATACATATATGTGTGTGTGTTTATAAACACACATGCATTTTTTAAAACCATTTTTTCTCATTGGACATGGCTGAGAGCACTTGCAGACATTTTTTTTTATCTGAAGGGAACAGTAAGTTGAGGAGACCTGTTTCTGGGTTGTTCAGACCAAAAGACCTCATGCTGGGCACTCAAATGCAGAGGCTGCTGCTGCTAACTCTTGTCCTCTCTGTATTGAATGGCTCGTCTGCTCAGTGGGGCTGCTAGTGCTGACATCCCCACTTCCCTTGCACTGCTTTTGGGACGAAAAAGCAGTAAATAGTCGCAAATGCTTTGAACGTACAAAGAGTGTACAAGGGTGAATATTATGAATAGTACATATATTATGGAAAGTAGCAATAATGGAAAAGCACCGATATTATCATTAGTGAGTCATGTAGCAGTTCACAAGCAAGATGATGAGCTCAAGAAATTTAGTGGAAGCAGAGGTGAGAGAAGAGGACATAGGTACAACAGGGTGCAAGGAAATGCCTTCTTGCCTTTATCCTTTCTTTGTGTAGCTCTTCCCCAAGAGGCATTGCAGGAAAGTGGAGTGGGTGGGGAGAACCTCTCAACTGAAGGTTTGTGGAGAGCTTTGGAGAGAGCTGGTCTGCCTGGGGCAAGATTGGCTTGGCTTTGGGGTCAGAGGTGGAGGGGAGGGAGGAACATCCTTTGGCTTATGTTCAGCAGAGGCTGTGGGGCTGAAGCTTAATTGTAGGGGCTTGGGATAGGCCAACAAGGGTGGGGGAGACATCAAAATATCATCAGAAAGAAGGATCTAACACGCTAAGAGCACTGCTAATGGTCCCTTGTCAAGACACATCTAGTGGGATGGATCTTCACCACAGCAGTCACAGGGGAGCAATGTTAGAAGTAGGGCACTATGGGTTGGTTCAGTGTGAGGGAGTAACTTAAACTGCAGGGCTATGATGCAGAGGATGTGGTTCTTTTAATTCCTTCCCCTTGTCCCATTGTTTCCTTCCCAGGCGCACACAAAATCTTCCTCTGCCCCTCCCTCCCAGCTCAGCTTTTCTCCCCTCTTTGGCTTTTTGTCCTTTCCCTGTTGTACAGCCAAGCTCACCAGTACATACCCACGCCCAGTGCAGTAGGGATTTTCCCACATTGAGTTAAATTTGCTTTCTTTTGGCTGTTTCTCCCTATCTGGGACCCATATGTCAAGCAAAACAATTGTAAATGGAGTTAGTTCATTACTTTGGCATGGGGCAGCAAGAGGCAGGGCCAGGAATGGGTTCTTCAGAAAAGTTTGTATTTCACAGCTGTGCCCATTCGTTGTGCTGGGGGGACTCATGTAGTGAATTTACAGAGCCTGGTCACACCACAAAGCTGTACATGGGAGCCCAGGTTATGAGCCTCCTCCCTATCAGACAGGAAGATGCTAGGAAGGTCTGGGAGTCATGGGCACTCAGGCAGATCTTGCCTGCCCAGGATGTAAAGGACCTGTCCTGCCATTAGCTTTTAGAGCCAAACTCTCCCTGGCTTCATATTATGCTTTATGTATGTGCAAGAAACTGCAGCAAGTTCAGGGCTAGATTGCTTCACATCACCAAAATACAAATCCAAACATTCATCCTAGAGCAAGGCTTGTGCAACAAGACAAAATGGAATAACATAAAAGCTGGGAGTCAGAACGCGCTGCAGTGTCACTGGAGAAAACATCCCAACAGCCCCACAGGCAGGTGACGCTGAATCTGCTGTCAGATTAATCACGGATTTTTCTTTTTACCATAGACATGACCTTAAAGCTTTCCTTTGCATGCTAAAGATGCCACCTTTGGCCCTGAGAGGTGCGGTGCAGTAGAACTAAATCTTTTAATAGAAGTTCCCAGGCGACATGCCAGTACTCTGCAAACAGATAAGTTTATGGTCTTTCAGGTACAAACAGGCATGATTTGTGCTCCAGAGGAGTATGTGGTTCTTTCCATTCCTTCTCCCTGTCCCCTTCTAAGCCTTCCAAAGCACACGTGAACATGGCCCAGCAATGTAATCTTCCGAGGGCTGGTAAACAATATTCCTATTCTAATTTACTTGAGTAACTCCACTAAAAATTAGTAAAATCCCCACAAGCGCAGGCTGTTAATCATTCTGCAAAATACTAGGCTAGCTTCACTGGTATAACTCAAGAAGTCCAGCAACTCTAAGGATTATTCAAATCTTTGCTGCTGAATCTGTGTTCTTTTGTTACTGACTCCAATTTAATATTTTGTAAACATTGAACAGTTTGTAAACTGGGAAAAAATTCCTCTTTCCAGATTTGAAATATATTCTCCCATAGTGATCCTGCACCAAAATAGGCAGTGTTCACACTGGAAAAGGACCTGACTTCAAGTTATTGTGCTGTGCTAATAAAATACATCTCTTTAGACAGGTGCAGACAGCCCTGATCTTGCTTTGCTCACACTCTGCGATGTTTGGATTCGTGCCGGCTCTACAGCCGTGCTACACAGCACAGCACCTGAGCCTTGCCATGGGCTCTCAGTAAGACCGGGCAACTGGAGAACAACATTTTTCAGAAACCTCCTTGGGTCTGACAATGAAGAGCATGGCTGCTCTGTGGTTTTGTGGTACATGTGACAATATGACCATGCTCACGTGTGCAAAGCCAGCTGCTTAAAGGCATATTATGTCCAGCAACAACCCCAAGGTGTGCTGGAACAGGTGTGCCAAATGCAGTGATTTATAATGAAGCAGCAATTTATATCGCTGTTCTTTTGACTGTTTTCTGTCAGCTAGCTCAGATAGAAGTATTTTTGTCATTCTCATTGGGCCCATAGCTCATGGCGTTATTTCTTGGGGCCTGTTAAACAGGGGAGTGCTTTTCATATGAGTTTGGCTATTATCTAGGTGGTTTTTTTTTCTGTAGTAATAATATAAAACCTCTGTATATCAGGGAGGGAGAGAGGGACATGCAGAAACTGCTGTGTGCAAAATAATATTTATAAGTCTTGTGCTTAGCTATTCCTCTGTCTGCCTGGTAATACACTGTATGGTTTTGTTTGCTTCCTCCATTCAAGGATCTTAAAATGCCCTGTAGACCAAGTTGGTGGGGAGCAGTAATATTTTTATTAGATCAGCTGGTGAACAAACTGATAGACAAATAAACATGTTTTGGGGCACAAAGGTCTGTTTCCATTTTAAAGTAATCTTCAACAGAAGCAGCAATTGTCAATGGTAAATACAGTCTAAGTGCTGTGATTTCAGGTAACTGGTGCAACGTTCTTTGGTTGTCCCAGGCTACCGGGGAGGCAGCCAGTGTCTCATTGCAGCTACAGCGAGGCAGCCTAAAACCCTGAGAGGCAGGTTGGCTTTCTCAAGGCTCTGTGCCAGTTTTGGGAGATTGAGAAAATCCTGATCCAGAACTCCCAGTCTTTACTAAGTCCGTATAAACACATATTCCTCTCTTGTGGCCAGTATTGTCCCAGCAATACTTCTGGTTGCTCTCATAGAAAGCCTTTTTTTCCCCTGAGGTATTAATGTTGGCATATAGGTGTTTTCTACCAACCTTCTCCAGAAAATATAAGTTGTTCTGAAATGGGAATTAAGTAAGGAAGATTTACTACTGTTTAAAAAAGCCAGCACTTCAACACACATCACCAGAGGAACGCTTGTGATCCAAAGTATCATTGCCCATCATTGCATTGGCAATTCTTCCTTACTCAAAGCCTTTCCAGGTTTCTTCCCAGGCTATTAACATGGATTTAACATGGATTTAACCATCAGTTAAAACATCTACTGAAATGAAACTTGCCTCTAAAAATGGATTGAGTGGAAGGGACATCAAGTTATTTATCTTGCATTTTTAGTGGTATTTTTTGCAGCGTTGATGATTAACCAGGTTATTCATTTTGCCTCCCCTCCAATAACAAGGACAAAATTTGGAAGTGTTTCACACTGGTCTTGGGAGAACAAGAATGGGATGTCTTGTTCCCTGCATAGGATTAATTCTAAATTCGTTGTTACTTCCAGGTAACCTCTTCATCTGGCTGTTTGTCCTGCTGACTCCCTGGCTGTATGTTGTTAACCTAAAGATCATTGGCGAGTCAGGCATCCTTCTCCAAGGTCTCCAGTGATATGGCTGTGATGCCCAGGGCCGTTGCTTGGTGGTACCAAGCTGATGAAAAGCTGCCAGTGGTTACCCTGCTCTACAGACACATCGGAATCTGGCTGTGAACATGGGTGACTGTCTCCATGAGCCCAGCAAGAAACATGAGTGAGTTTTGTGCAGGTGCATGCCTTGGCAAAAGCCACACATCAGAGGTCTGCAGCCCTCTTCCTCTCAGGGCATGGGGTGCCCTCTAAATTCAGGGGACTCTCGCAACCCCATCCAAGATGAGGTTTTAGAATGGCAGATGTATTTTAGAGATATAGATTTCAAATTATTTGTTATCTCAGACTTATTTCTACTATGGACAGTCCTAAAGGATAGGTACAGCCTCCTCTGTCACTGCCCTCTCTGCGTACATAGAGCATTGACATGGCAGGAGCAAGCCTGGGTCATGCACAGCACTGCCACTGTTACAGCATCCAAAGCTCTCCCAGGCAGTGGAGCAGGGCTCCTCTGCCCGAGTTTGCACTGTAGTTGTGGAGTGGGGTGAGCCCAAATGTCATTTCAAGGGACATTTCCATTTCTAAGTGACCTGCTGTGGCAGTGGTTGTTACTTGCAAAGCCAGATTTTTCTGTTATGGACTTTTTTTTCCTTTCTTTGTACTTCAGTTAAAGTAATTGTGGATATAAGTGTACAGCTGGCTTCTGTGTAAGAAAAAAACACACAGTCTGCTGCAAGCAGGAGGCTACCCTGTCAGCCCAATGCAGCCGGGGCTGGCTTGCCCGCAGACCAGCACATCCCCATCCTCAGCCGTCTGGGGTGCTTTGTGCCAAACCCAGCTCCCTTCAGCCACTGCCAAAACCCTTGCAGGCCCAGGGTTGTCCTGGCATCATGGTGAAAGCCCTCGGGGAGGTGGTCTCGCAGCTCCTGGTGAGCGTCCCCGCCGAGGCAGGCATCACCTGGCCACCCGCCTTGGCCGCTGGGCGAATCCTGGCAGAGGTGACTCACTGGCAGGGAACCCTGCAAGGGCCCTGGCACATGCCTGCACTGAAACACTGCCTACAGCCTCCTGCCTCTGCCCAGCTCGCCCTTCCTGCCGCCTTTCCCCCGGGGTCCTAACTCCCGACTTTGTTGCTCTATAAACATAATAACAATAATTATTCTCTCATTGGACACATAGCCATCTTCTTTGTTTGCAGGCTTAGATAAATATCGTTCAAATCATGGAGTCTGATTCATGAGTCAGGACGATGGCAGCCCTCCAAAACCTCCTTGCCCATGGAGAGTGTGTTTGTGTGAGAGAGATAGAGTTTCACTGTATGAAGAGTAAGAAACTGGAAGCCAAGTGAATTAAATACAAAGCAGATAATTATGTGTAATTCATTTACTGACTAATGATTGCACCTGGTGTGGAGGTTTATGAATACATTTGACTCTGCATAGGTTCTCAAAAACAATCTCCCTGCTACAAGATAAAAACTAGGCTGACGTATCTTAACAGACGAGTGTTTACATTAGTGTTATTGTAAGATTGTGCCTTTTTGGCTCCTTTATTATTTTATCTCAAGACATTTCATTTTTCCTGGGTTCATCTGGTGTCTCTTTGACAGTGACAATTGCTCAGTGCTGGTCGAGGCTGGGTCTCACTGCAGAATGAAGGCATCAGTCCATTCCTGAAAGCCACACCGTGCGATTAGACATGGTACTTATCTCCCATCTGCTGCAGCCAAACCTTGCCACAGAGACAGGGCCTTTGGCCGGGCAGCTGCAAGTCACAGGCCCCCTTCCCCCTCTGCTGGGATGACCAGCAAATTGGCGCTCTTTTCATGGTGTCACCCAGCTGCCACCGCAGGCTGATGCCATCAGCTCCTTCCAGCTGAACACCAGCAGACAGTGCCAACCTCCACCTGCTAATGCCTGGGTTGATGTCAGGTTGAAGACCCAAAGACAAAGCCTTTGATGGGGTGAAAAACCTTGTGCCAACCCAGTGAAACCCAGCAGCAATGCCTCAGTGATGATGTCAACCTGAAGACCTCAGCCTGTGTGACACCGCTCACGCCTGGCACACTTAGGCCCTGATGACCTCGGCACTGCATCTGCAGTTCTGGAGCAGAGGTCAGAGCCACACTGGGCAAAGCAATGTGCCCAAGGCCTCGCTCAGGGCTTGCAGCAGCGGAGATGCTCCCCAAGGTGATGTTCTTAGCAAGTCGTGGAAATAAAACAGCTTTTCCAGTTTCCCCATGCAATCGCTAGGCCTAAGCTGGAGCCCCTCTCCCAGCCTGTTAACGTGGTAACGGCAGCTCACCTTAATCACCCCCTCCACCCGTTCAAATAAAACTATCCACTCAGTTAATTGCTCAGGTCCTCTGTGATGGTGGTTTGTCAAATCAACAAACATTTGGCTGTGTTTCCTGCTGAGACTGTCTGGACCATCGTATCACCATTTTTTTATTAGCCAGTTTAAGCACAGGGTGCATGAGAGGTAAACGTACAGCGTTTGTGCAGGGGGGGAGGACTATGTCTGTGGGCACTGGATGAATGCTCATTTCTGACTTTGGGAAGGGAACAAGAATGACGTATTAGGGAAAGGGGAAATTATTTGGCACTTTGAATAGAGACTACTGAATAGATCACGAGATGGTCACACTGAAGGAAGAAACCCCAATAATCTGGTTACACTCACATACACTTTCTAGCATTATTTGCCACTGAGTGTTTACCAAAGTGTAACACAGGGAAGCTGAGCTCATGGCTGCCAATAAAATAGCTGTAGTGTCTGATGTAACTCCTGTTGCTGCAAGAACACACGCTGGGAGGTGTCTCCTTGGAGCTGTCACCAGCCCCATGTGTGGTGATGGGAGAGAGTAACCTGAACTCCCTGCGCACCCAGCGGTCCCTCTGTGCGGCGCCGAGGCTGCATGCTGGCTCCTCGCGGGGTGCCGGCCCCACACCTGGCAGCCCGCTTGGGCAAGCAGCAGAGGTGCTGCTTTCGCCATCCATGGCAACCAGGTAATGAAAACACCAGCAACAACAACAACAACAAGCAACCCTGTACTCTGCTATTTTTGATTTGAGCGATTTGTAATTAGAAAAGCCAAAACCAGCTCATCTTGTCCCAATGAGTATTCCCGTTGACTACAATGCAGTCAGCATGCATTTTGATTTTGAACTTATACAATCCTTTTCCGATGAAGATCTGGCAAGCCAGAACAGATTGCAGTCTGTGAGATACTTGCACTATGATGGTATTTTACCTGTAGGTGGATCCTCCTTTTAGATAGTGAGATGCAGAGCCAATGAGCCTGATTCACTGCTGCACTACTCCAGTTTTGCAGCAGAATAACACCACTGAATCATCAGCAAAGTTGAAATAACAAATGATAAAATGGGAGCATTGTGTCTAAGTTTGCAGTGTGTGTATGGAAATGACTAGGTCCTTCTTGCAGAGCCATTAACCTATATGGTGTTTTTTCAGTTCAAAAATGTACCAAGAATATGGCAATGTGTCTAGGCTAAAGTTTTAAATTTAAAAAAAAACAATTAAAAACTAATATAACAGCTAATGTTGGACTCCCCCAGTATGGTGATGTGGTGATTACTTTTTTTTTTATTCAGAAAAAGAGGATTTTTGAGAGGAGAGCATAAACAGCTTCCAAAAAGATGCATTTTTGATGCAGTTCATTTCTATGCAGCAGATGGGCACTGTGTAAAGCTTAGAAATAGGGTAAGTTAAAAACCTAGTCCTGGTTTCTTTTCAGTTTATGAAAATATTCACCGAGCCATTGAAAATAACTGAGTAATTGTGATCTTTTTGCAAGTAATGCTCTGGAAAAGCCAACCGAAGGCAGTAAGCAAGCTTGCAATTAGTAGCTGTAATTATAAAGTGTATACATAAAACAATGTAGCATCCTGAGTAAAGGCCAAATTCCAGTGATGCAATAGGAGTGGCAGAACATGATATAAAGATGGACAAATGATCCAGCAAGAGAAATGCTTCTAAATTATCCATATTTTTCCAAAAATAGCAAGAAAAGAGATAAAATAGTAGCAGTGCTTTGTTTTGTTTCATGTAACTTTTACAGCAACCCAGTCTCAGTTCCCCCTGATGCTCATGCTTCTGTCGTAGACCAGAGTCTTCCTTGGCCGATGGTCACAGTCACCGTGTCAGACTCAGCAATGAGAGACCGTCAGCAGCACACGCTGCTGTGGGAGCCTGTGGCTCAGACAGTGGGCTCAGAGCATCTGTGTCGTTTGTCTTTACCGGGGGACCGCTTCATGACTCACTTCCATTTCCATCACTGAAAGCAGCTATCAAACGCCACAGCTTTTTTTTTTTTTTATTTGAGCTCAAGCCCGTATGCTTTCTAGGTAAGCCAGGCTTAGGTCAAATGCAGGCTGTGGGGCTTGAACAAGGAATAACTGAAGTACAGTGCAGGGGACTGCACTCAATAGTCTGTGGTATGTTCACGTAGGTGCACACCCTGAGCCCCACCAAACTCTGACATTGCTTTATGTACCACACGGGGCACATTAAACTCCAGCCTGTACGGAGCAGCATCACTGCAGCTCTCCTCTGCCGAAGCCTGTGCAACAGCAGTGCAGGAACATGCGCTGCACTCCCCACAGAACTGCTCTCAGAATGAAGTCCTGGACGCAGCCAAAGAAGGTGAAGAGACATAATACCTTACGGAAATGTTTTTATTTATTCTCCTTGGGTGCACATATGGCAATCACCCATGCAGCGTGATCCAGGATGTTGAAAACTATTTCATTATGTTCTATAAATAAAGGACTGATGTGGTTCAATTGTATCAATTATGCAACTCTTGTAAGTGGTGTAGTCAAGGGTAAACACAGGCAAAGGGCACTCCCTTCGTACCCACTTCTCTGGGCACTTCTGGTATTTACCTGCTCCCTATATACCACAGACAGATGAATCTACCCACTTCTATTTACCACGGTACCACTGACTCCTTTTTGGTCAAGAGCTTTTCCTATGTACAGATGACACAACAAAATAGAAAATGGAAGTCAAGGCACTGTTATGTGTTAGTCTGTTGTGCAAGACGTAAGTGTGGCTGTAGAGCAATTTCAAGCAAAGCATGGGTTTTAAACAATGTTTAAACTGACACCATTATTATGCAATATAATTAATTATGGCTAGAAGGGCATTTGAGGTTAGTTGGCGCTACCTTTGTCCATTTTATAATTATACCAAGAAGAAGATGACTAAGTTGTGCCTAAGCTAATTGTATCCATTTGGTTTTATCCCTCCTCTCCACCATCGTAAGTCACTTGCGTTCTCAACTGTAATTTTTTTTGAGAGGTTTGGGTGCATTTGTGCTGAATACAATGGAGCTCAGTGCTGCTGGGGCAACCTCAGGTAATATTGCAATAGAAGCACTAACATTAGCAATAATAATTACAGATGGTCAAAGTGATAAGTACAAAACAAATGTCACTTTTCCCTGCCACTTCTACAGTTACCTGATTTATCCTTATCTGCTCCTGCTCTGTACACTCTAGGATGTGCTTGTGCAGCTAGAAGATAAAGCTTTGCAGCATAACGTGATGTCCTTCAGACGTGCTGTGGACCCAGCAGACACCTCCAGAGGACCGCTGAGGGCCAGCGACAGACTGGCCTAGCAGCACAGGCTGCACCAGCCATCTTGCCAAATGTGTTGGGGGGTTTTGGTATTCAAGGGCTTCCTGACGCAGCTCAGCTGCCTGGGCTGATGGAGCTGGGCACCCCAAATGGCAGGCAGGCTCCTGCTCTTCAGCCCCAGCTCCTGGCAAGGCAATGCAGCGCTTTCTGCACCATGCCTGCCAGCAGTCCCCAGCCCAGGCCGGTGGCTGCAGCGCAGAGCTGGTCCTCTGGACTAGCAGTTTGCTGCTGGTGTCAGAGCCCTGGAGTGGACAACAGGTCACCAGGGCTCTGGAGCCAGGCTAGCTGCCACAACAGCCCAGCCGCATCAGCAGAGTGCCGCATGTGAGCTCAGTAGCTGCCCTGGCCCTCAGCTGGCAGGCCTTCGCGCAGTGCCCAGACAAGCTGCCTAGAGGTAGTGGCGTGTAAACTGCCTCTTTTGAATGTTACCTGGCAGTGCCAGGCATAAAACCAACCAAACAAGAAAAAAACAACACCAAAAACCCCAAACCCAATGACGATAGATTTACCCCAGAAAGGAATTTGGTAACACATGGTCTTGTTTGACTACGAGAAAAGGCTATAGTCTTCAGTTGATGGCTGGAAATTGGATTGCACTTATGTGAAATAGAACTGCCTGCAAGGGCTGAATGCTGTAATTAACAGGCAGTTTTAGAAATTATTGGCTAATACCATTTAATAGAAATACTGCCAACTATTGTTATAACAACTTGGTTTGTTCCTTCAGTGGTAATATAAAATGACTCAACACGGCTTCACTGGGAAGAGATACCTTTGTCTGTTACGTATCATTACCTACGTTTTTAGAGTGGTTTAATATGACAATACAAATTTTGAAATTTTTATATATTTCCCAGAAGTAACTAAAGGGCCATCTGCCTCCCGAGCAATCACAATATTGGTGATACAGCCCAGCCTATTTGTCATAACATGGCATTACTGACTCAGTCCTGCTGTAACGGCAGCCAAGGCAGCTTTTGCCACTGACGGTGTTCAAGCGGTAGGAAGGTTTCTGTAACAGGCAAATATGTTCATGTAAGCCTGAGCAGCTCCATCTGGAGCCTTTCTCTTGCAGTGTGTACAGTATCACTCAGAAAATTAATCCACATTTTTGATAACAAACTCTCTGAACCATACAGGTAGCTCTGAGATAATGTGCTCTGCTCATGTGATGCAGCTGTTCTATCACCTAAGAACGTTTTCACAATGCTGCAATAGTGACCAAAAGGTTATTTCTCATACCTGGTCACCCAGACGGTACCAACTGAAAAGTTTCTGTTTGATTGCTAAAGAGTAGAAAGCAACAAATGAATGTTGGCAAACCATAGATGAGGCATGATGTGAGTGTTGCACACCTCAGCCTAACACCCACCTTCACTTCTGGGAAAGGAGAAACCAGACCTGCAGACACGCTAATCGCCTCCTGGTCTGTGAGTTCCCACTCACCTGTTTGGAAATAAACTCCAGAACCTCACTGCTTTCTATTTACTGCACTGAGAGCCAGTAATCGCGTAGTACTTCCAAAGAGTCAGTAATTGGGCACCTATTACAGCATTTTATGATGCCTTTTCATGTATCAATTTAAAAAAAAGGCAGTCTGTGTGGAGATTGACCTTCCTGATACAAGAAGGAGTGGTAAAGTCCTCGCTCTGTTCAGCTGAAGTAGCACAAAGGTGAGGCACTGCTTATGTTTGGGAGGGCTCAACAGGGTGGGTGCCTGACCCGCCAAGCCAGGGCCACCTCACCTCAGCTGCAGCACTGGGCTCTCAAGGGCAAGGCTCAGGCCATCAGATGGTGTCAGACAAAAACAGAGCTCCCAAAGCCTGGTTTCTGCCTGCAGCCATTGGCGAATTTAAGCACAGAGACTCTGTGCCTCCTCTCAAGGGCAAGCAGCAATGCCATTACGTTGTTTCTAAATGAAGGCGCTTACAGAGCACACAGGAATCAACACTCAGAAACGCTGGTGGTCAACACCTTCCAGACGTGCCTGCAGTAAGCAATACAGTCAGCACCAAAGGGATCTGGGTACCCCATCCCACTGCCTTTCAGCAGTGCTGAACATAAGCTCTTGGAGAACCCTGTGAAACCTAGCCTGCCGTCTGACACAGCTTACAGCCCCCTAAGCTGAATTGCTGGTTAACGCCTGTGTAACCTGCACTGCACTTGGAGCAGCTGTTACGCAGCAATCTTGGTCAGCAGAGCACGGTAACTTCCCTGATTCCCTTTTGCAGACCCACATACCAGCCTGCGTACAGTCTCGGTGAGTAGCAGAGCCTCAGAAGAGGAAGGCTGGCCCCAAAACACACACAGGTCCAGAGGCTGGGTAGTCTCAGTGCCAGGGTCAGAAATGAAACTGCTGCTGCGGTAAACATTTCAGTATATGGTAATGGCTGTTGCGAACCCTGTCTGGAAGCCTCCTCAGCAGCAGTCTCCCTATTGACATGTTGGATGCCTGTATCAGATGACACCAATATTCCAGTGCTTATAAAGGTGGTGAAACCAGTATATTAACAAATAATATTGAGTGAATTGATTTCCCTGTCCTGCATTGCTGTCTGTGCTCTATTCCCTCCATCGAGCAAGGCATTAAAAGACTATTCCCTTGTCGAGACCCCATGTGCCATTGTATCATGACTATTCTTGTACACTGGTTAGAAACAGGGAAGTTGTGAATGCACCTTCTCTTTTGAAATGTTACTCCATCCTCCCACACCTCATCTTTGCTAACTCCAGTCAGCCATCCCCAGGACCTACACCCACTCTGATCCCAGCTCACTGATGAACACAGATGAAAACAGACCTTGCTAAACAGACTGCAGCTCCTGTTCCATTGCTGGGTTTAAAGGATCATTTGGATGCTACACCTGAGCTGTAGGTGAGAGCCCACTGGTTGGGTAAGGACGCTGGGGTTAGCGCTGGCTCCATGGGGCCACGTTACTCACCACAGCACTCAGCACCACAGCTCTGAGGTGCTCCAGGACCTCAGGACTCAGCCAAGGCGGGCTACAGCTGGTCTTGATGGGGTGTTTGGGAACATCCCCCAGGGGACCCCAGATTCCATCCAGAAGGGCTCCCATGGACCTTCGTGCAGACTGTTATGGCTGGAGCATCCAGCTGAGAGGCTGAAGGTGGGCTGCAGCCCCCTGCCTCACTCCTCCTGCCCTCCCTTGGCAGGCTGCGGGCTGGGGCCCTACAGGCTTGGCCTCGCTTCTGCTAAAAATCTTGCACTGTGTACCAACACCCTCCTGCAAAGATGGAGGATGCTGAGCAAACAGAAACCTTGGTGTGAGATGCTGGTGCAAAAGAGGTTTCAAAAAGGTGAAGGGAGGAAAAGTTACCTAGTGCTGGTACTATAATGGCTTAGCATTGATGCCATAAATAAAAGGAAGTGTGTTGGACGTTGTATTCTGCTTGCGTGGTTAACTGTACAGTTAGAGTCTGAATAAACCTCTTTTGTCAATTTTATTACCTCCCTGATATAAAAATAAATACACTTAAACAAAGGAGGAGTGGAGTCCTGCCAAGCCAGCCTGGTGCAGTAACAACTGCACTGACAAGGGAATAATTTTGTCCCATAGCTGGGAGATAAAATGATAACCTTTCAGGAACACAAAGCCCCTCCAGAAGGAGCTGTGTTTTGCACAGGAGGATCTCAAATAAAAGAATTAAAAACAGGGACTCTTCCAAAAGGAGAGGAAAAACCAAAAATGCCATAAAATTTTTGCTACCAGAACTGCTTTCTAGTTTGATGGGAAGGCTGCATGCAAATAGCTGCTGAGAAACAGGAGCATGGTAGGGTAACAGCAATTAGGAGCATTTTAATTATCATTAAAAATAAAATAATGAGTAAATGATACAGTGCATTAAGTAACTTTTACTAGGCTGAACAGACACCAAGAATTCATGCTTTTGCTTTGCAATTAATCTCAGCAGTGAGTTCTAGGCTTACCACTCTGATGCCAACATGGGAACTTCCAGTAGGCAGGCCGACATAATTACCGCTGGGCGGAGGTGAATCAACTACTTTCTGTCACGAAGGCAAGGAGAGACCCTCCGACCATCTGCAGGGGTGGGTGGGTGGGTGCATGAGTGTTACTTTCTTGCAAGACTCCAATCAGGGCACCACACCTTGTGATTGTATCTCTGTAATAAGCAAACAACTTTAAATTATATTGTGTCACTGCAGATGAAGCAGGAGGGTGACCCAGCAAGTCAGGTTTCGTGACCGCGCAAGGGACTGCAGCGCGCAGGTACTCACATTTACTATGGGGCCCTGGGAACCTCAGCCTGCCATGCAGAGGAGTCTTAACTCTGATACCGTGTCTCCTTCATCAGGGACACACGGGGCGCCCCAGCAGAGCTGTCACAGCACGAATGTCCTATTTGCTTTTCTGTGCATCACTGTTAAAAGTCTTCTAATGTGCTAGTAAGGAGCTTACAAATATAAGTCCATCGCAGTAATACAATCACATTAGAAAAGGTACAGCGAAAGATGATCAAATTATGTATGTTTCTTCTAATTAGCAAGACATGCCCGATGCTGCATGCCTAAGTGTTCCTGTGTTCCAACAGAGTTGCTGCCTCCCACCACTGCACCTGCCTCTTTCCTCGATTCCAATTCCAGGGTCCAGTTCTAATCCCAGGGGACGTGGCTGCTTTGCCAAGTCTTTCCAGCTGTGAGGGCCCTGTGAATCCCACGAGGCCGTCTGCGAGACCAGCCTGTCACTTGCACTGACCAGCATTTCCAGTTTTGTCTTCCACAGAAATGGAGCAATTCAGGGGACGTCACAGCTGCCTCTCTGGCTGGGAGCAGGCACTGTGGCTGCAGCCAGGCCCCTGCAGCAGGAGCGAGCCTCGAGCCACCCCAGGGCACGCCAGCTTCGCAAAGTGGCATTTGTCCTGCTCTGGCCCCACCGCAGACCCAGTGGCTTTCTAACCACTTTCTTTCTTTCTTTCTTTCTACAGCAGTACTCTACCTCAGTATTGTACTTCAGCCCCCAGTGAACCAAAATTATACCTACTAAAACTCGACCATCTTCTGTGAATTCAAACTATGACAGGCCACCGTGCAAGTGTGTATTTTGGCACGTGCCCAGCCCTTCCTGTTGACTGAACCACTCATGCTCTCTAGAAATGACCATGCCTGTCCCTAGCGCTCTGTGCAGAAGACCTTTCCCTTTCTTTTTTCTTATTTTTATCTTTCACTCAACCTAGTTGAATCCTTGGTGCCAGGATCTGACTCTACCATACTCCACTGGCTGTTGGCCGGTAGCCTCACTCCTCCTCTTTTCCCATTTCCTTCCCCTAGGGCTCCTGCCCTAAGGTAACATAAAGGCCATAGCAACAATGGCAGAAAGATCGTCCTTGGTGGCGAGGCTAGGAAAAAAGGGATTCCCAGTGGAGGAGAAATAGGTGTGTCCTGGTTAGGTTGCTTCTGAGTTTGACCTGCTCAGCCACTCCCTACCAAAAGTTCCCTCAACCAACGCTGCAGGCTCACGCTGAAGGTCTCACAAACTCAACACATATAATCAACAGGCTTCTTCTGAAAGGGATTAGCCAAAGCATTAGCAAAGATGAAGATATCTTATATAAGATAACAGTACGTCTTTTCCTGGGAATATTATGGAGCAAGTCCACACAGAAGCCATGTCCAGATACAAGAAGGTGGCTAGGAACAGCCAGCATGGATCTACTACAGGCAAATTGTACCCGGCCAGCCTCGTTGTCACCTGTACTGGAATGATGGGCTGGATGGAGGAGGTGGGGGCAGTAGACGTCACTTACCTTGGTTTGTGTGGCCTTTGACATTGTCTCCCATATGGGCCAAACTGGAGTGGTATTGCCTGAAGGGATGGACCACAGCCTGGATGAAAAAAAGCTCATGGCTGGGCCATGAAGCTCAAAGGATAATAATGGTCAACAGCTAAACATTTAATTGGCCTTAACAGACAGCATTCCTCAAGTGACAACACTAGGGCCAGTCTTCACTAGCAGCCTGGATGACAGAGCAGAATAGTTCCTCAGCAAGTTTGTGCCTGACACTGAATTTAGGCTGTGGGTCATTATGCTGGAGGACAAGGCAGCCATTCAGGTGGTCTTCAGCAACGTGGAAGACAAGCCTGAAAGAAAGCTGAAATTCAGCAAGGACAACTGCAAAGTCTGCATCTGACACAAAATAAATCCATGCACCAGCACAGGCTGGGAACCAAGAGGCTAGAAAGCAGCTTTGCTAAAAGAAGGACCTGGGGTCCTGGTGAACAAAAAGCTAAAGCGGAGTCAGCAGCATGCCTTTGCAGTGATAATGGCTAATTGCACCTTGGGCTGCGTGAGCAAGAACAGAGCCAACCTCTCTGCAGAGGTGCACAGCACACGAACAATGACCACAAGTTGCAGCAGGAGAAATTCCATTGGAAACAGAAAAAAAATTTCAAAATAATAACAGTTAAACTGGAGCAGGTGCCAAGAGATGTTTGTGAAATTCCCATCCTTGAAGATTTGCGCTCACAGCCCAGAAGCCAACCATACCCTGGGCTGCATCAAAAGCAGCGTGGCCAGCAAGTCGAGGGAGGTGATTCTGCCCTTCTGCTCCGCTCTGATGAGACGCCGCCTGCAGTGCTGCGTCCAGCTCTGGAGCCCTCAGCACAGGAAGGACATGGACCTGTTGGAGCAGGTCCAGAGGAGGCCACAAATACGAGCTGCGGATAGAGCACCTCTGCTGTGAGGAAAGGCTGAGGGCGTTGGGCTTATTCAGGCTGGAGAAGAGAAGGCTATGTGAAGACCTTATTGCAGCCTTTCAATACTTAAAGGGGGCTTGTAAGAAAGATGGGGACAAACTTTTTAGCAGGGCCTGTTGTGACAGGACAAGGGGCAATGGTTGTAAACTAAAAGAGTGTAGATTCAGACAGATATAAGGAAGGGATTTCTTACAATGAGGGTGGTGAAACACAGAACAGGTTGCCCAGAGAGGTGGTTGATGCCCCATCCCTGGAGACATTCAAGGCCAGGCTGGACAGGCTCTGAGCAACCTGATGTATTTGAAGATGTCCCTGCTCACTGCAGGGGGGTTGGACTAGGTGACCTCTAAAGGTCCCTTCCAACACAAACCATTCTAGGAGTCCATGATTTCAAAATTCCAATGGACAAAGCCCTGAGCAATCTAAGCTAATGCTGAAGTTAGCCTTGCTTTGAGGAGGTTGGAGTGCAGCTGTCCAGATGTCCCTTCCAACCAATATCATTTTATGGGTTGTTTTGTTGGGGTTTTTTTACAGCTGTTGATCAGGAAGACCTGGCTAATATTAAATGATTTCTCAAAAAGAATGGAAGCTGTTATCTCTATAGCAACACCTGCCAATTATTTATTTATAATATGAATGAACGCAGAGTATGCATCACAAGTCCAGACAGTCAAGAGGTTTCACTTCAGAGATTTTATGTTTAAAGATCAAAGAACTGAACTTTCTCTCTCAGATTTTCAAATTGAGCAGAAAAGAGGTCCTTCTGTTAACACACAGGAGTCAAATTTGCAAAAAAAATCCTCAGTTCAGAGCTAGCATGAGAAAGACCATTTCTCAGCTCTGTTTTGGATATAAGCAGCTCTCACACATTCTTGTGGTGGCAACTTACCATGTTGAGAGGTTTTTCTGATGAAACCATTGTTTTGGCCTGAAATGTTGTGCCTGAGATCCAGCCTCCAAACCCAACTCCTGCCACAGTATTTGCCTCCCACCATGATCTGTTTGGTTCCGATAGGAAACTCTGGCCAGATCTACCCTGGCATAGAGGTATGGAGCAGCCTGTGTATTCAGGTATGCAGGGGACAACCTTCCAGGATCTGACACAATGCTGTGGGGGAGTCTGTAGGCCAGGACAGATAAACGGTGTGTATGAGCGCAGTGCAACCCTACAGCACACACAGGTTGCTAGAGTGCGTGTGGCTGAGTACCATCCAACACACTGTGCTGTGCACTATTTACGTGCAGCCGTTTGTCCAGCAGTCTGGGCTGCCAAAATTTCAAAAAAATAGCTAGCTGCAATGGAAAAAAAAAATATCAAAGTTGGTTGCTGAATCTCAGGAGAACCACACTGCAAATGTGGGGCATGGGCCCATGGGAGCATGCCTCCAAACTTGGCTGTGGTGCCAGGTGTGTCAGCACAGCAGGAGAAGCAAAGGACGCAGCACTCCCTGAGATGGGCCAGGATATGTTTGCCTGCCAGTCTCTGGAGAGACACAGGTCACTCCTATGAGTCACAGCCCCAAATGCCCCCCGCCCCCAATGACCCAGCGCTTCTGCAAGCTTCTTGTCAGAACAACAACGAATGCTCAGAAAGGGCACCAGATTTGTCCCCTATCTCTCCATCAGTTTTCTATGACACCAACACAAAATCTGGGCCAAGAAGGGGGGAGGGGGGAAGTGAAAACCCAAACATATTTGAAAGTAGGCTCAGAAACAAACAAGCAAAACCTCTTATCCAAACAAATCATAGTTAGATCTTGGGTGAGACCATGTTTATGAAGATTTAGCCAAGAAGCTTGCTTGGAGATCCTTCTCCAGCCTTAACATAACACTACCAGCCTGGACAAGTGCTACTAGAAAACACCTAATTAAAATGCTGTTGTGGTATTTATTTATAGATAGTAATTTATATCACACCCATCATACACACCGATCTGGCAGCTATGATTGGCAAATGGTACTGCTTCTGCCATACCACTCCTTGCCCTAAACCCACTCCCCAATGCCCCCCACTCGCTTACCAACACAACTGCTTCCCGCTTGGTATTTGGCATATATTCAGCGTGACAGCAGTGTCGCTCTGAATGAGCCTCTCTTTGTCTGCATTTATCCAGCCTTGCAGCACTCTTTAAACATGCAGGTGGGGTATCAAGGATGCAACAGACCCATCAAGAGCCAGACACACATCTGTGATGCTTTGTAGCTAGGTATTCTTGGGTACAGTTATCAGCCACTACAGAGCTCATCCCTGGAGTGGACAGGCAGCTGGAGTCTGCATTCGATTGAGGGTCCAAGTGGCTTTGGAATGCACCAAGGATAATACCAGAGAAGCTCTTCTGCAGGTCATAGACACCAGTGCAATAGCCAGTGTGATAAAAGACCTTGTAAGAAAGCACAGGGTACCTCTTGGGGGGGGAGGGGGCAGGCAGGAAAAGGAAAAAAGAAAAAAAAGTTGACAAAAAAGAAGAGGTTAGATGAGGTAGCTGGAACTGCTGGGGGCAATCTGAAATCAGTTTACATTAGAGCAGGTTGCTCTTGACTTCGCTACAGCAGTTGTCACGCTTGGTAAGAAAACCAAGCTATTCATATGGCAGCCACCATTGTGCAGCTCAGCACATGCAGCCTCGTGGAAACAAATCCAAGCAAATGCAGTGGCTAGGATGGGACCTTTTTTTTAAAAAAAAAAAGCACATAAAATGGTTATGTAAATAAGTTTCCACTTCAGGAATCTGTGAGAACAATTGTTTCCCTGTAAGAGGACTTTGTCACTGGAGCACCTGATGTTTTACCCTAAATCTGCACTTTAGCCTGAAATGCTGGCATATACATCTCACCGCAGCTCCTAGGTCCTTCCCACTATCTGGCCCCTTCAATCTCCAACTTTTTTCAATACTTTCAAGCTCATCAGCTACCTAGAGTTCCGCCTTTGTGCATGCCCAGAACTGCCCTAGTCCTGACAGGGCCAAGCAGCTCAGCCCAATTCACACCTAAGCCTGATCAGGATCCAGAAACTGGGTGTTGCTTTGCCTAAATCCCCTGAGGGCTTTGATCAGGGATTATATGTTACCTGGTGACTGGTTCATGTAAAATGCATAAACAGTCCTGGGAGCAGAGTCCAGAATCTCAAACTCCCATGTGAATGCTCGAACCAGTAGGTAAGGCAGCCATGCTCCCTGACATGCACTTGCTTTCCAGCCCAATGATTCAAAAGCACATTGCTGTAGAGCAGCAGATCCTCAGCAGAGAGCAGGCTAGGAGTGTCCAACTCCCTGCCTTGTGGTTTGGGTGCTCTGCTAGAGGTGGCAGATGGGAAAAAACAAACAGCCTGAGGAGAACAGTGACTGTCGCTTCCTGGCTGCTGGTAATCTGTCCTTCAGATTAGACGTCTTTGCTGTGACAGAAAGGCTGTCTGTAGTCACCTTCCAGAGGAGCTGCTGGGCTAGGTCACTGCAGCAGCATTTAAGACTTAAAATTTCACTATTAGTCTCTGTGGCTACCACGCTGAATGCTTTGGCCCTCATATGGAAGTGCCAGGCTTGCCTCCAGCACACTGCAGGGGCTCCTGGCTCTGAAGTCAGAAGCTGGGCACTAGAAATCAAGAAACGCAGAGCTTAATACTGGAACATCAAAGTACTCTTGAGTATAACTTAGAAAATTTGTAATTGCATCTGCAAATGGCTACACCACATAGTTACTCAGCCTGGGCACTCAGGTATTGGTGCACAACATGAGGCGTTTCGTGAATTAGTACATGATAAGGGAGAAAGCCGTTGCGAAAATCTGTACTGCTGCTATCGCTACAGAGAAACAAAGTCTTCCTCTACCCCAGCAGCACAGCAGCTCCCTCCTTGCTAAGACTCTTTCTCTAGCATGCATTGGTGCATTTGTCTCACCCAGGACCATTTGGGGGAAGAGGGAAACTCCTTTGTTTCTTCTACAAAAGGGGAAAAGTTGCATTAGAAAATCATTAAATAGCAGAATGCTTTCTGTACGTGTTTGCATTGTTTATAGATATTAGAAACAATTTTTTTCATGGGCAGAAGAATTATTTTACCATGAAAATGCAGAAATTATTACACCTCTCTCAGGAACCATCCAAATGGACAAGCTTTCATTGGGACTGAACTCATGGATGTTTGCAACTTGGTCTGGTTGTTTTCCATTTTTATTACACAACTCATATTTGCAATGGTAGAAATTAATAATTCTACTCTGGACCAAATACACAAAAAGTGCTTTGGAAAAATGCCATATTTTTCTCACAGATGCAAAGCAAAGTTGTTTCTAAGTTTCACTTATGCAGCAACTGTTCCACAGTGAATTTTCCCATTTGCTGCAGTGCTCAGTAAGTTCCTTTGGAAACCACTCAGCACACTTGGTACACACAGAGAAAACACCAGGAGAGAGCCACAGGCCAAGTTGCTTCTAATAAATACTCTCAGGCTTCCTTCTGTCTGAGGTGCCAGGATAAAGAGCAAAGCTGTTCACATTGCCCCCATGCCCTGATCTGGGGGCAATACCTCCTTCTGACCTTCCCTCCTACCTCAGAAGAATGAAAAAAAGAAAGCGAAAGCTGGGAAAATACTTCTGAATTGTGTACTTCAGCCCAAATAAGCCTCACCAGGTTTTTGCCACTAAAGCCATAGCTCATCGTTGGATTTCCATTGCATTCACGATCCTGGGCAACATTAGGGACTCTCCAGCTAAAAGCAGGGGCAGCCACCAACCAAGCTGTAAAGCATTACAGCTGCTGTTCTAAGAGACTCCTCTCCTCCACAGCTCAGCACAAAGCAGAAGCAGAAACACGTCACTGGTGGGTCCAACCCCAAGACCACCATTACCTATAGAGGAATATGGATACCGCAGGGCACATACAAAAGGCTGACACTCCTTGCCATGAAGGTTTGTCGGTATTTTTATTGAGTCACACACATGTATGCGTTGGTCAAATTGTAAGGGCCAAAGGGGAGAGCAGACAAGGAGCAGTCTTAGCACTTGACCCCTAAAACAGCATAGCCTTTGTGTGGTGATTTCGGGCTACTCCTGAAGCACAGTCAGATATCTGAGTATCTCTAAATATAAGCAAATATGGCAGCTTATGAGCAAGACCTCCCTTTATTAGAAGGGCTATGGCCTATACAAACTACAGAACAAGGCTGGTGGGTAAACAAGAGGGGCTCACCTCTGCCACAGGCTGAGGTGCAGCAAAGCACAGTGTTTATGGGAAAACAGAAGAAATTTCTCCAAGGCTGATGATCACCCTGTGCACGAAGCTCCAAGGTACAAGCTGAGGAAGCATGTCACCACGCTATTTCCTGTCAGTGAAGCTTCTTGGTCCAGCAACAGCAGGGCAGAGCTCTGATACACACAGTTTTCAGGGCATTAGTATGCCACCCTGTGCAAATCAGTAATGGCTCCAGGGGAAAATTAACAGATGGTCACGGGGCAAATCTCCCGAGGGTTTTTTTCCCCCCTCCTCTGTAATAATAGGCTCCTTATGATTTTCTGAAACCACCTGCATATTTTCCCAGGCATCCTGGCTAGCAGTTAGAACAGGGTGTATGTCTCTACAGTGGTGTTTGCAGCACTGGGCTTGCTTTTCATTAAACGCCTCTCATTTGTGTGCAAAAGACTGTAGAGTCCAGAAGTTCACTGTCATGATGCCACTGAGGGGTGACACGGTGCTGATGACTAATGCTCAGGAGTGGGATCAGGGAATACTTATCATTTTCTATCTAATCCCACTGCTGCAGGAAAGTAACCTGACATCCCAGTACACTAGCTTTCTCCTTGCTGTAAGGGGAAGTAAATCCTCGCTGGTCTTTGGAAGAAAAGTGCAATGTATCAGTGCTGTTAAAGACTCCTGCAACTCACTAGGCAGCTCAGAAACAACAGATGTTACCCAGAATAAAGAGCAACAAGAGGAAATAGCACAACATCCAGGGACAGGAGGAGAAAGCTCCACCACCCTGGGTGTATACTACTGTAGAAAGGCGGGTATGTGCAGTAAATGTGCATTGCATGAGTAACGAACACGTGCATTTTCATGTGGCACCACCATTCTGCAAAGGCTGCCAGCTAGTTACACTTACTGCTCTCCCTGTCACGATGTGTGATGTATGGCATGGCCACGTGCTCCTTCAGAGCAGCATGAAGGCATGGGATCTAGGACGTTATACTACCATCCTCTTAATCTTGTTTAAGCTACAAGACACTTGCCCAGATCCCCAGCTCTGCCAGATTGCATAAAAGTGAGCATCAATTCCACTGTACTCCCTGCTGCTCACACCAGGTGTTGTGGGATGAACACCCTGGCCACACCAGATCAATTCAAGGATCTCTGTGAACTGTACTGCTTGCCAACCACCCAGCTGCAGCCCATCATGCAGGTACAGACACCCAGGGCAACACCAGCCATGCCTCCTTTCCCAGGAGACCTCGTGTCCCCCGCATCCCTCCTCTGCGCCCCCTCCTCTCCTCTTGTGTCAGTAACACAGAACAGTAAGGCAAACATGAGGGCTCTGGGGCATCCAAAATACCCCTTTCCTGGCAGCTAGAAGCCACTGGTGCTGCCTTCTGATGTATGCAAGCACTCAGTTGCATGAATCCTCTTTCCATCCCACTACAAAAATCCTACAACAGCTCCCACATGTGTTCTTCTCTCTATGCTCTACTGTACCCTCACATCAGCATCTGCCGCTCAGCCTCACTGTCTTCTGCTTGGTGCCAGAGGGCAGCTCTGTAGAAAGCTGTTCTTGCCCTTCCCTGCTCAGGTGGCCCTGCCTTGGATGGAGCCAGGCCCTATTGTCCTCAAAGATTACAGCACTCAAGAAGCCTCTTTATTAAGGCTCTGGCACTGGAAAGATGCTCTGAGCTAACAGTCACACGTGACCTGCTCTGCAGGGGAAATTTTTCCTCACCCACCTCTTTCCCTCCTCCTGGGTTAAGAGGCAGTTGGGACTGCTGGAGCAGGGGTTGTTGGTTTGTTAAAGGATCATTGCCTCTCAGAATTGCATTTCAGGAAGCTAGGAATTGTAGTTTGCAATCTGCATGGTTTCTGTTTCCAAAGGTGACCTTGTACATATGTGAGTGTGTGTGCCCCTGCTACCTTCCTTCAAGAAATAACTACGCATAAGGCAAAACACAGTCAAACCAGCCTTGCAGGTGCGCGCCAACAGTGCCATGCTGCCTGTGCTCTGGCTATGTCTGTACTAGCACTGTGTACATCACATTCCCTACTTTGAGGCCTAGATGTGTGTCATCTAAAGTGTCTCAGGCCAGTGCAGTTGAAACACATGAACACCAAGGGATACACATGAAAGCTGTAGCTAGCTGGCAGCTGGCACAAGTGTTGCTTTGTTGATAATCACTTTAAGCGGCTCATTAATGGCAAAACCTTATCTAATGAATCCTACCTGCAGCCAGTAGATGAACCACAAAGGACAGGCTCCAGCCCTTTTCCAGAATACTGCTCAGTGGCTAAAGACAAGTGTTGCTTGGAAAATGAACGTGGATTTTTTTTTGCAAAAGACAATGACAGGGCAAGGGTCGCAATGCATAAAGTGCACATATGCTCAGTCACTTGGAAGAAGGATGTTTTCTAGCACCCATGTTTGAATTTTAACTGTTGACTGTGAGCCAGGTTCAGAGATGACACAGGTAGTTTTGTAATTACATCAGTAACTTAGTGGGGTGGCTGTAAGCAGGCCATCTATACCACAGCTCTTGACTGGCACAATTCCATAGGGAAGATGCACGGGTCTGAGCCCAAAGGAGAATTTTCCAGGACATAAATAATGCCCTATCTGATATTTCAGCCTTGGTTGCCTACAGTGTCTTGAGACAAACTCTGGCAAAAATATGAAAAGAGGGACTTTTTTGTTGTTGCTTTTGTTCCCCGGTTACAAATCTGCTCCATAGATTTGAAGATGTTGAAAGTAATCTATGAGAATGTGGATTATTTTTGAATTGGCATTTTAGTTCAGAACTGGATTGGAAATAATGGTGATGAAAGAAAAGCTAAGCCAAGCTGATTTGTTACAGTAAAGCTGTGTTGTACTTTGGATTACTTATTAACAAACAGCAAATGGGCCTCTGCCTTGACCTTTTTTCATTTGAGCAAATATACTCTTCCTGCCCCTTGTAAACAGCAGTTACTGGTAACTGAGTCACGTACCCCCTCACATCACTGGAGTTAGTTTTTTTCATCTGTGGCAAGGATTTTAGTCAAATTGAATTTTGCCAGGCTCACTAAGGTTATTAGCAGTATTATTAGTTTTAATAATACCAGCAGTAATAATAATACTCTGGATCACCTTAAACCTGAAAACATCTAAGTACTTCACAAATATTAATTAACAAAACTCAATAGGAGGTCTGAGAAACCAGCAAAAATTGTCAGCCTCTCTTCAGAGCTGAAAACAGAGCCACAGCAAGCAGAAGTGGCTGTTTGCTTGATGAGTTTCAATTAATGGCTGTTCCTTTGGTGTCACGAAATGCCAGGTGCCCAGTGCCCCTGGCAACACTGCCAGGTTAAAAGCAGCAGTCCACAGCACGTATCTGGAGCAGCAAGTGTCAGTAGGTTTGGGAACTGGAGTATTCCACTGAAAGCTGGGCTTTCAATAGATGTGCTGCTTAGAATGGGACTACTGGATGTGCCCCAGCTGTCTTGTGCCATGACCAATGGTCTCTTGGGCACTTTGGAAAATCCCTAGAACACATGCCTAGAACCTGAACATAGTCTCGTCCCAACAAACTATGGATACCCACTCCTTTGTCAGCCTTTTTCTTAAACCTTTTTGAGTGGAGGAGGCAAAATCTGACAACCACAAGGAACCCCTCTGCAGTAGCTGATGACTACTTTTTCTATCTATTTCCCTCACTCCTCTCTACTGGTATTAAAGCTCCAGTGGTGGCCAAATCATGACAATGGCATCAAGCAGTTTGCAGAATTCATCTTGGCTGTAAGTTAATTTAACCTGCAGATATCACCCAAATCCATTCTGAATCACACAACATCAGGCAGTCAGTAAAGAAGGTGAAAGTTTCATCTAGATTCTTAACCAGTGATGTCTAAGAGTCTTTGCAGCAAGGGGTAATTACTTGTATTAATTACAGGCTCCTCTAAGGTACATTGTGTCACAGTGTACCGAGGATTGGACGTATAAATTGGAGGAATTACTTTTTTGTTTCTTTGTTAAAAAAACTTACCATTCATAGGCATAGAAAGGAGACAGGCTGTCAATTTGGATGTGTTGTTAGCTGCGAGGAGGACAGTGCCAAAAGCAACAGCCTCACAGTTGAGAGATCCAGGTGCAGTTTCTCACTCTGACACAGACTGCTCATGTGATCTTGAGCATGTCACGTAACCTGTCTGTCCCCATCTGTAAAATTAGGGTAATAGTAGTTAGTTCATGTTAAAGCCTGAAAGATGTCAAAACAGTAAGAAAAGGATAGTCTGTCTTCACTGAGTCTTTATCCATCAGCGTCTTCTAAAAGTCATGGAAAGCACTGTGACCAGCCTGACTCCATTCCCTGTCTACAATATGATGACTGGTCTTTGCCTGGTGGGCAACTTTTCACTCTGTGGCTGTGCTCACCCTCTATGCTCTACATCTTTTGAAGATATTCTTTAAGAACCTTTCCTCTTCTCTGGAAAGGTGGATGGCAACCAGATGCTCTAAATTCACAGTCCTATTCATCCAATTTACTCCACTTAATTCCATCAAGTTCCTTACAGAGTTAGGTTAGATGTTCTCCAACTTTGCAATGAATCTGAAGCATCTCATTTGCTGACAAGAAATCCCAATGTCTCGCATGTTCCTTTTTACATCTCCTGTGACACCCCCTGTAATTGCTCCTTACAAAAAAGACACAAGCCCTACAGCTGAAATTTTGTGAGGTACTCCTTTTGTGGGCACGGAGGAGTTCATTTTCCTCCACTTCCATTTGTCTTGGCAGCCCCAGCCCCAGCTAATTCCTCCGCTGAAACACACTGGTGTCACAGAGTTTTCGGACATGTGATGCCCAGTAACTTTAATGAGAGTCCCATAGCTGCCATCCCACACAGTGCTTTGAAGATCCAGGCTCTGTGTTTCATCTCAGATAGACAGTCTATAAAAGTCTTGCAAACAATTCAGGCACAGTCTCTGGCTTGGCCAGCTCTCACCACTGACATGTTATCCTACAGCAGAAGCAGCCCCCAGGCTTATATTTGGGCAGAAATGGAAGTGATGCTGTGTCTCTTTGAGAGCCCTCCTAGCCAGCAGATCCTAGAATACACAACACAAGTGAAACTAGGGGGGGTCCTCTGCATGGCCCTCTGGTGTTGCACTCTCTGGGCATAACATTTGGCAGACATCAAAGAGGGGCAGGAAGAATCCCCCTACACCAGCTCAGCATGAGTTCTTGGGGTTTCTGCAGGGTGAAGCATGCTCCATCCAGGCACACACCCTTGGCCTGCAGTCGTCCACAGAGCCATAGAATTATACAGTGCTTTCTGAAGAGCTTTTGTGACTGTGATAGAAAAAACAAATCAAGGGCAGGATGAAGGGAAAGCTTCTTGAGTCTGCTGAGAGCCTGAGAGGACACCTTTGCACAGAAGTACCTGTCCATAGGCTGGGGACAGCCGTGTGTAAACTCAGTTTGCCATGGGTACAGCCACTCTGGATTTGCACAGACCGCACCCCACCCCCCACCCGCCCCCCGCCCCTTTCTCCTAACTCTGTCTTACCCATCTGTGAGCTCTGTGCTCTAGAGATACTGCGGCCTCTGCTGCCCGTCCTGTCTCCCTCACACAACAGGGAAGGACAGACACCCCTACAAGCAGGGGACAGGACCACAGTGGGGGACTACAGTAAGGAAACCAGTACCCTGATGGGTTGCTAAGGTTCCAGACTCATGGGCACATGGATCCAATGCAGGTGTCAAAGAGCAGGATCACATCACCATGGCTTGCTGCATCACTCTTTCTCACCTCCACCCATCCATCAGCTGCCGAGAGCAGCTGCCCAGTGGGGCAGGCTGCTCCATGCAACCTAAATATACAGGAGCTGTTCTGCACCTGCAGCAGTGCAATGGTGCAACAGCTCGTGTCCTCACCTAACCCTTCCTACCTTACCTTTATCTCAGACACCAGGCTTGTCAGTAGCTGTCTCCTTTACTGAAGAGCACACCCAGGTGTGCTGCCAGGTGAACAGGGACACAGGGAACAGTGTCTTGCCATCACCCTGTTCTCTGGCTCTTGCACAGCTGCAGCAGAGGGTGTAGGATGACCGCCCCTGGGACTAGCTCAGTGCCCAGCACTTTGGCCCTCTCCTTCTCTGAAGCTCCTCTGTGGAGGTCCCCCTCAGCAGTGCAAAGGGTACAGGAAGGATCTGGAAAGCTCTGTGGCTCTGTGCTGTTTCTATGTCTGTTTACACACATTACCCTCTGAATGGACAGAGGTCTGTGAAACTGCTGATTCATGAACATCTTTTCCATCTGTGGCCTCTTCAAATGAGAGTTCACCCTGACCCAAGGATTATTTACTTTTCTTGGCTGTTCATCTCAAACTGATGCTGTCTCCAGTCCCTCAGACTTCGAGGGATTTGGGTAAAAATAAATATTATTGAATCTCTTGTGAAGCTGTTGAGTTATTAACTGTGAGTAGTGAAACATTCAAGTCTCTGACAGTGAAGGGAAAGATGGCAAGAACTAGTGCCAGAGATGACTTCTCACCAACTTCATACCCAGCCATCTTCAAACCTACCGGTCTCAGTGTATTTGCAAAGTCACAGTTTGGAGACCACTGAAGAACGAGCAAGAGCCTCCAACATTCCAGGGCCTTGAGCTGGATCTGAGTGTAGACTGGAAACAGAATACTGTGCACATCCGTCCCAGACAGGCTACAGCCACCTCCCGTCCCATCACCAGAAAAGCTTCATTTCCTTCTTCCTCACTCCAGCCATCATCAGCACCTGTTTTTTGTGGATTATTTCAGTTTTAGCCCCACTCCTTTTCCCTCCTTTCTTTTCTCACTGTGCTCTAACAATCTGTTGTTGCCGATCTACTTTCCCATGAATGGTCACAGTCTCACCAAGCAGGGCAAAGTTGTGGTCAGTAAGATCTCCTGCCAGGGCATGTTATATGACAGTATTGTGGTCAAACAGCTGCCCCCTTCCTCCCCGCAGCTATGTCTTCCTACTTGTGAAACCAGCCCCTCAGAACCAGAAGAACCCGCTCCAGGGTAAGGTGCCTGAATAGGGCTAGCAGGAATTGGCCCTGAAATTTTGTTATTAGAGCTGACACCAGAGTCCAAAGAGGTGCTGCTAAGCTGTACCTACCACTAACGTCACCAGTGTGGAAGGTGCTTTGCATGCCTCAGTATTAGCCCCAGCGTTATCACAGAACAAATCATAATCATCATAATAAAATTTTGCAATAACTTCAGTTTAATTAATAGTGAGGAGAAAAATGTCTT
The DNA here is from genome assembly GCF_949628215.1 of Phalacrocorax aristotelis. NCBI lineage: Eukaryota > Metazoa > Chordata > Aves > Suliformes > Phalacrocoracidae > Phalacrocorax > Phalacrocorax aristotelis. Next base: position 12,086,237 of record NC_134283.1, on the reverse strand, counting down.
GCCAGGCCAGATGGCAAACTCTGAGTTTCTCACGTGATGACTGTCAAATTACTGTCTCTACAAAAGGACATCACAGAGCACAGCAGCAGTAAAGATCCTGGCTGGTCCTCCAGGATCTGTCCACGTGAAGGAGCCAAATGCAGAGTTGGGTTTTAAGGAATTATCATCAATAAAGAACTTAAGTGCATAAAACTAGACTTTGAATGCAGGCACTGAAGTCCAGAGTCACAGAGGATGCTGCCTATCAGTCACTTGTACTCTGTGGTTTCTCTTTGGTTCACATTCAATTTTTCTTCTTCCACACCTGCCCAGAACAGCATCTCCAAGGAGATGCACTTTACACTATCCTTCATGGGCACCCAGAGATGAGCTGTCCCTTCTCTGAACGCCCTAAGGCATGGGGCCTTGCAAACCAGCTCTGAGAGCACCAAATGCAGCCCAAGGCTCCTCACACTATGAAGCTCTGATCACTTCACTCTAAAACAGAAGCTGCCCACCAACAGTGGGATGGGGAGAGCAAACATCCTGTTAGTTGAAGGCATGGTTTCACTCTGAAGAGCTTCACCCGGAATAGCTGATCGGCCAGAATTTAGACAGTCTCATGGGAAGTGAGAGATGAGCACTCTTAGATTGAGGAACGCATTGAACCCAGGTCTCCCACTTCCTCAGTGAATGCTCTAAAATAAAAGACAGTGACTTAGAAGACAGACACCAGCCAGAAAGCGGGATCACTACACTCTTACTTCCAAGGTATTGAGGTATTGCTGGCACTGTCCTTGTGGAGGAGGCTCTCAGAGTCCTTACAGTACTCAGGCATGAATTCCTGAGTGACGTTTCTGTGCTCTGATGGGATGGCAGGGATGTGAGAGTGGAAGAAGATTTCAAACACACCTGTATTTTCAGTCTGCCCTCTAGACACCAAACACACTCTCCGTTTGGGAGACAGATGTCTCAAATGTCTAGGTCAGGTCTGGATGTAGCCCTGATGTGAACAGGCAGAATGAGGGGGAATGAAGGGCTGTGCCATTGTACAGCATTTCTGCTCCGAACCCTGGAACACATTCTCATCCAGGCTACAATCTCCTCAGCCCGTCCCAGCAGCCTGGCCTGCTGACTCCTCCCTCTCCACGGGCTAGGAAGCCTTGGCACAACAGCACTGTTTTTGGCTCCCGGGTCTGGCTCTTGAGGCTAGAGATGGCTGCCCTGCCTGTTTGGATACCTGTGCCCTGTACTGAGCCTCGCACACTCCAACCCACAGTCAGTTAGCACTTCTCATGGCTCAGAGGGCTGGGGTGCCTGGGGAGCACTATTAGCACAAAGGTCTTTATTTTATCTGTGCTCTTTGGATGAAAGGATGTGGTTCACTGAAGCTTTATAGGTCTTTTGGCTAATGAATAGAAATGTTCTACAGGAATTTGTTTTGGGTCTTCTCTGCCTTTGTCTTCTGGTGGTACAGGACACTGAAAATTGCTTTTTTCCCCCTTTGTAGAAAATAGGAGAAAAAATGACTTAACACTTTCATGCTGAAGTAAAACACTCTTTAAAGTATACCAAGTAAGTTCTGCCTCATCTGGGTGAAAGTGCATTGTACTTTCATGGCCTTATGTGTTATCTTGCAAGAATAATAACTACAAGAAAACAAACCTTCCATATAAAAAAAGAAAGCAATAAAAGTGCATCATTTTCAAGTGTTGGCTGGTAGGTACATGTACATGTAGGGTATTTTTAGGCCTGTCACAAAAAAAAAAGGCAACAACACAACACAATTTTTGCAAGCTGTTTCTCTTGGCAGATGGCATTTCCATTTTCAGTATAACTCAAAAGGCTGAAGTGATTGACACCACTCTTAACTTTAGTTAAACCCTACCATAGCTGCTGCAGCCACTGCAGAGTTCTGCTTTCATGTTGCTGCTAGCACAGGGAGTTTCAGAAGAATTTTGGATTGGCTTGGATACAAGTCTAGCAGGGTGCTACAAATAGAAATAGCAGAAGAAGGTAGTAGAGTAAAAATATGCAGTGTTAGATCATGGGTAGAGAAGTAGAGTAGACAGGAAGTCAATGAAAGGGATAGGCATGCTGTTGCTCTCTGCCACTTGTTACAATTTTGAATGCACTCCATCTCCAAATCCCTGACAAAATTCCCACTTGCATTAACCTTGCCTCCCTTCTTCATATCGACATTGGTAGCTATTCTGGATAAAAAGGCAGCCACACGAGGAAGGAGAATGGCTGCTTTCAAAGCCGCCCTGTGCATTGCATAATAGTTCACACGGTCACCACACTACAGAGTTTCATCTCACAACAGGTACAGTGGGGCTGAACAAGGAACTCTGTGCTCGAACCCTTCTGACCTTTAGGGATACATGTTTGTAGTCTGGGTCCAAGCCATTCATATGGTGGCCCACATCTGAAAAGCTGGGTGCCTGAAGCCAGCCTTTGTTGATGTGCCTAGTGGCTGGGCTTGTTTTCCAAGGTGCAGACCATGTCCAGTTCCTATTGACTCCTGCGGGATTTGTCAGTCACATTAAGGAACTTGAACATGGATTTAGGAGCCTAACTTTTGGCACTTGGGGTAGAAAACCTTAGCCAATAAGGCTGCACAATCCTATTACCATGACAGCTCGGGAATGTGAGAACTCAGCAGTTTGGAATAAGGCGCCACATTAAAAATAGATTAAACTGAAAACAGCCCTTACGACCTACGGCGCCTAGGACAAGTGTCTGCCAGCTGAAATGCCTTGTAGGTAACTGTTCGCTAGTGAATCAGGTGCTGGCTGAAGGTGCCCACAGTTGCCTCAAGACACAGACAGATTTTTTTTCCAGAGACACTGTATTATTTTTTTTTTAGCACCATATGAAACTCAGCAGCTCCAGCCCTAAGGGGATCCATGCAAACCTGCTGCTTGCTCTGGTTCCCATGGCACTCATATCCACTGAGTTTCACTTTGAATTTCAGCCTCACAAATCTCCAAACTCAGCCTAGAGTGGTAAACTGTGCCAAGCCTGGGCTCCAGCTACAGGGCAGGACTGTTCCCTTTTCTTTTAACACTACTGTATGAAACAATGGAGGAACCAAGTTGCCCTATTGTGGCACAGGAAAAATATGATCAGCGTCCTGTGCAAGGTGTTGGGAGGACTTATTTCCTGGTTTGTTTGCAGCCTGATGGTGAAACAAGGGGTGAGCTTGCTTCCCTGGCTAGCATCTTCCTGCTAGCCAGGGACAAAAGTCACTTGTCCCTTTGGTTCTTTCTGATCTGCCCAGCAATGAACACAGAGATTTGCTGACCTGCCGGTGGCCACTTCTGACAGTTGATGGGGTTGCATTTCAGTGGCTTTGTATTTTCTTCTCTGACAGCTCCCAGAGGACAGTGATGCTTTTATGCTTAATATATGCTGTCATTTTGTATTATATCTTTTCTTTGGAAATAACTTCATAAACGACCAAAACAAAACAAAATCCCAAACCCCAAAATCCAAACACCAAAGAAAGCTGGGGAGTGCTGCAGACATCACCAGTTAATTACTGCTCCTTCAGCTGACACAGAGTCAAAAGAAGACATAGTCCTGCCTGCTTTACAAAAGTGATCTGCCATAGAGTGGTGGTTACTGGTCACTTCCCTGGATTTCTGCTCTTTTTCTTCTCCAGTCCCATGATGTGGTGAGGCCCTTGAGAGAGGCTTTTGCTGCTGTATCAGCATTTGTGGCATCAAAAAAAAAATTGTGACAAAAGGGCAAACCTTTGGATTCCACAGAGGAATTGCTTAAAGACATAAATGACAAAGCACAACCCCAGTGCCTAACTGTTCTCCTTCTCAGTCCATCCTCCCATGCCTGATTCATGCAGCAGTCAGAGTGACATCAAGGCTTATGGTCTTGCATAAAGAACTGACAAATAACTTGCTCAAAGCAGACTGGATGTATTTGCACGCAATGGCTCAATGTGCTGGAATAATATTACAAGTATGCTCCATCCAACTTCATCTTCAGCCGAGTATAGTAACTCACTGAATATTGCAATACACTTGACAGATTAAGAAACCTTTTTATTTTATTAGGTTTAATACCCTGCTATCTCTCTTTATTTTCCCTGCAGGATTTTTTTTGGAATGCCTTAGAGTAATAGGATCAAGAAAAGCATAGTACATACCAGGTATGTGAATGACTAACTATGCCCCATGATTAAAACAATGCCAGAACTTTGGGGGGATTTCAGAGTAATTCTACTTCTGTACATACAGGTTGCCTGAAAACATCATTGACAAGCCATGAGTTTTTCAAAGACGCTCCCTACTTCCAACACTCTACACACAATCTATATATTTTAAGATCTAGAAGGCACCTTTTTTCATACGTAATTTTAAAAATTTACACTAGGCTTTATAATCCTAAAATACCTCTGTGGCACAAAGCCACATATGCAATACGTGGGTGGAAAAGCTGTCAGCATAGCGGAAAAAATATTCTGCTGAAACTCAAAACTTTGCAGAAACAGCTGAGTCACTCTTTCCCAGTTAAGGTAGTCTGGGCTTGTTACCCTCTTCCATGCCTCTGGATGGTGTCTGGCACACACACCCATCCTCTGGCTGCCAGTGACTCCAGTACACCTCTAAACAAGAACTGCCTTCAAAGTATGTGGACTTTCCCCACACAAGTGTATCTTGTCATCCACACACACGGACAGAATGAATGCTGACCGTCCTCAAGACTCAAAGCCCTTAGGTCCATACAGCAATGCAGGTACATTTGCACTGGCCAATTCCTACACATCAGCTCTAATCTGGTATGCAAAATGATACTCAGCAATACTGACAACTTACAATTTGAATGCGTTTTTATTAAAAAGCATGAACACAGTGAAAGTTTGAAAACCTAGCTCAAGTGCACTAAGCTAAGGAAGTGAGAACAAAAAATTGAAAAAAAATCTCACTGATCATTCCTTTTTTTCTTTTCTTTCCTTTTTTTTTTCCTTTTCTTTTTAGGTCAGCATTTTTGTTTTGGCTGGGAAGAGGGAGCTGCTTATGAGCCATTTATTAGTACATAAAATTACTGAAATTGCAAAGATCCAGAAGTCCCAACTGCCAACAGATTATAGAATCTACTAATGCAGTCACATATGAAACCTATAAAGCTCATTTTAAAAGGAACTCTAGTACAGCCTATACATTTTGATTCTGAGAAAACAGAATTTGGCTTGAAAATCTTTTGATCCTTTGACCTGCATTTTCATCAGAATGCAAGATTTTCCTGAAAACTTATATTTGTGTGTCCAAATCAGAAAAGCTTATATACACATAAACAACAGCTTAATTTGTATGTGCAACAATGTGCCAGATCTGCAGCATGTAAGAACAATTTTGATATGAGCTGCAGCAACAATATATACTAATCAGCTGCACTGTACACATACAGCCATGCAGATACTATCACTGGGACTCACAGTTGCTTATGGGGCAAGTTTGCCACTGTAAAATGGCAATATCAGAAGGTAACGTTTGCATTTTAAGACCTACGATAATAAGCACACTCTAACTGAGAAATCTTCCATAAAAGTTTATTTCCAGTTTTGTGTTGCATGCTAATATGATTGCTGCAGTGAGCCAGTTTAACTTGCATCATGTGTTTCCTTCTCCAGTGGGAGGTAATATTCCATGTTGTACATCATAAAAGGGTGCCCAGGATGTACACCTACCCCAAACTTGAATTGTTCTCTTGCTGTGCTCTCCTGTCATGCTGTAATTATGGGTGGGACTCTTGTGATGGAAGAAATGCAGGGAAGGATTCCCCTGTTTCAAAATTTTCTGAAACTTTTCTTGTTCTCATATTTCACAAAACCCAGCAGTCCTCTAGCAAAAGCCCTTTGCTATTCACGAGAAATGACTGACTGGGACAAAAATATGCTTTCCTAAATAAACAGATTTTTTAAATAAACATAATGAAAGCTAAAAAAATAAATTGGCCTCAGCACACCTATGCCCTGCCTGCCATTACCAAGCACACACACATGCCCAAGATTTGGCTGGATACCATTTCAAGTGCTAGGCCCTCCAAGAGCAGATGTCGGACCGCTTGTCTCTTGGGCCCCCTCTCTCCTTTTCCTGGATTCCTCTCCTTCAACATTTGCTCCCAATCTAGTTAAACTCAATGCAAATTTTGCCACTGGTAGAATCCAACTCTAAATATCCTCACCTCTACATCCTAACTGCAGCCTTTTTGCTTCTCTCTTCTCTAACTTTCCCTCAGTATCACATTTTCTTCCAAATATGTCTCTTCTTGTCTCCAACAGTATTGTTTATGCTTTTGCTCACTGGTGGCTGCCTGTAGCTGGCCTGCAATGACCTGTGCTATAGCACCACGCTGACAAAGGGAAACCTGCTCTCTCATTCACATATGTTTTACACGCAGAACAGCACTGGAGACGACATTTTTAGTCTCATGCTAGAGTCTTGCTGTGCTCGTTTGCTCAGCCCTCTTTCCTCAGTTAGTCAGAGCACAGTGCCTGCTGCAGCATGGACAAGCAGAGTTAGGACACCAGCTGAGTTTCTATCACCATCAACTGCATGACTTGCAAAGCGAACAGCAGCCACATCAATACGTGACCTTTCTATTAGCAGCATACCCAAGAAAGAAAAGTTGACACAATGCAGTGTCCTTCCAGGAAGCTCCCTCTGAGTCAACCAGTAATGCCCAGAGAAACCAACGGAAAGACACCTATAATCCATACCAGGCATGGAGCAGGCATCTTGCACAGAAGTATGTCAGCCTTTAAAAACCATTGCTCAGTTACAAGCACAAAATACAAATACCGAAATATATACTGTTCAGCTGAGCCCTAAAATGTTTTCATTACTTGAAATCATCTCCTATTGGCTACAGAAAGGGGAAGAGCAAATCTCACTTGGTCAGCTGAACACATGGAAACTCTCTCTCTCTCTCAGCCAGTTGCTCATGAGCTCTTGCAGGGATAATCCAGGTCACTGACGTAACATTGAGGAATATATCCAGCTAGTGAACAAAAGTCATGACAAACACCAGTAATGTCAAGAAACATCTGTCACTGTTTAAAATTCTAACAAAATCATTCATATACAGAGTAGCTAATAGAAGTTACAGTTCTATTACTGTACTAGTACTGATAGCTAAAAAATCAGATTTCCTACACTGCTTGGTAATCAAATTACAAAATAAATTACATGAGGTAAATTAAAAATGTGAATGACATTCTTCACATATTATATAGTGACCTATATATTGTTAAGGGTCTCGTGAAATATCCACTTGGAATTTGCCTTAGCAAAGGCTGCCTTTAAATTGGTTTTATCAACACAGAATTCTTGATGTGATATTTGCAAATGTTATTGCTCACAATGCAAACATAAAGCAGTATACCTAGAGCTTTATTTATTTACATTACCTACACATTCACTTAAAATCAGAACTTTGTGCTTTCATGTGGTAATCATATATTGACTTTTTCAAATAAATGTTGCCAATAGAGTTATTATATACATTCCTCAGTTAGCAAGCCAAATAATACAGTGCTGTTCTTAAAACTGTAGTCTAGGGAATCAAATCCTCATTTTATTGCAGTCAATAGCAACCCCCCCAACCTCCAGAAACAATTGGAATAAGCCAGTTCTGTAACCAGTAATAAGATAGGTCAAGAAATTTTTGGTATGAAAACTCTGGCAATCCCATTCTTTTGATATTTAACATGAGTTCCAGTAAACACAGGAGGGTTGCTGACTGGAATGAAGCAAGCAGCACTGGCACATAGCCTTCCAAATTTTATATTACTTTATGAGAAGTCTAAATGCTAATTTGCACAATTATGAATCAACAACAGACACTCATTTCAGCCTGACTCTGTCATCAGGGTTTTAACTGAACTGGCATGTCAATAAAAATGTGGAAAAAAAAACCTTTTTAAAAGCTAATGAATATACATTCCCAGTCCACCAAATTGAACTTGGTTCCACCAAAGCAAATTAAACCCTAATGTATAAATGACAACATAATGAAAGCAAAATGTATATGTGGCAGAGATTACTATAAGCTTGTATACAGAAGTTAGAATACGTGACACTTAGTGGCCAACAGCAGGTTTGGCATTCGGCCCTGATCTCAGAGTTGCTGGTTCGGGTGTACTTACTGGCGTTTGTTCGCATCATCTCCTCTCCCTGAAGGACTTCAGTACAAATCACATGGTGGATCCAACACAAAGCAGCAGCCCAAGATTTATTTGGTTCCTGAGGCAGGTCTACAGCCAGATGCATTAGAAGCTGTGGAGGGAATACCCAGAGTGAGAAAACTGAGGTACAAAATATCCCTGGTATTTGAGAGAGTTCTGAAACATTTTGGGGCATTTATTCAGCCAAGACTTTCCCTGACTTCAATGGCATTCTGCCAGAGAAAGTGGTTTGAATGCCTAAAGTGGGGTTAGTTCCTAAATGGCATTCTTTATTTTAAATGTAAATAATTAGAAATCACAAACCCTGCTCAAAAAATGTGCTGTGCTAATCCCTCTCTACACTCACTTGCTACTGACTCTCAGTGAAGCTGCACTCAGAAAAGCATCCATTGCTGCCTACTACTGAGCATCCTTACATTTCAAATAAGTCAAGTCACCAAACTAATACAGGAAGGAGTAATGCCTAAAACTAGGAGATGTCTTGAATCTCTCTGTTGACTAGGAACTGATGTTAAAATATAAGTTGCCCTGCTGCACAGAAAATACAGTCAGTGCAGGTAACCAGAGCCAGCTTCCACAGAATGGGCCCAATCCTGTTCCCACTGAAGTCACTGGCAGAACTCCAACCTGTTTAATGGGAACAGCAACAAGCTTTCTATCTACTTAATATAAATGAAGATACACATCTCCTCTTTGACATATTTTGGGCTCAAAGCCATTGGCTGACACTTGTTTGGTTCTCTGCATATATGTGACTCATGGGATAATATAATGCCTGATTTCCATTCTGCCAGACCTGTCTTTCTCCATGGTTAACTATTAATTTCAGAGGCAAGATGCAGTACTGCAGTAAAATAGGATGGCGTTAAACTAAGAAAGTTGCACTTAAATATTTAGAGTAAATGAATTAGATTCCCTTTTGTGAGGATTCCCTTCCAATTAAAGAGGTATACCCACATAGTCCTTAAGACATTAACCCATTGCTTCTGCATAGAGAGGGAGTTTGTGGAAGTCTCTAGCAAGTACTTGGCAGGCAAGGTACTGTAAACACACTGCCTTTACCCCACCAGGATTGCTTGAGGAGAAACCTGATAATGGAAATGACATAAAAAATATCTGTATTCCAAATAGTTGATTTTTTGTTTCAGGCTACCTACACAGACTGGGTTACTCTGGATATACAGGTGCTTGATAAACTATGAGCAGATGCTGATTTTCCACCAAACCTGTAAATTCTTCAGGATCCATAGCCTAAGTTTGAGATACTAAGTAGTACTGTAAAAAAAAAAAAATAATATGAGCTGGAAGGAATTATCTGAACAGACCTTCTGATTCTTCCAGTTTCTTGTGATATGCTAATTATTACTAAATGTTGCCTTGGCTTTAAAATGCAGTTACCTTAGAATTAAGACAGCAAAATGCACTGAAACACGGATATTTCCATGCAAGGTGTGTGTTGTATGCAATTTCACTTGTATAAACACAGATTTCGTTACAGGAGAAAAAAGAGATGCCCAGAACCAGAGATGTCAATGTATAAACCATTATTTTTCACTTAATCTATTATACCAGGAGAGGGCAGTGGGCCTGTTGCTCTACTCTTTCCTCAGACATTTGCCATTCTTTTCACCACTGAATTGGGTCAAACCCAATTCTACCAGTAAATTCAAACCAGTAAGTGCAAAGCACTGAGAAGAACCTGCTTTCTCCTAACAGCAAAGTATATTCCACTGCCCCCTTTCAGTGTGGAAATTCGTGTGGAGCCCTCTAAAAACTGTTCATATCCTTCAACCCCTGAAGCAGGTGGATGAAGCAAGCTCCTCAGGTGCAATTCACCCATTGCAGCAGGGGAAAAAAAAATCACTGAGAAATCTTGACATTCTTCCACCACCCCCAACCTGCTGCAGGACTTTGCTATGGTCGTGAGCAATCTGTCAACTCTGTACACAGTGCTAGCAGACAACTACTCCCTTCCTACCCAACATGTGATTACTCACTTGGCTTCTCAGTCACTGCCCACCCCCACATCTCACCCCGTCCTTGTCCCTAACCCAGTGTCTGGGACTGGCGAGTGTGAGGGGTGGAGAAGGCAGGACTGCACAGCCACCCTTGGGTGGCAGAATGGGCAGAGGTTGGCAGCTTTGCAGCAGTGCTGCATATAAAAGGAACAGGCTTGGTGGGAAGCTTTCAAAAAGCCACCCCGCGGTCGTGAAGACAAATGCCACTGAGTATATACGCACCCACAGCACCTTGCCCAGCGCTGGAGCTGCTCAAGTCCTTGCCCAAAGAGTCTTGGTGCAGGGTGCATGTGTGCAGGGAGATGAGTGGGAATGCCACATGCGAGGCCAGCCGCTGCCCACAGTCCTGACACGCTTTCCTGATGCATCCACAGCACGCTGCAGCAGTGCAGCCTCTGCTTGCCACCCTCTTCTGCAGCAGCATGGACTGGCAGCTGTTTTCACATGAGTGTGCTGGACTAGATGATCCCCAGAGGTCCCTTCCAGCTCCAACTGTCCTCTGATATCTGGAGTAGACAGTGCATAAAAATCCTTTCCACCACCCAGCATTTATAATGTATGCCTAAATACTGCTGAAACAGGCAAAGCATGGGGTAACACATGAGATCGGAGCGTTGCAGTACAGCTTGCTTTGCCCCTGGTGTTAAGGCAAACATCCCTGAACATGCTGCTTTGAGAACTTTTTCATCTGGGCAGTGACTTTGGGACTTGTTGAAGACTCAGCTGTGTGCTGGGGTAAGGGTTCAGGTTGAGAGGAAGAGAAAATGCAGAGCTGCAGCTGAGGAGGGCTGAGACGGGGCTGCCAAAGCCAAACACAGGCTGCAAGAGCACAAAGAGGCTGCAAATAGTGCCGTGCTGTGAGAACATTTTTGTCTAGGCCACGGCTGGAAGCCTTGTCGAAGGCTCAGCCTACAGTTAGGGTTAGGATTAGGGAACGCTGCTCGCTTTGGCACTGTGTTTAAGGCAAGCATCTCTGAACACTTCCCTGCTATCAATAATTTACCCTTCGCAATATTCCTGGGCCTGCTGTGTTTATATAACTATTGAAACACCTGTGTGGTAGATAGGTGATCTTAATTTTGAATCATAGAATGGTTGATTCTTCTGCCACTGAAGACCTGTTTAATCTACAGTTCATTTAAATTAATGGAAAAATCTGCTTTGTCTGAGGCCATAAAGGATTTGCTGAAACCACACACACACACACAGTGAGTCACAGTTCAGAACGTAACTCAAACGACTGAGACTGTATTCCCATGCTCTAACCACTAGATTACAGTCCCTCCCACATATACCCTGCAATAATCTTTGCTCAAATGATAACAGTGTTTCCCCACTTTACACGTTGGACGGCATTGCTCAGTAAGGCACATCATATCCAACAGGAGTGCAGCTCTGCAGGGCTGGGGGAGGAAGGAAGCCCAAGTAAAAGTCATTATTTTTACCTGACACCACTAGACTTAACTTTTCCCTTGGAAAATTACCAGCTCTGAATCCCCCAATTTACACCTAACTGAAAAATAAAACCCTTAATCTTGAGCTGCAGTCATCTTTTGCCCATCCCGAGCAGCGAGTACTTGCAGACTGACCATTGTGGTGGATTTCGGAGGAGCAGCCTTACCTTTCCTCCAGTCTGCAGACTGGCATGAAGCCTGCCAGGAGGACGCAAAGCCCAGCACCCTCAGAGCTGTCCCCATGCTGTCCCCATTGATGTGAGGCAGGGTGGCCGCCAGCCCAGGGGGCCAAGCGGCACTCACATGGCTGCACCTGCACCAGGCCTAGGCGCTTTGGGAGTCCTTGTGAGGACAGGGCCTGCCTCACAGCCTGGGCATCACCGGGTCCAGCACCTGTGGGTCTAAATCTCTCTTTGCGCTGGTTAATTTCTGCTGTTGAGGTGCCATGCATGGCACATGGCAGGCCCACCACGGGGGCAATGAGCGTTGGAGAGCTCCGCTCTCCCGGGTGGATCATTTTCACCAGGAAAAGGTGGACACAGGGGACGGGAGGGGACCCGGGGCAGCTTTTCCTTACACGCCTGAGGTGCAGCCCCAGCCCGGGCAAGCGGCGCCCCGGGCCCGAAGCCCCGGCAGAGGGGAGGATGAGCAGCGACCGGGGCGGGAGCCCGCTGACCTCCCCACACGCCGCCCGGGCACCGCGCCACAGGGCGGACCAGGCCGGGCGTTACTTCACCTCAGGGCTGGCCGCCGCCGCGGGGCCGCGCCGGGACGGCCCGGCCGGAGCCGCCTACCCTCTGACGGCCGCCCCTTCCCGCCTCACGGCGCGGGGCCCTATCGCCGCCGGGCCTCGCGCCACCTCCCCTCCGCGCGCTGCCGGCCCCGCTCCCGGGGAAGGCGGGGCGGCGCGGTGCCCCCGCGCGCGCGGCGGGAGGCGGCCGGAGCAGCCGCTGTCCCGGCGGGGGGGCCCGGGCGGAGCCGGCGCCCCCCAGGAGCCCGCGCCGTGCCCCACGTCCCGCCGACCCCGGGGAGCCCCAGCGCGGCGTCTCCGAGCCGGGACGAAAACTCCCCGGGGGCGGGGAGGGACCCGGGCCGCGTCTCTTTCCCCCGGGCAGCGGCAGCGCTGACGGGCGAGGGGGGCCCGGCCCGGGCCGGCCCTGCCCTGCCCACGGCCTCCTTTGCGAGCCCCCGCCGTGCCCCGGGTGACGGGCTTGTCCCCTGTGCCCCGCCAGCGGCCCGCGGCGTCGCCGCGCCGGGGCGGCGGTAGGGCCCCGAGCCCGCGCTGCGGGTGGGCTGCGCGGCCTCGTCGCCGGGACGCCTCCCTCGCCCCTCCCGGCTGCCTCTCACCGCCTCCCGAAGGCCGTCGCGGGGAGGCGGCGGGCCCGTCGCGGGCGGGACGAGCCCCCGGCCCAGCCGCGGCGCGGGTGGAAGGGTTAAGCGGAGGGTGACTCACAGGCACACATCTGACACCACAACTATTTAGGAAATTGCCGTTCTCTTAAAGGCAACCGTGTATTTATTTCTCTGGGGCGAAAACGAGGGAGTTGCGCTCCACCGAGGCGTTTGGGTCACCAGTCCTGGCAGGGGAGCGGGACATGTGGTCCAGGGGAGGAGAAGGGCTTTCGCACTCCTGCCACAGAAAAAGAACTGGAAACACACAGAGGCGAATGGTTATGGTAGAATATATGCTGTTTATTTATGATTGTAACCAGGACTTCCGACAAACTTTATATGCAGTTCCCCCCTTCCTAATTTCCAAAAACCCCACCAATGTGTGTGCATATATATACGTGTATACATACCCATACACACCATGTACACACATGGCACATGCATGCACACACCACCAGCACTGCACTCCTGCTGTCACACGTCCAAACAGCTTCACGTCTCCACCTTGTTCTCCTCTCCCATCACAACTATTGCAACTGGACAACCTCTTGCGCAGCTATGACGTGAGGAAGAAATGCTCCACGTGGTGACCAATGCTCCCTGGAAGTGGGGGGAGGCTCTTTGTTTGCTTATTTTTCTCTCACCCTGGGAGAAGCTCCAGAGTCCAAAGGTGCTCCAGCACCAAGGACGAGCCTCCTCACCCCACTGCAGGCATCCTGCGCCGCCTCCCGGGAACCCCTGCCTCAGGGTCGGGAGGCAGCAGCCAGCCCAAGACGACGTGACGAAGTCGACACGACACACACTCACACTCACTCATCCACACAAATAATAAAATAACGTTGCAGCACAAGGGCAAGGGCATAGTCTCTGTCACCAGATAAGAAAGTCGTGTGATGGCAAAGATCTAAGTAATGCAATAAAAATAAAGTGTAGCTAGTATACACGGAAAGGCTTTCACATTACATGAGACAGACAGAGACTTGAAGAGGAGCTAAATGTCCTGGAATAAAGCAAAATACACTGAAAGTTCATAGTAAATACCCGCATTGATAGGTATTTATTCATTTGTGCTTCGCCACGTCGTGACATACAGTACAAGACACTGCTGCTCTTCCTTTTGATGGAGAGAGCTCACCACGCTCCCTCGCGAGCTGCTGCTCCGTCAGTCCCAGGCTGTCCATTGGTCCCGCAGTGGTGGTGGCCCCTGCCCTGCTCCCAGCCAAGGCAGGGACAGGGCTCGGCAGAGGCAGCTAAGCCAGGCTGGCACAATTCTGGCAGCAGTCCGGCAGCTGCCCCACACCTCAGTGCTCCAAACGGGCGTCTGGCACTGCACGTCGCTCAGCCTCAGCCCTCTCCTTGCCACCTCCCTGCAGCTGCCCCTGCCTGCTGCACCACAAGCGAGCTCGGGGGAGGCCTGGCCAGCACCCCAGAGCTCCTGCAGCCAGCTTTTAAGGCACATCTGGATTGCTATGTGTGCTTTATTATTATTATTATTATTTACCCTGTGTAGACACGTGGGCTTTTGAATGTCCTCCTTCCACTCTCCTTTCTCCTTATAAAACCCACCATGTTTTCAGCTTATTCGTGTGTTATCCCTAAGGCACAAACCTTTTAATACTACAGCTGCCTGGCATCTTGTATTGGTCGTTAATTGTTAAAAAAAAAAAAAACCAACCAAACAAAACAAAACAAAAACCCCAGCCCCCTCCCCGCCCTCCCCCCCCGAAACAATCTGAGATCGCCGAGCTCCGGTACGTATAGTATCTATAGGTGAGCGAGGGCAGGCCGGTAACGGGCGCGGCCGCCCCGCCAGTCCCGGCGCGGCGCTAGGCGCAGCTGCCCATCGCCTTCACCAGCGAGCTCTCGGGCAGCTGCCTGAAGATGCCCCGCAGAGTCTCCAGCTCCCGGGTGAGCTGCTCCACCCGCTTGCGCAGCCGCTCGTTGTCGGTGGTGAGCTCTAGCACCTTCTGCTGCGTCTCCACGTTGCGCTGCTTGGCCTTGTCCCGGCTCTTGCGCACCGCGATGTTGTTGCGCTCCCGCCGCACCCGGTACTCGTTGCTGTTCTTGTCGACTGTCTTTTTCGATTTGCTCCGGTGGTCCGCGGGCATCATCTTGAGGGCGCCGGCGGCGGGCAGGCCGCCGGGGGGGTGCGGGTGGTGCGGGTGGTGCGGGCTGGGCACAGGCGTGGGGGGCGGCGTGGGGTGCCCGGGCTGGAGGTGCATGGTGGTCTGGGCGCAGTGGGCGATTTGGTACTGCAGGTGGGACGGGTGCTGCTGCGGAGCGTGGTGGGGGTAGAGGGCCGACAGGGCCGCCGACTTGACCTCCTCCTCCTCGCGGGGCTCCTGCTTAATCACCAGCGGCCGCAAGCCGGGCGCGGCGATGCGCTCGTAGAGGGGGTCGAGCTTGCCGTCCATGTAGCCGGCCACGCAGCCGAAGAGCGGCTGCTGGTGGTGCTGCTGCTGGTGCCCCGGCGCCGAGGCGGCGGCGCCGGCCCCATGCATGCTGTGGAAGTCGAAATCCCCGGCCAGGATGGCCTTGGCTTTCTCCTGCTGCTTGCTGTGCTGGAAGAGGTCGGCCAGGAACTCGTCGTTGAAGGCGGCGGGGTCGATGTAGGCGCTGATGTCGATGGAGTTCTCGTTCTCGCAGATGTCGCCGAGCTCCGCGCCGCCCGGAGCAGGTGCCGCCGCCGAGGGAGCCTCTCTGTAGCTGTAGGCGCTGCCGGGCAGGGGAGTCTGGAGCTGGTGGTGCTGGCCGCTACTCATCGGGGGCCGGGAATCGACCTCGTAGAAGTTGGCTTGCTCCATGAAGCACCTACAGTCTGCCGGGCATGGTGAATGGCTCCTGCAATCCAGGTTTCGGACGGGGCGGCTCTACCAAGCCCGCGGCACCCCGGCCCTCGGAGGCGAACGGCACCGCGGCGCGACACAGCACGGCGCGGCGCGCCCGCAGCCCGTCCCCCGCCCCAGCCCGCCCGAACCCCTCTCCCTCCCTGCCTGCCCTGTTGCTAATGGGTTGCCTCGGTCCTGCGTGCTGTATATATACACCCCCGCAGCAGGGCCAGGGATCGCCCTCTAGTGTCCAACAATTCCTGCTGGGAACCTTTGACCACCGCGCAGCCGGGTCTTAGCGCCCCGACAGGGCAGAGCCGGCTGCCCGCAGGGAGAGCGGCCCTCTCCCCCCGGCTCACCGCCGCCGCTGCCCCGAGCGCGGGGGCGCAGGGCGCTGAGCTGCGTCCGCCGCCGACAAGATACGAGGCCCGGGGAAGGGGCGCGGGTACTTTGCGCGCTCCCTGCCTGGGGCCGCTCGGCGGGGCAGAGCGGCCGGAGACGGCTGATGCGCTTCCACCGCCCGCTCCCACCCCTGCGCCCGGCGGCCCCAGCCCGCGCTGCGGGGAAAGTCTCACAGCTCACCATCATCCGTGCGACCTCGCAAATATTTGCCCAGTCGGGAATAGCCGCCCGTCCGTGTTTGCCGGCGGGACCCAAGTCGCTGCCTCACCGGCCGTGGCTACCTGCCGGCAGCACCCCGTCGCCGGGCGGGCTCAGAGCGGGCGAGCGGGGCGGGCCGCGCCACATCCCACCGCGGCCCGGCTTCACCGGCGGGGCTCGCCCGGTCACGGCGGGACCGGCGGCGCCCGGCCCCGAGCGGCGCTAGGACCCGTCCGGGGATGGCGCCCAGCGGGCAGGGGCGGAGACCTCGGGCGGCAGCAGGGGCTCCTCAGCTCCTCTCTGCTCGGCGGCGAGCGGCTGGGCTGCCCTGCTACGCTCCGTGCTTACTGTCGCGCCGTCAAGCCCGGAGTAGCTGCCCTCCGGGGACGGGACGGGATGGGACAGCCCGAGCCGGGCACCCGCGGGCCAGCGGCCCCGGTGCCGCCGGCCGCAGGAAGGGCGGGATAGACGCGCGGGTATCCCCCCTCACCCCCCGCACGAATACAGCAGGTAAATTTAATTCCAGATCGGCCAAAGCGCACATACAGCAATCTCGAGCGGTGCCGGCGCGGAGCGACTCTCGGCCTTCCCCCGGGACGGAGCCGGCTCTGCTCCCGGCGCGCAGCCCCGCAGGAGCCCGGCAGCCCGGACGGGTGCCTGGCCCCGCGGCCGCAGCCGCCCTGCAGGCGCTGTTGGCCTTCCCGGCCTCCGCTTCCAGGCGATCGAGCCTTCCCGCACCGCGGGACTGGAGAGGGGAGCTGCCTGTCTCAGCCACCGCGACTCTCCCAGGGAAGCAGGGTATGCCCCTAACAGCAGCTCCTGCGTAACGCCGCAGCCCGCCCAGGAGCCCCCGTTTCAAGCTTCAGCTCGGGAGGGGTGAGGATGAAGACGGTTTCTTGCTGCTGCGATCCCTCGTAGCCTGCAGAACAGATGTATCTATCCTCTCTTGCATACCTCCCAGGTGTGCTTTAGGAAGCCCAGAAAGTCCCTTTGAAACTGGCATAAAGAAGGGGCAAGTCAAGGCCGTTGGAGCAGGTGCAGTCTTAAAATTGCTACGGGAAGATTTGGAGAGGAAATAATTCAAACATAGCAATGGCTGGAGAGGAAAAATATTGCTGCAATTCTTAATTCTGGATGTTCTAGTAAAACATAGATTTGTCACAGTAAATTCCTTGCTTAGAAAGGGTTTGACAGATTCCTTGCAATAAAAATAATTGACAAAGACTTGAACAAGAAACAAAATGACAATGTACCAGGAACCCATGTTTTTTTATCACACAATGCATATGTGAAATCAGCAGAGTCAGTTTGCTTTTGCACTCTAGTATCCTCTCAGGAGAATGGCTTCTTTAATTACAGCAGGGAGACATATTAATTTACATACTACAGAATATACTTTTCACCTTTCACTATCAACAGAAAAAAATCAATCCTAAATTCTTTTTATATACAGTCAGTATTTTCTAAAGTTACACGTGTTGGCTTCAACACAACAGCAGTGCCTCACTTCGGTGCTTCGGTGGTCCACGGGGGGCTGTAGCACTGCCTAAACAACCAAAACACTAGCAAGAAGAACTCTGAATAAAGCCACAATACAGAGGCTCAAGTCTGTGACAGGAGCGAGTTTAGGATGCTTTGGAGTAGAGAGTACTGTACCTGGCTGTCTAAATTCTGCTTGTTCTACTCAAGTGAACCCACTCCCAGAAAATGAACAAACCCAGAGCTGGACTTTTTGCCTGCTGGGAGAAATATCATCTGGAATAGTAGCTGGTGAGAAGTTTATACTTGGAGTTTTCGAAGGGCCTTATCCGACTCTGAAGTCAGCAAAAACAGGAATAGGCCACGGACTTTCAGAATAAAAGGTCAGTGCTGCATGAAACAGCAGAAGCATATAACTAAGTTTGTAATTTAATAATGATACCTATGCCTCTGTAGTCTTAAAACGCTCTCACATTTTATAATCATTCTGAAATTAAGGCCTAACCACATATTAAAAGAAATTCAAAGTAAATCAGAAAGTTTAGGATTAGATTCCATTCCTAATTACTGTAATTAACGAACAAGTCCCCGCAATTTAAGGACTGGTTTGCTCAGTATTTTATTTTTTACATAGACCCCTTTTATCTCAGGTAAGAACGTTTAAATAATCTTCTTACACAAAAACATAAATTCCTGTTCAAATTGTCCTAATATGGTATAAAATGGGGTTCCCAGACTTAGATAAGACAATTCTTCATCTTTTTATTGTCCCTCCTTCTCTGAAGGCAAATAAAGTGTTTAGAAGCTGATCATCCCTCAGACAAGCACAAATGCTTATTTCCACATTCATATCAACAGTGGCTGATATCAAATATTTCAAATCTAATGTAAAGAGAAAAGTGTTGTTGCTTCAGTTACATGTGTTGGGGAGTTAACAGAAAGAGGAAAGATGTCTTGTTGCATACTATGGATCCCTGAAGCAGCATGGCTGTCAACTCTTGAGGGTGCTATTCTTCCATCTCAAAGCAGATCTCACTGTCTCAAAGCTAGGGGAGGACAGGAGTGCTCCACGATTCAAAACAGCACCAGAAGTCATTTATACAAAGTCAGCTGTGCTGATTTCTTCTAGTGTGGAAGGAAACTGAATAGAAAAATATAATAGTGGAGGAATGTAAATATCTGCTTTATGAAAGTGAATTTTGTGACTGTTAAGAGTTTTTATTGCACTGGAACACTGAAGCCTCTTGATTTCACCTGAACTCGGATCCTGTGCTGTTCTCAGGCCTTTGACTCCCATGGGCTGCGAAATGGCTTACCTGACTACAGGATGCAGGCTGGCTTTAAAGGCTGCAAGGGCAGTACAGTACTCTGCTTTCCGACCTAACAGCTCAGAAGTATACACAGAACATGGCATGTGGCAGCCCCGTTCAGAATCAGAGTGCTATTACACATTTATTTTACTACCTTGTTAAACTAGAATATTTCATTGCTACTGACAATGCTCCAGAATGTCCTATCTGCACGCAAAACTTCTTGGGGTGAATGCCAGCATGGCCCAACCTCTCTCCCACCTGCAGAAGGGGTGGGGGAGAAAGGAGACAGATTTGGCTAGGGCAGGAATAGGCACTGTGGAGCAGAAAGGATGGTACAGCTGTCCTGAAAGTGATGAGGGGACACCATCCTCAGCCGGGTGTAGTGCTGTGCCCCGAGTGCACTGGGGAGTAGGCAGGGATGGAGTGGCAGTAGTTTCCTATGCAAATAAAGAGCAGGCAATCTACCAACTTACTTCTTGTGGTGTAATGAAACACAAACTCTCCCCTCTCCTGTGTTTTCTGCCCCAGGG
This sequence comes from Phalacrocorax aristotelis, assembly GCF_949628215.1. Classification (NCBI taxonomy): domain Eukaryota; kingdom Metazoa; phylum Chordata; class Aves; order Suliformes; family Phalacrocoracidae; genus Phalacrocorax; species Phalacrocorax aristotelis. Next base: position 12,066,435 of record NC_134283.1, on the reverse strand, counting down.
AGGGGAAACATGATACTGCACATAAAAGCTGCCACACATGACAGTTTTCAAAGGAAAAGGCTTTATGTGCCAAAGCCTTGGAGGCTGGTAGATCAGTATGCAGCATGGTATGACAAGTCAATGAGGACCTTCCCTTCAGCTGGGCAAGGCAGCTGGTGACTGATTACCATTTCTGATGTGCAGTTTGGTCCAATGACAGATGATTTAATTACTTATCATTACAGCTTTTCTCCTTTGGAGAAACACGATTTACAACTCCAAGGTGAACCGACTCAAATCAATGCTATCTTCCTCTTCCCTTTTCATATCATTCCACTTATCTCCAGGGTCTCTATTACCATGTCCTCAACCTTTGCTGTCCTTGTGCTCTACTGATTTCTGGCTCCTCTCCTGAGAGCTCAGTCCTTTGCAGTTACTGAGCTAGCTGACTGGGAGCATCTCTTCACTTCCATTTGCCTGATTACTGCTCACCTCCATTTAAATGGTGCTCATAACCCAATCTGTTTCCAACTTGTCACCTGTAATCATGTACAATTAGTCTGGGAAGTTGTAAGCGGTTTATCCATTCACAATTTTGCATGGTTAATGAGCCATTACATACATAGTTCCTCTTTTATAGTTAAGACCATATTTCACTGACCATATTCATGGTGCCCAGAATATTCCGAATGCTTTTCAGATACAGGATTCAGTTCTGTTCTGAAAAACACACAGTTGAAATACCACAAAAAAAGGATGTGATAGTATTGCTCCTCACCTCTCACCATACTGTTCTCTTCTGCAGTATTAGGCCATCACCCTTGCCTCAAGACTTTCCCGAATCATGTTTACAGTTCTACTGGTATGCATCAATTATCCCTTTGCTCAATATTTGGCCTATCCACAAATCATCCATTCTTTCTCTAGTGTTTTACCTCAGACTAAACAATAACCTCCCTTCTTTCACACCTGAATTTACTTTCCAATCTTCTGTCTACCTTACAAACTTCAGTGGTTTCTCACATCATGAATAGCTCATGGTCTTTAATTCATTCATGCTTACATCTCCCTGGGCGGTGGAGCAGTGTTGTTACTCTGTATTTCACAGCTGGAGAGCTGGGAGATGGAATGACTTGCCAAGGCCACACAAGAAATTCGTAGCAAAGCTGAGAATTTAATCTCTCCTATGTCTTGAGCTAGTATCACAACCAATGAGCATGCAAAAGTTTGACTACTGCTTCCCTACAAATGAAACGCTATTTTTCATACACTTCCTTGCTAATTTTAATTATTTTTAAGGAAAAAGTTAAGCTAACTTTTATCTTGAAATAAATTTATTTCTGATGCGAACTGCCAAGAAAATGTCACTTTCTTCTTTTTGCTTTTTGCCATTGTATATTTTTTTTTCTAGCCCCTACTCCATGTCTACTGAATTGCAGACTCTGATTAATCTTAGTATGAACTGGTGCAGCCCCTTAGCTGGCAAACAAATCATGCAGCAGAATAGTAATAGGGTAGTTATGATACTCCAAACTCTGTTCCCAACTCTGCTTTTAGAGGCAGAGTGTTCTCAAAATACTCCCTGAAGATTATAACTCTTAGAATATAGCTGGCTACTTCTCATGGCATCATCCAAGATGTAATCCAAAACCAGAGATTTAACCTCCTTGTAAATCCAGAACTCTGGAACATAGCTTGTACCTGTGTTTGCACACAGGTGACACAAACTTCAGGCATTTAATGTAGATGCTCTCAAAGTGCCTACATGAGCTATGCAGGGAACTTAGGCTCACAAATCTCAATGTCCTGAACTACACCTAAAACTAGATACCAAAATAACAGGGTCTCCATAGTCCTGTCATGCCTAAAGTCAGCTGGACTGCACACCTGAGTTAGCATCACCATTTAACAAAATCCTGCTAGTTAGAGCAATAGCATCCCCTCAACTGTATGAATAATTCACTCTGATACCCAAAGCATACTGTGATTATCAGCTCCTCCTAAAAATACTGATTTACAATACTAACTAAAGTAGCAGCTAAGGCTACGCATGTATCTTGGTAAGTGTTCCAGGGCACACCTGTGTGAACACTGCAGTGTAACACTGAATCACACAACAAGAAATACCCTTGTTTGTCTATTATACATGTGTTCTGACTTTGCATTAATCCTTTGAAAATATTAATGTAGTCATCCCTGTAACATTATTCATACCTGTTCTTTTAATGCAAAAGGTAGTTTATTGGGGTAAGCATAACTTTGGCAATGTGTAAGAGACCATGTATAGTCAATCCCAAATCATCTGGTTTTTGGAAGGTACATTTACAAAGATGGGCTAATACATTTTGGGAATGTTTTAATTACTTAAGTAATGAGGAAACTTGCCACTGACTTAGATGTTAGTTTTTGCTGACCTCAAAAGACTTTCAAAAAGAAGATGGCACAACATGGCTAAGTCTTCATCGTTCTTTCTAAGTAGTTTTTGTTTGCACTGTGGAGATTAATCTGGAAGTATCTGCAAAAATAAAATAAAAAGCTTTATATTATGGCAATGCCAAAATATGTTAGGTACTTTCCAGAAGTATAGAAAAAGACCCTTTGCTACACGAAGAATTTACAATCAGAAGAACAAGATACGAAAAGCAAGGGCAATGGAAGTGGAAATGAAGAGGAAGACCAGTTTATAAAAATAGAATCATGCCATTTCTTAATTATGTATTTTAGTACATGACACATTCTGTCAAATCAACTTTACTGCCTTTTAGGGGAGATTGTTACACGGATCAAAATTAACTAAAGAGTAAAAATGCGGTAAAAAGTTACATTCTGTAGTATAATACGGATATGAATGCTTCATGCTGTTGTTCCACAGATGAACACACATTGGTAAATCCATGGCAGGCTTCAGTGGGATGAGAACTGCATGGGGCCTCTCAGAGAACTCAAGGATTTGGTGAGCTTTATACACTTCTACATTGAAGCTATTGTGTGATTCACAGCTTGGACAATGGGATAGCCTCATTATCCAGTGGCTCATAGTTTTTGATTCCCAGCCTGCAAATATTCGATGCTCAGAGTATCTATGAAATTAAGGACTAAGACCTGGAAATATGAAGATAATACATGTTTGGAGCAACCCTTCTTTTATTAGTGTCATAAAGTGTTTGACTTCAGTCGCAGAAAGGTTCGGGGCCACACTTGACTCATATTTTAAAATGGCATTTTTTATAAATATTGACTCCATACTAATAGAAAGCACTTTTACTGTTCAGTGTGGATGCTGCCTTGTATCTGAGAATTTGACCTCCCTGTTGAGCTAAACTCAGCTTTCTCTAATTATCCCACTGCCAGCCCAGGGATTACTGGCATGAGTAATCTAAGCAGGACTTGGCCTACTAAATGAAAAATGTCAAAGGCAGCGAGAGGGAAGGGAGTCACAAGGAAGCTCTGCAAAGTTCTTAGAGTCACTTGGTGACATCACCAACGCATCCAAACCGTGATCAAAGCAACCGCCAGCACTGGGGAACAACAGACTCACAGAGGAAGGAAACAAGTCAGAGGCAATCTCAGCTTGAAAATGATTGCAGTTTTGTTATCAGTTTCAAGCTAATAATAGCAATACTTCTGGCATCAGAATTTCCCTGGCTTTCCTAAGAATAACTACTGCATAAAGATGAGACTTAAGAGGCAGCTTACACTTACGAACTGGCATAAGATGCTGAAGTTCCCATCTGCAGCACGTTGACCCTGCCACAGAGTGATTTCACCTCAAGACTGACCATGCAGCAGGCTAATGGGTCAGCACTGACTCTACTGCAATCACTGGTGGATGATGTGAGAAATGGCCTGTCATTCCCTGCAGGGATTCCAAAGGTCACGGGAGAACACCCAGTGAAAGGACCTGGCACTCCTGCTTGCTGAGGTAACACCTATTCTGCCTTCTAAGCCTTCATAGAAAGAGAGGTTGCACACAGTAACATTCAGCATGCCAGTTCTGGTCATAAACATAAGGAGACATTACTCACCACTGCATGAGTTCCACAAGACCTTCGGATTTCCATTTTTCTGTTCAAACTGGAATCTTATGCTTTAGGTAATACAGGTCTTTATCTTACAAGCAATAAGAGTTAATCACAAACCAGGTGAGTCTAATGATCAGTAGGTTTTTCCTGAAAGGATCACAGTCCCATAAAAATCTAGAAACTGAAGTTGAGAGGTTACAAGGACATTCCAAAGTTTTAGAGGAAACAGGACTGGCTACCTCAAGTAATGATCCTTGGAACAAACTATTCCTTCTGCTTAGTTTTTAAAGGCAGCTGACAGCTGAGCTACAGAATGCTTTAAAGAAATATTATCAGAATTCCTATGAATAAAGTCAGAAGACTTTTAAAAGAAGCCATCATCTTTTTCATTCATTTTATGGAAGCATAAAAATGATATTTTGTTTGCAATAGTATTTCAGAAAGTAAAAAGCCAGTGACAATGCTAGGCTGTTTGCAAGATGTTCTGGTATCTCAATCCTCATAAAGCAATGCTGAAAAAGTGCTGCCCTACAGCTAGGAGGTAGTAACAATGTCATGTGACTTACATGGCCATATAGTTAATAGTAGAGCTAGTATAATCAAAGCTAATAATTCAGCACGCGCCCAGGGCTGAGAGGTTTCTAATTCCAGAGAAAAAGTCCTTGCAAACTACTTGCGTTTCTAAGTAAAATATGGACCAGCTATGAATTGGGTTCCCATATTGCAAAAATGTCTACTTTTATCCTTCTACTGCTGTAATTAAAGATAGGAAATGGCAATAAGTTTTTGGAGTCTAAATTATTCACTCTGAATAAGTCTTTCAGGCCTAAACAATTAAACTAGATGCTAATTTTATGCAAATTACATGCAATATGTTAATATGAGCATAAATCCTACATTCCCTAACAAACCCCAACATTCTATTAATGGGGAATATAAGCAGCACAAACTGTTCACATTTATGACATAAATGTGGTAAATATAACACAAAGTGAAATTTAACATGGCAAAGTGAAATTTAACATGGCAAAGTAAAATTTAATTTTAGAAAAATAACTCCTATATTCTTTAAAAGCAGGCAAAAATTCCAGATTTTTAATTACATGAGTTGCACAATTCTGAAAAGAATTCATGCAAAATGTGTTTTAGTGCTGGGTGCTGCAGTACTGGATTTTATTTTACTAAAATACATTTTAGAAGGAAGATGATGATTTAAAAACCTGCATGCCACAGGACCCATAGCACGGTGAGGATGAATCCCTGCTGGTTGTCTGCAGTCTGGCTGCCAAAAGAGGACAGAAGAGCATAACTCGGCACTGTTTTTCCCTGTCAGAGAAACAATTGCTGACAGTTACCACAGCCAACACAGCTGGTATTTAGGTTGGATAAGACAGTACAGCTGATAGTGGCCAGTATTTTCCATTAAAAAGGGGGCTATTCCACACTAGCATGAATGTTCTGGGGCCTTATAGAAAGGCTTAGGAGATGGAAGTATTTATATAACTAAGTGCAGGGCTTATGGATCATTTACATTTAACTTAAGTCTTGAAGAGATCATTTGCATCTATGGCAGGGTCTAGACCACATGGGAATTACTCTTCTCCTTTATTAATAAGCTGAGATAAACATCACTTACCCAGCTCAGCATGTCATTGATAAAAGTTTGAGGCTCCTGTTTCCTTCTTTTTTATGGAAATGCAAGGCAATGTGGGTGTCCTAACTATAGCTGCCCCTTGTACATAGCTGTGCAAGCTCAGCTGCTGATTCTACTGGATATGCAAAAATTGCTGCCTGTATTTTATGGAAGAGAATCAAACCCTGAATATCTGTGTCCTTATTATGAGGAAAGGCTAAATGTTCCAACAGTGGGAAATGCTGCAGGCAGAGCTCAGATCTTCCGACACATCAACTGCAAACTCAGTCTTCAGGAAGCCAGACTTTTCCCCAGTGCCCCTTGCCTATTTGTTTCAGTGGGCTCAGAGCTATTCAGTCAAATCTCCCTTGCAGCACTGAAATACTTGTAAGTCCTTGGGTCTACATATTTTGGTCAGGGTTTAAAAAATCCATCTGATGGTAGAGTATCAGAACATGTGACATATCAAATTTTAAGCCTACTGAAAAACTTTATAGAACTCTATTTAAAAACACTCAGAGAGATGAGATAGTGAAAGCATGCACACTCCTCAGTTCTCCCATAGCCCAGCTACCAATGCTGCTATAGCATGAAGCATCTGAGGGCTGTCTGTGAACTCTCACTAAACTTATGGCCACAAGTAGCATGCCTTCACATGATGAAAGCCAAAGACATATAGACTGTTTCAGAACATGCCGCAGTATTATCCCCTGATGCCATACACTATCATTGAATAAATGTCCCTACATTAAGACAGTGTTCACACAAATGAAATATTTTGTTATGAACTTTTGTGCTTAAGACGTTGGCATTTGTGCCCAAGGCTTTCCAGTTATTTATGGCACTGGTGAGCACAACATCCTATGTTAGCTCATTAGCAGTAAGGTAGTCTCCCATAGCTGGAGTTCTCTGGGACTGGCTGCCTATGTGCATATTCCTGCTAGGAGTACACATGCACCTGTGTGCACTCATCCTATCTTCATTTTGTTTGTAGGAGGGAAAACACCACTCCTCAGTGTTGTCCCACCTGCTGAGTCCCTTAATGTCAAAGGGCATTACACAAGAGGAAAGATAGGATGGACGTGAGGTGAAGGTAGGTACACATAAACAACATACCTCAAAGAGTTTCATTTTCTGGTAAGTAAAATCCTTTTCTCCAGCTGCCAAACCATGTTTCCACCAGGACTGTGGGTGACTTCAAAGCAATGCCTCTGCTCCCTGGAGGAGGGCTTCAAAACCCTGGACAAATGATTGTGACTTTTACCACAGTCACTGTGTGTTTTGAAGGTTTCTATGATTGTGTACACCTTGGTAAAGTCCTCTTTGGAATGTGCATGTTCAGCAAATATTGGGTATGCAGAGAAACAGTCTTCAGGGAAGCCACCATGCTTTGGCAGAGTAAGTCTCAGTCTCTGCCAAGTGGCTGCTGGCATTATATCGATTGCCAGGGCACATGCAGCACTGGGAGTCTACAGAGCAGGTTCAATTTGTTTTGAAGTGTTCTGTGTTCCCATCAACTTTTCCTTTGCATGTTACTCTTTTCTGTCCCATATTTTCACAGACAGGCTGTTCCCCTCTAAGCTACCAACATCAACTTTGTTGTAATATTGCTGATCCTGAATTGTTTCCTCAGGTAAAATTCCTGATAATTTCAGCTGGTATCTGAATTGTGAAAGAACTCCTGACCAAATAAATCATGCCTGATGCAGGAAAACCCCACATGATGGCTAAACAACTCGGAACAAGGAGAGTTTCCTCTGTACAGAGGTTTGCTGAGTTGGTTTTTAAGGCCAGTGAGATGCAGAAACATGACCTCAAAGGACATGCTAATGATGCAGGGAGCATAAAACTCTCCTGACTATCAGAGGGAAAATCTGATCTAGTTACTGCTGAGAGGAAAGAAAATCAGATGAGCCCTTCTCCAGTGACATTGTTTTGCCTGGGACATGCTACCAAAGTGGCTTTTTCTTCAAGTTTGGCTGCAGCGTTTATATTGAATGGAAACCTAATGCTAGATTGTGTCTGTTAAATTCACTGTGACAGAGATATTTAGGTGCCCGCAAGTGTGTAATTGCTTTGTTCTTCTGGATGTCTATAGTATGTTAGAAAGTACACAGAGCCAAAGGGCAGAGAGCTGTGCCCCACTGTTTCTTTGGAATTTGCTTCCATTTCAGGAGGCAGAAGAAGAAAAACCAGTTAACGCACCAAATGCAGAGAATCAACTTTCTGGAAGGAGGATGGCGCTGTTGAGGTAAGCACTTCTTTTCTGTTGGGGACAAGAGATAGACCCCACTTGCCTGACAAAAGTATCACTGTCACCAATTATCTAGCACAAAATCCTCCTAGATGTTAGTAGCAGGAGGTGAATGACAGCATGCTGTAATTGCCAATACACTTCCTCAAATTGTCCTTCCACAGATTTTGGATGATGCAGGCATAAATAACTAATTTTCTATTCACCTCCATGAACAGAAGTGAGGCAGAGTAAACAATCAGGTGGACTGTCCCCTGCCGGGTGACAAGCTCTCAGTTTCTTTTTCCTTTTTAAGTGGCTGTTCACTGAACTTTTTCTGGCATTTCAGAGGTCACATAGGTTGCAGGGAATAATAAAGCCATTGATACGAAAGAAGTTTGTGTCCTCAATCTCCCAACACCATGAGACTGAAGAAGAAACGGAGCTATGCCTCTCCAATTTGCTTTTTTGGAAGGGTTTTTATTTTAGGCTTCTGTTCTGAAGAACCATTTTGAAGTCTGGATAAAATTAATCCCTAAAACTATTTACTCTTCTTGATATCACATGAATAAGGTAAAGTTCTTCACTAGAGTATACCCCGTGACAAATAATGCCCTAGTAATTTTGGGTGGGGATTTTCATGCGGTGACTGATGATGCCTTGGAGAAGAGCCATGGCGCTGTGCATTCAGAAGCTAAGCTATCTAAATCCTTGCAGACCTCATTTATGCTTTTGGGAATATAGGACAGGTGTGGCAGTTACTAAACCTGGATACTTGAGAATTCACCTCTTATTCCCAGGTGTGAGCCATTAATTCTCGCTCAGACTTGTTCAGTTCTAACAAGTCTCTTTTGAACCAGATTTTATATGTGCACATATACACACACAACACACAGCATTTTCCTTTCAAGCCATTTATCTACTTTGTTTTTACTCATCATTAGCTATGCAGCCTTACCTGACCTAACATTTTACGTAGACATGGCAGCAAACCCCAGTATTGATCAGTGACAGTCTACAAATCCCTGTCACATTCTGTAGATACCAGAAGACTTGCAGTTTGCATTGTTTACTACAATTACTGAAGAAGTTCAGGTAAAACTCAAGCCAAGCCCCAGTGAAATTTACAACAATGGCTATTCCAATTTTAATTGGATCACTAGACATCAGAGCGAAGCCAGAGAACACTCAAATACAAACATAAGTTGTTAAAAACTGTAAAATCCTGTAAAAAACTGTAAAGAAAGGTGGCGCTCCTTCTTTTTGTTAGATACTCTTCCAGAAATCTGAACACTTTGAGGTATTGTGACACACTTGGAGCTTCCTCCCAGACCAGGCATTCTTCAGGGACACACTTGATGTTTTCAAACTCAAATACCTACAATAAAACTTCTAATTCCATATTCTGATATTTCTATAGAAGGTCACTGATAGTAACCCCAGCTGCTTCGCTTGCATCAAAGGGACTTGTGGCTACTGAACACTAATGAATATCTGGTCATCTTTATTTACTTAAAATACATTGGCCACCTTCTAGGCAGTCCTCTGGAATGCTGTGAAGAGAGGGATGCTGTAGTTATATGTTAAATTTAAACAAACCACACATTTTTGTGACAGTATTTTTATGTGCAGAGAACTGTCACAAGACAACAAAGGATTACTCAGGGTAATGAGATGGCCTTCTACTTCCAAATCCCTCAAGAGGCCACTGCCGTAGTGGTACCCGTCTCAGATCAAAGTACCATCCTGTGAAATGAAACATCAGTATTGGAGAACCTGAGCGGGTTTGGCTTGAAGCACAAATTCCTGACAGCATGAGGAATAAGCATAGGCTGGGCAAGAGTTTCACTAAAAAATAAATTTATCATCAAGTATTTTGCAGCTATGAAAGAGAAGCATCTGGTATGTGGCTGTTAAAGAATCCAGCCTACTAACCAGAATAACATACGAAAAAGTGAAACTTGCGAAAATGAGCACAGCTTCACCTATGGAGCTGGCTAATTCTAAAAATGCTAGCTAAAAGTTTCTGATTAAAAAGTTTATCTTCCTGATAAAGGCATGAAATGAAAATATAGCAATTAAGGAATTAAATCTCAGGACAAAACTAATGCAGATTCTACCTAGGTGAAACCAGTCCCTCAGGCATGAAGTGTCAATCCCCCACTTAAAACTGTAGAGGAAGTGGGAACAGCTGTACCTGGAGAGAAGTGTGGCTACAAAAGTGACAGCCTGGATTTCTAGTAAAAGCTATCATCAATATATTAGTTTTCTCAGATACTGTAAGATTTCTGTGTTAGCCTGATTAATTTTGCTATCACCCAATAGCCTGCTGAAGATGTAGGGGAAGGAACATCTTTCCCCTCAATTTTTCCCCATACTCCTCCATTTGAGAAACATTCCCTTTATTCTGCCCATGTGATTGAGTAATCTCTTTTCAGAAACCAGTATGAGTAACTCTAGATATCTGGATAACTAATATTTTGATAACTGCAAATAAGGGAAGTAGTACTGGAAGATGCAGGACTAGAACTGCAAATACTTAGTGGCAAGACGACTTCGCTGCATGGAGAAAAAGAACAAAGGCATTGGATTTTTCCTGTAAATGAACTCCAGGCAGTGTTACAGTAAAATGGATGTTTGCTATTAGAACAGAATGGCTCCTTTCTTTACTTAGTATTTTCTAGAACAAAAGCGCTGCAACTTTCCAAGGCTATAGTGAGTCAGTGCTAGAATTAGAAGTACAATCCTGAAATAGCGGTCACCACTAAGCAATGTTTCCTCTCCTTTCTTTTCACCTGTTTAAAAGGGCTACCTCTGACAAATAATCTATTAATAGACAAGTTTCTATTATTTACATTATAAAATTGGATTTAAAAAAACACTCAGAAATTCTATACTTAACAAGTATAAGCTTTTCCGAACAAATGGACAGAGGTATTAATGATGCTTTGTCTTCCAGAATTTTATTTTTCTGAAATATAGCCAGCTTCCTGAGAAATGAAACTGAGCAATCCTTCTGCTTTCTGAAGCTTTTATAACCTCAGCTATGCAAAATTTAGATTTCTAGCAATAGGATTTTGGTCTTGGTGCACGTCAGTCCTGAATGCAAAAAGTAATTCTTGTAATACCAAAACGCAAGAGCTGTTAAGAGAAGGTAGGTTTGCAATAATAAGATTAGGGGAAACCTGTATTACAGATTTTGTGTTTCTGGGATATTCCTGAATGAATGTCATCTGCTTGGTGATCATAGGAATGCAATCATATTCAGAAAGTTCTTCTATGCAGTTTTGAACAAATCTAGTTTGAGAGCAATAGGGGTAGCAGTTACCAAGAAAAGCTTTTATTTTGTTATAATTCAGTGCATTTGCCCTCAAATACATTAACACACTGTACATCACAGCCTGGAATGCTGTGTTTTTACCTAAGGGGCCTATTTATTTCCACCTGTAAAAAATATATACAAATACATTAATTTTCCTCTCTTCTAAATCACTGGAAAGGAAATAACTGACTTCTAATCTAGAAGAATTCAAAGGCACAGATGTTAGCCCAGAGGGAAAAAATACACAGTAGCATCATGTGTGAAAAGTAAACCGTTAACAGAAATGTGCAAGCCTCAAGTAAAAAATCCAGTGAAGGCTTTTCCATGAGGGAAATGGAGGCAAAGGACCGAATGCTTACAGAAAAAAATATTTTTTTGAAGTGTAGGTTCTAGTCCAGGGTGTTTATATGGTTCTTATTTTAGGACAAAGCAATAATGGCCCATGAAGACAGGGGTAACATGCATAAACACTGGAATCAGACACCAGAAATTATTCAAACAGTGAAAAAATAGTTTTCATACTGTAAGTGGAAGGCTGCAGAGAGCTTCTTAAATGTTTCTGTAAGTGTTAAGGGAACATATTGAGCGGGTAATAAACAGGGACATTTACCCCAGCAGGCTCCTCTCCCCTTTACACCTTCTGCCTCCAGTTCCTACAGTTTCTATTTCCTCAGCTGCCTTTCTGCCTCTAACTGGGATTTGTTGTGGATTACTTGAAGATGCTGAATACCTGTGTAATTTTTTTCAAGGACTACAGTCTTTAAAAAATCATGAGACTGGATTACGCACATGAAAATAAGGTATTACTACATTATTATCTATAGTGATATAGGTAGGCTGTTGCTATAGGAACACATCCAGAATCAGAGTGAAAAGGGCTCCATCCCAGCAGGGACCAGTCTGCTTGCAACTCTCGACTACAGAGCTACTGTACAGCTCGCGCAACTTGTAAATAAGCAGGTAAAGTGTGTATTTCAACACCACACCTCAAGAGCAGTTGCCCGTGTATTTCTGCAATTACTTTTTAGACTGCTTCCATCATATTCTATTTTTACTGTAACGCTGCAGGAAAAAAAATATCCTGCAAACACCAAAGTACACTGTGTGATGGCTTTCCTGTAATAGGATACAATGCCAACCAAGCGCTGGAGCGCCTTACGTGCATGGAATTTTGAGTGAGCTTTAATGTTTAAAATAATCAGACTCCCTGAGAATAAGATGGTGTATGTTTTATTTTCTTCAGCTTTCTTTGATGAGGATTAATGAATGAATGGTCATAAAGTGCTCTAAAATCCTAGGAAAGCACTCTAAGAGCACACACTTAACTATTCTGAGCAAAGGATAATGTTTAATGCTTACCTGGAATTTCACTCTAGCTATAGAGGGATGAGTCATTGTCACAGAAAATGTAACAGTTTCAACTGAGAAACAAAAACATTAGAGATGTTAAAGCAAATACTTGATGACTGACAAGGAAAAGTATCTTCGTGGTAATGAGCCGAGTAAAACTGTTTGCCCAGACTAATCCTCAGAATTCTTCTGCAAATGTGGTTTATTTTCCACAGGACTTTATAAAAACAACAAAACCTCCTCAAAACATCAGACAGACATAAAAATGGCAAATACAAATAATTATATCTACATTACTGAGCTCTGCAACTGTGTTGACAAATCTGATTCTTCACACTTCTTTTGCAGACATGTTTCCCAAGTAGGTCTATATGCTAAACGGGAGTAGCATGAAGATTGGTACTTTTTCTTTCTGCATTTAAACAAAATCTACTTTTCCCACACTACTGTTTTCACTGTCTGCTTTCCTAAACTTGTTTAAAGCTTACCTTATAAACTGATGATTTTCAGAGCTGCCCACTGCAAATATGCATACCTATGTATTGAAGTATTTCCCATTCGAAGAGCTACAAATACATCCTGCACACGTGCAACTTAAGAGGTGCGAGCATATATACATATATGCTTGCTTAGACAGAACTAAGGTGATATGAACCAAAGTGTCTGGAAAATACTAAGGGCCAAAAATATTATTATCTACAAAAAGCATTTTGTAATAACAAACATATACCAATAAATCGGTGCATAATCTTTCTATGACATTTAGCTCTATGATCTAGATGTTTCCTAATCTGCCAGTGTTTAGCTTTCTTTTTAATATGTTTGAAAATGAAAATTAACTAATCATCTATGAAATTGAGGAATTTACCACAATTTCTGTTGTCAAAAGTTAAAATTTTTATTTTATGTCTTTGACATTCCTCCCACCGTATCTCGCATCCTACAGAGGCGAACCCCGCGGCAGCTGGGCTGCGATGGGAATACACCGCCAGGTGTTAATTCAGCCCAGAACAACTGAGAGATGCCAATCAGCACAGAAACACTGCTTAAACGCCCGTGGGGCGCCGGCCAACTTCGTGCCAGCTACCCGCGGGGACCCACCCAACCGGGCTGGGAGGCGGCCGTGGGGAGACCGGACCGCTCTCCCCCTCACGCGTGGCCGAGGACGAGCTCCGGGCGCGGCCTCCGTGGGGAAGGTATCGGGGAACCACGGGCTCGGCCTCTGCCCTCAGGCTGCGGCAGGCGGGGGCGCGGACCCCGTCCAGCGGTGCCAGCAGGCCGCCCGGCCGAGGCGGTCAGGGGACAGCCGGACAGCCGCCCCGCTCCCCACAGCCCCTCAGGACCCGCCAGTCGAGCCGGGCGCAGCCCCACGGGACTCGCGACATCCCCTCGACAAGAGAAACCACCACAACACGGCCTCCCCTAAAGAGCGCAGGCAGCCTGATTGGCCGCGCCGGCTGCCAATCCGGGCGGCTATTGCATCATCCCGGCGGCCGGCAGGGCGGCGATTGGCGAGGGGGCGGGCAGAGCGGGAGGGTGTCGCAATCGCCACTCGCCCGCACGGCACACTTTAAAGAAAGAGGCTCGGGCCGGGCCTGGCCCCTCCCGCTGCCGCCGCCGCAGCCGCCGCCGCCGCCGCCGCCACCGCCGCCACAGGTAAGCGCGGCCGCGCGGGGGACGGCGGGCCGAGGCGGGGGGACGCGGGGGGCCGGGCCGGCCCTCGCCCGCCTCCCGCCGTATCGCCGCGGGTGCCGCGGCGGGCGCCGCGCATGGAGCGCATGATGCAATCGGCGGGCGGCCCTGGCTGCCCTCCCCTCCCCTTCCCTCCCCCGGTGAAGTCACGGCTTGGCAGCGCCGGGCACCCCCGCGCCCCGCACGGCCGGGTGAGGCGGAGCAGCGGCAGCGCGGCGGCGGGCGGGCGGCCCCCGGGGCGGCGGCCCGCCGGGGCGGGCGGTGGCGCCTCCGCCGCAGGCCTCCCGGGGGGGGGGGGGGAGGGGAGGGGGAGGGGGAGGGGGCGGGTCCGGTTTCAGCGGTGGCTCCGGCGGGCCTCCCCGCCCCGCGGCGCCCCCGAACGCCCCCGATAGCGGGGCCGGGCGGTCGTTACGGCTCGTCCTCCGGCGCCGCCGCGAACGAGTGCGCCTGGGCGGGGGGAAGGTCTGCGAGCGGGGCTTACAGCCCCGCCGGTGCCGGCCGTACCGCTCCCGCGGCGGGCCAGGCCGCAGGGATCCCGGGAGCGGCCCTGGACCGCGACAAAATGCCGTGCATTAACAACCGGTGCTCTGCCTTTCTAGCCTCTCAATGGAAATTTGAGTGTCTTGACAAATCTTACTGGTTCCCAACACATTTTTATAGCTCCAGACGCAACTTTCAAAACAGATCTGTCACAGAGAGATCTACATTGGTTTTAGCTCTGACATCTGGTGGGAAATAGTAGTCATAAAGACAACTCAATACTCCCCTCAGTAATAGTGCCATGCTGGTTGTAACGCCTGTTCAGAAAGTACAAAAATGCATAATCTGAAAAACTTGTGGATGTGAGGAATTAGTTCATCTTTAGAAAAAGCCATCTTCATTACAATTCAAAAGACAGTGTCAAATGGATACCGCCTTGCCTCCTGGCATCTGGGATTGTTTGTGATTCTGTCATCGACGCTGCTAGCCTGCAATTAAAATACATACTTAGACGTTCTGAGCACATGTTTTTAAGTATGTTGGAGCACATTTTTCTTGTAAAGGCGTACGGAAAAATAGATATTCTGAGAAAAACATGGGAAAGTGATGTTGTCAGCTATGGCAACAGATGATAGCTTTGAGCTACCCAGTCCCCAAAAGGTTGTTGCCTACCCTTTAGTATGTGCGAGTAACTGTCAGCTCTTACTAGCTTGCTGTGAGAGTGTGCAGAAAACCACACAGGGGTGCGCCTTCCCACTGTTCAGCAAACCTATGCCTGGAGTTTTGTACAGGGTCATCTGGAGTTAAGAGTCAGGCCCTACAGGGGTGTTCCTGCTGAAGCGAAAGAGCAGGGAGGTCACCTGTTGCTGTTCAGATTGGACTGAGTTTGCATCAGATGAGACAGCTGAGTGAATTTGTACAATAAAGTCATCCTGACTAACGGATCAGAATCAACACAGTCACATCTCAGAAAAGGAGCAGAGAGAAGCACTTTGTAATCTTTGCTGCTAAGTAAAAAAACCCCACTAATTTAACCAACAAATTAAAACACATATTTTGGGTTTTTTTTGCCAAAACAAATATTTGGAAGTTTAATTTTTATTTTTTGTGATATCAAAGATAATAAAGGCTTGATTTGCTTGGGAGTCTCTGGTCCCTGAGGAGCGCTGTCAGTCAGAAACATTTCTCTGACTGAGAAGACACCTCTATTATGCTGTAGTGGGTGGCCAGTTGGTGGCCCAAGGAGACAAGGCAGTTCTAACTGGCCACTGGAAACACTACCATGTGCTGGGTGGAACCAGCCTCGGGCTGTTGCTGAGCTCAAGCTAATGAGCAGCTTTATGGGAACAAGATGCTTGGAAACTTGGCTGGCTCTCTGAGCTCCTGCTGTGCTGGGGCTATCACCCATTCACAGCAAACCAACCTGTTTGCAGAGAGGAGCAGAGCAGCTGTTTGTGTGGCACGGTGTCTGAGAAACAAACTTGGGAGACCCACCTGCCTCCCCACCCTTCTGGCCTCTCCCAGTTACTGTGTCCTTTACCTCACCCTTCCTGAGAGCGCATTTTGTATGTCTCATACTTGCTGCCTTTAAATCTCCTTGCAGTATTCCCTGAAGGATGCCCCACAGCATCTGTTGCTATCCAGGATATCCTTCCGTCTCATTGTTGTGTTGAAGAACTTAAAACTGGTAACAGGGATCCAGCCTCCAAATAACTAGGGGGAAAAATCAGTTTTAGACCTCAACTGTTACCTCTCCTGGGTTATCTGTGATGCAGTACAGTTAGTGCTACTTGCTATGCATAAATATTAGTTGGAGCAGGCCAGGAATCCAGGTGTCATCTCTCCCAGGTAAGAGTTCTGATCATGATGCCAAATAAGACCATGTCTCACTCAAGAAATAGTTATTTGTTACAAAATGGATTAGTTCCAGTGGGAAGGAATCATGGGGAATCTGTTCTAGCAGGGTTGGAACATGTGCTTAAGAGGTGTGACACTGTTGATCTTCTCAGTTGTCAGAGGCAATCTAACAGAGCTGTATAATCTTTGGGGGCCACAGAAATCCTGTATTTAAAATAAAGCTGAGACAAAGCCGGTATATACTCCAGGAGGAGCATAAACTTGCATCTTGACTAAAAATGTGGGCAGTCACACATGCACAGCTACTACAGCTGGCTCTGTCAGTCTGATATTTGCGCATAGTGACATCTTGTTAGCTGTATATTCAGTTTAACTGCTGAACCAAACTGCTTATTCAGCCAGAATCTGAGACCTAAATGTGGTTTGCAAAAGTTCCTTTAAGAGCTGAAATCAGGAAAATACTAAATACAAAGGTTAGGCATGTATGTATATAGATTTAGCTATACAGATGTCAAAAAGAGTCTTTCTGCCCTGAAATATGGAAACGAAAAGATTTCTTAATAGGAGGGATGTGGGTGTACTCGCATATCTTCTTCACTTGTTTTAAGTGAGAAGATTTCTTAGTGACAGAGGATGTTAATTTTGAATAACATTTAATGCAAACTTAATAGGCTTTTCTGTGAATTTTACCAAACCACACTCTGCAACTGCATCTTCTTCTGGCTCCCTCATTATGGAAGAAAATTTGCAATTGATCTAGACAGTAGAATTTTAACCTTTTTAATGATACCCTAGCAGAAGGTAGAACAGCAACTCAGGCTGCTGAAAGAAACAAACAAGCAAGCAAGAACAGTAAACAGCTGATGAACCCGTGAGTTTGGCATGACCAGTGACGTGCAGCAGCTCATTTACAAACATCTCACCACATTCTCTCATCAGCTAGACATAGGAGTACAGTCATCCATCTCTTGAGCTGTTACTGATGCAAGCCATAATCCCTGGGTTGGATGCTGCTGATACTGGGTGGTTAGCATTGCCCACCAATAACTTCAGGTGCTTGCTTTCCCAGCGGGTCCTCTTGAGGATGGGCAGGATGTTGAACCCTGGTCATATGATACTGCATGTAGGTGTGTGACAGAGCATAGGGCTGCACCGTTGCAGTGCAATCTGATCTTGGAGTAGGATTGTTTTACACCAGTTAGATACTTTTCTTTAACATGACAAGAAATCAACACTTGTTTGACTGATCACTGAGTACTTTTCACTGGAGCCACAGGTAGGCGTTTCAGGAACTTAGAAAACCCTATTGTGCCTCCCACTCTTCTCTCCCAGATTTCTCTCCCCGACATTTAGGAGGTCATCCTGTGAGATGGGAATAGAAGGGGAGCAGCTGTTAGCTTTGCCAGGGCCACATCCGTGTCCATGTCCCTGCAGCAGCTACGGTAGAGTCCTCCTTGATGTGACCAGTAGGGTCAGGAGGAGGCTGACCTCGGCAGCGGGAGAGCGTGAGTCTCATGAGAGGGTGTCCTGCTCATCAGGCCTGTTTGTCTGCTGGAAAGGAGAGTGGACAATGACCAGAGCAGGAGCTACAGCAGGGGAATGTGTTTTGTGGATGAGTCAGCTGTGGCTGCTGTCTTCCTATGGGTTACTACAGTCCCATCTTTGACACATAGTGATTCTCACACTGCCATCGCTGTGTGTTCCTGTCTCACCTGCTTGTCAGCAGTACTGCTGCAGACTTAGCTTATTGAAAGGGTTCCTTTATAATGTCACTCAGTCACAGCTTTTGCAGCACACTACGTTTTCCATAGATTATTTTTTTTCTAATCACTGCTAGTGAGACCTTAAAACAGTCATCAGTTTGGACATTATCTTCAAAAGCAAGTGCTGTAAGATGATTGAGGAAAGGTGGACAGTCTGAACGCTCTCATTCCACAGAAAAGAGACCAGGGAGGAATTTGTCTGTGCAGACACCCAGAGGGATGATCCGAAGAGGACAAGGCTCAAGTACTCCTGTTGGTCAAGAGTCAGGCTGTTAATAGGTTTAAGCTGCAGAAGGAAAACTCCAGTCTGAGAACTAAGAAAATTATATAACTGGAGGAAAAGTTAGACAGTGGAACCTGTTGCCAAGACAGAGGTTGTGAAACTGGAGATATTAAAGGCTAGGCTAGACACCCATCCATCAGGGATGGCTTTGGAATAACTGAGTAAAGCCAGTGAACAATACAAACAGCTTGACTAGATGACCCAGTAACAGTCCCTTCCAATCCAAATACGTTCGAGAGGCTTCTGGAATGTAGCTGGCAACTTGTCCGCTTCCAACACAGTTGTGATGTATTACTGCCAGATGTACCATCAGTACCCTATGCTATAAAACCGGTGATATACAAGATTGTAGCTAAAGCCAGCACCTTTAATAGCATTTTTTTTCCTACTAGGCTCACCTTGCCCTTAATCCATGTGAAGACCTGCTGGAAACACCTTCTAGAAAAATAACAGTTTTCAGTCTCCTAATAAATTCTGTTGTGTCCAAGAAGAGCCTGTCCAAATGAGCAAGACATCCCAACAGAACACCGCTACAGATGCGAATGGAGTAAGCGTGATTCACACCCAAGCACACACCAGTGGTTTGCAGCAGGTTCCCCAGCTGGTGCCCATCAGTCCTGGTGGCGGAGGCAAAGCTGTGCCTCCAAGCAAACAGGGAAAGAAAAATTCCTTTGTGGATAGAAACAGTGATGAGTATCGTCAGCGCAGAGAAAGAAACAACATGGCAGTGAAGAAGAGCCGGTTAAAAAGCAAGCAGAAAGCCCAAGACACGCTGCAGAGAGTCAACCAGCTCAAAGAAGAAAATGAACGTTTAGAGGCAAAAATTAAGCTCCTGACCAAGGAGCTGAGTGTACTGAAAGACTTGTTCCTTGAGCATGCGCACAATCTTGCAGACAATGTGCAACCTGTTGTCACTGAAACCACCACCACAAATCCAGAAAACAATGGACAGTAGACACTGTTGCAACCTTATGAAATGAACTCTCGAGGTGCACCTTGTCTGCAACACCCATGCAGTAACCAAGCAAAAACTCTGTTCTTTTAACCATCATTTTGTGGAGATTCTCTTCTTTCTAGGTTTAACACTGAAGATTTGATACAATTAAACCAGAAACCGCTTAGGGTGTTTGTTTTAAATATTTCTCTCCTCTAAAAGATGTATCTAATAAGTGCAGATCTAAATTCATAGTCAACAAGGAGCTTAGTATTAGGGAAATAACATTTTCACAGAAATGTTCCTTTACCTTCTTACAGTTTGTGTGACGGGAGGAATCCAGCAGGACTGTTCACTGTAGTATCAGAAACTCATAATTGGATAAAGTGTCTTTTAGATACCGTTAAGTGTATTTAAGTCCTTTGTTTTCTCCATAACATATTACAAAACTGCAAAGGCTTTGGAGGGTGTCTGCTTTCCTGTTTGGTGGACTACTTTAAAACTGTAGAGCAGCAAGTCCTATAAAGCACTGCTTAGGTCTTTCCTGTCCAGTTATAGTTAATGGGGAGGGTGTAGTAATAGTGAGCTGATGTTTTCTAGAAAAATAGCAATCTACGATGACGATATATACAGGCACTTGGCTTCCACATGGCAAGTGAGTCTGAGGCACCATGTACAAGAGGAAAAGCAGCACACTGACAAAACCTTTTAAGCCTGTGTTGTCATTGCTCACATAGTGACTGGGGCCTTAAGAGAACAAGATTTTGGTTTTCAGAAAATGTCAAAATGCTACCAAAAAACTGCTCTGCAAAACCACATTCTTGCTGGGGTGCAGGTACCAGGGAGAACAAAATGTGTAGCTTGGCTAAGCAACGAGAGGGGTAAGAAAGCATCTGTTCAGCCAGAATGTATGTGTCACTGCTCATTGACATTCATCTCCATTTTCATGGCTGTTCAGATTTGCAACCAAGATCCTACAGAAATTCACAGTGATTTTAAAAATAAATGGCCCTAGTTTGAATAACTGATTCAGTGGAATTTCTATAGCCATCATACAGTTGTGTGAAGGAGTATCTTTGGTCTTGTTTTATTTTCATAAAAGTTTTTCTTTAGCAACTTTCTTAATGCTAGTGCTAAGTCTTGGCCATGATCCATAATGCAGTGGTATGTACTATACTGAGGATTTAAACAATAAAAGTAAAGCAGGAACTTTGATGTAACCTTAATTTATTTTCATTTTTAAGTATTTCATTGATGGTATGGTTGTTACATTTAACCTGTGTGTCTGGCTAGTGCATATTACATTGTCTTCATTCGCTTCCTACACTACCTTTTTCCAGATATTATTTTGTAGGATGCTTGTTTGCCTTGTATCTGTACTTAGGAAGAGAACTTGGATATTATCTCTATGAAGATGCTGTTAGATATTGAAACCATGAAAAGTTCTTTTTGAATTTAAACTTTTAATACATGCAGAAAACTTTTATGGATTGTTTTGGGTTATGGTAGTCTTTTTACAAAGATATGGGGTTTTTTTGGTTCCAGTTGCAGCTTAAGTAGGTAGGGTTGACATATCAGTACCTAATAAAAACCTTTTTCTTCTAGTGCTGGCCTCATTTTTCCTGTCACTTTACTATTTCCCTCAAATGCAGAGGTGCCCACCTGAAGCAGCTATCTTTGAGAGATCAGTGCAACAGTCTCTATTTCTGTCTTCCACTCAGGTTTTTACTCAACAGAAAGAATCAGAAACTCATTACAGTTTTGACTGAATTCCTGCTTTAACAAAAAATAAATAATAAACAAAAATTAAGACTGAAAATGCACTGTAATTAAAGGAGTGGAGGGGAACTGAACCCCAAAATGTACAAGGAAAAAGAAGGCCTGAAAGCATCTCATTGGTTACCTGTGCACCTACTCTGGTTCCAAAGGCAGGAGCTAGTCTCTTTCCTGCTTGTCTGCTCTGTGAACTGGGGCTATGTGGCCCCGTGGTCCTGCAGTTGGTTTGGCAGGTCCTCCCTAATAATTGGAACAGGGGCGCCAAATCTGGTATTTGTTTCTGATTTTGGTGAAAATTATTTCTTAAATCTCTTTGAGGGGGAGTAATATTCTTCCTGATGCTCTGGAGGGTGACTTCTCCAGCTGTTACTCCTGACAGCTCTGATTCCACTTCCTTCTTGTTTAAAACAAAACCACTGAGTTATGAATAGTCATTTGCTTGCACAAAGACATTGCTGGCTTAGCAGTCTCCACACTTGCTTTGTTTGCTAGGGAAGTACGTAGGCTGTGTGCAGCACACCACTTTAATATGTGAAGCCATGGACTCAAGATTATAACAAATTATTATTTTAAATCTACCCTCAGTGAGAGTTTGGTTGTAAGAAAGGTGTTAGTCTACTATTCTGTGCCCCCGCCTGCCAAAATAGCTGTCTCGGAGGTGAGGCTTTCCCTCTCTTTTCCCCAAGGTGGAGCAGCCCAGGCTGCGTGACAGCAAAATGCTTCAGTGTTACCCCTCCACTGCAAGGCCCAGGAGAACACCCTAGGTGACTGGGAGGATTCTCTCTTCTTCCTAAAGAAAGGCCAGAATACATACACATCTACACAAGAAAATTTCAGTGTAGGCCTATAAAAATTATGGTTTTCCTTTTATCGCATTTTTCTTAACAACAGCTATAGTCTGTGACAGAATACAGTGCCTGTCACTACAAGAAGGAGCGTTACAGCGCTATACGTTTCACCAGGAAACCTTACACCCGTGTCCTCTCTGTACCACTAGGAGACTGGGTCTACGCTAGCCTCCACAAGCACTAGGAGGCTCTACCACTTTAACTATAGCATGTAGCTGCAGCAGCGTTAACTGGCAAGGCAGATAAATCCAGAATGCATCTGACCCCAGGGAGCTGAAACAATTTAAATATACCAGTTCAGAAGTGCTTGGACTTTCTAAACACACAAACTTGCTCAACATAACACACTCTCTTATTTTGGTGCCACTCTATTCGAGTCTGCACCAATGGGAAAAGGCACTTGGGAAAATGGGATAGCTAACAGCCTAAAATATCCCAATATAGACAAAAAGAAAGTTTGCTGTAACCTGTATTTACCTCTCCACTAATACATTTTAAGGGTATGAAATACCACTTTCCCTTTTTTAAAGGGCTTACTTCCCCCCCCCCTTTTTTTTTTGGAAAAAAGTTCTAATTCACCTTTTGCTTCAGTAGATAAAAATCATCATAATTACAGAACAGACTTCTGGAAGGAAGGATGAAGTTTACATTCACCAAGTTCATGGGCCTGATTCTGAAGGAAAACGGGAGATGTTGCACTATCCCAGACTGAAATGCATCCACATCTTGGGCAAGCAAAACAACAGAGAAGCCAGTTACGTGAGCGAGTGCTTTCCCCACAGAACTTACAGTAGGGTTTGTTCACTGGTACATGTCGAAGCAGAACCAGTTCTGCCTCCTGCAGCACACCAGATTGCTCGACCTGTTCTGCAGCAGCAGAGCCCAAGATTTGCCAAGATTAATCACAGGCAGGGAAAGGCCTATTAAGTAGACTGGGGTTACAGCTTAGTTGAAAAACTTCCAACTTTTTTTGAAAATCTGGGAAGTGTTACTTTAAAATAGTAACTGCTATTGAACCCAAGTAACAGCAGGTTTCGAAGTGCCCAAAGCAGTGAGGGATCCCGTGGGTGTGTTCACAGCATGCCACAGGAAAGTGCTTGGATGTGGAGGGAACAAGGCTGAGGCCACGAGCACCATCCTGCATTGGAAAAACCTCACGAGTTTTAGAGGGAGACGAGTCCAGAGCAGTGCCAGTATAGTTTCTGTGTTCTCATATCTGCAAAGCCTGATGTTGTCTGCACAAGTACTACATTTCAGAGGTACAGACTTGCAGTTACCACAGAAGGAAGCATTAGTGCAGTTGCACATACAAACTGATGCTCTCACACCCTCCCCTCCTCGCCCCTTCCCCTTTGCAGTCAAGACCTCTTGCACTTACCTCTTACAAAGCAACACCAACCTTTAAAAAAAATGTATGTAGGCTCATATGTTAATAAAGTGACATTAAACGTAAGGAATAAAGTCCCCATGACTATTTCACAATGTGTTTCTTTAGTCTCCAACACAGAGTTTCCTATTTAGCAATGGGTCACCAAGCTGTTACGAATAAAGAGCAGGTTCTTGTCACACAACTCAACCCAATTAGCAAAAAAAGCTCTCTGTAGAGCAATGCATTTGACAAATTTTTTTAAGGACATTATTTCAGATCTAAATCCAGTCCCAGGTGGGGCGCACAAAGACAGCAACACAGTAGTTTTTGATGCTGTCCAAGGCCACGTTGTGTTGTACGCCCCATGTAAGACAGGCGCTTGCAGGCACCCAGAAACTCAGTTGGTCCCACTGCCTGTGTGCCAGCTCCAGGATGTGAGCAACAGAACTGAGAGGCTGCAATGATCAAGTCAGCCGATCCTTTCACAGTGGGAAAATCCTAATCTGGTGAGCAGTAAGACCCAGAAAGGCCCTGACATCCTGCTGTGACTTCAGCTCCCCTGACACAGCAGAGGGATGTTCTGCAGTGGCTTTGCAGTCAAACTGTGCAACAGAGCCTGAAGAGTGAACACGAGTTTTCATGTGTTCATAAAGTGAGCAAGATTATTTTTTATGTAGTTACAGCAACTAGTGCTATTTTATGATGAAAGAAATGTATTTATTTTCCTGCAGGCTGATGAACACTTACAGTAAGAAAGGCTTCTCTGGGTAATTTAAATTTTGCATGAATGGAAAATAATTTTATGATCATTATTAATATGTTTGTGGTGTATCCAAATAAAACGTACATGATTTCATTCTGAACACTGGACAGTGAAAAATA
Source organism: Phalacrocorax aristotelis (assembly GCF_949628215.1). Lineage (NCBI taxonomy): Eukaryota > Metazoa > Chordata > Aves > Suliformes > Phalacrocoracidae > Phalacrocorax > Phalacrocorax aristotelis. The sequence goes on along the minus strand of NC_134283.1, from coordinate 12,042,012 downwards.
ACTCTTATCATTCTGCACAGCATATGCTGCTGAATGACCTTGAGCCCTACAGCAAAGACACTCCCTTCTTGTAATTTCTAAGGCTCATGAACATCACAGCAATCTATGCTTTTAAGGATCAAACAGATGTACAAATCTAATAAGCATCAGGCTGTGTGTGAAGGATCAGTACACTCACTACCCAGAGCAGAAAAAGCTGGCTAACGAAGGGTCAAAGTATCCAGAGCACAAATTGGTAGAAAGGTCAGATAAAGAAGCAGAAATGGGAACAGGAGAGCATAATGATCAAAAAGTTGTGAGCATAAATGATGCCAAGGATTAATTTTAATAAAAATTTGATTCTGCTTACTCCATTGACACTGCAATAAGATCTGTAAGAAAAATATTAGCATCATTATGTCCACCGAGAACAGCTGATTTTTTTCTTGTGTTTTTTTGCAGTACTTGTGATAAAGATTAAAAAGAGGACTAGATTGTTGTAATCGCTGACAGCATTCAGATAATCCATTTCACATTTTAAGAAGTCCCAATCATCAAAATTCAGTCTTAATTGCAAGATAAGTCTAAGCTGACATTTGACAAAAGTATAACCCCCACTGATAATGCAGCAGGGTTATTCAGGTGGCACTTGGTAATGTAAACTGCTGATTGCAAGCAGTAGCATTTGAGTTACCTGGATATAAAGTGCTAAAGCCACCTACCTTCATTTTTAATGAATGAATCATTCCAGCTAATAGTCTACCTGCCTCTCTTGCTGTTAAGAATTGGATGCATTTTATTTTATATGCTGCACCATTAAATCAGAATGGTGACTGATCAGTGTGAGACAGTAAGAACCATCCTGAAGTTTACTGTTTTTGGCTGGGGAGGCAGTCAAATGACTTGGCACTGCTTTGGCCTTCTGCCATGAAAGCCTCTATTTCTTCAACAGTACGTGGGACGCATGTTAGCAGCTCCATTCCACTGGCTGTCACTGCGATGTCGTCCTCGATCCGGACCTGTTACAGAGAACACGTGGTTATCAAGGTATTCCAGCTGGGGATTAGAAACACATCAGGCAGTGACAGCGGCGAGAGCACAAGGCACGTTTCAGTCTGTGGTGTTGATGCAACACCAGGCAGCAACATACTGCAAGCACTGGAATTGCCCATCACTACCAGCACTGTGGTAGGGTGTGTAGGGTCCAGTCCTCCTTGGGTCACCGGCCCCTTCCACCCTCCTGGGACCTCCATGGTGACCCCCGCAGAGCAGCCCCGCAGGAGGTGGTGGCCCCACAGGTGACTCAGGTGGTGCTGCTGCTACGTCAGGTGCACCAGGGACAGGCTGAGTGAGATGCTGCATCGGTAAACTCATGCTGTGTAACTACATGGGGCCAATAAATCTCAACCCGACATCAGGAGCAGCAAAAGGAACATTTCCTGAGTTTGCCTCCAGCCTTGCTAGCGCATACCTTGCTAGGGACAGGTACGACAGAAGTGCCTCCTGATGCCCAAAGTGCCTGTTCTCGAAGAGGTCCTGTTGCTGAGCTGCAGATAGCTGCTCTTTGCACTTCAACATCACATTCTCTTTTTCTCTGAACACAATAAACTTTCAAAGGAGGAACTACAGCACAAAATAGCTCATAGCTGATACTCAAAACATTGAAATTTGAGCTGATGAGAAAGTCCTAAGCAGGTCAGACATTCCTTTTAAAATACAGTCACTACATTTCAAATCATGCAAGGAAAAAGTGGATCCTCTCAGTTCTGCAGTTCTTGTTCTGTTAAAATGAAAAGTATGCTCCATTTCTGTTTGACTCTAATCTCTTCTTACCAGTAAATTTGCCTACACAGTCATTTCCCGTTATCTTATCAGAAAAAATGTTAGTAAGTCACTAAGCTGCAATAAAAGCAATTTTAGTAAGGTGTAAATCCCAGAGAACACAAACTCTGGGGACTCCCACCTTACAGTTGCTTTAATAGTTTCTGACCTCCTGACATTTTCAACTAAAAATAAAGCTGGTTAACATTTGTACTTCTGATTGCAAAATAATCCATTTGTTCAAACAAAATGAGTCATCCAGTCCTTATTAAACTGTTTAATGATGTCTTTGCCAGATTATTTCTTTTACTTGGTATCAAGTGAAGTGTATTATAAAGCAGAATTAAATAAACAAACTCCATTGAGTTCACACATTTGATTTGGACAGCTGTAAATTTGAAAGCCGCGAGGCTCTGCACACTTGGTGTGCCTGAAAGGCTGGTACCTTGCTGCAAAAGAGGAAACCAGCAACACATTGAATGACTCTATGCACTTGAACAGATTTTACCAGGGTGGGTTTTTTAATTCGTTGCTTCAAATTTGGCCAGCTGAGCAAAAAATAACCCAAGGAATCAGCAAGACAGTTGCATTGCATCTGAAGGTGAATGGTGCCCTCTGCCTTGCAGCAGCTCCCAGCATCTGTCCTGCTGGGTCTTGGGCCTGGGTACAGCCTGCCTGGGCGGACCAGCCCCTGCCAAAAACCTGCTGGTACCACGCGAGCCCTGCAAAAGTGCCAGAATCCAGGGACAGATCTGATGATGTGGTAAAAGCCAAAGCATCATGTTGGCAAGCCCACCAGTGTAAACGGAGTTGGGCACAGTGTTGATGTGGAAAGTAAAAATGTTAGTGCAAAAGTAGGTCTGAGCAGAGGTGAGGCCAACCAAAGCTACAGCCGACTCTGCCTATGGAGAGAGCCTCTTCCTGAGCACTGCCGGCTTCACAAACCTTCACCTGCTTGAACTGAAATTCCCCAGTGTATCTGCTAGAGAGATGTATCAGTCACAATTCATCTGCTTAACCAGCAAGATTAGCAAAAAAAGAAAAAAATTGTTGGTGTTTTCCAGTTCAGTGTTTCATGCCTTCACCAATACCTCAGCACTCTTCGAGAGGATGGACTGACTTGAACACAGAGCAGATGAAAGCCAGGCTAAGAGGGAGGGGGAAGAACAAGTGGGACCAGGTATCTGTCAATGCTGTGCCCTATCTAGGCCACAAGAGAAAATCAGGATGAGGAAGAAGCTGGAAAATGGAGTTAAAGTGATGAAAGGAGCTGGGGAAGGAAGATACAGTGAGGTGAGACAGGATTGACAAATAATGGACAAAGAGAGATTTGGCTAAGGAGTCCAGGAGGGAGATCCTGGTGGAGGTGAGAAGCAAGACACCCCAAATGCAGAGAGCACAGGGGGGTGCTGGAGCCACCTAAGCCTGGGAACTGAGAGTTACTGAATGGGGGAGGATAGGGAAACCCATCAGTTTGGAACGCCACACACAGCAACTCATTGTATAGGAGGAACATTGTTAGGAGATCATATAATCAATCCACAGCTGTGGATTGCCATAAAAAGTGGGAGAGCCAGCACCACCCTGCTCACCATCAGCAACTCCAAATGGTCTTTGGGATATAGCTGGAGGCACACAGACCCACTGCTCCCATGGGGCCTCGCCCATCACTCCTAGGAAAGCTCCAGCTCTTTCTCTAGGATCTAACCATTTCTCTGCCTGGATGAATGTCACCCAAAATGGGTGCTTGCTGTAACAGAGAAGACGGACTTCCCACTCTCAGTGCACATTCTTCCTTTGCCTAAAAGCAACACAAGTGCAAAGGAACACGGGTTCTCCGGGGGGGGGGGGGGGGGGGGGGGGGCGGAATTTTTGCATTTGCTCTTTTTCCTTCACACCTTCATGCCTAAACTTCAGTTTAAACTCAGCAGCAGCAAGAAGCAGCTTCAGAGGACCTGCAAAACCTTCCCTCCAGGAGAGCCCAGCATTTGGTCTTGTCTTCTGTCCAAATGGACAAAAGATGCTGGATCTGCCTGGCAGGGATCACTGGCTTGGGATTGCCCTTCCCAGTGGGGGACAATGGTTATGAAACTTGCTCTCAGAGCTGTCCCTGTTTGCAGGCTCTTTGTTCCACAGTGCTGCTTGTTTCAGGGCTACAGAGTGGTTTGGAATCAGACACAGCTTAAAGGAACAGCAAACTGAGGTGTGAGGTTTGCTGCACCAGCAGCTTTCAGGCCACTCTGCAAATACCCCTGGGGAGGGTTTGCTTTTTCGGTGTGAAATGCCATGCTTCAAAAAGCACTCCTGCAAAGGTGAAGTGGCTAGGAACGCCAGGACTGTCCCTAAAATGCCTTTCTGTTATCAAGGGTAGCGGCATGATCTGATTGCACAACTGCCTAACGCCAGCTAGACCATCATGTGGCTCGACTCAATGGACCCAACTCTGTCCCAAAGCAGGGCTGTGCGGGCATAGCCAAGGACAGCATAGGAGATAAATACCAGGGCTGCTGTCAACTATATATACAGCCTCGCACTTTGTCCTGACTTACTAATACAGTCACGCTCCCCAGAGCCTCCTGTGTTATCTTCTAAGGGAAGGGGGTTGTAGCACTCATTCATTTCTTTTGGATGATGATATATATAAAAGGCTCTTGAGAATCAAGAAACAATTTTCACCAATTAAATACTCCAGATTTGCATGATGACAGATCCCAGATGTGATTAAAAAAGACCACTGGTCACATATATATTTTTTTCTGTTTTAATCTATTGAGCATTTTTTGGATTATGGCTGTGGAAAGCAGCAATACTATCACTACAAAATCTTAGAGCAGGAGACTCGCCTGGGAAACGATGACAGGATATGGGCCACACATGCTATCCCACAAAGTAAATCAGCACATATGCATCCGTCCGGCTGAAGGATCCACGTGTCTGTTTTTATAGCTGGTATCCACCAGAGGCAAATGCACGTAGCCAAGGGGACTTATTTCAACTCGGTCATCAACTCACCAATAATTTTTAATAGAGCAAACTACCACAAGCAGGGTTCGACTTCTGTATTTCAGGGGGACTGGTTAGAAAATAGAGCTGCTTTTGTGTCAAACCCAGGGATAGGCGGGTACATTGCAGGCCTGGGGAAGGCACTTTAATGTTACCACATTACAGAAAGTGGCAATGCCGAGATGTTCTCTATAGAGGTTAATAGGCTCTGTGCTACACCATGACTCTCTCTCATCCCACGCTGCCAGTCTTCTCTCTTCTTATTCACAAGCAAGACCTCATGTTAGGCACACTTTATTTTAAAGGTCCACATATAAACATGTTATAAAAGAGGATCAAGATTAGTAGGGTCAGGCCATGTATTTTATTAGATCAACTGATACGGCTGGAAAAGCAGCACGCTCTCCCCTTCATCCAGGCTTAAAAAGCAGCAATAAACTATAAGCTAAATACAGGTTAGAAACAACTGCTCTTACTTTAACCTAATTATGTTTATTAGCCAACTTAAGAGAAAAGGGTTAAAGAACATTTATAAGCAACTAGTTGCTGGTTTTGGGTTGCCTACAACTATCAGTTTAAAGAAAGCTGTATATTTATTTATGACAACTGCTTTTCTATGAAAAATCTTTTTAAAAAATGCTGTGTAGCATTATTACTGCAGCATAATATGAAATGTTAAAAATCAGATGAGTATAATGTTTATTGCCTAGTAAACTACTTCATTCCCCGACACACATTCACTATAAACCCAGAAACAGAGCTCAACCTTCTGAAAAATAAAAATCAGGACAGAGACAACTGCGTGGCTCTGTGAACCAAAGAAGCAATTAAATATCCTGCTTTTTATTTGCTTTAACATCTGTTCCTGAGTAAGGGAAGTAGTATTGTTTTGAAAAATATTATAATATTAGTGGACCCTCAAGGTCCTGGGCTTTGTAAACCTATTTGACTTTTAAATGAGAAAAACCTACAAATGAAAGAGAGTAATGTATTTAACATTTAGCTGTCTTTCAGCATTTTCTCTAAGTTGCATAGAGTTTTCACATATTAAGTCTAGTGCCAGTTCTACAAATCCTAGGAAAAAAATAAAGCCTGAATGGAGCATGAATATTTAAGGCCAAAATAAGATTGAATGGTTTTACTGGGTCTTTGAGAAAACATCATATGAACCGTATGAATTAGTAATCAGCTTATGCAGAACGGAAATGTCAAACCCTAAAAGGCAGCATTTGGAGTCAGTATTTCCCCTCTCCTGAGGAATCAGCTGCTTTTCCTGAGCAATATATACAACTGTATACACATACCTCTGTTTGCACATCTATGTTTATTTATGAGAGCGGTGTGGGCAGAGTCCAGGCAGAGCAGAGGTGGCCTGGGATGGGCACTGCGCCAGCACCCGATGGCAGCCCTTGCCCCACAGAATTTATGACCTCGGTAAATTGGACCTTAGTTTTGCAGATGGAGAGCTAAAGTACATGTGACTGGGTGACTTCCCAAAATTTGCTGAGGAAGCTTGTGAAGGACTGAACTCAACAGCTGTCAAGTGAAGAGTTTAGGGCTCAGACAGGGCAGCCCGTGCTCTCAGAAGCAGGTTCCCTAGCAAAACTTCTTGCTTCCCTCCAGAAGGATCTGTATTTGACCCAGAACAGCTCTTGTTTGGTAAAAGTCCAGATTACAAGGTCCCCTGAACAGCAGTAACAGCCATGAAGCCTGGGTGTTTGTGTTACCAGGACACAGGAAGGCTGGGCTGCCGATGGACCTGTTCTAAGCGTGAGCAGGAGCTGCACTGGTGCCGCCAGCACACGCCCGCATGCCGGCAGCAATGCAGAATGGGCGAAGCAAAACCTTGTGTTGTCTCTCATTCTTTCATGCTCTTGCAGCTTTTACAATCTCTTTATGGCTATTACCAGGCAGCACGAATTACAATAAATAGCTACTAGTCTTGCCCTTTTTGGCATGGTAAAAGAGCTTCTCTTCTCAATGCAGAGACTTGTCACACTCAAGAAAATTATCCAAAGCCCCAAAAAGACATGAATTCAAGGTGAATTCATTAAATTCCACAAATCCCCTGTGCGTACAGCCTCACTCAGAATTACAGTGGTGTTACTTTGGTTAATGTAAGTTAATTTTTGAAGTAAATTAAACTAAACCAAATTAAGAACATTTTAATTAGTGCTGAGCTCTGCAGAGGGAAATGGACTACTTATTTCCTTTTGTAGAACGCATTTTTCTTTTAAACTTAAAGGAAGATTGGACTGGCTGTGGTGAGCTCTTTAGCTAGAACTGACACCAATACTAACCCCTGTACTATTAATATTTGTCAGTAAAAACACTGTGCTTCACAACATCTTTTTTAATCACGTAGAGGTAAAATTTTCTGACATGCTTTTGAGAGAAATACTCACCTATTCTGGATAAACTAGAATGAACCAGCCTGCAAATAACTAAGTACACTACACAGCACAAAATGCATGTTCTATTTATATGGAATCAAGTCAGAATTGTAAAGATGGAAAAATTCATTGTGATTGCATTATAATTCAGCTTTTGTGCAGAATTCAGAAATATGCAGATGTACTTTAGTCTCAGATTTTCTTTCCATTCTTCTCCTGGACAAAATCAAGTGACAACATCTGGCTCAGGGTGTATGTGTATATTTTTTTTTTCTAAGTAAAATGTATTGTTCACAGGGGGATCGGAGATTTCGATTTTTGCTCAATCGTTTTTGGGCAGCTCCCCCTTTTAGCAAAGTTTGTTGGCTAGCTCTCCTTACAAGTCATCATTACAGGAAGCTAAGCAAAAAATGGGGGAGAAAGTTAGACTTTACTTGAAATCTCTGGAACAAAAGTGCTTGATACAGCAACTTATTACCAAGGTAGAGATCCTGTGCTGTCACTCTTATTCCATGCAAACACAGGCAGCGGGTAAGCCACATGCGTGCGTCAAGCTGCAGAGTTGGAGTGGGCATTCACAGTAAGTTATGGGAAAACGTGGGCTTTGCTGAGCATTTCCAGAGAAAGCTCACCAGGAATCAATTCAGCTGCTGAAAAACTCCCACAGAGTGTTTACAAGGAGGATGAAGATAGTTAAACCTGTTTTCATTGTGGTGTCAAGCTACACAAGTGCATTATGGCGTTCCTTTAAAATATGCTTCAGCATGTGGTACCATATATAACATGCTCACAGTGAGAAAATGCAGAGTTAGCTGCCTTTCATTCATCAGTATCTCAGTTGGCTGGCTGGCAGGTCTTGATAAAGAAACAACACAGAGACAGATAACGTCCCAAACTTCAGCAGTGAATTCAATACCAGTGAGGGTAAAGTCCCACCTCTCTCGGTAAGGCTGCACACACATCATATGGGGAGCCTCCACAGGTGGCTGCCCAGGAGCCTGGCTGGCTCACACGGCTGGTGATGGCACACACAACTTTTCTGTTAGGGTTGGTGGTTCAAAGCCAGCTCAGACCAAAAGTGTAACAGTAATTAGCCTCTCATGGCTGGCGTACAGTGATAAATTAGTTGATGGCAGCAGCAGACAATTCCTAATGAGCGACTTTTCATACCAGAAAATCACCGCCGTTGCCAGTGATTGTTAGCTTTGTTGAGACTTAGCAGAAAATCCATGAGGCGGATGGGGCATTGCAGCTGCCTGCTCTATCTTCTCTATGCATGAATACGGAAGCTTGGAGAACAATGCGGCACCCTTCAAATGCTCACCCTGCTAAAATGAAAACCCACTGGAAGCCACTGCAACTGCTAAATGCTCTGCAAGGGCGGTGACTTTAAATGGGAAATGTGCCCTGGGGAGCACAAAGAAGGCCCCTCTACTTAAACAGCAGCTGCCTGCATGGGAATGATTGCCTGGATGACAGCTACCTCCCGAGTCAGCCAACCTTCCTGTACGCACACTGCTGCCTGAGTCTGCAGTGCGATACCTCGAGCATGGGTGCTCCTGAAGACCATCAGCCATTCCCCTGGAAAACAGGGAAGGCTCTACATTCACAAGTCTCACGCCTTTCTGGCAATAGTCCAGTAAGAGCAATTATTGCTGTTTACTTCTACTGCCTCCCTGACTTAAATAGCATCAGGCTCTTCTGCCCTGGGAGGGAGCACTGGACTGTGCTGCTGTGAAGGAAGCTAACTCTGGAATATAGATCTCAGTCTTGTATTTCATAACATACACATTTCACACGTTAGACAAAATACCTACCTGGAAAGTCACTGTACAGTGCTGACAGAAGGTATTTCAATCAATGGAAAAATATGGGTCTATCATTAATTAGATAGCACAAAAACACACTGAAAAATAACAAAAAACAACCCAGTTTGTCTGCAGGGTTAAATGGCCCAAGGTGCTGCTTCAGGAACAGCCCTTTGTGCAATACACTGCAACTCCCAAAAGATTTCTCCTGAAGTACACAGTAAAGGCAAATAAACAGAAAATCTATTTCAGAAAACGATCAGTTGAGAATTACTCACCCCACCAAATCCTCTAAAGTGCTGCAGGATGTCATTGTTGATGAAACAGGACTGCGCAGGATCACGGAGGGCTTGGTCCAAGAGGTGGTCAATGAAGTAGATGCCTGGCTCGATGGTCAGCACCATGCCCTGCTCCAGGGTGCGGGCGGTGCGCAGGCTCCTGAGCCCTGGCAGGTCAATGCGGTTCACTCCCTGCGGAAGAAACACCGGTTCTGACAGGCAGAAAGGCAATCGGTGGTGACCTTTTATCAAGATCCTCCTACACTGACTGCTCCATAACAGACCCAAAATACAAAAAACAATTGGGAAGTAGGGGACTGAAACTGTGCTGTACAGTTACCCCTCTCTCATCAGTTCTTCATTTAGGTCTCGTTGTGCAGTGATGACCAGCTTTCAACTCAACACCCAAACTTTTTTGCACCACAGAAATCCTGGCCTTGGATATGCTTAGCACTGTCACTCTCTACCCTGGGAGAAGTACTGCACTATGGAGAAAAAATAATTACTTGCACTATTTCTTTCTGTACCCTCCCTTGCAAAGTACAGTATTTTAAGCAACATACAAATCTTGAAATGGCCCCTCCACGTCATGGCTGAAATAGCTGAACTATGCAGCAGAGAATAATTTCTCCACGGATATGCAAATGCTTATTCTCACTGAATGTTATTAAAATTACACATTTATGATCTTGATTCAGGAGCCATGAGCCTACACATGACCTCATAAAAGCAACCATTTAAAACTAAACTTTTGTCAGATTCAGACTTTCAGGCAACATGGTGCTGACTGATATTATTAAAAACTAAGTCAAAACAAGTCCTGACTAGCAAAACATTCTCTTCTTCCCAAAAGCTGGAGAAGTAGAATGATATATGAGGACGTGCTTAGTCAAGAAATTAGAAGCACTGCAAAGACTAGTTCAGGATAGTAATTTTCTTCCCCAAATGTGCCAGGTATTGCAACATCGGAATAAATATATCTCAATCCCATTAGCTTTTTGAAAATTCTTTGCAACTGCAGCAAAATTTCATCAACAAAATATCGTGATGACCAGTAAACAGCTCAGAGGCCTGCTAGCTTGCAAATATACACACACACACTTTCCTTGTGAAAACTCTTCTGCTTTAGCCAGTAAGTCAGAGGTTAACAGGTCTGCAAGACCAAGGCATTATTTATCTGCTCTCCAGGTAGGATTCCCAAATCTTGCTTCTGGCCAAAGTCACAGTAATTTTCCTTGCCAGCAGAAGGGGCGACTCTTCACAGGATCACTAGCAGTGTGACTGGTATCACGAGGATGAAATATCCCCTTTCTCCAGGACAAAGCGCACTGCCCAGCGCTACCCTTGGCGCCTGGCAGCCAGGGCAGCACATCCCAGCACGGCTGCGCTCCTGCTTTCTGCCACACCAATGCAGGGGGCGCAGGGAGGCAGGAGCATACTCTCCAGATGAGCGACATTGTTGTCTTATTGAATCATCTGCTCTCCAAAGTGTATATAGCCCCACAGTACTGTTTGCCCCTGAGCTCCACTTTCATTTAAGAGAAAGCCTATTTCACAGAAATCCTGCTTGCAACAGCCATCCAACAGCGTTTGTTTTATTCTCACCAGTCACCTAAGCAGTACTGGGGTTGGCTTTTTTTCTTTGCAGAGCTTCTGTTCCAATGCACAGCATCTTACAGCAGCCAAGATGTTCAGAACTCACCAGCCTGGACATCCATGGGTAGGTTTGCCCATTTTTCAGAGACACGGAGCATTTGCTTGCTCTCACAAGCCATCAAGTGTATCCTGACCATTTTCACTGTGTATTTGATACATTTTATTTAATATGTTTGATCTGAATTTTGCAGAGCATTATATTATACTAAAATAAGAAAGCATGATTTTGTTCTACTGAGGCCAGGAAAAAAGAACACTCTGATATTAAGCAAGGCACTTTGCATTTATATTCTTATCAAAACCCAAAGAGAATCAATATATTTCCAAACTTGAAACAATAACTGCACTGAAATGGAGCCATTTTTCTTTCTGCTGCTACCCCATGGGGTTTGGCATCTCACACATTCATTGTAATGCGTAAAGGAAATGAGGGCATCCAATCTTGTGGATTAATCTCTCCATGAGCTGTAAACAATTAGATTAGTGTCTGAACCTTTTGGTGTCTTGCCAACTATCTATCGGCTGCTTTACAATAAACAACCCATATTTGGCTTTTAAGTACACTTCTCTTCAATTCTACTTGTAACTGCCTTTTCTGAGGCAGTCAATCCAAGACAGATGCTAGAAAGATGAAGGCACAGCAAAGAAAACAATGGCAAACATCCTCTGAAGGCAGCCCTGGCATGGTGTCCGCATTTTTTGGCCTTTTCTTGAAACAAATGAGGTTTAACACCAGGTGTGACGATCAAGCCTCAATGCCCACTTCATTTACAGCCATTAAAGCAACGTGTAGGCACTTTGTCTGGACTGCTTGCAGTCTGATTCTGCTTTTAGTACTTCCTCCAAAAAGCTAACAGCATGTTTACAACTCAGGAGCAAGACCCAGGGATTCATGTTTGGAAACCTTCAGCAGCACAGGCACCCCAGGCTGTCAGCAATACAGTTAGGGACCCTGAGGCACCTGAATACTACTGCTCACCCAAAAATAAAATTTTAACTTCTCTAGAAAGAATTAATTAACTCTTTTTTATATTCCTCCCATCCTATCTCAACTCTAGTTTGTGTTGGCTCTTGGTTTCATCTCCAGCCTTTGGATTTTGCAGGCACTGAAGTCACTGTGTAAATGGCAGCAGCTACATCTCTTCCATGAAAGCGTCTCTAACAAGCCTTTGCAGAAAGGTTAACACTGCTCAGCTTTTCAAAGACAGCAAGCAGGACACCAGTGGGTGGGCTTGCAGCAAGGAAGACCTACAGTCCCTTTTAACAGAGGCTAGCAAGGTGTTCACCAAAAGATGGGTGAAATGGATGAAGAGAGAGACACGTTCTGGCTACCACATGTACATGGCCATGCATACCCTAGGTGGAGCACAGCCCCAGTCCAACTTGCTGTGAGGCTGAAGAACAGCATGAGCTGGGATAGGGAATGAGCAGAGCAGGGAAGGTGGGCAAGCCGCAGAGATGACAGAATTCCTTCTTTGGAGAACAGTACTGGATTAAAAGGTACATTGGACTATGGCTTCAGCATCCACAGTGACATCTGATCTCTGGGCACTTGCGACCATCTTGGTAGACACTACGGCCAATAGGTCTGCTTTGGTTGTTTATGAAAACTAGGACAAACTGAGAACTTTTTTTGATGACTGAAATACCATCACCCCCACACAGAAGATGACAGGTCTGAAAGAGGACGCTGCCATTTTCCATCAAGTCACACCCTGTTGGGAGCAAAGGCTGATGGGGGAAGCCTTGCACTGTCATCTGTCAGTATGAATCTTCTGCCATTAATGGATTTTATTCTTTGTGCGGAGGAAACTTCCCTACATTTTGCAGATAAACAATGAAAGCCTTGTTATCAACAATAACCGTGATGTTGTTTTCTAGTCAGACAAAATGAAGAATAAAAACGTGAACACTGGCATAGCAGCTGTGCAGATATCTCTTTCTATCACTGTTACATCCTGGAGGCCTGGCCACGGAGCAGGGCCCTGTCGCACTCAGTGCTGTACAACTGTAAAGCATATGCTGGTAATTTGCCTCAAGAAAGTGTAGAGAATAATCTAGAAAATATTAACACCTAGGCATCTAAAAAGAGACTCCCTGTGATATTCTGGGAAAACTGCTTTTCAAAGAACTGTTTATTTTCCTGTATATTGTAACAACAGACTATATCTGAAATTGTTTTCTAAGACTGATTTTATTTCGAGGTTCTGCTCACATTTTAAAATTGAGACACTCCCCCCACAGTAAGCACAGATGTATGACACTGTCATTTGTGACTGTACTCTTGCCAAGAACATCAGATTCCAATTAACGGTTCATGTAAGGTAACAAAAAACAGCATGTCTAGGCAATAAGGACTGTCAAGGGAACAAGAGAATTATTATGTAAACTGATTTCATTACTATGTAAGCAAAATAAAGGTTCAAATTAAGTGTGCAGTAATATAAAATATAGATCTATTTTTGGAATAAGCAAGGAATTAGGAAGTATGCAAATATGCCTATCCCCCAGAAAAGTGGCTGTGGAAGACTAGAAGTTGCAATATCCCCAGAATACCTCAGTTTAAGAATGAATTACTGCTCCTAAGCAACTCAGTGGTTAATGGAGGAATATGCTGCTTTTTCCGTGGAAGAACTGCAATGTGCATCATGCTGGATCTTGTCCCACAGACACTGGCTACCAGGCAAAGCAATCAGAAGCAGAAATAGCTCCAGGCCCACTCGGGTGAGCCTGATCTTGGGTCAGGACAGAAGCAAACCATAGGTGATGTCTCTGTGCTGGCTGGTCATTTCCCACAGGGTCACGACACTAGCTAGGGATGCACAAGCGCAGAGATGCAAGGGCACCCTCCCCCTGAAACCAAGGGCTGCAACGCTCAGTTGGCATCACCCAGAAGTTTCCTCAAGCCAGCAATAGCAGCAAAACATGGCCACAGCAGAGATGACCAAAGCTACTCATAACGGCAAATACTGAACCACAGAAAAAGACTTATGTAGCCACACAAGCTAGCTTCTGGTACTTTTTTCCAGCTAAATAATCACAGAACTTTTTTGAGCCTGACAAACAGACTGTCCCAGTTGGACCACATCCAATACAGTGAAGTCCTAACCATTTTACCAAGCTAAGTGCAGTCAAGTATTTAAATTAGTCAGAATACTAACATTATATTTAGATTATATGAAATCAACATTGAAGTGAAATCTCAGCTCTTTCACTCTTCCCTATTCTCCCATTGCATATACTCAACTTCTAATTAGCTCATTTACTGTAAAAAGAACGGAGCCCTGTGCAGCTAATAGCAGTCTTGAATTCCATTTCACTTGTCTCCTGGTCCCTTCTCTCTAAGCCCTTGTTTCTCTTGCTGAGTGTTACTAATGAAGATTAGTTTATTCAATCTATCCCACTTTTTCCCAGCAGCCTATAGTCACCTGCTTATAGTGACCTGAAGGAATTGCTGTCAGTCCTGCCTTTGAAATCAGAGGCAGGTTACAGAACACGCCCCAAGCATCACATACCACTTGTGGCATTTGCAAGTCAAAGCTTCCACTTCTGCAGGAGAATCTAATTATTAGCTGGAGCTTTTGGGACACAGCTCAGAGTTAATATTGAGGGAATGGAGGGCACACGATGTTTAACTGGCTTTTTTATCTGAAACATTTTTGTCTTTTCCTAGGTATTAACTATGGTATCAGGTTTAAGCTGCCTAATAAATCTCCTGTTATTGCAGGGACTGAGGAAAAACCACCTGCCACTTATTTGAGGCACCACTGCCTGCTGAGTCAGATAGAGCTGAATTTCAATCAATTGCTACAGCGTGGTTCTGAGCATAACTTCCCATGTCATTTTTGCTTCCTGATCCTCAGATGTCATCAAGCCCCATTGCTATCATAATAGAAATAATAAAACATATGGATTATAGTTTTTCTTTTTTCTTAAAACCTAAGTGTGAGAAAAAAAGAGATAGCAAATAGCAAAAATCACCAAGTTGACAACTACAACATAAACCTGGAGGATGAGGAGAATATTTAGATAGAGATTTCATAAGAAATGAGATACAGAATTGCAAAAACTACCAGCAACACTGTTTTAAAATTACATCAATGACAAGCACCATTTAAAATCTAATGGACAGGTTTTCTTGTGACGTGCAGAAAGCATACATAGGCAACAGCCTTAAATGAAAGGGTTTCTTCTATTGTCATCTTTAGATACTAATATTAGAGGAAATTGGAAATTGCATAGCAAAAACCCTAAAGTGTACCTGTGATACTTTTTACACCTTACTTTCACATGTAATTGAAAGCAGAACTGTACTGTCTTGTGTTGTCTCTCCTATTGCACCTAGAATGAATTGTTCAAAAACACACAAGCTCTGTTAGTCTGCTAAAATTTCAGAAAGATCTGGACAATAAATATTCAGATGAAAACTTAGCACATAAAGTCTTTTGCAACAAATTTCAGCAAGTAAAAGAAACATAAGCAAGTATCTCCATAAAAAAAAACCAAACAAACCAGAATTAATGAAACCCAAACCAAGCAACAAAAAACCCCAAGTCCACGACATTTTATTAGAGGGGGAGGGAAACCCTGTGGTATGATGGGGCATGGTGGGCACCACAGCACTGCACTGACACAGCACCTGCGCTTTCCCTCCTTTTCTGCCTCTGCTGAAGTCCTAAGCTCCCATGAACACCCAAACTCCAGCATCTGTTCTCACAGGGAAAAGCTGCTGGGAACCGATCACAACTTTAAGTGCATGTAAGATGCCACAGCAGGGTAAGAAGATCTATTAACCTAACTCTGGGAGGTGTTTAAATCACACAGAAGGATTTCAGGCTGCAGGGAACTCTCCTGCTGGTGTTCGAGCCAACAGACAACAATAAGCACTATGGATTTCAGTGCTACCGTGCATGGAAATGCTGTAGAACTGGAAGTCTTCACCAATTTCTTTCTTGCCTGCACTCTGCCTGCTCAGTCGCCCACAAAACTGTATGGCTCTGCTATGCAGGAATTCAAAGAATCAAAAAGAAGGTGATTCAAGAGGACCCCATGAAGCAGAAGCAGCAGTTTTTGTCTCCTAATATTCTCTCAAGGTGTACAATCGCTTACAAGACCAAAACCTGGAGCCAAAACTGATGAAAGGCCCTTTTACTCTTTGCACATATAAACACCTACCATACAGGTTGTTTCATGTTTGCAGGTCCTGGATATGCACAGCTAGAGCAAGGCTTTGCAAGGTTATGACCAAGTGAAGCAATTTGCATCACTGGGGCGCTACATAACAGCTTTAGGCTCCTTCGTAAGTTCACCTCATCCTCCTGCTTCTTAAAGGAAAAAAACATTAATGCATTATTTGCAATGCTAACCACAAAAAAAAAAAGAAATCTTCTGCTTCAGCATAAAGTAGGATACATAAGGAAAATATTTTTTGCCAGAACAAGAAAGGGAACAAGATTATTCCTGTATTCTCTAGTAGGTTTGGTGACCTAAATCGCCAGACAGTCATCTGGGATCCGGGAGAAAGCTTTCTGTTAGAGCCAGATGCAGCTTGCACACCTCTCTGAGCAGCAGAGATATTCCCCAAGAATGCACAGTAATGGAAGGACATGGATAACTCCTGGATCAAAACAAACCTCTAACCTTAATTTGCTGATGCAGAATAGCAATGAAAGGATCAGCTATTCATGAGAACAGAGAATTGAATTAAAACTTTAAACTAAAGTAAATCTTACAATTTTAAAAGGCAAAACAAAATGAGACTCTTAATTCACAAGATGTTAAAATCACAGTAGTTATTAACCTAACTTCAATTAACTGGATTATTATTATAGAAAGTCATCAAATGTACTTAGCATTCTTTAGAGCCTTACAGTCAATTAATATAACATGAAATTGAACCAACTCAAGCATCGAGAGACATAGAACCTAGATTTAAATGAAAACTTCAGCCCCATCTACCTCAGGGTCTGAAAATTTGGGATCACCTACCACATTTTCTCCACTGCAACTGGCACAAACCCTCATTTATATCCCATATCGAATTTACCCAGAAACAAATGAAAGAGTGTGGGAAAACCATCTCCATGATTAAATTTTACAGCTGAAGCTAAGCCCAGTGGAGTTTTCACCCTTTGAAGCTAGCTCTGTCTGACTAAGGGCCAGATTTTCTGAAGTGATTAGCACCACTGGGGCTGGATTTTCAGAACTGCTCAAGTTGTAGTTAGACCCTTAAAAGAAGCTGACAGATTTTCAAAGAAGTGTTCGATGCTCAGTTTCCCCATGAGGAATACCACGGTAGACTGCAGGAGACCAGATTCCTGAAGGAGCTCTTGACTGCTGAGTACTTCTGAAAATCAGGACATTCACTCACATGCTTCAATGCGAAATACTGGCGTGGTTACGGTGTTTTAAAAATCTTGCCCTAAACACAGTTGCTAAGCTGCATTTATTGCTGGCCAAAACCAATTATTCTTTATCATGGCAAAAAAAAAAAAAAAAAAGAAGGAAATGTTATATTTTTCTAATATCCCAGTGTGTCCTTTGCAGAAAATGTGCAAGCTTTTTACACTATTTGTCAGAGAGGAAGAAAGTGCTTGTTCAATGCTGCATGTGAAAGCAGCTTACTGGAAAAGATGAAAACTTATTATTGCCAATTTTGAAGAAAGAAATCTTTGGCTACTAATGAATAACTAATCTAAGCTAACAATGTCTGGAAATAGTTTTTTTGGAACACACAAAATTTTGTGACGGATAAAAATTAGGAAATTAAAGCTTATTGTATTATTCCAAATGTAACTGTTTACACTTGAGGAAAAATAATGGAATAATATCCACTTGGAAAGTTTTTATTTTTAAAAAATCCTTTGTAATACTCCCAGAAATTCCCTCGGCCAAAAGCAAATAACTTGCTTCTTAACCAGCCAGAAAAAAGAGCATGATATTACAGGCATGGGCTCAGTGTACAATAAACACACAAATGGCTTTATGAAATTCCTTGTGAAAAATCTCACTAGCTGGTAAACATTTAAACCAAAAATCACTTCACAGCATACTACATGTCTTCAAAATGCATTTTCTCATGAAACAATGAGTCACAGACAAAACCCCTTCTTCCATTTAATACAGATACACATTACACTCAGGTGAGAGGGGCCCAATTGCTCACATTTAGATTTACCTGGGGAAAACCACGTCCCCTGAAGCCTTCCAGTGCTACCCTGGCACCGCAGCCCTAGGGTGTCCTTCTGCCATGGGCAGGGACCGTGCCTCCCATTAGAGCTTCAAGCCTGATGAAGTTCACCCCATCAACAGGCTTTGATGTGGGTTTTCCACCATCAGGTGCTCTGACGGTCAAGTACTTCACCGTAGTCAAATACCCAATATAAGGAACTTCATGCTTTGGGTCACAGAGAAGTGACGGGTGTAATGGAGGAATTAATGGCACAGGGAGTGTTTAAAGGGGCTGCCCTTCTGCAGAACCCCAAATTAATTATTTTTCAAACTAAGCTGATGCCTCTATCTACATGCACATTTATATGCAAGAACAAGACTTCAGCTATTTGTGAGCTTACACACATGCGTCCCCCATGTTCAGGAAATTTTTTATTTAGCATTGGATTTTGAAAATAAACTAGCCATACAAATAATTTTAATATTTAGAATCACAGAATCATTTAGGTTGGAAAAGACCTTGAAGATCATCAAATCCAACTGTTATCCTAGCGCTGCCAAGTCTACCACTAAACCATGTCCCTAAGCAACACATCTACATGCCTTTTAAATACCACCAGCGATGGTGACTCAATCACTTCCCAGGGCAGCCTGTTCCAATGCTTGACAACCCTTTCAGTGAAGAAATTTTTCCTAGTGTCCAATCTAAACCTCCCCTGGCACAACTTGAGGTCGCTTCCTCTGGTCCTATCACTAGTAACTTGGGAAGAGACCAACACCCACCTCGCTACAACCTCCTCCCAGGTAGTTGTAGAGAGTGATAAGGTCTCCCCTCAGCCTCCTCTTCTCCAGACTAAACAATCCCAGCTCCCTCAGCTGCTCCTCGTAGATTTGTGCTCTAGACCCTTCAACAGCTTTGTTGCCCTCCTCTGGACACGCTCCAGCACCTCAATGTTTTTCTTGTACGAAGGGGCCCAAAACTGAACACAATATTCAAAGTGTGGCCTCACCAGTGCCGAGTACAGGGGCACAATCACTTCCCTTCTCCTGCTGGCCACACGATTCCTGATGCAAGCCAGGATGCTGTTGGCCTTGGCCATTTGCAGGTATATAATTCTGTATCTCATAGAGCTCTGGTATTTTTACACATGTTAAGTATGAAAGTGGAGAGCCTAACTCATTTGACAATACAATCCCTAAACCAAGTCTTATCTGTAACAGGTTGTACTTTCAAAACTGTCAATAGATTGGTCTGCTTTCAGAAAACCAATGCTTAAATTATATAATACACCAGCTAATTAAGAGTTATAGATTTGGTCATATGTAAAGAAAAATTAGTTTAAAAAACCTGGTTCTGTAGGTCATATGCCACACTACAGAAACCTGCTGAGAGATGCAAGGTGTATAGGGTCCGTTGCTCTATACTCCACAAAAATCAGTTCTAGAAATCTCCCTTGAAATTAAGGTACTTGCTCTAACCTTCAAAGCATACAGTTTCTAAATAAAACCCAAGCCTGGTTCTTTCACAAATCTTCTCACTTGTTCCTAAAATTTAGTTCTCTCTACCCTACCAAGTCTTGAACATGTGCTCCAGTTTACGTTAAGTGCACCAAATTCAGAAACGTTATTCACAACACAAACGAAAACAATCTAAGCAAAGGCATGCAACACTGGGGTCCTGGATTTTGAAGTCTGTGAACTCTCCAAGTAACCACATCCCTTGTACTTTGCTGAATGCTTCTATTTGCACACAGAGAGAATGCACTGGGGAGACACGGGGAAACATTCATCCTTTCTGTATTAGCTAGTGAAGAAGCCTTAAAATCAGAATAGGGTTGCTTTTGATTTTTGTTTCATTTTTATTACATACAAGTTTATTAGCTGATGTCAATACATTGTCATCACAGTATTGTGTCTCAACAATAATTATATTGTGAACATAACGAGTACCCTCAAATATTATATACTGTTTCTTCCCTGTCTGCAAAAGTGAACCCAGCAACAGCAGCTGTTATATAGCTGTCCACCCGATACGAATAAGCTCCAAAATATGCTTAAACTCTATCTAAAAAGTTCTCTAGTTTCTTTTTCCGGTTCTCGTAAAAGCATATCTTACTTAAGAGAGAAGGCAAATGATCCATTTTCATACTGTATTACTGAAAACCCTTAAACAGTCAGCCTCAAATAACCAAAACATAACACTCAGAAAATTCTTCTGAAATCTTTCTGAAGTTGCTGTAAACTTCCTTTCTTTATTAAAACCTTAAGTTCAATTCCCTTTAGAGATTTTATTTTTTTTAAAGTATCATTACAAACATCTTACCAATCATTGGTTACAGAACTTTACCCGTTTTGCTTTCAGACCACAGTCGTGAACCATCATGTTAATTCAAGGAAAAAGGTAATCATTCTATGTTTTCTGCAGAAACTCAGAATACAAAAGGTTATGCTTTCACATTTGGAAGACTTGATGGATTTTTTTTTTCTATTCTCATTCCAGCACAACACATCTATATTGGTGCCCATGCTGACACTGGAGATCACCGTTCAAGACAGGAGTATGAGCCTGCTTGTTTCCATATGACACAGCCATCGGGACTTATGAGCCCAGGTACAGCAGTGGGGTCCCACAGCTGTCTCACATCTGGAATGGAGCAAGTGAGACTTCCCACTACACGTCTCAGGTAGACTGAGATGCTGGTATGCTTGGGTGATATATATTACAGTGGTGACCCATGGAGGAACAACACAACGTATGTAGAAATTGGACAGATTAAGAATGCCCGAAGGGAGGCATCAGTTGATTTCTCCCCATAAGCAATTTATGTTTTAATGAACTAATAGATTCCCTTAAAGTAAACTGCATAAAATATTACATCCAGAAAAAGACACACTTAGATGCACATCTCCTCTACCTCTGGGAACGTGCAACTGGCTAATCATGCTTAAACTAAGAAAAATGCTGATTGAATTGAGAGGGGTTAATCTGCAATGCAGTTGAGAATGGACTAACACTAACCTCTGGGTAGCCTCCAACGTCATGCACATCGATTCCAAGTAGATGTCCAAGTCCGTGTGGCATAAATATTGCACCCAGATGAACCTTCACCATGTCATCTACATTGCCTTTCAGAATGCCAATTTTAGTCAACTCCTCCAGATGGACTCTGTCAGCCAGACGGTGCATATCAGGCCAGGCGACCCCTTAGAGAGCAGAAACAAACAGCTGAGTTAACTATTGCTAAAAGTTTTTGAAGATCACTTTCAAAAAGCAGATATAACACATGTGCCCTTTGTTTATGTAAAAGACAAAGGTAGGAAGAGCAACTACATTAGCACAAAAATACTTCAAGCAAGCCAAAATTATCTTAACATGCATGCAAAGCACAGAAAACTACAAACAAGAGAAACAGCAGCACCTTGTAATCCAGATCCACAGGAAAAAATGTTAAGACACTGTATCTAGGCATGTCTATGCAGATGCAAATGCACCAGTGAGTTTTCTAAAAGAACGTCAACTGTAAAATGCAGTTATTTAAAACGCAGAGCATAAAATATTACTATCCTATTATTTTCAATAATGATCATACTCATTTAGAACATTTGAGATGGACAGTACTTCTCTAAGTACATAGAAGATTTAAAGCCCACATCTTTCTGGCAAAGACATTCTCCAGAAATTAATGATTCCCTTGTGTTAACGGGCTGTGTAAAACACAAGTCTTCTAATACACGTACTAAAACAGCATTACAAAATACTGTTGGTTGACTAGAGACAGAGTGCCAGGATACATTAGATTTCTATTATTTTGGTATAGGATACAATTTTGTTTGACAAACTGCTGGGGGGAGGAGGGAAGAAGAAAGCAGCTCTTTTGTTAGTAACACAGTACTGTCTTAATTAGTTCACCATGGCTTTGAGTCATCATCAACAGAGTGGTTGCAGAGTCAAGACAACTAGGGCTAAGGTACAGTAGAAGAATATTTTCCGCGTTCAATTTTGGCATGATTAAATAAATTAAAAACGAGCAATTTTAAGGCCAAAACCCCACCAAGTTTCATTTACTTTAATCCAGTTAAACACACAGCTCTAGGGTCTTGTGAACATGAATGTTGTATATCGTAATTATATTAGCACTTTTTGCTGAAAGTACTGAGGCTTCAAAGGCTGAAATAAAATCATCTTATGGGTGTGCTTAAATAAAATTCATTTGTCTTAAATGCCTCTGATATAAAGGTCAGAAACAAACTGCAGAGCAAGTGGCTGCTCCGTCTTGCACATCATCCACATGGAAACTGATGCACATTTACGCTCCCATTAACACTGACTGGGAATTAGCTCAGCGTGCAAGTTAGTTAACAGGCAGCCTCATTTTCCCCACTAGATTACTCAGAGATCAAACTTTTTAGCTTGTTGAATGCATGCAGCTGAAGAAGCATCTTCCTTGCCCAAGCAAGACCACAGCACAGAGGTATGCGGCACAATATACTGGACAAACTATCGGTTGCTATTTTCTCACAAAAGCCAACAGTGCCCAAGTGCATGATGCTTGTCCACAAAACGTACAGTCTTCTGTTCAAAATGTGCTATTTTTGTGCTTTCCCTCCTTTAAAAAGGAATTTAGATTTTTCCTTAAGAATTAATACTTTACAAGACTTTATCTTTTTATCTTTTTAAACATTGATTGTATTGCAATATTCACTTCTCTAGATTCATCTATGTTTCACAGCTAGCTCACGATAGGCTGCAATCTATTGCACAATAAATTGAAATCACTGCAATCTATTGCACTGATATTACTGGTATCAAACTGGAAATATTACTGAACCACAGTTGGTTTCCTGTTTATTTTGTAGCTGTGAGAATACAGAATTTCTGTGTGTAGCTCCCAGTTCAGCTTCTGTAATTTGCAGTCAACTCTATCCGCTCTAAAAGTCTTTAATATTCTTTCCTGGGACACTAGATGTTCTTTTGAGATCCCTCCTATGATTTCCTAACTGAGTATTACTAAAAGTCTTCTATTTTCACGCCCATGACTGTGAAGCCACAAGTAATGTGTGACCCTCATCAACTATTTGAAGCCTCACCCTCTTTTGATATAAATGAAGGTCAGAACTCTGTTACTGTAAGACAAAACACAACCATATCCCGGATGCTCTCAATCAACTTAAAATGAGATGCCTGAGAGAAGAACTGAAGATGAGGTGCCTGCTGTCTGCTACGCAGCTTCCCTCTACAGCTGTGCTGGTACTATTAATCTCAATCCAAATCCACAGACTCCACTTACAGCGATCCAGTGACCTTTATCAAACTAAGGAAGAGATACAAGGATTAAACTGATCAGAAATGAAATCCCCAAAACCACATATCCATTTGTCTGCAGAAGTTTAATACAGCAAATGAATGACACTACTGCCCTAACTGAAAAGATTGTTATGGTTGTAAACCCTGAGTATTTCTGGGCAGTGAGCAAATCCATTAGAGCCCCTTCTTCCCTCCCCTCCACTTTTTTCTTTTTCTCTCATTGAGAAAACACATGACTATTTTCCCTCTCCTCCTCCCACACATAGAGCTGCATTCACTATTATGTTTTGGTTTTTATTAATCTTATCTCTTTCATTAGAGACTAAGGGCAACAAAAAGTGCCTCTGTGAAATAAATAATGAGGCTGGATGGAAAATCTGCAGTTTTGGGCTCTCTCTCGGAACAGAGAGACAGAGCCCAGCAAAACAACTCTGGACCACTCTTTTATCTTCTAGCTAGTGCCATCAGTTTTGCTAGAGGTGGGAAGTACTTCAGCTCCAGCTCTCTCATGCATGCTGCGGAAGCTGCCGATAGCACTGGGACAGCTCTGGCTGGAGGGAAATTAAACTATTGCAGGAGGCGCCCTGCTAAATAGTACAAATCTTGTTTTTCAAGTAAATAGGTGTTCAAATAGTCTTAATTAAAAAAAGAGTGTTTACAGATAGATTGCATTTTCTATTCTGTTGTCTAGCTTCACATTTTATTCTACTATGACTACAGTGTGGTGGTATTTTGCACCCCCCTCCAAACCACTGAACCTACAAGCATTGTATAATACAGTCATACATACACAGACTATTACTAATGTGCTAAGACAAAATATGAGGATATTTTTGAGTTGACTAGAGGCAGTGAACTAAGTGGCATGACCTTGCTGGTCCTCCCTGAAAAAAAATGGTGATATCCTTGTCTTGTTTGATAGGAGTCAATTCCTATCATGCTAGGAATAAACTCCAATAATAGGGTACAAACAGGTTTTTTTCCCCTCTGTTTTTTTAAACAGGCAATTTGACAAAGAGAGAGGATCTAAATGCAAATCTTCAAACATTTCCTAGTACCCTTACAATCTCAAAAACATTAACTTTGTTAAGAGAAACAACTACAGTAATAAGACAATTACTTAAAAGTACAGAAAACAATCTACTGAAGAAAGGAAGCCAATCCTAATTCAAGGAAGATCTCTTAGAATATTTTAAAGAGATACTTAATATATAAAGTATATTCATGTTGTACATATTTAACATGCAGCAAACAGAGATATACAACTCCTTGAATTTATTTTAAACCTAAAATTGTACTAGGTTTAACTGGCAATTGGAATCTTTATTTTACAGTGGTCTGTGCAAACCGAGTTGCCGCTTGGAGCAGCTGGCATGTCTGCACTCAACTGTCTTTAAGTTAACTAGTTAAGTATACTCTAGGAGCAAAAGTCCTCAAATTCTGCTAATCTATTTTTCCTATGTACATACTGAACTTCTAATAATTGTGAGAAGTAGAGAAGGAAGGACAAAATATCACAGCTAACTTGATTAGGAAACCCATTAACAGAATTTTTTGGTACTCTTACATGATATGCAATTGAACAATCTGGACACGCCAGAAGGACTTGCAGTGAGGATATGTGAATACCCATGTAAGCACAGAGATACCTATATTCTGTTCAGATATCTGTGTGCACATCTACGTGTGGATAGCTTCAGCATGTTAAAACAAAGAAAATGATAATAAAGAAGCCTCTTGGCACACAGCTAGGGAACAATCTGCCCAAAAGGACAGCATTTGCATACATGAAGAAAAACAACCAACTAAACAAAACTGAACGAACAACATTTTGTACAAAGAATCCTTAATTAATGGAGGTTACTTGATATTCAGGCACTTCAGTTTATTGGCTTGATCATGGTCTGGTGGAGAGCTCCCTGACCTGCCACAAGCTGACACAGGGGAAGCCAAACACCATACTAGCATTCTTATAGCAAGACAAAGCAGTTAAAAAACAACCAAAAACCACAACAAAACAACTTCCACAAAAGTGGCCATACCATCAGTTACATGAGTTACTGCAATGGCTGACTGTTTTGCAACACCAGCCTGCACTAACCTCCCACCACCGATCACCCACTAGGATGTTTCGCTGATACATTATTCAGGACTATTATTTTTAAGCTTTGGAAAAGTTTATCACAGTTGCAGACATGCTTTTTGTGCAAAAAGGTTACTTCCATTTTTATCTTTAAGCCAATTTATAAACCAATTATACTCCACTGACAGCTGAAGTTTAGAAAGCTAGATTGGACGGTCCTTGGACTTTGACAGCTTGTACTAAAATGAGTCTGCACTCAGGAAAATCTGCTGATGATGTGTCTGCTCCATTCTTAATTCTCTGCCAAACGAGATACTGGGTAATACAGGTCACTGAACCAGCAACTGGCTCCCCAGGAAAGCTCAGTTACCAAGGCTCATTAGGTTGTGGTTCGTTACCTGTCATGCACCATGTGCTTGGGCAAGAGGCCAGGACAAAAAGCACCTTTTACACCAAACAAAGCATTTGAGATCGCTTGAGATACAGAGTGAACCACACAGAAATGACCAGGCAGTGGATATGTCCAATAATGAATGTGAGAGATCATGGATTAATTAAACAATATATAACTACAGAAGCTATTTCAGATACCATGCTAACAGTATAGTAGAGGTTTGTAGAAGTGTGAGGTACTGTGTTTAAAAATGGCAAACTTAAGGCATTACTTTTACTACAAGGGTTTTTTTTTAAATTTATTCCCATCAACCAGAATGTTATCTGATATTCTTAGATACTAGTGTGACAGAAAAGAAAAAGATAAAATACGTATTGTTTTACTGCCTTGAAAATATTTCCTGTCTCATTATCTGTTTGCCAAAACCACCAAATTTCAGATAAAATATAATGTTTTAGGGACTCAGAAACATCACGTAAGGCTCTCTGCCGTAATCAGTGATGTCTTTGATCACACCACTGATATGGAAGATTTTTGTTTAAAAACAAAAGAAAACCACAGAAAAAAAGAAGAAATGCTTCTAGTGAAACCAGAAGTCAAAAGCATCCCTATCGTTTGAAGAAAATACCATAACTTTTTAAACACTCGAATTAAAAAGATAAGTTGGTATAACACATCACATTATAAACTGTTCCTCACTGGTATTTTCATTCCAGTGACTATTTTCTGACATTTTATTAGAAGCTATTCGAGAACATAAAGTAGAAAGAGCATACAAAAGTAATTTAGAATTACTGCGTGCTATTTAGCCACTTTGGTCAGAAAGTGCTCTGAAAAGGCCTAACAGGATTTTTTTGGCCGCTACTTAGGGTACTTTGTGGTTGTAATGTGACAATGATTAAACCACAAATGATTTAGCAGGGTTTTTTTGTTGTTGTAGGGTGGGGTTTTTTTGCCAGCACAGATGTCACAATCTTACTAAAAAAAAATAAGCATGGCAAGGTTGTAGTAACTTCTCCCCAGATTGTGCTAAGGTTAAGTTACATTTAATTTCTGAGTGTCCACAGACAAGGGCAAAAGGCCCGATGTCCCCTGGCAGTGCCACTAAAATGCAGACAACACGCAATCCCCATCCGGCCAGCAAACCACTGGAACAGATTAAAATCTGCCAACACACAGTGACCGTATCAGACATAAAACAATAGGTCCTTAAAAATTGCAATCAAACCCAGTTTAAAAAACAAACCAAAACATCATTCAAATACTAAACCCAATTATTTCTTTCCTCTTCACTTGGGTTCTAGAGAATAATTTGTTGTATTTCTGATGTTCATGCTTTCATTTTGGCCCCTAGATGAAATAATCAGTAGTTGCTCAGTTTTCGAGCTTAGTTTCTTGTAGCATCAGGTAAGGCAACTCTGCAATGGGGTGAGGAATCGGAGAGTGAGAAACCAAAATGCTGTATTCAAATGCTGACAACATTTGGGCAACAGTGAAGCTGTTCAAAGCTTCATATACTGTATAGATAACTACCTGTAAACATCCCAGAGTCAGCATTAGATGGCTGTATGGATGCCTAATTCAGGGATGTAAATTTTAGGCTGTATTTTACAGTGGTGGCATGGCTGTAACAGGCTGCCATATGATGAGAAGACTCTTAACTCTCCTATCCTAAAAAGGTGATGGAAACTGTAATGAATTTGCTGCAGTGTCAGATATCTGCAGTACTGACTGCAGTGATTACTAGACTTCAGCCTGCTCTGTGCCATGAGCTCCAGTGCCACAGCTTCAAACCAGGATGGCCTCCTTCAAAAACCATCCCTCAATCCCCCGGTGAGATGCACCTGCCCGACAGGAGCAGGAGTTACTGAAGGGAAATGGAGATGACTCCCACTGCCTCCGAAATTCAGACCTCTTCTTCAAAGGCTGAATAGTGTTGTGCTATTCAGCTGTAGTGCGATATTTCTTTTGCGTCAGTATCACATTAGTTTTAGTGGTAAACCCCTCCTCCCCATTATAAACCTTGCATGTGATGATCTGCAACATGTCAGAGGCAACATCAAGATAACAGTCTGCCATGCTGAAACCTTAAGAAGAGCAATTTGAATAGATGTAGATGCGGAGCAAAGGAGCGATTTTTTTCCATGTCTGGAAAGATATAGCATTGGGATTGAGCAGCACTGGCAGACACTATTAATTTTACTGCATGCTCCTTCCAAACAGGTGTACGTTAGAGAGAAAAAAGAGACTGGGGGAAGGAGGGAAGTGCTTGGAGGGTGTGATTGCAATGTGGAAACTTATCAATATTTGAAGCTTAGAAAAGACTCTGTTAAGATAAGATTCAGGGCAAACAGCATAATCTATGTCTAGCTGGTTTGCACTCTGACAGCTACAGCTGATGCAGTGTCAAGATCAAAAGACTCACGAACTTTGTACTTCAACTCAAATTACAATGTAGGAGTACATTTCCTGAATACTGAACCGGGAGAAAATCCGTGCACATCAGACCATGTAAAAGCTGGTTATTTCCCCACAAAGTCACTGTTAAAATCAGAATCATACAATGTTACAATATTACAACCTGTTACGATTAGGAAAAAAGGATATTTTTTTAAAAAAAATAGCCTTAAATGAAAAACCATTCACCAGAGAAAGGCTAAAAACTGCAGCCACTTTATGCTCAAAGTCCGTAAAGACTTCTAAATGTATTCGCCTTGTACAAGCAGCAGCTTTGAAGAATCACTGCAAGTAGTGGAAAAACCCACGTGTGCAGCCAGGTTGGAAAGATGCAGGTTTGCCCCCCGAACCACGGCAGCTCCTGCAGACACTGCCCCCAAAAGGGCTGCTCAGAGATCTCCACACAAGGCTTCAGGGCAGAAAGGCCCAACTGTTTTAAAGTGCCTGGTTTTATACACTTGGAAATAACTCAGTGCTATTTTAGTCTTCCTAAAGTTGCAGTGGTCACTGTATGCATGGGTCAGCTCCTGTGCGTTAGTCACAAGCGGGGAAGAGCAGCTCCCAGAAGGTTTGCAGTGAGACTCGCAGTCTGAAATCTTGCATTTCAACAGATTGCTGCTTGCACAGAGGAACTAGAGAATCTGCTGAATTTGACAGAAAATACTGCCTTCTTCTTTCACCTCTTGCTGTAGGTTACTGCTGTTTGGGCAAGGTTAGGTTACATGGCCAACAATAAGAGCTCCAGTAATCAATGACACTGTTTTTATTTAGTAATATCTTGCAAGGATTGCAACTTGATTGTCAGCATTGTCTGTGCATCCTTTAGTTCCTTCAGCTTTTATGTCCTAAGTGGTAGCTGATGCTTTAACCATTTGTACTGACAAAACCAGAATTAACTTACCTGTGAAAGCTATACTATCTTTTCTGGGTCAATCTCAGAGAGCTAGTGTTCAAAGGGAAACTATTCATGAACATCAATGCTAGCAAGAAAAATACAGCTAACTCTGTTCAATAAAGAAGAGAGAAAGCAGACCACAAATAGCTTTTAAAAACATATATTGACAAGAGTTACTTTCCAATCTGTCTTGAACACATTAACACATTCTTAACTGCAAGGGGTGGGAGGGGGGAATAATACTGTGGTGTCATTCAGCAATACTTGTGAATATCAAGTACCGGTTACAACATGCCCCCAAAACATTTGTTCTTCAGAGGAATTGGTATAGAATCTTCAACTTCTATCATTAATATTTTATTTCTGAGAATAATTGCTTTGTTTCAGATATTCTAGCAGATTAATAATGATCAGCAGCACTTTGCCTAAAATATGACAATCTGAATGGGAATAATTCATATGGGCATTTTGAAGTTATACAAACTGTAAAATAGACTGTGCTCTCACACCCTTCCCTGTTGTCCTACTGTCAAAGGTCTGGTTTACAGTCCAATTTCTTTCTAAAAATTTATCAAAATTAGCTACCATTTTTATACAGCACAGACAAGCATGCCCACATGGTGTTCTACTAAGTACAATTCTGGACTACGTAACATAAGACTCAAATGACTTGCATGCAGAAAATGCCCACTGCATTTGAATGAGAACCTTGTACTTAACTTGGACAGAATAAATACTAATAACAGTTACAATTATTTTCTTTAGGTATAATAAATTTTAATCCTAGCTGAATACAGTGACAACTACTCTAAAGCAGTATTCAAAATAGTAGCAAACAAAAATAAATCTGAATTCTAAAGAAGGTACAGAACTGTCATGGACAAAAAGAAGTAGTAATCTGGGAAGTTGCAAATTTTGAATTTGCATATGTTCCTAAGCACATCTCTGCTCAACTTCATAACAGAAACAACTGCCACTAATATGATCTGCTATGTCAAGTACCCTAGCTATTAGTTTCCAATTAAACAGTTCTTGAATTATTTATTCTAATCCCTGGTCTTAGTACTATCCTACCTGAGCTAAATGCTCCACTATTCTTTTTTTTGTTAGAGACGTGTTATTAGAACATAGAACAGGGAATCATACTGCTACTTTCAATTCAAATCAGAGCATTTTCTGTTGTATAAAATAGGTTACTTACGAAACTGGTATTTGTTCACTGAACCTACCTCATCCTGACAGTCTCACTGAAAGAACCATGCCTCAATATTTAGATACTAATATGTTTTCAGGAGCACACACCACCCAAAGTTTACATTCTGCTGTACAAAAATACAGACCATTCACCCTCTAAAGTCCCTGGGCTTCTATCTACCTCCATGAGATTTGCTGCTTGAATCCTTTAGCAGCAGGTGAATAGGGAGGAGGGAAAACAATGGAAAATAAAGTGGCTGCTTTGGTTTGTCCTTCCGATTGACAGCACACTTTGGCAGGACATACATAGGGAAACTAGGTAAGGCAGGCCCCTCACTGCAAAGTGGTTAGGAAGCTACACCAATGAACAAAAATGGAAGAGATCGGGAGAAAGGCGCAAAAAGTGGGCATAGGGTTTCACACAGCAGCTCAACGCTTGTGCAGTTACAGCTGCCCAGAAGACAAAGATCAAGACCAGGTGGGATTAACTTCATTTAGCATCCTGCAACTACAAATACACAAGGCTTTCTTTGGTTATCTGCCACCAAGGGGAAACCAGAAAGAGGAGTGGCCAACACTCAAACTATAGGCACAACTGCAGCAGCAACCTAAATACTAACATGCCAAGCCTGGCTTTAAGGTTGCGTATGGCAGTTGGCACACCAGGGAGCCTCTTTACCTCAAAAGACCTTAAGGCTTTTGGGAACTACTTACTTCTTTGCATTTATTCAGCACCTACAGCAAACGGGGACCAATTCCTTGTAAGCTCTAAGGATCAGCTGATACCTACATGATTAATGAAAGGATATTTTATTTGCTTGACACGTGGGTTTACTGCTTTGCCTGAAATGTTTTTGACTGTACTTGGTTTTGAATGGTTTTGAAGTGTACTTGACTGTACTTTCTTGCTTAAAGATTACATAGCAATCCTGGCAGCAATGAAATCTGCAATGGCTGATCTTTGATCCTGGAAGAAAGGATTAAAGAGCTTAAAGAACCCACATCTTTATGTGAAACTTGAGTTCTGGGAAAGCTAGAAACAGGCAAGGAATCTTCCAGCCCTAATATGGAGAAACCTCCATCTTCCATTGTCAGAGATGTTAGTCCTGGGACAGAGATTTCTTCCAAGACGTTCCTCAACAGCATTTATCAGAAAAGCAAAGCCTGAAAGCCAGAGGCAACATGATACTCAGTCTCTTGGATAGTAAAATGCAGGACTTGGGGTTATGCATGTACCCCTGAGCCTGAGCTCCAACTTGAAAAAATGCAGAGATACAAATCCTATAGCGACACCCTATAGTAGTGTCAGTGTCCTGAGGAGGAAAGCTTTCACACTGCACATAAACTGACTTGGTAAGCAACAACTTCTGTGCATATTTGGAACTATTTTTTATTTTTCATTTTATTGAAACAAACAAACATCAATCAGCAAATACTCCCAGCCGTGCAGCTAATGTCTGAATGCAATTTTGGTTCAATGGGGACTTTGGATATACAAGCTTTTTAAATCATATAAATGTAGAGATAGGGAATTGAGTGGCTGCCAAGGTGGTCTTACTCAACTGTTCCTTGGGAGCAGTTTGCTAGACAAAGAGATTTTTTTTTTTTAAATTGGAATTTAGGACAGCAGACCTTACTGACTGAGGTGTTTTACTTCTTCCTCCCTCTCCCCCCAAATTCTAATGTGTATAACTTAAGAGACTGAAAAAAAGTTTTTTCTGTTATTTTTTCAACATGCAGAAGTTTTGCAGTAATACCAGGAATGCTAAGCACAACAAGCTCCATTCCTTTCCCTTCTCCTGTGACTTTCCATTACCCTACAGAGAAGACAGGGAGGAATGTTCAGAGGTCCCAGTGTGCAATTGCAAAGGGATGAAAATGGAAAGTATGTGATTGCTCTAATATTTAGCTCATTCATCTTAAAGACTCACTTTATGATCTAGTGCATTAATCCAAAATAGCTTTAACTGCAAAGCTTAAAGATAGGCATACTTCCTTTATATTTCTTCTCAACACAGTAGCAGGCTTAATATATTTGAGACACTTTGACGTTTCTATAAATAAAAACTGTATATAGAAAGTTTCTATATGTAGAAACCATACTGTCCCTCATCAACTTGGAATTAAATTTATAGAACTCTAATTATTAATATTCTCTAAATGCTCAAGATAATAATCCAAATAAGAAATAGCAGAAATCACTCAAGAGGCTAGACATGGTATAAATACACAGTTGCTTGCTAAAGAATAAAAAAGAAGCCACTCCACAGCAACTTCCCAAACACTATTGGACTCGTATGTATCATTGACAGTAAAGCATCCGTATGAGAACAGAGCGATACTCAAAGATGGGTTAAGTATGAATGTGCTTCATACACAGAAACTGAAGCACATATCACTATCTGTTGGCTTGTGAAGTGCTACTTCCCCTGTTCAGAGCTAGAGTTGAGCACACAGGAATTGATTCTCATCAACATCTTTTTCTTACATCACTGATATTTTCATTTGCACGTTTCAGCACGTATTTAGAGTCACGGAGCGATCTAGGTCAGGAGGGATGCCAGGAGGGTATCTGGTCCAAACCCTGGCTCAGAGTAGGGCTAACTTCAAAGTTAGATCATGTTTCTTCAATAAGTTGTTTTCTAGAAGTTTCAGAGAGAGACTTGCAGCAAAACCAATTATTTTACATGTTTCTTCAAATAGATTCCTATTAATGATAAAAAGCAAACAATACTGGTCTCCCAGGTGTAACTGGGAGGTGTAACGAAAAATTATGGTTAATAAAGCTATTACATTGACATTGGATCTAACTTATGCAACTGGGATAAAGAATTAAGCGAGACAGGATTTGGGAACAATGCACATGTGCCCTTTCAAATTCTTCAGATCCTTCAACTATCAACAAACATGTCAAACTTGCTCACGAAAGGGTCTAGTCTACCCCTGCAGTTCAGGCTTTCAACTGCTACCATGATGGTTGTCCATTGGAGGTACTATAGACATGAGAGTTGATACCTCACACCCTGCCATTAACCACTACACTATATAGCCTTATGCCTACTGATGTTGTGCTACACAATACTTTTTTTCCCTACCACAGTTTGCTTTTTTAAGCCTGGGCAATTACATGGGTGGGGGAGAGCTACACTAAAAGCATTATTTTTATGATTACAGCATCCAGGACTCCAGAGTTAGGCAATATCAGTTCATGCTGTTTATATGAGTTTTGCTTGGACCCTCACTGTTGATGAGTTACAGTTCAGGCCTTTAGTTACATGACCATCTACTCCTTTAGATGGGATTTCAATAGTAGCAAGGCCTTTTTGATGCTGCTGCCTTTTTCAGTCCTACCATAAAGCTTTTAAAACCTTTTAGAGATTTTCAATGACGCTCACCATAGGAATAGACCCAGTGCTGCGTTTTGTAATGTAGGCAGATGGCTAAAAGACAGAAGACCTGATGCAAGAAAAACTGCAACATCCATTCATGTGTTACTAGACAGAAGAATTCACACAGAGGAGAGCCTCACAAGTACCTCAGCCCGGTGAAAAAGCTTCCATCAGACCAACCAAAGCTTCCTACCACCCACAAGATGCAAATCCACAGGAAGCCCCAAGTTCCTGTAGTTATAGGGCTACCCAATTTCCAGAAGACTCCAACTCCAAGGCAAGCACAGCTCCTGCTAGACCACTGAAGATATCTGCTCCTCACATAACTCCTCTTCCATCTGTTACAAAAGCTAAAGGTGTGCAGGAAAAGAAAGAAGATGCTTCACAGAAAAGCAAGCATGGCAAATGCACCTGAATGTTGCCACCAGGAATTTGCAACTGTTCTTGCCTCAGAGTCAGACTCCCAGCAGGATGCTAGGCAACTTGCTTCAAACACAATTTTTTACTTTTATTTATTTTACATTTGTTCCTTAATAATTTTATTTCATTTTACCAGTGTCTGGCTTGACAATCTGGAGTCTGATTTGCAGAAAGGCTGGGCACTCACAGCTGTAACAGAGGTCGAAACAGGGTTTGAGCAAGAGCAATGTTCCACTCTCTTTAAAAAAAAAATCTCAAGTCTAATAAATTTCAATCTTGGAATCCCAAATGAGTCAATAGCTTTTACGCTATTTTACACTATTACTCCAGCCTGTCAGCCACTGCCTGCAGACGGGGAACTGCTGCACACTTCCACATCACTAAGATGAAAAGCAAGCAAACTTACTGCCTGCGAAGCACCTGCGTACTGTTATGATGAGCGCTCTGAGAAAAACTGGTGAGGATGTTAATAATTCTGGATTCAGAGCAGGTTTTGAACAGTAGGCAATAAAACAGCTCTGGGCCACACATGGAACAAAAGGTTAAAATAAATTACTGAATAGCTGCTCATTAGCTCAGCTCTTTCCATTATATGCGTTGCATGAAGATAGCAGAAACAATGGATGCACCTACAAGAAGCTTTTAACTCCAATCACCCTTGGAGGTGAAATCTCTTGCATCTTCCTACTTACTGTTTTTTGGTTCACACAGTGGAGTTTTGAAGTGCATGAGCTGAATTCATTTCAGATTAAAGTAAACTGAGAGATGTGCTTCAGTAGTGCACCTAATGTGCCTCAACCAATTTAATAAATCTAATGAGATTAACAAACAATGCAGAAGTGAGACAAATTAGGACACTAACTTCTGGAGTAGTCTAAGTGTGGGATACTGGCTTTATAATGTCACTTTTTTTTTTACAATTTTTTATTTAATGTAGAGTATCTATGTGAAGAAAAATTGTTTCTCAAATCACTGTTCTGAGTAAGAAGTAGATGATGCCTCAGCCACCGGAGTGAATGGAAGTGTCAATATTCTGTACATCTGCCCCTGTATTTTAGTTCGGTGGAAGACTAAATTTAACCCAGATGGACTTGACGCATTAAGAATATCCCCTAAGTAGAAATGCAACATTCCTCTCTGATGTTTTGGATCACGAGCCTGACTTTGTAGGAAAAAGACAATTATCCCACTGCCACACAAGCACGCCTTTTTGACTCTTTCACTTCAGTGACAAGCATCGCTGTCTTCATATGAGATCTCTGTTCAGTAGTTTCAAAATTGCTGCTTATGCAAGACTGAATATGTCTTTCTCCCTGTTTATTTTAAACAGATTTGGTTTGTGGCAGGAGTTGTGACAACTGCACTGAACTTGGGCTATAATCCCACAGAGAGCATTTCTTAACTTATTTGGCTCACAGTAGGAATTCTGTTCTTTCAGTTGGAAGGTAGGGAGACCCATATATGTGATTTGAGCTGTTTGCCTGTTTGGACCATGCACAGGATGTAGTCAGATGAATGCTTTTCTACAATAAAATGCAATGTTTTAGAGTATTTTTAAAATTATGACAACCATTTGTATGTAGAAGTATAAACAAATGTATTAGGAGGTCTGTTATCTCTTAGAAAGTAACCTGACTCGAGAGTCAGTTAGGTTCATATGAGAGCCAAATTGAAAAAGAAATGCAAATCTCTGACCTACACATATCTAAATGAAATGTTTAAGAGTGGTAACAAATGTGTGTCCTTCCATAAACAGAGTTATGTAAGCCAGTATTTGGTTAGTGAGTCTCCCTGAAGTACTCACTCCCTATCTTGCAATGAGAAAGACTCCAGGAATCATTAACCTTTTGGAGACAACAACTAGATGTCCCCTGTGA
This sequence comes from Phalacrocorax aristotelis, assembly GCF_949628215.1. Taxonomy (NCBI): domain Eukaryota; kingdom Metazoa; phylum Chordata; class Aves; order Suliformes; family Phalacrocoracidae; genus Phalacrocorax; species Phalacrocorax aristotelis. Next base: position 12,005,890 of record NC_134283.1, on the reverse strand, counting down.
CCCTTTGCCACAAGGCATAATTAAGGCCCCAGTTCTGCAGCTGGAGAGAAATACCATTTTCTACCGTCACTGACTCTGCTGTGTACACTCTTTCTGTGCAGCCTGCCCCATGAATGGTTGCTGCCATGTAAGCCAAGTCACTTGACTGCCTTTGATCTTAGGAATCCTGGGAAATGAAGACAAACAAAAATAATAGCAAAATAAACAAGGGCTCCATAATTCAGAAAATCTGACTAAAACATGATGGGGCTGGGTTTTACGTTTAGTGCCTCTAAACCCGCAAACTTTTCTGCCTCCTTTTTGGAGACCTAAGTATTAACTTTCTGGCAGACGAGAGAATTGAGAGCTGAATCTGCCTCATCCCTTCCTACTCCCCTCTGTGACAGTACCCAGCTCCCCCAGGAATGGATCCTGGTGCTTTAGTCAATGAGCTAACAAATCAGGTTTGTTCAATGAGATGAACAAAGCTGCAGCCCCTCCCAAAGAAATGGCTTTCTCTGGGCAGCAGTAAAATACATTCAGTTTGCATCCATCCCTTTGAGGGGCTCTGGGGTTTCTCAGCAGCCTGAGAAGTATGTGACACTAACCATGCTAGAAGGTCAGTGTTGCTCTTTCTTCTTTTTCTACAGTGGAATATTAGCCTTCCAGGAGATCCAATGCCACTTTCAGCTAGCAGGCCAACAGTACATGACATGGCAGTTTTCCTGTCTCTCTCAGTGTTCAATTAAAACAGCTAGCCAAAACATTTTAAAGGAATTTGGTGGAAGGTACAAAGCAGATACATTTCTTTAAAAGGATTTAGGAAAGCCTTTTACAGAAATGTCTTATCTCCTGTGTCCCCTTTTAGTAAGATAAGGGGTGTGATTGGAAACAAAACAACTAAGTAACTATTTGAATAATATCTGATTTTTAAAATTAAAGTTGTATATAAAAGAGAATCTCTAATCCAACTCATGATTTCAGTTTGAACTGCCTTTAGAACACTGTAAACTCATTTCTGACATTGTAAATATTTTTCTGCCAACTACCTATTTTAAGTATTTCATACTAGTTTCAGTAATAAGGTGTCTTTGGCCTTTGGTGTGTTTCTGAGAGCTCATCAGAGGAAAATATGATAATACTGTCAGATTTTTTGCATCAGCAGACAGATGGGTTAAAAGCTGCAAAAGAACCAGGGTACAAGCCATATGGACCTAAAAAGCAGACTTTTCCAGACAGGGAAGTTTTTTGCACGTTGCAGGACTCTACCCAGATCTGTAATTCAACAGAGTGCGAAGGGTCCAGGTTGCATTTCACTACACGGAAGTTCCAAATGAACCAAACTGATGAACCAGTCCACAGAACATGGACTTGCTTTCGGTAGCCAGAAAATTAACGATTACTAGTCTCATAAAGTGCATAATTTGCACCATTTTTCTAAACAGGCAAGACAACTAAAGCACAGGGAAAACAGAAAGTTCAGTCCCATCTTCTGCCAGACATTAAGAATGATTTCTCTCTCTATGAATCTCAAACTCCCAAGGCTCGTAAAGGATCCTTGCAACTAATTTTCAGAAATACTTAACTTAGTATGTCCTTATTTTCTGACCCTGTAAATAAAGTGTTAATCAAACTGAGGAATTCTCTACACCATCCTGAGTATAGCATCATATTACCTCTCAAGTTCTGAAGATAGTCCGCAACTTATTAGCATGAAATACTGCCAAAATTGTTACATGAAATTAAAGGCAGCACTGAAATTCAAAGCAAACGATGAAGAGGAACAGGAACAAGAGTCTTCTGGGGAGAAACAGCAGATGATGGAGAATGCACATTGTTATTAAATTGGCAAAATATCTAGTCTCATTTTGCAGATAAGCTTCAAGTGTTATTGCTCCCTTCCTAGCTGCTCAAATGTGCAGTGCTGCTGCCAGCTTGTATAAGAGGAAAATTATGTATGTTCTGACTGGCAATCCAGAAAGCCCATGTACTCAAGGCCCAGTGACTGAAAGCTAATATGGTAAATTTAAAGGGTAAGTGTGCTTTGTGCATTAACTAAATTCTTCTCAAAGCTGTTTTATTAGTAATACTGGGAAATGTTCAAGTACCTTCACCAGTGAAATGCTCAAAATCACAGCAGCAGTTAGCTCTAAAAGCATTTATTTGCTGCCCTGAAAGCAGAAGTGGAGACAAATAAGATTTTTATCAAGCCAGGCAGTTGTTTCAACTATGAAAATGTATACTTGATGAATTAGCTTGCCTGCAATTTAAAGGCATACAGTAAAGTACCCAATAGCCAGTGCTTTCTAAAGCTTTTTAAGGTTAATTGAGTATCCTTCCCAAGGATGCACACTCCATCCTCTTTTTTCAACAGAAGACTGTTATTGAGCTTACATGTAAAATGCAGAAAATGCTTGAAACAAGCATGACACATATGTTCACTCAAACTCTGAGTTCAGCCTTTGGCATAAGCTTCCTGAAAAGGTGGCTGCCAGTGTAAACACACTAGAGTAACTACTGTCACCACTAGATTAAAGGAATTAAAAAAAAAGTGGAAGATTAAAATGCCTTTTTAATCATATTAATAATTGTTTCTGTGTTATTTCTATAAAAGTGCTGTATGGAAAATGTCATGTGTCCTACATCTATCCTCCATTAGGAGCTGTTTAAACATGGAAATTTATATTGCCCTCTTGTTCCTTTCCAGTACTTTCTCAAATCCAAACATAATTGTCTTGACAGCCTGAATGCTGCCGTCAAGCTCATCAATTCCTGCTGACATGTACCGATCTTTTACCTGGCTTGACTGCTTTCATTACAGCCCGCGATGACTTTAGCACAGCTTCATAGATAGCCCTCTGGTCAGGGGTGAACTTCCCATTTGCAGGGAAGGTGCAGGTGATGTCAGAGCCATAGCAGTAATACTCTCCTCCCATATCGAACAGGCTAAAAAGGAAACGGGGAAGAAATGAAAATTTAATACCAAAGAAATAGTAGAAAACATTTCTCTTACTCTGCACTATAAAGTCATCTGCGTTTTGGTAGTTGGCCATATAATCACCACTTGAATGCTGTTCCTAAGTAAAATGAGATGCCAGTCCCTTGGAATCTCCTAGCAGAAGGGTATCTGCATTACATACAGCTTAAACCAACACCTTTATGGGCTGTGCTGGTCCTGGATGGAAACACTAAGAGAATGCATGAAGGAAGATAAAAAGTATGTGAGGAATCCACTTCAAGCTCTTCAGTTCCAGTTTCTACGACCTCTTCTCAGATGGAAAAATGTGTCCTTTTTTTCTTTCCTGAGAAATGCTAGCACCACATAAAGGTCTAACCTCAGAGTTAGACTTAACAGAGAAATGTTAATTAAGTTATGGCCTTTTGTATCTAAGTGTCAAAATGCATCTGATGGCTTAAACAAAACATTTGCAATGAAGGCTGACTGCCACTACTCAATATAAACTTTTCTTTAAGACAAACTTGCCTAACAGGGAATAAAGAAACAAGGATTATGGGAAGCGCCAACCAGAGAAGAACATTTAGTAGTCTTCTGCATCAGAGTTCGAAGGAAAAAAAAATTAAGCACTTTCTTTAATGGGGACAAAAAAACTGGTTTACCCCTTGAGAAGCATATTTTTTCTGTACATGAATCAATAATTCACCACTGACTGCTCAGCTGCCAGCAATCAATCTACAAGAGCAGCAAGTGGGTCTCTACACCCTTGTGAGAACCGTGTTAGACATTTGCAGAACTATGCTTCTTGAGCCTACCTGATGAGGCACCGTACTGGTTTCAGCAGGCTCAAAAATCAGCAAACCACCAAATAACCATTTTGCCCAAACAACACTTGAACAAATAACCTCTCCAGTTTATCATATATTGATTACAAGAAGGCACATTTTACATATAAGACTTTGGTCTTGACACAGTATTTGTGCGACTTCCTGATTTCTCCGGTAATGAATCAGAGTTGAAATCTGCTATTTTAAGTCTTCTTCCAACCACCTCAATCAACTGTATGAGACACTTATCATTGTAGGAAATATAACTTCCCTTCACTGTGTTTGAAAACCTTGGAGTTTTCTTCCTCTTACTTCTGCTTCATAGCAGGGTCAGTGAGAAAACACAAGCAAAAGGAGGACATTCCACTAGGGTACTCTCTCTGCCATCGAGTTTTAATTACAGCTGAAATTAGGAAAACTGTGCAGTGTAGTTCTGTCCCCAGCCAGCATACATGACTAGGTAATGATAAGTATAAGCCACCACAAAAACTGCTGCAGCATTCAGCTGTAAATGTTCACCATTTCCAGCATAATTGCCACTGAAAGCAACGGACAATAAGTAAACAAAGGCAAACATGATAAAACTAAATAATATTTCAGCAGGGTTGGGGCTCTTCTTGCTGCACTGCATACACAGACACATACTCATTAAGATTTAGTCCAAGAAATTTTAGAATTCACCCTACAATTTCCTCCATGAACAAATCTTTGCACTGAGTGCAAGCCCTGCTGAAGTCATTGCCAGCCTCCCCAAACTGGGCAAGGTTCACCTGCAGAAAGACTTGCAGGACTGGAACTTCAGGAACAAACCTGATCATTTACAGATGCGGGACTGCACAACGCTTAAAGCTACAGGAGCAAACTCCTTAGGAGAATGCTACAGAGAGAACTGCAAAGTTATGTATGTGCAAGCAGAGATAATACAAACACTATATATATATTCACTGAAATATGAAACACGGTATGTTAAAACACAAAGCTGCTAATTGAAGATACACAGCAGACAGCAAATGTCAGACCCACAGGGTAAAAAAAAAACAAACCACAATTTGACAGCAACATAGCAACCATAAACCAGCCTAGCCAAACCTCAAAATCAGAAACCCCATCAACACCCCTTAAGTTTTGATTTTACGGTTAGATTAACTTCTAAAAATAACTAATGATACACACAGAAGATATACGGATACAGAAAACTAGTTGCAGCAACAAAGAATCATGTAAGAAGATGCTACGTTCTCTAACGTGCCAACAAGACAAAGACTTCAGCTTAGTTATAAATCTTTCAACCTATCCCATTCTGAACCCTTTCAAAATCCCAAATCAAGTTTCCTGGTGCTTTGTGGGATTTGCAGCAGGTTTGTGTCCTAACTTCGTTGCATTTACCAAGTGCAAGTGTCCATTCAGCGTGGTGACACAGTAAAGCTGTCCGAACTCCCCGTCCATGCCTGCTGGAAGTTGCTATGCTTTCTATGTTTTACCTGAAGAATAGTTATTCTGAACTTACCACAGGCAAAATTTTAGCTATGTCTTTAACCTTACAATTACTAGCATTTTCTCAAACCCATTCATCAATCAGTGGTGGTAAAGTAGTTTTTCAAGTTACTGGAGCACTGAGCAATAGAAAAAATTTAGCACAAAGCTGATGGTACACCAAGACAAGGCTCACAAGCTAGGAAGCACCATTTTTCAGGTTTCTTGGCTTCCAGACAAGAGGGGACATGAGGGAAGATGGTCTTTCAAATTCCACCTCAGAGCACAACGCACCATCCAGTCTGAATACTTCAGTGAAAAGGCATCCAAAGCAAACTGTACCTTTGGGAGATATTTTGGCTTTTATTGGGAATTCTCTTCCATTTAACTTCAGTTGGGAACATATCCATTAGTTAAAATGTTGCCCAAGACATGGAAATAGCCCAAATATTGTAGTTATCCTGAGGAAATAATGGGAGCCTAAGAAGATTCCAGCTTCATATCTTTGCTTGCCAGGCAACGTAAGTGGTGAAGCACATTTAAGTCAAATAAAATGCATGTGAGCTACTATCTTTTCCTGTTGACTAACTGGAAAAAGTTTCTATAAAGCAGGTTCCTTAAATCCTGGTTCCTTAGAAAGTACATTTATTTGACCCTGAAATTTGATGGTAACTGCTAGTAAACTGCTAGTAAAAGGTAGTTATTAATGTATTTTAGTACATTCTCAATTGCATGTACAAAATTACCTGCCTGATAATGCAGTCTTACTGGGGTCATGTACAGAAAAACTTATGTTATTTGGACTGTCATCAAATGTAGCAGCAATCTACACAAATTAAATGCACAGATGAAAATAGGCCTTATAGGCATCTTAATCTATGGGTTACCTTTTAAGAACTGTTTAATGTAGAGTAACATATGCAGTAATATAATACAGTATCTCCAAGCTCTATTAATTTATCTAAAAGGTAAATATAAGTGCTACATGTCTAGCAGACTGTATATTGTTGTCTATCACAAAATTTAACTGGGAATTCAGTTTTCTGTTGAATTAAGAAAAATTTCATTCCAGAACAACCCCTTCCCCACTCCTTTTTCAGCAAGGATGCAGTTTTAAATTGCTGATTTCAATGAATGCAGAGATGATGGGTCTGATGTTGTCAGGTTTCCAAGGTGTCTCGAATGAGAAGGTGGTCAGAGGAGGAGTATTGCTAATCAAAGAGAGGCACGGGGTTGTATGTCAAAGTGCTCACACATTCAGCTTGAAGCTCATGAAGTCTTTTATTGCACAGCTCAATCTCTTTCAAAATCTGACAGAGAAGCTGATTTTGCTTTGCGTCACTTTGTTGGGAGCAAAAGCAACAAAAACCTACCTGGCTTTATTTCAGGGTGAAAAGTGCATCATGTATAAAGCAGATTTAACAGTCAGAAGACCTGAACACTCTCTAAAATTTCCATGTTACTGTTTCAATTTGTTTTCTAGAATTAGTAAGAAGCCATACCACACGTAAAAGACGGATAGCAAAAATATTCCAAACTCCTCCTTGGAAGCATGGGCATAGCTCTCCTAAGGGAGGCTTCAGTTCTGTGCATATGTATAATCTTTCCCCACAAACATGTTGCAAAATACTATAAACATTATTAACTAAAACTGAACAATGTAAAGTATGAGAAAAATCAGACAACCTGCCAGTTGCTCTACTGTCAGTATGACTTGCTTACATATATCATTAATATGTTAGCCAATTACATAAAAAAAATTGCCTGTCTTAGAAGTCACCTTCAAAAATTACTAAAATCATTTCATTCCCTTCACAGGGAAAAGGCCTGACATGACAACTTAAAATAATTTTGTACATAAACCAGTTGAAATGAAGCAGAAACGTGTCACATGCGAGAGCCTTGCAGAAAGGACTGGCTGGACATGCTCCTCCTTACAGGAGCTTTGCAGCCCTTCCGTGTCTGACTCAACTGGGGTTCTGCTCCCATGCAGGAACCCAGGACGTGAGTTTGCAGAAAATATTTCAAGTCCTGTTAATTTTAAAGCGAATACGGGCTTGTAAGTCAGTAGTGTAGCCGAAACGCTACACGACGTGATGTACAAAAGCTCTTTTCCCCTCCCATCCATCTGAAACAATACAAATGAATAAGACGTGGCCGTTACTTTCACAGAATATTGGCACCACAAAATGCAAGTTTATATTTTTGGCTTTCAAGTCCAGAAAAATAATATGCATTTTGATATTGATTTTAGCTTTCTTAGCCTCTGACTGTGAAGCATCACAAAACACTCCGCATAACACTTTAGATTTGAAAATTATAGACTTACAGTTTATAATGGCCACAGTTCTTTTCTTCATAAAGTCACTGTATACCATTTTTTTAAAAAAATAAAGCACCATCTTCCGCTAAGCATGTGTTTTACTTTTATAGGCATGCTGACACTTTTACTGCCAAATAATTTGAAACTGCCAGGCAATGAAGCAAATTATGGCCAATATCACAATGGTAAGCAATACTTTATTTGGGGTATCTGAGCCATGTATATGAATTGTTATGATCCAACCACCAACCCAACCCAAAGCCAGGCATTTCTTGGGAATTCTACAGCTACTCACATGAGCTATCACATAAACCTTCCTGCTCTACATATCTGCTTGGTGTGTACACTCAGAACTAGATCTCCTCACAATAGTTATAAAGACAAATTATTCTTCTGCAGTTAATGCCATAAAGCAATGACTGCGGTGAAACCCAAATGGATTTCATCCTGATGCAACATACTCCAACAAAGGATTGTACTGAGTGTCACCTGCCTACAACCCACGTCCTCCCCAGCTTCTGTTCTCAGGACAAAACCTTCCCTTCCCCCAAGTGGGTTTGCAAGACTAGCAATTAGAAAACTGATATCGCCATATCTTACCATGCCCTCCTTGTACCTCAGGTTAAAGGTAAACAGGTATGAATACTGATGCACTTTACTCAGTGACATTTACTAAGGTTTTAGGGTTTTGAGCCATGATTAACCAACATACCTATGAGCAGCCACACAGATGGACTGGTGCCAGCCCAGTCCTAGGACAACAGGAATAAAGGTACACACAACCTTTCCCTCCTGTTCTTACAATAAGAGCAAGCTATCCTCAGCTGCAGGTTTTATTCTGTGTGATCTCACCATACTCTGCTCCAAGTTCACAGAGAGCGCTCTGTGTTTTAGACTTCACGCAGCAATTAAATCTTCAAGTATTCATGCACTAACAAAATCTGACCATTTGTTTGGTTAAACACTTCTAAGGCAATTTCAGGCTTAAGGGAACTAGGTATCAGCATTTCTGTGAGATACATATTTGTAGACGTGCCAAGTGATTTGGAAATAGGGTGGTTTAATAGCAGACCACAAGGATGAATTATAGTAAATGATATTAGAAGTAAGAAAACGGAGAGTTAAGTGACACACATTTTTTCATCCACTTGTATCCTGGCTAGCTAAGAGTTATCAATTTATAAAGCAGCACTGAATAAGACAACATTGCAAATCCCAACAGAGAATGGGAACAGTACAGCATGAAGTCCTACCATGCTCAGGAAGGTTTTTTGGAAGCGGTGCCCTGCTGTGACCAGCTTTTATCTAGTATGGTACAGACAGAGCTTGTACTGGCTCTGTCCTGAAGCCAGGCTTAGCTCGCTGATTTAAGGCCAGCTTTTTGTTGTCAGCACCCCTGGAGTCTAGAGTAACCTTAGAAAAATGCTAGAGAATTTTTTGTGTGTGTGCAGGAAATGGAGTTCTGGGTATTTACAAGAAAACATCAGGCTTTTTGTTTGAGACTCATGTTCCAATGAAGATCCTGTAGCCCACACAGGTAATGCAATTACAGAGATACAAAACAGCTATGTGACTATTCTTAACCTAGCTGTGATTTACATTTCCATGTAGCCCTGTATTTTTTGTATTTGTCCTCAACTGTGTCTTTTAATCTCATCTGCTTCCTCCATGATTTTCCCATCTTTGCTCCTCTTGTAGCACTGTCCCACTAAAGGCTTTCCCAGGCTATTACAGATAACAGGAGGCTGTTTCAACCTTCTCTCACAGAAGATGACAAAATGTGCCACTAAGTTTCATTCAGATAAGGACAGGGTGGAAAAAAAATACTTCTGTCTACATTAAATTTTGAAGGAGAGAGGACTGTGTGCCTGTACCTCTACAATGCCAACTACAGAGTCCTTCAGCGGCTATAGCAGGAATGTACAGAAGTTTGGGCTGGCTGTATTACTAAAAGAGAGAGAGTGAGCGCAAGCACACAAACAAAAAAAAACATCTCCAGGTGTTTGTGTCCTGCACTGCCCAGGGTTTCCTCCCACTGCAACAGACACAGAGACACTGGCTCCCAGAAGCAGGGCAGCATCATGATGCAGAGATGAGCAGCAGTAGGTGGGCGTGCCTTGCTCTGCCCTGCAGTCCCAGGGAAGGTATGCCTCTACTCTGCTGGTCCATCCCTACTGCTGAGAAAAAAATGGTTTCCCCAACCAACAAGTGTGTGGGAGTGTCCTCTCCCTCAGTGATTTGAGCCAAGCAGAACTTTAGATCCACTTATCTCACAGGATATAAAATCTCAATCTCACTGAATTCACTGAATGAATTGGACATAAGAGTTAGTTCAGTAAGTAACACATATTCTAGTAAGATTTTATGTGCTATTTTCACACCCAGGTTAAGGAGTCCCTTGCTTACAGTATTTATCTCTTGAAGGAATCTAAGACATTAGCCTTAAGCTTCTGCATTAAAGAAACCCATTTCCATGATCAAGTATCACCCTTCTTCCACCCCCATTCAGTTTGCATTAATGCCTTATTAAAAATGTCAAGTTTGCCAGAGCAAAGAGTCAAAGAACTTTTGATTAGCTTGTTTACAGCTAAATTTGCCCGAGTGCCATCTCCCGGTGTTTCTGCTAAGCAGAAGGATGTCTCTAATACAGAAGTGCTGCATACAAATAAAGAACTGGGAACACCAAGCTAGTATTGCTTGGTTAGGAGAAGAAGGCGGCAGCAATGCCGGCTTCACAAGATGCAGAAGGTAAAGTGTCAGTACTGTCTACTTAACACTTCTGCTAGACCCACGCAGGCGATATGCCAGAGATCAGGGAAAGTCTCAGGTGAGGTTCTGACAAAAGGATTACTTGTTTGACTTGTCTTTTTGCTGAATAGGTGATTTTTTTTCTGGCTTTATTATCCTAATTATTATCCATTTTTAATTGGCATATTTAATAAGCAACAGTATTCTCTTTAGCAGAGACAATTCTTTGCTGAAAAGTCAACCTAACAGAGATGGCGGCAAACCCAAAGTCTTGGCCAGTTTCCATCCATTAGGAGCCTCCCCTTTGGAAAGACAGTATCTGGGGCATTCACTGCTCCGGCTGACTTGCTTGAACAAGGAGCAAGGGTGTCAGAGCTGCAGGGAAGAGAAGGGAGCATGCAAGGAGAAACCTGTATTGGCAGCTGAGTACTTTCCAATCAAACAGAGGATAGCAAACCTCATTAGCTTCTCACCAGAATGTGAGACACCAGCACAGGGTAACAACCACACAGCTACGTTTTCAGGGTACTAAAATTCTACAGTTATCTAAACCAGTCCGTTTCTAGATGTCTACTGAGAAGTGGAAGGTAGCTACTAAAGGTGAACTGTAGAAGTTTGATACTTCTAATGTGGGCCACCATTCTTAGGTGCTAACATTTGGACTTAAGAGCCTCAGCTTTCAGCAGCTGTTTTTGGAGACTCTGACCTGTGCTCCCCATCCTGGACAACCAACCGCTGGAGATCACAGGAGTAGGTGAAGTATCAGACCTTTACTTATTTTTACTGTAAATACTGTCAAGTTTTCTTATGTGTGTATGTGCACGCGCGCACACACAGGCGCACATGTAAGTAAAAGGTTAATGCCTCCAATTTTTTCCCATTATGAAATTTGTGCCCGATGGTATGGGTTTGTTCAGGTTTTTAGACATCCTATAGCTGTTCTTGGGGTTGTTCAAGTAACCTCCAAATTATGAGTTCTCAAATGGAATCTACCAGGCAGGGGTTTCAGACAACGGAATTCAAAAAACAGACAAGGCAGTTACTGGCCTTTCCATGGAGAGGTCCAAACGTTCAAGCCAAGTGTGCAGTAATGAAGGCAGCAGTTAGTATTTCAGAGAAGGAGGATGCCTATGCCCTAGCCCTGTTTTGCCAGTAAGAAAATTTTTTTCCCCCCGTTTAGAAAAAATACCTACTCTTCATGGCAGCGCCTCAAGCTGAAAGTATAGTACTGCAATGTACAACTGAAATCAGAAATATTCTTGCCTTAAAGACCTATATTGGTTCACCCTAGGTGTGGAGCTATAATACACTAGGACTCTCCCTGAGGCCCAGCTCTGCAAGACTGTGCCTCCACCATGGGGTAACAAGTGGCTCTCTGGAGCTATGCAAGAGAAGACCCAACGCTGTGCTGAACACAGGGACTGGGAACTACATGTGGTTCCGGGGATATACACAAAGGGTGCATTGGAGGCTTAACTGTGAGCCGTACAGTGGTTTAAAATTGTGTTTTGACCTATGCAATAGAATTCCCCACACCAAGGGCAAGGAGACTTTGCTACTGAAATCCATCCAAGATAAGCAACATCCATCAAGAGGTGTACTAACATACTTTATATGTATCTGTATTTATAAAGACCACCATAAAAAGTGGCTTATACTAAACAGCATTTATAAAGGATCAATATTAAATCAACAGCTATTAAAAAGATACTAGATTTTACCCTGCTTGTTTTAGTTGTAGAGATGAACACCCTAACCAAATCAGTCCAACAGCATCCAAAGCAACTCACACTCTCAGGTCTTTTCAGACTATGCTGGGAATGCTAATCTAAAACTATGACAGAAAAACTCATTTATACGTGACAGTTAAAAAGACATTTCATTTACACTATAATGTATGGAAAGAATAAAATTAAAATGCGGACCATAATACAGCACTTAAAGGAAAGCTAAAAGTTGTTACAGCAAACACGCTATTAATACTTCGTGATCTCTGCTTTGGCTAAAAGGCTTATACATTTCTAACAGTAGGCAGTCTCACAGCCTGAATTATCCAGCACTAACAGAACACATATTCAATTAGGGCAAAATTATTGTTAATTCCAGGAAATATATTTTTCTATTTTTAATCAAATTCAATTTTTCTAGATTAGCATAAAATTAATATAGTCTATATGTACAACAAAAGGGAAAAATACCTACACTTGATGAAAATAGTAAATATTAATCAAACCAGAGGAATCAAGCCAAAGGAATTATTTCAGAAATGGATAGCCAGTTGATTTTGCAATCAACCAGTAAGTAGTAGCAATGTACTTCGTATTATTATTAGAAACAAAACCATAACTACCAACAAGCTGTTTCAAAACTGCAGACTGAAAGGTTAAAGCTAACCATAATTTTTGCATATTATTGCAGCACCAGACTTCAAAATGTATAAAAAATGCATGAGGCCAAATGAAAATACTAGTCTCACCCACATAAAATAGTTGAGCATTTACATCTGACACATTAATATCCTAGGATCTTAAAAGCAGTGCTTTCAAGAAGTAATAAATACAATATTTTGTTCCGTAGGATAAACTATTTTAGTAGCAGACAATGAAGTACTTGGGTGGGATAGGGAGGACTTCTATTATCTGATGCAAAAAGACTGGTCAGCTCCTGCTTCTTAATGCAACATTGCCCCCACCTGGACAAATGAATTTTGGTTTATAGGTTGGCATTAGTATCATAAAACTTGATAAAACACAGTGTAAATTCCAAAAACAGAGTTTGCAATAGAGTCAGAGCAAACTTCTATCATCTTTTGTAGTATACTTTTTTCAAGCTTAACTAAAACTTTTAATTGATTAATTGAAAGTCTTCTCAATATTTTCCTGAAATAAATTGATAGCTGCAATTTTTATATTACACACCTACTCATTCTGCAAAAAAGGGGATAGTACATTTTCTACAAACAATACTGTATTAAGATAAATATGCTGATATAGTTTCAATGCAATGTGTATACTGTGTATGCATATCATGTATATATATAAAAGATAAGTGCACATAGCTTATACAGAAAATGACAAATCTTTTCATTGTAGAAAACCATATATTATGCTTTTAGATCAAAGAACTAAAAAATTAGCAATGTAACTTTTATTTTACCTACCAGAAGGCTTAGCCTTTATGAATAACCATTAGTAACTAAATTTGACCAATTATTCCAATGGCCACTTTCTTTTGCAATATCCACACACCTTTAATTGACCAGCAACTCTGGAAAAGTCTGAAAACTGTCCTACGTCTCTTGAGTAATTAAAAAATAAAAAGCCCTGGAAACTTAGTGTGTTCCCTCTCTGTTTCATCCAGAGCAACCTTTTGCAACTACCTGTACTTGCAGTCAAGAAAAATTCCCTATGATGAACAAAGCTTCTGAAACAACAAGTGGAAGAGCACCAGAAGTTAAATAGGATCTTTTGACAGCACCAGAAGATATAATAAAAAAATTATTAAAAGGTATATACAAGTGCCAAATGGAAGGAAACAAACCCAAGTTTAACACAACTTGAGTGGCACCCGCATTATACATGTAAAGGCAGTGCTCTTGGAAGGATGCTCTGCCTTCGCTCTGGCAACTACAACATGTTACCAATATCAAAACGTGGAACAATCATCATCTCCTTCCAGAGAGCACTTATTTTAGTGCCCCCTGGTGTCAATATTGTTCCAATGCCTTAAATTTGCGTTAGGATATCAAAGAAAGAAATAGGAACAGAAATACTTCTCAGAGTTAAATTGTTCTGTCTTTTTGCAACACTAGATTGCTTTCCATATCCATAGCTCTATTACTTGGCTAAGCAAATAACAATACCTGGTAATACAGCGAGACATGTTTAAAACATTTAACATAGATGCATTATGTGAAGACTGTACTTTTACGACAGGATGTGTTTGATTTTGTGACACTAACAAAAACTTCCCTAGTGGTTAAATTCTGGTACCTGAATGCAATAAAAATAAAACCACATTTTACTGCCCTCACCAGCAGGTCGTGGAAACAACCACGAGCTTTTGCAGCAGGTAGCGTCCTGCTTCACCAAGGGTACTGTACTCTTCCCAACGCTTTCACTGTAAGCTTAAATCTGAGAGTGTTAAAAGAAACAGTCAAATAAAATTAAAGACACCATCTGATGATCCAACCTGCTTCCATCTGAACTTCTAAAGTTAGTTTTATTTTATAAATCATAGGCCCATTGTGAATACAGGGTTAATGGCTTCTCTCTCTGAGGTCTGCTGTACTTCAGAAGCAGTTGATGCTCTACTCCCCTTATTTACGCTTTCATCCAAGCCCTCTTAATTACAGTCTGGCCCTCACTCCACGGAGGACTAGTAGCCCCCATTAATTGCCTGTGCTGCACTGGGCCCCAGACCTGCAGGAGGATGTACTGAAATGCCCATCTTCCTTGGGGTCCACAGAGTAGACAGAGAACTGCCTCGGGGCTCCACTGGGGAGGGTGCTCAGAGTGGGGACCTGCTCATGTGTGGGGAAAGGAGACCATGCCATGCATCCAGCAGACCTTCATTAACATTGTGACATAGGAGAGTATTTCAAAATGTTAAAACTGCTGAGTGCTTCAGCAGAACAGACAATTATTTTCAGCATTTTGCAAAGCCAGAATGGACAAACTAACCCCCAAAAATGTCATCAAGTGCTTGAAGGTCAGTGAACTTGCCAATAAAAGTTGCTCCCTAAGTGCTGAACTTTAATTGAGACACATTTGTCAGATGCCATAAAAACACCAAGACCAAGATTTGTAACACCTGCAGAAAACTATCTCAGGTAATAGCTGTATCTATATCAGTGACATCTGGGGTCAGGCTTATATTCTCACATTTCTATTATTTAAGTGTGAGCCTTATCATGACGAATCAATCTTTATTTTAAGATCATAGAAGCATTTTCTATTTGTCAAACATTGCAGGAGCCCTGCTGATCAATTGCAATAAAACAATCAACTGCTGATGTGCCTTCAGTGCGTGGCAATGCCAGGAATCCACAAAGGCAGGCTGCACAAACTGCTAGGCAGCAAACTGAATGCAATAAACTATCATTCTCCTGAATATCTTCTCAAACTCAAAAAGTAAAGTACACACTTCAGGTTCAGCACCTCCGATGGTTACTAAACAAACCACCGAACCACAAAGGTGAGAAAAGACGTTTGTCTTGCTGCAGGCTTCCTCTGCTGCACCATATCTATTTTGATGGCCAGTTTCCTCCTCCCCCAACAGACATGGTGAGGCTCCATGCTGCAGCACTGTTAGGGCAGGGGCAGAAGACAGAAGGGAGGAGCCAAGGCAATTTGCTTCCTTTATTTTTAAGAAAGTAGATGCTTTCATTTTTCAGAAGGCAGATGCTGATTTGTTGAGGCCAACTCTTCGCAGAATCACACTGGCTTTGAACTTTTCACGGATGCCTTTTCCCAGGGTCAAGACATAACTTCCAGCCAAAGTCAGAGATCAATTTGAGGAGAGATCAAACCAGAGGTTTCCATCTCCCGCAAGGGCTCTCTAACCACTGAACAAATCTCCTTCCCTAGTGCGATCAAAAGCAAAGTAGCTGCAAAAGGAGAGATCATGAGACACTTGTCCAGGAATATGAGTAATGCAGGGGATGCCATTTGATGGACAGGAGCCCCAGGTGCTCATTTGCTCTTGATTTATGCATAGCAGGGAGTCAGATCTCTGCTCATTGAATTTGTTATTGTTGTTGGTTTTGTTTTTTTTTCTTTTTCAGTAGCAAATTTTAACTCCATTTTACTCGTCACCAAACTTTGAAAGACCTTTGGTTAGCCAAACTGGACTGGGGCGGGTGGGTGGCAGGGTGGCTTAAAAACCCCTGGCAAAATTGGTTTGTTTACTTTCTGGCTCTGGCCTTGATGGAAGTCTCTTGTGTACAGGGCAGAGGATTGCAAACTACAACAAGCACTTTTGCTTATGACTCCACTTTCTGTATTACAAAACAGAGTTACAGCCTCACTACAGGAACAGCAGGCATCTTGGCACACAATGAGTAATGCAGTACCTTGAGACAATGCAGTAAACCTCAGTCTAGGGCTCAGTTTCAATCCAAGCTGCCACAGCTTTAAGATGACAGAAGAAAATCAGTAATTTTACATTAGCCTGGCTGTATGTCATCACCGCAGGCTGTGATTTGCAACGTTCTGAGTAGCAGATTTCATTTAAAGGTAATAACCACGTGAAAGGGTTGAGTGCCTTGAACTACGGTTCATAGGGGTGGTCAGCCTACCCGTTTATTTGCATGACCTTTTTGACCATGGAGGCAATAGACATTTTCTTAGGAAAAGTGTTTGGTTTAGACCATATTGATCATACAATTTAAATGTTCACCACATAGATCTTACAGCATCTGAATTATTTATATAAAACACTGACTTGCTGTTACTGCAATATTTACTTTTAATATCAATATCAGTTAAGTGCATGTATCTATTGAATACCTAAACCTCCCTAAAAATATTGATTTCTGTGTCAATCATAATGCTTTGTGTTAGTTAGCTATTTTGTTTTTAATATTTAATAGACTGAAAATTACAGTCCTGCTTAGCAAGACAGTCCATATTAACAAGACGTGTCAGAAATTCTCTTTATAGACCTTGTCTTGCACTGAGATCTTTTAATGCAGAAGCAGTACCTGTAAAAATGTGGATTACGATGCAAAATCAGAGATATAATTCCATACCAGTTTCTTACAGAAGCAATAAACAGATTTGATGTAAATTAATTTTTAAAAATGAACATTATAAAACCAGTCTTTAAAAAAAAATGCAATAGCACAAGTATTTTTCCCTATGATCTCCTGTTGATACCACCAAATCCTTGTAATTTATATTTTTAAAAGAGCAAACAATGCATGCACTTGAGCATTTCAACGAAGCAAAGCATTAGTCTTCCAAATGTATTTTTTTCTAATATTCAGGCGCTTTGTTGACTTATTTACTGACATTTACTGCACTGCACTGCTTTGTACACAAAAAATCTGAGCAGCACACTTCTGCAAAACTTGCAAATGTTATTCATATGCATTAAGCAATGTTAAGAAAACGACATGAAATTCTACTGAATAATTTAATAAAAATCATACCAAGTACCCAAACTTTCGATTCTATTACATACAAGTATTGAAATAATTAAATTAGATTTATATCAAAATACTGGCAGAATCAGAAACAACCCTTAAAACACTCCTACCTCTTTTTCACCAACAGTAAAGCCATTTTTTCCCTATGTTCAGGACTTCCTAAGATTATCCAACAGAGGGCTCCCAGTAGCTATTAAAAAGCTTAATTGAGAGCCAATATACAAACTCTAACATATACATACAAATCAGAATACTGTCATTTTAATAATATGTTCTGTATGCACATACACGCACACCTACACCCATTTTATAAATTTGTAAAAGCATACAGCAAAACCACCCAGGTAGTGCTGTCATAATTTGTATGCTGCTAAAGTAGGCTGGCTCAAGATTTTTTCCAAAACACTATTTTTAACTGTGGAAAATGAGTGTATTTTTAAACCGCCTTTATACAAATGATATTACATTTTCTTACGATTTCTTTACTCTCACTTGAAAAAAAATATTAAGAAAATTGTGTGGAGCAAAGTTTGACTGCTACGTGAGTATCAGGCAGTGGTAGAGACAAGGGCAGAAACTGAAGACCAGGCAGGTGCTCATGCGCACAGAGCACTGATTTGCTACCTGACAAACTTCGTCTCATCACGACAAAGATGCAACTGGACCGTTTCGGCAAGAGGGTATTTCAAACTAGATTAAACCTTGTTCTCTTTGTTGAGATGTCTACCAAATGGGGTTGCAGTAGAGTAGTTTTGAAACGCGTAAGTGACCAATGTACTTGGTAGATTACGCTTTTCTGACATTCAGCTATCTGAGGCTAATAAAACCCAATCATTTTTTAAAGATTTCGCCAATCCAGCAGGAAATCTGAATTTGCGAAGAGTCTTGGTATGTGCTCTCATGGTTTAGGAAGGACTTCAGTCATCCAGTAAATTGTCCTGAGACACTGTAAGTAAAAGGGTCCTACATATACACGCTTCACCCAGAGGTCTCCCAGTAATACTATTCCCCTCACCATTTAAAGGCCTTCATTTTAAATACGGGACATCATAATGCATTGTGGCATAACTTCTCTTAGTATGCTGAGATTCCCTGCAGGCTACACAGTATTTTTGAAAACTTAATCAAATGCCATAGCCAGTACAATATCACGTTGGTGTGTCCTTCCTCACCACAAAAAACCCTCACAGCATATTATCTTCTCAAACACAACATGATCGTAAGTCAAAACTATTGTCCTGCAATAAATTAACATTAATGTTTGATGGGTTTAGGTAAGCTATTCACCATAGATGAAGATAATACATAAACTATTGTACAAGAAGCTTTTAAAAAAGTTTTTACACTATTAAAAAGAAATTACCTATCTTTAATTCAGTATGTTCTTCTGCAGCACCTGCAGATGTGCCCAGAATATTAGCCAACAAGGCATGTTTTTTTACTTCTGAGATTCAATTTGTTCTCCATAATAGCTTTTGAGCTTATCTATGATAATACTAATTTGCTTTCCTCCACACCTTTATATTCAAGTGTGAAAATACATACCTCCACCCTTTTTGCCCACCCTACTAAGGTAATCTAATACATATCCTCCAACTGAATGTCAGTGACTAACTCCTCCAAAACTAGTTCTGCAGTTCTATAAATGCAGGCTTTTTGACCAAAGCCTTAGGAGGTGAACTACAAAAGCTATATTCCGCTGTGTTACACACCATACAATTAGGTTTGTCTTTCAATCTATAGCAATGTTTTTGGTACTTTCATTCATCCTGCTTTTACCTGCAGTGACACTGCAAAGCATGTGGACATGTAATGCAAGTAGAGGAAAGTTTATGGTATCTGCAACTGTATTATGGCAATGCTAAACTCTATACAAAATCTTTTTAGAAAATTTTGGCACAGTACAGAACTAGAAGCACCCCGGCCTAACCTGAACTGAGGTGAGTTTGATCTCCTCACACTTTCAAAACTCTACTTTCAGGCTGGGGTGTCTGGCGCATGTAAGCATTTGGAAGATCTAACCCACACTGTAATTTGATGCAATTCTTCAAAAGTAGCCAACAGTCTCTCGACCCCCCACCCCACCATCAGAGCTGAGATTTGAATCTGAGATTCAGGAGCAAACTCAGATGCCAATTTTTGCAAATGCCCTTGTACTTAGAATACAGCCATTTCTTATACTAAATTCTAAATGCCTTTGGCACAGAAGTGTTTGAAAACAACCCCTCTTTTCCCTTTCAGCTGGAGATGCAGGTATACAGGACCTTTGGAAGAAACCCAGACTAGTCTGGCATGCAAAATTACAGGCTATTTTAAAGATTTACACTTTCATCATTATGCAGCCATAATTTTACTAATTAAGTCCCAGAGTACAAACAATGCATGTATGGAAACAGGAGTAGTATAACAAAAATACCAAATTAACTCTGGCCCTTTACTCACCACAAGTCTCCATCTTCAATAGTCTTATCATTTGGGGCTCCAGCATGGCCGTAGTGCAACACAGACGAGTTCTCCCCACTGACAGGCAAAAAGAAAAATCAGCATAATTAATGGAAGAAGAAATATTAACACACACACACACCCCGTGAGAAGGAACATTATAAACATGTGACATTGTAAACATCAGTGTATACACATACTAAGCACAAAATTTTGCAGCCTGTGAGAACTGCCATAGGCTCTGCCCCGGCATGGGCTGTAATAGCATACCCTGCAGCTCATTCAGCAGAAATGGGTATGGAACGGGCATTTTGCTATTCTGGCTGCAAGATATGACCTTTCTGCAGAAGGAACTTGGCACAGTTCACATAAATATTTCCAATGTCCATGACAATGTTAAGGAAGCAATTATACAAAAGTAGTTTTTCAACCTATACCCATTTATACTTCCTGGATTTTTTTTAATTACTAAGTGATACGTTTCCCTATTTGTGGTTAAACATCCTGAGGCATAAAAAACTAACTTCCACTGGAGTAAAATCCCAACATGTTTGAAATGCTCTAGGAGTCACTGGGACTGGAAAAATTCAGCTGCCCAAGTAAACAGCTCCAGTTCATCTCTGGTATGGCTACGCATGATCTCTGCTGGTGTGGATACGCTGCTTGGGGAGCACTCACAGCATACAATGTCAGCAGCAATAACAAGCACGAGAACTGTAAAGTCTTTTCTTTCCTCTTATTAAAAATCGCATTACAAAGAAAAGATTTTCATTCCTGGAAACCTTTCAGACTAAACTGCTGATTCACAGGAATAAAACATCTCCAGAGAAGGATGGACCCTTGTTCTGCACTTCTGAAGCTTCACAATCCATTCAGTGACCTATATTTGGCCTTGGCATCCTCTCTTGTCTACTGATATTCCCCCAGGTCTATCAAACATCAGCTAAAAGACTGGTAAAGATCTCAAGCCCTACCTATTTTTCTTTTACCATTTCCTCAGATAGATGCTCTTTCTCTTTTTCTCTTTAAAAAGCTAGAAGAATTGTATCATATCCAAAAACATGCGTGTTGGCTCAGGGTTACTGCAGCATTTCTCTGACCCCTCCAGCTGACTTAACATTCTGTATCTCACCTCTCACTGAAACCGTATTGGTCATCCTGCTCAAATTTGATTCTTTCAAGCTGTGATGGCGAAACAGCTTCATATTTTACGTGAAAGGAATCTGACGCTCAGTTTGAATGAATCTTTCATTGGATCTGGAGTAAATGTGCCATATGACATACCTTTCGTATCAGGCTTCTGGTATGTTCAATTACAAAAACAGCAAACATGCACTGTATCCAAAAAAAGATTACCTTCAAGATACATTAAGCACTTGTGATGAATTAGATATTTAATAATCATTGGTCATTCAGATATAATAACTCCATAAACAATGATTATTGAGGAGAAAGTAGATGTCGCCTTAAGTTTCTGAAGGCTCTCAATCTAAAGGGCTGGATCATGTTAATATTCTGAAAGCAGTAAGTTTTTATGGTTAAGTATTTTTTAGCATATAAGAATCACTCTGTAATAAGGCAGTGAAGGACAAGGTTTCAGAATCATGGGAATGATTTTCTGATACAAAGTGTTTGTCTTAAAATTATATACACTGCAAAGGGAAAAACTAAAGTTGTGAAATCAAGAGTTTAAAAACCCCACAGAATTAAGGCTGCAACAGATTTGGTTTGTGATGCTGATCCAATGGCTTAAGCACAGTTTTACAACCAGCTACTTGCTGGCTGCTTTTTACTTCCTGGACGCCTGACTTGGGAACCTACGTTGTTGTGCAGATAACTAAAAACAGCCCCATAAAGACTGCACACAAGATGAAGACAAGCATGAGCTTCCTTTTGAGATGTCCTGTCTCCTGGGCACGGGTGGAAGAGCTGCTTCTGGCCACAATTTCAGTTTTTTATGCCAGGACCCTTTAAAATTTAGTTCACTCTGTCTGAAAGAGCTATAATATGGCATTGGACTGCAATCAAAAGAAAAGGGCCTTCTGTGCCAGGTGACATGTATGGTGGGAACAGTGTTTCCAGCCTCAGCCACCTCCTTTCATGTGCAGGTGACAGCAGTGGAGACAGCTCCTATCTGTGCATTGAACTACCAGCCTGACAAGAGGAGGCAGCATCATTTTCTGCCTAAAGAACTGTTTCCCAGGTGGATGGCTACGGTTTGGGGGGGCAGCACTTGGAAGTAACTGGAATGACCTCAGTGCTATGCACGATACTGTTTGTGAAGCCACATGATCGGTGTTCGAGGAAAAACACAAAAACAATAAACACACCCCAACACCTGGCATGTACACACACTCTCACCCACCCACCCTGCCCCCAGCAGTTTGTCGGGATTTTAGCTGCAGATACCATTCTTTATCTCCCTCTAAAAATAGCGATAAAGCAGGAGAAGCAAATAGCACATGCACATATTTATGATCAACTTTTAAAAAATTATCATGAAGCTTAAGGGCATGACTCCATGCTAATGTATTTGCAGATCGCTTGTTTACTTATCATCATATACCGGCACCCTTGGTGTCATAGACCATACCAGCTGCATAAACAAGTCATACATTCAAATATGAGCACTGTGCAAATGCTTTCATCAATAGACGCTGCAAATACAAAGATGGGGAATTTCTTTTGCACATTTTAATGTAAAGATTTTAGTTTACAAAATATTTCTGTAAGGTTTGGCACTAACTGTTACAGAAGATGCATGAAAAATCTGTTTTTCAGCACCGTTAGTGAAGCGTTGAGCAGCACACAATCTTTCTTGGCATTTGAGACTCCTTATCTGTCACGCACATCTTGGCTCTGTCACATAAATGGGATCGTACTACAGAGAGCACAGTTGGTGCTGAAGACCACATATGCACACCATATGCATTTCAGGGTTTTTTTGCCTTTTTGAAGTGACTGGGGTGAGGAGGTCTGCTCACTTGGGACGCTCTGGGCAGGTCCCCTGGGCTGAACACCCATTAGCAATGGAGCCGCAGCACACCTGCTCCCTAAAGCTCTCCCAGCCATCTTTCACCCAGAAGAAATCCAGCACATGCATTCCAGGACTGGTCCCTTGCTCCGAGCAAAGCCCCACAGCTGGGGATGAGCAGGAGATCTTGCTTCAGAAATGTACTGCCAACCCAAACTAAAACACTGATGTGGACACACCTCCAGCCTGTTCCTGCCAATAGGTGCAAGTGTAATCTTCCTCACAGGAAAAGTCTTTACCACCATCCTGAGATGAAGGCAGGAAAGATGCTTTAGGAGCAATGCTACAGAAGTGATGTGTAGCCACAAGGTAAATGCTACAGCTAGCCAGAAATAGTTCATAATAATTCAGTTAGACTTTCAAGGTGGCTTCAAAACAGTTTAAACAAAACCCCAGCCACTGGAAAAGCAAATGACCCTTCCTGTAGAAGCTATTTCTTTTCTTCCGAAGGAGCAACAGTTGAAAGGTCTGGCATTACTGTGCTGAAGTCAGGGTTTAAAATGAAGCGCCGTGGGGAGGTGTGGATCACTGGCAGCTCCACTGCTTTCCTGGAGGTCAGCACCCCTGAAAACCACGACACGTGGGGATGCTGATGTCTCCCTTCAGGCAGCCAACCTGAAAAATTCTCCAACAGATTTCTGTGTATCTATTTTTATTCCTTTAATAATTTGCCTCTAACTGGTGCCAAAGACGTGTTTGTTACAGCAAGAATTGCATCAAGTGGTGGAAAAGTTGCAAATTAACACCACTGAGAATGCAAACAGTAGGAGAGACTCAGATTACTAGTAAAGGAGAACAGTCCCCAGAATACATTTTAGCTCAGAAAACACCCTGAAAACAAATGATGAGAAAAAAGAGGAAGATGAGGAATATCAGCAATATTTTAGGAACAGGACTAAGCTGAGCATCAGGCATTACTAAAAGAGCAGTGATTAGCTCTACTTAAGAACATCGAAAGAAAAAAACAACAGACTATTAAGTGAAACAGCAAACTATTTCCATCATGGTTTAAATAATAAAAATTAATTCAGAAGGAAGCACTAACAGCCTTCTCTCCACTTTTTCATCTTAGCGATGAAATCTTAAAAAGTTGTATTGCAAAGGAAGAAAAACAGATTCAATAATTATCCTAATCTTATCCAAAAAGCTTTACTTATGGTGAACCTCACATAAGGGAAAGCATTTTACTGCACCACGTTATTCTTAATCACTGGTATCATCTGCTGAGAGCTGTCATCTGCCTGGAGACATCTGTCAAGAAGAATTGAATCTAGGTCTAAGACGCCTCAGTATCAAGAAGCAGCTGACCATGGCTTCCATGGTGGTTGCAGAGATACTGATGCCTCCACCTCCACTTAACCCCAGCTGGAAACTCTGCACCTGATTTCCAGCGGATGCCATCCATCGTAGGGTCACCGAGACACACTGCGCATCTAACTTAACCCTCATTTTCCCCTTTGTAAAAATGGTTACTTGGTACACTAAGACACTGCAATTAATAATTCATTAGCATTTGAACACAGAAGTCAACACTCTGTAGATCAGTGCTAAATATATCCAAGTACATTTATCAAATAATACCATTCTCATTTAATTGCACTTGTATGATGTCTGTTTGCACTTCAAATCACTTACAAGCTGACAGTGTTTGAAAGCATCGCTAACTACAGGACTAACCTTGCTATGTGACGACTTGTAATACTAATATACCTGTGTTGTTATTCTCAACTGATTGGAGAGTGAATACGTGCAAGTGAATACATGAAGCATATCTGGTCGCACCAAATATTCATTTACCATCTCCTGAAGAATGTAACACTGAACAGGGACAGCAACAAATGCATGTATTCAATGTGTGCCAAGTGATTTATTTCTGTACTGAAATATAGTATTGATTACTCGTGATTTCCAGCTTAGTGAGCATCTTTTTTAAAATCTGAGTAACAAACTTGTTTTTTATTTAAAAGCATGATTCCCTTCTATGGAAATTATTATCAGGCCTGTAATCTAAAAAGGGAAGATCCTATGAAAATATCACAGTTTTAAGTGTCAGGGAAACAACAAAATTCAACACGAATAGAATAAAACATAACTATTCAAAAAACCTAATTGCAAAAGCTATTTTTAATCATAAATTTAGTTAAGTGCAATATTTAAAATGCATGACATCTTCATGGTAATTAAAAATGCCTATTGTTTTTGCCACTATTATGTCAACTGAATTCATTAAATAGATCTACTTACATTCATTTTATTAGGACCTAGCTTAAAACTGTTAATATTATTCATTCTTACTTTATCAGTCAGAGTCAGGATATAGGAATTTATGGACAAAAGCCTTTGTATTCTATCTTATGTAATTTTTATTTTTTTTAAGTCAAGTTTGTCTGCACTTCTAATTGTAGTGGTAAGACACAATGCTAGCTCCCAACTACAACAGTGAGTCACAATATTATTCGGATCTTGCATTTCAAGGGCAGCCCTTCTCAATGGATTAAATCCTCCAGTGGTTCAGAGGCAGCTCAAACACTGCTCCCCACTCCCTGCTAAGCCCCTCCAGCGTGGTGGGACAGGACACGCAGGAAGCTCCCATCATCACCCACTTCTGAACTACTGTTGAGAGCTTTCCTCCTCCTGGGTTCCCAGATTATCCGCCGAGAACTACAAGGGCGTAGCCAGAGAGTGCAAAGACGCAGTCAGAAAAGCAAAAGCCCAATTTGAATTGAAACTGGCTGTAGACATAAAAAATAACAAGAAAGGCTTCTTCAGACATGTCAACCACAAGAAGAAAAAGAAGGAAAACATAGGCCCACTGTTAAACAGAAAAGGAGAATCAATCACCAATGATGCTGAAAAGGCAGAGGTCCTCAACACCTTCTTCACCTCGGTCTTTACCAGCACTGTAGGGTCCCAGGCTTTGGGAACAGAATTGCCGATTGAACCAAACACCGACCCACCATCGGTGAAGGAAGAGTTAGTATATGAATTACTACAGGAGCTTGACCCCCTGACAACATCCACCCGAGGGTGTTGAGAGAGCTGGCTGACATCATTGCAAGGCCACTCTCCATAATCTTTGAGAAGTCATGGAGAGTGTGGGATGTCCCAGAGGACTGGAGGAAGGCAAATGTTAACCCTGTCTACAAGAAGGGCTCGAGGGAGGATCTGGGTAACTCTAGGCCCATCAGCCTTACTTCAGTCCCTGGGAAAGTTATGGAATGAATCCTCCTGGGGGCCATCACATGTCAAATGAAGCACATGATTGGGAAAAGCCAACATGGCTTCACTAAAGGCAGATGGTGCTTGACAAACCTGGTGGCCTTCTATGACAAAGTGACTTGCCTGGTTGACATTGGGCGGGCAGTGGACATTGTTTACCTGGACTTGTCCAAGGCCTTTGATACGGTCCCCCCCAGTCTCGTCCTGGAGAAATTGATGTGTTATGGCCTAGACAAGTGGTCTGTGCAGTGGGTGGGGAACTGGCAGACGGGCCGCACCCAAAGGGTGGTGGTAAATAGCTCCTTTTCCAAGTGGCAACCTGTCACTAGTGGAGTCCCCAATGATCGATATTGGGCCCAATGTTATTCAACATCTTTATAAGTGATCTGGATAACAGCATCAAGTGTAGCCTGATGAAGTTTGCTGATGACACCAAGTTGAGTGGGGAAGTAGGCACTCCAGAAGGGAGAGCTGCTTTGCAGGGAGATCTGGATAGGCTGGAGGAGTGGGCCAGCAAGAACCTTATGAAGTTCAACAAGGACAAGTGTAAGGTCATGCACCTGGGAAAACATAATCCAGGAGTGCAGCACAGACTGGGATCCACCTGGCTGGAGAGCAGCTCTATGGAAAGGGACCTGGGGGTCCTGGTGGACAGGAAGCTCAACATGAGCGAACAGTGTGCTGTGCTGCTGCGGCCAAGAAGGCCAACAGGATGCTGGGTTGCATCAAAAAGGGCATCGCCAGCAGAGAGAAAGAAGTCATTATCCCACTCTACTCAGCGCTTGTCAGGCCACACCTGGAGTACTGTGGACAGTTCTGGTCCCCGCTGTACAAAAAGGATGTGGACAGGCTGGAAGGGGTCCAGAGAAGGGCCACCAAGATGATCAAAGGACTGGGAAGCCTGCCATATGAGGATAGGCTGGGAGGACTGGGTTTGTTCAGCCTTGAGAAAAGGAGGCTCAGAGGGGATCTCATCACCGTGTACCAGTACTTAAGGGGTAGTTATAAAGAAGATAGAGACTCCCTTTTTACAAGGAGTCACATGGAGAGGACAAGGGGGAATGGACACAAGTTGCTCTTGGGGGGATTCTGACTGGACACAAGAGGAAAATCCTTCACAGTGAGGACAGTCACCATTGGAATAATCTCCCCAGGGAAGTGGTTGACTCGGCCCCCGTTGGACACCTTCAAGAGCCGTCTGTACAGGGTGCTGGGCCATCTTGTCTAGACTCTGCTCTTCCTAGAAAGGTTGGACTAGATGATCCCTGAAGTCCCTTCCAACCTGTGATTCTGTGATTCATGTAATGCAAGTCCTGGATTTTTCAGTCCTGTGGAGAGTTTAGTCTGTCCCCACAGAGTCACAAGGAGCCACTACACAAGCATACGGTAGATGTTCCTATAGGTTTAGCAAAGCCACTGAT
The DNA here is from genome assembly GCF_949628215.1 of Phalacrocorax aristotelis. Lineage (NCBI taxonomy): Eukaryota > Metazoa > Chordata > Aves > Suliformes > Phalacrocoracidae > Phalacrocorax > Phalacrocorax aristotelis. Next base: position 11,978,318 of record NC_134283.1, on the reverse strand, counting down.
GTTCTCCATCTGATGTCCCCAGACCACATCCTGCAGCACAGGTTCTGATTTACTATAAGTGAATGTGAAGTTTGTATGGCTGTGAAAAACCATTTACAGAGACAACTTGATTTTACCATCGCAGCCTGTGACAATACCATAGAGATGGAGTCATATTTCAATGGGATGTTAATTCTCAAGTTATACAATGGTACTTAAACAGGAAACTTTTCAGACAATTTAGATGCACCATTTGCCATAAAACGGCTCATGCTCTTACTGCAGTTTTGCATATAAATTGGAAAATTGCATTTACAAATAAGCAATTGAGTAAACAGCAGAAAGAAGCAAAGATGCTAATTGTCCTTATTACCTCCAAAGCAATATAACATTATTGTTGTTAACATAAAAATTATTTTTTATAAGTGTACGTGACTTCAGTGTAGGGGACATGTTTGTGAGTAGCAGCAGATCTACAAGTGGAACACATGTACCAACATACATGCCTCATCTAACTGTCACACATCTCTGTTTAGATTAATTCCACTGACTAAATAGGATTAATCTCCACACAAAGCACACCGCTGTCCTTCAAGATGTATTCTACACTATTCTCTTGAAATTCAGCAAATTAAAAATATGCATTTCTACAGCTGCAGGGAGAACTTTTATAATACTTTTCCAAACAATACCTTCAACACTAGCAGCAAGAAAAAAAGCAAAAATTTCAAAATTCCAATAAGATTAGTTTAATTGCATCCTAACGACTGAGGCAGAGAATTTTGAGAATGATGAGACATATTTAAGGTGTATTTCAAAAAGAGTACTTTTGAGCAACAGATAGTAGCTCGAAAGCCCTGCTCCATAATGTTAGTTAAAAAAGCCAACTACAGCACAGATGTGAGCATAATCATGATCTTGGCAGCAGCAGCAGTCATTGGGGAATCCCTTGCATGTAGCAGAATCTGTAGCCAAGTTATTTCTTCGAGGCAGAGCAGTAGCCACCTTTCTTTAGCCTTTCCAGAAAAAACAGCTCAAAACTCACTCTGGTGGCACTTGCAAACACATCATGTGCCTAAAAGAAACAATTTTACAAATATCCAGTGGGAAACTGACCGTAAAGACTGCAACGGTTCACTATAAACCATCAACTTACCTGCCACAGATGCAAGTGTAAGAAGTGTGGCGCATACCACCTCGAGCATAGCAGTAGTGCTGGAACAGGCTGCAAAGAAGGGAAGGTGGTAATTAATAATATATTCAAAACCACCACAAGACAGGGAGGAAAGCAAGTCTTGCTTCAGTACAGCTGTGTTAGTGCAAATCCCCAGCTCCCCGATGAGGCTCTGCCCGTTTCTGCTCAGCTTAGCACTCAAATTCACCCACATTCACAGCTCAGCAGTCCCGTGGAGCATCACGCAATTTCCACAAAGCCCATTAAGCAACTTTGCAGCAGAGAAGAGGGGCTTAAGTAACTTCAGATGGCAAATTGATTCCTGAACAACTCAACACAGAAATGAAAATTATTGTTGGCAAAAGGTAGCTCATTGCACCACAGAATGAACAGGATGGTAACAGTTAAATGCTGCAGCTGGCCAAACTCTCTGAAGTGGTGCTGAGAAAACCACTTCTTGCTGCATTTCAGATACACAATCACATCCATGATCCTTACTTTCAACCCTGCTGCCTTTAGTCTCTGGCACGTAGACTCAGCAAAATGAAGTCCAACCAACCCCTCACAGGGAAGGATCTCTCCAGACAGGGCAACGCTCTTCAAAAATAATTTCAGCAGAAGCTCTCTCATTTTTACCACCTCACTGATAAGCTCTGCTGAAAGCTGAACTAAATATCCCTATGTATGTTTGAAGCCTGAATTGCATCTGACCATGCTGTACACCCTCCTCTTCAGACAAGACAGCAGAGCACTCTGATTATGTCAAGCTGGGCACTTTCTGCTAGCGTCACGGTCCATGCTGGAGTGGATAGTCTCATGTTTTCTTGTCTGAAGCACAACAGTCACAGAGAAAACATAAGACTATTCCATTTCAGACTGTGCTACCCAAATACCTCTATGATCTTCCCCTACCCAAACATGGAAAAAAAAAAACCCCACAGACTCAATCCCATCAGCAAGAAGATATTGTGGTAACATTAGACTGAGTCCTCAACAACCTATAAAGAACATTACAACACAACACTGTTTGCTTTTGTGTGTGTGAGGGAATAAGGAAAGGAAGGGAGAGCAGCCCCGTGCTTTCCAACGGTGCTCTTGCAATACCGTCCTGCTGGAGGAGCCGTTTGTCCCAAAAAACATTAAAACATTTTCATCTTCACTGACAAAGTCCCCTTCAGATGAGGGCAGATGTGCCCAAAGCACAATTAATATAGGATTAGGTACTTTAAGAGCTAAGCACATATCATGCAACCTTTTATTCTTTTTGAAATACGCTCTAATTACAATCCAATTCCCTTTAATATTGAATGAATTTCAAAAACTCATTTGTTGTAATACTGAAATCATTCCGTTAACACAGAGTGATAATGGTGCTATTCAAATAATAAGAGATGTTGTGATTTTGTTCCTCTGCAGCAGCAATCCACAGAACACAATTCAAATTCTTTGAAGGCTATTGAAGATATTACATGCTTGTAAATCCAAACCAGATTTTAAAATTACACAAAATGACAGTATTTAAAGGAAAACAAAACAAAACATACAAATTATCACACAAGGAAAAAGAAGAGCCTACATTTAGCGACATAGTAGGGAGACCCAGTTTATACAATCTCTTTTTTGCCCAAAATGTTGTGCTTTTACAAGGTAGAAATACTAATTTCGTATTGCCCCAGAAACCAGCAATGGCAAAGAGCAGGTCAAATGACAGCAAAGCTAAGAAGAACCTCTGACATGGTGAGAGCACAGAAGTTATCACTAAACTGATCTAATAAAATTTATCACCTAAACCGTCAGTTGCTCTGATGCAGATGTTTTTTCACCAAATGGAGGTTTCATATAGAAATGAAGTTACAGATCTGCTCTTCTCTAGCATACTTGCAGGCAAGGATTACTCTACAAGACATGACACTATGCACAAACGTTGTGCACAATAACATATTATACTGTTATGTATGTATAGTTACATTTTAGGAAGCAACTTCTAGTGTCTTTTATAGACCCTTCACCTTAAATGATTGACTAAACCATCTCTAGACAGCGACTTCTGGTAACATTCTAAACAGCTTTAAAAATGAAATAATGAAGGTTGTAAATATCTTTCCATCATCAGTGATGCAGGGATAGCAGGGCTGATTTTTCCATATGACAAGTGATCACATATTCATGGTTGCAATTTATATGAAACTGTGTAGCTGAGTAATAGCATTCACCTTTTGCAGTACTCCCCCATTAGCAGTAAAAAGTGGTAAATAAATTAAGACATGCTTCATATAATCCAGCTGTTGCCTGAACTTTGTTTCCGTTTTCTAAAAAAGGAACCTGATTGTTTCATCAAACATTATGGACTTTCATTTAAGAGTAAGAAAGAAGGGGTTGTTTACGTGACAGAGCTGAAGATAGGACAACTTTGCCAGGTAATGAGTCTCCGCTAGTAAAACTACTCGCATCCCTTTTTTGAGTTTACTTTTTCAGGCTATGACTCATTAGAAATATGTTCATGCAGTTGGAAAAAAAAACCTGACATTTCTATCAGAGACAGCCAACATCCTTGTATAACATGTCTTAGATAAGTGAAGAATTGCACATTCTTTTAATGGCAAATGCTGGCTTTCAAAACTGAAAAATGTATATATAGAATTAGAGAAGCTGCCAGTACTTTATAGTTAAAATCCTGGTTCCACTGAAGTTAATGCAGATTCTGCCACTAGACTTCTTCACACCAGGATTTCACTGTCTACATACTGCAAGAATCTTTATCCAAAGTGCGATACAAACATATAAAGTCTGAAATAGTTGGATGGAATGTAATTTAATGTGGCACTCCACATATATTGCAAACATTGCACCTTGAACTTTGCCTGGTCTTTTTGATTGGAGGTTACATGTGTTTAGGCGGTTTTACGTTCGTGCTCTATGCTTTGCCATGAGTTTTTAACACAACCAACACAGATACAAAAGTTAAGCACTTCTTCTTTTCTTTCACGGGTTTCAAAGTTTCCTGTCATGTTTTATGCAATATTTCCCTGGAGGGTGTATGTATGTATTACCATGCACGTACTACCTTGGTGGTGTACACAGATCAGCTATTGGTGTACCTACACGTCAAATGTAACCTTTTAAATGCATACAGCTTTGTTTGAGCTAGCATGGGTTTTGCATTGCTTTTGAAACAACACTTTTTTTTTTTTTTTAATGTAGAGGTACATCCTTGGTTTGGTGCTTTTTCTTTTTGCCAAAAACATCAGCTTCTTTAACTGATTGATAGTATGTGAAGATTGAGGGTAGTTTTAAAAACCTCACTGTTTTTTCCATTAACTTAAAAAAGAGCAAGTATTAGCTGCCATGAATTCAAGTAGATCTGACATGAGTGCACTTGCCTCCACCCTTGCAAATTTGCTGAGGCACAAGATAGTGTTATCCCCACTGCTCTGCTGATTCTTGACTCTTACTGACTATACTGACTTGAGAGAGAAAACACCTCCTCTTTCAGAAATAATGGGTTCTTCATCATTGGAAATAACAGAAAAAGAATATACTTGCTCTTTTTGAGATGTTATGGAGTATTGCACACATCCAAAACAAGCTGCAGAATGCTTGAAAAGCTTCAACTTCAAAACAGCCTAAAAAGCCATTAAAGCAAAAACTGCTATGGATAGTCTTTCTGACAAATTGTAAGAATCGCTCTGACAATGATGGTTTTGTCTTATGACCATCTTTGGTCCAGTTTCTGCTGCTATCTAATGCACACTGGCAATTAAAATCAAATCTCTGCTATGAATGTAAATTGAATCAAATAAAGTAGTTTAATGTCAACAGTTTTCCTAACATAAGTCGATTTACGGAATAAAGGCATTTAAAACAGGAGGGATAGAAACTCTGTAATGGCTTCTCTCACACTTTTTGGTTATTTTCAGATCGTCCTCATCACTAGAATACAACACGTTCATACACACTCAGCAGAGTGTGATTTTTATTTCCCAAAAGAAGTAAACAAGTAATCCTTGTCATCAGCTCTTCTTGAGTTATAACAAGTATTTATAGAAAACCACATTTTGTATTTCTCAGCTATTCACTCCTGAAACCAAGAGATTTCTAGACCAAAAAGGTTCAATTTCCAAATAAAAATCCAATTGGGTATTTTAGACTATATCTTACAAAACAGGTAAAAATTGTAAATACAGAAAGTACAGTAGGTATGGAGAAAAGAAAGACAGGAAGAGAACAAAAAGTGGCAAAAATATCTCACAAAAAAATCCTATTAAAAGCTTAAGCCAAGTTTCTATAAGATTGCCCAACAGAATCATAGAATCATTAAGGTTGGAAAAGATTTCTAGGATCATCAAGTCCAAACACCAATGCAGCACTACCATGTCTCCTAAACCATGCCTTGAAGTGCCACATCTACGTGTCTTTCAAATACCTCCAGGAATGGTGACTCTACCACCTCTCTGGGCAGCCTGTTCCAATGCCTGACCACTCTTTCAGTACAGACATTTTTCCTAATGTCCAATCTAAACCTCCCCTGATGCAGCTTGAGGCCATTTCCTCTCGTTCTATTGCTAATAACTTGGGAGAAGAGACCAACACCCACCTCGCTACAACCTCCTTTCAGGTAGTTGTAGAGAGCGATAAGGTCTCCCCTCAGCCTCCTCCTCTCCAGACTAAACAAACCCAGTTCCCTCAATCACTCTTCCCAAGACTTGCTCTCCAGACTCTTCACCAGCTTCGTTGCCCTTCTCTGGACATGCTCCAGCACCTCAATGCCCCTATTGCAGTGAGGGGCCCAAAACTGAACACAGTATTTGAGATGCAGCCTCACCAGTGCTGAGTACAGGGGCACAATCTCTTCCCTACTACTGCTGGCCATGCTATTGCTGATACAAGCCCAGATGCTGTTGGCCTTTTTGGCTGCCTGAGCACGCTGCTGGCTCGTGCTCAGCCAGCTGTCAGCCAGCACCCCTAGGTCCTTCTCCGCCAGGCAGCTTTCCAGCCACTCCTCCCCAAGCCTGTAGCGTTGCATGGGGTTGTTGTGACCAAAGTGCAGGACCGGGCACTTGGCCTTGTTAAACTTCATGCAGTTGACCTCGGCCCATCAATCCAGCCTGTCCAGGTCCCTCTGCAGAGCCTTCGTACCCTCACGCAGATCGACACTCCTGCTCAACTTGGTGTCATCTGAAAACTTCCTGAGGGTGCACTTGATCCCCTCATCCAGATCATTGATAAAGATATTAAAGACTGGACCCAACACTGAGTCCTGGGAATCACCACTTGTGACCAGCCGCCAACTGGATTTAGCTCTATTCACCACAACTCTCTGGGCTCGGCCACCCAGCCAGATCTTTTATCTAGTGAAGAGTACATCTGCCTAAGCCATGAGTTGCCAGCTTCTCTAGGAAGATGCTGTGGGAGACAGTGTCAAAGGCTTAACTAAAGTCCACATAGATAACATCCACAGCCTTTCCCTCATCTACTAGGTGGGTCACCAGGTCATAGAAGGAGATCAGGTTGGTCAGGCAGGACCTGCCTTTTATAAACCCACGCTGGCTGGGCCTGATCCCCTGGCTGTCCTGCACTTGCCTGGTGAGCTCCCTCAAGATGAACCGCTCCATAACCTTCCCTGGTACTGAGGTCAGGCTGACAGGCCTGTAGTTCCCAGCATCCTCCTCCTGGCCCTTCTTGTAGATGGGCGCCACATCGGCAAGCCTCCAGTCATCTGGGACCTCCCCTGTTAACCAGGACTGCTGATAAATGATGGCGAGTGGCCTGGCAAGCATCTCTGCCAGCTCCCTCAGTACTCTCAGGTGGATCCCTCCCGGCCCCATAGACCTGTGAGTGTCCAGGTGGAGCAGCAGGTCATAAACATCTTCCTCCTGGATTATGGTGGGTTTATGCCACTCGCTGTCCCTGCCTTCCAGCTCAGGGGGCTGAACACTCTGGGGATAACTGGTCTGACTATTAAAGACTGTGACATCTTCTGATGGTCCCTCTAACCCAGTCCCACATCCTTAGTAACTAAAGCGAAGCGCTGCAGGACAAGACATGCACATCACTTTGGGATAGAGGAACTCATTACAAGGTTTCCGATGAAGGAGGACCAAAACCACTGAATAACCCAGTTCATTATCCCTAGATACTGGATCCACATCAAGAACACCTGCTGGACACTGGCAGTTCAGGAACCAGATTTTCAGATTGTGTATCAGAGATCTGCTGTCAGAATTGCACCTTGTCTTGTGAAACGTACAATGTATGGCAGGGTCAAGGACACTCATGGGTCAATATCTCATTAAGGTGTTTATATTGAAACTGTATTAAAAAATTTTCACACTGGATCACTCACTGGTTTGAGGATGTTTCAGATCCACGGTATTTTCCTCAGTGCACCTTTGAGAAAGTTGCCGCCTAATAAAAAGAAACCTTTACACACTTCAAAAATAGTATTCTTTGAACACAGCCCTTGAGACTTGCCTTGAAATGCAGGCAGGTGGTTTTGAACTATAAATTGGAAAGCATAGCAGCTTAAGGGAGTTCTGTACAGAACTTGGAGATTTTCTGTAGTTTCTTTTTTTTTTTTTATGAGTACAGTTGGAAGAGGCAGGTGTATATCTATTAGTTATCTGTGTACTGAATTACTTCTGAATTACAACTAGAACATGCCTGTATGCTTTTGTACTGTGTAAATATCAAGCGTAGCCATGAGACAGGCTAAAACCCAAACCTTTTTTAAAGAATTCACAAGAGGCCAAATTTTCCAAAGCTGATCTCTCTATTTATACCAGGACTGAAAGCCACTGTTTTGATCATTTAGACACATAAATTTCTTCACATGAGAAATCTACAAAGCCCAAATAACACAAAATTGTTAAGCCACAGTAAATATAATTTGTCCATGATACCTACAGTATTTATACTAAGCATCAAACTAGGCTGGAGGAACCACGCACATAGGGAAGAGGAGGAGGATCAGTAACAATTCATCAGTGGATACACGAGCAAGGTGAGCAATGCTTCCTTTAATTCCACACTAGACACAGTGAGGTTCTTAAATACAGAGTATTTTTATTTGTTAACTAATTTACTTTGGTAATGTCGTTTATTTTCCATGGGCAACTAGATGCTTTAAGGTTTAGTTTATCTAATCCTATTTTCATTTAGTTCACAACACAACATGGCAGTTCTGCAAAACATGTCTGAGGTTGTTTTAATACAAAAAAAAGTCAGTAATTCATTGCAAAAGAGTAAAGAAAGGGAGTGGGGAACAGCAGGAGAAATAATTCAGTTTACTATTAATGAACAAATGGTAGATTACAAACTTGCACCAGAACAAGAAAATTAGAACTATGAGCAGATGAGCAAAGGTTTCTTCTATACCTCGGAGATAATATCATTAAAGGTTTACAAAAGCAATGTTATTATCTAAGTGGTCTACATGACTAGAAGTTGTTTAGAACAGAACTTACTGCTCCATGAACAACAGGAAAGAAAACCACTTCTATGCACTGACTTCTTAAATCTGCTTATGCTGCTTCTAATGAAAATTTTAGAGATTCTAACCACTGGCTGGGTTATTTTGCATGCTCATGGAGTATGGCTGCTGAAGCTTACTATAAACCAGAAATACTGAAAGTAGCTGTACTCTGAAGCGCCTCTATTTAAAAGTGTCCTAATTTGTATTATGAACAAGCAGAAATACTGTGTCCTGGTTTCAGCTGGGATAGAGTTAATTTTTCTTGTAGTAGCTGGTATGGGGCAATGTTTTGGGTTTGTGCTGGAAATGGTGATAATGTGAAGAAGTTGTAGATGTTGCTAAGTAGAGCTCACACTAGTCAAGGACTTTTTCAGCTCCCCATGCTCTGCTGGGTGCACAAGGAGCTGGGAGGGGACACAGCCAGGACAGCTGACCCAAACTGACCAACAGGATATTCTGTACCATATGACGTCATGCTCAGTATATAAAGCTGGGGGAAGGAGAAGGAAGAGGGGACATTCGGAGTTATGGCATTTGTCTTCCCCAGCAACGGTTACGCTTGATGGAGCCCTGCGTTCCCAGAGATGGCTGAACACCTGCCTGCCCATGGGAAGGAGTGAATAAATTCTTTGTTTTGCTTTGCTTCCATGCACGGCTTTTCCTTTACCAATTAAACTGTCTTTATCTCAACCCACGACTTTCCTCACTTTTACTCTTCCGATTCTCTCCCCTGTCCCACCAGGGAGGAATGTGCAAATGACTGCCTGGTGCTTAGTTGCTGAATGGGCCTAAACCACGACAACTTTTTAAAAAATCTTGATCCTTCTGAATTCCAACATCTAGATTCTGTTCTCATTTTTGGTGTGTGTTCTTTAACTAAGTTATTTTTATTTCTATGCGGCAACCTCTAGGTAACAATAGGTCCTTAAAAGAGAAAAACATTATCTGAGTTCAGCAGGAATAGAAGAACTATAACTTTAGCAAGCAGGTATGACACATGAAACTGGCAGCATATTAATGTAGCTACAGTGCAGAACATCTATTATGAAGTAAGGAAAAGCTGTGTAGAAGCTTTTCTACACAGTGAGCGGTCTCACCTTTGTAATCAAAAATTCATGTTGGTATTTCTAAATGCACTACTTCTCTGTACTAAAATGGAGAACAAGCCAGAGCTCAGGGCAGGAACAGAGGGTAAGATTACCCCAAAATGCAGATATATTTTAAGAATACAAAACGACACAGATCAGAAAGAATGTCATTCCTTCAGGAAACAAAGCCCAGCAAGGCAAAGCCATTTCACCAGCCAGTAATGCTACCTGGAAACCAGACACATTAAACAGAAAGCCCATAAATAATACAAAACTCGGCACTGCCCCATATGTCATTTATGATTTGCAATGATTGAAGGTAATTGATAACCTCAGTTCAAGAACAGAGAGTTTAGGTGAGGGGTAATTACCATTTTAATTGCATAATTGGGAATTACAAATTACCTGTCTTATGTAAAGAATAACTGAAGAGATTATACGACATTAGCTGGTATTTCATCTTTTGGGCTAAACTACAGGGGTTGGTGAATTTAGAGAACCTGGAATTCTATTTTCGTCTCTCTCACACACACCTTTTCTTTTCTTTTTTTAAATTTCATGGCTGTCCTTTTATTACCACAGTTAACTATTCCACATGAAGCAAGTTTTCCCCCCATCATTTTCCAAACCTAAAATTTTTGAATCATTTTTGGGACAGAGAACAAAGGAACAACGTGACTCTACGATACGGCAGCAGTTTAAGAGTCCCTGTGGAATTATCTCCCCTTCTCCCTCCCAGACAGATTGATGTAAGTTTCTTCTAACAGCTCTGAGTTTAAATCCAATTTTTTTTCCAATATGAGGAAAATACAAGAGTTTTAACAGACACAGTTTTAAAGAGCATATATCCACTCTCACTTGATTTGTCTTTCATCTAATTCTACGCTGGTACGACATTTCTCTACCTCACTCTGAAAATTCATCAAATTATGCATTTTCACAGAAGTTCAGCTAACCCATTTCATTACCGATGTTCAAATGCAAACAAAGATTATGTAAGTCTATAACCCTCTTACTCAGCTGCTGCTTCTCCAGAAGCTTGGCAAGACAACTGAACAGGTACCCTAGAGATAGGACAGTTACCAGAGTGCTCTGTAAATACACCTTTTCAATAAGTCAATCTTTAAATTAACACTCAAGAAGCCTTTTTAAAAAAAGTCTTCAATAACAGTTGTCAAATTATTATTTTCCTGAAACTCTTTTAGCTCTACTCAAAAAATTCACATATCATTTGTCAGACCTGTTGATTCATCCACACAAAAAACAGCTGACTTATGGATTCAAATATTATGACTATTGAACTAGTGAAATCCTTACATTTACTGTTTCATAGCAATTAAGCAGATTAAGATATACATAGTACAAACCAACAAAGATTTTAATTTTAATTCTGACAAACTTGCAAGTCAACGTCTACCTCACTTTGTTTTCTTCCATATGCAGAAGCTCAACCTGCAGTGAGCATGTGCTCTGTCTGCAAAGGAACATGCCTCTTCCAGAGCTGCTAAGTCTGCCAAGGGGCTGTTACAGAGAATCAAATAAGGTTTACCCAAAGGATTACATCAGAGCTACAGTGAGTCGAAGAACCACCATTAAGTAAGTGACAGAAAAAGCATAAATAGTATCACTGAGACTCCAGCTATGATTAGACCATTACAAGTAATGAATTGAATTGATTTGAATAACCATCACTGCAGCTGAGAGGTAACAGACCCTGTGTGCAATCCTGGAGTCTACTGCAACAGTAAATAAAACAGTCATCCTTCAGCTGCCCTCCAGCTGTGTGGTTCAATACTGGCATCAGGGAGAACACAGCCGTAGAGCATGAGTTTTAAGGTAAGAACTCGTCCTTCTTCTACGCTGGGATAAGATGACCTTCTGTATGTTGCTTCATGCTCCTGCCTGCCTGTAAGTCTGGAACTCCCCATCTGTTGTACATAGGTAGCTAAGACAGCAGCAGGATCTCCTCTTGCACTGTTCCTATACAGCAATGTGGAAGCTATAAAGCCTTGAATCCAGGATTTATTTTCATCCATTTTCTATAGCAGAAAGATTTTAAAATTTTCAATCTTCACCAAATACATAAATGGAAAACAGATCTCACTGCCACACTACAAAGCAATGATCATTAAGAATGGTCTCCATTTTATTTCCTCACCAATTCTGAAGTCCACTTGGAGTCATGTCCATTAGTAACAAGGCAGAACTAAGTTCTGCACGGGTCTAAATTTCATACTTAGTCTAATATTACAGAAAGAGATGGCATGAATTTTTCTTAGATTCATTGCTCCACTTCCAGCTCTAATAATTCTAGATCTCAACTGGCATATTTTAAATTAAATTTTTTATAGTTTAAACCTATTTATCAACAGCTAATTAACGAGGTCTAAATCCTTTGATGACAGAATGATTAAACTGCATTTTAAATAATCCATCTTTAATTAAAATGCTGCCAGCAAACCATTTCTGGGTGTGTAAAAAGGACACATTTATAGATGCTCACTCTTTAACTATGCATTATGTAAAGCCAATAATTAGAAGAACTCATGATTTCAATTATATTTTAATTACTGTTACATATAAAACATGCTTTAATAGATGTAATGCAATACATTTTCTTTTTTTACAGCCCACTAATCATTCCTATTGGGGTGACAACCAAATAAAAGGAAGTTTAATATATGCGTTAGTATAGGAATCTTGTTTTAGCTTTGAGCTAATTCTCTCTCCATTTCTTCTTTGCAGCATAAAGGTAATTATCTCCAAACCTAAAACACAAATGAATGCCTATAAATCCCTGTTAAAACTCTAAAAAGAGATTAGCTGTAACTGACCGTAATAAAGAGAAATGCTTTATCCTTATTATTAAACTTGTATGTCTTTGAACAACTTCAACTCAAAACTCAAGGCTACTAAAAACCTGCTAGTTAAGGAAAAGATATAAGGTGAAATCTGTACAGGTTTTCCTGCTTCTTCCCTTTACTAGTTTTAAGAAACAACACAAGTCAAGAGATGCTTTAATTAATGCAGGAGCCATCAATTTTCATTTATTTAGGGTACCCCTTTGCCTCTGTCTAGGAGGGGAGGGTGGTAGGTGAACATGTGATGACTGCAGCCAGCTCCCCATTATCTGCATTAATGGGAGTCCGAGACTTATAAATATAAAAGCGATGGAAACTGTTCCTTACTATGGCTAAGTCAGTTTTTAATGCAAATATGGAACAAATTATTTCTTTCTGAATCACAGAGAGTATAGATAGCTGGTTGGGAACACGCAATAACCTGTAGCAATTCAACCCTTAAAATAGCATGTTATTACAATAGATTTTTTTTTTTTTTTTCCTGAGACAACCTAAAATCAGATAAATTACAGTTATTAAACATGTTTCTAAACTCTGCATGTTCCAAGTAGTTGTATAACACAGAAAATTCAGTCTTAGGGTTTTGCTGCTTTCAGTGATCTGAATCTGGCATAAGGAAACTAATAAGCTTACAGCAGAAGCCTGCTTAATTTACCCATTAAAATATACTTTACAAACATTCAAAATGGTATATTATGTTATTTCTACTGACTCATGCATGTTAAATTTAATTTTCATAAGCTGATTTCTACTGTTTGGAGAGACTAATGAAATTACTTTTATTTCAGTTTATTTAAAAAGTTTTCTCTAAACAATAATTAGCATTTAACAAACTCTGATAGCAAGATGCTTTCACATCAGAGGTGCCTATCATGAAGTCACTGAACATACAGATCTTGAAATATCCGCACAAGACTTAAGCTGCTGCATAGTTTGATTTATATATATCCTCTCCTCTAATTTCCCTTTTTGTCTGTTCCTGCTTATAGAGCAAACTCTTAGGGGCAGCAAATATATTTTTCTACCTTATAAAATCCACTGCCCATTTATATTCTGATTAAATAATAAGAACAGCAGCTTATTATAAGAAATATATGAACTGCATCTCCTCAAGAGAGTGCATATCTGGAAAGGTCATTTTGAAAATTGAAATATTTGTACTTAACAGATGTCAAAAATAAAGGTGGATGTGGCAATGTGCTTTATCAAGGTTTACTGAGAACACTCCTTACTTTTTAAAGGATTACAGTAATTCTTCCTTTAAAAAACCCACCCAACTCTTGAATTTATTATGTATGGCATCCAATTGCTGTTACACCACGTCAGGAGTCTTGTAGTGCCAACACAAGTGACAAGCAGACAAATGAGACTGCACCTCCTCTCATCACCTGTCCTCCCAAGCCAGTTACTGTTCTTACTGTTTTTATGGTGCCTCCCAGTATGAGGCCAAGGACAAATATGTTTAAGGACTGCATGTATAGTAATATTAAATGAGAAAAAATACTCAAGAAGAAATATTTTAGCTGTTAGAAATGCTGGGCAAGGACGGTAATAAGGCCAATACCAGAAATAACACTATAATAGAAGCTAATCAGATATATATATCTCGATGAAAACAACAGCTTGTCTTACTTGCAGTTTAATTTCTTGATGTGTTTAAGTGTTAACTACAGTCACTGCTTTTGTTTTAAGATGGCACTTTAGGCCAGTAAGTAGTGTGATTTCCTTCTCTGTCTACGGATACTTTCTACTGAAGCAAGGACACAGCATGCAAATGCCAGCTGCCTACTTGCTTTCATGCTGAGTGAGTCTAGTACATCAGAGTAATGCAGGAAGGGACAGGTGACTAACATTTTCTTGGGGGGATAGTTTTTGAAGGAGCTCATGCCAGACAATTTTATTTCCCAGAAGGCAGAACTCTCCAACCCTGTCTGGATCTCCCACATGCTTTCTGGAGTAATGCAGTGCATTGCTGCTTCCCTAGCAGAGAACATGCAACTAAATATAAAATAACTGGTTAATTATTTCAGAATCATCTATTTAACTCCAGAACACTACCCAAACTTTTCTTAAAATTGCATTTTCCCTACCCCCAGAAGCCTAGAGTAAAACGGTGTGTTTGGCTGGGTCTGCTCCCAGATACTGTGTCGTCAACAGAAAAGTTTTCCTGCTTGGGCAGATAAATGACAGATCAGAGATGTCCTTTTCTAATCTTTCTGACCATGTTTCAAGGGTCCGGGTCATATAAAATGAGTGAATAGCTGCCCAGAGGACTACACCATTTACCACAAATTACTTCTTTATGGAAGAATCAATTTTATAGTCTCCTGAATTTCAAACACTTGCCTCTTCAATCCAGTGGAATTACTCTTTTGAGATCCAAGCCTGAGATAGATGACTCCAAGGATCTACTCTTGGGGCTATGAACTATCTGTTATAAAAATCTAGAGAGGACTTATAAGTCTTTGAAAAAGACTCCGAGTAAAGAAAACATGTATCAACACTTTAACATTATATGGCTAAAAGTGTCCAGATTAATCTGTTGAGTCTCCAAGAATCTTCTGTCCCAACAGACCAGAAAGCTAAATTCAAGTCAATCTAATACAACAGAACCAGAAAGCATTTTCAAGAGACAGAAGAGGTTACGTTCCCGTGCATGCTGTCCTGGAAACTCCAACATGTATGGTTTTCTGCTTATGCGGGGAGACTTTTGCAAAGCTGAACTCATGAGAATAAAGCTCTAAAAACATATTAACTAATTTCGACTCCTAAGACGACAATATGACCTTTCAAAACAAATACCATTGCAAGACACAGGGAACAAAATGAAATGCATTCAGCAGAGATTATTCCAACAGCTCTTAAGCTCTTGCAGTCTCAAGAAGAAATCCATAACACTGATTGTGGTTCCCTGAGTTCATGCTAGAGAGTATAAATCACCACTCAGGTAAAAGCGAAGGGAAAGTACACCCTCAACAGAACTTTCAACAATTCAAGCTGTCACACAAGGCTTGACAAACCCACTTGCCTGCTCATTAGTAACATGGAGAAAATTACCCAGCTCAGTGCTCATCGGTTTCTGCAGATCTACTGTTTTTATTAGAATGAATTAAAACCATAAGGATTAGAAGAATGACATCAACCAACTATAAATGAGCCTAACATTTCACTGCATGCCTAAAACTCTGAGGATGTTTTGGTTACTCCATTCCTGGCATTGCAGAGCCTCCAAGAGTAGCAAACAAAACAAGAATTCCAGTAGTTGGCCAACAGCATAATTTTTAAATCTGTAAAAAAAAGCAAAAGTTTTGTCCTGATGCTGCACATATTCTTAGGTCTTGAAACTGCTCATGTCAAGATGTGAAACTGCACAGCATCTGTCAGGAGACACAGTCATGGTCTTGCACCAACATGATATCATCTGTTCTCTCTATATAGAAGATGTGTTACCTACCAGCCATGGTCCTTCTACCTGTAGGAAGATGGAGGCACACAGGAAAACAGGGCAACATGCAGAGGTAGTACTTGCAGGACTACGGCTTCCAGACTAACCCTACAAGGTCTTCTGTGCTTCCTGCCTATGTAAATGAACAGGCAATCACAGTGGAAAAACATCTACATAGTCACACTGCCTTAAAGTATGTCCCGGCGTCTAATGCCATGTTCAAGCAGCAGTGGATCAATGTATAGAAATTCTCAACATTTATTTCTTGCCTTGCAAACCTCTGAAACAGGGATGAGAGTGGCTCCGACAGACAGTCCAGGGTGCCAACAAGCCATAGGCACTGGTTCTGCCACGAATATAAATGTTTTAAATACTCCTTGATTCAGCTAGCAATTATCTTTTCACTAGCATATTCCACCTTTCATCTCCCGCTGGAGGTGCCTAAACACAGAAGAGGTAAACCTCTTTCACCAGATTCAGTAAAATATGAGATGTAAACAGAAATATGGGCTTTATTTACCATTCCTCACTAACAAAGTGAGTATCAGACAAGATCAGTGCTGAAACCCCATAAGCAGGCTATAGGAGCGGCCACTCTTACCATCAGATTTCACAGGTCTCCACAAACACAAGGCAAAAAGATCTGGCTCATGCCATGAGCTCTAGACAGAGGACCAAGGTGAGGGGGAATGTTAGAAGACCAGGACTCATTGCTGAAGACCATGGCACATCAGGGAGCAGTGAGGGCTGCTGAATTCTCTGAATTCAGGGTAAAGTTTAAGAAACATTGACCACTGGTTTTCTCAGACACATGCATTTTTACACTCAACTTGCCTAAGTTCTTACTTAGAACAAGCTGGTTTTCCATTGAAAAAGTGCTGATTTTGTAAGCAGGCAGAATTCACCATTCCCCTTGTTTATAGTTTAGATCTTACGTACCCCAGTTTCCACTCAAGTTTGTCTGGCTTAACCATACAGCACGTGGGGGCTTTTTGTTTAAGCACCCAAGTAGCCCCCAACAGGGGTACGCTCCTTAAAGGATTGCCTGTATTTACCAAAATGACTATTCTTGGATAATTTAGTGTGTAGGCACTCTGTTCTCAAGGAAAAAGTGTTCCTTGCCATCACTTTCAAAAAGAAGCTGACATTAGAAGACATTAGCTGTGACTTTCTACACAGACATCAGACACAGAAGTACTATAGAGAGATTTAAAAAACATTACCTTAGACTAGATTCATTCCCCCTGAGGTAATTAAGCCTTTGTTCTGAGGTATATATAAAAATCTCATTAGCTGTTTCTGAGAGAGATTCACTACACAGAGGACATGTTCAGTTATTTGCAAACTCTCACGTCTAAATTATTTCCAGATCACAAGTCCAGCATTCTCTAGCTTTCATCTAAATTCTTTCTTCTTAAACTCATGACCTCTCTCTTGTCTATATTAAAAAATTTTATATTAATAAGCTCAGCTGATCAAATGATCCAGATCTTACTGCTAAACCTTCCCATCATTTTGATGACTTACCAACTCTCAAAGGTCTACTACTATATGATATATGATTTATTGGGATCTAGAAATTACTTCTGAGAAGTCAAATACCATCAGATTTAATATCAACTCTCTTGTAACCCCACTTGTGAAAAAAGAGCAAGCGTTAGAAGATGACTCGTTCCTGACAACTACTTCTGTCAGTTAGCCAGGTTTTAATCCATTTAATGTGTACCTTATTAATATTGTATACAACTAATCAGAGTGTTGTGTGATAATAAGTCAGATGTATTACTGAAGGCTAAGTATATTACAACCATGGTGTTAACTTATTCAGTTAAATGTAATCTAATTTAAAAAATTAAATCCAAGTTTCTTTAATAAGATGTCCTTCATAACACCACATTAACTCAAATTAATTAAATACTTGTCCTCAACCTAGTATCAGCACTGTCATAGTTGCCAAATAAGCTTTCCTCATCTGGAATTCAACACGGCATCTGCCACAACCCCAATCTGCACCTACTGGTTGTTCCCTATCCTCCTGCCACAAGCGTAAATCAGAACCACATAATCTGCTAAACTTTAAACCCCTTTTTAGATCTTCTATATCGCATGCACATATCAATACGAAAATAGTTAGGAAACAGTAACGGTAAACAAAGATGTGCATAGTTTGTAATACTACATCCTCTGGAGAAGAAACTGAAGTGTTAAATGAGATCTGTCTACACCATGGATTCATTTAATAAAAGTTAATAATTAAATTATTTTTTATATTCAAGAACATAAATGTGACATAATAAAGCAATTGACAGCTAAAAAGCTGATTTCAATTCTTCACTTTTCAAGTACATTTTAAACTGTATTTTTTAAAGGAGTAGTTATTTAACTACAGATGTCAGTTGACTGGTAATTCCACGAAACAAATTACTTTTCCCCTTCATTTTTGAGTTCAGTTACTTTTATTTGTCCCCAAGTATTCAGCAGAAATGAGTTACATCAATAAAAAAATGCCAATTTTGATCTGTCTCATGAGATACAACAGCTCCAGATAGATTTTCAGTCAGAAGACAGGGTGACTAGAACAGCTATTATTAACAGCCATTAGACAGAGTGGCAGGTCTGGAAGACAGCTCCCTAGGTTTAGGCTGGATTAAGTGGATACTGTACGCAGACAGACCATCAAGCACTGTAAACAATTTTAAAACTCTACATTGTTGTTGAACTCTCTCTGCTGTCAGAATTGGTTAGATCACATCACATGAGATGGTTTACAGAAAAGTGACAAGCACTTTGCTAAACAGCAAACTATATATGGTTTATCATAATAAATTAAAATTACTTAATACAGGTACCTAAGCAAAGGTCTCAAAGAATGAGTGAGGTAAAGGAGATTGTTTGACATGGAACTAATAAGAAAAATCACTATAGGAAAGGAGAAGATACAGCAGCTTTGCTAGAGATGTCGCTGGCTTTTAAATAATGTTTTCTGCTTCTCCCTTGTGCTATCAAATCATTCTTTGGATTTATGCCATCTAACTTAAGTGGACTAGCCAAATAGAAATAATTTTTAATTCAGCAGATGCCCAGACAGAAAAAGTATCATGGGTAAATACCCAGTTTTCATGTGCCAAAGATAGGACATCAGTGTTATTCATAATAAAAAAGGAATAAAAGCAATCCTTTGCAACTAAGATGTTACACAGTAGTTCCTGATTTTGTTTAACAAAATGTATAGTGATCATGATAGCATTTAACTTTTGTTTCATACTTGTTTCATTTTGTTTCTGACACATTTGCCACCACGCAAGAAAACAAAACCAAACAAAACCCCATAAAATACAGAGCAATATAAAATTGAAAAGGACTTGAAACCCAAATAAACTTAAGCCAAAACAGCTATTGGAGGAGAGCTCAAGCTATCACAAAATTGCTGCCATTTCTTCTTTATTATTAATATGTTCAAAGTCCCCCTTATTGCTCTCTGAAGCTACAGGTTTGTATTCTGTAGCACTGCAGCATTCATAATAGAAGAAACAATGGGAAAATTACTTTTACTCAAATATTTCGTGCTTTTATGCTAATTACCTCTATGAACTTCAAGAGAGACCACTGTATGCAGCATTCTCCTAGTGCCAGAATCCTGCTCAGGACAAGAGGCAGGAGCAGTTCTTCCTGGGGACCTGCCTTTGCCTCTGAGCTGCCCCATGCTCACTCCACCAAGTCGGTGACCTGTGTGGTGAACCTATGCTGCTGCTCACCCATTTCTTTAATGTGGTACTAGGGCAAGCAGATTGCACAAACTTCTGCTATTCCTTTCTGACAGGCGCTTCTCTTTTTGCCCCTCCTAGATTATTAGTAAGGTTTTTAAATCAACTAGCTGAGAAGATATGAGGTCATTTCAGAAAGCATCTAAAATATCTTGGAAATTTAAGCCCACATCCCCAAAATACTAAAGCACTGATTCATACTCTATCTAAAAAGATACAGTTACCTTAAAAAATCCAGCCTTTAAAAGCTTAAATTCTACTGAGACGGCACTATGGAAGTGGGACTGCAGCACTTTCCAAAATTGAAACCAAGGTCTTTCTTTACATTAGCAGTAGCTCCTTTGATAATCTGAGCTGAAAGGAATCCAATATATTTTTCGCTCTCTAGCCTTACTTTTAATTCCCTGTTAGCTTGGATAACAAAAACAGATGCATCCATTTCACTTGCAGCCTCTTGTGCATGAAGTGAGCTCACCAGCCCCTAACACAGCCCAAGCCTGCCTTTGGGAAAGCACAGCTCCTCCAGGCAAGTGAATGGAATTATTTCTACCAGTCTTCATTAGAATAAATGGGAAAGGAGAGGCTTAAGGACAACGTTTAACAATTACGGTGACTCTGTGGGAAGAGCACAGATTTTTAATTTCTCGTTTTGAATTTTAATAATTGCAACTGAAAACAGACACCTTTGTTAAAATGCACACAATATGGAAATAAACTGTAATTCTCCAAACAATTATTTACTTTCCCACAAAGTAATCAATGCAATAAAAGCTCTTTAAATTGCTGCATGTCATCTTTTCCAAGTGTACAATCATTCAGATTTTCATATCTTTATCACAGCTAGTCAAAACACGACCAAGATGTAAAAAGCTCATCCACAGCTAAAAAAAAAAGTGGGTTTTTTTTCCTTTGTACCATTATTTTTATACTACATTTTATCATGTTTCCCTTGAGTGAGTTTTCTACATAGTCTTGCAAAACTCTTTTACAAATACTCTAAGCTTTTGGAGGAGAATAAAAAAGTTTCACCTATTTATTCCAGCTGCTTTCAGTAATTGCAGCAATTACTGCACTAGGGTGAACTGCAATTTAAAGACTACCCAGAATCATGTTCCCACTCCATCATTTACCAGCAGTTTAATTTTGTTCTCCTTATAATCACTAACTGTGTTAAGAATCTTTAAAAACAAGTCTACCATTCCTCTAATTAGTAATTTCCTGAGTTGTATTCTGCTTTTATTTCACCTCTTAATGACTAACAACAAAAAAAACCTTGTCATAAAAGCAGATCTGATTAGCTTAACAGAAAACTGGAATTCAACCTTAATATACCTAACAAGCATAACTGCGGAAGCTGTATATTGCATTTGAAAGGGAAGCGGGACTTACAGGTGGTTTTTGGAGCACAGTTGCGTATTATCATGGAGGAGCAAAAGATCCAGCAGAGGCTGGCCATTTGCTGTTCAGCTACCATACAGAGAATTGCAGCTTCTGCTGTCTCCACAGAGAAAAGAAATAATGAAAGGAAAAGCATAAGGTGGTCAAAGAGACTTGTTTAGCATCTCCTGGCAGAGCTCAGTACGGAAACATATTTTTAACTTCTGGTCCAAGCCTTAGCCCCTGGATACACTGATCCTTGTCCCAGCCGGTCGAGTTGGCAGTGTCTCAGCTGGCAGCTTTCTTGACTTCTTGGATGAGCATTTATTTCTAGTTTTCTGTTCTCATATGACAAGTGCTGTGCAGGGCAAGTTCATCTACCCCCGTTAATAAATTACCTGTATTAACAGTATTAAAAAACCCAAATATTTTCATACCACAAGATGTATAAGGGGAAGAACCTTCATAAGGCTACACATTGTCACACTGGCACTTAGTGGTGCTTTGATGCACCTGCAACCAGACAACAGCCATCTTCAGCCTCACAGAAAATCACATATTTAGGCCAATATGTAATTCATTTACTAAGGATTCTCAAGTGCAATAAATCCTTAAATAGGGAATAGCACTAGACTTCACAGCAAATGTATGTGATACTGTTTCCTAGCTGGAAAAGGATAAAGCATACCACACCCTACAAACTACCATTTTTATTCAGAATAAAGATAATTATAAGCCATATACAACTTTTGAGTTTGCTATCTACAACTACTAAACTATTGCCTCGCTTTGAATCTTCTTTGAATAAAATGGGGGAATAAACAAACCAAAAAGCAAACAAATAACATCTTACCAACCTAATAAAATCCTAGTGGCCTCTCACACTTTCAACAGTAAAATGCTACCCTTTTCCTTCCTGTTTCCCACTCTCCTTTCCTAAAACCCCTGTTAAAATGAGGGATCTGGTTTTGTTTTTACAACTTCTTGATTTACTCTCCATTGAACTTTTCCAGCAACAGTGAGTTCATGTAAAATTTGTCTGTGTAGATTCTTTGTTGGCTAAAGATCATATCTGTATTTTTCTGTACTTGCTATTAGGTTTAGTAGCCTTATAAGCATTCCTCTTCCCTAATCCCTTTGGACTTCTGTATCTTTCAACAAAGTCTCTTTGTAATCTGCACTTCAACTCAGAGCAGCATTTGTCTTCTCTAATCACTCTGAAAATGAAGACCTTTGAATGCAATTATAGATACTGTTTCTGATATTGCTTGGACTTCTATGACAAGAGGTCAGAACTACATACCGAACCCCCACTATATCTTTGTGTGCTGCTGGGACATTTTCCTGCAATATACACTTCCCACTTATATCTACTTATACTGAAAATCTGGTGGGTGCTGCTTCGTTCTTCTCATTGCAGGTCCTCGCCACTATGCTGCAAGAAACAACCTAGTGTTCACAGGCTGTATATGGCACACAAGCATTTTTTTCAGACTATGGACATGTGTAACAAACCTTTTCTATACATACTGTTCAGAAAAAGAGCAGCGTGTAGCATGCTTGTAAAAAGCCGCATTTTGAATTTTAAGCAACGTATATTCAGTCCAGTGTGCAACATGATTTAACATGTATTTTTTGAGGAATATGTTGCAAGACAACAGTTTGAAGTATTTGTTCAAAGAAATGTCATTCCCATCAACAGTCCTATTCTTAGCACAGTCACATCAGACCACTTTTTCACAGCAACACGTAGCATGAGAGTTTTCAAGGCCAACGTTGTCTTTCTGTATCAGAAAAAACACAGCTTTTGGTTTTCCCTCCCAATTCTTACAGCTTGCTTTCTTTAATTACTCCTTAAAAATGTTCCTCAGCACAGATTGAAAGCTTTTGTTGTTCACACTCAGACCAGTATTACCATGCAGGGTTTTTAAGTGTACCTGCGAGGAACACTTCTAGGGAGTTTAACAGATACTTTGTTATAACAATACAAATCAGCAAGACTAGTGGCTTCGAAAAAGTGTTTTTGTTAGCAGTATGCTGGGTGAACATTATTTTTATCAAAACCACGTGCCAACTCACCCTACAAATAAATTGCAACCCCATAAAATTGTCAGAATTGTATCCCTTAGGAACAGCAGAAGTTTGATTCACATGCACTTCTGCATTGCAAAATACTTCATATTTTGTTTCTCCAACGTAAAGTGTAATAGGCTACATAATCTGATTTATACTTTGGGGATGCAGTATATCTATTAACTACGTAAAAGACAGTGCACTAAATATTTCACAGTTTACACTCCAAGTTTCAAATATTCCTGATACTGAAATAATGAATGGGTGCAGGCAAGAAAGCATTGGGGGAAAAAAAACCAAAACCCAGCAACAAAGAAGAATTGCCTGCTGACTATTGCCAGCCTAAATCATTATAAAGCAGGAGCTATACCAGGGAAACATTGAGAGCTGAGAGATCAAAAAAGAAAAAAAGCTTCCTAATGTAGTAGCTTCCTAGCATTGGGGTGGGGAAACATTTTCATTTATGCCTATACCATCATTTACATTGAAATTAATATTCCTCTGTGAACTGAAAAAAATACTTTATTATGAATAAAACATAACTGTTTAATTTGAAATATGAAGAGGAAATAATGCTAGATAGATTGTTACTATGAACAAAAGCCTTACCTCAGTTTCCAAATTACTTATTTTGGAAATGAAGATCACATATGCAAGTTAGTAGCCACTTTTCAAAAAAAATCCCCTGCAAATCTTGTTAAAAGTCACATCAGAAGAGTCTGTCACATGCACTAGAAACCCCTGACATTATGTGCACGTTAATATAGGAACAATGACATTGACAGAACTCAGTGCACACAAGAGTTAAACAGTTAGACCTGTAGATTTGAACAATTCTTTCAATTTTTCAGATGATGAAAACACAAGTTTTCTGGTTTTTATTAGTAAATAAATTGTTCTGAATAATGGAAACAACTGCTATAATACGTATATTAAAACTTTAAGATCAGAAAGATCATTTCTTAAGTACATCAAAGCTCTACTAATGTACCAAAGAAACCCTGTGCATGTGAACAGTAAACCCCCAGGTCCCCAGACAACAGTATTGCCCCCCTGGCTATAAAAATGACAAACTACCTCCACAGTAGCAGTACACCCAAAGTCTGTAACAGATTAGATTTAAAATTGAGCAATGCACCAAGGCAGCTATTAGTCTTCCAACTCAAGTGTCAACTTCAAACAAATTAATGACCGAGCAAATGGTGTCTTGACAATTACAAACTGCATTTCTAAATCCAAATTCCAGCACAATATTCCTGAGTAAGTTTTCTGAACTGTAGTGATTTACTTGAGTAAAAAAACACTGCCGCATGTGGTTCTGAAATATTATGCAAGCTATCACATCCACTTCACTTTCCAATTCTTTAACAAAAGACACATACTGGAGAAGAAAGAAAAGGAGATCAGAGCAAGAATTTGATATGAAAGAGCTGAAAGTTACATCACACATGCAACCCTTGTCAAATTCTTCCAACTACAGCCATCTACGCATAATCTATAGGTAAGATGAAACTGAATATTCTCCAAGAACCACATGATGTGAAATGTATCTCAGCTTGAACCTACAAAGGAATTGGCCAATAGTTGAGGTTTTTTGCAGACTATCATCCATTTTCAGCCCACACTCTTGGAATTAGAGAAGACAAGTAAGCAGACAGTAACAACTAATTGTATGGTCCTTCCCTTTCCCTTAGAGGGTTGTTTTTTCCTCTTCAAAGCTTTATAGATTGATTGTAAAGCCATGCTGTAAATCAAAAGAAAGCCACTACTCATTACCTAGTTAGAATTTCCTGGGCTCTTACTGTGAAGCTATTTCTCTGCTGTTTGATCTTGAGGCCACCGGCAATGTCCACAAGCACACTACCTATCATGGCAGCTGATACACATTTTTTCCCAGATCCCTTTTCAGCAGCTTGATGAATTTCCACGGGCTTCCAGTTCTAAAGAGAACCATGAAGACAAACGATTCATGGATTCAAAATACTTGTTCAGGTTGAAAAAAAGAAAATATGTGTAAAACCAGCTAGGAGTGACTGAGAGTTAAAGAAAATGGAGTGCATGGCCTACTGGTGTAGACCAACATACCCAGTTGTGGTTGCCTACGCTCCACCTGAAAAATAAATGAAGTAATGCCTCCCCCACCCACCCACCCCCAAAAATGAAGATTTACAACCACTGTTACCACTGTAAAAGTTATCTCCCAGCAAGGAAAAATACATAAAAAGACATATGCTTTCTGCTCATGACTATCAGCTTCTAAGTTTCTTCCTTATGAAATGATGGCATGAAAAGTTTCATTCTGTTTCTTTTTTTAATCTCTGAAATACCAGGAAAGATCAAGCCTCTTCTTTCCAGTGTTGCTGGAGGGCATTGCTCAAACTATCCACTTCTATATTCCAGTCCTTCAGCAGGCAACAGCACTCAGTCCTTCATTCAGGTTCTTTATAGACAAAAACAAATACTTTAAGCCAAGTTTTCATCGCTGCCAGCTTTGAGAAGTCCTGTGCCTCATGTTTTAGTACAAACAGTACACGTAGCTATGAACGGCAGGTCCCCACCAGCACTCCTGCCTGCCACTTTGGTGGCTAGGGCCAGGCAGCAGCAGTCCTCGTTGGATCCAAGACAAGGTACCTGTAGGAGTTCAATAATATCTCTGGGGCCTGGGGACTTGTGCGGAGAGGGGCACTGGCATAGGGCTAATCAGCAGGTGTAATCAGCAGGTGTAGCAGCACTGAAGGAAGATGAATGGCACTTGGTAATAATCTAGTATTTATTTAGAGTGACAATGGTGACAGCTGTGATTTGCCATGATTTGTAGCTCTAAGTTGGAAGCCTGGAGCCCCACACCCTGTTCAAGCGTTGAGGATCAATGCGAGGCCACCAGCAGACCATCAAGATGAACATGGTGCAGAGTGCTGGCTGGCATGGAAGAGCAGGACCCCATACTTGAACTGGTCCCACTACCACCCTCACGTTCCCCGCAGCCCCATCAACCACAGCCAAGCAGCCTGACCCAGTACAAACCTCTAATATGCAACCTTTGCCTCACACATTCAGAAGTAAAACACTTGAAAAGTCTCCACCTACACATGCTTACACCCATTGATTTTTTCCAAGGTGTCTTTAAAGAATCAAAGCAGCAGCAAAGGACACAACCCTACCCTTCCCCTCTGCATCACCTCATCGAACAGGAGGGGAAAGTAGAGCAAGATAAAATGTATAGACTGAACACTGAAGGAATTATTACACCTGGCAAACAGCAAAGTAACTTAGCTAAAAATAACACGCAGGGATCACTCTCAAAGACATAGGTACAGCCAGGGTGCCTGCAGAGAAGCAGTACATTTTGTGTAGAGCAAGCAGGATAACCTACAGGAGGTTATGGAGCTCCACGTAAGAGCTGGCCATCTCACCTGAGCTCCGAAACATGGTACACAATCTCAGGGCAGTGCACTTCACCATATATTTTGGAATAAACTTTTAGATCTTTGTCATAATATTTTGGAATAAACTTTTGAACTGCTGAAAGGCCTCACAAAAATATTTTAAAATTACTTCTTCGTACAATTATGCATGCTAAGCATAACTGAACCAAA
This sequence comes from Phalacrocorax aristotelis, assembly GCF_949628215.1. Taxonomy (NCBI): domain Eukaryota; kingdom Metazoa; phylum Chordata; class Aves; order Suliformes; family Phalacrocoracidae; genus Phalacrocorax; species Phalacrocorax aristotelis. Next base: position 11,951,490 of record NC_134283.1, on the reverse strand, counting down.
GCCTAACATATCTTCCCTCAAAAAAAAAAAATTTACATATTTCACTGAAGTTCTACACAATAGCTAAAAGATATCACTTGTGTCTGTCCACACAAATGAATCTGCATCCTTTAGCCTGAGCCCAACAGAAGAAACACTTATCCATTTTTTACTTACGAGGTCCCCTCTTCATTTCTGAAAAACAGACGTTCTTCACTTAAGGCTGCCTAAGACTATTTTGAGAATCATCAATATTTTAAATTTAGGAAAGTACCAAATGATGTAATAAATACAAATCAACTGAAAAAACAAGTACAAATGAAGGTGACCCTGTCATAGGGTTGGTATATTTAAGATCAATTTGTCTTTATGCCTCAGTGCAGTTAGTGAGTGAAAGGTGCTTCTGGCCATCTCAAGACTTGAACTTCAGAGACAGGTAGTATAACGTCCCTCTTCTCATCTCATGACTATTTTCACTTTGCAAAAGCCTTTGAACACATGATGCAAGTTCTACCCATTTCATCACAGTTAATGATCAAACCATGTTCCGCACTTCAGAAGATACATGAGGAAATAGAGGGGGGGCAGGCAGGAAATCTGCTGGGTTTGGATCTGCTATTTTAAGTAATAAAAAAAATATTACTTTAATTTCTGCTAGGAATAATGCACGTGCTTTGACTGATAAGACTTAAACAAACACCAGAATTACAGAAGTGAAAATGCACACATTGCATCTCTTCATAAAGAGGGAGATTCCTCTGAAGGCAAGCATCAGTTCCTAGGATTTTGCCCCATAGTCTACCCACTGCCTTCTGCAGCCCGACGGCTGGAAGATGAACATATTCCTCTTGTTCACCAAAACATTTCACTCATGCATACTGCATATCAGATGATAACCCGTGTTCCTAAGCAACCCCACACTCACTCCACATTCTACCCCCTCTGCCACCAACAGACAAGAGGTTTTAATCATCAACTCACACTGCACCAAACGTGTAAGTATCCCCTCATGAGAGGCTTGGGCACAGCACTGCATTAAGCAGCATCAGGCAGCTTCAGCCCCTGTTTTGTCTTCACCAAGGCATGTGGAATATAACTAAAAGGCAGCATTGTTACTTTTGAGTTGTTTATAAAGACAAGTTTAAAAAAAAATCCTGGCTTAAACATAAAATGCTTGCAAATACAAGCTAAGAATTTGTATTCTTGCCAGCAGGTATGGAAACATTCTTTTAGAGGTACTGAGGGTTAAACTTTTTTCTGACATTTGTAATATTCGGTGCCGGAAAAAAAAATCTCTGCAAAGAATAATTGCTCCCACAGGGACCAATCCATGGGTCACAGTTTTTTGCACTTGACAGCAACAGAACCTTGAATGAGATTTTCTATAAAACCTAGACTTAAGCTTGCAGCATAATCACAATGTTTGCCCTAGCTCTAGAAGCTGAACTAAAGCACCACTTCTACAGTGTAATTATTCCACATATGTTCCAAAAACCCATGGGGAAATTTTATTATTCAGAAGAATAAATAGGGTAAAAATAAATGGTTTTTAATTTTAGCCAATTTTCACACTCCTTATGAATTTTCATTTTTCTTATGCAAGTTTAAGTCCATGAGAGAGAGGATTTGCCTTGAAGAAATAATTAAACTTTCATCTTCAGTTATGCTTCTTAGCAAATACACAGCCACCCACATAGCATAGCTTCAAATTGAATATTTGAAGTTTGAAGTTCTATTCAACAACACAGAGTAAGCAGAAGCACAGTAAAGGCTTAAGTTAGAAGGAGGTTGGGGTCCCACCACAGAGCTTAATTTGCCCTCAATACTTTTCTGAATACTTGAACTATTCTTAGAGAATAATGCAGTAATTTGTCATATGGGATATGTAAACCTACTGCCTTAAGGATAATAAAGATTATAACACTCAATTTGTGATATCTGAACCAGGTTTAGCCAGCTGCAGAAGTCAGAATTTTTCTGGGAAGTGAAGCTGAGGAAGCAGGATTCCACCCAGTTCAGGAAGATGCAGGCAGATTTTACACTTAAATCTAACTGTGACTACTTCTGTAATCCCTGGAAACATTTCAACACTCCTTTCTTAATGCAGGGGCCAAACAAATGACTACACAGGTGCTCTGTAGGCAGGTCACAAAATCTGCATGTCCCCAAGCTCATTCACAAACAAGTCACACCCCATTCCACAGGGTCCTGCTGGCCCACTCACTTCTCTTACGCGTCCACACACCATCTCTGCAAGTGCTGCTCCTTTTTCCCAGAGCTCAGGCTGTTTTCCAGCACCTGAGCTGGCTGAAGAGAAGGGCAGAAAGACTAAACACCAACAGTGGAAAATGGAGATTAATGCAGACTGGTGGACTGTAATGTAATAATGGATTAATTTTCAATGCCTATTCTGAACTGCACTAGGGGCACAGAGAACAGCAGTTTGGTAGTCTTCCTAAAGATGCCATATCTAACTCCAAGGGCCTATTGTAGGTGGTAAAATCACTACACTGATCCCAAATGCTAGAACCAATATGAAAATGAAGTACAAAGTAATACAGAAAACTAGCAGAAATAAGTTGCAACAGCCAGTCAGGAACTCTTTCAAGTAACAGAGACCTCCTTGCCCCACTGGCCCCAGATAACCAACCAGCTCACCTAACCCAAACAAATTCTAGACCCCCTAGGAAGGTCTTATGGACACAAGCGTCTTTGATCTGCAACAGCAACAGAAACAGTGTTGGCCAGGACATTCCTCAGTTAAACGGTTTCTTGTCATACGATACTGACTTCCCTCTCACAAAGACAGAATTTCTGCTCAAAACTAGATGAGTCCTCCCTCAGATCTCTGAAATCTCCCCAAATTTTGAAGGATTGGGAAGTCAACTCCCGAATGCCGTTGCCATTTCCAACCCAAAAAACCACATTAGTCACATTTCCAACACTTCAAACACACAATAAAGAAACAAAATTATCCTGAAGAGCTGTCCCAATCTAACATATTACACCCAGTGTCAACCCTTGCATTACAGAGCAAATCTAGAGATTAGACAGGCAAGAGACTATTGATAAACCACACCTAACATCCTAAACTTAACACAATCCTAATATTTACAACTTATACATACACCTTGCGCCCAAACAACTTCACACAATTTTTACAAATTATCTGCTAACCAGAAACATAAGAATGCCTACCCATCTCTGCCAATCAGTGCTGACCAAGAAGACATAACAAGTACATTTTGAAATAAGAAAGCAGCAGAAATCCAGTCCAGTACTCCTGAAAGACAGGACATTTTACAAAAGGATTGTACCAAGTGAGCAGTGATGGCAACTGTACCTTACACTAACACATTAACTTGTGGAGCCCTCAAATATCACATACCTCATTGATTCTTTTAACTATATATGTTTCAGTACATTAATTGGAAGATACAGGGTCAGTTGTCAGCAAAGTTCTTCATATCCCTTACTTCCCATGACTGCCTCAAGGCTCAATTTGACCTACTCAGGAAAAGCTGTTGAAAGCAAAATCTAAGTAACCCAGAAATAATGTTGGATTTTGAGGAGTTCTCAACACAGATACATTCCTTTTAACAGAAACATTACGTCAACTGTCTAACATCATTCAGGTTCTTCCACAATCTCCAATCTCACCTAGAGTTCATTTTCCATCACTTTTGCCTGGCAATTGAACTCTGTTCTGCCCTGCTACATGACTCAATCTTAGTTACACATGCCATCTTCAGCGCTGCTTGGACAGCAGAAATGCAGCATAGTTAAGCACAAAGGCTTCAGTGCTAAGCAAACTCCAGTACTCTTGCATCTCTGACTACAGTCAACCACCTGCAGCTTTGTCCTTTGCTGCCTTCATTGACTTCCCATACATATTTTTTTTTCCATTATTATTTGTAATCTCAGACCTTAATAAGCATCAAGTGACCTAAGCCTACCATCTCTGAACACTTAAAACCCCATGACCAAGACCTAGGTCAGAATCACAACACTTGAGGGCAACACCACATTCTTCAAATGAGACCAAGCTCATCTACATGGAGAACCAAACTAAAAAAGACTATCACATATCATCCTGCAATTATAATCCTGACCTTATGTTTTTCAATACTGCTGATAATGGTACACTAAAAAAAACTACCACCTGCCAAAACAGTACACAGTTCTACACAATTCTTCCCCTAAAGAGATGACGCAACAACAGTAAACAAAACAACAAAAAAATCAAACACAAAAAAGAACCATCAGGATAGCTGTTAGAAACGCTGCTTAATAAGCTGCAAGGTGGCACTTGCACACTATGGTGATGAGGATGCTCTAAGAACCAATTTGGAAAAGAATTTATGCAGGGGCATGCCAGCAGCAAGGAACAGAATCTGCTCATTTTCTTTTCATCTGTTTAAATTGGTTTTGATTTTCGAAGGTCAGTGTGCAACACTGTGTTATTAATGGACAGTCTTGGTATTCTACCCATTTGCTTCAAGCTGGGCTTCTAGTCGCTGAGCACGATCACGTAGCAATTCCAGTTATCAAAAGATGAGGGCCAAACAACACAAAATTCTGATCTGTCTGCTTTGACAGTAATTAGCAAAAACTATTGAACTAAAGCTCACAATGCAGATAAAGCCTTGCATATGGTAGAATGTTTACTTTTGACTTGTCTGAACAAGCATGAACAAAATCCACAGCAAATAATAATCAGTTCAGCCTGCTGTCTTTTATGAGTGCCATTTCACATCTCTCCGATCTTAGCTTGTCATTAGTAATGCTAATTAGTTCACTATCTCAATGCCACACTAGATTCAGTAAAAACTGAGTTCATTGCTAATTTGAGAAGAAAGCTTGTTCTTTTTTTATGTAAGAGTAATACTTGCTTTACAAAACACCCACAGAAATCAATATTGCTTACAATTTTCAGATTCAAAATTTAAATAAAAATTGCAACTACCTTTTGATTTCCAAAAAGGTAATTACAAATTACCACAGCACTAACAAGATTAACAACCCTATAAGGACATACAATGACACAGCATTTAAAGTTGGGTTATATTTTGCCATGCAGGCAAGCTCAGTTCTGTACACACGCACACTGCAAAAAATCCTTCCACAGCTCTCTTTCTGAAGAGACACATTTTCTAATACCAGCATGGTAATTGTTCTTCAGTATCTGTGGGCTGATAGAGGGGTCTATTTTAAAGTTCTTACATGGTCTGATTCCACAATTTTTTTCTAGAAGATAAAACTCAATTATGTGGAATTTCAACCACAAGTCACAAAAGAGACCTGTGCAATTAAAGATCACTCTCCTATACAAAGAGCTAATTAAAGTGACATCCAGGTGGTGAACCAAGCTTTCCTCTACTGAAAGAGAGGACGTACGAGCTTGCCATCGTACCTCCTGCAAAGGGAAAATGCTGAGAGGTTACTGGGAAGATACTTGAACTGCTATGCTCTCTACCAGTAGTTACTGAAGCCCACCACCAACCACTATGACCACACAGACCCGCAGTTCCAGCAAATCAGGTCTCAGGGGTTTCAATGCCCCCACAATCCCCTCCCCAGGAAGTTTTTGCTCTCCACATTTCTCTCAGCTGGGGAGAGGGGAAGAGCAAGGTGACTGGAAACAGGTATGTGTTTGTCGTGGCTGGGGCAGCTGGAAGCTCTCAAAGTGGATTTACCACAGAGAAGCACTTCTAAAGCAGATGAGGTGCTGCAACAGGAGGTCTCCATGTTCAGGAGGTAATCCTCACCCCCACTTCTGTTGAGTCGAGTGCATGTACATATGGATTGGTTCCTCTGTGTGTCACAGAAGAGGAACAATGCTCAGGGGTTTTTCTAAACCAATTTTTAAACTCAGATTTATTTTAAGACTATTTACTACCTTATTTCAGCTGGATTAGAAAATCAGCAGAGACAGCCTCATTTAAAACATCAAAGGACCAGTTGTACCTGAGGGAAGGTAGGCAGGAGGGGAAAGCCACAGGAAGTCTCTCTCTCAGTCCAGTTGCTCCTACCAGCAAAGATATCTGACTTCCCTCTGGGCACTGGACACCTGAGATTCAGTGTCTCGTCCAACCTAAGCAATTAGCAGCTACCTGACATGTGCTGTCAGAAATGCACTAAGCTGCCTACCTGCCCCTGGACCACTGTAGGTCATTCTGTACCACTGTTTTTAGGAAGTTCTGGGTGACCCCGAGCTGCTCTGTCCCACCAGTCACTCCCCGGCACAGGTACAAAACCACCATCTCAGCTAGTCACTTCCCCGCCAGCGCCAGTACGAGCTCGATCAGAAGCTCCTGGGCAGCTGTGCAGTGCAGACGTTTTGCTAAAAACAGAAATTGCTGCTGATCCATTTCTTCCTTTGACCCTGCTACTAGACTAGGTTAAAAGGCAAATATATAATATTGGGTACAGGGTTGTCTTAGCACCAAACCACCACCCAGACAGCAGGCTGGCACATACACCAGTCCTATCAAACAGGCCTGCAGAAACAAAGGAAAAATGAGTGGATTTTTATTTTTCCTTTTTAAACATGGAGAAAGGCTACCTTCCTCCTCTCTTTCAGATATTTTTCATGTATTTTCAAGTTTTATATCCAGCCTTTTGATAGCAGTAACCTATGTTTAAAAACCCATTACCTCTAATTGTGAGGCAGCTTTGGGAAACAAGGCAGTCAAGCCATTTTCAGTCTACACAACACTATCAACTGTTTAAAAAAAATAAAGGCAAAGAAAAATCTCGTTTCAGTAACTGAGCAAACTGACATGCTGCTTGAGATTAATGGAGCGCTGGTCTCTTGTTTAATAAAAATAAATCCTATATGTAAATACCAGTGAGGGTCCTGGCACAATTCAACACCATTTCCATGTCAAAAAGCAACTGTGAAAAATTTACCCTTGTATTTTTGTCTGCTGCAATGGGCATTCTTGTTTACTCTCCACACACACTCATGCGCAGGACTTACAAAGGCTATGCTTGAGCTGAAATTCTAAATACAAAAACTGGATCATGAAAAAAGTATAAATATTTTTAAAGATTATTTGCTGCAGAAGTCAGTAACTTTCTCAAGAACATTCAAAGAGCAAAATCTATCAGGAGATGATAAGTGGCAAATCCTGATTAGCTAAAATAATCAGCATTTCACTAAAAGGAAATACCCAAAGGAAAATAAAATTATTCTGGCTATTTTCTCTTTTCTAGTTAAATAACATACATGTTTTATTTTCAGTTTGTTCCACTGGAGCAGCAGAGAGAGAGATAAATGAAGGATGAGAGCCATAATCCATGAAAGCACTCTCAGTGTTCCACAGATAGTGAAATTTAACATTGACAGATATGACAGCAACTCATCTCAGAGTCTAAGCTCTGCTTTGGAATCAGAGACAGTACTGAAAAGAATAGGGATAAAGAACTCATATCAGCCTCGGCTGGTAAGAGAGGCAAGGTGAAAAATAGTCTGTACGCATTGTGAACCAAGAAGGAAAAACCTCTGTAGACACCTTCTTGCCATTTTATTCTTTCAATTGTTGCCATTACAGCAGAGTGGAGTTTAAGTTTAGTATTAACTACTACAAAATCACCATAATTATTTGTATGGTTGTACAGACCTAAAAGACCACTGCACTATATACAAAGGGGGCACCTGTACAGCTGGACAATAAGCTCTTGACCTGGCTGGCACATGATCTGAATAAACACCAACTCCCTGCTCTACAGCTGCATCTGGAGAATCAGTGTCACACCCAGGAACTTCTTCAGCTGACTGGCGGAAACTGGCTGCTGTGAGATCGTATGGAACATATATTGGCCTCCCTCACTTGTACCAACCTTAGCACTGAAGCATTTAAAGTCAGAAGAAGGAAATGCAAGCAAACCTTACAAAGAAGACGACAATGTGGAGATGAAATGGCTTACCCTAGCAAGCCAATAGTCAAACCCACAGTGCCTGAGCAGTACCCAAGAGCTACAGGATCAAGCATCCTCTGAACAGGTGTAGTCAGATTCTTCTTACTTTGCTGCTTTTACTGATGGAAACAACATGCAAAGTACTGTTACCCACCTCTGACACCTGCCCTAGCTAACCTACCTCTGACACCTGACACTAGCTAATTGCTCCTTTGTTTTAAAAAGAGCCCACTCTACAGGATCAGGACCCAGGTTTTTGGATCCTAGGCACTGGACTCTCAGTTACTTGCATGCTAGCACTAAGGTGCTCCTGTGATCAGCAGTTGCATAAGTGTTCAGAGATAGTCAAATAATCTAGGGACACCTGGACAAGAGAATGAGCTTAGTGCTGCCCAGCATCATCACAGCAGACGACTACATTATCATTTAATGAATTCAGGACTGTGCACAGGGCTTTCAGTGCTATTAAGAACAGGATAAAAACCCACAAAAATGGGCAATGCATACAATAGCTATGTGTCCAATACTGTGTACGTAGCAAGTTGCTCTTCAGTTGCTACAGCATACACTTTCACTTCATTCCCCAATCAAATCAACAATTCCAAGCAGCCATCCCAATCTTAAAATTGTTCTCTTCAACAGAAAAGGGAACAAATGAGAAAAGGCACAGAAGATTCAAAACTTCATTTGGTAAATACTAAGCAGATGAACAGACAACATTCTAGAAACTGATAAACACTGATCTAGAGCAAGGTATCTCCGGTGCTTTAGAGCATCCTGAAACAGATGATCATAGGTCCTAATTAGTACTTTTAGTGTGTATGTACATATCTATATATATACACAAAATATTTCTGTTTATAAAACACTTAGGGCCACTTGGCTGAAATCACAGATTTTCTTTCACATGCTTCGAGCTGAATGTATCATTCTGCTGTATTTTAACAATATATTCACTACAGAGCAGTTTTGTAATTAAAAGCCTTTAATTAAAGAAGATTAATTTAACATGAGATAAGCACAAATACTAAACAAAGTACTTCAGAGAAAATCCAGAATCTGACCTACCAAAATGATTTTATATGCAATTACACATGCTGTGAATTACTGTTTGTAGATAATTGCCTTGGCTGTCTCCTTAAAGTCAACCGACCACATATTAAAGTTAAATAACATCAAACGAAAAAAAAGAAGTCAGGGCTGATTGGACTTGCAGTTAAATCCATTCATTTTTTAATATATCTCAGCATTAACGCATTACTGGTTCAAAATCATTTACCAGTGGACCTTAATCATTAAGAATACTTCCAGCATATTTCTGAAGCTAGTTTTCAACCCTCAAAATAAATATCTTATCTAGAGATTCCTCCGTAATTTAATTTCCTTCAAATAACTTCTCAGAGAATAATCCTAATCCTAGAAATATAACTAGCTTTATATATTGCTGACTCTTAGATACATTTCCTACAGTATTCAAACATGTCCTTACTATATCATAGAGTACAAGTAAAATGACTCATTTTTTGTAGGAAGGCTGCTTAACCGAATGAACAAAAGAAAGGCTACACTTAGGTCCTACCTGTAGTAATGGAAAATTTTAACTGCTTTTGAGATCTCTGTCATCATTCTTCCCAGTAGACAGGGTCAGACCAGCTTTGCACTCAAAACCCACACATGCTGTACTCCACAATGTCAAAGAATGAAGTAAAGTAATATGAAGGGGGGTTTACTGGCCACATTTCAAGAGATATCTATATTCATTTCAAAAATTCAGTTTCACAGCTCTCAGTAAGAATAGTAAATGCACCTGAGCAAGAGGGCTGCACAATTCAGAAAGCTTTCTCAAAGGGAGTGGAATCAATAGCAACATCAGAAAATGAAAAATTTCATTAACTTTTAATTGATCTCTTAAATAAAAGTATAAATACTTTTGATAAATGTATACAGACTAAGAATTTTGGTTCTCTGTACCCTTAAGATTTCAGATGTACCAAAGCTGCTGAATGCAAGCTGTCTAGCCTGTTGAATGCAAAACAAAACAAAACAAAACCAACTAACCAACACCCCAAGAAACCCAACCCAAAATACATAAAACCCCTCTACTATTTCAGTGAAAATTGTCTGGGTTTGAACGTTACTTAATTTTACATCTTTGAAAGTTCCCTTCTTAGGCTACATTAGTTTATCTGCATACAGAGTAGAGATCTCCTGGACTGTTTTCTAACTTCATTTATAAACATTTGAACTACACATTATTTGCCAGAAATGTTTGGAAATTACAGGTTTACATTTTTAGGACCCTTTACCCCTAAGCAATAAAGGAACAGAAACTGGAGCAGGTATGAATTCCACCAGCACCAGGAACTGAAGTTCTAATTATAGTCTCCAAGGCAGACACTACAGAGGTAGTCTGCCAAGACCTCATTCATTAGTGGAATAACCTCAAACTCTTTCAAGGAGTGTAATCTATCAAGACATATGGAAGAACAGAAGGCAATTTAAAATAAGTTTAATATACAGTTGCCTAATTTTTTTTTTAATTGAAAGACACATATAATCTTTTCAAAAGGTTGATGTGTACAGAAGCTAGCCAGAGAACAATGAAAGTCCTAGAGTGAAAATGCAATATACCTTCCAGACTTACAGAAGAGAGAGCGTGTGTGTGTATATACATAGGTATTTGTTACATGACATTTAAACCAAACTGCCAGGACTGTGACATTTCAAAGCACTTGAGAACAAACTGCTCTATGGAAATTTTTGATTAGGAGCCAAAATTTCACTATCAGCATGTATAGCATGGGCAGTGAATAAAATGAACAAAAAAAACAACATTCATTACTAAAGTTAACTGAGGAACATACACAACACATTTTTTTCCCCGTTACCAGTGGTATATGTAACTGCAATTTGAAGCATGATCAAATTATAGGCATGAGCCTGTAGAAATTTAAACTGCTTAAACGTAACATTACTTTTTCCATATTCCCTATGTTCTAAGGACATTATTTGTTTTTTGAGCTGCCTTGAAATCCTGATGACAAATACTGAGGTTGCTTTATTTTCCCCTCACTAGGCACTGAATTAGCCTGCTTACTAACATTTGAAAAATTACTGTCAAGAAACAACAGTAACTGAGATATGGCTGCTATTTTCTATTTCTTCATTATGCAAATACTTTGAAAATTGAAAATACTGTATGCAAGCTAAAAATAAATGGACTTGGTGATCAAAACTGTGCTTTATAAGATAGGCTGATGATGATATAGTGTAAATACTGATTTATTTATTGAGGAGGCAATGTTTTTGTTGTATCTAGACACATCACTACTGTATCAGTTAGGAGCAGCTAATCCTCCCTGTATATGCCTGTACAGCATGTTTTCTACAACGTAAGAGATATATACTGTATTCTTATTGACTTCTTGAAAGCTGTAGTAACATCCATTACATTTGTTAGATGAGGTCCTTGTTTGGGCTAAGTACAGGTAATGCTAACTCGTAATTGCAGGCAAAATGTAATCGAACACAGCTTTTATAAGGTTCTTAAACACTCATACATGCAGTCTTCTAGGCATAACAAACATAAGGGCAATGTTTATCCATGAACACCATTTTACTGGATGGCTTCAAACAATAATAACAGCTATTTTGCAAAGCTTCTGTAAATTAATAAAACTCCAGGAAGAGAATTATACTTCACTAAACCATCACCAAAAAATAATCAATCATCATCACATACACATTTGAAACTGATGAAGTACCACCTCAGAATAATAAAATAATGCTTACAATAGTCTTCAAACAGCAACAACCTCTCAATCTCAACTGAATCAACACTACTGCTTTGCCTCAGCTATTGCTTCTACCCCTACTACAGAGAGATTTTCTCCTTTTTATTATAATTATTGAAAGAACTCTTACCTCTCCATCTCGTATTCTTTCATACCTGCTTTTACTGCCTTCATTACCTGTAAGATACATATTAACATGGGATATTCATAGCAGGAGAGAATCTCATATTTATAAATGTATGCCTTATGACTGAGTATCTCCAGAGGAACTTTTATTACAAAAATATCATCTGTACTTCATTTAAATTTATGTCAGTAGATGCATTTTAAAACTACATTAGAAATCAAACTCATTTTAATCTTAACAAATGACTGCAGTCTCCAGCAATAAAGCAAGTTTAACCGCAAAACTACTATATCCTAATGAAGTGCAGCTCATCAAAATACCAATGCTTATTTCTGAATGCTCTGGTGAACTTGGCAGCAAGTCCTTTTGTTTTACTTTTATGAAACACCAACAAAAAAACCCTGTGAACTGGAATATACTAATCAGGGAGATTCTCTGATTTATACTTTGCAATCTGAATCAACAGAAAACTACTAGAGTTAACACTTTTACAGCCTACAAGTCTGATTTTAGTTCCCAGATTTGCTGAGAATGTGCAGCAGTTTTATTCCTTTGTCTGTTTCTGTATTATGAAAGTTCTAGGCAGCTGCTCTGTGGAAGAAGTTCTCTCAGATGTGATAAGATGAAGGACCAAGGAGAATGAATGAAAACTACTATCCCTAGACTTTGCCATTTTACAATATTCACTTTAAAATATATTTACAGTTCACAGTTCAGAAATCTGAGGAGCAGGAACAAAGACAATAGTTGAGTCAGTAACCTCATCAGCTACTTTTACCTAAGCTCCCTCTGGTCATCACTCAGAACTCACAGCATCTCTGCATAACTATATGGAGTACAGGATTGATACCCAAGTTAATTTTGTCACCAATACCAGTAGAGCAACAGGACTCCACTGGTACAGAGCTAGGTCCAACCTGAGCAGCCTTGCTGAGAGCCTGGATTTGTCTTTGTGACACTGTTATGTCAACAGAATAGCATCATGAAGCACTGTACTGGGGACATACCCATCTCTGAGGAGCAACCTAAGCAATCCTTGCACTATCCTCCACTGTGCATGGAAACTCTCCTTCAGTTTGTAAGGATCTGGAAGGAGTAACTTGCTAGTTAAACTTTCCAGAGCTGGTCATGCTGACATGGGCCAGAAGAATAATCTTCTTGACCTCTTCCTTCTCCATCACTATACAGGTATTTGTGCATACCAGACGGATAGATTGCAAGCAGGTCACCTTCTGCTGAGGCTCCAGCTCTTATCCAAAACCACACATCACAAATGCACCAGTGAGTTCAAGGACAATGCAAGGTATATTACTGGGCTGTAATAGGAGGGATATTATCCTCTTATTTCTACCCGGCCTTTCCATTATTTTATTACTAAGCAATTCAGGGTTGCTGGGAACATTTTCTGAGTACCACTGCTACACTAAGAGCAAAAATTATTAACAGTAAAGGATCCATTACCTCTTTATGAGCTTCACTGGAGATTTTATTGGTGTAGCGCAGAACTTCCAACTCCATGTCTGTCTTAATCACACGACTTAGAGAAAAGTACAACAGATATCAGGTTAGGTTGCAACTTCACAGCTTAAGAATATGAAATAAAAAAACCTGAAAATAATACGCATCACCTGTGGTAAAATTAGATCAAGTACACCTCAAGAGAGAAGAGCTATTACAGTATTCATGACAGCAAAGTTTTGTTGGCATTGATTCACGATTAGCAAAACAATCTTACAAAGCGAAGTCACAAGCATTTCAAACATCAGCCTGCATTCTTTTGATACTAATAAACAGATGGTCCAACCAACATTTTTTCAATTCATTCTACAATGCATTAGGAACAAAAGCAATGTATTTCTGCATTTGTCATGGTTCAAACACTACTTCAAATGGAACATTTCTACAAGCATACTTTATTTACTTTTTAAACGCAATTTGAAACGAGTTTACATAATAAAATTCCCAGAGCTCCAGAACTTCTGTTCAGCACGATCCCAACTCCCACCTATTTGCAATACCTCAGAAGGCAGGGGGCAGGGAAGTGTGAAGAAATGCTATTTCTGGTTGGTATTAAAAAACTCAAAACATGACATTCAGAAACCACAGCAGCAGTAATTACGGCCACAATGTCCATTCTCTTTCAAATGCTTCTTGAGAAAAAATACCAAACCAGACAAACCCCCCAAAATCCCATCCGGTTCTTCATGCCTTACGAGATACTGAATTTATGTCTATTTATGGGCCTTGATACTCTGTTCTGAACTAATCTCAAAAATTTACCATTAAACTCTTATCTACTTACACTGCTTTCTATTATGTATTTCAAATAAAAGCATCTATTTAGTGTGACATAAACAGGGAAGCAGAGATAATTCCACACCTTCTATTAGAAATCACCTGCTCTTTCCACTGCAACACATACTGATTTCTTAATATTTCTCACGCCCATCTCAAAGGCAGCCGTGAAGTACATACTTACTGTTTACAAAGAAATCTACATCTACTGAATTGCATGAAAATATTCAAATTGTATTTTCCAGCTCCACTCCAGTGCTTGCAGCAGTTACAAAGTACCATAACTGTTATATTTTGAAACTGCCACCAAGACACCCCTTATTTATTATAACATGCTCCTACTCACCCTGCTGTATAAAACTATTTACTGTATTTCTGCCTCTGTAGTTTTTTTTAATGAGTCCAGAAACAGGTTTCTCAGCCATCAGTGCCTCTGATGTGCGATAAGAGCATTTCCCACAGACAGCAATTGCATTGCTATGCAGCACAGCCACTCCTTTCAAACACAACTTTTCTGGCAAGAGTAAAGGTACCTTTGTAAAAATGCTGACATCAGTCAAAATGCTCTTACAAACAGGAACACAGTAGACAGGAATGGATTGACATTCTTAGTCAATTGGAATATGACACAAAATAATTATTATGCACATTGAGAATGAGAAGAACAAGCCTTTAAAATGCACACTGAGGTGAAAAAATTACACTGGGATGGTATAATCTGCTCACCATGGGTGAGGAAACAAACTTCTGCTTCTGCCTTTCAGTCAAGACATAAAGAACAGTAGCTCAAATATATTTGTGTTAGAACGAGGTAGCAAAGGCTTATAGATTTTATTTTTTAATCCTGTTCTTCAGAAGACTGCATGTACTAGCAGGATAATTTAATGCTTGTTTGATATACCTTTATATTACTTTCACTATACAGTCATACCTCTGATTTGCAAGTGCCTGAAAAATAGTTTGCGTCATAATTTAGATGTCTAGTCTCTTTATTGGGATCTGCTGGTAATACAAGTTAGTAACTACTCAAAAGCAAGTGCAAACAGTATTAGAACCTACTTTACTTGACTAGGTATAAGGCTTCAGGGTCAAGGTATTTATTTTAGATCATAACTTCTCAGGTATCTTTTTGCATATACAAATTCATGCTCAGCTTCAGACAGACTTTTTATGCATCACCTTCCTTTACACAAGGTCAAGCACTGAAACATTTTACAGAAAATGTTTAGTCATTCTGAGACCAACAAAAAACACTACCCAACTGTTAGTTGAAAGGGAGGGAGGACGTACAACTGTGCAGGGAACATAATCAGCTTCACCCTCCACTAAATACCAGAGAGAAAAAAACACTGGGCTTCTAAGATGTCTGCAGTGGTACTGCTGATGGAGTTCCCACCAGCATATTTGGGTTGCAGAAGGGCAAGCGTTTCATCACCTTCTCACTGTTTTGATGGCATAAGAAGCAACACTCTCCCAAGCCAGGTTTAAAGCTTTGCTAGTCAAGTACTGTGGTTAGGACTGTAGGGCAATCTTACGGGTGATGAGTGGTCCACAGTTCTCATTATCTTTTCCCCCCACTTTCAAGATAAGGCTAAGAAGAAAGTCCCACCTTTGTTCATTAATGTGAACATCAACATTTCATTAAAAACAGCTCTTGGACCAGTTACACACTCTACATACATTCATTAATATTTTAATGGGAACACATAATTTCCAGGCTCCAGCTAATGCAATTGCAAAAATGTACAGATTCAGCATGCAATGCAGTTCTCAGATTAACAGGCAAGCCACTCAATGTAATCAAGTTAAAATAGAAGCACAAGTTTCCTGCTGTCAGGATTGTCCTATAACTTTTAACTCTTTTTTTTTTCCTTTCCATTTTACCAGTCCAAAAACATTTCTTCTTCCTCACTCTCCTCTTTTAATACAACTTTGTGCTTTTATTTGCATTTGCCATATGAGCAGGTGGTCTTTTCATGCACGTCAGTCATTGAACAGGAGAGAGAAGTTTTAATACAAACAAGTATCATTTCAGTCCTGAAATTAAGTTTGGGCATTTTAAGTGGCTGGATACCAAATTTCATGCACAACCTATTTTCCATTAATCAAGTGGTCAAGAGCATACAGAATTCGAGGCAATTATGAGGCTGAAATTTGCATAACTCAACCACATTTTCCTAAACCAGTGCTTTCCTCAAAGATACACAAATGTTTGTTTCTCTATGTGCATTCACCACTCCTGATCATGCTGTCAGGAGTATTTGTTCCCAGTGATCATGTCAGTGTTTATCAGTTGTCTTGCTTTGTTGTTTTTAGTACATGCGTACAACCTTAATGGCTGCTTTCTGTGACATGTGTGGAAAACATATGGGTACATCCACTCCTCCTTGTCCTTCTGGAAACACTACATTTACAGACACCTAGTATGTATAGATGCTGCCCACATAGGCAGACTCTGCAGTCCTGCCTTGTCTTCACCTTTTTTCACCTCTGCTGTTACCTTTCCACATTTTGTTTATAGAAATTTCTCTACCATAGTTGGTATATTTATGCTTTTCTGCAAGCTTTTGCACAAAAACTTGCTAACTGAATTTACATCAAAGCCAGTAAACCTAGTAAATGCATGGATGCAAAAGACAAGCATTACAGTACAATTCTGAAAGACAGTTGCATGAACACCAAACACAGGAGTTCATCTTGAAACAGTTCAAAATGATGTTAAGAGGTTTACATCATAAATAAAAAACCTTTGAAAACACAAAAAGCATATGCCCAGCTTTAAGACATTAACATACAGATCACTTGCTCAAAGAAACTATTATAGCTTTCCATCAAAGTAATGCAAAGTACAGAATATATTAAATCTTCCACACATAAATATCAGGTCCCATTTTCATTTCGGTTACAGGAAAATACTACATATAAAAGCACAAAACAAGCTGTACATTGCTAAATGTTTACCTTCTAGCACCACCACAATTATGCCAGACAGACATTGGTATACTAAAGTAACAAAAGGCCGTTTTACTAAGTGCTGGTGTAGAAAAAATTCCTTCTTATTACTAGGGAGATAGTTCGGACAAGTTTGGAGTTTGTCTTCTGTTAGATAACATTTTCTTATCAAAACAGTGAAATCAGTACTTAGCATATATATTCAGTATCAAATTTGAAGTTAGCCCTGAAATTTAAAATGAAAGTGTTTAAATGTGTTTGAAAACACCTTCATGCAATTAAAAAAAAAAAAAAAGTTTAAAAATCCATCTGCAAACTGCTGAAATCCAGTCTAAGGTCAAATTCTTTTATGTTTTATCCTTAAGTTTCAAAGAAAGTCAGAAAATCCTGAGATCTTGAAAAAGGATGAGTAAACAAGGGATGCAACAGATCCTTAGTCACAAACGCTTTGCCCTTTGTCAGTATTGAGCCATTTTTTCAGCATTTTACTAGAAGACTGTATAGTACTAGAGTTGCTTTTTGTAGCTCACAGTTCTCCTCGGCTGGTTCAGAAAGCTCAGCCATTTCATCTCTTGCTGGCAGTTTTGACAGCATGGTATATAGATCTGGGGGTTTCTGACAAGTACCATATAAAACAGAATATTTCAGAGCTTGCTGAATTTGAAATTATAATCATCCATGCAAACATACGATTCAAATTAAGCAATTTCCTACCTTAGAATATACCCTGCAAAAATTCACCTTCCTAAACAAAAAATATTCTTAATTCTAAAAATATTATTGCTTTCCAAAGAAAGTTTCTTGGGCAATAGCTTGACATTCCAAGGAAATTTCTACTTCAGTAGTTTTAACACACATCGCCTGCCATTCACGTATTGATTTCACCAGACACTTAAATAATAACAACGGTCTTTAACATACTTCTTACTTAAAATGAAAGTCACCAAACTCAATAAAACCTTTCAAAACACTTTTGAATGCAAATATGAACTTTGGCTTCACTTAGAATTCCCTTTTTTTGAAAGCCAGGTGGAGGAAAGGCACATACCAAGTATCTCCCATCTCCCCTGGCCCTGTTGAGTTCACAGGGAGACAAGATCAGAATTCTGGGCTGGCACTCACAATTCACAGAAGAGGTTCTCTCTACACCAAAATGATCAGCTCCGAGTGCTGCCTTTCTACTGCCTCAATGCTCCCTCTATCTCAGTACAACCTCAGGTCACAGACCTCATGTTTGTCCATCCCTGAGCTTCCTGAAAAATATTTAACCCCCATCAACCCAAATCACAGAGGAGAAAAGCTTATCAGGTGACACCTTGGTAAGGTGGATGGAATCAGAATGAAGGCTAACTTGGGAACAAGCTTGTAGCCCTAATCCAAAGACTTCTGCAGCTAAAACTGTTTCTCTCCCTGTAGTGCTGCTCTACCTACAGATCAAAGCTAGGAAGTTATACCAGGCCTCTCTTCAGGTCCCCTTTCTTGCCCCTTGTCTTTCTCTTCTAACAAGAGTACAAAAACGTGGACAAACAAGAGGAGCACAAAAATTACACTGTCAGATTAAAGACGTAGCTCCCTCCTCCACTCTACAAATGGCTTGTCAGGTCACTCAGAGAACCCTCCTCTGGCTGCTGGGCACATAATAATGAAGTGTTAGAGGCTGAAAGTTCCCAATGTCTTAACAGAAAAAAACCCACGCCCAATGCAAACCAACTTGAACTCAGCAGCAGCCACCTCTGCAGGAAAAATAAGACTTCATGAAGAACTACTAACTTCACTTACCCTTTCTATTATTTTTGTAAGCAATGTAACACAGCATCAGGTGTCTCAGAGCATGTGTTAACATTTCTCGATTTTCCCTATAAATATCTGTAAAGACAGGAGCTTGACTAATTAAACACTAAGGATATTTCTAAAAGAAAACAGGTTTTGCTAAGCTGCTTCTTCACCACGTTTTCCTAATCGTGTTTAATTTGTACATCCCTACACATCAATTTCTGAACTCATGTTCTGCCTACATTACTCAGGACTCAGCACCTCCAAGGCTGACCAACTCAAAATCAGAAATCAATTCTGTAAGGCATCTTCTTTGTTTTGGAAAAGGAAGGGTCCAAACTCTAGAAGGACAGAATAGGCAATATTTAAAAATTGGAACCCTAAGCAATTTTCTGTGTTACAAACCACCCACATTCCCCCTTGCAGTCATCAGCAGGATTTGCAAGCCATGAGTCTCACTACCATAAATCTCCAGGTCCACCTGTGACTCAGTGTCAAAAAAACATCTAAGCAAGTTTCCCTGCTTCCCTTTTAAAACTTTTTTGTGTCATGCCAAGGAATGAAAAATGGCTGTAACAACAGAAATGTGACCTATTAAAATTCTACACATTCTAATATTGCATCGAGGTTCAAAAAGCATCTCCCCAGCTTCCTAGCTGGCAACTAGATATAGATGAAGAGAGCAGAAGACTCTTCTCAGCACATGTGCTAATAATAAACCTTAGTAGCATATAATACAATCAGCTACATCAGTGGTAATCAGAGTGTGCACTTCCCTGTTTGCATTTTAAGATTCTGAGCTTATCTGTCTTAACTAAGGATTTGCTTCCTCATTTCTACATTAATACACTCAAAAAGCTTAGGTAAAAACCTAATTTATTAACAAAAATCCACTATGTTGTTTCTTCAGTTGATTTCCTAAATGGAAAACTAGAAAGCCCTAGTTATGGAGCAATCCTGAGGACAAAGTTAGCAATGCTGACCAAAAGAGGAAAACTGGTAAAGTGCAGTAGCTTTGCAAGCTGCTAATACACTTAGTCACACTCTCTAATTTTGTCTATTCTAGATAGGCTACAGCAGAATTCCCCTAGAATTATAAAGTACAGTTACATGAATAATAATTCAACTAAATTAATGTTAAAATAAATCCTAGAGAAGTAATAACACCTTATTAAATATTACCTGTTCAGACAGTTTTCATCTACCTTTGATTTTCATTGCTATATGAATTATCCTCATTTCTTTTCCTATTCATACAAATTCACATTTACACAAATGTGACTTAACTCCAGACACATTGTATTAAAACGTACATCCATACACAAGGCTTAAGAAATGTTAAATAAATTCTTGGCTTTTCAATGTTGTTACCCAGCCTTGGTTTTAATTTTGTACAATATTTCCACCCCACAACACGAAATCAGCCTAAAATTAAAACTCATATAGTAAACTAGGAGGCTTCTGCTGAGGGAGTCTCTCTGAAGCAATGGTACAGAATAGAAGCATGGTCAACAGCACTCAAAGATTTTATGCTACTCACCATTCTGCAATTTCAGGATGAAGGATTTTGTTGTTCACATTAAATCTACAGAAAAAAAAAAACAAAAACAAATGTTAAAAAACAGTCAAGCACACAACAGCAGAGACCACATATTTACTTTTTTTATTATTGTGTCTTCTCTGAGGATGTGAAAACCTGCAAAGGCAAACATTGTATTAGAATTCAGTATAGATTGTTCAATACATATTTAAAAAAATTCTTTTCTCAAAGATAAAATGTTACATTATCAGTTCAGTGCTATGACTGTGGATTGGACCAGATCAACCTCCAGAAGTCCCTTCCAGCCAAAATTATTCAGTGATTTTAACTTTGGTCCTTACCACCTTTCAATAAAACTAAACAAAGTGAATTGTTAATTTCATCCTTTGTTTTATACCTTCTGATTTTTGTGTGCACAGAACATGGCATGTGATAAACAAGCTTGCTCAGAGAACCGTGAAAAGGAAAACAGCCTCTCCTTGTCTCTTCCAGCCTAGAGAAGAGGCAAAGCAAAAGCTTCCATCTCACCTTGGCCTCAAACTCTCAACTATTTTTCTGTTTACTTTCTACATCAGCAATTCATGTATTCTTGGAACTATTTTGAGGCTCTCTAAACAATAACATTACTCAGCTTCTTACTCTGTTGGCCACTGTAATTAAGTGGAACATAAATGGATTTTCAAGCATTGTTCAAGGGGGTTTTTTTGCTTACAATTTAAATGCCTAAGGAATGTTCTGCATCAAAGATATTCTTGTCTGACTCAGGATTGTTGGCTCTTCAGTTAGGGCATTTAAAAGAATTAAAATTCTCCAAGGCTCCCAACAGATCTTCAGAAGAATGTTGTATGGCAACAATTCATTTTCCCACATTTTTGAAGGAAAAATTAAATCTATTCCAGGTTATTAACCATTCTTTATACCTCAGAAGGGACGAAGTAAAGCACAAACCCAATTAAAATAATTATTTGGAAGTCACTTCTGATTGTACCAGGGCCTTCTTGCATCCTCAGCAGAAAAACCACACCTATGCGTCTCTTCTTCAGGAACATACGCTCATAAACTTAAAATCCTAACAAGGTGAAGGTTAATAGCTTTGTGTTCCTACTCCAAGACAGACAATAACAACTTATCACAATATTCAACAAGGACAGCTTCATGGTATTCAGTATTATGGGTATTAATTAGAAGCCACAGGAAAGCTACAGGTCACAGAATACTGCATCATTATAGGATAAAGTTGATACCTGGAAACAAGAAAGTCTTGTAAAACCAGAGAAAAAGGGCACTTTTTCAATTTAATGATCACCATCCCAACAACTATTACCTACGCAGGCCAATGAAGACATAATTCTGGAATGGAAGACACAGTTAAGCACAAAGTTATACAGAAGAAAATACATGAATTATATAGGAAAATCAGTCTAAAAAAATTCTAAAAAGCCAAGAGCCTAAGCTCCCTGTTTGGCTGGAAAGCATACAAACTGACACCACCACAGAAAACCAAGACACAGAAGAATTAAGCTGCAGCCGTAACAACCGATACAAGGACTTTCAATAATTGTCATCAGTAGGTCAGACAGAAAACAGATCAATGAAAGCAAGTGTAAGGAGACACTGCAGCACTGCAGAAAGCCCCAATACTAGCTCTACACAAGTAAGAGAAGTATGAACTATGGTTATCATGAAGTAACAAAAGAAAATAAAGGGCAAGGAAAGGCAGATACAGAACGCAGCTGACTTAGACTGAAAATCCACACCTCTTCTGTCAAGAACCTGACATGGACACTTTGACCACAGCACAAATGCATGAAACCAAAAGCAAATCAAACAAGCCAAACAGTAAAATTATGACCCTCACAAGAGTGCATCTCATCTCAGCATCTATCTATTAAAAAAAAAAAAAAGGGGGGGGGGGGCAGGGGGAGAATTGTACACCAGCATAGCCTTATAATAGTTCAAATAAGGCCCTTTTAGAAAAGATATTTCAGTTGAACAATGAACCATCTCTGTTGCAGATCCTGTTTTTTACCTATCCCAGCCCAAAAGGCTCTGCTTGAACTGTCTTTGTGCTGCCAGAAATGAAAGTTTTACTTACTGCCTGGGACCACCTACTATGTGGCAGCTCCTTAAGATTATAGTTGCTGTCAACTGGGAAAACTCATTGAGTGCACAGAAAGGCAGTAGGATTAAAACAAGGGGGTTCAGGGGGGATGGAGAAAAGGCAGGCAGTCATCAGCAGAATGGCAGTTTTCTCTCTCACCTGAAAGACAGACTTTCTGATATAATGTCAGGTATAAAACAAGATCTGAGACCTCCAGGACACAGCATCAATTCAGATTTGGAAAAGAATCCAATCTATTGTACATAGCTTTTTCAAGGAAGCCAAAAATTAAGGATTGAACTGTCTCAACTCTGCTTAGCTCATGACAGCTGTGGGTCCTGTGTGAGTGGCCACAAGGTCACCTGTTTACGATTGCTAGACTTCTAAAGCTAATGACTCAAATTATGCTTCACTTTAGTTAGCAACAAGGCAGCTAAACAAACCACATCCTAAAAGTTACTGGTTAGATAACAAGCTCAAGGGTAAGAGCTTGTCATCACTAACAGGAGAACATAAAATGTTCAAAACAAATAATTCACATAATTCATCCACAAAGTCCTACATAAAATAACCCTACCTTGTCCATCCAGCAAAGTTTTTAATCTGCTAGATAATGAACAACTTACTCTTAAAAAACATGTACTGCCCTAATGCTAAGAGGATCATGTAGAGCAATCCAATTCTACATTTTCCTGCAATTTGCAAATTGACAATACTTAGATGATGAGATATGTGGTCTCAAGGAAGAAAACAAATTGATATTTTGCTACAGTTGCAATCTGTAGTGTGTTAATGCTCCCATTTAATCAACACAGAGCTAAGAAATGCTACACTGAAAGGCATATCCAAGTTGATTTCATACTCAGTTGTCCTTTAACATGCAAGACAATCTCATTACTAAAAAAAAAAGCTAGAAATCTACACCTCCTATGTAATAACACTGTATAATGAGACCTTTTTTTATCATTTTAACAACTACACTTCGTGTGTAAATGGTGATAAAGATCTAAAACATATACATACACAATGTTAGATTTTTTTACTCTTCAACGTGGCCTTTCCCCTAACAATAGACTTCACTGCACAATAGGGAAGAGGCCATTTAGATGGTCTTCACTGTCATACCCAATAAGTGCAGTTCTGAGGCAAAGGAATTAACTGAAAAACTTCAAACATTAAGTACCATTGCTTAAACTGTCTATCGTTTACACCAATCAATGTAAATCTGAGGATGAAAAAAGCCCCCAACACAGCCAGCAAAGGTTTATTCAACACTGTTTTAAAATACATGGCATATTACTGTTTATCCATACCAGTTCAAAATCAATTTTCTATATGGTGAATCACACCATCTCAAATCATTTTTACAAGTGCTACATAACCACTACATTATTATATTTAAAAATTCCTGCACATTTTCCAGTCTGGGGATAAAAAAAACAACCAAAAATGAAACTAGCCTTTATTAGCACACAGAAATACATATTTCTAGAAAACAATGCATTAGAACTACTTCAGAAATCTGCCTTCTACACTTAAGCTATCTGAAGCAGGCGAGAGTAAGTCATTTCTGTAGGATTCATAACAGCTGTAAACAAAGCTGACTTGAGGGGAGCTACCAGGAACAACATATGTAAATGGTCCGGGTCTCCTAAGTCCCTGTCCCAAACTGTTCCATCTGCTGAACCACGGTACTACCCACCGCTGAGCACGGAGACTTCCCAAGTACAGCCGTTCTCCATTTTTACAGATTGCAGCAACATACAAGCTTTTTTAGTACAACATACTTTGCTGTTTGAGAGAGCTACACATAAACTAATGGAAACTATGGTATGATTCACCATTATGGGCTCTATTACAGCATAAAATCAAGTTTGATCATTGCTAGCAGGGCAAAAATAACTCAGGGGTCATCTTCAGAGTGATCCTAGAAATAACCAATGACCACAGGAGTCATTTTGTCTCAAATGACTATTTATTACAGTGGAAAAATTAATCAAATAGTTTAGGTAATTATGTTCCAGAAGAAGTTCAAAAGGTTCAAAAAGTAAGGCAGGGAAACAACATCATTAGGGCAAGAAAAAGGCAGCTTCTGACAGGAGCAGATGAACAGCTGCCAAGGAGAGCAAGATTCAGCTTTTTCAGGAAATAATACATTATTTCTACTATTATCCACCACCAAGGGGGAAAAAAAAAAAACCAACTCAAAAAAAATTCACCAGGGCACAGCCAGTGTAGGAGAAAAAAGACGAATGGGAGCAGGAGGAACACAAAAGGTCCCTAGCAAGCAAATACATCTTGGCCAGGTAGCCAGAAAATGGAAACAAACAAGAACCCAAGAATAAAATACAGCACCATAGCTAGGGCAGTGCCCAGCCGAGCAGAGGGCAGAGGAGACGGGCAACAAGGCACAATCACAGGCAGACGGAGGGGACGGCAGTTTCAAGGAACACGTTGCTTGGTACAAACTCCATGGTTTTAGTCTTCTCAGAAGAAATGAATACATCTGAAATAGATGCATTTCTATAAAGAAAGCGTTTGATACAGGAGAGGTGGAGAAGCAGGAAAGCGGGAATGCTGAAATTGGTTTGGGTCCGTGTTGAAAACAAACACAAAATGGACTGATTTATATGCAGTTATAAAAACCAGAGGAGAGCAGAGTTTAAAAGGAAGCTCCCCCGCTCCTCTGCACCCTCCATTAGCACCGTTCACTCTCCGCATGCCTACTGCTGGCACGCGGACCGAGCACGCTCTCATGGCAGACATGACAGCCCCAGAGAAGACAGAAACAGAAGTTCAGGAGATCCAGGGAAGGCCGATGTAACAAGTGGTTTGAGGTCACAGTATCTGGCAGACGAGGGGGGAATGATCCTTCAGCACATCCAACAACAAAATCAAGGCTTACTCTTCTGTACCATGAGCACAGGAAGGGAAGACACCAACCAGGTCTGTCAAAGACAGCAAAATGAACAACCTGGTGCCTAGGGGTGGACACGGATGAGCGTATCCCAGGTCTCAAAAGAGAAGTATCTGCTGAACAGCTGGAAATCACCTCCTAAAGAATAGAGAAGCACTCCTCCCAGAGAATGCCGACAGCATATTTACCACAAACCTGGAAGCCAGTGATAAAATATCATTAATCCTTTTAAGTGTTGCAGGAGACATGCTATTAAAATCCCAAATCAAGTGCTAAATAGAGTGGCTTCCTACCTTAATGTTGACTAGCAATGCATTACTAATTAAACTCTAGTGTTCAGTGTAATTTAGGGGGGAAAGGGCCTTTTGGTACTTCAAACAGACCTTCATATATCATTCCCATAACTAATTAGTGCTGCAGTTAATAACTGTGTATATTCCATGTGGAGGTGTCTCAGGTAAAATTGGAGATATTGCTCCACACAGATTTTGGAGTCCACCTGTACCTGGAGAGCGTAAGATAACTGAGTATCTACTTGGCCAAAGCAACAGAACATAATACTGCTGTAACAGCAGAGAAGACACCACATATTCATTAAAGCCGGCTTGCTTATATTCTGAAATAGTTTATATTTAACTCACTGGGCAGCAAAAGTTGTCTAAATGTCTGCCACCTTGGTCCCCAATATCCCTGACAGAATCATTAAGTTTCCATTTAGGTTGTAGAAGACAGAACAAAGTAATTATGGAATCAGATTCCAGATTTCAGTTCACAGGACACAGAGAAGAGATGATCCCAGCAGCAAGCATGCTCTCGGACTACACAAATGAGTGCCCAGACTTGCAGCAAATTCTGTGCATTACAATCATCACTGCATAATTAATATGCCGTTGACAGAGGTGGATGGAGAAAAATACAGTGCGGTGATGGGGAGTCAAAGATCATTTGAAAAAAAAGGCCATCTACTCAACATCTCAGCATGAGCATTTATTTTAACATGCTTTTTAATGGGAGGCTTCCTTTCTTTTTTGCCATACATTTGAGCTAAAATGGAAAATTATCTCATTTTTGGTTATCATAACAGAATAGATACTTGCATTTCATTCAAAATTGAGGCCATCATCCTCACATCCCTGTGATGTATTTTCATTTACAGCCTTTTTAAGATACTGCACGCAGGAGGACATTTTCACCCCAATAGTAGCCAAACTTCATAAAAAGAAAACATCATGGGACACTAAAAGATCACATCTAGGCAGAAAGGTGATGTTTCATTTTTCACCTGTAATGCAACATCTTTTCAGAAGGTTGTGCATACCAGAATCCCTAATAGAATACTGTACAAGGAAGTCACTAAAAGAAAAACGCTACACTTAAAGATTCATTTTCCTGAAATCTGAAATCCAAATATTCCAATCCCAAAAGTGAAAATGGAGGTAAGAGGATGGGTCTGTTTGGTTTTAGATACTTAAAGCAAACACAGACAAAGAAAAACATTGGATGACTTAGATGCAAAAGAGATTTCAAAAAGAAACGGCTGTATTTCATGTCATTAGAAACATGTCAAACATCTTATTACATCTTATTTCCAAATAAATACCGATATATATGATTTGACATTCAACATCCTGTCATTAGGAAAAAACAACATTTAATGTGAAATATACAATTAATTCAACATAACCATGCAATAATTAATATATGAAAAAACCTTGTCACTTACTGGCTGATTCCCTCAAATGAAGCTTCTTTGGAGACGTTTCCGCTATCGGTATTAACACCGCGCTGGGAAGAGAAAGATTAAAAGGACCATGATTCTGAGCCAAACACAAGTATTTGAAAATTTAAATCACAGGGAGAACCTAACTGCAGTAAGTCTTTAGGAAAACTTATACATAAGTTTACTTGAATCACTATAAATAAAAAAACCCAGACTGTTCAAATGGAGACCAATATAAAAAATTATTTGTTTCATAAGAGACCAGCGTAGAGCTCAGCTTAGGATGTGCTGCTTAGAAAAATGGCAAGCTTTGATTCTAACTCCCTTACGTCTTGAGAGGAAGCTAGGAGACCTCTATAATAAGAAAGGGCAAGGGAATAACAAATGGGCAAGGTTTATTCTAAAGTAATTTCTTTTTAAAATAAATTCTTACACACTGCTTTGTCAATGCTTACTATTTAAATTTGCATGCTGCTCCCCTACAGCTTTCCATTCAAGCAAGCAGCATAAGCAAGAGTATTTTGGCTGCTATGCTGCAGATGAACGCTTCTGACATGTCCCTGGGAAACCCTGTGGAGCAGTGTTACAATCCTGTGTCTTGAATGAGACTGCAGGGGGAGAGAACCAAGCGTCCATTCAGCCCGCAGAAAAAGAAGTGCTCTTTCCTTCTTTGTATACTTCTTCATGGCAGTGGGAGGAATATGAAAGCATCATAGCCAGGAATTAGGTGAAAATTCTCAATTACAACAGGATGCTCAAAAGAGCGACAACTAATCAACAACTTGATGGGCAGAAATGAATGGTAAGAAGCACAAGACAGTCAAATATTCCCTTTCCCACTCATTTCTCTTAACAAACATGAAAAAAGCTACAGGGTCATCTTTATACGTGTGTGTGTATGTATATACAAATATAAGGGCAAGAAAGACTGAAAACTATTTAGGGCCTCTGTTCTTAATGGATAAAGAAATCACATCTCATGCTATGTGACTGCTTAAGGAGGGATTTTCTGTAAGACTTCTGCCTGGCAGGTATCATGGGAAAACAAGAAATCCAGGAGCTGCCACTGCATTTGCTGTAAGGGAAAGCCCAGAGTCAGAAAATCATTTCTTATATAGATTAGAGACAAGAAATCAGATACTCTTGATACTCAAGATACTCTTGAGGTTTACAAAACATCTGTCAAGGAAAGAAGCTGGGGGAGAGGTGATGGGAAGGAAACTTGCAGGCTTTATATCCATTCATTCATCCTTCTTCCAGAGAAATATGCAAGCACCATTCAAAATACTTGGCAGACGTGATATCACTCCCTTGTCCCAGAAGTTGTCTTACCAACCTTCCCAATGCAGAAAAAGTATTCCCTGGATCCTTGTCAGATTCCCCCAGAAAGGCCCAAACATGCTCATGACATGACCAGAGCAGTAGAAGAGAAAAATGGAGTTTGGCGTCATTGCACATAGGCTGGAGGATAGCGTGGTGACATTATAGTCTTGTCCTGTTTTACCAGCAAACATATAAAGCTTTTGGCAGAGAGAATATAGACTGGAAGGCCAGAGGTTACAAATCTTGAGATCATCAAGAAGCCAGAAGACTAGATGACTATACACGGGTAGCTTCAAATTTGGCAAAGATGACGAGGAAAAAATAGGAAATGACAGTGCAAAGAAATACCAAATGAACTGATCTCCTTATTGAAGAAAATGGGTAGTTATTCTTTAGAATAAGACGACTCACCAAAGTAAGAAGCACAGCAGGTTTCTTCAAAGCCAAGACACTGGATATCTAAAAAGAAGTTTTAGATTGCTATTATTACCCTTTTTGGATTTCTTACATCACACTGATATCACTGTCATCAACATTTGCCGTAGACAAAGTAAATAAGCTGCGAAGACAAAAAATGGTCCCCTGATATCTTTCATATATTGTAGTATCACCTGACACTTGCAGCAAGTCAGTAGATCACAAAATATTTAGACAGAAACACAGTGGTTAAGTTGGTGGTATCCTTCAAAGACATAAAAACCAACTATAACTTAATATTAAGTCTACTGGTGTCATTTGGAAGACGGGGAAATACAAGCCAAAAGCTGTAATGTCACACAGAAATAAGGAAAATCAGGGTACTCTGTATCCCCAACACACTACTGAATATAAACACAGATGCATTAATATTACTGTTACTATGTGCTAAATACTTAGTAATGAACATTTACTGTTATTCTCACCGGGTCATCTTTTAATGAGCAATACTTCTATTAGGCTCCTTCAGTATCTTTCAAACATTTACAAATCATGTGTTTGTTGTTCATGAGAACAAAATCATTGGACTTGTAGAGAACTGGGCTTTCAGAGCAGCTGCAGAAAGGTGGGCACTGAATTACAAGTTCTTTGAGGCAAAGAACATATGATGTAATTCCACGGAGCACAGTTCTATCAACTTTAAACCAGCTTAATAGCACACTAATAATATTAACAAAAGAAAGCATCTATCAGTGAGGTATAAAAATACCAATTCCACATTTTTTTCTCTTCATGAAATATCAGGATTACACACTCACACAGGTTGGTCATTTGTTGGCGTGAAACTGTCCTGTAAATAAGGCCCCTAGTGTCATGACAGTGGAAAACCAATTCCTTGGCAAACCAGGAAAAAGTTACAGACAGAACCTTTGAAAGCTGAACAGTTTTGTTGCAAGCTTCAACAGCCACTACCTTCAGCCCATGTAGTCCAGGTGGGAAATAGCCTTTATGTTGGGACAATTTACTGACCCACATAAAGAGCAATTTTTGCCATCAATGAGTTTTTGTAAGCAGTAAGGAAGCAGAGAACAGAACTGTAATAAAGGCATTTGCTGATGGAAAGTGACCCAAAACAACTAAGGTGACCTAAAATAAATGTGATCTTTAAAAATAAAACATGTATTTTCCACTTGCAATTTTCACCATCTGACAGATGAGAGTTGGAGTGCCTGCACTCTACATGACTCCAACTCACATACATCAAAAAGCAACCTCTCCACAGCTTCCTCCACCTTCAGCTACTGAAATACAGCATCAAACTTCACTTCATTGCTGTACTCATTATCAAAATGAAATTAAACATCCCCACAGCTGATGAGGGCAAAATTTTTGGTCTAGTGAGTCAGAGTTAGTGCTCTGCAGAGACAGAAGTATTAGAGTATTCCTTTTCAAGCTGGTCTCCATGAAAATCACGAACAGAGTTTGGCAGCAATACAGCCCTCACCCTGCTGAGCCTTCCTACCAAAGACAAGACAACTGGCCAGGTACATAAGTATACAAACATCTGCTCAGAAATGAAATGAAATGAGAAACCTGACTAAGCAAGACACACTTGCATTTAAAAATATGAATATATTTGCTTATTCAAACATTAGAATGATTCAACATAAACTAAGAGCAAGGCAGGCAGCTCTTTGGAGGCAGCTCTTTGGAGACATAAAATAAATGCAGACTCCCAAGTCAGAGCTAGGACATGCAACCTCCCTGACAGCAATCTCCTCAAATCTCCAAGGCATTGCAAAAAATGTATTTAGCAACATATTTCTGTTGGATAAAGACACAGACCGACAGGTCTCGTGATGCACAGAATATGTTTATGGCACTGTCTTTGGATTAAGACCTTAGTGTTCAGCTCAAAAAGCAGCCTTTAAAAAAAAATTACAAGTGCTTTGTAAGAATGAAGGACACTTTTCAGTAACTGAGGGCAAAAAAATGTGCCACCGAGTCAAGAGATATCCAGTAAGCAGAGGACTGAAATTAAGTAAAATGACTGTCACATATTGTTTTTGTATTCACAGAAAAATATTCAGAGACACAGACAACTCACCTCATTCACATAGTGGACTTCATCCACAGCGTATTTTTTCTTAAAGAATTCAGGGGGATGAATCCTTTAGAAAACAACAAAAGAAACATTTGGTTTTAGCTTTAGTGTTGTATTTAATAAGGCCATGGACAAAGAAACAATGTCCTCTACTGTCACAACAATAGGATCAGATACGATGAATGTTTTAATAATCTTATCCTTGACTCCATTTCTCAAAGTAGGAGATTATATAGAAAGATGCCACTGCTACAAAAATCAGCATGCTTTAATCCAGTCCATGCTTGGATTCTCCTCCTGAATTAAAGGGTTTTTTCCTCCCGATTCACTCTACACAAGACACTTTTGTTGAAGATTTTTGCCATGCCATTTGTGTACAACTTTCCAACTCATCAGATGCTGGAAGGATGTGGAATAGCAAAAGACCGGTTTGCTCTCCATTATATTCAAAGAATGAACAGAAGATTCATTTCCTACCCTGGCAACCCCTCTGATGGGTGCATGAAGTGGACTTAGAATGTCCATAGCATAGAAGGGCTATGAAGACATGGGCTCTGCCACCTCTATTCCTCAGGACAGCAGAGTTCCACTCCTCTAACCCAACAGGATGTGCAACTTTACATGCCCATGTCCAAAATGAAATCACTTCTGCTGCCTTCTCCCGCAAGTCTCCCAGAGACTTTTTTCTAAATGCAAGAAGAATGCGGGAGTCCTATGAAAGATATACTTGCAGTCAGTTGGGGCAGATGCTGGCATGGTTCAGCACTCCAGGGTTCCCCCACCAGCCCCAGTACCAGTGGCTGAACCACTGCTCATTCTTTTACTTTATGGTAGCAGCCAGTTATCATGAGACTTTAGTCTCCGATTACAACCTCTACCCTGCCCCCCCCCCCCTCCCCCCAAAAAAAAAATATAATCAATGTAATTCTGAAAATGTAATCTCGAAAGAAAAAAAAACAACCCACCCACCCAGCTTACATCCTTCCACAGAGTAAAGAAAACAGGAGAAAAAACATTTGGTCAGAAGAGGAGGAGTTTGGTGGATCCTGTGCATTTTGCTTCCTGAGAGACAGCAGGAGAGCAAGAGGTGTGCACGGGCCTGAACCTTCAGCTACAAGAGCACATGACCAATCAGGGACCAATCAAGGAAAGAATAAATTAGGCTGGAGACCAAAGAACATTTCTAACCCCTGCAGTGACGAACAGTAGAAGTGGTGGGACAAACAGCCCAGCATCTTTAGGACGTACTCCATAACAAAGGCCTGTGCCATAGCTGCCCACAGTATCAGGTGGTTAGAGCTCTGATTTACATCGTGTTTTCAATCTTGTGCACTCATTTTTCATTTTACATTCCTTTATGCTCCAAACGATACTGGGCTGAGACACAAATGACAACATGAAAACATTTATGGTGCTCTCAAGCAGTAGATCAGAGATTTTTTTTTTTTAAGTTTATTTATCTGTGAAACTACTACTCCAAAAGTAACACAAAAATATCTTCTTATATGTTCCCTTTTGCAATGGTCCTTTTGTGGACTCTTCCCATGGCTGTTGGAAATTTCGAAGAAATTATCATTTATCTTCTCTCCCTGGCTAATTTACATATAATTAAAAAAAATCACTATATCCTCTTATCTTTCTATACCCTGTATTCTATAGTTCCCTTACCTCCAACTTCTGCATACTCTGTTTCTCCTACAGGCACCTCCTTTTCCCTTCCTTCATTCCTCACACATGCAAGTACTTTAATATTCCAGAAGCATCACAACTTAGCACTTTCCATTTTTGTTCACTTTCACAGTTTCAACCAATTCATCTGGTACCAGAAGAATCCCAACTGTAAAACCAGCTAATTTATGGCCAATGGGAACTCATGCTAATAGATGCTCTTTAGAGCAACACCTCCAAAGCACCATTTACAATCAGCTGCATTGTCTGAATTCAAGAACTGTTTCTTGTAAAGTAAATATTTCTTAAAAGTATCCCCACAAATGTGCTGGATTTTATTCACTTCATTTAATGCAGTTGAAGTAAGAATAGGTCTCATTTTCCAACATGCCAGTAAGAAAACTTCTGTCTTTTCACAAACTGTTTTCAATTACTTTTTTGTTGTTGTTAGCTGCCTCCTCTAGTTGAGTGGTCTACAGCACAATTCTGCTTATTTAATTCTTTGGTTATGGTTAATATTAATCCATTATTGATTCCATTCCAGCTGTAATCCCTCCAACATCTTTTCTGAGGAACAAAAGTAGCTCATCATCCTTTCAAGGCTGAGGATTTTTCCTCTACTTTGAAAGAAAGAAAACAGCAGCTTCCCACAATCCTTTGTCCTCTCTCTCAGCTATTAAACTAGGTCATCTTCCAGATACTTTTGACTCCATCACACCTAACAACAAGCTGCCATGTTTCCGAGATGCTGGTCTTGTTCTTGCTACCTTGCTCAGAAGTTGGCAAGACCTTCAGTATGAAGTAGAGAATCACACTTCTCAGCTCTTCTCTGAAGCACTCAGGGCTCTAACTCACTTCTTTTCTTCAGCCATTTAGCACCTCTGACTAGATGGTAAAATAAATTCACATACACTTCCCCCAAACTACCACTCCCTACCCATCCCACAGGAGCCATGATACTTCAGTATGAAGCCACCTCTCCCACTGGGAAGATTTCCGCAAAGACCTGCCCTTTTGCAGAACCATACAGGTGGAAGGAAAAAGTGCACATGGAAGTCTACATGAAAGCGGAAATATTCTGTGCTGTCATATACAGAAAAAGCAGTATAGAAGGCAAAACAAAAGCTCAGGGAGAAAGAGGAGCAAAGATGATTCTCTTGAGACCTTTCCATATTCTCTCCGGTCTCTTCATTTTTTTCCCCAGCTTAGCATGAATCTATTAAAGATTATTATGCACCAACATTGTAGTTACTGTAAGAAAAGTACCAATGCAGAGTTCCTTAGCAGAGACAGGGCTCACTATTAATTTTTATCCAATTTAAATGCAAAACAGGCTGAAGTCTAGCACTGACCATCACTGTCGCAGGGAATGGTACCTTCCAGAGAATGCTTACTGGCATAATGAAAATCAGAAGTTACATTCAGTTATCATAATTTCAAGTACATCTGATACTACACAGAGATGAGGAGTACTTCTCTCTACAGATGACTCTCAGGCAGGCGGAATAAGTTAATTGGTTACAATTTTTAGGTTTGGCTTTGTCTTTTGTAATGCTTCTATGGGATGCCAGTTTCAAATTCTGATTAATCACTGCAGAGACTACATGCAAAAAAACACCACAGCAAGTCATAAATTAATTAGAAGGTTTACCCATATAGAAGACATGATCCCAGATATTATTGAATCATGTCTCTCCTTACCTATCAAAAAAAAACCCCAAACAACCCAAACCCTTACTGTAAACAGAGGTGAACAGAAGCAATGGCCTGGTATTTACAGGCTTTGTGGGAAGGGGGAGTGAAACGCTCAGAAATTCCCTGGCAACACAAATCAGCAAAACCCTACAGAAAATAACACACTTCAGCCCTAAAAAGGCTCAGTATCTTTTCTCTATAGTTTTATAACTTCAGCCAAACAAATACCAGCGTTCATCAGAAATATCAATAGTTAGCTTCCAGAATAGTAGGACTCATCATTTTTTATCTTATAATGGAAATAAGCAACTCCAAACTCCTGGAACTGTATCGTGCCCAAGTACGCATGCCCAAGTGGCTAGGCAAAAGTCTGGTATGTCATAGTTTACAGCCATTAGAAAGAAAACGTAAGAGTCCAGCACGTCTATTTATCTACAAGAACGCACTCATTTTTTGCTATCCAAGGATCCCTTAAACAAGAGACTCTCTCTAGTTCACCACTTCAAGTTCATCACAACTTCCAGTCCAGTGAAAAATCTTGAGTTATTTTGCATTAAACATCAAAGCTGTTTACATTCTGCTGATGCTTCCTATGTAACTCTTCCCTCTTCCATGTTCTTCTATCCAGTCTGGCTCACCTACTCGATTTCTTACTCGCAAGATTTTCATTGTAATTGGGAAACACTGAAGATGGCCTAAAGATGTGAAGCTACATTTTTAAAAGAAGATTTGAATTCTGATGCACTGTCTCATATTAACAGCTGAGGTTTTATTAAAGCACCAAATTTTGAAGAATCACCTTTCAATCATAACAAGTGGCAACTTTATTATAAACAAAACTCTACTGAGGTAGCAATGGGAAAAAGAAGAGGAGGGGGAGGAGCAGCAGCAATACTTTCACTATAAAAATACAGTGTGGAATGTTAAGTCAGACCGTAAAGTAATACCCCGTGTTAGCTATACCTCATTTCTCTTATACAGTGATCAAACAAAAAAACCACCAGTAGAAGACTAAGGAAGCATAGTATTGAAACCTAGTAACCAGGAATTCCAGTCAGTTGATCAGCTTAGTGAAAATTTCCAAGTTTAGAATAAACTTTTCCATTTGGTTTACCTAAATTCACACTGGTACATGATGGCATGTTTAAAAACCAAGATGCTTCACCAAATCACAACCTAAACATGCCAGTGCAGATTCTGCCACCAACTTTGACAGACCACAGTATTACAACTGGCTCCACTTCAATACAATCCCTCAAACAGGAATGGAATACTGACTCCTGTGTTGATCCATCAGTAATATGAACAGCCCTGACAGCCCATCTATAAATACACCAAAAAAATATTTTGAAGCTTTTATATAGTTGAACAAAATTAAAACCTCAATTTTTTTTTTCAATATTTTTAACCATGTTGTTTTTCCACTTTAAACCCAATAAAAACTCGGTCTCATTGTCTAAAACCATTTTAAAGCTGTTGTTCATTACATTGCACAAGAATTCATAACAGCAAATCTTAAGAGATTTGTACAAATTTGACATTATCGTAAGAATTCCATTAAGCAACATTTGTTTGTATCTAAAGGACTCTGGAGCAAGAGCCTCGTAATACCAACACGATAAAAGAGTGTTCTAGTTCTCAGAACTGCATTCAGAAGAGAGGTACAAATGAGATGGATCTAAATCACAAATGCCAGAGAAATGCTGGGGACAGAATTTATAACAGCTGATGGCTATTCCCAAAAGAAATGCATATAAGCCAACTGCTAATATATTGCAACCTAATTGCTCACATACATTCATATGTATATGTTTTCATTTGCATCTAAACGATTTTCCAGTCAGTCTTTAATATATCTAACAACTTTTTCCTACTGGCCATTTTGTATTTGCATTTTTTAAATGCTTCTAGGACAGTTGTCACAGTGGATCAGCTCTAAAATGAAATTCAGCTTTTCCTAAAGTAGTCCAGTTTAGCTTTTCTTCAGCATTTCAGCTGGAGTTCCTAATTCAAGATTATTTATCTTACTGCACAGCCTACAATGTACAACTATTTCTTTTGGAAAAAAATGTCCTTAATGGTATGTTCAATACAAAAATTAGAGAAATTCCAGTTGGGACTAATTTAAAAACATTTTCTATACTTTCTACATTTTGTTACTAAACAATTACATTCACAAACTCAAACAGCTATGTATGTATACACCCCAGAAATTATCTGAGCACCTTTAGCAGAGCAGGGCAACAGCAGAAGGTCCCAAGATTCCTGAAGTGTGGCAAGTTGACTGCATCATCTCCTCTAAAAGTTTCATAGGACTCCTCTCTCCCCACAACACAGAGTAATCAAAAAGCTTTAGCTTTCTGCACCCTGCTAACACTAAGAAGCTACACTGTTCACTACATCAGCCAGTTCTGCACTAGGCCACTAACAGACACTCAGTCTAAGAAAAAGTCCACTGAATTACAAGGTCCCTCCACAGGGCTGTTTCAATGTCAGTGCTACTTTTACATACCTTACATTTCCTAACATATCTGCAAGCGACTCACAAATTATAAAAGCCAGGAGAGATCAGAACAGGCACATGTATTTCATTTTTAGTTTGATTTCTAGATGCTTTGATTTTCAGACATCCGACATTGTTATATGTCCTGCTGTTAGATTTTGCTAATAGCAGCCTCTTTCTCTTCCCTACTCAAATTCTTAGAGCAGCCTGGAGAAGCCCTTGGTCAGCTCTTTTAAAATATTTGGATAAAAACAAGACTTTTAGGAGGTACTTAACTTTCTCTAGGTTTACTGCTGGAATAGAAACTAATTCATCGCCATCAATTTGTGATGCTTCACATATTTTTTGTTTCTCTCAAATACAGAATGAAAATACTTTATTGAACATTTACCTTAATAACAATGCAGAAATGGCAGTTGCACCATTTCCACCTAGTAGTAGTAGATGCTGTTTGAATTGTAACTGCCAGTTTTGCTTTCTCATTCATTCTGTACTAATTCTTTCCCTTATGCTTGTTCTGTCATCCACCCAGGATCATTCAGAGCTTCCCGTTAGCTAAATTCTCTTGTGATCAGCTTGTTAGAATAGGCAGATGCATGAGAACCATCAGCACACTCAAGTATTATAGGTTTTATGTCCACTTATAAATTACAAATGAACAGTTCTCAATGTCTGTTGCTTTACACCTACACAATTTACAACAATCCCTTAATATTAAGATTTGAATGGTTTTACAGAAATCCTTACGTTTTCACATCTGTCCTTGTTTGTGTTTTGAAGCTATTCTGAAAGAAGGATGCCTTACTGCCCTGTCACATATAAAATAATGCAATAGGTGTATCCTAACACAAGCTCCAGTGTGAGGTAACCATTCTCCTACAAAAGGAAATACAAAGTTAATACCACATGGCACAGACAATAAAGCAGTA
This sequence comes from Phalacrocorax aristotelis, assembly GCF_949628215.1. Lineage (NCBI taxonomy): Eukaryota > Metazoa > Chordata > Aves > Suliformes > Phalacrocoracidae > Phalacrocorax > Phalacrocorax aristotelis. Next base: position 11,913,730 of record NC_134283.1, on the reverse strand, counting down.
TTCCAAGCTGTCTGACCACACGTGCCATCAATAAACATATCTTAGGGACAAATGATGAGAATCATCTGCAATTTCTAAGCACGGAATCTGGCTTTACCCAAAAAACTATCATTATTCATTTAATGTAATTTTAAAAAGGATCAGTAGGAGTCTCTAAATGAAAAGTCAACAACCATTCTGAGGATCTCTTACTTTGTCAGGGAGGAAGACAGTAAGTACTGACACAAAGCAAGACATGGCATACTAAAGACTCTCCTGCAATTAAAATACAGATCCACAAGTCTTATCCACTACTTATTGTCTTTCAGATCCACAGCTCCTGGCAATTACCAGAAAGCAATGTTCTTACAAGCAGTATTTAAAAGTAAGAATTAACACAGTTGGAAAAATAACAGAATATCAAAGTCACTATTCATAACAAAGTTTAAAGCAAAAGGGTTTCTACACAGTAATGTTCAGGGTACAGTGCTCTCTTCAAACATCCTACAAGTATTATTACCTAAAATGCATCAAAAACTGTCCAAGTTCGTATCACAAAATCAGAAGAGGAAGATTCTGCATGCAATGAGACAGAAAAGCTAAAACTAGCAAACTTCACAGTAAAGGCTTTTGCTTTACGTGGGTACAACAGTATTGCTTCCTCCATTCCTCCCTAGCTTTCACATTCAAGAGTAACAGACATAAAACACCACTTTATGGCAAATGTCATGAGCAAACAGTCTCTACTATGCAAAGTAAATGCCTACATTAGCCTGCATATTGTCTGCCTGTACCGCGGCACTGCAGCATGCACACATTTACTGCCAGCAAGTCATTGCACAAGTTACATCACATTTTTCCTCACTTACATGAGAGGAAACACATGCACAAGGAGTAAATTGGACAGGCATCATCTTCAGCAACTGAAGTTCCACACAGTCAACAACTCATTTCTCAGGCCTTGCTATAATGAGCTTAAAGCAGAGTAAAAGTTTCAGTGAGACCGCATACAAAGAATAAGAATCTTGGCAAAAATTAAACCAGATAAATGGAAATACATCAGCAAAGCATGTAGAGCTGGAGGAGGGAAAGGGATACAAAAGCAGTGTTTTAATGCTGTCAGAATGCACCAATAAACTCCCTCCTCATTACAATATCATCAAGTTAACAGATGGCAAAGCATTAACCAAACAAGAGGGTGTCGAGAACTGCTAGAAAGAACAACACAGGAGGCTTTACAAGATACTAGCAGATGTTCCTGACTTGGTCCAAAAAAATGCAATCACCTATATATCCAAAAGGAATTTCATGATCTCGAACAAGAAGATTAACAGGCATCAAGCTAGATTTAAAACAAAACAGTACTAACAGGCTTGCTGGTATCACAGGCAGCCTCCAGCCATGTTTTAACTACCTTAATGTTACCCCCTTTCCACATTTCTTTAGATTTCCATTTTATCCTTTGAAAGACAGAAGTACCGGCATACACATCAACTCAGACTCCTTGTTCCTTTTGACACAGTCCAGAGCAAGATGGATTTTGAGAAAATAACAGAATTTAGAAGAAATTGAACTGAAGATTTGGCTGGAGAAGGTAACCAGGGCTGTAACCGAAGCCATGCCTAGCAGAGGGACAGAATGGTAGAGTCCACGTGCAAGATGCTGGACACAGGATGCTGGGAATATGACACTGGACTTCCCAGTGCTACACGCAGGTTATGCAGAATCAGGATAACTGTGAGCAGCATACAGACGATTGTGCTTATTAAATCAGAAATAAAGTATTGAGGAGACACTCATGGTTCTTCCTAATAAAAGCCAAGTGCTGAACCACCCATTTTATCTATTTCAAACATCCAGTCTCACTGGTCCAGCTCAGCTATTCCCACCACAGGCTTTCCCAAAAGATGAAAAGTTCCTTAGGTTTTCTATAAATTCTACATGAAGAGGCAGTGCCTCAATCATTTAAGCATTTAAGCATTTAAGAGGTACTATCAAGAGCTAACATAACACACACACACACACACACACACCCCCAAAAAAAAAAAAAAAAAACAACCACAGAAAACTTGCAATTGGTAACCTTTGCTTTATTTCTTTCTGGAAATAAAATTCTTCCTTGGAGAGCAGGGCTCTACACTATTATAGGAAAAAAACGGTAACAAAGGAAATTTTTATACGCTGAAATCCCTGAAAGATTTCTTGTAGCATAATGCAAATGCTGACAAATACTCATTAGAAAGCTCATTTCCCAAAAAAAAGCACAAAAAGAATTACAGTGGCTTAGCAGGTATGGGCAATTTATAGGTCACTATGTAGTAACAGGGTTCCACTCAAACACTGGTGTCAATTCATGCTTCTTAACTGAGAAAGTTACATACTTCTGAATCTGTCAGTAGCAGATGTTCTGCTTTTACTTTGGAAAAACGCCTATATTGGGGGGGAAAACGAGCAATATTTTGTGTCCCACACATAAAAGCACTACAACAAGCTCTGCAATGTGTGCAGCATGTGCCACAGCACCCATATTATTCAGTAATAGCATGAAAGGAAGCAGTACTGATGTTTACAGCAACATTAAGATGACCTGAACAGTTTTAAGAAGGGGATGATAGCATTGCCATCTTGTAACTTGTAAAGAAAACTAAACCACAAAGACATTAAAGGAGCTTGCCACAACAACTCATTGAGCACAAATAAAAGGCAGAACGTACTCATTCGAACAGTGCCCTATCCACTATACCATGTTGCCCCTGTAAGACAAAGAAGTACTTAGCATCCCCCAGGTCAAGGCCAAGCACTCTGACACCCAGAGCTACAGCAAGTACACCAGGAAAGGGGTACACAGCAAGTAAAACACAATCTGTTTTTCACTCACCTTTAGCTCTTAGGAAGCATTACTATTGACTACACTTTTCCCTATCCTCTTTTAACAACAGTTTTGTTTGTTTGTTTTTTCCTTCGTTTTATGGTTCTCACACAGACAACACTCAGAGTCCTTCCTAGGCGTACAGACAGACAGAGTGCTGGTCACAGGGAATAAAAAACAAAGAAAAGTTAACATGAAGAGCCAAGAACATGGAATTTTAGAAGTACAAGAATAGAGGCACCACTGCAGGTATTTCACCTGAGAGTTTTTTCACTGAGTGTCTTCTCAAATCCAGGCCAACAAGAAGCAGAGAGCTCTGTGCTCAAGCTGGGAAGCTGCACAGTAGAAGGCAGCGTGGAGGTGCAGAGCCTTGTTGGAGCACTGCTGGAAAATCCCCAGGGGCATTTCTTTTGCTGCAGCTTACCTTCCTACCAGCAGCAGCTGAGTCCTCAGAGGAAAAACACATGGCACGCCTGATCAAAGAAAACTTGGATTCTCTGATATTTCAAAATGTTATCAGGAGTTTATATCACTGAACTCGATACTCCTGCTAGCACATTAAATAAAGTATAAAATAAGAAATGCCTGATAGGGGGTTATCAACATTCCTCGTGGTAAAAGAGGAATGAGACATGTGTAGGCAAGACTCAACTTTCTCATGTGGTGGTTTGAAGCCACATCAGAATATTAAAAAACTCTGGTACAGCATTGTCAAGCAGATTTACTTAGTGCTGGTTCTATTTCTCAATACACCTCAATCAAAAAGAGGAGAGGAAAAAGAAGCACTTTAAAACAAACTAAATCACTGACTTGTGCATCCAGTTAAAGGTGTGTGCTGGCAGAGATTGCAAATCAATAGACTGCTATAAATTACTATTATTCTTTAAAACAATCTCAACAAGAAATACAAGGAAACTTAAGCAAAGATTTACAAAAATAATTACTGAAGTAAAAGTCATAGAAACAATACACATTAATCCTGGACCAGCAAGGCTTGCGGACAATGACCATACTGATCACTTGAGAAGTCAGAGCATTTGAGCAGGACTGTTTAGAGAAAAACAATCATCAGTCAAGTGGCAAGAGCAATCCAGTCCCTAATTATTCTGTAAAAGTAATTTTTATCCACAGAGAAATACCATAACAAATGAACGGAGACTAGAAATGGAAATCACTGTACTACAGAGAGAACTGGAATCATGGAATATAAGCAGTATGGGGAATTGCACAAGTAAGTCTCGTCAATCCAAAGCAACAAGCTTTATTGTACTGTTTTGAAAGGATCGGATGAAGGGTAAAGCAACAGATATACTATCTGAATAATAGTAAAATATTTGATAAAAATCTCTCTCAAGACTGTTACTCTCCGAAATCAACTCAAATTGGCTTGGACGGAAAACTATGATGTGACCTGAAAGCCAATGACTAGTCATAATGAAAAAGTGAAAAGCCTAAAGCAGAAAATGAAAAGAAATACATAAATTTAAAAATTAGCTTTTCAAGGGCTGGGAAACCCTCCAACCACCACACTGAAAAGTGCTATATCAGTTTAGACTGATGTTCTCAGAAGTTAAAATGATAAACAGCAATGGACTGCAAGTCTTGATTAGTGGGATACTGCAAAGACTGAAATTAGTTCTGCTGCTATTCAGAAACAGAAGCAAGACTGAATATGCTCATGAGATCTTCAGATGGCATTTGCAGGTGGTTACAAACTTAGCAGATGAATTGCAGTTGCCAGTTAGTACAAAACAGTAATAAGATGACCTAAAGTGATTAAAAACTGATTTTTTTTAAAAAAACAGGAAAATAAGGATTTAGTGGTGGGGGGAAAGGACAAATGGTGGTAAGAGATCAAACATATTTCATTTTAGAGAAAAAATAACATTAAAAAATGCCAGGGGATGATATGGCAGATCAGTTCAGAAGGTAAAACCAAAGACCCTTCTAGACTATGCTATCTGAATATGCAGCTCCAAAGCACTCTACAGAGAAGTGGACCTGTATGCATCACATCAATAAAACCCATCTAGAAAATGTCATTTATTCCTGCAAAATCTACATCAAGAAGAGCAATTAAGGTGATTTAGAGTTTGTTCCCTACAGCACCCACATACACTCCACTACCTTTCCAAAGAGTCATCTCCAATTTCAGCTTGCATAGAATGGGCTTACTACAGACCTTGCCTTCTTGTAGCCAAGCCTAGGGCTAATTAATGCACCAGTCTCAGCCACCGTGATATAGTCAGATAAACATAGCATGCTGTACACAGTTTAATACTCACAGTTACTGAAAATACAAATGCCACAAAATTTCACCAATCCCCATTAAGAAAAAGAGATCAAGAAAGTGATTTCTTAACTTCCGGTTTTCATGGTCACATACATTCGGGGGGGGGCGGGGTGGGGGGGTGTTGGGTGTAAAGCTTAAATAGCCTGAAAAGCTCTTTTTTTATAAAAGCATTTGGGGAAAAAAGCAAACAAACAAAAAAAACAACCATATACTTCTGCATTTTATTTCCAAAGGCAGTAAAACTTCTCAGCTTTGCTGAAGTCAGTCCAGTTTAATCACCAAAACCAAAGGTTGATTTTGGTTGTAACCTACTTAGAAAATGATGACAGTGTTTAAAAAGCTTCCTTATTAGGTCACTGAGAAATTATTAACATTTGCAAAGTATTTCACTGTGCTTTATTACAGCTCCAAAGTGCCACACCAAGGTTCAACCATGCAAACATAGACAGCTTCCAATCAAATTTATGGAAGAACGTTACTTACAGTGGATGCAACACTAGATTAATGTTGTTGTACTCACCAGTCAGCCAGCAGGGCTTCAAAGAAAACACAGGAAATTGCACGTAAATATTGCTCTGTCCCATTTAATATGTATTTCTAAAGTTAGAGCAAGAAAGCGTTAAATATTTTTGTCTTCCATTAAAAACACTCTTTATGTGGCAAGGCAATTAAGTTATTTTGGCATTCGCTCCATGTAAAGCAGCTGCTGTACAGTATGTTTTACTTTATAAAATATCTTTAATCAGCAAGCACACTGACTAGTTCTGTCATTTGTAATTAAGGAGGTAAATGGCAGGTGCAGCATTAATTAGTGAAATTGAAGTGTCTGTGCAAGACATGCAGTCATATCAACTTAATGCTTCCTAGGAACAGAAATGATTGCTAACAGCTTTGCACCACAAACCTGACTCGCTAAGACCATGCTGAGAAAGCGGGGCATTTACAACACAGTTATGCTTCTCAAGACTTCATAGTCTTATGCTACCAGGTTAATTTCTTAAACCCTTCCTCCAAAAGAAAGAATAGAAAAACACTTCAGGAGCGCAAAAGCCTACCCACTAAGCCATTTTGTGAGCCTTTGTTTCTGCCTTACAAACAACGGGAGGGGCAGGGGGCGGTGGGGCAGAGGTACACATTAAAAGATAGGCAAAGCAATTCTCTTAGTTGAAAAGATTTTTCTAGCCAACAACTAAGAAATGGGCTAGCCCAACATTTGGAGGAATGCCCACGCTCATAATTTAAAACAGAGCGAATGTTGTTGCAATCCCATCCCAACATGAAAGTAGGACCACCAGTCCTACAATTACCCTCATAACAATTCTGTGACTGCCACTTTAAGAGGTTGTGGGCCTTTTGGAATGTGTCCCATAGTCTGTGAGTTAAATTAAATCTTCCTACTTTTTAAAACTGCAAAGGTTATTTTGGCTTGAAGGACTTCTGAAAGGCAGCCTTACAGTTGTTTAAAAATCTTTAGAGTATACTCATTCACCTAAAAGTCCTACAAGACGAGTAACACTTCCAAAGAAGTGGTAATCACCCCCAACACCAGGCACTACATAGTGCTGGGTCCTTGGCAGACCACAGCCCAGGGCAGTGCATTCATCATCTCCATGTTCACTTGTTCTGCAGAGTCCCCAGGCACCACCTCGACATGCAAAAATGCTCAAAAAAACCAGTGCAGTTGGTGAGACTACAATAATTACAGTGTTCATGGTCTCATTTGTAAACTAATAGTCTGCTCATCTCCAAGCAAATGCTCTCATATACTTCATTGGTTTTGGCCAAACGAAGACTGCAATTCGAAAGAAGCCAAGAAGCCCCACTTTTACATTACTTCAAGGCAAAAAGACTAACTCTTCTAACTTCCACATTACCTAAGCTACATTTCAAAAACAACTCAAATACATGTCCTTCAAAAGTGAATGCACAACAGTACATCAAACAATACATTTAGTAATACAGTAGTAGTAAAGAGCTTTCTGCATTAATTTTAAGATAATCTATGCATTTCTGCCTAAACTCACATAGCAGATTCCCACATCTGTCTTACATAGAAAGCAATATGAACACCAGGCAAAGCAACTGAACCCTGTGCTATGAACTAGAAGACCATCTGGAGACCTCTGTAAAATACCAACCTCACAAATATCATACAAGGCATTGAACTGATTTGTGCTTCATTGACATTCAATGAATATTTCCTCAGTGGGTAGATAGTGCCTTCCACATACACAGAAACAAGCACTTCCATGGCAAACTAGAGCACATAAACCACAGCGGATGGAAGGCAAACTTATTTGTGTTTTCTTTCAGTGCTAATTTTGACTTAAAATTGAGTCTTCTGGGAAGGAACACAAGCCCTAGCTGTGTGCAGTACCCCCTGCCAACCAACTTAAGAAGCAGAACTGCTGCTGACTCACAAATGAGTTATTCATCTATCCTCCTCCTGACAAGCAGAAAACGTACATGACCACAGCTGACAGAAGAGAAAACAAAGATTCAGAGGGATTCAGGACGGGTAAGGAGAAGAATGTATAAAACAAGGATGCTGTGATAAAGAAAATTTGTTATACTCTGCAAGAAGACACAACAACAATAAACCACTTTTAACCAGACTTGTAGTTCTGTAAATGAACCAATAACCAGCACTGCACAAACAAATCAAAAGGGCCACTGCTTAGAAACACCACAATATTTTGTTTGAAAATGCAAAATGAGACAGTGGAATTTCAATAATATTTTTAAGCCTTTTCAGATTAGGCACAATCAGCGTGGGTATGAAATAGCTGATTTGAACCAGCAGAAGAGAACTTAGGGGGAGGAAAAAGGTTTGCCTATAAATGGAAACAAGCACCACTAGGGAACAGATGTTAGAGAGTACACATCGGGGTTAAACAGAACCTACCCTCCCAGACAGGTGCAGCTCAGATGAAATATTTCAGGCAGCAGTAGTCACATTTTTATGCTATCACAAACAATTTCAGTTCCCATGCAGGTCTAAGACAGTGATATTCATATAAAATCTCTGAGAAGACAGCAGCCATGCCCTACCATATGGTCTGGCACAGTTCAGCATATGGGATTGGTTGCAATGGTTTTCCTTTTCCCAAAATTAGCATTAAAATATAAGTGATGGCTTCAATTAGAAGTGAAGCAACCTGAGCTCAAAATATTAAATTAGAAGGAATCCAATGTTCTCAGACAATGTAGACAACAAAAAAAAAATTTACAGTTTGTTAGAGGGTATAAATACAATTAAGACTGAGAAAAGAAATGAACACATAAATAAATCAATTCCTCCATTACTATGGCACTGAGCAATATTTACTACCAATGTGGATAGAAAGAGAGATGTTATGGCATACTCACAGAACTGAATTAAAATCACATTCTCCAGTCTGTCAGTTCACATCAAAAAAATGTATCAAAGAGGCTAAACTATCTTCTGCCACTCAAAAAGCTGCATTAGCTAAGGTGGCTGCAAACTGGTAAAGCAACTTGAAAAAGCCTGCTTTACTATTTAACTGGTTTGGTCTTAACACAAGATTTCTATTTTTCTTTATGATTCAGCTTCCTTTCATGGATACCATGAGATCCGTGGGTTCCAATTCTAAAGGTATTCTCTACCAAATGGTGGTGGATCATTTTATACCATATGACCAATACCAACTGATCACGTTCTGTATCACTGTATGTACATATCACTACAATTCACACCAAATGATTTGGTGGACTCTGATTAAAATGAGAGAGCATTCCAGCTTTTCAGACAGTTACATTACATGAAGTACTCAGATACATTGGAACACAGTTAAAAAATACATCTTACTTTCCCATCCAAACTGCATAGCTTTCAGGGAGTTGTGGAACAAAAAGCATGGATCTTCCAGTATCAATATCTACTGCTCCAAAGCAGCCTGCTTCTGTTACTCCAAAAGTCCAGTGAAAGTAAGATTCCTAGGTCAAGACAAAACATATTCTTAAAAGAAAACTCTCGCTTCTTCCAGCTCTAAAAATACACTACAGTACATACTAATTCCTACTTCCACGTATCTGAGAGGGATCTCTCTTGCTTCTGGATAGGGTGGGGGGTGGGGCGGTGGGGGTGGTTTAGGTCTAAAGCTTTTCAGACCGATTAGTTTTAGGGTACAATAATACAAATCCCTCTGTAGGCAACCTGAAAGGATGACAGATTAAGAAGCTACCATAAGTAGTAAACAGGTCAACTCAGCACAATAAACATATACCACACAATAAAATACATTCTTCCAATCTAGAATTAGGGAATGTAGCATCAGGAAGAACCAAACCTGTCACATGAGACAAGACAAAAGCAGAGTGCAGATTCATTGGGTTATGACAGCAGAGTGCTGAAGTGAAGACCCGACCTCCCCCAGAGAAGAGGAAGCTGCACTAGGAACAGCCTTTAGTGGAGAGTTATTTTAAGAACAAGCAAGCAAACAACAAAAACCTAACAACACAGAGATTAATTTTGGTAAGGACAGACATATGCTCTGATACCCTGAAACATGCATCTCCTCTAAAAAAAGACTACTAACTACACTAAGATATACGCTATCTAGATTAGAATTTATTGGTTTTGTTTCTTCATAACATACAACAGCTCAATTAAATTCACAAAACACAGTACCGTAGCAGCCATGCAAAGTATGGTGTATGCTTTAATTAAGTTCTGTTATGCCAGCTTCCCTAAAGAATAAAAATGCATTTGGCATTACATTAACAAGTTATTAAGTCCTATTTGTGACAGAAGAACACATGGGTACTTAAGGAAGATTCCAATCTGAGAAGACACAATGTTGTAAATTCTAAGATACATACTGCTTTGTGGAATATACTATTTATAAAAGCTTGAAATACACTTTTCTATGAATTATTTCAGTTTAGGTCCACTGTAACATGTTTCACTACAGAAAAAGGTTATTTTTGGGGTCATAGACAAGACTGAAAAAACTAAGAAATATTCCATTGCTGTCTTTAATATTATGTTAAACACTGATAGGCAGTAGGGCCTTGAACAGGTTTAGATCCTTTAAACCAGATAATAAGCCTGCATACCAAAGCGCTGAGAGTAACTCGAAGCTGAAGAGGCAATGTTATAAGGAAGCCAATTTATTTAAGTGAAGCAAGGTTACGTGCAAAAAAGGTAAAGGCAAAATAATTAAAAATCGTTTTAAAGTTCATGCAGTTGAAGAGAGTTTCTTAATTCGATTTGAAGTTTTGATTCAGCTCTTACCTGGCGAAACACGATACCAGTATCAGTACAGTATCTCTGGGTTTCTTCTCCACCCTGCAGCAGAACAATCGAATTCTTCTGCACATCCTTGTTCTGTCTCAGACGATCACATAGTCGTCTTCTATTCAAGACAAAGAGTGCTACAGGCACTTTCAAGGTCTCATTCCCCAGCCAAAAAGAGGGTCTGGAAAAGAATTTTTAATTGACAGTTAATGGAAGACAAAGACAGTGGTTAGCAAGATTCAGACACACACTATTTGTTACTTTAGCCTAGAACACAAAAGAAAGTTTAGTTCAACTCTACAAACAGGATGCTAATCACTCAAGGGGAAGAGATGCTGTATACAAGCATTGCTCTCAAGCAGCTATCAAACATTGCTCATACGAGTACCAAAGGAAAAAGATGGCAACAGAAGGCAGTGCTGGCTGCAGCTACAACCCACAGTATGATACTTGTTACATTCCTTTAGGTAAAGCAACACAAGTAGTAGATGCAGAATGCCACAACAGCTTGGGTCAGCTGAGTAAAAGCAAACCAGGAGAGAAGGAAATGAGTTCTGAGTTACTGAAGTGGAAGGTTACGCTAAGTTTGGAAAACTCCATCAGGAAGTCCTCCTGGGAAATGTTCAGTAGCTGAAACAGGGACTGGAGAGAAAACACTACAGCAGACACAAGACAACAGCACGTCCCACACTCACGTGGTATCTGCAAATTTCTTTTCTATATACATGTTTATTCTTGCATGCATACAAGCAGCTTCAGCAAGTGACTGAACTCAACGCGTGGCTGCAGGAGCATGTCCCGGGTACCAGTGACCTCCTGCTGTACATCACCACCTGCCCCTAAGGCAGCACAAATGTGCTGAGACAGCCCAGAAAGTTTCTGAAAGATTATAGTCAACAGAGCCAGAACTGGGAGATTACAGTTTAAAAGTAGAGAGTTCCCGCTTAAAATAAACCGGTTATTAAGTAATTTAGGGTGTTTAAAGTACTACAAGAATATATTGCTGACTCATTCACATTTGTTATAGGTCCATACCTGCACTCTTTGGAGCTTTACCAGTAGAAGCACATTAGCTTGTTGTAGGAATTTTTTTTTGTTTGTTTTAAATCAGATGAGAAGAAACTAAAAGCATTCCTTTTTTTATGTTTAATATAGGAAGGCTGTACTTTGGACCTTCAGTATTACAAATTAATACTGTTTTATCAAAAAAAAATGCTGTGATTTAAGTCCAGTTTGTCCCTCCACCTCAGCTTCTCTCAGCTTATTGAAGATTGACTGGCTAGATGGTCATTTCTATCAGATATGCTTATAGAGGAGATGACACAAAGGTGCAGTGAAATTGTTAGTATGTTAAAATGACAAGAAATTAACCACCAAGGGACTTAACCTTGGAGAAGCAGAACTCCACCTGTTAATTATTATATAGTTTTCACAGGCAATCTGAAAGGTAACCTTTGATTTACAGCTGCATAAAGTAACCTCCTGAAAGACTTTATCAGCGTCTGAAACATAAACCCTATAATTTCTTACTGCAGACACAGCACAAAAGAGCTAATAAAATATTTTATTTTACTTGTTTATAACTACTTGATATAACAGCGTAAGTAATTTTAGAGGGTGAAAGACTGCTCTTGCTAATCCAATTTTCAAACTATCTGCCTAGGAGTTCAGCTGAGGGTGCACAAAACCCAAATGCATTTATTTTTATTACTTCACACACACACTTGATAACCCGGCACCATGGCAGGTGATCATTACAAGGGCTACAGACTACCTATTGCGGCACATCAGCATAGCATGGTAGCACAGCATAAGCTTTCATTTTGGGGTACCCATACCTGTAGGAAGAACAAAGCATATTCATACAATCCCAGCAAAAGCTGCTGGAAGTTTTAAATCAGATAGAGAACCTTAAACTAAACATGGGCAAGGCTTTTTGGGTGCAAAGCCACGGCTCAGCAATGCACAAGAGGTTGGAAATGCTGTTATCCCAAGCAAGACCACCTGCTGGAGTAACTCTATGCAGGGGCCCAGAAATCATAGTCACCTTATTGCAAGTATAAAAGGGAACAGAGAACATTGCCAGATACCCTTATGCCATAGGTTACTCTCAGATCTTTGTATCTGCTGATAAAAAAAAAACAAAACCAAAAAAAGGCAAGGGTTGTAGCACAATCTGTCTTATGGACAGGTTCATAGAAAGGACTGCTTTGAAGGTAGGAGAAGTAACCTTCGTTGTAATTTTACTCTCTTCACAAGTTTTTGGGTTGGGGGGGGGGCGTGGTTTGGTTTTTTTCCCCTGTGATTTAAAACAAAAAAAAAAAAACCAAACCACAACTCTGACCTCCCTCCTCCTCCAGGCCTATTTGTACACCCTGGAGCTCATCGGAAGCTGCTACAAAGGCACGTTTTCATCCCCATTAAGTTTACTATTAATACTTATATTGCACTTAAAACCTCTGACAACCAAAATGAGACTCAAGGAGAAATAATGATGTCAGGCAGCAATTCCTACTGGTAGTCTCACTAAGCCACTTTGAGAGCGTCTTTTACTGGGATCTTAACACTCGAGCTGAAATGCATTCTGATGCAAAATGATGGCTCTTCTGCACATTTTATCTAAGGCCTCAGCAAAACTCTGTTCTTCCTTTTACGTAACAGATCCCACTTTCCCTGCTTGAATTTGATGCCACAATATTCATCAACAGCAGAATTTGGCCCTGTACATTTGTTTTAGACTGGCACAGTTTTTTCACAGATACGGCCTTCTTTGTTCTCTATTTTAACAGTCAGAGCAGCTGAGCATGCTGGGCCCCACAGCAAGGGCTGCAAGATGGAGGAAGGCTGGACTGAGCGTTGTTGCAAATATTTCTCTGGTCCTCAGGTTCTCTGCTGAGCACTCGTATGTTAATACATGCTTTGGACTGTATGAGCTTGCTAGGCAACAGACCTGCTTTCACAACTGAAATTCTGCAGAGAAAACCAGCTAGGTTTCAGGGAGGACTCAAGAGAACTTTGTTTCCCCCAAACCCTTTGTTCTCTCTTCCCTCCTGCAAGCACTCACATGTCAAACCAACGGCACTCTCCCAGATAGAGTACCAACAGGGCAAGACACCCACAGGTGCTGCTTTTCCTCCAGAGGTTGGGTCACTCTGCACCCATGAGCCCAGCACGAGCTTTCCACAACTTACACAGAGAACTCTTTTCAGAAACTAGCACTGACAGAGGAATTTAAGTTTTACAGAAAAGACTATGGCTGTACACCTGGCTTTCTATTACAAATTATGATTTGGGAAGAAAACTCTCATAGCACTCAAGATCACAAGAAAAGTCTTCGCCCACAGGACTTGCTGCATAACCATCAGTCTGTTGTAGCCATTGCTCTGATACTAAGAAATAAATGGCAGGTAAGTAGGTTATGACTGGCCTGGTCTTTCTTCCGTATTCCTTCCAGCCCAACTGTTACGAACCCCTGTGACTACACAGTAGTGGCTATGCCATGACTCTTAGCACTTTTTCAGTTTCAATCATAAAAAGTCATTGCTATGCCACTTGTAGTAAGTTGAGCAGGTACATATACACTGCCTCACGTTTATCAACCTTGCGAATACACATCCACTTCCAGCGTAATCAGCATAGAACTCCCTGTTATTTGCCACCTAACAATACTACCACAAAGTTCTTTCTAGAGAGGGAATTACAAGCTTTCATTTTTGGTCCATGATCTCTAATCACTCAGTTTGTATCACACAAGACACACAAATATCAGAATTTAATTAGTACAATACATTACCTGGTCCTTCAATGTCTGTTTCTTCTGTTAGTGCAAGGACTTTGGCGTCTCCAGCCACAAACTCAACTCAAAACTCTCATGTAGAGTTACACAGTTGGTAACGACCTTAAGGCAAGCTCTGCTTTGTGGTGCATGCCTCTTTGAAGCTATGCAAGTTTCTGCAAATAAGCACTAGTCAGTGTCAGAAGTGGCTACTTGCAAGACCAGGACAGGACAAGTGAAGCTCAGCTTCATTTTCTCTAGTCTGGTACCAGAATTCAGCCATTGCTCTGTCTTGTAAAGGCCTCCCACGGTAGCTGACAGTTTCCTTGCTGGCTGTCACATACAATTTTTATGATCACTTAGGCCCAAGCCCACACAAGAGCTCTTTTATTTTATTATATTGGAAGTTAAATGTAGCTGGGAACATTAAACTACATCTGTTTCTTTAAAGGATATTTTTCATTTGTCTGGAACCGTTAATTGTCAATGCTTAATTCAGAAGTTTTCAGAGAGCTTACATTTCGTTACTGTATGATTCATCTAACATTTTGGATTCGTTTTGATGGAACCACCAGAACACACTAGTAATCAAAGATCCTATTTCATTTCTGGGTTTCACACCATTTTTCAGTCAACCTTTTGTACTGCTTTTTCAGAAGAAAATTCACAGACTGCCATTTTCGTTCTACTGAGGTCACGCAGACAGGATTCAGATTTCAAGAAAGATGAAAAACCACTGAAACTACTTTTCAAGAAGTTATAATTTGTTTGTTGACTGGGCCTTATTTATGTGTTTGGTTGGTTTGAGCAACGGAGTGTCAACATCAGCTTGAAGCCCATCCAATTTTTAACGCTGTTTCCACATGAAATGAGAGAAGCGCAAGAGGCCTACACTAACACCAGTGCTAGCAAATAAGCGATAGAAGGGAAACAGTAAAATCAACTACTGCTGTTTAAGGCATAAACTGGATGTTTTCTTCATGGCCAACTCGGTGCTCCTTGTAAATAAGTTAACAACTTGAAGTCCTAGCCCTGTTGGATGTCCTCGTACCTACCTACCCCAGCACAACCTGGCTATCAGCAGGGCTGGGCAGCAGCGTTCCTGCACAGAGGACACACAGTCAGCGCTGGGAGAAACCAGAGGCCGGAGAGGACCTCACAGGGGAGCAATCTCCACCCAAAGATGAAAGAGCCAGAGCCAAGTCCCAGCATGACTTTTTGTTGGTGACTATGAAAAGTTCCCCCCTCATTTTGATACATTTTTAACGGCATCTTCTTAAAGTGCTGGAAGAAATGGCTGAATTGAGCTATAAAATGTGGGAGAGACCTTGCGCTACGTAACCCATAGTCACCTTTATGCACGACTTCCGTAGCCTAATGCAACTTAAAGGTTAACCCACAGCTGGGGGGAGGCACAGCCGAGCCGGCCCGGCGGTAACCTGAGCGGCCGCCGGGGTGCGCGTGGGACCCCTCCCCAGCTCTCTCGCCGTCCCAGCCAAAACCTGCTTTCATTTCAGGGAGCCCCTGCCCCAGCGCAGGCACCCCGGCCTCCCCTGCGGGCTGCACGGCGACGGCCTGCCGCCGGGCCCGGCCCTCCCTCGCCTGACAGGGCACCGCCGACCCACCCGGACGCCTCGCCGAAACCCCTGCCAGCCCCGCGGAGCCGGGCCGCCGCGCAACACCCCGCGGAGCCGGGCCGGGTCGGGGGCCGGGCAGACGCGCCTCCTCGCCGCAGGGCCGGCGGGGAGCGGCGGCGGCCCCGCGGCCCAGGAGCGATGCTTACCCCGCTGCCGCGGCCATGTTGCCTCGCCGGACTTCGCCTGTCATGTGACGGCGGGGCCGGGCCGCGGCGGCGCCACCTCAGCGCGGGGAGCGGAGCGGAGCGGGGGTACCGCCCTCCCGGCCGGCCCCGTGGGGGGGGCGCGGCCCGCCGGGGGGATCTGGGCGCGGGAGCTGCAGGCGCTGCCGTCCCCACGGGCTGCTCGTCTCTTCAGGCTCTCAGACATAGATCTGGCAGGGGAAGGGCCCCGGCACGGGCCGGGAGTTGGGCTCCTTCGCTCCTGAGGCTGGCGTTCTTTGGGAGCGCTCTGCAGCTGCAGCCGAAACTGGAGAGGGGCTCTGGTAACCATCACCTCGTACGTTGGCTTCTTGTACGAGAAACAGTTGGAGTCCCCGAAGGTAAAAGTTGTATAATGGAAATGTAACCTTCTACAGCGTTTGGTGTCTTTTGCAGCAGAGCTCCCCTAAATAAATGGTTGCTCAAAAAATCCATTTAACGTGGCATGCTGCTATAATTCCCATAAGGGATGCTGTCCACTTGCATTTTGAAATGGAGAAGGTATTTTAACATCAGCCTTCAGGCATGGTGCGCTGTAGCCAACACCAGTCCTTGGACTCGCCCTGCTTTGCTGAATTTTGCTCCTATTCACACAGATTTCTTCAGAACTTGAGTTGACTTGTTGCCTGAAAATTATAAGCTACCTGAAGAAAATGACCATTCATAGGCCAGGGTTCACGTGGCCAGTAACTGCCACACAGCAGCAAAAGATAATACCGAGGAGCATGAAATACCAGATAAAGAACGAGAGAGGGGATCTCTGCTCTGTGACCTGAATACATTGGTTTGCTGCTCTGTGCCTCAATAAAACAGAGATAAGTACTGCTCTGAGCTGGCAGCTCATCGCAGGTACTGTTGCCCTCCCTTCCTGGAAGGAAAGCACAAGTCCTCACTCTGCTGCTGCTGAGCAATGCCACTTCTCTATTTTTTCTGGCACTGATCTCAAAAGAAAGCACCGTGATACCATGAAATATTTGACTAGTGCACCTTGAGGGTCTGCTTCCACCACAGGTGCTTGGGAAAGAGAGAAGAATACAGGGCAATGAGAAGAGCGGGCAGGAGGAGGATCATAAAATACATGGAGCTTGAAGTTCATGTTTGTCATAACGAATGTGCATAATTAAAACTTTTTTTGG
This sequence comes from Phalacrocorax aristotelis, assembly GCF_949628215.1. Lineage (NCBI taxonomy): Eukaryota > Metazoa > Chordata > Aves > Suliformes > Phalacrocoracidae > Phalacrocorax > Phalacrocorax aristotelis. The sequence goes on along the minus strand of NC_134283.1, from coordinate 11,896,581 downwards.
CTGGCCAAATTGTCCACTAGAAGTTGGGAGGAAACTTGCAGCTACTCATGCACAGCTGGCTCTGAAGTGGTGGGTGAAAGCTGCAGGGCAATCACAGGGAAAGACTGATTTCATAAAGTCCAGAGAGGAGCATGTAAATTAAGAAAACTAGAGAAGTCAAGTAGTCATCCTCTAACTCTTTATGTTTTTATGCTCAAGGGTCAGAGACCTTCACTACAAAATGTATAATGAAAGAATTGGAAGCTTCTTTCACAGGCTGCCCGTTTGACAGGGAACAATACTTACTTTTGGTTCCATATTGATGGATAAAGCCCCATTTTAGACATTATCATTGATAAGCTGTTGAATTTCAAGGAACTTCCTTCAGTTTATGCAGACTGAAAAAGTTTTCTAATGTAAACTGGAGCAAAATATTTTACCACTTTCAGTCCCCTGTTTGTGTTCCCTTCTGCTTAGACTCCACCAGAATTCGTGGGAGGAGGTACGGAAGCTCTCTTTGCCTTTCCTTCTCCTGTCAGGGGTAGAGAGAAAAGACTAAAGCCTTCTAGGCACTCTTCCAAATACTGTCATTAGTGGCTTTGGGCATTCATCTTTCCCAGCTCCTCTTTGCCTGTCCATACACGTGCCCTTCTTAGAGAAAAAGTCTCCTGCATTGTAGTATCTGCTCTCTGAAATGGGTTTTCTGGGTCTCTTTGTCCTATTTATTTCAATTACCTCATCTCTTCCCCTTGGTCATTTTACCCTCCTTCCAAAAACAATCACTGAGATTTAGAGGAGTTACCTGCATTGTATTAAATCTCAGCAGAAAATAAGACTCCATTCCTTAGGAAAACAAACTAAAACAAACATATTTTATGTTGTTTGTTACCTAAAATACCTTGTTCTCCTGTCTCTGGATTTGAAAGAAAGAAACTTATACACTATGCAGAAATTAAGCTCATTTGCAAGGTGGCAATACTGTCAGCCAGTTGAAGTGCTAGCCACAGGAATGATACTGGCAGCCAGGCTGGGAGAAAGACCAGCTTTATTGCACACATAGATAATTCTGATTCCCTCTGCACTGCCTTTGACTCTGCAACTGAGATAATACAAGGGTAGACCTTAATATCTGAGAGACTAGTTCAGAGCATTTCTCTCTAAAACAAGATTTGACTGACCATTACTGTTCTTTATCTCCCAGGAGGACTTCTCTCTCTGGTCAAGAACATCCTCCCTCATGTTGAAAGCCTGATTTTGCACTTTTGGCATCTTCCAAATCCCCATTGTAGCAGTCTGGGTGTACAAGAGATGCAACACTGCTACATGTGATGGGATTCTGCGCTGGCCAGATTCTTGGTTAAAAATCTGGTTTAAATCTGCCATGTGAGAACACCAGAAGCATGGTGGGGGTCTCAATCTTTAACTGTTATTCAAACACTGAGTAGAACAATGTGCTCCTTAAACAGGGAAAAATGCAAATCTGCAGAATGAGACAAAGCACAACAAAAAAGCACTTGAACACAAGCATCCCCTGACCTGTTGTGTCCTTGTGTTGGGGAGAGGGGAGTAACCACAGTCCTGCAGTCTTGCTCTGAATCCAGCCACTGTCTTCCTGAATTACATTCAGCTGTAGACAGTCCCTGAGGGCCCCTAGGAAGGTTTCCTTTCCCTCACCTCTGAGATGCAGCTGTGTATCTCCTCCCAGCTCCTATGCAGTTTGTACTCCTGCTCCTCATAGCACCTTCTCTCTCTCCTCGGTTAGCCAAAAGTATCTAAATTGCATAAGAAGCTCTTTTTATTCTTATTATAAAGATTTAAAACTAAAATTTTCCAACACAAATATTCACCTGGCAGAAAAGGCTATGGAAATACTAATGGAAAAGTTACTGTAACGGTCACTTTACACTTAAACAAGAAACCAGCATTAATAAATTGGTACCAGTATTTTTCTATTGCTGCTCATCCCTCTATATTTTACGTTTCTATACTGCTTCCCAGGCAGGATCTTAGAGTTCAGTACTGTCAGTGAGTGCATTTACAGCTTCTGTTATCCTAGCTGAAAAGAAAGAATATTAGGCTAATAAGCCTTCCTTTTATTACATGAAAATTGCATAACTGTTGCGAATACAGGTCAAGGTATTTTCCCCTGGTTTAACAGTACAATAGATAAAAATCTAAAGTTAGCAGGGACAGATGCAGACCAAATATGAACCAGGGGAAAGGGGAAAAGGAAGGACACTGAAGCTGTGATGACAGCATGTGCTAGGGGAGCATCACCCCTCCCTTCTGCCCTCCAGCCCAGGTTGGGTGTCAAAAGGAGAGCTAAATACTCTTGGACTGCTGCACAGTGCTTGAGCTTCTCTCCTGCTTTGGGAAATGCAGTTGGTGAGAGACCTGATCATCTGGGGCTGACATGAGGGATCACAGAGCCACACGTGGAGAACACCACAGTAGGAAGTCTTGACCTGCCACTGTCATGACATGAAGTGGGGAACAGGGTCTAATGCTGAGTGACTAAGGTCACCACAGGCTCTGCTTAGTAAATCCTTACCTGGATATATGATTACACTACAAGTTTCAGCTGATTTCCTAAATACCTATTATACATGCCATCACAAAAACAGAAATAACAGGAAATGCTGATTTATCAGCACACAAATTTTTCTAAGTTCAGCCTGATCTGTTTTTCTGCTGAGTATTTGCCCAAATTTTTGGAAGCTAGAGCATTGTTGGCTGAGATGCTCTGTGACCTTCTTCAGTTGGATGGGAGAGCACTGGCTAGGCAAAGAACAACATACAAAGTTTATAGGTATATGAGCAAAAGTATATTATACGTTGTAGAATTAGCTGTTAGTTCAAAGTATTTGTACAGTTTGCTATGTGAAAATGTGTTAATATTGGGTTTTTTTCATTGTATTACTACATATAGATTCCTAGCATTTCATCACTAAGAGAGATACACATGCTGCCTTTGTTTGATACAACAGCCATGAGTCTTTAACTTGGAATTAAGACTACAAGGTCCCTTCAAAGTAACAGATTGAACAAAAGCATCTGCCTTTGGCATTTTCATCATGAAACAATTTTGAGTAAATTTTCCCTCAAGCGCTAAATGTATACTGCTGTACTGATCTTTTGGATCTTGAAAAAAATGTGTGATTTTCCCAAAGCCTGCTTGAACTAAATTATTATAAAAGACAAAAAAGGTAAAGCACTATGTTGCTTCATTACTCTCCCCATTGACTTTCACTTCAGAGTAAGAAAATGTAGTGAAAATGTGCCCATCAAGGATCAGATGTTCTAAGATAGCTTCTCTGGCTCTTGACTGATCTTTACAGAATTTTATAATTTTTTTGTGGGTTTTTTTTTGGTGGGTTTTTTTGGTTTTTTTTTTTTTTGCAATTCCTTAGTATAGACTGCCCTTGTTTCATTTAAATCAATCTGCCCATCTGTATTTATAAGTTGCTTGCCATGGGAACTATTATCTCATAAAAATGTATTAGAACAGCACTATCAAAACTGCTTGGAAGATGACTTTTTAGTGGGGCTTTTGGTTTGTTACATTTTTTTAAGAATTAGTGGCCAATGTTATGATCTCTCTAATGTTTCTCTAATATCTCTGGCAACTTGAAAGAATCGATTTTTGTATATTGCAACATATTGTTTTGCTTCAATAAAAGGAGACTTCTCAATGATTTTCAGTCTGTTTGCTCATATATTGGGTTTTTTGCTAACCCATGGCAACAAAGGCACAGTTTACACCTGTGTGTCCTTTGCCTAGTGCCCAGTACCATGAGTCTTTTTTGGTTTTTTTAAGAGTTGCGTGCCCTTGTACTACATAAAAAATGTGCCGTGTGATGTGAGTGTAGTTCAGTCATAGCTAAATACCAGGTATAAGAGGTAAGCCACTATCCTGTATTTTCATTCTTATAACTGTTACTAGTTAGTACGATAGATGGAAATTTTTGTTTATTCTAAATCAGTTTTACAGAAAGTGCTGTAGTGAAATTTTACAACACTGGGTTCAGGACTTGAATGTAGTAAATATCACTGCAGCTGTTACCCCAACAGCATTACCAGTGTTACTGTGGACACATCCAAGAACAAAATTCCTTCGCATTACTCATGATTTATTTCTTCAGCATTTCTCATTTTCAGATGCACAGCCTTCTCCTACAAGGAGGAGTGGCACACTGCCTATATTTTGAAGGGCAAACCCAAAGATGCTTTGCACCAGATTCTAGAGTAGAAGCGTGGGAAGAAGCTGATGAAGTTCCTGTACTGTGCAACAGAAAATTTTGTCTAGCCTGCAGGTATGAACACATGACCAATTGTACAATGGGAAAACATCACTTCTTGTGCAAGTTCCCCATGGTACCACAAATTTACCTGAACCCTTGCAATACATTCTACAGTTATAATACAGAACACATTTACAAATCTTAATTTTTCTTTCATTACTGTCTGCATAATATACTCTCCACCCAGTGCATAAGAAATCCCCAAATAAGCTTATGATATACTTATGTAAATACTTTCTCAAAAGATTAATGCCTTCAGCTTTTTGCAGATTACAATGCATATCTTCACACTGATTTAAAGTCAGATTTCCCACTTTTTTGGTAAGAAAAAACTCTTCAATTATTTACTGTTTATATGGGAAGTATTTTCTACTCTGAGATCTTGCATTAAAATTTTAAGCCACTGGTTTATCAAGATTTGCATTTTGTTGATGATGATGAAGTTGTTTTTTCTAACACACGTTAAAGTTATCTGAAATGAGTTCTTTCAGGCTTTACATGGGCAACATTTCCTTTTTCTGCATGAAACAGTCCTACCATTCTGGCCAGGAGAGAAAGATCTACTTCTTCTGATGCTGCCCTCTAATGCTAGAAACCACTGCTTCTTCAGCTTTTCCTTTCTGACACTGTTCTGTTGTGTGGCAACAGTCGGTGTAAGAGGGCCGAGTGACAGTGAGGTTGCCATGGAGCCACGTCTGCCACCACCATGAACTCACAGTGCAGCCATTCCTGGCTGAAAGTCATCAGTGTTCCTGCCCCAAAGTGACTCCCAAGATTAGCCCTCAGCACCAACTGCAGAAGATGAGATCCACGACTTCCTATTCATACAAACCACTCATCTAATCTGCTTTGCATCCAACTGGAAATTTAACCCAGCTGGCTCCTGGCTTCAATTTAAAACCAAAGTGATAAGCAACAGCCATCAGATTATCTAATCACAGCTTATGTCCTGTGACCGCAGCACTGTTTCTGTTTGGTCAGGCCACTTAGGCTACCCAGTGTCCAAAGCCCACTCCCATAAGCAAGCTCTAACCTGGGAGCTTAGGAAGGAACGGAGGGGATTGTGCAGTAACATGCTAGAGGACAGAGAAGACAAAAACCAAGAGCTTGTGAATCAGGGAATTCAATTATCTTTTGAACAGTAAAAAATAGCTATTTTACACAACCGCTCTCTCCCCAAAAGACAAAATGCAGCCTTTCTCCCAGGCGGTGGAAACTGTGCCAAAAGTACAAAGTGCACTAAGGATGTTATATGCCTCTATGGCTTTTAATGAATCAACTGACTAACATTTATGTTTAAAATGGGTCATATTTGCAGGCATTTTTCAACTACCGGTTTGGTAAGAGTGAGACTCGGTTCAGTGGAGAGACGCTCAGCCCTCATTTCCAGAGTGTGTACCTGTCTGCTCCATGCCCAGCTGCCCTGTGCTGGCAGCCTCCCTGCAGAAGTTATGCTGGGCACAGGTATTTACAGAGTGACTCAGCTGCATGCATGATGAATGAAAATGAGGCTCAATCAGATACAACTTGGGCAACAAAAATAATATCCACAGTCACCATCCTCTGCTGCCTGGTGTCTAAATTCAAATACCATTGTCTGGTTTTAACTTCACAGTCACAAATGTAGACATGATTTCTAAGAAATGGTTATTTGCCATCTCAAAAACTCTGTTTTGCTGAACTACCCTTTAGTTCTGTACAAGTTTAAACTATTCGGAGAAGAGCTTCACTTGGTTTCCATGAGCATTAGCTGTGCTAATGTAATTTGTTCTAAGGATATTTGGAAAGGAAGCTCACAGAACGTGTGTGGTTTAATTGTGTGTGTGGCATTTCCAAGCATCCTGAGTTTCAGGTGGCATCCGTCTGCATCTTTGAAAATAAAAAGACTCATACAGTTTCACTAATGTGGTGCTACAGCTGTGCCATTTTTTCCCCCTCAAGCCCTGACAGGCATCTTTGTTTGTATGCAGGGGCTCTGTTTGAACTGTTGCCTGGTGTCCTTGCTTTTTATGCTGGCAGGAGAGGTGATTTTTTTGTTTTGTTTTGTTTTCATTTTCAGAAGAGGTGGTAACTTTTTTGCTACTATTCCTGTTGACAGCAACAACTCTTCTAGTCCAGGCTGGCATCATATAACAGCCAGAGCTAAAGAATTCAGCTTCAGAAAATAACGTAGGGTTTTATGAAGTTCCAGAACTGGGGAGATGCCAAATAGCAGCAAAGTGCACGCTTCACCCTGGGATGCCATCACAGTGTAGCAGGCAGCCTGTTCTCCTCCAGCCCCAGTTCCCTCCTCAATAAAAATATTTAGGGGTTTATACTCAATATTAGGAGTCATAAAGCAGGTATAAACCAGAACAGTTCCAGAATTAAACATGATATAGCAGTGCTAATTTAGGACCTGATTTTGTCTGTTATTTTACTTGTTATTAATTGCATGTTTTAACTGTGCAGCACCCCTTTCGTGATACCGCCCTTCCGCTTTTGCATTCTATAGAGTAGGGGCAGAAAAGCAATAACATTTGCTCCTTTCCCAAGACTGAAAAGAGGTGATTTTCACATTTGCAAATATACAAACAAAAGAGAAGGAGAAACATCTCTATGTTCAGGTTTCTTTCTGAAATCACATCTTAAGGCATTTTGGTACCATCCACTAGCTCAGCAGCAGCTCAGGGCTGCATGCAGCTCCCTCACTGTGTGAGGTTTTCCAAGTTTCACTTTTATGCAGTAAGTATGGGAAAGCAAATCTCTGAGTCACACTGCAAAGCGGGCCCGATGACAGGCTGACTAATGGTGCTTTGACAACACCCAATAGATTTTACAGAGATTAAGGTCTCATCAGAAATTTGTCAGCAGTAGTTTAGGAAATACTTACTGAAGATTTGCAGAGTTAACAACTCTGTGGGTGTTTGCTGTTTGGCTATCTACATAAACAAACAGCTGGTGCAGCTGGAATAAAATCAGCAAAGTTGCTACTAATTTAGACTCTTTGGGCATGTGTCTGCTTCAGGCACAGAAATGACTGTGCTGGAGCATACCGGTACCCCAGCTAATTTTAAACCACCTAGCTTGGTACTGGAGGAAGCCAGCTACAGCAGCACAGAGCTCATCACGGATTCATTTACCCAGCTTTTTGGCTCAAATATGTGTGCCAACAGGATTAACTAAACCCTTTTAAAATCAGAAAAAGGAGATACAAAGCACTTGATTCAGCATCAGCCTGATTCAAAGAGAAAATTCACAGTTGCTCACACTAGGAGCTGTGACAGGCTACACAGATGAAGACAAGAAGCTTAAATTTGCTGTGGTGGACAACGAGGAGGCAGAGAGCCAGTAAATGCAATCGCTGCTGTGGGGAAGGGCCTGGCCTTCACTGTGAGTCCTTTATGTCATTGCAAATGGAAAATGTCACATGGAAAAGAAGGAGTCTCCTGTTAATAAACAGTCACTGGGGTAATGTGCAGTAGAAGAGGAGGAGGGGTTGTGCCTGGACTTGTTTATCTGCAAAGAGCTTTATGCGCTGTGAGAGCTCTGACTTACTGCTTCTGGAAGACTTTTCTAACTTCAGTGTCAGAGTTCAGGGACCTTGCCACATCCCCAGCACTAGCTGGCAGAACTACCTCTTTGTTTGTAATAATTTCTTATCAGCAGTGATTTGTTTTATGCATGTCACTCTTGCTCATTAGGGGCTGGTCAGACAAGCAGGACAGGCAATTGCCTTAGACAGTCAAATGCCCACCACATGATAGCTTCTGGCTAAGAGGAAGGACATAGTCCCACTAACCTAACCTATTGACCTAACCCTAATCTTAGATTTTTTCTTCTCCAGGCTTGAGAGTCAGCAAGATTAAAAAGTGCAATAAAGAAAAATGTAAAATATGAAATTAAAACATCCAGTAAACTTCAAACCTCCACCACAAGCTGCACTGCTTGCTGAGGTCACAATCTGTCAGAACAGGACTTGCTGAGAAAAGCAGTTTCTTGCAAAAGACTGCCTTCTTGTTCAGAGTATTTAGGGCCACAGCTAAGGTACGGATCAGGGCTAGATCTTCAAAAAACTAAAGTGAAGACTAAAGAGCTGTACATTAAGAAACATCCTAAAGCTATGCCAGCTGAGCCCAAAGTAGAAAATGTATCCAACTGTTAACTGGCGAGGAGCACTGTCCCTACAGCGCACTGAAGAAAGAGCGAGCGATGCCATTGCTACAGCACAGTGCAAGCCTGCCAGAGTCTAATGAGACAGGCTGACTAACAGGGGAAGGATATGGGAGATGTTCAGCAGGAGCAGGCCTCGACCTTGGAACTGAGCCCAAATTCTGTAGCAGAGAGTAGTAACGAGAAAGGCAAGATCAAAGGAGACAGCTCTAACAAAGAGGCGAAAGAGACAGGTAAAGGCACACAAGCACTTACCAAGTACTTGGATTCTTGGTCCTTTGCTTTGGGCTTGACCTTGTGCTCTCCCGGCCCTCTCCCATCGTCTTTGTAAGCCTGAGCCTGGTGAGCAGGGACATCCTGTAGCTGAGCTGGTGCAGCACGCTGTACAGAGTGTGCCTGCTTGATACATTCGTAGCCATTATGCCTGGGTAATTTTTATTACCCAGGGGCATTTCTCTTTTACATATCCCTAGCTACAATTTTACTGAAAACATTTTCTTTTTTTATTGGCCTCTTACGTTGTTAGAGTGCCTGTGATTTCCCCAAGGTTAGATGATGAATGACAACACATCATACAAAGACAAAATACAGGCATTTGCCAACTATAAAATGGATTTTTTTCATTTGATATGTTTCCTTTTCTTGTCCAACAATAATAAGTAACCTTGATGGGATGAACAGTACAAATAGAAGTGTAACAAGCTCTCTTCTGAACCCAGGATCACAAAAAAATAGATTCAGTAAAGATACTACATTTCTACTAACATGATGGACCTTCAGAAAATGCATTAACCATTTTAAAGACAATTTCAAATATAATCAGCTGGGTTCAATCCTGCAATTAGCAGTGCGTGGGCAGCCAGCTGGGTGCTTGAGAGGTTCCAGTGACTTCATCAAAATCAGTGGGAATGTACAGAGACATAACCTTTAATGTCTACACTATCAAATGCAGGCCTAACTCCTCAGTACCTTAGGGGCCTCCTTTCCCGCCTTCCTTTTCCCCAGACCTATCCCTCAGAACAGGCAGTGCAGACAACCTGACAGTCACCCATGAGCAGGCAGCATGCCTCTTTCCCTCCCACCCTCCCCTCTCCTGGTGAGCATTTGATAGCAGCAATAGCTCCCAGCCAACCCCGTGCAGGAGGCAGCTTTTGTACAGACAGTATTTTCTGTTCAAACAGGCATTCCCAGCCATTCCCGGGGAACAGAACATGAATATCATCACACTTCTGGCTGAAGCTATGCGTTCTTAGCCAAGCTTCAATCTGACCAATAGGTCTTTCCTTAAAAAGCCGGGGAAGAAGTAGCAAGCAATGTGTGGGTGTCCACAGGCAGGTACCTGGTGTGAGAGTGCTGCCATCCCTGCAGGTGAAAGGGGCTCAGGGACATTCTGCAGAAAGACAGTATTGATCCAAATGTGTGAACAGACATTTCCTCTCAAACACATGCAGACTGTATGGGTAGTAGCATTTTGGCCTTAAAAAATGGAATTTAAATTCAGATCAGAAAAATAAAGTAAAAGAGAGATGATGAACAGTATTTTATTACATTAAATGCTCCAAAAAAGTCCAATTATCAAAATCTCCAAGTGAACAGTGTTAGGCTCACTGGTCTGAAGATGAGTATTTTGGTGGCAGAATGGTAGGACACAGGAATACCAAGTGCCTCAAACACCACAGAAATACTTCAGATCAAATACTATACATCTACCTAGCCACACAACATTGGAGGGTGAGCAGGTAGCCAATTTTGTCTTGCTTTCTTCAGTCTTGGATTGGTGCCCAAACAGGCATGCCAAGGGTGATGAGCTGCCACCTCAGTTACTTTTGTCCCCCTTTTTCAAAACTTGATCCAAAACGTAGTGAAGTTCACTGAAAGACTCCATCTGACCCAAGGCTTTGGTTGACCCTTGACCCTAATTTTCTCAATTACGGGGATGGAAAAAAAGAGACTATATTGTTAAAAAAACCCAGAAATTAGCAGAAGAGAAAAAACCCAGCAGAATAGAATTTCAAAGCATCAAATGTAACTAACAAGATTTTAAAGAGAAGGGCTAAGCAGAAAGCATAAATAACATGTAACCCAAGAAGAGCTTAGAAACAAGTTATGTGCCTGAACTTTTGAACTTAATCTTTCCACTGTACTATCATATACAGAGATGACATAACTGATGGACTTGAAAGCTGCATTTCAAATTTTGCAAGTGAGATTAAATTAGAGAAAACATCCAAAACGTTTCTAATACAATGGAGGTGTTAGATTGATTATACTCCTGGATTAGCAGATGGTAATTGCAGATACACAAAGACTTTTAAGTCTTCAAGCAAAGAACCTGCAAAAGAAATAGCTATTATTTGGAAAAGCATGGGAACAATCTACCTCATAGAAGAGATAAAACCTACAGTGTAATATTGTTAAGGTTTTCAGCCAATGTACATATGAAATGAAAAATAGAGAATCAGATTGCTTAAGGAATAATGGAGAGGTAAAAGGACCGACAGTTTTATTGTGTGAGGCACTGGTTAGATGTCACAGAGGCTTCAACCACGGAAATGAAAAAATATTCTCGCTCTACCAGTAGCAAGCAGAGAAAGAGTAATGTAATTAAGGGTGTACTCAGACATGCAGTGTCAAACCTCTGCTACCACTTGGAAGAGCCAACACTAAATCAGGCTATTTCACTTAGGCTAAGGCATACAACTCTCCATGTACAGCCAGATCAAAAAGCACATGCAACCAGCCAGCACAACTCAACTCACCGAGGAGCAGTAACTCAGGTGTTTGCACCCATCTTGCAACAGCAGGATTCATGACTATGCATCTTGCAGAATTTGTGCTCTTCATGAAGACCATATCTCGTATCAGGTTTGAACAAAATGTACAGCAAAGTATACAAATACTGTGTAACTCGTTTGCTAAGTTTTTTTAGACAAGTTGCAAATGGGAATCCCCAGCGTTTCAGCATTACGTGGTAAGTGAAAAGGATCCAAATGTAGTGGCTATAAAATCTAATGATTGATCTAATGTTTCTGTGCATGAAGTAGGCTTTTATATCCAAAGTTCTGCCAATCATATATAAATTGCTGAAAAAACTATGAAAATCAAAACTAAGGGTTTGAACATGCTGCATTTTTCCTGAGCAATCATAATATTGATAAACAGATGGGCTGGGTGAATCAAGCGCACAAACCTCCCCATACCAGGTGCAAGATTTCTGTTCTCACCTACACATACATAACCATGGTTGACTCTCTCACCCCTGTTCCTTTGATTAAAACTATATCTTTGGGATTTTCTAAAGTCTTCATAAAAGCAGTGTATATGCTGTGGAGAGGTGAAATGATCAAAGTATTTGCAACAGCTACTACCTTGTGTAGTCCTGAAAAAATCAATATTGGTCATAGTATGACCCAGCGTCACTGTGACAGACCTGTGCTATAAAAGTTTAAAGAAAGACAATGTTGGACTGGTTCTCAGAGACAACAAGAAACAGATGCCACTTACCAGATTTTTTAAATCTACAAAATAGTGTCCTTTTCACAGGATGTCATGACATTTCACAGAATGGCCTGTTCACATACAGCAGTGATTAAGTAGTATTAAATCTTGATCTGTTTGTCACAAAAATGCTATGTGATTTCCAAAACCCTCCCTACCCCTGGCAGCTGCAAAAAAAAGGAAAGTTTCCTGCTATTCAACAGCCTCCACTTAAACTGGAAACCTCCTGACCAACTGGTGGCACAGCGGTGCAGGAGCACATACCAAGGGTTTGTGTAGAAGTAAGAGCAGCTTCTCTTCCACATGCAAGCTTTGGGAGTCTGAATTCAAGCACGGCACTTATTTGTTCACATGTGGACAAATGTGGAACCTACTGAGAGAAAGCTAACCTGAAAATACCAGCTTAAAATAAGACCCCAATCTTATGTGTCTCAGATGAACCTCTTGAACATGGCAGATACAAGTTCAAACCCTTTTTGGGGGGAAGAAATCCCTTGCCGTTTGGCCAATACCATTTCACTAGAAGAAAATTCAAGTGGATGGTGCTTTCCTGGGGACAACCTGTGGTAGCAGAGGAGACCCATGCAGACTTCACCTCCTGCTCTGCGCCTTGCCTATCCCTGCAGGAAGAAACCATGATCCATGTTGAGACAATCTGCGTGAAAATGCTGCCTAAATGCCCATCTGTCCTGAAATCACTCCAATCTGCTAAAACTATTCTAGCAGTAACTCAGTTGGAAGTGATTTCTTGTGTAGTTTTCCAAGCACCAAGATGACACACCTGTGTTAAGGACTTAGACTGTAGACGTTAATCAGGAAAACCTCCCACCTATGTAACTGTGTCAAGACCACCAGATCATACTCTACGATTTCTTTACACTAGCTAATGGCAGGGTGCGCACACAGGTACAGACGGCATTGCTTTATTTATTTCCAAGATCCAGTAGTTGTAGCTCTGTGGGGCACTCACCAGAAGAGAGAGCTCCGGATCATACCTGCAAAGGTCAGAGAGGTGTCAGCCGCTGGGTACACGCTGCCTGAACCACAGCAGCCTCCTGGGGAACTCCTAATCGACCCAGTGCTGAGCCCACCTGTCAAGCAATTGTCCTGACGTACCACTCAGAACTATGAAAAGAACAATCAAAAGACGTCCTGCATCAAATGAGCCATCTCAATTCATTCCAGGGCCTGAAAACACTTTGGAGATGGAGCTGGAAAAAAAAATAGAGCTTGCTTTTACAAAAACTACAAATCTTTAGTACAAGCAGATTTGCCACCAAGTCTTTTAATAAAACAAAACAAAACAAACCCAAATCTTAGTTGACTGAAAATGATGCTTATTTTCAGTCCTGTCTTCTTGCTGAGTTTCTGTTTAAATGTAGGCTTAATACAATTTTCCCCCATAAAACAAACTTAAAGTCTGGAAAATAGGGAACCTCCTGATCCTGCTTTACTGTTTAAACCAGACCTTCTGGAAACAGTTCTTACTTTGTTAGAAAAACCATGTTAACGGTGACAAATAAGACTGAGATCAATGTTTTATTAAGGACAGGCTCCTGTTACAATCTGCACAGATTATTTTAAATCATAGCCTTTGTGTCTATATTACAATTTTCATTTGAATAGTATTTTTGGATAGCAAAAGGGATTTGTTCTCAGTGTCTGGAATCCCTGTTGGGGTACCAAAAATATAACAGCAGCTGTCGAAAAAGTATACATTCTTATATTAAAGCTATTATTCTGACCAGAGCTCACATACATGGCACAGTACATATACTTGTAGCTATCTTTATTTCCATTTAGATATGTTCTGTAGCAGAAGCAGCTTTGTCCTTGTAGCCACTGCAGTAGCACTGAAGAACAGGAGCAGACTGAAAGGATTTAATTATTCTTACCTAGGCTGCATGTTCGCACATTTCTCTCTTGAGAAAACAAAAATTCTGCACATACCATTGTTTGCAAACTAATGCTTTAGATACATTTCTGAGTGGAAGTTAATTTGCTTGCACATTTACAGTAAATTTATAGCCAAGCCTAAGTTTGGATGTCTCTGAACAAAGCAGCATGTTTGAGACATATGTACCTGAAATGACAGCAAATAGTGGATTATGTGCACTTATGCCATATCAGAGGGCAAGTTATGTCCCTCTGCTCAGGAGGAAGCCATTGAAGATAACATCGTACTGAAAAGCGGCATAGATTTCAGAATGTAAAACCAATAGATATTTACATTTGGACTTATTTGTAAAATGCATCTAGATTACATACAAAACATTAAGCATATTTAACTGCTCATACAATTGCCACCATCAAGCTTCTGGTCTCCTGACGCAACTGCATGACTTGCCTGAATGGGACACCTGAAGGAGACCTGCCCACAGATCAGCTCGTGGTTTATTTTGGGAGTTGGACAAAAACCTGGGCTCTGCAAAAAATTTATCGTCCTCGGGGATAGAACACTTCATTTTGTGTGTTGTACTGCTGCACAGGTACCAAGACAATGGAGAAGGCACAAATAAGGGAGACAAAAGGACCTGTGGGGTTTGGGGATGACTGCTTCGAAATGAAACTAGGGCAATTGCATGGGGGTGTGTAGGGCCATGAATCCTTCCTTGGCTGCAGCAGGCAAGCATTGGAGCTGACAACTGAGATGGAGCATCTCCTGGGCTGAAGTTCTCCTTCCACCAGTGACACAAAAAGACTTCTGTTTAAAACACGCACAAAATGGTGGGGAGCAAGGCTGTAGGAGGCCATTTTCTCTGCATGCAGATGATATAGCCACACCATCCTGCTAAATAGCTTAGTGCATGCACAAAACTTGATTGGAAATTGGAAGTGCCAAAACATCACTTCAGATTTTAGGACTATAATTTTAAAAGCCTGTTTAAGAATTCTATAAGAATATGGAAATCAGATGCATAAACTTAGTTTCTCTGCAGAAGTGACACATGCTCCAAAAGCCTCCTATTGACATATTTTCTGTGCTGAATTCTCTCTTGAACTTGGGAAAATTAGAGCTCCCAACTACAAGCTTATGCTTTCCATTCTGCTATACATATTATATTTGTGCAGCTTATCATGAAAGAAAAATAACATTCTCATAAACCAGAAAGATTGTATTAGGGTCATGCAATGACTATATATAGTATTATTACTTTTCAGTCCCTGGTAAATAACTATGGTATAACAACCAAAATAACAAAAAATAATCACATAATGTGACATTATCACACTCCTACTAGTTATGGTGTAGAAAGCAAATAATAACATGGTTAAAATTTTCTCCGTGGAAGCTCTGAAGAGAGACCAGGAGGAGGACGATGAAACACAGATCTGAAAGCACAGCACATCTCGCTGTCTCCCTGCGTGAAGATTAGTGGCCTACTATTCCCCAGAGGAATTCCTTCACAGTTTTATGCTGCACTAGGAGGAAGAGAGCAAAGAAAATTAGGAAAAAAAGTGCCATTTGAATTTGTATAATAGCAAATAATATACCTCAAAAAGTTCATGAATTCAGGCTGTAATTCTGCCTTAGATTATGGTCATGTGAATAAATAGTTCCTTCTGGTCTTTCATAGATTTAAGACACCTCCAGCCAGACTCTCTAGAGGAATGAGATGCTCACTGTGGGCAGTGAGGGGGTGTTTCCAGCTCTGCTAGTTATATTCTTCATGAGCTGCTTCTCCTTCCACAGCATCCCCCACCCCCATTTTCTCTCCTTCTTTGCACATATGCATACAAGAAGACAAACTTTCTTCATTCTCCCTCCACGATACGACATCGTTTTACTACTTACGTGGAAAGATGGAGCCAAGAGGCCAAAAGTTTAGCTTCATTCCATAGCACAGAGGTGGAGGAAAATTATAAATTTATGGCAAATCACGAAGCATTATCCTGCAAACTGAAGAAGGTGCAAAGTGGAGCCATCTGGCAGTCTCTCCTTCCTCCCTGTGAATCGCTGTCACATTTTAAGATCTGCCTGTGTTTTCCATCAAAAATTGGGAACCCATAGGCCACAGGCTGGGAAATATCTATAGAGTAGGTGGAATGGGGGGGCAGGCAGCTTGAATCCTTACTCGATACTTTCTTTTGTGTTGATTTACTTCCAAACTGCTGCTTCCACTTCTCCTAGGAGAGGGAGAGGAGCTGGCAGGCAGTGGGTAGGCAGTCAGTCCGTCCTTTAGCCACAACCACCAATGCTGGAGCAGTTGGGAGGCAGGACAGAACCCTGAAATTTCCAGGAGGTCCTTCATTTCTGCAAGATTATGAGACCAAAGCAGTCAGTCTACTTAAGGAGACCTCTCCTCTGGGGAGAATGCTTCCTTTCCCCCCACACTTGAAAGCTGCAGCTATGCTGATTGGCTCCATATTACTGTGTTAGAGTAAACAAGATTCTGCAGAGAGACTGAGAGGAGCATGAGCACAAATTCAGCTCTTTTGATGAAAATAGAGTTTTCCTCTGTGTGGGTATGTGATTGTTTAGGCTCCATTTGAACAGAGTTCAGGGATAAGCACGGGTACCCATGACAACGTGGTGCGCACAGGCCTGGATGTTCTGTGTGAGGATAGATTGGTTAGGATATCCACAATGAGGGGGATCTTCCAAATGAGGGATGACAGCAAAACACCTCCATCTATGATGTAAAAGAAAACCTTGCCATTTCATTCTACATACTTGATCTCCTCTAGGTACCTTCCCATTTGTCCTGTAAATAAATAAAAGCTTTACTTTTGAGTATGCTGTTCTTGCAGGTAAGTGGAAAGGGTGTGTTCCCTTACCAAGCAGAAGAAACATATTGGCTATGGGAATGTCAACAAGGCAACATTTGTACAGCCCATCAAACCCTGGGAAAGAAAATAAAATAGAAAAATAATACATAGAGTGGCTCCAAGTTTACTCTATTTGCTGTTCTTATTCCGTCTGCTCATTTCTGTTACCAATCCAAAATTCTTGAAGGGCTAAAATACTGGCTTAACTACCAAAGCAAAACTACACTGTAATCACAGTCCTGACCCAATTATTTCACTCTGCTGGGCAATCATTCCTTTCTGTAGGTGAGGACTGCAACATAGAGCAGTAGTCTGTAGTGAAAAAACTGCATGAGGACAGTATTATGACTTTTTTTTTCCTTTTCCTATACATGCAACCACCAGAAGAACTGTGGTGATACATCCTTTGGATAGGTCCTTGTGAGGATACAGTACCTGGAGGCATGTACTCCCATGCGTTTTCTTATGACTCATGGAGGACTTCATTTACATGTTAGTTCCACATCTCTTCCTTAGAAGGAACACTTTTTTTTTTTTTTAAATAAATGAGAAAGAAGCCATAAATTCTTGATCCAAGTGGGACTTGCTCTCATGTCGGAGCCTGCATCACAACCTCTAAGCGCTATGGAAATATTGCCCCTTACAAAGGTGCACAAAATGCCACAGAACGCAGAATACACTTATGTCTCTTTTAGTCATATTGAGATCTTTGAATAGTTCTAATGAGTATTACCATTTATTTGACCAGGGCAGTGTTTACTGCAACATATTCACGCTAATTTTCAGGCAACTGCCTCAGTCCTATTTATGATGTAAGTTCTTTCTTTTTTTAAGCCATTCATGCAGGCTTTTCATTAAAATAGAAGAGAATCTATAATGGATTCAATATATAATGCAAAGATTAGCTTTGAAAATAGACTTATTTCTGCCTGAGTCATCAAATATTACATGTACACGAGCCTAAGTTCTGAGAAAGCCAAGTGAAATAAGAAACTGCCTCTGAAGATGATACTGTTGGTGCTGGGTATTGGAAAGATTTTCCATTTCTTCAGAGTCTCCTTTCTACTTCTGTATGCAGACCTTCCTTCCCAAGTCCGTACCCTGCAGTCTTTTTGCAAGCTCTGCTCCCTGCCATCTCCTCCTTTTGGTGATTTTTTGTCCTCCATCATGCGGGTCTAAGGCATGGGAGGTACAGGATATGGCCTTCCAATATTTCTGCAGCATCAAAACTGGTGAATAGCCAAAACCTCCCATTCTCATTCAGCAAATCTTCCACTGAGGTTAACAGTTAGAGTCAGTGGGTGATTCTGCTTGATTTGGCCTTAAATGCTGTGTATATTAAAATGGAAAGGAAAGCAATGAGATGCTGTCAGTTAGCATCCCTGTATGTGGGTACAAAATTAACAATCAAAGTCTTTTCTCAAATTAGAGCAGAGCTGAACTCTTAAGAATAGGGCAGAACCTACCAGCAAAACATACAAATGAATTCTGAAAAGCTATTTCTGTTAATAATGAGGCACCAATCCATCTGGACGAGTTTTTTAAGTTCTTAGGGACGTTTACAGGCTAATAACTAAATCAAATTGGGTAAAAAGGAGATGAAGAAACAGAAATCTTCAAGGCATCAGCTACAGCAAATGGAAGCAAACGAGAAGATATTCACAGAAATTATTTTTCAGCAAACAGGTTGCTATGAAGGATCTGCCGAAAGCATAAGGTAAAATTAAACACTTCAGGAATAAAACCAACAACGACATACATCTATTTGGTTGTATAGCTATACATAGCCAAAATGAGCAAACAAATTCATGAATAGTCTCAGCAGCTTAATAATTTGGCCTACATAATTTCAAGGCCAAGACAACATGCACTGGTGAGCCAAGGTAATGCTAACTAAGTGTAGTTCTCTGGCATACTGCTACAGAGGACCAAGAAATTGCTTGATTCGTATTTGACAAATAATTGATCTGACAACTTTTTTTTATTTATTTGGAATAAGGTGTATAATGATTCACCTTACTCCTTCCCATCTTTATTTTCATCTTATAGAGCTGCATAAATGACTAGTGAATATATTCATCAAAGATTTTATTGGAACAATTTTTCAAAAATGCTTCTAGACTTCCAATGCTTTTTTGTTTTCATTTTCTTGCTTGTGTCATGCCGCTACACTGAAACTTACAGATGGCCAGGAGCACAGGAATCAGAGCCTTGGGGAGCCCTTAGCCTCCTTGGTTACAAACAGCAGCAGCAAGCATCTCTTTGTTAGCAGCTAGGAGAGGACTTACAACACACCAGTGGCCACCCTGACTCCATCCATCAGGACCATTCCCCTTTACCCCAGGAATACCCAAACCACTGCAATAGTCTTGCGAAGAACAGAAAGTCTATTTACATACTGCCAGAGCCTGAAGTATCCCAGTGACTGAAATTTTAGGATGCTTAACACTTTGCATTTATTTTTAATGTTGCTCTGTGTAAAACCATAAGCATTCAAATTCCTTTCTGTAAAGATATTTCAGTAAAAGCTTTGCTGGTAAGATGAGAAGATGCCTGTTGTTTAATCCTTCACATCTTTGCTGCCTTTTTCCTGCTGTTCTTGCATTCAGTTCCTTCACTACTGGCTCAGTAAAGCAGAGTGTGATACTACTAGATGTTTAAATATATTTGGGGGAAAAAAGCAAACCCCCTATAAAACCCTAACTAACAGGATTGCTGTAAGCCCTGAGGAGCTGCAGCATTGCCTCTGTGTGTAGATGGCCTGAGCACATGGCAGACTCAGCAAAGCAACCTAAAGAAATGAGGGAGACCTAAATACTACCAGAGAGTTAAGGATCAAACTCAGTTTAAGTGTAAGCAATTGTAGTTATATCCAAATCAGTAGCTGTCCTGCTTTTCCCAGTATGGTTTTCTGCCAAATACATGTAACAGCAGCACAACCCTGCAGCCAAGGCTGGCCAGCCTTCTAGAAGGCCCTGCTGGCCAACAAGGAAGGACACTCTGCTGGGAAGCTCCATTAGCCAAAACCTGCTGTTTTACAAATGTTGTTTAGCAGTACTGTTATTGCTTCTGTTCATTGTGGGCTAGGAGGTCTGTACTTCTTAGGAACGGCTCAAAATTATTAATTCCTACACAAGTGACATGTTTGCATGACATGCTTGCGTGTCACCTTTCTTCTGCAGGGAGTGAGGCAAGAACGAGATCAGAAGCTGAAACTTCAGTAACAGGCAAGGTCCCCCGGGGTTCCCCTCTGAAACCCTAGCACAGCAGGTACTACAAGTGGAAGCTTGCAGGAAGTGGAAAATCAAACAGTGGCACAGACCTTATTAAAGTGGAGCTCAAAATTGGTGAATATTGTGCCATGCCTGTTCTGCATGGCAAAGATTATAGTGATGTTGGGTCAAATGCTGAAGCGGATTAAAGCTCAGAGCAACTGCTCTCACACATACACCTAACTTCAAATAGAAAAATCAGAGAAGGGGAACAAATGATAAAATATACTCCAAATGCCAAAATTCACCCCCCAGCTACTGCTGAGCCAGAGGCGCAGATTAATTTGCCATGACACACGGAGCAACAGCATCACTAGAACAAGCAATCCAACTTTAACGTTTGATATTGCTTAACCATAATGAAAGATGTTTGGCCTGTCTACCACGTGTCCCCCAATCAGAGATTCTTCACGCTTTTACAGCAGGCCTACTCATCTTTCTTCCTAAAACAAATAATCTCTCGGTCTCATTGTAAACCACCAGTGACACTTAGTATTCTGATCACTCCATGCAAGTCCACCTGGTATATAGTGTTTTAAATCCAAGTGCTGTTATGGCTATGCATTTTCACTAGCTCCATGTTATAACACAATAGCTCTATTCAGCAAGAAGTAAATCTAAATTCCAATCCTCAACTGACGAGGTTTATATAGGGCTTTTTCTGTGCGTGTGTGGTTTTTTTTTAGACTTCTATGCATCTTGAAACCACATCTGTCAAAACATGTTAACTAAACAATGGGATACTTAAACAGTTGCTGCAATATCAAGAAGCTTTTTCTTCCTCCCATTTCACTGGTTACAAACCCTTTTGATCTTAAATGGTGACAAAGGATCATTGAAAAAGTCCCCACTGTCTGATAATGTCTGGAAAACACTATTTATCGTAGACAATTTATCAATGTGTCATTTAGCTCAAGAATATTATAAAAAGGGATGAAATACAGCAGCTCCAGAGGGACTTTCAGAAATCCTGACAACACCCCCCCTTGTCTCCTGACTTGCCTGCCCCCACATCCCTGCAAAAAAGGACCCTACCAAGATTTTTGTTCTGCTGCTCTATGGATGGAGCTGTGTAATGCACCCTTTTGCTTGGCAGTGGATGAAATCCCTGACCCCGCTTCCCCTGAGCATATGAGGTGTGATCCTAGACCAAGAGGGATCAAGAAGCACACAGAACTTCAACAGCAAAGGGAAGCAAAATACAGGGCCTGCTCCATCACCTGGAGTTTCTGCGTGGACCCCGAGTCCCTTGTGAACATTCTTGCTGTTCTTTAAGCTGAAGTCATTGATAAAAGCAGAAGGATAGATGTGAGCCCAGGTCTCCCTAAGCTGCCAGGTCTAAATGGTATATTGATAAAACAATAATAATTTCCTGTAATCCTGGAGGCTCTCCTTACACTTCTCTCATTCACCATTGTCCTGCTCTCCTGAATGTAGGTACTGCCCATATTTCCCCGTTAGCCTCTCTAGCAAAGAGCAAACTTTTGTGTCACATAACTCCTTGGCGTGATTTATAAAGCTATTTAACTTGTTTTCTTCCTAGCGTATCTCGTGTAACCTATTTGTCTTTTTATCACAGCATCTTATCTGCCCCTTATTTGCTGTAGCTATTTATCAAAGATTTACAATAATATCTATTCCTCTAATGTTATTGATGTGGATGCTTCCACAGTCAAAACCTCAGCTTCGTCACGGGCTGGCCATACTGCTGCAATTCTGACAGGGCACAGGCTGTGGGGAAGCAGTAACCCTGACCAACAGTCCCATGGGGTAACTTCACACACCTCCCACCTCCACCGTATCGGCTTGTACTCACATGCCTCGGGTGAAATGTCTCTGATTTGCTCCATAGAACACCAAGCATGGGGAGATGCCCCACAATGCCTGTGCACCCAGAGATCAGCAAGGCAACAAGCATACACCCACCATCAGCTGTTTTCCACAGCTGATGAGAGTGCACTTTCACTTTTGGGACTGACTCACACTCCCTACATTAGCTTATCTGTTCTAAATGAGTTATACTGATATTTTGCTGCATGACAGAAGATTTACAAGGCTTAGATCATTCAGTATGTAGAGCCTGCTAGAGATGCACTTAGTTTTATTACTCTCTTGCCAATGCTATTGCTGTGATAGTTGTGGTTATTTCCAATCAAATACCATGCTGTTCTGCATCACTCAGCAACAGCTTTTTGTGGTTGGCTTTGAGTCTAATTTGCTAGTTAACATCAGCTTTAAAGAGGTAATGAAAAGCAAAATAGTGACAAAAATATTGATGTTTAATATTCAAACAAGGTAATAGGAGAAAATGCTTTTTAGGGTGCCCATATATTTGTATAAATGTATACACATCTGGGGACGAAGAAGTGTTTTAAGGTGTGTATGGTCAGTAAAGCATCTTCCAGATATTAGCTCTCCCAGCCAGGAGGACTTTGTACTGTGCACTGGGAACAAAAAGCACAAACGCCTTCAGAGCCTTATTCTGTGTAATTAATACTGAAAGTTGCATGGAACCAAAATCCATCTACTTGTGTATTCTCATTAAGAGAGCTCTTGAAGCTTCTCTGAAATACAGAAATGCCAGATTTACCATCCTGAAAAAAGCCAACAGGCACATGCAGCCAGGCTGCCTAAAATGCTCTACACTTTACACCAGCCACGAAATATTCCTCTGGGTGCCTTGGGTGCTGGGAACTGCTCTAGGCAGAGCAGCAGTCCCTCGGGCAGCGCCTGCAGCCACACACTGCCCAGCTATGTGTTTTATACCAGAACTTTCTCCTGTCAGTGGCTGCTTCATGGTCTGAAGGCGGGGGATTATTTCTAAATGAACACACACATATACTTATAAATACACCTTAAGCATACATTTTATAAATTCCTTCTATTTATTAAATCTTTGCTAATGGTATGAATTCTCATTAGCCATATAAATCAATGACTCCTTTTCCCATGAACATCACTGTATCTTGATACCTAAAAGCAATGGTTCAATGCACTTGTGATGCATGACATTTTTAAAAATTACTAGTTTTTCCATTAATGTCTTTCAATACAATTTAATGCTTCCATGTCCTTTTATTTTTTAAAACAAACAGGAATAAATTTGTCTTCAAATTCTGATTTATACATCAACTCCTACTAGTTTTCTTCAGAACTACTTAGTCTTGACCTTCTAACCTTCTCTTCACACAGAAATTTATCTAATTATTAGCAATCCAATTCTTATTTACCAGATCTATCAGGTGCAGAAAAAATCTTGAAATGGGCAAGTGACAAGCATGAGAGGAGTAATAAGAAAGAAAATGAGGTGGAGGAGTTGTAAGTAAAGAAGGACACAACAGAGGCACAAGTTGAAAAGCGCTGGATGAGAGTAGCAGTGCTTTATTAGTTGTAAAGGGTTTATTAGGGTTTTTTCCAGCTCAGGCACTAAGTAGCAGGAAAGAGGCTGTGAAAGTAAAATAAAAATCAAGATTTGGGAATGGATCCTGGTCCAAAGAGCCAGAAAGTCCCGAGAATTAAGAAAACAATATTTACTGATGAGAGGAAATTATATTGTACCCCAGGAAGATGCCTGTCCTGCTGGAAGGCAGACTAAGTTCCTACCAAGGATATAGCCGCTCCAGGCAAGTGCTCCTGAAGGAGGCTGCCCTTGGCAAGGACAACATTCAAATCGCCTCCTCTCTCATTAGCTCATACATCAAGAGTCAATTCTGGCCTAATGTTGAGCCCTGGGTTATCCCATAAAGAGAAGGGCTCCTGTAGGATGAATATCACTGGACTTCTACAGTGAATGCATATTGACTAAATGGCCTAATACAGGCAGCAGATGCAGGCGGAATGATTCCAGAGCATCTGCCAAGGCCCAGGGACATTTTGATACATGCAAGAAGAATACTACATATCAGAATCTGAAAATCCCCCCATTACTTCCCACTCCATGCCTATAACCCCTCAAGGACCAAAGGATCATTGCAATCTTGGGATATAAAAAGGACTGATTCCGGTGGGAATTTGCTGCAATGCTGAGGACAGCTCAAATATCCTCCAATCTGAACTTCCCTGAGCATTGTCAGCCAGCTGGGGAAGATGAGGACTGGGCTGTCATTAGCACATGTGCCCTCTGGGGAATGCAATTTCTCCATGCAGAGGGTGAGAGGGCTCCCGCGGCAGGTTTACTAGAAGGAAGATGAATTAGACTGAATTGGGACACGGGAGGAAGGACCCCTCTGCAGTTGTGAGAGGCCAAGGGCTGGAAACAGAAGGGGGCTGTCAGGACCTGTGAGATTGTCTCCTTTAAATCCTCCACAAAGGCTTCCTCGTGCACTGGCTGGGCCCACAAAAATTGAGACATCAGAGAGATGCGGATGGCAGGGTAAGAAGAGAGGTCAGGCTGGAACAAGGGGAAACAAAAGGCACTATTTTATCTGCAGCAGAAAAGCAGTGGGATGCTTCAGGTACTGAGTGACCCAACCAGAGAATACAATATACATTATGAAGTCTGCAGTAAGGAGAGAGAATAATTTCTTCTTTTCAAAACAAAATTCAAGTAGAAGCAGCCTTAGCAAAAGCCACTTTATATAAATTAACACGATTCTTCCATATATCACAATGACCAGTTAGGCCAGAGGACTCATTGTCTGCAATTTCCTCCCAGCTGCGGTCCTTTGGCTCCGCTGTACACAGCCACATGCGACAGAAACACAATAGAGCAGCTCGGCATGAAGACAAGCGTTGTCTGTGATATTTACCAGTTGCCTTCTGCCTCCTAAATGGTAAAATGAGGGCCAGATTATCTAATTAGTCTGCACTGACTTAGCATAAACCTAGAACAAGGGATGGAAGTGACTTTACGGCACACTTATTTCTGTGTGATTGCTGAGCAACTCCAGACCAGCAGGAAGGAGGTCGGCAGCAAACCCCTGGTGTGCCCCAGCACAGGATCTTCCCTTTGCACTCCCTGCTGGTCTGCGTGACATGGCAGGCATCAGAAATGGTGAAGTAGGGTGGAACAAGGTCAGTGAAATCACAAAACATAGTACAACTGATGATTTTGAGGCTTTCTTTTGAGCAATAATCCCCATCTAAAGGTCAACACCATGTATATGGTTACAATTAAGACCTATGATGGAAGTAACTATCACCATCTACATTAAGCAGGGGGAAAAAAAAAACCAAACCAAACCCAACCGAGACTTGAGGGTACTTGAGCAAGTTACATCTTTCCAATTGCTTCAGCCAATTAATTCCTGAGGTAAATAGCCTGTAGGTTGTTATGTGAAACGAGTCGGGGACACCATTAGGAGTTCACCTTCGAGAATTCATGGAGGAGGCACAGGACAACTTGAAAATGACAGTGCCCAAGATGAACACGGGGGAGGATGGCGGAGTGAGGAACAAAAGGGTAGTCAAGAATGCTGTAACAAATAAACAAGTGATTTGTAAGGCCATGGAGGACATGAAGGAGATGAACAGCACTGTGCATGAATCTGTCACGCAAAAATAATGTCAAAACAATATCATTTAATTTTGCAACAAGGCAGCAGACCTTGTGGCAAAGGGAGAAGGGTAAATGTCATACTTCACCTAGTAAGCCTCTGACACTGCTTCCCATGATATTTTTCATATGAGCTATGGATACACAATGTAGATGAAACTACTGTAGGTGGATGCAAGAAAGACAGGGTGACTTAAGCCAGGGAGGAGTTATTGATTGTTTACTGTCAGAATGGAAGGATGCACAAAACAAAGGTATTCCTTGGGGATTTGTCCTGAGCCAGCTCTGTTCAATGCCGTATTATAGTGACCTGGAAGGTATGATATAGAGTATTCTCAGTACATTTGCAAATGACCTCTAGCCAGAAGGGACTGCAAATGTGCAGGAGGACAGGATCAGAATTGCAAATGGACCTGACAAGCTGGGGAACTAGCACAAACAATAGGGTGCATTTCAATTAGAGCATGCAAAAATACTCCACTGCAGAAATACAGGATGGAGGAAAAATTGATTAGTTGGAAGTTCTTTAGAAAAAGATCTAGCAATTATAGTAAATTACACTGAGTGGGAATCAAGAATGCCGCAATTTTGAAAGACACAAACATGCACACATAAATAAGGGGATAGTCTGCAGGCTGTGCAGAGCAACAAGTCTTTTGTTGGGAAAGTTAAGTCAATGTTGGGCATTGCCCCTCAGGAGAGACCTGGACCACTTGATAAGAGTCTGAAGTAGATCAGTGGGAAAGGTCAGAGTCCAGGAAACAGGCCTACATGGGCACTGTGAATGAGTATTTTTGTTTAGCTTAATGTTCTGGTGCAAAGACACAAGGACTCAAATGCTTTCTTTGTCCCCAGCTGACAGAATAATAAGCAGTGGGAACCCAGAATCCACAACCCTGCATAAAGAGAAAGACAGCAGAGCTGGTTAATACAGACAGTGTGGAAGGGGTCTTGTCTAAGAAAAAAAACAACAAAAAAAACCAAACAAAAAACCCTGCAATAATCTGAAACCCGTTTAGCAGTTTCTCACACAACTACTTCAGACTTCAAATAATCAATCCTATGATGAGAAAGGCATAGCCAAGATCAGCAAACAGTGATCAGGGAATGTTAACCACTGAGTAGTTGAGTTCAAGGTGTGCCAGTCAATCAAGGCGAAAAATAATGAAAAACATACCGTACTTCAAGGATTGAAAAAAGCCATGATTTGTATGTTCAGGTGATTACAATATTATCAGAGAGGTCATCACATTGAATATTCATAGATTGCCCTAGGCAAGGGCTTAAATTATCAGGAGTCTCTGACTGCCCAGCAATATAATTTTATTTGTCCTTAATCAAATTTTAGGATTAGACAAGCTTGTGCACTTGGACTTAAAATGCTCCCTTGCTGGACATCTATCCCATTCAACCTTGCCACTTATTGTTTGGCCTTGTTTCTTGGGGATTGCTTTTGTGTTAGCTGCACAGAGCCTAACCCAAATTCTACAGAGGACAGTTTCTTTAAATACATTGGAGGCAAGGAGCCCATCATCACCATCCCAAACTCCTCAAATGCCTGCAAACCATCAAAAAAGTCAAGTCTGAGAGCTGCGGCCCTTTAGCTGAAGCAAGCCACACTATTGCAGCCACAGGGCCTCACCTCTAGATCCAGCAAAGAACAGCACCCTTGGCCACAGCAGCCTGCTCAGAACCCGCACAGGCATTGCCGGTGTGGAGCTGCATTGAACCATCTAGACACGACTGTAATGAGTCAAACTCATTTCTAGCAAAAACCCCACAAAGCCTTCAAAAGGTTGATTCACAACCACCTTGCTTTTTGCTGCTTAAAGCCATAATGATAATATTCACCCTGAGAAACTCCCATATCTTATTCTGACAGTAATGCACAGTACTGTAACATTAATGAATTAGCAGTAGGAGAAATCTACTCATTTGGAAGAAGGCTTCTGGAGCAATATAAAGCTGCAGGAAACCTGCCTGATTTGTCTTTTGGCAGGTTTTGCTACTAGCTTTAAATTTACACTGCAAGTGTTATCCACTGATTCTCTATAGGAGCTAGTTGAGTGAACCTGAGCACACCTGTAATTGCATGTTAAAGTTACGCAGACGTCGGTTTTCTGTCTTAGAACAAATCAGGTTTATTTTTAGGTTTTTGTCTCCACCTGAATCCAAAGCTCCAGCTACAGCATTGTAGTGTTAAACCCACAAAGGTCAAAAATCAGAAGAGAATTATTGCAGTAGCTCTTATGAAATAAAATATGCATTTTACAGAGCTCTGTTAGTAATGTTTTGTTCTGCTTCTCTGTTCTTTCACAAGTCTCTGTGCAAAGACACTATTTTCACATTGTCATTGTATTCTGTGAGTGCTGGCTAGGAACAACTTCTCTGACTTACTTACACAAGCTTTTTAAAACTAAGATTCTTTTTTTTTTTTTTTTAGTATGAGCTTTATCACTCCCATGTCAACTTAGCAGTGATTGGGAAAGGCTAACAGAGCTCTTTGGGTTTTCCTTACATCTTGAGTGTAATAATGGGGAACTATTTGTTTTGCCAGATTAGGGTGTTCTAAGAAATATCATAAGCGCTAAGGAAATTTTAAAATTGTTACAGCTTCTATATTCTTATTAATAACAGGAATAAACTTAAAAATGTGGTAAAAGCTTGTGAAATCTAAGAACTTTTAAAACTAAAATTAATTACTCATCCAACCTGCTTACTACAATTGCCAAGAGCAACGTGGAAGTCAAAGTTAAAAAAACTCTCACCCCAAGTTATCCATGTCTCAGTCACTGTCAAAACCTTTAAAGCATATCAGATCTTCCAGTCAGGCCTAATTATGAATATTTTGGAGCCACAGACAGAATTTAATTCCTCCTAATCTTGATAGCACAGAACCTGCATTTTTTTCTCAGCTTTTCTTTATGCATCAAACTTTGCTGTTTCAGCTTCCAGCTCCTTGGTCCCCATTCCCAGGCCCTGCTGCCCTTTGTGGTACTCTTCCAGAGGCTAGCATTCACCAAGCTCATTCAAAACAGTCTTCAGACTGCTTTTCCTCCCACCAAGAGACCCACTCAGTGCTGAAGAAGCAGAGAACCAGGCAGCCATATAGATGGTTTCAGCAGTGTTGCCATTAGCAAGTAATTTGGTTCAGCTGGAGTGGGTTCAGGACACCAAAGCAGCAGGTGCTGAGACCCTTCACATCTCCAGCATGTGCAGATTGTGGGTTTAATTTGGATCAGATTTAGCTTGTTCACCTACAACAGAGCTTCCCCTTGCTCAGGAAATCAAAGCTTTCAGAGCAGAAAAAGCATTAGGTATTTGCTAAAATAATGTTATGATCTGTGGTGCAGTTCAGATCCCCATGTCCTGTTAAACACTAGAGACCATCAGATGGCTCACCTCAAAGCACGCCTCTGCCCCTACCTAAACCACGATGTTGAAGTCCTATCTTTCTCACTTCTCCTCTGACCCAAATCATTGGAAAGTTTCTTAATGTAATTGAGTTCATTTGGGGACAGATGTCGCAGGTGCCTTGAAAATGGGGATATCATGCAAATCTAACAATCTCTAGTTATGATGCACCTTAATTACGCACCCCTGCTCTGCATTACATAGGTCTAATTCCCATTGGACATGTATTCAGCTTCCAGCACAAACATTAGATTCAATTACGACATGATTTCTTTAAGAAATGGTAACATTGCCAACTAGCAGAAGTCTACCTGAGCTATTTCAGCCTGTTTTGACTAAAGCAGTAGTGCATGTTTCCCTTCTCTATGCATTACAAACCTTGTCTGCTTCCTCTTAGTTACAAAGTTGAGATCTAAAAAGGCAAAACCTCCAAAGTTTACATAGAAAATCTCCTTGCCTTATAATCTCAAGATATGAAAAAGTAAATTTCCAGTGTAGCAAGTTACCCACCCAATTGCAGTTATTATGTGTTAAAACTTCCTGTGCAATAAGCAGAAAATTTGCCCCTAAGCATTTTTAAAATTTTTTCCCCATCCTGCAAACTGCTAGAATACTAAACAGATTTTTAGGAAATTGCTCTCAGTGGTAAAAATTCACCATCTGGTCTCCAAGCAGAATTATAAACCTAAAACACAGAGGCCAGATACAGCCCTCTAATTAGGAGTGGGTAGGGATTTTCTGGCAAAACACGTCTTGTCAGAAAATATCAATTAATCAACTTCCCCCTACCTCCCCCCCAAAAAGGAAAATTCATCTATTCCATTGAAACATTCCCTGAGAAGAGCCTGGGTGCCAGCATGGACAAAGCAGGCTCCTTTCCCCACGCCTGACTCTTAGCAGAAATTGGAACTCAGGAGGTGCCTGAGCCAGGGCTCTCCTAGCCAGGAGCCCTCCCAGTCGCCTGTTTTCCCATGTGTGCTATCTACGGAATAATCAACTGTTTAGCAGCCCCAAGAGCACATGGGGCAGCCCCGCAGTTCTGCCACTCTTGGAGGAACAGCAGATTAGAAGGTTGGCTCCTCTCCTGCCCTAATTATAAGCCACAGGGACTGGGTGCTTAATACTGGTGTACTGGTACATGCCTCAGTTCCAGCATTATTGGTTTAAATGGCTAACTCAGTGAAATTATTGTAAGTCACTGTGAGCTTTGGCTAACTACTGAGAGTAGCTTTGGACTATGGCAAGTTATTTAAGGATAGGAAATAATACAGATTTGCCATTTCTTCTGCAAAACGTAAGAAAAGGCTATCTGCCAATCTCCCCCCTGCTCTTACAGTGCTATCCATATCCCACTCTCTTGACTAGACTTTGGCCAATACATCACCAACTGATGCTTGTGGTTGAAAGTCACTAAAAGAGAAATGTCTGGGTTGCTTCTTCTGCAGGAATTAGATTTTCTTCTGCAACTGAGAGCTGATAAAAATTCCCTTTGTAAATACCAAGGTTGCTTGAAATTTTTCCTTCTAATTTTCTTTTATGAATGCATTGGGGAATTTTTGTGGGGGATGTCTGAGGGGAGGGTTACAGAACAGGAAGTGGCAGAAATGTGGTTTGTTTGGTTTTTTTCCTGGAGAAGTCCACTTTTTATGGGAAAGCTGAAAACATTTTAATTTTCTCCAGTTCTGAGCTAAAATATTTATTTCTGCAGCTTCTTAAGGCTTCTACAAGAAATCAAAATTTTTCTTCCAAAAAATTATCATTTTACCAAATCAGGCCAGTGTCTCCCAAAGGAATAAATAACAGCCTGTTACTCACAGCTGCACCTCTCAGCCCTGCTCAGCACATTCTGCACATCAGAAGGAAAGATGTGAAGAACTATTGATTACCACTGCTTAAATGCACTGAAATTCTGAATTTAACAAAAGCACAGGCCTGACACTGGAAACTTCTGTATGTTCCCAAGACAAGCACATTATAAGCAAGGCATGTGGAGACTTGCATACAGTGCCCCAAGCTTAGACCCTTTCCCAGAAACAAACCTGCCTTGGTCCTGTTGCAGGTTATAATCAGGGCCATCCAAATAGGCTGTCATTCAATGTTCAGCTTGGAAGAGTTGTATCATCTCCCTGAAGAACTAGGTTGTGGTCACTGCACTCGCACACTGAATCAAATGGGAGTTACATACAGTCAGAGCAAGCCTGAAATAATGCCTTGCTAGTAACCTAGTCATATTCTTTTAATGCTCTCTAAGTCTCTGTGCTCATGGAAACCCCACAAGAGAAAATCTAAATAAATTAATCATAATTATAAATGTTGTTTATGTAATTGGTAAATGATGCAGAGGTAAATGAGCACTGCTTATTCCTACACAAACACAAATTAAATATGGACACTGCACCAAAAATGTGCCCTCTAGTACTCCAAATTTAACAAGGTTCAAAGATCAAAATCGCAGCCCACTCCTACGATTTGCATCTCTTTCTGTCAACCAACCCTTCCCATCTGAGCACCCCCATATGCCAAGGGTCCCAAACTGGAATCACAGATCAGGTATTTTCAAGAAAACATAAGAAGCACGTTTTTCACATTCCAAGTTAAAAAGGAAAGGTCAATATAATCCATCAGCAAACTGACCCCTTATTGGGATCATAGGCAGTCCCATTACTGCTATGACAACTAGCTCAGCTGTGAGCCAAGTGCCTGGAAAAGGCCAGCCAAAAATCCATCAGTAAAAACTCATTTATCACTGCTAAAGGAAAAACCAGTGCTGCCATCTGAGGCCAGCATCCGCAGAGCTGGCCAGCCCTTCTCTGCAAAGGCCAGGCTCCAGAGCACAGGTCTGCGCCTCAGAGCGAGCCTTGGGCCATGTCAAGGAGCTGCTCCTGACTGGATTCAGCCATGTTTCTATTCAAAGTAAAATCTATTAAAGCAGAAATAATTAGCACAGGGCACAGTAATTTGCAAAGCTGAGAGGTTAGCATGCTGTCGCTGAGTCACTCTGAGCCTGCTATGCCATGAGGACCCGCAATGCATTGATTTTAATATTTTACCAAACAAACTTCAGAAATTCAGAAGACGGATTATTTGGTGGAGCAATGAAGCCTATAAATAGCAGCAAGTGGGTTTTCTGAGCACATCTTAGCTTTTTTTCCAACTCTGTACTCCAAGGAAGCACAATGCATCCATACCTTTCTTTAAAAACATCTTTTTTAGGGACTTCAGCAGTGGTGGAGGTGCTGGATTGACAGCTCCAGAGATTCATTCTGCTGTTTTCCCACTGAACAGGCATAACACAGGCAGCACAAACTTCACTGAGCCTGCCCTACCAAAGTGCCTTCAGTGCTTATTAAAGAATTTAACACCCTCAAATACATTGTATGCATTGCAAAGGGAAGTGGTCCAGAGCATCAAGTGCCTCAGCTGGTGGCAGCAACACACTTTATGGCAGTGCTAGTCACACACAGGCTGACATCGTATGGGCCTTCAATGCCCCACCATTTTGATGTGAGCTTATGGGCAGTGGGAGCAACGCAGACATAATATGACTTAGTATTACTGGTGTGTTGATGTTAGTGTTAATGCACCACCGAGCCCCAAGGAGGGTTTTGGAGCAGTTCTTCGTTTGCATCAGACTAAAAGCACTGCAAGTCCCTCTGCACAGACAAGGCTGGGGCAATATTCCTGTCCTGAAGAGAGGCAATAGCATTTTTTCCCTGTTTGCCCAGACACAGAGCACCAAGGATGCAGAGGCGAAGTGGTGGGACGTGACCTCCCAGGGCTGGGGGAGTGGGTGCGTGGCCAAGTCCCTGCCCCTCGTCCCCTTCAGAAATGCACTGCTGCCCGGACGGCTGACCACATCACTCTGCTCAGGCCGCTTCCAGGACATATCCCAGGGCTGAGTGGTACAGAAGGGCACAAAAGCCACACAAATTCAGAAGTCTTCATTTTCAGCAAGAAACCCACATCTAGCCTCTTAACACTGGTGCCAGGCAATTTGCCTGAGGGACCTCGTACATACCAAATTCTCAGATTGACCGTTTCTTATTTCAGCAGAAAACTGGCAGTCATTACAAAATCAAGACAGTGATGTAGGAGTCAGCAGACAAGAGCAGGAGATTGAAGTCTGCTATTTAAATATCTTCTGTACACTGTGTAAGCAGATAAAAGCTCAGCTTCCTCAGATTGCTTTACTAACCACATTAACCTCCGGGACTCCCCTTTCTTTCATGGGGTAGGTGAGTAATAACTCAGGGATACAACAGTAATGGCTGAGCTCACTTTCTAGTGAGTATCGTATGAGACGACTGGTACAGCATGCCCTACATCTGAAGCTGTGGTTTTCAGAAATGATATATTATTAGCACTGCATCTGAAATAACCCAGTAATTGCTTAATGTTTTGTATTTACATGGGCTGTACATTATGCTTGCTCTGAGAGAGGGAAGGAGAACTAAGCAGGAAAGGAGTAAGCAATAAAGAGCTATAAATGGTAATCTGTCAATAGCATCAGCTTCGCTAAGGGCTTGATTGAGAAAAAGAGTAGCATCCTCAGCTCCCAACAGATCTAAACCAGCCCAGATTGTTTGTAATACCTAGCAGGATTGAGCCCTTCCTGAAGGATGAGATATTAAATTTAAACATACATAAAATCTTATTTGAGAGATAATATTAATTATTATTAAGAGGAAAGATGATCTTTCAGATAAGGTACTGCTGCACCAGGACTCTTCAGTGAGCTCCAGCTCTGCCACAGATTCCTTGCTTCATCTTGAGTGACTTCCTCAAGGTCCCTGTTCCTCATGTCTTTATCCTTGCACTGGGGATGATTCCTCTCCTTCCCTCCCCACGCTGGCCTATGTTATCTTTCTATGACCATGTACAGTTCCCAAGTAAAAGCAGGCCCTCCAGTTCAGCTGTAAAGTAAATAATGATTAGTAGTAATTATTTGGGAGTATTTCTTCTTTCTCTCCATCTTGGTAATCCTGCAATACCATACATCACAGTAATATTCTGTCACAGTGGATTAGATTTATCCAGTGGGAGAAAGGGGCAAGGACCCATTTTATTTCATTTGTGTAGTAAATGAGTAATTCTGCAGAATTCACCATATTCCCTAAGAAACTGAGACTAAGCCAGCTACTTGCTGGGCCTTCATTTTGGTCACAAAGATGTTTGGTCTCTTCTCAGTTTGCTGGCTACATTTAAACTGTCACTGAGAAAAGGAGAAGAACAAAGTCCCATACGCACCAACTTGTGGGTGTTCATCTGTTTTTAAAAACAAAAAATTTTACAGCTTTTAATAGCAAAACTGTCTGCTCTGAGAAACAACGAAACCCTATTGAGTAAGTAAGCAAGTATGTGTACATGCGTGTGCAGTGTAGTGTGAATACAAACTCACGGTAGCAGTGGATAACCAAAGTTTGCAATCTACTTGTTTTCCATATCTTCAGTCTCCAACTCATGTTGCATTGAATGCAAAATGAAATGGCTCTTAGTTGTACAGACTGAAGAACACCTCTGAAGTCAGCTATGATAGCTAAAAGCTATTAGGTTGGGAATTTTTTATGCATGTGCATGTGGGAAAAACCCACCAGAGAGAGTATTCTGCATGAAGCAGCAGCTGTGGTGGAGGGTGGAAAGGTAGGTAAGATGAGGAGCACTACCCAACCTCCCACCAACTACACGCTGCCATATGGTGTATGGTACTGTGTAGAGAAACTGGCAGGTATAAAGATATAGGAAAACTGGGAGCTATAAAAACTATGAGGATATTATATGAGGATTACCGTGTTATATATATTGCAGTCTACTGTGGGCAAAAAGAAGAAAAGAAAAAAAAAAGAGAGAGAAAGAAAAAACCCAACCAAAGCTAATTTCCTCAACTTACATACAGTTGTGTCTGGCAAGTAAAATATGAGATACAGCCATTCCTGGCTTTTTGTGATTCCAAGAGAAAAGCTGCTCAAGTGGTAAAAAGGTTGTGCAGGGGTGAGCAGCAACCAGAGCAGAAGGAGAAGCCACGATAAAAAGAAGAGTCTGGGGCAGGAGGGAGCAAGGGCACAGATCCAAGATTATAAAACCCAGGCAAGTCTTGCATTAACATGACAATTGCCTCCTCAAGGGCCTGCTGCCTGTACAAACTGGCTGGGCTCAGTCACCAGCGCCACTTGGTGCTGGGAAAAGAGGGGTCTGTAGCTCACAGCTTCCCCACACCCCTGGGGTGGTGTGAGCAGCACCCAAAATACACAAGTGATGGTGACAAGGTGCAGTCAAGTAGCCCAAGACTGATTCCTTGGCACTGGCTTGCCTGCTCAGGGATTATTTCAAGGTACCAACATCCATGCAAAATAAGTTTTGAAACAAAATTACTTTAGTCCTGGTCTTTGCAGGGAATCTCCCATTGACATGCTCTCCCCTCTTCTCTGCACCCCTCATCCGCTGGAGCTGGCTAGCAGGATGGGTGGCAGCAATATCACACCACCTTGCTGGTGCTCAAGGCTCCCCATGGGGATAAGCCACCAGTGATACCAGCCCCCCAGGCCATGGCCAGCCTGTGCTTTGTGCACTCAGGCAGTCTCCAGGTTAAAATCCAGCAAGAGATATGCAGGACTTTGTCAACACAGCATAGGAGTCATGGCTGTGACCACCCTGGCATCTACGATCAGGATAGGGGTGATAGCCTAACTGTGAAGCAGAGCTCTCCTTTCCCAGTGCCATCTTTTCTTTGTACCTTTGTAATAATTCACACATATTTTGATGTCTACAGAACAGCCGGGGAGGTGACAGGACCCCCTTCTATGTGATCATGCAAAAGACTTCCACAGTGACAGCACTGAACACTGCAGAAGGTAAGAAACCCTGTAGGAGATGCCACCATAGCCAGTTACTGAGAGAGCTTTTATCAAAATTATGTGAAGAAAGAAGTAATTAGCAGTGAGTGGTAGGAGCAGATGAACTCTTTAAAAGGGAAGACCTTACTTTTATGCCTATGGCACCTCAGTAACAAGCAGAAGGGAAAAGAAATGTGGAAAGCATGCAAGACTGATGAGAAATTATTTGAAAATTCATAGAGCAGGACTGGGCATTTAGTTACAACCACTGAACAAGAAATGTGTTAGCTGCTCCATCCTAGGAGTCACCACTCAGAGAGAAGCCTCTTGGGCTCCAGCATGCCTTTGCTGGGGCAGGTATTTTCTGCAGGTTTGTAATGCAGACAACAGGAGGGCCATTTCAAGGTGCAGCAAGCACCCCAGAGAAGGGTGCCTGTATCTCTTCTTGCCAAGTTGACAGTAGCTGCAAATACCATCCAATGCTCAGGGAATGAAAGAGGGATCATACTTACCTGACAAATTGACCAAATCAATCTGAGCCCTAATAAAATGTATCCCATTACAAACTAACCCTACCAGCAGTGAACACAAAGGAAAGACCTCACTGACATCAGTGGGAAACAGCCGAGTCCCAAGTGGCATTTGCCAGAGGCAAATGAAGGAATATTTGCTCAAAACACCTCTTAGCGGGACAGTCAACAGAAGCCTTCACACACAACTGAAGAAGGGGAAGCAAATCTGGGCCTTCATGATGAGGCAGAAATGGTGATACTGAAAAGCTGCCTTCCCAGGGGGCTTTGGACCCCTTCGCAAGCGTCCTGACAGTGGTTTGTCCATCTATAGCACTGCAAAGATTGAAGAATCTGGCTTAACAAAGAGAAAAATTGGGGTGTGGGGGTGTGGTCAGTGAAAAAAAAAACAAGCCCACCCCACACAAGAAAGCTGTGCAACAAGATACTATTAAAATAGCTTGCAGGAAAATCTTCCAGTTGGTCAGCCAGTAGATCTGAGTAGCTTGAAAAGTCTGAATATATTTAATTTATTATTTTCACCATGGAAACGTTCAACAAAACTGACCTTTTCAGTTTCAATAAAACTGGATTTTCCTGTAGGTCCCCTGTTAGCCGCTGCAATAATAAGTGGCAGTGCTAAAACCCGGAGTTATTAAAAAACAAAAATGGCGCCCCAGCCCTGCCACTCCTGGGCTGGATCCAACCGCACTCGATCTGTCGGGATACGCATACTCCCCTTCAGACGTTTCAGAAAACCCAGTTCCATCTGTGATTTTGCTGATGCAAATATGGAGCATCTGCTAACTTCCATGAAGTGAATCCTGGCTTGCTGGATCCCACTTGGAGCAGGATATGGCCATCACATCTCTACCGACATGCTGCAGCTACTTTTATCTAAGGCATGCCATTTATGGGGTAATGTTGGTACTGCTCACTATTCTGGTGTATTTATCCTTCCCCATCAGGCTCTTTGTTTACCTGTGCCACGCAGAGCACTAATGCACAGTCTGCAGGCTCGAGGAAGATGAGTCTTTCTTCACTCTCCAAGATGTTTCTTCCCTCTGGCTGGCCAGGGCAATGACAGACAGAGGTACAGGTCGGGGAATGGAGCAGGACAGAGATTTATAGAATTATTTCAAACCCCAAAGTTTCTTATGTTTCTACCAAGGTATTTTGGCATGTCTGTCCTTCAGTCTTGAGAGTGATAGCTATAAAATATGGCTAAAAAAATATTGAAGATGTTTGTTTAGATGTGTGCTTTGTTAA
Source organism: Phalacrocorax aristotelis (assembly GCF_949628215.1). Lineage (NCBI taxonomy): Eukaryota > Metazoa > Chordata > Aves > Suliformes > Phalacrocoracidae > Phalacrocorax > Phalacrocorax aristotelis. The sequence continues at coordinate 11,859,093 of NC_134283.1, read as the reverse complement.
GTATCTGTTGTTTGGCAGCAGTTGAACAAAGAAATTATTTCTCCCTTGTGTTTAACTTCCTCCAGTGGCTGGGCAGCCTGCTTTTGCTCAGGAAGGTGTCCTCAAGCCTGATGAAATTCAAGCATTCACATCTAAGTCAATGCTCCTGGAACCAGGAGGTTTTGATGTACCCTAATCTACATTTCACATGTCATGTTTTTAGAAAAATATAGGTATGGGAAGACAAAATGTAAAACACAGCACCTTTAATAACCATCTCAAATTCCAGGCAAACCACATTATTAACAACAGCTAAAACCATCTTCCAGCACATCCCTCTCCCCCCCTCCACTGCGCGCTGTGTTAGCTCAAAAGGCTGTATTTTCTCTTGAGACTCAAAATGAGTTGTTAACATGCCAGGTGTACTTGATTCAATTATTTCACATGTCAGACAGACAACAACAGCTAACTCCAAACAGGAGCCACCACACATGAGCCTGCGAGTGGGATGAGGAGTCGCTGGGTGGCCATGGGCGGCATGCGAAGCCCTGCGGACATGGCCTCATTCCGGCTGGCTCATGGGGCACCACATTGCCACTCTCTGTGCCTCCCTTCCCCATCCATAACACACGTGAGCATGCATTAAATCAGGACTGCATTTTGCCATGCTTTCAGTAAAATACTGCCTGCCTACTAACACAGTATATTACAGGGACAAGATATGGCAATTACTGAGTATTAGCGATGACATTTCCATTTGACGTGTGCTTTGAAGCAGGCTGCCATGCACGCTGCCTGCTTGAGTAGAAGAAAGATGCAGAACCAGACTGAACCTTTTTTTTGACAGCTTTACAGTCCCTTTGGACTTTCTGAAATACAAAATCATGCAAGCATCTGATCTCACATCACTTCCTTTCCTTTTGCTTTCATGACAATTTTTGGCTCTCCCCATTCCAGCAGTGGAAATGATCCCCCATGGCCCAGCCTCAGCTGAACCTTATTCAATATTTGTTGGCTGGGACAGCAACAGCAGGACATGCTGCACATTAGCAAGGCTACAACTTTTGATGGTGCCACCCTACTCTCCCTTGTACAGAATCCTGAAAGGAGAAATGCCCACCTTCTGCTCCCAGGTACCATGGACTGGACAGTGAAGGGAGCACCACTTTGTCCAGATGCCTCTTGTCTCTTCCCAGTGCCTTCTGATGCCCAGGTGTCCCAGCCCTTTTCTGGTCAGGCACCCCCAGTTCCTGGACAAAACTAGACTGGAGCAGAGAGCTGGTGGAGGCAAGAGCCCCAGCAGGCGTTTGGATGTGGAGAACTGCTCTTTCAGCTCCTGCTCTGAGTTGTTTTAAGCTCGTCCTCTGCCTCAACATGGTATTTTTTCCTTGACAGCTTCAGTAAAAATAACTTTTGGTGTTCTGAAGACTATCAAAAGTAAAAAAAAAAAAAACAAAACCAAACCTTTTCCTATTTCCCACTGTCATTTTTGGAAGAGCTTTACGGCAAAATGGCTGAGGTGGTTGGCGTGGGAATATATTTCAGTGATACTATTGCCTGAATGTCATTGTCATGTCACTTATTGCCGTTTAGTAGTGCATGTGCTGCAACAGTTCCTAGAGCTGTGCATAGAGTTGGAGCCATTGGGCAGGACACATCACAGCTCCATGGGATGAGACAGTCCATGTCCTGGAGAACTTACAGTGCAATAGTGTAATGGCACTCGTGGGGCTGCTGGGATGCCTTCAGGGAGGTCTAGGTTCAGAGAGGCCTGAATAAAAGCAACTTTTAACAGAGTTAATTTAAAGTTTTAAGTTCACCAGAAGAAGTAGCTTTATGTTCCCAGCCAAGGGCTTTGTCTCTGCCAACCACGTCTGCACTGGAGAGCTGGCAGTGCCTTCAGCAGGGAAGCTATCAGGCTTTGTCAATACAGGGAAAATTACAGAGGTAAGGATTTTAATTATTTATATCATACCCCCTAAACAAAGAATGTTACTTAAAACCCATAGCAAAGACACCTGAAGAAAGAAGGAAATAAAGGGAGCAAGTGAAAAGCTAATCCTAAATTGGGGACGAGGGTGAGCCCGTCCATGAGCTCCAAGTTAGAACATTTTATTTTAGACCTTTTATCTGTTGTTTTGTTCTGTTTACTGGAGCTTTAGACCTTTGATCCTACCATTGCACTTGCTGAAGGCAGTATGGATGATTGCACCTGACATGTTTCCTCTACCAGTGACATTCAGACTCCTCTCGGCCCTACGACCAGGGCAGCTGCAGTGCAGGATGCTGGATGGGAAATGCATTAGGAGATTGCTCACCTGCTCTGGGATGTCCCCTCTGGGACAGCCACGTGTCACTAAACCCCGTGTCACATGGAGAGACCAGGGCATTTTGCACAAATCAGGAATTTGTTTTAATTGTCACAGTTCACAGGTTGGGCAGGCAACCCAAGGCATGAGGCTGGTGGTTTGCACTCTGACAGGAAACATAAGAAAACAACCCAGAGGTTTTTAAAATAGACATAACATCCCAAGCAAAGTCCATGGCACAGAGGGAAGATCCCAGAGCACCTATGTCTCAGCCCCATGCCAGGCTGTGTGCACTCAGAGAAAGGTTTTTTTAAACAGCACTGGCCTCTCTCCCCAACAGAGATGTTAGCTCTGAACTACCTACCAGCAATCTGGCAAGTGAGTCAGAACTAATTTTAAGCCAATTGCTTGTGAGATGAGGGTGGGGGAGAGGGGAAACCTCTTCACAGTTTATTCTGTGGAAATGAAAGGTCTGACACAGTTCTTCATTTCAGCCCTGCTTGGTAAACAAAGCATCTTCAGAAATAGGTTTCTTCATTTACGGGGCCAAAAACAGTGCTGGTGCCTCCCCACTGTCCCTGTGGTACGCAGAAGTGGACTTGGCCCCTCTCTCCCTTAGGAAAAGTGATTACTATTGCCTTCCCAAGGCAACTTTATACAAAGCTGGACTCAAAGTAACTCCGCAAAATCAAAGGCTGCCTGGAGGAAAATAAGCAAGCCCCTTTCTGCATGTCATTAAAGACCGTATTTTAAGGAAATAACCTTGTGCACTTCAGACAGTTTGTTTCACACTGCTAGTTCTTCAAATGACTTTAAATTACACATGCTCAAATGAAAAAGGATGGCAGTAAATAGGATGCTGTAACTAAACATTGCTCCTTAACAGGTAGCAGATGAGATACCAGCCATACCATACAATGGCAAAAAATCTAAACAGATTTTCCTAATATTTCTCTTTCAGTTCCACTCAGGAAAGAGGGGTCCTATTTGCAGCCTGTCATGGAGAGCTCTGAACACTGCTGGGTTTTTCCTTTGGGTTTGTGTTATTTATCTAATTTTCTAAGCACATTTCTCAAGAATCATCCATGGACATTTCTAAACTTTTATATTTTTCTCCAGTTTTTCTCCACTCCAGTGTTCCCATAGGAATTAAAGCAACTGAACACACAGTCCTCACCCTCGGTCATCTGTTTTTGGAGAGACACAGCTCTTCATCCAGACAAAGAAGATGACTCCAGACATTTGCTCTATGCCACAACCCATCCTTCTCACTCTTCTGTGTAGCTGCTAGCTCCACTCGTTCATTATCTACCCCCCAGGTAAGTTTACCAGCTGCATGGCAGCATGGATACAAAGAGAGAAGGTCAGGGTTTATGTGAAAACACATATTATTAGCATAGACAGGGCAGCCTGATTCACCTGGGCTAAGAGGAGCCCTAAGTGAGGAAGTCTGAGTCCTCGAGAAATTGAATTACAGCCACTAACAGCTGCTGGAGAAAAGGCCTTCACAAAGAGACCCATTGTTAATATTGTGCCATATTATGTGTTAGTATAACACCGTCTTGCCCGTACAGGGGCTGTACGGCTTGCCCGTACAGGGAGAGTCTTCCCAAAACCCATCAGCACTGGGAGAACTGCTAGCAGTGTTTCAGTGTCTCGATGCTAGCCGTTGTTGGGAACCCAAGCATCCCTTGCTTCTGCAGGCATGCACCTTGAAACAGAGATTTCAAAAGTGCCCCAAAATAAAAGCTAATAGCTGCTAGATCTAACTATTTGCTGGCCCAATGGCCACTGCTATCCCATGCCAGACACGTGAGGGTGGCTCACTCAGACCTCACCGAAGCTGCCTTCTACTGCCTTCTCTGCTTCAGCTCAACTCCTTCATTAAGCATGCTGAGGAAAAGACGCTTTCTTTTATAAATTAAGCTATTAGCTCAGATTCACTTTCTCTCTTCACTTAATGAAAAGCAAGTTTCTACAGCATGTCAAATAAATAGCCTGTAAGTACAACGTAGTCAAGTTCTTTTAACGTATTTCTTAGAAAACGGGGAGTTCTCATGGTAGGTCCAGTCTCACATTCGTATCCATCACAGTCCTCAGCAAAAGGACAACCAGCATCTTTGCACCCTGGTAGAAAGCAGCACCAATTCCCTCTTGTTACCATCTGCACCTACTTTCAAAAGCACTCTCCCTTTTTTCCCTTCAATTTACTTTTAGGCTTCCCTTCTCACTCCTGCCATTGCTCAGCCTGTGAGGCAATGCTCTAGCATCATGTCTTGTTCTGGTTCCCAGAGAGTTTCATTTTTTGGAAGGATGAGATTTCCCGGCATCCTCAAACCACTTCATGTTTCCTTCTATTTTCTAACATATACCCTACCCCTTCATTCTTGCACGCCACTCATCCCCTTTACTATTTTTTCCCCATTTTTCTATTGATCCATTTTTCTCTTCTCCCTCTTCCCTTCAACTCTTTGTTTCTCTTTTTTCTCCCTGCCCCATCCCACCAAAGCTTTCTGGCTAGATGTATTACCTACTGCACTGAGGGGAAGCAGTGCATCTGAATCCAAGTTGTACTATACAACAAAAGCAATACTATATATACCTACAGAAACAGCAATACATAATCTTAGTGTTCTCCCCTCCCTGTGCTAAATTCCCAAATCCAGAAGCCTCCTGTTATCAAAGCAATTTTAAATAAAGGTAAGGAGATAATTAAATGGAAATTAAATTGGGCATTTAATGCCTGATTCCGGAGCACTCAGCTCCTCTCACTTCAATAGCTGTACTGCACACCTTTCATCAAGCTCTGGCTCTGCAGAGGTGTCTCTATTCGCCTGCGTGTTTCCCATTCTTTCAACAACGATACAGACACCCTGTATTGCCAGATAAGCAGTATATGTCACTCTTCCTTGCCTAAGATTAAAATGAATACGTGAATTTATTTTCTATTACAGGCTGCAGCATGAATGAGAGAGGGAGAAGGAGTGTGTCCCGCTCTACACTTTCTGCTCAGAATCACACGTCGCCCCATGGACAGACTCTGCCTTCCTGCACAAACTTGGCCAACCGGTCCCTTGCTTTCATGGTAAACCTGTAGATACTTCTGCGCTAAGTGGGTGTCAGTAAATAACTACTACTCTGAGATTACATGATTTTGTGGTTTTTACACCTAAAGCAAGTGAATCCTAACATACCTTCTACCCACATCCTTTTAGAAGAGACCCACTCCAGCCGGGGGCAGGGGTAGAGCACATCAGGATGACATGCATTCCCATCATAATCGATACAATATCACCTGTGAAATAAAAGTGCTTTAATTGAAAGCCATGCCAGAAAAATCAGAGTGATGCCAAGAGATCATTTTTTCAACCCTAAAGACAATTGGAATAAAAATGTGGAAAGTAGTTGTTCAGGGAATGGAGGAGAACTAGCTGGAAGGAGACGATACTACAAGTTTATACATTCTGTGTATTTTCCTTCCATTTTATAGAGAATCATTTCTAAACTGGCTGTCACCCATGCGTGAATTATTATATCAGGCTCGGGAGGTTGTAGATACAGAGAGAGACTAAACACACACACACTGCACCCATACCTGCTGACACATAACTCTTTCTTGCACTGCTAAATGGATGCAGAGGAAGTAACAGAGAAACATGTCTCTCACATTTAAATTAAAAGTCAGAAAAGGAAGGTCTTCTCACCAATGCAAAACTACAGAATATTTGTGTATGTGTTCATATGCGTGCATACACATGGGTACATGTATACTGTACACACACTGTGGGAGGGAAGGAGAGAGAATAAGACACGGGAAAGACCACTAAGATCTTCCTGCTACCATCGCAATGCAGTAGTCCTATTAATATGAAAAGATCCAATCCTTGTATAAAAGCAGATCTCCCAAAATGTGGTCTAACATGTATCTCTTGCTTTCTATTTAGATGTACTCTTGGACTACTGAAACACAGATTTAAAATATGCAGAATCAGTGTAGGAAACTGTGGGGAAAAGCAGAAATAGGTTCCTCCTGAAGACTCAATTGAATTACTCTGAAAAGATTAATTAAAATTGAATTCTCTTTTGACATAAAATCTCCTGTTTGCTAGTTCTTGGTACGTCTATTACCTAGTTTCCATTAGGAGATATTATACTCCGTAATGAAATAAACTTCAAGGACGCTCTGGGATCAAACAAAAAGTTTACAGTATTCTGACAGCAGAAGCAGCAGCAGCCGCGAGGTTGCAATGCAAGCTGGCATGCTTAATGAAAAAGGGTTGACATATTATCACTGAGTTCCTATCAGTGATCTGTATCATTGCTTTTTAATGTACAGAAGAGCAAACAATTGAGTGTTGTGTTGATTAAAAACCAGCTTGATTTGCAAAGTGACAACCTAGAGTCAGGTCTTCATCTGGTCTCTCTAAAAACCTGAGGAGAGGGAAGGGGGAGGAGGGGAGTTCCTTCAGCCTTAAGAATAGCTTTGTAACTAGAATAGGAATTGTTAAAAAAGAAAGGCCATCAGCATCTCTAGTATATGGCTGTGGTTTTGCTGCCAGTATTTGGGGAACCCATCCAGGGGATCACCTGTATTAGGGACCAGTGTGAATGAATTAGATACAAGATCAAGAGCATTTACATTGCAATTGGTGCTTCAAGTCTGCCACGCTATAAAATGTTGCTTCATGCTTGATCATATCACACTTGGAGCCTAACAAGACATTTGATGTACTAAGAAACCATCTAAAATGAACGCGAGGGCAGCGTCTGGCCCTAGGTGATATAAAGGAGAACTTCAATGCAGTGTTGAATTAACAGTAGCACAAAGAGTCACCAACCACTTTCACTGTGCAAGGAAAATCAGTTTGAGCAAGCCAGAGCAAACATTATTTGTGTCTCTTTTATTTCTGCATATTCTCCTTTTCTGGCACTTAAAAAGACAAAATTAAATCCCCAGTGCCATAATAAGCCTTTGCCCCAGAAGTTGGCGCTCACATCAAAAGGATAAGTGTTTGCGTGTTGGCTGTTTGGGGCACCGTAACAGGGCCCACAAAACAGGTACTTGCCACATCCTAAATCTGTGCTTCCAGCTATGCAGCCAGCAGCCTTGTAATGGAAAGTTAAAATGTAAACACACGCTGCTATTTTAGTGCAATCACACAAATGCAGCAGCTTGTGTTCTCTCTTAGTTTATTTCCAGAACAGACAGAATGCTTGAATCAAGCTACAGATATTCCTTTTTCTTTTTCCTCCTTTTTTTCTTCTCCCTAAGTGCCCGGTCAATTAAATTTTGCTCACACAAAGTAATTCTTACTCACCTTATTCCTACAGTGACAGTTGTCAGTGTTCAGACTAAAGGATGCCAAAATATGTTTTTCCTTAGATAGTAAAAATACAAACAGAAATCAAACCGAAGCAGACTAATAAAGGATTATAAGAGCTGACAATGCTTTGTGAATTTGAAAGGTTACATTGTTCGGTTCAAAATAAAACTGAAATCCGGATTCTGCCCTGAGCTTTCGCCTCCCCTTTTCACAATGTTTAAAGGCATTCTTCCCTTTGTCATATGGACAGTTGTTCACAAAGGAGTTCACTGATATCACCTTGCCACATCTAGTCCAGATGGCCAAAAGCGATGAAAATCCAAAAGTATTCCAGGAAGTGACCTTGGAGATGCTTTTGTGATTCAAAATTCAGGGAACACTGGAAGCCAGATTCTGGAAGCATCACTGCTTTAGCTCTAAAGAAAACCAGCGCACCTAGGCAGCAGCTGCTTTTTAAAGGACAACAGCAGACTTTCCCCAGTTGACAAGACATCTGCTACGGTATTCCACAATCTCATATTTACAGAGGAAATATGCTAGTTTTCATCATATACGTCAATAGCCAGGATTTTTGCCTTCTTACCCTTCAGATTCTATTACCTCAAATGAGATGAGGTGACGATGCCTGTTCAGAAATGAGAACCAAGAAGAAATAATCAGGGAAAATCTACAGGCCAAAGATAGTTTACTTATGTTTTTTTCTAAATTGATCTGCCGGCTTTCCTCAGAGAAGTTGGCCAAAAAAAATCACAGGTCTGTGCTGCCCTCACCCTCTGTGTGTTAAGATATATAGTACCTCTGCCCAAACCACGCCCAGCTCTGCAAAACAAAAATTAAATCAACAGGGTTTTGCAACACAAAAGCCACCCTCTCGCTTTTGCTGAGTACTATTTGAAATAAAGATGGATCATAACGTGAGTCATTTATCTCTCCTCTCTGATGCATTCATACACACGCCTACCACTGCAGGGGGATTGAGAGAAGTGACCTGAATCTCAAGCACTCTTGGGTTTGCAAACAAAACCCTACCAATGAGGTTATGCAATGCCAGAACTAAAACTATGGCTTCCCCTTCAGCCCCTGTTTTTCTCCTGTCAGTATTTCAGCCAGTGAAAGTACAGGAGAAACAAGGAACAGTATCATATAATGGAACTGGCAGTTCCAGGGTAAGGCATGTCCATTTCACAGGAAGGATATTCAAGCAGAGCAGACTAGGTGAAATCCCGGTTGACTGCAATACTTGCACTTATTTTAATTGTTTATTGAAAACAGCACAACGGATGCAAAAGAATAGTAAGACGGAAGAATAAGAAATATTGGCGTCGTTCACAGACTCAGCCCCCCTCTGCATGAACCATGCACAAAATCAATTCTTCACATTATATGTTTTTAAAAAAATGTAAAATCAGTAATAGTAACATGAGAAGGAAAAAACAGCAGCAGCAAAGGAAAAGAGAAGAGGTAGAAAGGAGATCTGGTCAAAGGCAGTTGTTTCCGCAGTAGGTGTGTGGGATGGATGGCGCAGAAGCAGACTCCCCAGGGTAAAGGAGCAGAAGGCAAGAGAGGCTGTAGAGAGAGAGGGTCCATGAGAAGGGAACAGGAGCCAGGCCTAACCTGAGGCTAGGAAAAGCATTGTTTATTACACTTCGTAGTTATTTTGCTTTGATTGGTCCTCAGAATGGTTCTTCAGGAGCAGGCTTACACGCCTGCACCGTGCTCCCTCTCTGCTGAGTCATACCACCAACACATAAAATCAAGGAGAATGAATGCAAGTGTCAGGAGATCTGCCCCTGTTCCTGGCAGCCTAAAAAGGAACTTTTTATGTCACCTATGAAAGAGCCATGACACATTTCTTCAGTGATGGACTGATCCCACTAGGATCACTTCTGCTGGCCAGCATTAAGCATATTTTTCTCCAATTCATCATTCCAGTATGATTCATTCCACTCATCCACTTTGAAAAACATGCTCAGGGCCATCCCAACCACTGCACAGCAGTGTCCATCACTATACTGATAGATCAGGGTTCCACTGCTTGCCAAACATGGACAATAAGGAGCTGCATACAAGGTGCATACCAATACTGTCCCCAAGTTTTACTATCTCTGGAAGTGACAAAGCAAATCCACCCAGGAGAGCCAAGTCATTCCTAAGGAGCCCCAAGCCCCAAATGCCAGAACTGGATGGGACTTGAATAAATCTAGTGGAGACCCAAAGTTAGAACAGTGTTGCAACAAATTATGCCTTAGAGAGCGACATTGCCTGACAGAACCAGGCCTATCAGGTTCAGTCTGTCAAAGGGCCATTAGAAATTATCCATCTCCATCACCATTCTTCAAGGATGGACAAAACAGGAGCAATAAAAAACTTCAAACCCCTGTGCCTTTATGTGTTTTCTGTGGGGACTATCTCAACATACATCTTTGTATGTCCTGCTGAAACAAACCCTTCCAGCACCTACCCAGTGTAATGAGGACAAAAGCTACAGCTCCTGGTTACTCCAGGTTATCGATGGAGTTTCTAAAGAGTAGTTTTGAGACCAATTTTTTGATTCTGAGTCTTGCAGGTCTGGCTGTTCTCACTCAGACTAAATCAAATGCTTCTCAGGCTTCCCTGTCTAAACGATATTGTTCCTTCTGGGCCTTTTGGCTATAAATGATGTCCCCTGTCTCTAGGGGACAATTTGCTGCTGCTACCAAAGGATGAACCATATGATCTAATGAATCTCTTCCAACACTGTCTTTTGAGGTTTCTATAATTTTTCCAGGGATTTTCATTTTGTTCCCAAATACTGGTGTGTGCACCTAACAATTTGTCCATTGATATTCCCTGGTCTGATAAAGATACTGCCTCTCTACGCAAACCTTGCCACTCCTATCTTCCAGATACTATGCATGCAGAAGCATTGCTCCAGGGGGAGAGTGCATGGAATTATTTCATATTTTCTTGGTTTTGGTTAACTCCCAGAAAATTCACTTATTCTGCTTTCTTCTATCCTTAGCATTACCTACCACTGTGCTTCCCCTTCTTCCATTACCCTAGCTGATGCTGTCCCATTACCCAACCTGCCAAGCTCACCCTCACTGGCTGTCTGCAGTTTAAGCAATTTTTAGAAAAACGGTCTTTAAAGGAAAGCTCTTTTTCCACAGTCAGGCATGGCTACCGTAAAGCAGCATCAATAAAATAATATCAGATCCTGGGACTGGTCTTATAAGAAATTAAGCATAGTCCAAGCATCTACATAGTTCCAGGTAGTTGTCTGAACCATATTTTACCAACTTGCATGCACCTGTTTCAGCTGGGCATCAAAATGAAAGGAGCTTGCAAATGAGCTTGCTTCCCCATGTAGTTTACATATGGGGCTCAATTCCAGGTGCATTAGCTGGAGCTATGAGCTGCTTTTCAAGGGAAGGATCTAAAGAGAATGAAGGATTAGAGATATGGGACAGAATCTGGCCTAGATTTGCTTTAGACTTTCCTATAAGGCTCTTAATTTTCTGCTTTGTTACACTATTCTGTATGTACCACTCAGGAAGCTTTATTCAGAGGGTCTATCTTCCGGTCTCTGTGGTATATCAACAGCACTGGCAGGAGGTGGAGGAAGATGGAAGGTAAAAATGAGCACGTAGGTTTTTCTAGCCTGAGGATTTGCCTGATCTCAGGAAACCTATCAGGTTGCAGATATACACATACATATACATACATATATACTTTTTTCCCCCATAAACTTCAACTGCTTTTTCTGCTTCTAGAGGAGGTCAATTTTAAAATATCCTTTCCAAAGCTGGGATGGATGTTTCCAGTGTTGGGGTTTATTAAGTTCCTATAGCAGCTATTTCTAAGGCTCCTTTGTCATATTTCTGTGCAAGAGACTTTAAGAATGGCAGACAGGCTTTGCAGGTAAGGATTTGAATTGCAACCTTTACACTGAAAGTGTAATAGGAACATTGGGGAATTAAATAAAATTATATTTTTCCTAGATGTCTGCTTAAAAAGGAAATTCAGGATTTTATGGATGCCCCAGAGACAAACTATTACATTACATTCTTTGCAGTTCTTATTTGAGTACTGTCTGTTTGAGCACCTCAAATAGCATGGAATCATTCATAAAGAATGGGCAAGAGAGACTATGTCCCATCAATATTTCAAGCTTGGTTATCAAATCAAGAGAAATTCATGAGTTCTGCTCCAGCTCAACATTTGCAGGTTTGATACTATTGTTTGACAGTTTAGGGGTTTTTCCCTCTGCATTCTCATTGTCTTTAATATTTTATATAATCTTCCAGTTGATGCTATTATAATATTTATTAATTTTTTTTACTTGGCTGCACTAACCAGTTTTCTCTTTTCTCTTTCAGCAGGGAGAAATTCACACTCATTTGCTATTTGTGGGGTGATGACATAGTGTGAAGAAGCAGTAATGATGACTGACTGATAGAAGACACCATATGTTCTCTTCATTTTTTTCTCTGTGCTATTTTCTGAGAGATGAATAAAGACTCAATATAAGATGAACTTCCCTGTAATATATAATTTTTAAAATTTTTACTTTTTTTTTCAAATAATTGGCAGGGTGGGGGAAATAATTTTTTTTCTAAAGCATTCAGATAATATTGTTATAAATATCAGGCTCCAAATCACTGAAATAAATAATTTCCAGTCTTTTCCACCAGAAATATTTTACATGTGTCTAAGAGCCAGAACCAACCTTACTATTAATTTCAACCTTACTATTAATTCCCTCAAATGTCTTCCAGCCTTCTATAGCAAACACCCTGAAAACATAAGTTGCGTTTGCTCATGACTAAACAAAGGTAAACAATTGTAAAGGAAGTGGCATTATTTCTAGGACTCTAAGTGACAGTCTGTGGTGTATAATAACCAGCAATCCTGATTACAAGCACAGTACTAGTATCACTAGATCACAACAACAATGCCAGATTATATGCTGGGCTGTTCCTTAACAGCCTGAGTCTGTACAACTAAGAACACAAACGATTCCCTTCGGTAAACACTGAATTTGCTTTAAGATTTTTTAATCTCAAAATAATTAGAAATCTCATTTCATATAAATACCTGAATGAAAATCTTTTATTGTTATAGCATACGCATTTGCCAAGTATATTCTTTTCCTATATAAATATTTTTTTCTCTCCATTCTGCCCTCTTATTTCATTATACCCTCTCAAAACCAAGGCTTTTTGATTGTTGCTCTTCCTCCTAACTTTGTAATAGCCACTAACTAGCACCAGACTACAGCCAGAGCCGTACACGTTTCTGCTCATGTTATTAAGCAGTCAGGAGCAGAAACAGAGTAAACAAAAGGGATTCACATTGCCTTCTGTTCCATTGGAGACAGGGAAAAAAGTAAAAATCAATCCTCCCAAATACAAAAATAAACCCCAGAAATCATTGTTTTAAGATACCTTATTTTTTAAATTTCCAAGAATGTTTTGCAAGTAATGGAGACAAAATTGAAGGAAAACATAATTGAGAGTCCTGCAGGGAGCATGGCAGAGAACTTGCTGTAACTGGACCTAGGGCTAGGACTCTTTATTTGGGCTTTGTTTTCAAGGTCATTCTTTTAAAGCATTTTTCATAATCCATCCTGTATAAAGAACACAGAGCCATGTTCTGCTCACCCTGCTTACAAAAGCGGCCACTACAGATGGAGCAGGCAAGTCTCCTTCTGCCACACGAATGGGAGTTGGCCCTCCAAGTACGGTATTCTCCCCGGTCACCTGCCATAGCAACAGACATCGAGGAATGTTTTACATTTATAGTATGTAACTCAATGTAGTTTCACCAGTTAGAATTATTTGGTTTTGCTGTTAAAGCCTGTGTGCGCTGCGTCACACAGAATATGACAGAGAGCGCTCAGGTAAAGCAATGATTGCAGTTTTCATGTAAGGAATATGTGTTGTTCTTCCTTTGAACTCCAAGTGGCATGAATGCATCTCCCCTTGGAAAGCTGTACCACGTGCACTTTATTTTTCTGTGACAATAGAATTATATAAAGTCTGATCTCAAAATTCTCAATCAAATATTCCATTCACCAGCAAAGAATTGGCTTGCTTAAAGACTACAGGGTTGGGTCCCTAATCAATACTTTAATAAATAACACCTACTTAGTCAGAACAATTGATTGTTAGGGAGCAGACTAAGTATAATGTATTTCTGTTAATCTAGACAAAGGATAAATATCATAGTTTATTTATAAGACACACCTGGAACTATTCAGAAGGTTGGAGATAGGATCCATCTTGACCCACATGTAACACTGTATGTGCACAATGTGTTATTAAGGGTGGATGGCAGGTAAGTTAATGTAACACGGCTGGCTTGCTTTGTCAGCAAGCCCCGCTGCTGCTCCCTCCAGGCTGCCAAAGCTCAGCTCCAAGATTTCCTGGCACAAAGGGCAGCTGCTGGGGCCCACCACTCCAGAAGTTGGGCAGTGGGGCCAGAGCACAGTGAACCTCCTTGATGCACAGGCTCTGGGGGCACTATTTCATCTAATCCTGGTGTTTCTTGATTTCATCCAGTGGCCACTTCATTACACCTAGCAACAGCCAGGCATGCCACAGAGGCCATTCTTGGGGATTACAGCCATACCCTGGTTTTGCGGTTATTAGACCATTTATTCTGCTGCACAGTTGCACAGGAGAAGCCTCCTGGTATTTTAGGGTGGAAAATAGCCAGCAGAGAGTGCAAGAGGCACCTTCTGTGCAGTTACTCCACAGTTCACATGCCAGGCTCTAGACAAGGCACCTTGGTGCCCCCCACCATGCCCGGCTACAGCGCATTGCTCCAGTTTATTGTTCAAGAGCATCATCGCTTCAGTTCTCTTCCCACTGCTTCTACTGTTTCTTCCCTTGGGGTTTTTGTTCAAAACCACCTTCCTTTGGGAGTAAGTGTGGGCCATCGATCTTCCCAAGTGGTCTTAGAAGACATGTATTTTCAATAACGCTAAACTGCAGACCGGAGGGGGACATGTCCGGCAGGATGCGTGTACCCGCACTGAAGATACAAAAATAACCTCCCTGCCCCGCTCCTCCCAAAGGACACGGGGCAGCAGGGACGCGGCGGCTCCCCGCAGCGCTCTGCCTGGGACCTCGCCTCCCTCCCCCGCAACGTCCCACTCGGGGGCTGCGATATTTCGGTCAGAGACGCCCAGGCACAAGCTCGCCGAGCAGCTTCGCAGCAGGAGCTGTGTGCGCGCCTGTGCGTACGGACACACACACACACACTTTCGGCAGCCCACTGTTCCGCAAGGCGGTAATTTGCCCTTCAGACAATGCATAATTCAGCAGCCCTGAAGGCGGCCGGGGGGGCGGACGGCGCCGCGAAAACGTGTCAAACTTGAAAAGCGAACAGCACCCCTGGAAAAGCGGCGGCAGCGGCGGCGGCACCGCCCGCGCCGCGGCGGGGGACGATGCGCCGGGACGCAGCGGGGCCGGGCCGGGCTCCCCGCCAGATGCAGCCGCACCTGCTCCCGGAGGTGCGCAGCGGGGCGCGGCGGGGCGCGGGGCGGGGGCCGCGCTGCCGCCGAGCCGAGCCGAGCCGAGCCGAGCCGAGCCGAGCCCAGCGGGGCCGGGGCGCGGCGGCGGCGGCGGCGGCGGCGGCGGCGGCGGCGGCGGCGGCGGGGGGCGGGGAGGGGGGCGGGAGGCGGCCTCCCGTCTCCGGGCGGGCTGTCCCGCTTCGCTGTCTCTCCGCCTCGCCGAGGGTCGCCGGCGCGGAGCGGCGCGGAGGATGCGCTGAGCGCGGGGAGGCGGCGCGGACGCGGCGCAGGTCAGTGGCGAGTGTCCCCCCCCCGTCCCCGTCCCCCTCCCGTACGCCCCAGCCGCTCCCCAACTTTTCCCGGCACCACTTCGGGAAAGTGCCCAAACTTGCGGCGGGGCTGCGCTGGGGCCCCTCGTCCCGTGTCGTGCCGTGTCGTGTCCCCCCGGCCCGGCCCAGCCCCGGCGGCGCGACCCCCTCACCTCGGGGCTGCCCTCCCGGCCCGCCCCGTAATTACCAGCGCCGGTAACTGGGGGGGTGGGGGGGGTAGATGCCGCGCTGGGTGCGGGCTGCCCTGGGGCTGCGGCGCGTCCCCCGCCCCGCTCCGCTCCCGCCACAGGCGGGCGGCGCCGGCCCAGCCCCGGTCGGGCACGGGGGGCTTCGCGGGGCGCCGGCACAGGGACCCCAGCTTCATGTGAGGGATGGAGCTGGCGTCTGAGCCGGGCGGACTGCTCGCGGGTACGGGTCCGGCTCGGGTTGTGGTAGCGAAAATGATGGGATTTAAAGCAAACTAGTTGATAAATGCGGGCACTCCCATAGACTGGAAATCCAGTTCACCCGGAGTTCAATCTATGCACAAGCAGGAGGGGGTATTCAGGCGCCTTCTCGTTTCTGGAGTTGCTCTGTAGGGGAACAGGGGTTTGCTTTAGGCGCTGTTTTCCTGTAGGCACGCTTCTTGGTGAGCCCCGTATTGCCCTGCCCAGTGACACTGGCGGCTCGGACCTTGCAATGCCACCTGACATCCCACTCAGCCCTTAAGAACACAGCAAAGAATAATTTTGTCCAAGTGTGTTAGCACCAGCGTGCTAGTGCTGGGCAACCGGGCAGCCCGGGCACCTCACTGACATCTGGGATTCCCTGGCGTTGGCTGTGGATGTAGCCAGGAACAATGCGATCCCCAGTTGTAGCTGCATCGTTATTTTTTAAGCTTTTTCAGGGGCTAGGAAAGCCCCTTATTATAATTGTATTATAATGTAGCTTTCTGTCGGTAGCTGACTTGTGGTGTGTGCAGATTAACATGCTTAAAAAAACCCAGAGATGCTCATTTTTTTAATGTTAGACACTTACCCTGATATGCTTGTATTTTATTGCAAGGTTTAAAAGTTGCAGCTCTTCAGAGAATAGGCTGTATATACAGTACCAGTGAGGGAGGATGAATGGTAAACCTGAATGGTCTCAGAAGTGAAAATCGGAAATGCAGTGCTAAATCCATTTTGTTTATTAATGATGCTCACCATTTAATGAGAAAGCTATCCCCAGTTTATCCCGAGAAGATTTCATTTTGTCAGATGCCTGGAGTCTCATCAATTCCTTTCATGTCCCCAGGATTTTCTCTTTTCCAGGAGCAGGCCACAGCAGCTCTCTGTGTTGGGGATAACCATTAAGCTCTTCTTTTGAATTCATGAGCTTCCAAATTAAACTTTTGCTGACACCTGCTACCTAGCCTGGTTGAGCAGAATGACAGTGTCACCCGGGCTACTGGTGCTCTGCCACCGAGCGAAGTAAATCGCAAATAAAAATAGGTGTAAAACACCTGGGCTAGATCACACAGCAGTTTGGGGGAGCTCTGGGAAACCCTGGCTACTATAAATCTAATCAAAGTCTGCTTCTAATGGAGCAAACTTTCCAACAGCAATCACGGGCAGGAATTAAATCCATAGAGTAGACGGCAACGGAGATTAATAATCATCATCATCGATTAGCTGATGGAATCAAACAGAACAAAATGAGGGTAAACAAAACTGGCTCCCCCTCCGCCTCAAATCTAGTCCTACCTTTATTTATCTGGTGTCAAGGATCTCTCCTGAGCGCTGGTTTCAAGTGCCAAAAAATTTAGCAGGTGTCATAACATAAGGTCAAGACTTAATTATTTATATGGAGACATCAATCATCGTGTGGGGATGATTTATTTATAAATCACCAGAGCTGTAAAATGAGATAGTGAATTCTGATTTTCTCCGACTCATTCCTGAAGGGGACCAGGAAAGTCTGAGCTGCAGCTGAGTGACCTCTGGAACCTGTGGAAGTTTCTGCCCGGCCCCATGTGGAGGAGGGTTTTGCTACGCCTTTTAAATTGTGTAACCAAAATGTCACGGGGGAAATCTCATGCATATTTGCTACATCGCAGTAATGAACATTTACTGATTATGGATTATCTGGAGAATTTAGCTTTTTAAACATTATTCAAATTTTTATGTTTATGTAAGCTAATAAGACTGAGGAGATTCAGTAACTACTCTTTGCTTTATGGTATTTGAAAAGTACGTCCGTTGGGCTTAGCTCAGCATCTTCCAGAATCACTTTTAAAATACTAAAATAGAATTTTTCTGCCTGAAAAAAAAAAACTCAACCCTCTCTGTACTCAGAATAATGCTCTTTGCTCACAATTAATGCCAAAAATCAATTTGCTAACATGCTTTTTATGTTTCTGCTGATCACAAACAGGATGGCACAGTAAAAGCTTTTATTGCCATCTGATTAGTCCACAGTGGTGGTAAGTAAATAGCTTGGGCTAGTACGGCTGCAAGACTCCTGTGCTGAATGCAGTAGATAGAGAAGAGCATGGGGAGCTGAGCACCAGGCATAATCCTGCTCTCAGAGTCATTCAAATAAATTTTATCAGCTGTGCGAACAGCAGGATCAGCCCTGTAGGTTTTCCGATAGCTGGACAAAGTAACAAACACGCAGGTGGGACGTTCCTGAACCTCCTCCTCCTCCAGGTTTCTGATCTAGGGTTAATTACAGCCAGGAATTCTCAAGAGATTTGTCCATTTATTTATCTGTTAATAGAAACAGTGCTGCTGATCTTATTTACATGATTGCATTTCAGACAGGGAGGTGATTAACTTAGACTGAGTGAAACTGGTAAAAAAAAAGGAAGAGAGAGATGGAAAGTTATGGTGAAAACTAGTACGGCCAAGAGGTAGGGTTTCTTTTGCTTGCTTGTCATTATCTCATAAAACTGTGTGGCACAAACCCATAAGCTTTACCATTAAAAAGGCCAATTCAAAACATGAGGAGTATCCAGGGCAGCTCGTGATCCCTCTGAACTTCATGGCAGGACTCCATTTTGGCAAGAGCAAGTCAATAAGCTCTCCTGCACATCCATTATACTGTTCCCACTGATCTTAAAAGAAGACCATTTATCACTGTATTTCAGTGACAGAAATACTAAAATAATATTTCACTGGATTTGCGAGAGGGTGTAAATTATGGGTAAAAGGATGGATGAGCTGGCAATGTCTTCAAAGAACGATTAAGACATTAAGAATATGGGAAAATATTTTTAGACATTAACCAATCAGTGAGAATATCAGAATTTAGGATCTGATTCAGTTATGATATGTTCCTCGAGCACCCTCTGGATCTTGCCCAGAGCATGTGAAAAATGAAAGGCTTAATAGTATTTCTTGTAGGCAAGACCAGTCAGCTGCTTGTGTATTTTTATGATATACTGGGTGCATTTATAGCATTTAGTAATGCCAGCAATGTTCAATATAAAGAGTAACAGATGAATGTATCGTGAAACAAGGCACTTGCAAGGCAGGTGGGAAATTATTTCCAAAATATTGCAGCAACCGGGCTGGGAGAAATGTCGTAAGATGATAAACACAATATAATAGACCTAAGCAGCTTTAACCAAAGCCAGGGTTAAAGCCTCAGCTTGGGTCCCACCAATGCAAGACTGAGCCCTACCCACATGTTATGTAGAGGAGGAAAGACAGGAGTCACTGTGTGCAAACCCTGGCAAAGATGGCTTCCACACCGCTCCATCCCCCTTCGCATCAGAAGGTAAAAGTGATGATGAAGTCACAGTTGAATGCAAAGAGGAGGAAGGAGTGGAATGAAATTGTATTGGCTCAACTGCAAGAAACAAATCACAGATTTCCCTAATCAGACAGATGATGCCTAACTAGGGCACAAAGCGAACCATGAAGGAAGGTGGCAGATTTCACAAATTAGTCATGGCAAAAATGGTGAATTTCACAGCTTGAAGTGAATTCATGTTATAGGATGAAACAGCACAAAGTGATTAAGAGCTTTAACTGGTAGAAGTAATAAGCATGTGAGCCTTAGTCATCACACAGCAGCCAACATTTCTCTGTGGCTTCAGCTGAGCCACAGGAGCAACACCTTCAGCCTCCTCGTGTTTGTGATGCTGAATGGGAGCTGGTGGGGACAACTACAAACAGACAAGGTCCAACGGATATTTCCAGGAGTTTTCCGTCTCCAGGAGGCACAACCATGGCAGTCCAACAGGAGCTGGAGCAGCCACTCTGCAGGGAGATGTTCTGCAGGTGCAGTCTCCGCTACCAGTGCCACCTCCAAAATGTGGAGCTGTGGCTTCAGCAGTGGAGCACATGCTGTGACAAGACCAAGTCAGGGGACAGCAAGGCCCTGTCTTCACGGCATGACCCCACTGGTGAAGAGCAGAGCAGGAGACCAGCTGAGAAACCTTGGAACAAGGGGGGACACTGTTGCAGCACACTCCCTGTCATGCTGGGGACAACCTTCCAGGTCTGGCAATGCCACCTTTGGAGCCATTAGGTGCTGGCATGTGCCGCCTCGTGGTAACCATGCCACAGTATGCATCCATAATAGTAAGCAACCATTAAACAGACCATTCAATGGCTATCTTCTGAAAGCCACCCGATTTCTGTTCTTTCAGGGGATAAAAACCAATGTCACAAGCCTCTCTCACAGGTGCTGTTACATGACTTTTGCTGGCAAAATATTTCAATAGCTGTTGCAGCACGTTTTTTGCAAGGAAAGTTCTGTGATTAGACACTGGACCATTTGTGTCCCACCTTTTGTATCCTTGCTTGGACAAAGATAAAAATTCTAGAGAAAAATGTCACCGTTATATCTTAATTCTTTTGTTTCAATGTATGCTCTTCTATCATAGTTATTGAAAATCCATAGAACAAAATGCAAGCAAAGTGAGCTAATACCAACCAGGACAAGCCTCCTCCAGGAGCTTAAGCATCCTTCAAACTCTTCACCTTTGTGGCAGACTGCTGGCCAGCCTCTGCCAGTCCCCTGGCAGCGCACCCCAGAGCAGAGTGGCTTTGCAGGCTGCCAGGAAGGTTAACAAACCCCAGCGCTGGCAGACGGAGCTGAAACTGCAGCAGAGTCATGAACCCTTCAGAGACCACTGCATGCCAGCTCTGCTGTTTATTGAGGGTGTTCCAGCATAGTTGGGTCCACTGAGCACAGCTGTATTAATATCAGGCAGGGAGGGGGGAAGCTACTAAGCTTGCCAGGATGGAAGCCATAGAGGAATATAATGGGGCAGTGCCAGTTCCTTCAAATCCCACCTGGAAGTTGTTAGCCATCCGCTGGAGGCAGTGGAGCACCTGCATCCCAGAATATCAAACACACATCATCTGCACAGAGCCCAGCTTAACCTCGGCTGGGCACCACGTGGTCACAGCTCTGCTCCTCCTGACCCAGAGCAAGGGGGAGAGGATTTTAAACTGTACACCCAAGAAAAACCCTAAAGGGAATTGATCTCTCTTTAATGAGGATGGGAAGACAAAGCTTATCAAGAAATAACATTTCTAAAGCATTTCTGAAGGAATGCCCTTGGACTCCTGCTAGGGAATTAGAAAGGACTTAAATAAAGGCAGGCTGAGGGGAGAAGCCCTCTTCTCCCAAACCGATTTCAAAACTTGGCAAATTTAAGAAACCTTTCAGTAATATTTTGTGGATCAATGCTAATTTGATGCATTGGAGCCTAGTACTGTGCCAATTCACTGTCAAACTGATATTAACTAGGCACTATTTGAGCATGTTTGTAGCTCAAGGTCCATTAAATATGCAGACCTGACAATTATTGCACCTCCCTTAAAATACTTAATTTGAAATGTGTAATACAGCATCCATAAATGGTCTTTCATTCTTTGTCAGAAAGAAGCCTCACTCACTCGGAGGTGCAAGTCCTTGCTCTTGGAGAAGGGTCTGGAGGTTATGCCTGTGATAAAGACAGAAGGCAGGCAGGGGGGCTGATTTCTGTCTTCAGTGCTGCCAAAGTGCAGCACAACTATGATAAAATCTCCTAGGGCCTGATCTTCCAACCCCCATTCATACAGTAACCAACCTCATGGAAGTCAGTTAATGTAAGTAAATGGCACTTGTTGAGAGAGCAGTAATTACTCACGTTGGGAAAGGTGGCAGGATCAGTTACATAAACTTTCTGAGTGGTTTTTGAACTTGAATGCCTGCAATCTGACATCCACTTATAGCTAGGAGCTAAATAAAAGTTGCTTTAACAGTTGCTAATTTGAGCAAAGCCACAGGAGATCCTGGTTTTTAAGTTTGGGTCCCTTTACTACCTGCACAGAAAGAGTTGGAGAAATGTTGGTTTCTCATTCTATTCAGTGTGACCCTCAAATGCAAAAATGATCCCCTTCTGAGTTGGGAGAATCAAAGCAGTAGCTAGCTGGTGACATGTATATTTAGATTACTAACTTGAGGCACCTATGTTTGAATATTTTATTTAGTACGCCTTCATTTTTATATCCTGAAATGGGGATACTACTTAGCTCAAAGAAGATAAATTAATTTTTCTGTTGCTTTTAAGTTCTTTAACGGAAGATGTTACAGAAATAATTATTTAATATACTTTAACATTGGGGTTTTTTTTTTTGCGTGAGCTGCTTGATCTGCTTAAAGCATATAAATCAGTGTAAGCTGAATTAGTAAAATCAGAAATCTAAAGGGTGCATCAGAAGTTAGACTGGTGCATAAGAAAGGGTAAAAACTGTGTTGCTCTTTCATTTGGCAAAAAACCCACAGAGATTGTTGTTTTGTGAACCTTTGGATATCTCATTTCTTAGGGATCACAAAATCCATTTGTGAAAACATCTATGAAATAAAGGAAGAAATTGTAAAAGCAGCATCCTGGTCAATAAAACATATGAATCTGCAGGCACATACATAGGAGGATGCCGTGAATCTCTTCTTTGTGTTGCAGTTCAGAAGAGCAGTTATTTTCTTCATTTTAGCAGATGCCAAAGGCTCAGAGAAAGGAGTACTTACAGAATGCAGCCCTTTCTTTCTTGCAGCAGAAATGTATTTGCCTGGTTTCTCAAGTAAGAGAAGAGATAATCCTGTCCTAATCTGCAGTGACTGAAACCTGTTCATCTGGAGGTTATCACAGCATTGGGAGTAAGACAGACCATGACCATCGTTGTGTCTCTCACTCCAGAGTTCAGTCGTCCAACACAGGTTTCTGCATCCCCCAGTTCTAGGGAAAGTTCATTCTCTGCCATCTCTACAATGTTTTACAAATACTTAGATGCTTTTTTCCACCTTTCCTCAAAAGTATACTTTATGACACTCGCATCCAAAAAAACCAACTTTCCAACTACAGAAGCTAATTCATTACTTTTCTGGCTTTTCTTCAGAACAGCTATTCAGATCACATTATTAGTGTTTCTTTCTAATAGCACCTTCCCTGGTTGCAAAGACCTGCGATAGTGCTTTAAAGAATCAGTTATAACTTACCAGCAAAATGGTTCACATCTACTTATTAGTTACCGCTGTACGATCCATCTGAGGAAGCTGCTGTCCAATAAATTACTACTCTTGCCTGCCTTTATGCAGCCAAACTCTCCAGCATCTCTTCGCTGCTCTTTCCATCACGTAACTTAGTGCCAAGATGGAAGGATGGCAGCTGTCTCAGCACTTAATGCCTTGTCCTTTGCAGACAAGGGGGAAGGGATTTGCTTTCAAGCTGCCCCTTTTCCCAAAGAGATTGACAATAATATTATCCCACAACTTTAAATACGGGTCTCAGAGTTAATGGTGCGACAGTGAGCTGCAGAGGCAGAGGTTTTCCGTTTGTGATACAGAAAGTTTACACGGATCATTTCTTTTTTATCATTTTTCAACATTCAAAATCTAAAGTAACCTTTGCGTCCTTAAAATAATTAATTCATCCTTTTCACTTATTTTTTTAATGCTTTGGAATAGCATTGCCCATATTGTTTTGTGTATGCTGCAACTTCTGGAGGACTCTGCATGTCTCCACAGCATTAGATATTGTATATGCGTGTAACACATCAGAGCCACTACCCAAAGAGCCTAGAGCTCACGTAAAGTTCTAATTCTGCACCTTGCACAGGAGGTCTACAGCACTGACGGCAGTGTGTGAATAGGATCTACAAGTAATAAATCATCACACTTACCTGCACTGTATTGTTCCAAGTACAGTGCTATTAACCTCCATTGCAGCATTTTTACTTCAAAATACTAGAATCAGTTTGTTCTTCAACCTTTGGTTTACACTGGGAGAAATCTGAGCTTAGGTTAATGTCAGGAGTTTATTTGAGGTCTCTGTTATAATATGTCACTAGCACAGAAATTTGTCTGGTTTTCATAAATATTTGATAGGGCTCTATCATCATCCTCATCATCATTTTGGGCTGGTTGGAAGAGGATCCCCCTGCGATTGCAACCTGTTTCGGACTTGTTATGGAAAGTGAGTTGGTGATATTTCAATCAGAGTGTTCTTATAACAAATTCCATTCAAATTCTGTCTGAAAGGGAGTTAAGGTTTCATCCTGCTGCTTAGAGAATGATATGCTAAATGCAGCTTCCCATGGGCTTGGCTGCAGTCCAGTGCTTTGTAATTTATAGTTCTCCTTCCTGATGCCGGCTGTGACCTTGGGACCTAACTCTGAAGTTCCCCGGGCAGCCTGAGCTCTTTGTAAAAGTGTTGCCGTCCCGGAGTCCTTGCTACCTTCCCACCCAGCACAGCCCAGCAGAAGGGCAGCTCTTGGTAAATCAAGGGCAGCAGATCACCAGCACCCGAGCGCTTGGGCAGGTAGGGAGCAGGGAGCCAACGGGAGCACTCATTTTCTCATTTTTACTAATAGGAGCAAATCACAGAACATTGTTCCTAAATAACAGAAATTATTAGCTAACTTCAAAGCATGAAATGCATTTACAGAAGATGTTTGAATTATATTAGGCAAAGGCATTTTCTGTAGAGATAGCCACAAAACAGCTCTAAGTGGGGATCTCCAAACAGCTGTTGTGCCCTATGTATTTATATCGAAAAAATAACTTGAAATATTATATTAACATGTGATTAAAAAAAAAATTTGAACATTATTACTGATCTTATTGGTAGTATACTGGGGGTGTCTAAGACACTTTACCGAGAAATGTGTATGTCCATGGCTAGAGGAGCTGACAACCCAGATTGTAACGTATGCCATTTTTAACAGAAAAATTGTGTAACTGAGAGAAGTTATTGCCCCTTGAAGATTATATTCATTACAGATTGTAACAGAGATATGTCTTTACAATGACTATAGTTCCCTTCAGTTAAATAGCTGTACAGAAATAGGATCATTTGAGCTTATGTATGTAACTGTGGATTGCTTTATCAAAGTTACTGAATGAAAGCAACTTTGGGGAGGTGCAGCAGACCCGTGCAGCTTTTTTGTTCCTTTATTCTTTCCAGATTTTTCAAGTATATATGTTCTGAAAATACTTGTTTGTACATACCTATCTGGATTCCTTAGGATGGGGAATACTTTTCAAATAAAAAAGGGTAACTTTTAAAATCATTATTTTAAAAGTCTTTAGATTTGTTATTTCAGCAGTAATTGATAGGGAATTTCAGCACAGCAAATGATACAGATTTAGCTTTAAAACCAAAGCAGAGCAAAACTTGTAATTGTTTTTGGTCTTCAAAATATTGCACCTGGTGTTTTTAGTGATTAGCATTTACCATAAATGAACCTTTTCTGTAACCCAGTCATAGGGTTGTATGGCAGAGATTGTCCCCCTGTCCTTGTCACTGGTGAGGCCACACCTCAAATACTATGTTCAGTACAAGAAGCACATTGAGGTGCTGGAACATGTCCAGAGAAGGGCAACAAAGCTGGGGAAGGGACTGGAGAGCAGGTCTGATGAGGAGCGGCTGAGGGAACTGCAGTTGTTTAGTCTGGAGAAGAGGAGGCTGAGGGAAGACCGTATCGCACTCTACAACTACCTGAAAGGAGGTTGTAGCAAGGTGGGTGTTGGTCTTTTCTCCCAGGTCACTCACTAGCACTAGAACAAGAGGACATGGCCTCTTGTGGTCAGGCATTGGAACAGGTTGCCCAGAGAGGTGGTGGAGTCACCATCCCTGGAGGTGTTCAAAAACTGTGTAGACGTGGCACTTCAAGGCATGGTTTAGGAGACATGGGGGTGTTGGGTTGACGGTTGGACTTGATGATCCTAGAGGTTTTTTCCAACCTTAATGATTCTATGATTCTGTACCCCTGACTTCACATAGATCTCTTTTGAAATGCTTTTCCTATTATTTGTTGTGAAGACACCTGAGAATTGTTAAGTAGTTCTTTGTAAATAAGAAACAAATGAAACCAAGAAACTCTGTCTGCAAGATGCCCACCACTAAGATACCACTGGCAAAATATTCATTTGCTATCTGGATTGGTCCAAAAAGTGGTGACCCTCAACTGGAGAACTTCAGCATAGATTCATTGGGCTTTTCTGTTTCACTAATAACAAAACTAAAAACAAAACTATATAAACTATGAAAACTGTACAAAACTGTTTCAGATATAGTGTTGCTACTCCAATGCTGCTTCTGGACTAGCATTAAAGATGCAGCAGGCTCACAATTACTGTCTCCTATTTGATTTTGCACAGTGTGCTGCAACTCTTGTTTTCTCCAGTCCTGGAAGCAGGTGCTGAGAAGTCACGCAGCGATGCTCTGTGGGTACTTCATTGTAAAGGAAGCACCGAGAGGGATGTCATGCAAAAAGACGTCTCTTCTCTAGCAAGTTAGGGGCAATGCCCACAAGTGAGCTTTGTGGAAAGGCCCTTATACAGAAGCACTGCTGGGTGCAGATACCTTTGCTGTGGTTCCCCAAAGGGAAAGGGCAACAGGCAGTATTTATGGAAGGTTTCTATATAAGAGGTTTCTGTGCTGTACACCAAGTATTTATTTTGGCAGTAACTCTGTAATTGTGCTGTAAACCACCCTGGGTACTGGTTGCTGTGTACCCAGGAGTTTGACTAGATGCCAGCCAACAGCAAGCCCTGTGATAATCGTGTATCATTTCGCAATGGCAGCCCCATGCCGATGGGTAGCAGTGGCCTCCCTGCTTCCTGCCACGCTCCTCTGAGCAACTGAACCCCACCTCCAGGGTGTCTTCTGGACTGTGAACTCACTGGCATTTGTTATTAGTATGCCTTGTGAAGTGTACTGGGCATTTATTAGAAACACCTTTCTCTTGCATGTTAGAGAATTAATATCAGCCTCTCTCAGACCTGGCTGACCCTGTTTCTTTGCATTTCTAGGGCAAAGAGAAGGAGTGGGGAGAGCTTGCACAGTGGGGACCACCAGCAGAGCTCATAGGGTCCTACTCACTTGTTTGCTCCAGGAGAAGCTTCCTCTTCAAAAAGTCCCATGCAGCCCTGGAAGTCTCCTTCTTTCAATGGAGACCAATCATAGCTGGCCTGTGAGGTGCTCTGAGCAGAGGCAGCAGTTTCTTCCAACTTCAGTGTTCCAGAGAGTTTTTTTTATATGATTATTGGTATTATTCATGGAAACCTCCAGCTCCTCATCCTTAAGTGACTCTGAGATTTCCTTCTATAATCCATCATATTAGCAGCCCTCTTGACTGGACTTGCTTTAGTAACAACTGTTCCTTCTTCCTGCAGTTCTCCTGACACCTCTGTCAGCAGGACAGAAAGCCAAACTCGGTAAGAGGGGATGATGTGGAATTCATCTGTGTTTGGATGGGAAGGGGCAAGGTGCATGATGGATAAAGGAAATATTTGAGAGAGACCAACAGAGGAAGCAGGTGGGCTAGTTCAAAGAAACAGCTCTGCCTTGTAGTTCCATGTAGCGCTATATATGACATTACCTGGAGCGAAGCCTGTGAGACCAAGTAGTACTCTTTCAGTCCTATCTGGCTCTTGTGTGTCTGATTAAAGCCTCTCTCTTTTTTTTCCACCATCTCACTGGTTACATAAACCTGGCAGTTTTGCTACACTGGGCACTTCCCTGTTTGGCTATTAAACTGGCCTGATGCTTTGCCAGGGCTTCTTTTTACCCCCTAATATCTCATCTAAACTTTTTCTTTCTTAGCTTCAGGCCATTGCTCCCTGGCCTACAATTTTCTGAGACTGTGAATAATTCCCCCCCTTCATTTCTATTGTTACCTTGAAGGTATTTATAGACTGTGATCATGTTCCCCCTGAGCTGTCTGTTTCACTAGACTCTATGAATTTAGCTTTCTCAGCCTCTTCACGTTATGTTCTCTACTCCACATATCATTGCCCTCTTTTGTGTTCATCATCTTCTTTTAAAGTTTGGTTACTAGAAATACACAGCATCATGGTTTTACATGGCCATTATTTATATGGATTTATATGTACTTCCCCCAGTTAGCAGCATTTTCTTACCCAGCGGGGCTATTTTTGTTTATATTGGTTTACTTTATGAAATATCTCTCTCCTCTCCAAATTTAATTTTGCAAGTGAAAATATTCCAAATAACTCTCCATTTTGCTGCCAAGGTAAGACTAAAGGCGGCAACTGATCATAAAGACTCCTAAGGTCAATTTTTGTTTGCTGCAAAAACCGTGCCTGAGTTAGGTGCGGCCTTCCACGCAGGGCAGACACTCACATGGGAGCAAGGATTGTCCTCAGGATTATGCCTGTGTCCCATGTAAGGAGCTCTTTGCCATTTTGGAAAGCAAAATCAGCTACCTGCCCCAGCCATTCAGTTTCTCCATTTAGCATGGTTTCTTCTGCTTTATCACTGAAATATGAATTTCTGTCCTATGGAAAATTCTAATATTGGTTTCTTTTAAGATTAAAAATCTCAGTTTTAAAACTTGCCATGAAATACAAAATTCTTGGGAAGGAAATTAAGTTTTGAGAAAGTAGAAATGCTCCATCTAGATGGTTTTTACCTAACCTAGGTACTATGATTTGGCTGTACTGGCATATCTCCCCTTGCAACTTCTCAGCTCAGCTCATCAGCACAGTGCCCCACAGGAGCTGCAGGTCCCAGCCCACCCTGCCCCAAGCTGTCCCCAGCAAATGCTGCGGCTGAGCCGGGCGCTGGGCTCTGCCATGCGGCACTGCCTCTTTTCACCTTGCTGCTTTTCTAAAGCTTATAACAAATCAACATATGACAAATGTAAAAAGCAAAAAGCCTCAGGAAAAGGTTATATCATATCATAGAAAAGGAGACCATGCCTAGGAGTGAGACCTTTGTATGGGGAAAGAATTACAGACCCCCCCAGGGCAATGGGAAGGTTGAGATGAAGGGAGAAGTTTGAACCTAAATTTGTAAAATTAGGCTGGATTAAGATTTCTAACAAAGTCAAAGTACTGGAAGATGGAAAAAGCTTCCTACACTGTAGCGTGTATGGCTCTGAGGATGTACCCCAGGAGTAGATTCCTGCACATCTTCCATTCATTCTGATGCCTGTGTAGAACCTGACACTAATGATGTCCCTTGTAAGACAGAATAATCTATCAAACTAACCAGTACTTCTGCAGCTTCTTCCTTGGACTTCCCTACCACTCCACGCCAGTCCTGTGGTTTTACTTAATTCTTTCTTGTTTGAAACAGCTGTCTCTATTTGTCCTGGGCTTTTTGTACCGGATTTGCAATTAGGGTCTCAGCTCTGAAAGATCATGAGAAAAAAAATACCTGTAATAATAATACTGTGTTCAAAATAACTAATTCTTAGTCCTACAGTGGTTTATTGTAAAAAAACTCCTCCAATAAGTAATAATGGCAATGTGTATGATGACTGCTGTTGTACAGGACATTACAAACTTTCTAGAAGATCTATCTCCATACTGTACAAAAATTTATTTTAAGCAATACTGCTGATTTTAGTAGCACTTCACCTCACTCTGTTTCAGCAGAGCCATGACAGGCTTCTTACGACAATATAAAGTGGACTACTAACATTTGCAGGGCTTGTTCCTGCAAGAATTGGGGTCTCTGAGTAAGTAATTTTTCTGTTCAGTGGTTGAACCAAAATTAATGGGGGGAAGAATTGCTTCAGGTATGTCCAAAAGACAAGTGTTTCATTTATATCACTGAAACAAAAATCTTCAAAATTAAAAATAATTTCCAATGCAAAGATCTTTTTTGCTTACAAGTATCAAAATAAAACATTTGCTTTTTTTAAGTTTAGAGTTATTTGTAAGATGTTTAGTCAGTTGCTACCCTCCTTTAAAAAAAACCACACAGTTCAATTTACAAGCATTTTGTAAATGAAAGATCCCAGCAAGCTTTAGCAAGAATTACAAGAAGTTATAAATCTCCTGCCTTTCAGAGAATCAGTGTTTTTAATGGACACCAAAATGCACCCTGGAAATAGGCTGCTGCTTCTGCCTTTTAGTTAATTATTAAATTCAAAACATTTGAAATGTGCATTGTAAGATGGCTTTATTTTAATTTTCCCAGCAGAGGCATTGACAGCTTCTGGATGATACCGCACCGAACTGTCCTCTTTAATGACATTTTCTTTTTAATAATCATTGATCCACACAAATTTGTCAGTTCCTAAATAGGAGTTCATCACTCACATTGCTTCCAAGAGCTCTGTCAAGGGCTGAGCGTGGTGCAGAGGATTTCTGATTATGCAGGTTTGCCATGTAATCATGTGACAGGTTGGATATGATTTGGATCCTAATTTTTTGTGGCTGCTCTAAATACAACAGTGTACCAAAATACCATGTCTCTTGTCCCTGTGCATTGAGAGCACTCAGAAAGGAAAGGTAAAATCCTGTGATGAAACATAAGCAAAACAAACTATTTTGGAAAACAGTATTTCTGGTCTGTCCTGAAGACCAAGAATCTCTTATCTCCATTGCCACCCTGTTTGGGCCAAAATATCACCGTTTTCTCAATTTATCATTTAAATGATTAGCCAGTCTAGCCCAGTTCTTCATGCAATAGGAACGCAGAGGTCTCTGTCATCCTTCAGAGGCTGACAGGGATGGCTTAGCTTGGGCAAGCCGGAGCAGAAGCACAGACTGGGGCCCCAGCATGAGCCGTAGTCTGAAACCCAGGGAACAGGCTGTGCTCTTTGCTTATTGAGCAGAAGGGGCTGCCTCATGAAAGGCAGGGGTTGAAAGAGGGCAGGGAGAGTCTGAGGAGTATGTGGTCCAAGGTAAGACACCGATCCATTAATTGGTTTTGCTTTTCCTGACCTCCTGTCACTGAACATTGCTCTCAGCATAGTCAGCCCTGTATCCCCTCCCAGACACCATACCGACTGCAAAATATAGAAAATAAAATCAGGCAAAGACAGCGCAACATGCAACCACTAAAGGCAAGAGAAGAGGGCTCAGGCTGTCCAGAGGCTTTGGTGAGGCAACAGATGTGAGGCAAAGCAGGGAAAAGCATGCAAGGGGAGGGTGTGAATTTGAGAGCAAGAGCTGAGACTTGAACGCAGGAATGAGAAGTAGCCAGATGAGCTGAAAAGAGACCTGCCGTCCATGCCCCAAGGGATTCATGAAGTTGCAAACAGGAGGCTTCCTGGCCATGGAAGTCCTTTTCAGGGCGGACAGGGGAACAGTTTGCAGCAAAAAAATGCAGAGGAACAATGCAGGGACAGCATATTTGATGAGTCTCCCACAGCCTGTACCTTGGATCAGTCAAAGCATGGCAAAGCCTTGCTTTTCCCTCTCACTGCCCTAGGTCTTGTCCTGGAGTCACCTTGAATGTTATGAAAGCAAACACTTGCTGGAAATTAATTCATAACCTGTGGTACAAGAGTACACATGAAGCCCTGAAAAACCACTGCTAACATTACACAATCACATCTTAGAAGGTCTGGTGCTAAGGAGCAACTGTACCTTCCAGCTGTTGTACAGAGCCTTGTGGGGCATAATTGTCCTTTTTTTCCTCTTCCCCTCTGCCCTTTACAACCATGGGAAGAAAACAGATCGACACTGTAATGTGACTTATTTCCTGAGTCCTCTAGGGAAAAATGACTCCCAGTTCTTTCCCAGAGAATCCCCATGGTTAGCGAAGAAGATTCCTTTATGTTACCCTTAGAGACCGTTACTGTATTTATTCATTTTCCAGTGATTCCCAACACTTCACAGATTACCACCCCCTTAGGACAATACTGTTCGCAGATACGTAATGCGCTGTTTTCTCCTCTTCCTTCCCTCAGCATCTACCCTGAGCTGGTGTACCCTGCACAGGAGGAAGGTTTAGAGTTCTTCCCCACCCTTTTCATCTTGTAAGCTGTACCCTGACAGCATTCTCTGCTGCTACACAAACAACAAACCAGGCGCCCGAGCATGGTTTACTTGGTACTATTCCATTTTTCTGTCAGACTTTAGGTCAGGTGGTAATTTTGGGTGAGGTAAGGTCTGCAAAGACAACAAATGCAAGAAACAATCTTTCTCCCAGCAAAGGATAAACTAGATGACCCAAGTTATTTTCTCTGTCACTACTATCTATGTTTCTATTATGGAACAAACTGCTGGACAAGAAGGATTTAACACTTTGACTGTAGTGATGGATACTACCAAAAAGCTCAACTTAGTTCATCTCCTCACTGCCTCATAAGGGGCAGTATGTGTCCAGCAAAACAGTGGTATTTCTCTTCTGGGCAGAGATGATCTGTAGAGCTTAGCATATTCCCTGTGAAGGATATAATGGATTGCAAAGATGCTTGGCTTGGATGGCTCAGGTGTTGAATATCTGTATGAACTTAAGAGGCAAATTTTGGCTTTCTTTCCTTATCTTCAGTCTTTGTGAGACATATTTCAGTCTGGAATGAATTTTTAGCATCCAGGTGCTGCTCTGGAAATGCTAAAGTAAGGAGAGAAGAGTTCAGGGGAAATGCATAGGTTACAGCATTTCCCTTCCCTGGAAGCCTGAGGACTACCTCAAGCCCGAACCATGTTCACAGGCTCGCGCCCTGTACTGACCTCAGGACAGGAAAAAAGTTGAAGTCCTAATGCCAACAGAAAATTCCTCCACCAAACAGTCTGTTATTAAGATCCTATTCATTATAAGGTAAAGGCCTTACAGGTCAGTCTGTTGGTTTACTTTTCAAACAAGAATACCATCGTCCAGCTCTTACAAACAGCAAGCTACCAGCCCTCATCCTCAAGTGTTTGGTTTTCTAGGCAACTAAAGAAAAAACATCTCTGACTGAGTTTAACAAATGGAGCTGAAGATAATTATGTTTATAGTTTATAAATGTGAAGGTGACTCCTGGGTATTTATACTGTTTAGACTATGAAACAAAGAAATTTAGCCTATAAAACAACAAAGAAATATTGTTAAACGGAACAAGACGTCTCGATCCCACAGCATCCTATTTTTCTGTGAAGTAAAACTCCACAGTACCAGAGGGTGAATAGTTTTCTTCTGCTGTTAGTTTCTCAATTCTATTATGAAATTCTTGAATATTATTTCCCTGCCTTTTTCCTCTTTTTCTTTCTTTTTGTTTACCAGATAGAGCAATGTTTCACTTAAACTCCACTGTAGACAGCAAGTGTCTCTAGCTGACACTGGATCACATTGTCATTATGATTTAGGGTTTCACTGATCGTGCTTTATTATTTTTGTATTTTCCAGAAGGTTTTAACTCTCATCTTATGTGTTCACCGAATGGTTTAAAGTGAAGAGGCTCTCGGTCTCCATTGCCATACTGAGAGGAAATAGAGGAGAGCTTGCTGTTATTACCATGCAGGCTAGACAGTCTGAACAGTGTCTTTTAGCCAGAGGTAAATCCACAATTATAAATCATTATGGGAAGGGGAATGGCAATCACTGCATTTTGATTTATTGCCACAATACTTTTCATATAAATATAGTGACCAGACTAGAGAATTTAGGTGTACTTTCTATATCTTGCTGCAGTAAACATATCTTTTTCAAAGCACCATTTGTGCTAGAAATCAAAAGAGTATCTCTGAGTAAGAACTACTCACAGAAGAAAGAAGAGATAGTGCCAGGCTTATGCACAGCAGAGGAATTAAAAAAAAATCTGCTGTGTGGCATAACTGTAGGGCTGTATAATTTCTGCAGATTGGGATGTAGTTGTGTTCACGTAATGCATAAATATTTCCCCCGGTTCAAAGAAAAGGGCTGTCCTGGGAGCTATGGGGCACTCAAAGTTTTAGTTCCTACTTTTCCATAGACTTCTGTGGTATTTTCTGCAAGTCATTTCATTTCACTGCACCTAAGTTTCTTCATCTGTAAAATAAATCTTTCAAATACAATTGAATCAGCTTCATACAGCAAATTACATCTGATGCTGAATCATGTATTTTATCTCTCTATCTGTCTGCTTATTTTTATTGTGAGCTCCTCAGGGCAAAGACTATCACTTGAAGTCTCATATATAATAAAAGTGTCTTTAGCACCGCAGGTCCCATTCTCAGAGACTGGAAGCTTACTGTAATAAAAATAAACAAATGTAATCAGCCACTGGAATTAAAATAAAGCATCCAAACCAAAGAAAATCTATACTTATAACCCTCTCATGAACATACTGGCCCCCAAAACAGATACACTGTTTAGGTGCATCCCTGGACAGATGTAAAACACTGGCTATACTTCAGCCTTTGGCTAATTGGAAGTGTTAAGAAAAGCTTTCTTGCCACAGCCAGAGCCATTTAGGAATAAAATAACAAAGACCGTGGGCTAGGAAACAGGGTACTCAATAGTTCAATGACCTTAACAAGAGACTGGAAAGGAATATTAATAGTCCTGAACCCCCATTTTCAATTGTAGGAATAGGTTAGCTAGTCTAAACATACCTGAGCTGGAGAAAAATCTAAAACAGGAATTTTCTGGTGATACAGACACATGGGGGAGTATCTGGAAAAGAGAGCCGAGAACACAAACAGGTCTGCCTGTTCCTAGGAGAGCCCAGGCCAGGGTTACCAGCCAGGTTTTGTGGTATGCCCACATAGCATGGAAAGACTCATTAAAAGACTGCTTTCTCAGAAGACAGAAGCTAAAATCGTGTTCATACTGAAAATGTCATCTCCTGATACAGACACAGAATAGAGATACAACCTGAATAGAAATACGACAGGGATTTGGTCTGCTGAGCATTTTCAGAACATGTTTACCATACTTTGCCTGGTCAAAAAGCTGAAGAATGGCAAAGATGGAAATATTTGCTTTTTAATGCCTAGATTTGATAGCTCTGAGCATCAATTGCAAATAAATACAGAGGAGATAAAAGACTCATTAGAATCGCTCTTGAAAACTGAGGGGAGGAGGTTCTGGGTTGTTGAGGTGAGTCCCTTCAGTTTAAGCATGAGCTTTTTGCTCAGGCAAAACTTAGTGTTTCTCACCAGAGCTTGGTCGCAAGTCCTGAGCCCAGGGTTGTGCCCTAATGATAGGTTCATGATACATCGCTCATTATTTTTCATACATACTAAACTCATTTTGTTCACAGAAGAGGTCTCTGGGGTCAGAAAACGCCTCATGATGCTCATTGACCTGAATGGCATTAACACCTTATGTGGCAGTCATTTCTGCATTTCTGCTTCTTGTGCCTACATTTTAAAGAACATTATTTTCTTCCAGAAAAACATTTCAGTTCTTGCAATCAGCGCTCATTTTTGTAAATTAAGGAATGAATTGTGCCAAATTGTTCTCCTATTTTTCTCTCTCCCAGGGTTATTTGCAATGTAGCTTATGCCACTGTCTGTATATCTACTGCGTGCTTTACAGGAAAATGAAATCATTACACACAACACAAATTACTAGACCTCTTTTATAATCACACACTCTTAATTGGCACGTAAGCACTAAGATCACTGTAATACATGCAGTAAAATGTCTCTGACTCATTTTTTTCTCTCAAGTTTAAAGGTCAACGAGAATATTTTTCTTTAATTTGACAGGCGCACAAGAAATAATGCAAGACTCATTTATGGTCAGGTAATGCACAAAGAAATCTATAAATCAAGCTACGGGGAATATTAGATCATGCTCATATCTGAACCCATCTGGCTTAGTTCACGAAAGAATCAATATGAGGCAGAGAGCTCAGTATTACTTGTGATTTATGCTCGTGCATCTAAGGGGAGAAACATTTGCAATTTTTAAGTCGCTTCATCTGAAACAAAAGGATATGAAAAAGAAACTACAGTTGGCTATTACAACACATGCATTAGGTAAGTAATTTGATGACAGATTATAGCTGCTGGAGGAAGGAATGGTTCTAGTGGTTCATTCCACTTAATGACTCAGCACATTGTTTTAGTGTTTTGATCTTCCTCCCCCCAAGGTATATTAGTATGGAGGTGTTCAGAAATAAAATTAGCCAGATTTCCATGTATTTGATTTTTGTAGATGAATTGCAATTGATAGTTCTTAGGCACAGTACTGTTAGAAAATACAGCATACTGTAACATACAGCTTCTCTTCATTGCCTTCTTTCAAATACTACTTTCACCAATAGGCCCCACACCTAAAACCATATTGTGGTCAAATATTAATCTTACCCCATCCATATTAGACACGTAAGCTTTTGATCCTTCTGTGAACATCCAGGATTTAGATGAATGCTTTCTACCTATATTGTACATCTCTCAACTAAATAAAATCTCCAGTTGGCCTTAAATTCAGCCTCCCCAAGAGGCAGGATGAAAAGTGTCAGACTGCGTTGCAGTACGCTGTGCAAATGCACAGGGGTGGGAGGCAGAGGAGCGAGAGATTTCACAAAGCAATTAGAGTATGAAAAACAGATATTGCAGTGATGGGTGCCATAAAAGTATCAGGGGAACTGGGGCAAATAAAACATCCATTTCAGCTACAGTGATTTGTTTTACATACAGTGCTAATATCCTTCATACAAATACCAAATGCAGCTTAATTTAAATCTAAGAAGGCATCTAGACTAAAGGGAGAGCCTGACATATTTTTCTCCCAGCTAATGTGTACAAGTAGAATCAATACTTTTCCCAGTATATGTTGATAAATTATTACATCAGACATTATTGATCCAGCCAAAGAAGAAGGAGGTCAAAATAATGGAAATCAGATGGTTGTGATTAGAAATGCTTGGGATATTCATTTGGAAAAGGTTGATAACTAAAATGGTCTATGGGCTTTACACTTACTGATTTAATAAATAGAATAAGCCTTGCTGATCCAAAACAAGGTTACTTGTATAGGTATTTCAGGGGGTTGTGCTACTCAAAGCCAGTCTATATGTCTTCTGTATATGTTTGAATTATATTTTAGTTCAGCGCACTGAAAACATTCATTTTAAACATCTGTTCCTTTCA
Organism: Phalacrocorax aristotelis; assembly: GCF_949628215.1. Taxonomy (NCBI): domain Eukaryota; kingdom Metazoa; phylum Chordata; class Aves; order Suliformes; family Phalacrocoracidae; genus Phalacrocorax; species Phalacrocorax aristotelis. The sequence continues at coordinate 11,822,423 of NC_134283.1, read as the reverse complement.
GCCACAATTTTCTACTGCATTTTGCTGCTGAGAACCCTTAGATTTCATTCTGGTAGTAGGCTTAGTAGTCTTCCAAGTATTTATTTAAAAGGTTTTCATATGTTTGTGTCATTAACAATAATAATGACTCTGTTCATTAATTTACACACGCTTTACAAACACTGGGCAGGATCCAAGAGCCTCCCATGTGAGAAGTGATGTGTTGGGGCTGTGCTTTTCATTCTTTCTCAGGTATATCCTTTTAGCAGAGAATACATTAGCACCTTTCAACCCAAAAGATTAAAAAACAGTTTTGGAACCAAAGAGGGCAGTGTGCCTGCTAGCAGAGATCACATCATCCATCCCAGGAAGGCACCACTTTTGAGGCACTGCATGACAATAGCCTGGCAACACAGAGCACTCAGGAGCTGTGCAGGCAGGGAAGAGAGGCTGCCATACACATGATGGAGAGAATAAAAGAGATAGAATGTGATTTACCTGAGTGGGACACAGTCAGTATACAAAACCCAAAGCTTTCTCTCCCTTCATATTCACACCACTGGAGCCTCTTCTGTTTTGGGAATCCCACCTGTCTCTTTGCTTCTTCCCTCACTAGCTTTACTATCCAGGCACTATTCCCCCACCTAGGCTTCAGTTTCCCTTTTGCAATCTCAGCCTTCTACTTCCACACTTTTGCTGTTAATGTTCTCTAGTTGCCTCTTCTCCATATCACTCCTGCATCATACATCCTCCAGCCAGCAGCCCCCACTTGCCCCTCCCATCCCCTCTGGGATGAGCTGGCCCTTTTGCAATACCACTCACCAGTACCAGACATGCTCCCTCCCTGCTCTGTGTGCTGCTAGCTCTACTTTATGGTCTTGGCAATTAAATGAGAGAGACTAGCCACAGAGGGGCAGCAACAAAGACTCTGCTCCTTGCAAGGCCTTTGAATGCTCTTGATAAGAGTGATACCTACCAGCTGGGGCTTGTAAGGATGGAGAGACCAAAATCTGTTTCAGCTGTTCTCTCTTGGGCAGCATTTTTCCTGGTACCCACATGACCAAGCTGGAGCGCTGCCTCTGGGAAGGGTAATTTAACTGAGCATATAATGCAAGTATTATTACCATAGCCCTGAATTACAAAAGAGAAGCACAGCTCCACTATGTCTCTGGGAAAGGTGGGGGTTGGTCATGTCTTACCAATTTTGAAAAGTCCTCCTAAAATATGGTAACACAAGAAATGTGTATCTGCAGATATGGCTCATTGAAAGTCAAGAATTCTTATCCCATTTTCTTTCCACACTTGGGATTTTTCCAGAGTTTCTCTTGAGCATGAGAAGCCCTATATGCTTTCCTTAAGGTGTTTAGAAATTCCTTGCTCTGGTTCTGGTGTAATGAATACCAACTGATGGTTGAGTTGACAGTAGTTACAAAGCCTGGGCCACATGGGACAGCAGTATAGTCTGAAAAATGAAAACATCCATATGTACTTCTCATTTGCTGTGAGTAGAAGGTGATCCTGAAAATGAATTCTATATTTCTTCCCAATCATCCTTCACCATGGCCAATGCCTAAAAAGCTGTGTGCTTTCCCCTGGCAGCAGCACGTCTAGCAGTCACAGCAGCTGCACAGGAGTTATATTGCAAGGGTGACAAAAGTCATCTTCCAGACAGGTACAAAATGATACAAGCTCCATAGCACATGACTGGATCTATCATACTTGCTCTGCATTATTTCAAGGTAGAATAGCAGAGTATAACAAGTTATATTGGCTAACTCAGTATAGCAGCATCATAACCTCTGTAGAGGGTTATAGTTGTCAGTCTCCTTTGGATAGTACAATGCAACTGTTTCTTCTGGATAAGACTTACTATATTTGTTACCTGCTCTACAATACGACACCTGGACCATCATTATCCCACACCAACTTTATAGGTTCTTTTGCCTGACCAGATTCTTTCATCTTAAAACACACCAGAATGAGCAGCATTAGAATGAAAAGGGCTAGGGTGAGACAGGAGAAAACACTAGTTCCCTGTTTCTGTGTGCTACAAGATGAAGCAGACTCTTTTGAGTTATAGCAATGGGATGTGGCAAAGCTTTCTGGTCCTTTCTAAACAGCCTAAACTTCACTGATGTGAGGCAGGGCTGTGAAGTAAAAGCAGACAGAGGGTGCTCAAAGGGCCATTGCTAAACATTTCCTTTGCTTTCCAAGCACTAAATTCAGTTTGGACATTTACATGCAATAGTAGTTTAGGATTAGATTAAGAAATACTTCATGCCTGGGATTACACCCAAATCCGGGGAAGTCGTTTCAGATCTCTGTGGAGCAGTCATAGCTGGTCCTGTGCATGGTGAGGTGCTGAGCACTGAGCACTTATAAGGCAATAGAGAGTAATTTGGTGTCCCTCAACTGAAATGAGATATGATTTCCCCAGCAGGTAGTCCGGAGTTTGTGCTATATTCAGGTGATAGTGTTTATGTATCTCTGTTAAAATGGCGTATTATTCCCAATGCTGATATCTTCCTGGCCACTGAGGCTAAGCTATTATTTCTTATTCATACTTCTTTTTTTTTTTCCGTGCAAAGCTTCACTTCTTTAATGCTTGTTATTTAGAAACTTTGTGTTATGTAAATAAAAGCTGTGACCTTTGGCTTTCCAGGGGCTGGAGCTAAATTAATGGAGAGCAGCACCAAGAGAGAGTAGGAGCAAAGAGGGTTAGAGCACATTTTAAAATGCCATATTCTTGCTTGTAATTTATTCTTCCTACCCCTAGCGTTCCTCTGCAGAGATATTTATAAAAATAGGTGTTTCATGCACTGTATATCACAGGTTTATTTAGGACTGTTTTTGAAGATTTACACTGCTTAAAAGAGCAGTCATAGGAGATGATTCCATTTGCAAGCTTCAACAAAATGTTCCAGGGAAAGCACTGTTACCACCGTGGAGAATTTTCATGATGGCACAGTTTACAGACAACTTATTTGGCAAACAAGGCTGCAGCAACAGACACGTCTGCAAGTTCTTTTGCCAGTTGTAGTTTTCTGATTGTTGCTGCTGCCTGTTAAACACACTTTACACCTACCTCCTAGCCCGCTCCAGAAACTTCAGAACTGTGTTTATCGTGCAGCACTGACCTTGTTCCTCATAAAACACCTATCAGGAACTCATCTGAAAAAGTTGCTGAGCACCTCACAGACCTGGGGAACTTGGTCATTGCTTGTTCTAAAACTTCTTGTTATGTAAATAAAAGTTTGGGCTTTGCCATTACAATAACGAAAATTAATAACTTTACTAATAATATAATATGATGCAAGGTGACCATGAGAGAAGCTGGGTTAAGGTATGTCCTACTTTCTGGGAAATGCCTCATTAACTCACATCTCGCTAACCTCCGGATTCACTATTGCACTGATACAGTGCTCTAGTAATCTGTTACCAACTGCTGAAGGGAGTAAGGAAAGGAGGGGCTTGTAAGGTGGTAACTCCATCTTACAGTCCTCACTGAACAGAGTCCCTCTCGGTGCACATTTAGACCTGCAGGGACACTCCAAAGGGACAGCAGTGATATCCTTGCTATATATTGCACATAATATCTAATTATTATGTACCATATATTGCAAATAATATGTAGTAATAATATAGCGCTATATATTGCACTTACCCAGCCTAGATTCCCTTCCCTACAGGCAAACTGCCACAGCTTTGGCAACACCTAAGAACCTGTTCGCTTGCCCACCTCTCGGTCACCAGGTGCCCATGCAGCAGGCTGTACCACCACCGCTGAAAGAGAAAGACAGACTAAATGTATGTGGCCTTCCCTTCAAACTGTTCACTGGTGTCTGGAAAAAAAAATTTGAGCTACTCCCTCTCATACTTGTCCTTTTCAACAAATGCACCAGATTTTGGTGTTGCCGGTCTGACACTCCTTCATTAGCACTAGAAAAGCTCGTCAGTGTACTCCTGTGTATATTGCACTGGAAACCTTGTAAGATGCCACACTGCTCCCAGTGATTTTTTTCCTTTCTTTCATTGCTTTCAAGTTGTCAGCTAGAACAAAAGGAGTTTTAGTTAATTATCTGTGTATTTGCTGAAACCACTAACCTACATCCTAGCTAGTGCGAAACAGTTGCTTAACTGAAGTTCTTGGCAGATTTACAAACCTTCTGGTTGTAAGTTTTAAAAAAATCAATCCCCATTCAGATTTGCATATTCAATTTCCTCTTATATAAAAATAAACATTTTACCTTTTTCATTATTCTTCAGTAACTAAGGGAAAAGGAGGAGGATTCAGTAGCTAGAATATTAACCTGAACTGTGGAAGGTCCAAATCTAGCCTCTTTTTGTCCACAGGTACCCCACTTCTCTAGGCAGGGTCTTCAGGTTTCTCTGCCTCAGCTTCTCATTTGTAAAATGGGAGCAATAACATTGTTTTCACAACTATAGATTGTGAAAATCTCTGCTACTGCAGTGACAGGGATGGTGCAGGTGATTAAATAGATAAACTGTACTGCAAGAACAGAACATGGAAGGGTTTAATCTGTTTTAGTGCTTTGAAAATATATTTATCTCCATGCATATGACTTACTTACAGTGCTGTTATTTTTTGATGGACTGTTTCTCAGCTGAATCTGTTTCCTCAGTTCACTTCACTATCCAGCTCGAAGACATGCCAATGTAACACAGCAGGTGGGACAAGACGGCTAGAAGTATTAACTGCTTGAGTTGTACTGCCACCAAACAGCAAATCATGGCCCTAGAGTTTCATGAATCATTTTTTGCACAGTAGCACATGACATAGCTGGAACTCAATTAATGTTTCCACTGATTTTACACAGAGCTGTGACCTTGCATACAATATTCAAACAGATCACATGCAAAGTCACAGCCACCTCACTGACAGGTACAAACTGAATGTCACCATCTATGCACCCACCATGTTGTCCTCACCTTTGACAGTAATTAAATGTGAATTTTCTCTTCCTGGGCAAAAATTAAATGGCTGCAAGATGCAGAGATTTTATCCTGGGTGTGGAGGGAGAGGGTTCAGATGTCTCTCTTTTTGCAGATAATTGCTTAGTTTAATGAGGAAGTTTTGCAGAATTTTTAACCATTGCTTCTGTGCCTTGTTTAATTATTTGCATATGTCATCAGCAAGTTAGAAAAAGTATGCATATACAGCACTTCTTCTCATTCTTGTATTAGACATTAATGAAAGGAAGCATGAGGATAAGTTTCTCACTAATGATGATGGAAAATTAGTTTCGAAACCCCAGAGGTGTCTTGAAAGATACACCAATGATATCTAAAGGTCTAAGGAGAGCGATTCAGCACAAAATATTACCTAGGTCCTTTTGGGCTGTTTCTCCGAGAGATCCTGTTCCCATTTAGTTTTGTAGTTATGAGGGAGGGTGGCAAAGAGTAAATACAGAAGGATCTAAGAGACTGCAGTATACACAGCAAGTAAGAGGCTGATAAACAGAGTGCAGACCAGACAACGAATGCCAGCATGGCATATACAGTAAAGGTTACATGCCTGGAGACCTACAGCCGAAGACAGATTCATGGCTTTTTTTTCAAGTCTCAAGCTAGTGAAAAGTTGAGTGTCTGGAGAGGAGCAACGCTTTATGCATTAGTCATAACATGTTGAAGGGCAGCAAATCCACAGTCAGGAGCACAAGGTAGGAGAAAAACAGTTGCTAACTCTTTTCCTCTCTCACTCTGCAACATGCAGTCTCCAGTTACTCACAGGCATCTCAGCCAAGCAACAAGAAGCCAGTTCAGAGAGGATCATGCCCTTCTTACACTCTGTGCTACTGTATGCTTTAGCATCCATTTGCAATTTTGTGTATTTCTTCTCTGATAAGACTGAGTTTTATAGTGGTTTTCAGCATGAAGGGAAGACATGGTGTTGATCATTAGGACTTACTGTTTTAGTCAGTGGCAGGCGGTTGTCAAGTGTATAATATGAGCCCCATTTAGCAGTAAGGGACCAACTTCACCCTTTCCTGCAGCTAAAGTGGGAAGAGTTGTGGGAGAGAGGGTCAGGTGTTGATGCTGACAGGGCTCAACCATTTCACCACCTCAGACAGGTCTTCAGTTTGGGGGTTTGTTTATCTTCCTGATCAATAGACTGCTGATTTTTTCTTAAGAGTGCCTGAATCCCTCTGCAGATAAAAGATCTATGACAATAAGGCTGCTTTTCTTAGGTACTTTTCAGAACAGTTTAGAAATAGCCCAGGTACACTCAGCTTGAAAATTCCTTCACCACACAGTCCCTGCTCTCTGCCTACAGTTAACTGTTTGTCTGTGCCATCTCCCAAGTCCCCTGGGTTATCACTTTAATGTCTTTGACATTGAAACACTATAACAAGAAGTTGCTCATTATACATAGGCAGAATAGGAAAAAAAGGGTGAGGCAAGAAGCAGAAAAAGACAAACGGAGGTGGCAAAGAAGCTGCTACTAATGGTTCAAGCCAAAATAACTTTTCTTATGTTTCAGTAGGTCTCTAAAACACAAATACATCACAACCATTAGCCATCAGATCCACAGTTTACTTATGTTAGTCTTGAAGCTCTCCATTTGTTGTTTTACAGATCTCTAATAATATTTTTCACATAATTATGATATTGCAGTTACAGTATACTTATGTGAGAAAGAAGCTCTTTAGTGCTTTATTCACATAGTGTGTGCTGGAAGCGTGTTTAGACCAGAGCTAATGGTCTGAAGAGGTCTCAGATCCTCCCTATGTTGCAATGCAGCATTTAATAATACGAGCATGATGCTACTGAAAAAGGGATGCGAAATTCATCTGTAAAAACAAGTAATAAAATATATTAACCTTTTTTTAAAAAGCAGTGGAGTGGGCTGGCTGTAAGCTGGGAAAGTCCAGAATGAAGTCTAAAATGGTGCATTTAACCCCTCTGTCATACCTGCATATTTGGGGGATCTAACACTGTGGTCCAGCCACTCTTAGGCACAAGCACCAAGTTAGTATATGGGCAAAGCTGTAATTTTCACTGTGGTGAATGGACATAAACCCCAGTCATTTTCAGCCCTGAAGAGAGCTGCAGAGCTGAAACATTGCTATCTGGAACCACATGAGTTCCTCTAATGGCTTCTCTAGTTTGTTAGATTAAACTTTTACAGCGACATGTGACACCCAGGGTGGCACAGCTAAGTTTTGGTTCTAACCACAGTTTATTGCTAGTGATCAGCCCACACACTGCTAATTGCAAGTGGGATAGAAATAATGTGCAGCCTGATTTGACTTTAAAAAAATATATTTTCCTCAAATCCTACGCTGTTTTTCCTCTGTTGGAGTCACACAACCATTAGCTGTCATCTGATGAGGCAGCAGAACATACAGTAAGTAATTACTAAAAGGTAGATTTCAGGCTCTGAATATTTCCCTCTTGCTAGGGGCATCAGTCTGGAAAGAAAGGTGCTAAGGAGACGGAAGTTGCTTTCAGTGAACTTGAGCAAGAATTTTGATACCAACGTAGGGTGTCAGGAACCATCCCCTGGGAGACACCAAGAATGCTAAAATTAATTACCTAAAACCAGGATGATGGAAGGAATTCCTTGAGAAATACAGTACAGTAAAGCTAGGATATATTGTTATTAGCAGTACATGCTTCTAGTGTAACAGAACCCCACCGCCTGACTGCTGACATGCTCTCTCCTGTTTAAATAGATGCCCGGTGGGGAATCACCAATAGCCGTTACATTGCGCCTGTTCTCAGGCAATGCAGAATTAGCTGTGTCGACCGCAGCTGTTGAGATTGGAAGGCACAAAATCTGTTCTGTATCCAAAATTAATCTAGCTGTGTAGTGACTGGCAGGATCTGGATCAACCTAAGGAAAAATTAACAGGAATGGTATCCTTCCTTCTTAAAAACCCGGAGGCTGGAGTCCTTAAGGGTATTTTGTATCGATATACTATATATTGTGCAACATGTATGTATTATAAAATTACAGTAATATTCACAGTATTAGTTTTGGTAGTATAGGACACAGGACTTAACTTTGTCAAGGAAAGCACCTCTTATATCACAGAATTATGACCAAAGAATACATTTTCTGAAAGGTACAGCTTTGTTAAAAAGCCATTTTGGCAAAGAAAATTGACTTGCTCTAATCAAAACCACAATGCTATTACAATGTGAAATAACAGAGAGGTGACTATACATTTATGGGCATCTGAGCATAAAATGGTGAAACAAGATTACCTGTGAAATGAAGGAGCGGAGGGCACTTGCTGTTACCTACCCACTACTCTACCCACAGAAGGGAGAAATCACACTAGAAAGCACCTGCGTCACGTAAAGAAAAATCATGCATAATTTCATTTTTCTGATTTACTGATTTCAAGTGTTCAAATTCTTGAATGACGCTCTCCAAAATAATGAGGTTTAAAAATAGTGAATGTCATAAATGCTTTCTGGTTTTTATTTCATAATCAAAATAATTACAACACTATGCAAGGTTAAGTGCCTTAATATTATTAATCATTCATTACATATGATTGAATTAAGGGCCAGCAGCACTCACGTAAGTCCTGCAGAGACTTGCTCTCTGCCTACTACCCCTTTCTTAATATAAGTAGCACAACTCCACCATCTCCAGGGACTCCAGCAAAACATTAGCTTTTTGTAACATGACTGGAAAGTCACCATGTTTGGGTTATTTTCAGTTTACGTGGGAGTAAGTTCCAGAAAAATATCTGGTTGGGGAATTCTCCAGCAGAAGGATTTTCAGTAAGAAAATGCCCTTTCACAGAACCAAAGTTTTCTACATGGAAAAAGATAGTTTGGAAAAACATATTTTTCCCTGGGAGAATCAAAATGAAGTCTCACCTGCCTGCTGCCTGCTATGCGCTCCTCAATTCCACTTTCTGGAAAAGCTGAATTTAACAGCCACTTTCCAGGCAGGCTGCTGTTGGTTAGCAGTCCCCAGCTCTCTGCCGTCCTGGTCCCTGTACAGCTGCGAAGGGAGAAGAGGAGGATGAAGTGGGGAACTAGAGCCCGCTGCATGCCTAGAAAACCCTTGGCAGTTCAGAAGTTTTCTGCACAGCTGTCTAAGCGGTTAGCAGCCAAGCACAATGAGAACACCACTTAACGGCCCAGTAAATTAAATTTTTCTGAAAAATCTGTTTCTACAAAAATCTCATTTTGATGTTTTGTCTTGATTCAGTACATCTCTTTTCCCCAGGGTAAAGGGTTTCTGTTTTCCAGACAATTCTGTCCATGTATCGCAGGGCTCTCGGGAGACCCCCTTGCCACCCACTCCTCTGTTGTAATGAGGGCATTCAGCTGTAGTGACCTTGCTGACCATCGCCACTGCCGCATCGCACAGGGGAGGGCTGTCCCAGAGATGAGGCCCCCAGGGAGATGCTGGGCTATCTGAGTAAGCAATTAGCAAACAGGCCTTGAGATTATAGTTGCGATCAGAAGGAAAGCTCGAAACCCTCTACCAACAGAGCTATGAAATGTTTGTTCCAGCCACAGCATAGAAACATGGTTTTAATGGCACTTAAATAGATTGACATCTTATAGCATTCTAGGACATGAATATATTTGTCTCTTTGCTTAGTCGCAGGAAATCGCAGTGATGGATTGACATAACTTTATAATTGCATGTGATGCACCACCAAAACAGAGGGCTCAGGCAGTGAGCTGCATTCTAACTAAATTCTTGCTATTTGTTAATAACAAAAGTTCAGGTACCATGATATAAGAACTGCACGTATGGGATGAAAAATTAATTCACTATGCTTCAGTTGAGATTTTTAGGTAGTCTTATTTTCCTTGAATGCAGGGGTTTATCATTATCAGCCTGAACACAACTAGCACTCTTCAAGGTTTCTTGCTGAAAAGAAATTGAGCGTGCAAATACTGTTTCATCATAATCACACTGGCTGTGCAGGGTAATTCATAAAAGAGCCAGAAATATATTGAAATTCAATATTGGTTTAGTCCAAATCAATATTAATAATTGTTTGCATTTTTAAAGTGCAATTTACAATTGAAAAATGTACAGAGATCAACCCATAGTTGCCAACGCATCAAATTTTCCTATTAAACTTAAAGGCACAGTAATTTTACTTAAAAATGTTTCTTATAAAGCAGGAGAAGGCATTGATCTGTGAAAACAGCTATCTATTATTTATATGCACAACATTAGAATGGGTTTTAATTATAAATGAGCTAAAAGGTCACTAATATTTTATTTTTAAGGTCTTGATTTTAAATTTGGATAGCTTAATACAAATATTTATACACTGTGGGTGTAGCAATTTCTTTCAGTGGTGGGATGGCTCACAGTGGAAAGCGCACAGGCAGATTAGGCAAGGTTAATTCTCAGGAACTGGAGCAAAGGAGAGCCTCTGAGCTGCAAACGTAAATGTTGCCATCTGCTTCATTGGAGAATACTGTATTTGTGAAATGCTTCTTGAAAGGGTATGAAGTGAAGCCATGAATCACTAGTGGATAGCACAGGAAATGCAAATAAACAGAATTAAGCTTCAGAGGATTTTGCCAGCGCCAGAGTTGGGGCTAAGGGGGCATAATCAGTTTGTAATTGGACAGACCTGTGGTCTTGTAGGAAATTTTTGTGAAGGAGAAAGATTTATGAAGCTGTCAAGCACCAGACCGGGTCTAAGGTGGTTTTCTGGATGTGTGGACATTGATATATAAACTGAATTTGATGGAACCAGGGGTTAAAAATTTGTCTCTATTGTCCTGGTTTGAATTAAATCATTGTAATTGGTGTGTTGACAGCAAGCTAGAGGCCTGCTTGGCTCTGCGTACTCTTCAGGAGTCCTGGCTCAGGCACACCCTGTTTCTTTGCTGTGAAAATAATTAGAGAGTGATAAAAGCAGAAAGTATTCTAAAAATTATAATTTCTTTATAAAATCCTAGGAGGGTGTGGAATCTCTGTGCCTTGCTATTTCTGTGGGTGTTAGCAAAGCACCTTTTAGCGCTGGTTTCAGTACAGTTGATGTAGTTTATCCTGGGGATAACTTCCACTGCGGGCAAACCAGAAAAGCTCAGCCCCTCTGGTACTGTTTTCCATGATCTGTTTGTAACCGTTAGCTGCTGCCACCTAAGTTTAATGAAAGCTTAAGGAAACCCTAGATCTGAAAGTGCAGATATTTAATTTTTTCCTATCAAACTGTGCATGTAGGATAATAAAGTCACACAGGCCCAGGAGCTCTGGGACCAGAGCTGCAGGACTGTACCTTGTTTGGTTTCTCTAGGCAACACCAGTGAAGTCATGGAGTACCAACCTGTATGACTGAGCAAGATAACCATTTAGCAATGTGCTATCATCGGAAAATTAAAGTTCAAAAGGGATATTACAGTGATGTAGCCAACAAAATCCAAAGCTAAGCAGTCAAACTAACTTGAACCACATCTCTGCCAAACACTGCACAGAAAGGAGAATAATTAAATGCCCCTTAATTGCTACAAGAGCTGCAGTGCTCAGCGGGTTGCAGGTGTGGAACAAGACCTACCAGCATATGGCAGCACCCCCAGACCTTAACTCTAGCCTTGACTTTTCACTGGTCACCTTTTTCATTACAGTAGTAGTAGCTTTGTGGAATTACGAGTGTATCAAGAGTGGCACTACCCTAGTAATATTACTAGTAGGAAATACTCCCCTCAGATACACATTTTACTCCATTTGGGTTTTGTATTTAAGAGACAAATACTCGATCAAGCCTAAAAAAAAGTGTATAAAACCAGCAGAATAATTTCATCTATCACTAATGAATTCATGATTAGTCTTTATCTGTGGTGTGAGAAGGCCAGCATCAGCTATTGCTTTCATAACAAATATCCTGAATAGCTTCATGCAAACCACATAACTCCTCCCTGTGCAACACTGCATCTATATGTTAAAAAAAATTCAAAATCAATGCAATTACTTCTTCCCTTCAGGCAGCTGTTGCAAGGGGAATCACTGAAGATTGTGAGGCACAGATAACTATGTTGACGTGAACCATAAAACCAACCAAACAAAAAACTAAGCTAAACTTTGTTGTTTATTATTGGTGCCAGGACAAACACTGATGCTTCTGTGTGCACAGAATGTGTCTGAAATTTGTCTTACCAGGTCTTATTCAGGCAAGTCATCTTTGCACCTATTAAGTCTCAGCCTTCCTTTACTGCTTGTGACATACGAGTATCTACAGTCAAACCCCAATTCTTTTGGTACCTTTTACAGAACCGTTAAATGTAAGTGACTTTGGAAAACTAACAATAATTTCTCTGAGCTTCAGTCAGGTTCTTTGAAGGCAAATGTCTCGATTTCAGTAATGAATGCAAATATTTGTGTTTGCAGTAACATCTCCCCGAACCCTCAGCCAGAGCTTGACTGGTGTCAACCCATAGGAGGGACAGTGTGGGCACAGGGATGGGATGATAACACCAGCCCCGAGAGCCATCCCCTGGCGTTTGAATAATCCTGCCTGGTACAGGGCTAAACACACCAAACAGGAAAATATCCCTACTTTATATTGTCTTTGCTGTTCAGTTTTCTTAGCCTAATTCACCAGTACTAACATGCTGATAATTGTCTCAACATTACAGCCAGAGCATTGTTGCTGAGGCGGGGAATACCAGAATGCCCTTTTCCTTCCCCAGGAGGATTCCTCTGTGTCACTAATACTTTGACAATCGTTCCATCTCCTGGAGCAGGCATTGTTATGCTTGTCTACATTACAGCAAAAAGAGGGAGGAAAGAACAGAAGTTTTGAGGCTGCGTCTCCCTTCCCTTCACTGAATGCAGAAGCTGAGAAGGGATGGAGTTACAAACTGGGTCTGATGTCAGATGCATCGAGTCAATAGAGTATATCCATTCCTATAGAGTATCAATGTAACAACAGGAACTTTCCCAGTGACATTTAATGTTCTCCGATATTTACAGCACACAAGTGTGCCTAGCAGCTAGTTGCCTTATCTGCTCTTTTAACAAATCTGACAAAAGGTCCTGCAAAATAATTGAATAACAGCAAACCAAATAGTAACATTCTGCCACTCCACTATCATTATAGAAATTATTTTAAAGAGAGTTCATGCCTATTCAGGATTCTCATTACAGCTCAATGTTCAAAATCCCCTTCTGTTTAAAAGGCGGAATACTTGCTCTGAAATCCACGTGTTTCCTCTGACTGCTCTGAAATTTGGAGTGTCTGAAATTCTGGTGCATAGTAGCATACAGATAAGGAACAACTAGAAGTGCATCACACATATGCGCCCCAGTTCCTTATACAGTGGCCATCTATCCTGGTTTAGGCTGGGATACAGTTAGTTTTCTTCCTAGTAGCTGCTATAGCGATGTGTTTTGGACTTAGTATGATAATACAGTGATGGTTTAGTTGTTGCTGAGCAGTGCTCACACTAGTCAAGGACTTTTCAGCTTCCCATCCTCTCCCAGGTGCACGGGAAGCCGGGAGGGGGCAGAGCCAGAACAGCTGACCCAAACTGGCCAAAGCGATAGTCCATATCATATGACATCATGCTCAGTATATAAACTGGGGGGGAGCTGGCTGGGGGGTGGCGATCGCTGATTGGGGACTGGCTGGGCATCAGCTGTCGAGTGGTTCCATCACTTGTTTTTCCTGGGTTTTGTTTCTCTCCCTCTCTCATTGTTTTCCTTTACATCATCATCATCATTATTATTTAAATTATTAAACTGTGCTTATCTCAACCCACAAGTTTTCTTACTTTTGTTCTTCAGATTCTCTCCCCTATCCCACTAAGGAGGGGGTGGGGGAGTGAGTGTCTGTGGTGCTTGGTTGCCGACTGGGGCTGAACCATGCCACCATTGCACTGGTGTCTCTGCTCCCCTATGTAAATGAAGACCTATGGTCCTTCACTGGATAACCTTGTGCTTCCCTTCTCACCTAGTCTTACAGTTACTCCAAATACCACCTAGTGAAACAGCCACATTTCTGAAGACAGACCATGTGTGTCTCCTTGGTGGCTCTCTTGGCAGCTATGCACTCCTTTCAAAGTACAACTGTGCTGAAGCTGCAGGTGGTATTGCACCCTTTCCCCAAAGCTGACCTTGCCAAATGCAAAACTTTCAGAAGCCAAGGAGTGCAAGGGTAGGGCAAATGCTCACCACCCAATGTAAGTAATGCTCCGGTATAACTCTGATAAACATACCCTCATGCTGCCTTTGACCAGGTACCACCTACAGCTCAGCTTGCTTCCCCAGGAAACTCCTGACCACGTCACAGCTCTGCGTCTCTGCAAGTCCACCAGCTTCCACATGTACTACCACTCACTCGTCATTACACAGAGCCATTTCACTCTTCTTTAAGTGATGGCAAAGCTTGCAGAAGGGCTTCTTTCCTTTGGTCCTGCATGGCATATGAGCTGGAGGGGCTCAGTCCCTGCTTCAGACCTGCCAGCCCATCCAGACAGCAGCATGTCACAGCTATACCTCTGCACACCCAGCCAACTAATCCTTCAGCACTCAGTGCAGCTTCCCTTTATACACTGCAGTAATGTTCCAATTCAATTAGAAACAAAAATTCTATTTAATTTTGTTTAGAAATTGCACCTCAAAATAAAATGCAAATACTTGTTTCAGTTTGCTTTGCGATATATCCTGGGGGAAAATTTTCTTTTCCCCTGAAAAGAAAATGTAAGAGCCATTTTAGAGAAGAAAAAAAAATAGTTTTCCAACTAGATCTACTTATAGAATATGCCCTTTTAATTAGCTGCTGGGTTTCAACTGCCCAAATCAAGAACAAGAGGAAATAACTTATCTCTAATATACAGGCATAGTCTAAGTGAAAAAGTACCTTGACTAAACAGTTGGTGATCTTTCATTAGGGAGAAAGCATTTGTAAAATTTCGTAAGAAACAAATTAGTCACCGTGGCTAGAAGGATTAAGTATTAGGTGAAAATAGTCAAATGTACACTGTTACCAAAGTTGCTCAAGTCAATAAAGGAACCCACTCCACTGTCACAGCAAAATGTTCCATTTCAAGGTTACGAGGGCTATTTTCTTCTTCCTGAAGTAACCATAGTAGCATCACAATGAACTACAGAGACTGTGAGCCAAGAAGTTGTTTACTTTCTGCTTTTGCAGAAATTTCGCTGTGTTTTGTTTCCTCAAGTGCAGAATTAAAACCACCCTCGCTTGTGACAAAGATTTTTAATTCCTAGCTTACAGGGACCATTTCACAGTTCTGTTTTTCTTGCTTGCTTATGACTCCCAGACAAAGAACCTCCACTTCAGTTACTTTTATCTTTTAGGAAAAGGAAACAGCATTGAGGAATCATGAATCGCCACACTGTATTATATGAACCATGTTACATATGGCACAAAGTTAAGCTGTAATGTTGGAGGACAGGGCCCCACATATACATAAAGCTACTCAAAATTATTGTTATAAAAACTATTTAAACTCTCATGATATCAAGAGGTTTGGCATGTGGATAAAACTTTTACCCAATGGCTATGAACATATTGTTTAAGTTTACACACATATATAAATATATATATATGTGGTTGGATGGGGCTTTGAGCAATGTGGTCTAGTGGAAGGTGCCCCTGCACAAGGCAGGGGGATTGGAACTAGATGATCTTTAAGATCCCTTCCAATCCAAACCATTCTACGATTCTATATATAGAATCATATATATACATATAAGCAGCTTATAAAATCTTTTCGGTTTTGTCATCTTTTTCTCCTTAGTACAACACAACTAAAACTGCACAGAAAAATTAATTTATGAAAGCAAACTCCAATGTACACTTGCTTTATACTGACATAAAGGAGAGAATATTTCTGGAGTAATTACTTTTTTGGTACCTCTGGAAGCCCATCTTTACTCCAGGTGTGTCATATTTTCTGAAAGAAGGCATTTTTATTTGGAATAGCCAGGAAACCTATAGAAGAGACGAATGAAGAACCTTCAGAGATGTGCAACCATCACTGTCATATGATGGTGCAATCATCTAAAAAAAACCTTTAAAAATGTGATAGTTACTTTAAATAGAACAGAAATTGAGGCAAGTGGAGGGAAAAGGAAGCATTTCAGACCAGTGTCTAACTAGAACCAAGTGGGCACCTGAAAAACTAGGAACCCTTCCACTGTATTTCACTGCATTCAGCAGAGATTTCCGTATCAAATATTTTAAGTGGGACAATACCCCTATAAATCCTTCTGCCAGGCAGAGCCTGGGAGGGCTTGGTTGCCTGCCTGCGATATCTGCCATGCAAATTGTGTGCCTTCCACTCTGGTGTGGAAGAAAGCTGGACAAGTTCATTATTGACACTCACTATTTACACTGTCACTGTACAGCTCCTGTGAGATGTTAATTTAAAACAAAGTAAAGAAGACTCTTTTAATTTCAAATGTGAACTGCTTTAGAATTATATTTTAGTTTAGGAATAGTATTATAACCCCTTGAGGATCTTGGAGAGGTGTGTGTATTAACTTGCTAAGGACCTGCTGCAGTACTGAGGAGATTAGTAACACATGACTCCTGCTACAATTTGCACCCAGAAAGATAGGAAAGAAATCTTCTCAACTTTGAAAGGATTATTGTGGTTGTTTACTGAGTGCTCTCCCTTTGGTCTTAAATTGTAGATGAAAGTGGAAACCAGAAGTGCTCGCCTTGTATTGCAATATGTAATGGAAATGAGAGGAGCAGCTTTAGCAGCTTTGCCGGGGGTTTTGGAATGGGAAAAAGGGGTCATATGTTATCACTCTGACTTCAGCCACATAAAACAGTATCATAGCTTTTTGCAGTTATGCCGTAATTCAGGTTTTGGCATGTTATATGGGTGACCATAGCTTCTAGCACTGTGCAGGTCCAAAGGACAAAACCGGTGTACATAACAGAGTAGAACTGGACCCACTGATACCCAACAAAATGAGTTTCCACCAGAATAAAAGAAAGCCTCTAAAGCCCCTTTTCCCCACTTTTTGCAGTATATGGGTTTGTGTCTATCGGAGCAAAAGAGGATCCTATAATTTTCAGGCCTCTCTTCATGTTGAGAAATCCCCATTTTGCATAACTGGAGGAGATGCTGGAAGCCAAGATGCATAATGACCGGTGACTGGAGAATAGAATAGAGCTGTTAAAAGGCAGTACGTTCTGCCTAATTTCCTACAACACTGATGATGTGCACTGGGTGGCACATAGTGGTCACATAAGTGATCAGCTCAGCATTCAGGATCACTGGGACACAGAAGAGACTAATTAAGCTGCAGGGAAGAAGAGGTACCACCTCATCAGGTGGGTCAGTAGCTCCGATTCACCTGAGCGCCAATTCCTGCCTCTGCAAGTGGGTGTTAGGAACACTGAGAACTCAAAGTAGTGCTGCATAAAATCACACAAGGCAGGTATGCTTTTGCTTCTTGAATTCAAACTGCTAAACTGGTCTGTGCATCTGGCAGCATTGACAGTGGCTCAGGACACACCCATTGGAGCTACCTGGGTGCATGGGTTCTCCATCATCCTTCGGACAATGGCTGGCATTACAAAGGGTTGGAAGGCTGAGCCACCTCTCTCTGTTCAAGTATTTAACTTCTGATTTCCAAGGATTTGCCAGAGTCAAAGGAACCTTTAACTTCCCTTGTGATTTCATTGAAGCATATTTAATTCCTTTCCCCATATGAAGGAAAAATATAAATCCAGATTTTTTCCAGTAAAGAATTTGGGGGAGATTTCAGGGAAAGGGCATTTTGCACAGATTCAACTTAAAATTTCTTATTACACCCTTCTTCAAAATACATATTTTTTGTTGTTACACAAAGATGAACATAGTTACAGACAAAGTTAACATCAGCCAGACAAAATGTTTTGAACCGAAGTATCAGCTGGAAACAAATTTTTTCTTTTCAAATCTCAGGGAAAAATCAAAGGTTTTGCTCTATCGATACACGAGCAAGAATATAGTGACAGAAAATCCAGCACCCAAAGATGAATGTTTGGTGAATGGAAGCAGCCACAGGATTAATAGTTTCCTACTACTTTCTATGCTAAAGAGCCAGAGGATTTGGGGCATAATACCGGGGATTCATTTGCATTTCCTATTTCCAAGAAGAAGTGCTGACAGCTACAGAATAATATGATTTTTAATATCTCTACTTCTAGTACAGTGCCTGCATTTGTAAAACCACTATAAAAACTTAGTTTTACTGGTGAATACGAATAATGTTTATAAATCCCTTTTTCTTCTGTAAATGCCATGACAAGCCTGATCTAAAAGTCAGGGGTAAAGCAGAGAGTGGACACTTGAGTGATGGGAAAACTTAGTGTCCTGTGTTTGAAGACCTTTCGTCTCTGTAAGCGCTTTGAAGCAGGGAAATGCATGCTTGGCTCATCTTCAGAGATGAGAAGCAGCTGTTCTTTACACAACTCATAGAAACACAGCTAATGTGTCTAGAAGTAATAATTTTAGGAATAATAGCAAATCTTTTTCTAGTAATACTATTCCTTTTTTTTCTATTCAGTTAATTGCCCAGAGTCACTATCCAGTCTCTAACTATATTACACAATCTAAGTAAAATTATCTTAATAATGCATAAAGTGCTCCATTGCAGCACCCTTGCAGCAGACACAAAACAATATCCAGTAGAAGACAAAAATCCATCACAGCTCCCAGCTGCCAACAGCTCCCAGTGAACTTCCCCAGATCAGCTAAGAGAGTGCTGAATTTTAATGTGGTTTTATTTCTGTCAGGTAAAGATTGACTTATGAAAATATTTCTGCATTTATAAAAAATCATCTCTTTGAACTGGCAATACCACCAGTCAATTCATGCCATTAACTAAGGACAGTTTGGCAAAGACAATAGACACTGCTGAGGCCGTGCCCGTGCAGTGCCACAGTTCTCTGTACAGAGAGCCTGAATAGTGCTGCACGGACCCGTACCTCCACAGAGAACTCCACAGCACCATGCAGACATCCCAGTTCGCCTCCCAAGAATGGTATAACCACAGAGTGGGAGCCCCTGCCCAAGCTAATCTCTGCTGCTTAGTACCTGGTTATTCAACAGCACACAAAGCACCTGGTGGAAACTCATCAATCCCTGCTTTCAACAGGCAAAGACACTTGCATACTGCTGCCCTCCTTTGAATAAACAGTGGGCTTTAACTGTGCTCTGAACCAGCAACCTGCTATCAACTAAAGGAATATCAACTAAATCTTGCACAGCATGAGAAATGAAGTGTACCATGTACATGTGAACTAGGCATTTACATTCATTCATAGGTGATTTGTAATTTTCCAATTTAGCAATCAGTAGATGTTTGCAAACAACTTGGGTGTTTTGTTGACTTGCTGATGTATATGGTAATGTAAACCTGATGCTGGCATTAGTTTGCGTTCCTTGATTCACCCGGAGCTGCATCGGCACCTTGCAGTGAAATCCCAGGAAGGGAGAGTATAAAGGTGCCCTGCAGTGGGCAGGAGCCTTAACAGGGTCACATAAGAAAAAAGCCTCTTCCATTCTCATCTTGGCACAGTTCCTTTCATCTTCAGGCTAATTTAGCTGGGGTGGTCACCAACTATCCGGGGTAGTGAAAGCACACCAGTACCCAATTACACAGGTAGTCACGTAGCTTGGGTTCTGCAGCGTCTCTGTGAGAAGCCAAGAGAGAGAAATGATGGGCTGTAGTTATCTTGTGTCCTCTGTCCCTCCTGTTTTCTGTGAGTGACCGTGCTCTTGGAAAGCAATTGTTAGTTGTGCTGTTGTTGTGGTTCAGCCTCAGTCGGCAACTAAACACCACGCAGCCACTCGCTCACTCCCCCCACCCCTGTGGGATGGGGAAGAGAATCGGAAGAGCAAAAGAACTTGTGGGTTGAGATAAGCACAGTTTAATAATTACAATAAAAAATAATAATTATAATAATAATGATTATTATAATAATGACAATAATGATAATAAAACAAAATGGAAAAGAAAAAAAAAACCAGAAACACAAATGATACAGCCGCTCACCACCCGCCGACCGACGCTGCCCGTCCCTGAGCCATGATTGCTTCCCTCCTCCCCCAGCCAGCCCCTCCCAGGTAGCATACTGGGCATGACGTTACATGATATGGAATATCCCTTTGGCCAGTTTGAATCCGCTCTCTTAGCTGAGCCCCCTCCTCTCCCGGCTTCTTGTGCACCCGGCAGAGCATGGGAAGCTAGAAACGTCCTTGACTAGTACAAGCACTACCCAGCAACAACCAAAACATCTGTGTGTTATCTCAACATAGTTTTCAAGCTAAGTTCAAAACATAGCACTATGCCAGCTGCAGTGAAGAAAATTAACTCTGTCCCAGCTAAAGCCATGACAGCTGTGAAAGCTGCATACCCTGACATCATGTTTTCCTAGGAAAGCCAATCTCAGATATGCTACCCACATAAAAAGAAGGTGACCTCAACTAAAGATTGACAGACCTTTTCCTGGGGGCAAGTTATCCTATTGCTTTGCTATGCAAGGTGGTTTTTCTTTTACCTTCTTTTGAAGCATCAGCATGGCTACTATTAGGGAAAGATCCAGTTTTAGATGAACCAAAGGCAATCCCAAGTTTCTACCTAAGAATTACATCATGCCCTCAGATTATTATCTTATCAATGCCGTTCTTCACACAGACTTTTTAGCAGGGAGGGAAGAGAATGTCATGTCCACAAAACTCATGAATGAACAAACAGCCGTGTGCTATCAGACACAACCCTGCAGCCTGGCTGACCCATCTCAGATGAGGAATAAAACAAGAGAGATGTTGGTAGAAAACTGTGTCTTTGTCTTTCTTGGACTGATCCATTATCATAATGTCAAATTGCTCACAGTAAAAATGTTCAGCCATTAGGTTTGCAGGGAGTGATTGGAAAAAGCAGACCTACAAAGCACCTCTTTCAGTGCCACTCTTGCCAATAGATATAAATAAATCTTTCCCATCATATTGGTTTGCAGTGTCTTTCAGTACTGCTTGGGAGCAGGGGGGGAATCAGTCCTGCTTCTGTTTAAGTAAAAGATGTGCTGCCTGAAAATTTTTCTATAGTATTAAAATAGTTTCCACAAATATATTTGGATTATTTTTACCTAAAACCATACACCTTTTTTCCTTAAAAGGCTTGCTTTAATGGTGCAACATCTATTCTCCTACCCAATGCTAATACTTCCTCACCTCACAATTCATAGGAGTACTGTGGTGATTAATGAATGTCTTTGAACTGCAAAGTGCTATCTGAGTGCTAATTATTATCCATGCATACACATACTTCAGCTGCTTTCAAGGGCAGGGCATTCACATAACATGTTAATGGGAAACCTTAGAAAAACATATATTGATACCTATGAGTTTTATCCACCACAGAAATGTATAACGGAAGAATAAATTAGAAGGTAGACGTTTCAATTCATTATTGCACGTTCTAGTGAACTGCTCTCCATCTGTTTAATAGGTGCAGGGCAGCAGAAAATAGAGTTTAGATTGGAAGCTGCTTGCAACCTTATCTTCTTGCACTTTCCATAATACTAATAAAAATTATACAAATATGTTATGGCCTATTGTGAGGTGCACAGTTAAAGTATGTGACTGCAAATCCAAAGCGTAAGTTGAAGGCTATGGATTCATCCAAAAACTGCCTCACACGTGATGGGACTCTGCATGGGTCAATCCAAAGCTCCTACATAGAGCATCGCTCTCCCTCATATACCTGAGGAAATATTGCCTGAAGAAACTGTTAGCTGATGGTCCACTAAGGTTTTTGTAGTTTTTTATCTGATCCATTTAAAAAATTATATTATTTGAGTTTAACAATATTTTCAAATGTTTACTTAATGAGGATACTTCATTCACATTTATCAGTCAGTGCTAACTGCTTTCAGAGTTCCTCTGCTCCTGTAACTAGGAACCAGCCTGGGAGGGCTCAGAAAGCACATGCTCAGCATGTATAAAACAGCCATTCCTATTTACCAGGCTTGCTCTCCTAGAACACGTTAATTAAAGTCAACTGAATGCAAAAATAATTACAGGGAAAAAAGGAGGGGAAAAGCCTAGACCCATAATTTAAAGATCTCTGAAGTTTGTTGAGAGGTAATAATTCTGTTGAGAGGAAAGAGGTTCTTGTTCTTTTTCTTTCTTGGACTCCCTCTGTATTCACTGCTTGCAAAGACATGTAATGGCAACAGGCAATAAGCAGCACTCTTTCTTCAGATTTATGCAAGTATGTGTGGCCTTTTCTTCTTTCGATATATGCCTTCATCTAGCTTTTGTTACTGTTGCATCTTAAGGCGTTGGGAAGACTGCTACTGTACCATTTCTTGCACTAGTTAAAAACTGGCTAGGGATCTTCTTTCTTGATGCTGCCTCTACTTCAAACAAAAACATTTCAACAAATCAAAACCAGGGAAAACTATTTAGCATTTTAAGCTAATAATAATTGTTTTAGAAACCCATATTTGCTCAAGGGTATAATTAATTCAAAAAATTACATTAAAACTCAGCATTAAGCAAATATAAAACCTTTTGTTATTTGGGAGTGGATGTTTTTAAGCTGCTGTCTCTCAAATTATGGTCGGGCATCTCTTGCCAGCTCTCTACCCCACCAGCTGCCAGGGCATTCCCAGCAGAGAAGGGCAGCACCACCGATACCAGCCTAGGGGCTGGGAGACCCTTCAACTCTCTGCTCTGTCACAGCCTTTCTGTATAGTCTTGGGCAAGACACTTGCCTCACACCTGTCCTGTAAAGCTGGGGTAGTAACATCCTCCTCCCCACAGGCAGAGAGTGTAAATTGGTTACCAAAAGGGAAATGTTTATATTAAGCAATGAAATACAATTCTTAGAAAGCTCCAACTGAATGGTTTTACAAAACAATGCTGTGATTTTGGTGTTGTACCAGCCTTGCCACAGGTGGATTTGGTTTGAAGGACCCATTTACCCAAACCACTGACTATGTAGTGCAAACAAGTTCTGTAGTGAACCAGACAAGAGGGTGGTTCATGTTCCCTAATTGCTTATAACAGCAGTGTTTGGAACTTAAACAAAGTTGCTTTGAAGGTTAATCCTCCTTCCCTAATCTGACTCCCTTAGGGCTTTAAAGTTAGCATTTGACCCCTAAATATATACATATATCTATAAAATAAATACATGTGCAAGAAGTCCACCATACTACATACACATGCACACAACAGGCACAGATGGACCTGCACAAGGACCCATAAGGTTTTGGCTATGCTAGTGCTGAAAAACTTAGCAACATTTTCTTTTAGTTTTACTTTTAAAGGCATAAGAAAGGTTTAAGGCAAAAAAAAAAACCAAAAAAAAAAAACCAAAAAACCCACAGTTAATGTCTGCCACAATTTTAACAAAAAAAATAAAGCTGAATTTGCCTATAGAGAGAACTTGGTGCTCTGCATTCATTTAAGATACAACCATCCACCAGTGTTCCTGGCCTGGAGCTCCAGCTACTTTACATACTGAATAAACATAGTTGCCATTAAATAACCTTAGCAATCAGAGTCACAGAAATTACTTCATCAGGACTGCACAGCTAGTGCTCTTTGTTGATGCACTTTAGAAATTACACACTGCAGAAAATTAAAAACCTGCTATGGAAATCATGAAGAGCAAACAAGTTGCCCCTGACACCAAATATTCCAGACACATTGAGAACAAATCTTTAAAGTCTTTTCCTGGCATAACTACTTTGAATCATCATCTTTCCACAACCCATTCTCCCTGCAAACTACTGTTACACAGTCTTTCTGTACTTAAAATCTCCTTTGTAAACAAAGGCCACCTTCAAAAACTTTCTGTTAGACCAGGTCGCATTTGCGATTAGAAATATGAGAAAAGCAAAGTGATCGCCACCCGTGCGACCTGTTGCTGTTCTCTAGTCTGAGCCCTTGTGCTCAATAATTTGCTGATAACAAATCCGGTAACATTTTTGGGAACCAGTTCCACTGCCCGTGCTGTGTTACTGAAAAATGCAGGACCACCACAGTTGTGTGGCAGAAGCATTTATTTTCATTAATAAAGCCAATTGGCACCTCTAATGTTTTTTCTCTCTGGTTCCCATTCTTTCATTTGTTCACTTCTTAGTATCTTACCAGAACAGACATTGGTTCCATCGGGACTATTCACGGGCTTAAAGCAAAGTATTTGCCTTAGGGCTGTGCTCAGCGAGGGGTTTAGAATGACACACAACATGCCTGTCTAGGACTAGGGCTGCTGCTGTTTCACTGGGACTGCACCTAACAGCAAGTGTTAGGGCGAGCAGTGAGAATTCACTCACCCAGTGAACCGAGCCCAGAAACTCACTGGGAGTTCCCAGGGGAGGAAGGGCAGCAGAGCCAGTCACTCCTGCAGAGAGGGCCCGCTTGCTGCCCATGCTTTCTTTTCTCATGTTTTCTGCAAGCCAGTAAAAGGAGGTCCAAGCACTGTGACCAGTATTCCCCTCGGAAATCAATATGCCTGCAGAGCTTTTTCAGGAGGCGGCATGGTGACCTGTGGTGCACCGTTTCAGTTTGACTGTTTTTATCAAGGGTGAGTCAAGCAGCTGCCAGTTGTTCATCCTTCCTCCCATGTTTGACATGCAAGGTGCAGCTCTTGTGATCATTTCCCCCACATTATTTCACTTTATAGTTTTCATATTTTTTGGTGGAAAATAAAAAGTGATGCATGCTTCATATTAAGAGGGCTTTCTGTGCAAATTGCAGCCATGGCACGATAATTTTTCCCAAACTGCACTTTTTAACACTATTCTACATTGTCTTTTCAACATGTTAAAAACAATGACATATAATTAAACACAAATTGATGGGGCAGAAATTGACTGAATAACTGCAATTAACTGTACCAAAGAAATACTAGAGAAATCAGTTATTTGGTCTAAACAAGGACTCAAATCTACTAATCTGCACTGAAGAAATAAATGCTCTATATGTTAAGTTTTAGGGGTTTTGTTTTATACCTCTTGTAGACGTATTGCGCCAGACTTCCAGATGAGGGGACGAGACTATGAGTGAAGAGTGCCCTGGAGATTGCGTGCAGTACTTTTCCTGGGTCAGAACTGGATTGATCTGAGAACAATAATTATGAGGCTGACATGTATGTTCTCCTTCATCTTGCTGTTTGGAGCAGCTGGGCTCGTTGTCTTCATTCACCTGCAGGATCCAGAAGAAATAGTTCATCAGCAGACAGCAGGTTAGCATTCCTATTTCTGTTTGACTCACTTGCTTTTTCATGTTCAACAATTTGTACTTACGCCTTTCACATGTTTTACATATTTCACAGGGGTTACCTTAACAAAGGTAATTTTTTAAATGAAGGCTATTTTGAAACTAATTAACAATTTCGTTTTAAAAAAAAGGGAGTTTGCTTAAAAAACAGTTCCAAGAACCAATTAACTGATTATGCAGGGATCTTTGCCAAGGTGTTCGGGGTCCAGCTGCATGGAGTTAATTTTCTGCTGAAGTTGAGACCAATTTCTGCTACCAGCTATACCCCTATAAATATGAAAATGAGAAATATTGCCAAAAGTTAATTTCCTGCAAATACATGCCTCTGAATCCCCCTTTGCCTGTATATGGTGTTCAAGGTGTCACGAAGATGCAAAATAAGAGATGCATAAATGAATTATGCAAGAAACATCAAATACTTTGGGATGCATTCCTTTAATGCGCTTAACTTCCACTAAACTTTTCATAACTTTCATTCATATCCACACCATCATCCTGTGCTACTAACTTTGGACTGTGAAGAGCCACAAAGACTGCATCAGTGTGAGAACTAGAAAACTGTGGGCTCAAATAGTGGTTTCCTTTTAAATGAGGGGCACACAAGAAGTATGAAAAAGCATAGATCTCTTGATTTACTTACAGTCACTTTGTCTTTGACTAAGGCCATAATGAAGGCTGATTTGGAGCCTAGACAAATGTCAGTGCAGTTACTCCCGCTCATAATAATGCCCTTGTGCACTGAGGTTTGGTCACTGTGTTTGCTTTTATATGCACTGAAATTCTCCTTTGACTAAATATGTGCTTTATAAAAAGTCTATTCAATTGACATCTTCATTGTACAGTGAACACGACTGTATATATTTTAAAGTATTATTAACATTTTTAAAGGAGCTGTACCCTAATACAGAGAACTCTTAAATAATTACATTAAGTGCTAATTTCTGTGTCCAGGTTTATTAAGTGCTTATTTCCATGTCACTAAACAATCTATACTTTAATATGGTTATTATTTAGTCCAACTGCACACCATTTTTGAAAGCAGCCACTCAGCTGAAACTACAAAAATAATGATTCATCAGTGTTATGCAAAGCAGAGAATTAACCAGCCACTTCAGTGTTTTGCAATTTATTTTTGCATACTTAGATCCAAAGAGTTTACAGATTAAAACTGGCGGTACTGGCCACATTCGACTGAAATTGGCCAGTAGATTGGGGGTGAGGGGAAAGACATATGGACAGCAAATGCAGGCAGTACTCTAATGCACCTAATATTGTGTAACTTTACATTGACAAGTTAATTCTTTGCTCCTGAAAGAGAAGGAGTTTCTAGTGTCTCAAAACCAGTGCTATTTCTTCTCCATTTTTTCATTATTGGTCTCTCATCTTGACCTATCGTACCCCTGTTCTCTCTACCATAAACCTTTGGAATGCCGTCTGCTGATGGCAGTACACTGTGAAGTGATTTCTGAGAGGGATGTAACTGTAGAAGGGGATCTTAAGCACATTTAAATAAAAGTTTGAACAGAGCTCCTACCCCCCAACAGGGAAACTCACTCCGTAACATACGCGATTGCTGTGGGCAGGGTTCTGCATAGCTAAAACATGACATCCCAACGATGCTATTACTGCCAAAGATGTGCAAGCAATTGCTCAATTCTCACATTCAATTACTATTTATGTTAATAGGAACCAGACTTTACCCTTGAGTAAAAGGTGCTCAATACAATTACTCTTCTTTCTATTTTCATGTGTGTTAAGTGCTTTCAGCTCCCAGTGGATTCAAACTCCTCACATCCCCTGCTTCTGAAAATGATACCAGTTATCACTAAAACACACAGGAAAAAATATCCATTCATTTCATTAAAAAGACAGGTAGGCATGTTTCATCACTAGACAGTCTTCTGTGAAAATCTGTCAATCACAAGTGACATTTTGGCGAGCTGAGGAGGATCCTTCCCTCCCCCTGTTCTGGGTGTTTCTCCTTAAAAGGGCCTGTTTCTAATGGAGATCAGCCATTGCTATCATTTGCTTGTCTGATTGCTCCCTCAATAGAATCGAATAAATACATGTGTCATTAAGCTAACAGATTCAGATAACAGATTCTTCATGGCAAAGTTTTATTTGATTAGCCATTGCTTTTGTATTTACCACGTAGTTACTATGTAGCAAAACATATTTGCCAGGCTCAGAATCTCATCAGGAAAGCTGGAGAAAAATTCAGTAACATCTATTTTCCACTGAAAAGCAGCATAGGATAATTTTGCATTGTCCAAAAGGACATTTTTTCACTGTTAGTACACTCAGTCATCTTTAATTTAAGATAGTACAACTTATGAAACAAGATTAATAAAAATACTTCGGTACTTTAGTTTTATCTGTCTGTTCCGGAAATTGTTCTTGATTGTTCTAGTCCTAGCAAGCATGATGGTGAGACCTTGATGTACTACTTAAACCAGTATAAAATCCACAGTCATAAAACTTTAAGTAATGCTTACATTACTTTCACCAAGCAAAGTACTCCTGACAGTAGCTGTTTGTGTTGATTTGTTACTATTCATTTATTCGTTCCCTGTGCTTCACATTGCTACCTAATTGTGATGCTGTACCGAGAAAGCAATATCAAAGTAATTTTCCACAACATTAGTTACAATTTTCTTCTGATCTTTCGAGTGAAACAATCCCATCCTGTTGGCTTCTGTGAGCATATAAACCTTGATTACATTTATCTGTTGGAAACCAATGCTTACAAAGTATAGGTGCCCAGGATAGCGGGTGCAGAGCCTTTTTCACTGATGGACAAACATGCTGTCTGTGTAGTTTTATTTATATAATTCACATCACTTTCAGCAGATATAAGACAGACAGCCATTTAGGGTGGGCAAAACAGATTTCCCAAGGCAATATATTAAATTCAGTAGATATTCCTGTGGTCATTAAAGAGACAATAACTTCACTTGCAACAGTAGTTTTCTTGGCATCTATGCAGAGTGCTATTACTACGGAGAAAGCAGGATAAAGCAGGATAAAGCAGGATAAAGCAGGGGTGTGTGTTGAGAAGTGGTATGAATGACAGTCATACACCGTACAGAAACATAACGCTTGTCTAATAATTCTCCCTGTATAATTATATAAACTTGGCTTCTGCAGTGATCGTTCCATTATTCTAAAACAGACACAGTAAATGATTTGTTTTGGGTAAGTCAAGCGCATTTGCACATGGTGTTCAAGAAAAATTTAATATATATATCCCCACCCTAATGCTAATGACTCTTGAATGTATATATCTCCTGTCTGTGATAAGATATTAAACATGCAAAAACTTTACATTAACTAAATGTGCAGCCACTCCATCACTGTGTTTGTCCTGGAACCACAAAAGCAGCTAGGAAGGGGCCTGTCCAGCCCTGTGGTTAGCAGGAGACATCTTTGGCATAATGGCATGTGCCCTCTCCCACAGGATTTACAGTAAAAGAGTTGTTAGGGCTAACGAGCACCCTCACAGCTTCGGTCAGGGCCACTGCAGTTTATGAGATCACTGACAGCATGGAGAACTTGGATTTGTGAGCGCTGCATTTGGGTGGTACAAGGGAGAGCAACTTGGACAATGTCAGCAAGTGAGGGAAAAGTCTAGAGGATGCAACCCATCCTGATAGCTCTCAGGTGGATTTCAAATGCCTACACGAACTTCTGAGCTGCAGACCAGCCAGTCCAGGGCCTGGAGACAGGACTGTGGTCATGGATATCAGGTGGGCAGCTGAGGTCATGAATTCCAGGACCACTGCTTCTAAGTTGGACCAGGGACACAGTATCTGTAGCTGTACTACAACATCTATAGCTGTACTTAAGACCATGTGCTCTACGGACTTTAGTGAGAAGAGATATTGTGAAATGGTATCTACTTTTGTAATAGGAGATTTTGCTAAATGAAAACCAGGGGAAGTATTAACATTCCTATACATCTATATTCAGGGAGCAAATTTCTCTCTATATGGTGAATAAGCCTGTGGGAAAAAAATCATTGGGTTTTTGCCATATGGTTATTGAATTCACAAACCTGTAAGAGTTTTCAGTTAGAGCTTTTAAGATGAATATATATGGACACACACTCCTCTGGGAGCTGGTAAAAGGTGGAAAATATATCTCAAAGGATGCATGTTGTGAAAGCTCCAAAAGGGAGAAAACAAGTAAAATGGAAATGGCTTTGCAGTCTGACTATATCAGAATTTTTAAGTCAAGTATGAATACACAAAGCCTGAAACTCACCTGACTGAGATTCTGCAGTGATTGCTCTCCTTACCTCATCTACCAATTCCTAACATAATACTGTTATTTTCTTTATTTTCTCCTTTACTAGGGGTGTGAATGGGAGGAGAGGGAGGAAGGAGAGATGACAGAAGGGCTGGCATGTGAATGCTATTGCAAACCTGACAGCACAAGGGACCCCCTGTGCAGAAATCTTACTGTATATTGCAGTAGCCTTAGAGCAAATACCAATATTATAGCTATACTGAAATTTTCTTAATTACTTATTCAGAGCACATACACCTTGTTACTTACAAATTACAGTCCTATGCACATCTCCATGTTCGCTGTACATTTCCATAATACTATCCTAGTGCACAATGTAGCACTTGTTTATCATACTGGAAACTTTTTATAAATACAATTGGAAATGAACTGGCATTGATGTATAATTTCAGAAGTAATTTTCCTATACTGTGCAACTTCTCTTTATAAACTGGAAGCCATTTAATCTGCTTCTCAGCTAACAGTGTCAGCAGAAATCATGAACAAAAGAATCTGAGAGAGCTGGGTTTGTTCAGCCTTGAGAAAAGGAGGCTCAGAGGGGATCTCATCACCGTGTACCAGTACTTAAGGGGTAGCTACAAAGAAGATGGAGACTCCCTTTTTACACGGAGTCACATGGAGAGGACAAGGGGGAATGGACACAAGTTGCTCTTGGGGAGATTCCGATTGGAGACCAGAGGGAAATTTTTCACAGTGAGGACAGTCACCATTCGAATAATCTCCCCAGGGAAGTGGTTGACTCGGCCCCGTTGGACACCTTCAAGAGCCGTCTGGACAGGGAGCTGGGCCGTCTTGTTTAGACTGTGCTCTTCCCAGAAAGGTTGGACTAGATGATCCCTGAGGTCACTTCCAACCTGTGATTCTGTGATTCTGTGATTCTGTGAATCTGGTGACAGTAGCAGAGGCACGCTTTTCAAGCAGAAGTGGCACACTGTTCCATGTGTAAGGGCAGCTTCCACCAACTCAAGAATGGATGAACCTTCTGCAGTCGCATCCTCTGAGTCTTCTTTAGCTGAACTTCCCACAGCAAAGAAGTTCCCTGAGTGCAGACTAGTTCCCAATGGTCTGCAGTTATCGGGATGAAAAGAAAAAGATCTATTGCTTTGTCTGCTAAGGCAAGGCACTTATAAGGGAAATGTGGTCTTATGAGTATGATATTCCCTTTTCTATTGCTTGAAATAGCTGTGGTTTAGACTGACTTTGAATGTGAACCTGGTTAGTTTTTGCATTGGAAAGAAGTGCTGGCAATGACTTCACCAGTCTACTGCTGTAGGGCAATCAAACGCTGTCCAGCTGGTTACAAAGAAAACTCTACACCACAGTGCCACTGCAACCCTGTTCAAAAGAAATGCAGTCTAATGGTGAAAGCAATCATGCATAAGCTGTTTTATCGTAAATAATATACAGAGATTGTCTCCTACAACACTTTTTCCCTGCTTTCATGACAATGCCATATCCTTGGCAGTCTTATGAAAAATGCAGCATTTATTTATGACATGGTATTGAGAACGCGACACTTTTTTTTCCTTTCCTTTTTTTTTACAGTTTCTGTTAATGTACTTTAGGAGTTAGAAAGTCAGTACTTTTCCAGCCTAAAGCCTATCAAAGTAAATACAGCTCTTAAGCTATACCATCACAGGCCAGCATTTATAGGACCATTATTTTCTGTCAACCATCAGCAAGTGCTTCGCAGATTCAGAGCACTTCAGTGTTAGACTGTGGAATTGGGATCCACAGCTGCTCTGGTTTGTTCCTGTCCTGCCCTACTGCTCATAAATTGCGCTATATTGTGTTAAATCAGGCAATTCACCTGCTAAATGTTTCCACTTCCTATTATTACAGGAGTTCTCTGTAGGGAATTCAAGGTACCTAAGCACTGCAAGATTCTAAAACAAAAATGCAAGACTAAAGCGTATTCACTGAGATTATTACAAAATCTAGTGCTTACTGACAGCAGTTACAATTCCACCACAGTGGTGCACATACACATCAGATGACTGAACTCAGATCCACTGCCCATTCATTTGTTGGCATAAAGTCCATGTCACCTAATCCCAAATGTATTTATCAGCATAAAAGCAGAGTGATGTAGTGCTAAATCACTCACATAATGCAGCTTCCACCTCCACAAATTTCACTATCCTCTCTTTTTCTGTGAGCATTTCTTCTCAGATACTGACTGGTAAAAAAAAAAAAAGGTTTGATATTTCTTTTAAAGCCTACTTTTAAAAACTGTCACAGGTTGGCAATTCTTTTCCGTGTCTGGCAAAATAAAAAGTGACCTGCCATCTCGGAGCTGCATTCATTTATGTGCTTGGCAACATATCACAGGCAAAACTTAACTGCACTATGATTTGTCAGAAGACTCTCAGAGTAGCAGCTTTAGGAAAGTATATTCCTAGGGATCAAGTCTGGATACTTCTCACATTCCCCTGGAAATTTGAAGAGGCATTACAGAAATGTGCAAAAGTTGATCAGCAGACTTTAATTTCACCTCAAAACATTTATTCTAAATATAAGGCTGTATTGAATTTTTCATAGAAAATGTGTCAGTACTAGAAAGCCTCCCTCCATATGTCAGCTATCATTCAGTTTGCTTGATTTTTAAAACTTGATACCACATTGAGGAGCTTAGATAAGTTTAAAATACTTTCTGGATTTTCTAAAGTTTATGCCATTTTAAAGGTGTTTTATAATATATGTTTCCATTTCTCAAAGTTATTAATGTTCCCCTAAAAGCTTAACCAAAACGTCCTCTCTCCAGCAATATCATCCTTTATCATTTACTAAACATTAATTTTCTTTTCATTATTTTAGTGGAGCTTGAAGTTAAAGGTGGATATCTTCTCTATTATGGCTTGCTTTGTGTATCAGCATCAAAACTGCCAGTTAACTACTGCTTTAGCACCAGTCAAGAGAGCATAAGAGGCCAAATACCTGATCTTGTATAGGCCCTACACAAGAACAACTTCTTGTGGACATCTTTATAATTTTCTCCAAATTAATAATCTATCTATCTATTTTTGAAAGTAAGTGACTGCATTTGGATCTGTCACCACTTGACTTACGCAAGGTGATGAACTAATTTTAATCATCTTCTGTACAGGCCCTATCCTACAAAACGCCAGCTCATAGCATCAGTGCAGAAAAGCACTGCAATGTCAACTAAGTGGCTTGACTGTTAGCTCTGCTCCAATGCTTGAAGTGCCTGAGGGTCAGAATACTCTGCATCTTGTAAAATCAAGTCCCATCTTTGTCCCTTTTTGGTCTCAGCCACTTCAGGAGACCTATGTGGTGATTAAGGGGGAAAATGCAGCCAGGCACTTCCTCTGTTGCCATTTCTGCACATCAGGGCAATTCAGACACGCTTTCTCCCTCCTTTTTTTCAGAATTGCTATCCACTGGCTGTTCATACCTACAGAAATGGAGTCTTTTGGGGCTTCTGTTCCCGCTTTTTAGTTGGAAACCACACATTTTCTCATAAAACTCTTTGCAGGTGCTGGATGTCTGATGTTTTGCTCTTTGTAGTGCATTAGCCAAGAGATCAATATTTACAGACTTTGGGTATTCCTAGACGATGAAAGCAAAACATGCTGTGCCACCGAGTATGTATGCACATACACAAGGAGGGTTACACAGGCTGGGAGGAAATCAAGGGACATCAAGTCCCTTTATGGAGCAGTGGAAACTGAACAGCCTCAGGAGGGGAAAAAAAGCAGGTTGTGAATGAAATTCCTCATCCTTCAAGAAGGCGCCTGTGCTCCAGTGCCCTGTTCCTTCTCTATTCTAATTCATTTACCTTTCTCCTTCCATTGGGCATAAAGATTGGCAGTGCTGAGCTTTCTGTAATGATGGCACAGATAATGCTTGGGACAAACAAAGGTATATTTGGCTTTAGAATTATTTTAGGCTTGAATTCACAGGAGCCTGTTGATGGCCTGCACCTGCTGCAGTCATAGTGACTAACATGGAAGCAGAGGAGACACACAAATACTTTTTCTTCCAGCCAGGAGGACAGAAGGCACAAGCTTAAGCAGAGGAAATGTCATTTGCCCAGTTGCTGTTTGAGAGGGGTGGGAGGGGAGACTCCTTTTCTCAAGCTGTAGGTAGTGCACAACAGCCAAGATCCCACATACCAGTTTCCAGCTTGTTGGATTTTTTTTCTTGACTTGTTTGACTTGACTTTATTTGTTAATAAAGTTCTGCACAGCTTAATGCCCATAAGTCAAACCACAGGAGAAATTATAGACAGCAAGCACTGCCGCTCTGTGTGAACTGAATGCAGATTTAATTGGGCCCTTCTAATTGTACATGCAGCTACTAGGAAAAACATGATGATCCTTATCTCAGAGAAGAATACAAATTCCTCTCACTACTCCATTTTAAACAAAAAAGGATATGTATACACCTGCAGGCAGATACCATGAATTTTATGCCATGGCAAAGCAATTTTGTACTCATTGAGACTTTAATGTAGTTCACTGTTAATTGGTTAAAACTCATCATAAAGACTTTGGTGAGAACTTAAGCCAGGCTGGGATACCATTCACGTGCCCAAAACAAACATAAGCACCTCAGTCACCAAGTTCACTTAGATACTGTGAACAGCCAAGATTAATAGTGGAAACCAGTCAACTGATTTTTATAACCTGTAAAACTGAAACCTGCCCCTCCATTCATTTAGCTCAAGAGATGTTATTACCTTGTAAACAGAAGGCATCCTTAAGGCACTGCCCAATTAAAATTCCTGTTCTGCATTTATGAGCTGCTCATTCTCATGCTATTGAAGGGAATTAAGTTACCCAAGAATATACAAAGTCAGGTATTGTTTAACATCTATATATTGATGATATGTTCAGTGCTGCATGTTAAACTAGCCATGTCACTGCCTGTCCCAGTAGCGTATTTCACCAATACCTGCAGAATGGTTCTTGGGATGATTTATATTTTGTAGAAGAAAACTAAATTAACAGACCTCAGCAAACCATTATAACAACAGCATTAGGAAAAAAAGCATGTAAATGGGTGAGACACAGAAAAAAAAAAGTGTGCAGGACACAAAGAAGGGTAGGAAAGGAGATCTGGGAAACAAAAGTTGAGATAACTTCCTTTCCTGTTCTTCACATTTGAAATTACTTAATGAGAACAGGTTTATGGGTTTTTTGTAGAAAAACATCCAGAGAGACTAGTTCTGCAAGATATTTTAAACATTTTTAAAAAGGAAAATTAAAAAATATTATTGAAACCAAAATGTTTAATTAAATTAGAATGTAACAGAAAATTTACTGCAGCTTTACAATTCATGTTAATAGACAATATGCCCAGAATCCATATGACTGAAGTTCCAAGGGGTGCTAAAATGGATAAAAGGGAAGTAGTAGGGAAAATGAATATTTACTACAGTAAATTTATGGTAGTTAACAACCTTAGAAAGAACACCTTAAATTTTTAGAAGTACTAAGTATTCCTAATGAACAATAATGATGATCTAATTATATTATACTTCCATATACAAATCTTTGAGACATAACATGTTCTTAATGTCTAAACATTTGCACATGATATTTTTGCTCTTGCTTGTTTCCAGAGATCAAATTATATATTCAGTATATTCTGATTGTTCTCTGCCTTTTCCTCTAAAGGCACTGGCTTCACTTCTTAATTGAGACCCAGTGGAGATAAGTTCACCACAACGTAATTTAATGAACTATGGAAGAGTTACCTTTTACTGCATGAAGTATCAAGCTGCATGACGGAGAAAGAGTATCTCCT
Organism: Phalacrocorax aristotelis; assembly: GCF_949628215.1. Taxonomy (NCBI): domain Eukaryota; kingdom Metazoa; phylum Chordata; class Aves; order Suliformes; family Phalacrocoracidae; genus Phalacrocorax; species Phalacrocorax aristotelis. The sequence goes on along the minus strand of NC_134283.1, from coordinate 11,787,143 downwards.
AGGTGATGTTTCAGTAGAAAATAATTAACTAAGACATCTCCTAAAATAATACCACCCACACAAATGCAACCCTTTCCCCCCCTGAAATTGGACAAAACCTAAAGCAAGTTAATAAGCCAAGGACATAGTTCCTAAAAGGAGTTCAGGGACACAATTTCTTTCCTCCATGAAATCACAGATTAGAAATCAGAGACCTACAGTACAGATGAGTGAATTTTACTCTTTTTCCCCTTCAACTTCAAAGGCTGAATTTACTTGATTTACCCTTCACATTAGTCTTGGATGTGCCATGACCACAGTCCCCTCCAAGTGTGAAGATTTTCCTTTTCACTCCGAATGATTTTGAGCAGCCCAGCAGAGGTATTCTCACTGCACAGAGCTGTCATCTCAGTGCCTCCTGCCCCCCTTACTTTGGGGCTTTGGGGAGAAACTTCTGCAGCATCAGCCCCACTGTATTTTTTGGTTATTTACCTATATTTTTGTATAGGGGAAAAAACTCTGACTTTTAAACATCTCACATGACACAGCCTGGGGAGCAAGGCTGAGCCGCCTGCAGTCTCCTTCTCAGGGACACGGCAGACAGCACACTGCCATCCTTCTTCACCTCCCTCACCCAAGCATGCTGCTTCCAGCCCTGTCCCTACCTTGTGAAGCAAAGGCATCTTTCTGTCCCTTGATCTTTGTATATTTTTGTTGCAATTTGATGTTAATTGGATTTCAAATTCTTCAAATTAGCGAGTGTGATTCAAACAGTGGCTCCTACGGAGTTCAGAAGGGTGCGTGTATATACAGGCATTTTTACAGCATTCAGCCACTTTGATCACAGCCCTGCATGTCACCACAAACAGATAGTCTTTTGATTATAACAAAAGATGTTTCACAAAGAACGGCTGAGACAGTATTTCAAGAATGCTGAATATTTTAATATTAATTAATTAAATGTTTCTGAGTTTCTGTCCTTTTAGCAACCAACCATTGATGTTGTAAAAACTTTCAAGTGAAGGGTGAATTGTTAATATTCCAAGAGAAACTCTATTTGCCATGAGAGCAGCTCTAATTAGCAAGACAAACCATTGTCTTGTAGTCATTTAGAGGAACGAGAAGCAAGCACAGCAACACTGGTCTTGATAGCGGCAAAATATTTACCATCTCTTGTCTCAGTGGAGAAGGTGCCCAGAGTTAGAGGCTTACCTTGGGAAAAGGCAATTCTGTTTCCTGGCTTTGACTAAACAAAGCACTCATTACATCTGTTGCATGTAATGACTGCGTTTGCTTAGCCTAGTTGCATGAATCTGACCCTATTTCTTTGATCTAGCAAGCTGAAATGCTCTTTGGCAGGAATTTCACAAAACAAAGATTTCTTGAATGCATAGCTGCGTTTGGGTTGCTGTGTCCATCATCTCCATAGCTATGGCTCAGCTGCAGGGCACCTGCAGGGGAAGTGGAAACCCAGGTGCGGGTGCCAAGTGGGTGTTTTAGACACAAAAAGGGACAATCCACAAGCCATTTCTCTGATAATGTTCCTGTCACAAGGAGGACAAAATTGGTATTGACTAATAAATGCAGACTTCACAGTCAAAGCAAACTCACTGCTTAACAGCACATTGCAGTCATGGGGTAGGAATGACCATTGACTCCTGTTAGGGCTGCTGCTGTGGACAAAAACCAGTGTCCTGCAGCAAGCTGAAAAGCAATGCAGTCTGATAGTATCATGGTTAGAATGCATCATAGCATCCAGTTGCTGTAATATACCATGTAGCACAGCCTTCACATTGCTATGATGTTTTGCCCTGGGCAGCATGCACTACATCATGACAAAAGGCCAGTGAAAGCCTGTCCAGCCAAAGCCAGACCTAACAGCTCAGAGCCAATGAGGGGTGGTGGCCAGGTTAAGTAGAAAACATGTGTGTAAAATATATGGGAACATTTCTAAACTACGTTTTCAAGCCTCGTTATGTCTCCATACTATTTTAATTTATGGAGCTAAAACGTCCCCTCTCCCTTACCAGCAGGCCTAGGTAGCCCGTAATGAGTTCATGCAAGAGAGCTGATTGATTCAGCTGGTTCCTTTTCTCTGCAACAGGTTTAAAAATTGCACAATTCTCTGGGCCAGATCGGGTCCTAAAGATGATAGGGGTTTTAGCTCTCAGCATAGAAGTAGTAATAAAAGCAGACTGGAAGTCTCTCTACCCTCACAGTGGGCCACTGTGGTGCCAGTGTCAAATATAACTTGACAAGACGGCCGATACCAGCAGGATTCTTAGAGGTGGTGAGGGCAATACAAGATGTTTCTTTATATCAAAACTATCTTGCAGGTTATTTAGACTAAGTGGAAAAAAACTTTTCTAGTTTTATTATTTGCATTTCCTGGACTCAATACATTGCAGTTTGGTTTTTAAAAATGAATGCTCAAAAGGTACTGAAACATTCTGCAGTTAGCATGTTACCCAACAAGGCTGTTTCATGACTGCAGTGTGTAAATGCCGAATAGCTTGTGTCACTGGCTGACCCTGATAAATCAGAGTTGAAAACAAATACCACTCAAGCTTATCTACCAGTATTACTGCTTATATTCAATCAATACCTTGGGGCAGTGCCATCTGATAATGCTCTTCATAGTCCAGGAGAAGCTTTTTCACTCTTCCCACTGGTCAGCCAGCAAATACTTCAACCAAAAAAAAATATTTCTCAACAAATATATTGAAATTAAAATTTTTCAAAAAAAAAAATTTTTTTTTTTTGGGGGGGGGGGGGGGTGTGTGTGTGATAAAAAATAAAGGTTAAAACACATCCCAAAACAGAAAGAAACATTCTGGATCAAAGAAAGTGATCCACACTGAAAGGTAAATGACATTGCAGCAGGGGAAAAAAAAAAAATCTCAATTTATTCTTTTCCCAACTTTTTTTAGTTTAGCTACATATTCAAAATGTTGACCTAGTCTACTTAAGTGGCATTTCAAAGGAAACCTGGTATTTGTAAACAATAATTCTTTTAGATGTGGCATTGCATACAACTTGCTCTCCTGCTGTGTCAAGCTCTCTCTCTGCTTAAATGGAAGAGCAATGAATGGGTCTTTTGGGGGCCTACCTGATATGAAGTGAGAGATGTAAAAAATGTGACTTACTTTTAGTTAGAGAATTATATTATGGTAAAGACAGAATCCTTTCCTCAAGCATTATAGTCCTAAACAAAGTAATTTCTGCTAAAGAATGTCTTTTTTTTTTTCCCTAAAACATATAGCAAGAAACCCACTCCCAAGCCCAGCAGCCATAAACTGTGTTGCAGGATAACCTACCAACCACTGCGCTGCCACTGAGGAAGCACCTTCCCACTGGTGCCTATTTTCAAAAGCCAAAAGCAAAAAACCTGCATACACACATATATGAAAGCTAATGAACTCCAACACACAGCTTCAAAATGTTTATCCAAAGCTTTTTAGAGAAACTAATAGTTTTTTAAGTGCCACAAAAATTTATTGAACTGAAAAGAATATTAACAAGAGATGCTAATAAAATCTGCATTTAGTAAGATATATATCCATTCAAATTCTCTGTACCTTTCTGTCAACACAGCATATTGCAAAAATGAGCCATTGAGACCACAGTTTAATCTGATATAAAATCAAATGATCCACGTTAACAAGACAATTAAATAACTGTTGCAAACTAAAAAAAAATTATCAGAAGTTCACCAGATATAAACTGGTTTTTAATAATGTGGAAGCACAATTACACAGTATGCAAATGGAAAGTTGTTACTGTGATTAGAATAGTATCAGTGGTAAATTAAATATAAATTTTATTATGAAAAAAGCCTAGCTGAGGTGCTTCAAAAAAGAAAGCAAAACTGCAAATTACATGCTGTTTATATTGGCCTATTTAAAATTACCGGAGAATGCATTATAAGGAAATTAGTATTTGGAAAGGTTATTTGAAGGCAGTAAAACTGAAAATTATGACAGCTGCTGAACATGGCAAACAAGATGATGAATCATATATGTTACATAGAGGTTTGGTAGATAATATTTCCCACAACAAAGCATTACCATGCAATTGGTACAAACCACAGGAATTAAACCTTATCCTTAAAATTCTACAGCTTCTAGCTAGTAATATTGTATACCTGCAGTCTGAAGATGCAATATAAGGATTTCTCCCCAACATAATTTTATTCTAGAGGCAACGCATAAACAGTCTTTTACAGCTCCCTCACCGGTCCATTTTGCAAAACTTTAGTTTTGCAAAAACAGCCCAGATGTTGGATGCTCAGAAACACTGAGGAGCTGATCTGTGAGCACAGCTCTGGCATCCCTGTTTCTGCTTCTCCACAATCACTTCAGTGCAGTAGTTGTCAATAAGTCAGTGTGGTCTGTGGACCCCTGGAAGTTCATGGATTGCTTTTGAGGTAACTAAAAGGTCAAAAAAACTGTAAGAAAAGTAAGCTTACACCTAGCAGACCTCTACATAAAAAGGCCCATATGTCCACAGAATAATTTTAGAGGCTCACAGACATAATGGAGGTTGAAACTACTGTTTTAAGGGTATAATTACCAGAAATACACCTAAAGCTATGCATTTGTTTTGAACTACAAAACAGAAATGATCTTTCCAAAAGGAAATTGAAGTAAAACACAGTCCTTCCTAGGTGTGTAATATTAGGAATGCTCTACACCAGATACAAATAACCACACAGCTGAAAAGTTGCATTATCTCACTGGGCTAGTGCAGGAGCAGGGTCAGCAGTAAATGTGCCTGCACTTAATGGCCCTTTTTGCAGCCTCATTCAGCTTCAACGGGAAAAAACCCGAGCACAACAATTCTTCAGAAGCCACACAATATTTGTTTTGTCTTTATTCGAGGAACTTTTGAGGATGACACTTCATGTAGCTCTTCCCCTCCATGTGGTTACTAGTGCTGCTTATCCATCACCCCAGGAGTGAGCAATGCTGCGTGCAATTCCATGCAGGCCAGACACAGAGAAGCAGCACATTAGATACACTCCAGCTGTTCATGGCAACCACATTTAACCTCCTTGCAAACATAAATCTTTTAGATCTCTTCTTCCAACATTTATTTATGTATCTGAAACAACAGAAAGGGAAAGATATATCTGGGGAAATAAACAAAGCTTCAGAATCACCAGTTTGGTTTAAAATTCAATTTCCCCAAAACAGGATGCATAAGCAATGCACATAGTCTCTGCTCTGGCTGACGGCAACCTCATCCTTTAAGCTGCCGTTTGGTTCAGCCACTGTCCCTCCACCCAGACAACAGTGCAAGCCCTTATGGAAGTGAGCATGATTATACAGGGAGAGTACCTAGCAATTCTGCAGGCAAGTTAGAGCCTTCAACACCCAAAAGCATCAGTGATCAGTCTCAATAGGTTCCAACGACACCTCTGCTTTCAACCTTTTGGAGCATGGGCGCACAGATCTTTCTAAGATTGTTTTATTCGCTCATACACATAAATAGCCAATTTTCTCAATGATTATGTTTGCTCCTAATGCAGGTGAAGATTCATGTACAAAAGTGCTTTAAAAATAGCTTAAGAAAACCTGATTCAAAGACCATTGGAGTCACTAGGAACTTTTCTGTTGACTTGCTTTGTATTGTGTCCCAAGTACTTATCCTTTCCTTCAGCCCCTGTGCTTCAATAGACTTGAACTCAGCTTACTAAAGATGATACTCTGCTTTTTCTTATTACTGGTTAAAATTCATATTCACAGCACAGCACTTTGAATCAGCACTTTTCCCCAGATGCTTCTGATGCTTATCCTCCTTTGTTAAAGAGAATGCTACTTCATATAACAGAGCCGGTAGCCTCTATTCAAACTCTACCATGCTGCAAAGAATGATGTTGTCAGACAGGCTGATCTTTCTCCAATAGCTTTTGCAGCACTTTTGTTATAAAGATGTTAAAGATAACATGGAAGAGAAAAAGAACAGATTTAGAGCCTTGGGACAACAAAATACAAAGCATGACAAAAAATTATAATGCTGATACTTGTAATTGAAAGAGCTACTGAGAAAGTGTATCCTGGGCTTTGAGGATGAATAAGGGAAAGGAGTAATGTAGGCTGCTAAAAAAATACATAGATTTTTGTGGAAAAGGTTAACAATAATTTTTGAGGGATTGTTAATTGTTTTGCTTCATTGTTTTAATTGAAATTTAATTGTGGTAACTGGAAAGAGCATCAGCTGAAGACAGGACACCTTCAGGAGTCTGAGTACCCAATTCACAGTCAAGGTAATCCAGGGAACTATTAAGTACAATAAAAGACCAGGAATAGCACGTATATCATGGGAACAGAGATTCACAGCAGTTATTCTAGCTCTGTGAAATAGAAATTATAATGAACAGATTTTAAAATGCATTGATATTGAGAGTCCTTAGTAACATTACACTGACTTAACATTATGGTGCAGCCTCTGAGGCCAAATTCTGCTTGCATGGTCAAGGTTTGTATGTAGATTGTCAGGTGGCATTTTCTAAAGCAACAACAGCAAAAACCAAAGATCTCAGTCTCCCATCATTAAAATTTAACTGGTAACTCTATGGGTAGCAGATTTATGCTACTGTTAAGTACATTGCAAACCTTCAACTACTGAAGAGTAGAAAGTCACATAAAGAAGAGCTAGTTAAATACACAGGGGACAAAGTACAAGATTTATTATGCAAACTACACATGCCCAAAGGCAGCTTATGCAAGAGTGGAAGGGATTCTTCTAATACATATCATCATCCTTCATGGAAACTGTGCTATGCTCCAACGAAACAGAAAGTACAGGTTGCCCTTAACTCATCTCGTTTTGATTAGATTTCATGCTGCTTAGAGTTGGCCCTTTTCCTATTGGAAAAAAGACAAAAAAACAACCAAACAAGAAGCCCCAAGACAGTAGCTACTGTTAAATGAAAACTGGATTTCTTCATTGCTGAGTAATTGCCACAGCTTTCAGTGTGTACCAAGCTGCAATACCCAGAGAAGGGGCCTTGGAGCACAGTGATGGGCTGTTTAATGGCTGAATGCGTTACAGTGTGCAACCAGGCTCTCTTGCATTCACCCCTGCAATGTTGCCCTCTCTTTGCTACACCTAATGAGCAACTTTAAAAAGATCAAACCACCGAGTGGATAATGCACCTGGTGGGCTCTCTCCCAGTATCTTTTTCTTGCTTTCTACCTTTGTAAACAAGTTAAAAATGCAGCAGAGAAGAAAATTGCTAGTGACACTTCAGACCTTGCTGGCTTTCCTACATTACCACAACTTGTAAAAAGGCACTCTGAATGGCACAGAAAAGTAGTTACGCTAATTAAAAAGGTTGGAGTAAAAATTTTTAAGTAGCAGATGTCTAACTTGTCATTTATAAGTGAAGTCTTAACACATTCTCTATATTTTCTGGAATTTTTGCACAAATTATTGTAGCCTGCAGAAGCCTTATAATTAAACACCTATCATAGTGAACAGCATGTACCAGAGTTGAGGATTAGGTGATCTTATTCCTGTAATAGGTCTTGCCTGCTAATTGTCACTGAAATGACAGCAGCCTCTGTTAATAGGAGCATAGGAATTGCCATAGCAGCTCACATCAACAGCCCATCTATCCATTAAAATATCCTGTCTTTAGCAATGGATGGTGTGATATGTTTTAGAGGAAGATGCAAGGTAGTGTGCAATAGAATAAAGTACTATCAAGTAAAGTTTCTTCAATATTCTCCTTAGCACTTGTATTTCATAAAAAGTTCCTTTTACTTTGGCAAAGAAGCCCGATCTTTTTAATTTCTCTTTATAAAATTCTCTTTCTGTGACTCCTGAACAATCTCATAATCAGAAGACACACAGCATGATGCCTATCCTTGTTCTTCATTTGAATTTGTTTGCAGCATCACAGTCGCACCCAGAGCAGCTCACGGTGGTTACATGCTTAGGACTTCAGGGAGGACAAACCCCAGAAACTGATGGGTTCAGACATGGTGGTGCAAGAAGTGAGATGCGTAGAGAAGACTCTTTCCAACAGCCTGTTGCTGAAATAATTGAGCTTTGGGATAACAACTGAGCTTTGGGATCAGTTCAAGAAACCTTGGAATTCACAGGACAATAGCAATAGTAGCAGAAACTGCAAATTAATTCAGTAGTAACTCCTACTGACTACAGGAGAACCACCTCAAACCTTTAGACAGGGCTGTCAACAAGGATGTGAGCTACAGCAGATTCCCTGGGCATACCAGTAGCAAGGGATCCAGAAGGAACAAAGAACCACCTCTGCTGCACCAGCAGGGTCCTGCCTTGGCACCCTATAATGTGCAAGAAAAGAGGATATTGAGGAGGGAGAGGAATAGAGGTGGGTGATGCGAGAAGAGCGCTGCTCTGCATGTTTGTCTCATCAAGGTTCAAAACAATGCCTGCCCATGGGCTAGGTTACAGATCAGTCAGTTCCTTACTTCACTTGTAAGTTGCAATCATTTAATGATTTGGGAATCTTGTTTCTTTATAGTCATAAAACCAAGTGATCACTCAGAAGACTTACACCATGACTTTTGCATTATTGCTTCTACTGCAAGAGTAAGACAAAAACAAACTCTGAAAGCAGTACGCTGCAGTATCAGGTAATTATATCGCAATACACTCAAGCTCTTTCAAATAATTAGTTAGTCAAACATCTGCTGCAAATTAATATTGGGCCAAACTTGTCTCTTGGGTAATTCAGTGGACTTCAGTACCATTAGGCAAGGGATGATCTGTTCCAACACATTTACTGTCTGTGGATAATTTGCTCTGGTTTAGAGCTTCTTCCTTGTATTGCTCTAGCTTGAAACCCACTTACAGCGCAGTTGCTATTTACTAGCTTGTGCTGATGCATCCACTTTTTCTGGCTTAACTCAAGAAAATTCAAAATGCACACACTGCCAAGGAAATTAATTTATTCAATAAGGCCTGCAATGTCAACCCTTACTAATTCTGTAATGCTGGAATAAACAAAGGCAGAAATTATGCTTGGCTTTCTAGCCATCAGTAAAACCTAATAAATCTGTAAGGACTCATAAATTTCGCTGTACAAAAACTGATACTAAGGCAACTCAACTTGGAAAATTTAAATTGCATTTTAACCAAACAACAAATGAAGCTAATATGTATTGACTGCATTAACAATTCATAAATGCACAGAAAATAAATAAACAGTCTTTAAAGTGTTGCTATATCTTTGAGGCATTGATTAAACTCTGTAGATACCAGCCTGTCACTCCAGTAGCTATTCAGTAAGTCCAGCGTTTGTCCATCAATGTCTTTTGTCATTGGTCTGACTGTCCTGCTCCTGCTCAGGTTGGCAGCTATTTCAATAAATAAACTGTCACCATGGGACAATCAATTAATCAAGCATCAATTGCTTGACTGAGTCTTCTAATGAATGTTAACATGTAAACACTTGTCAGACACTTTGCAGACCAGAGGGTTTGTGTGGTTATATTTATGTCTGGGAAGCTGACTGGCAGCATAGCCCATAAGCACAGACCTATCTCATTGCGTTAATAAAACACATCGCTTATAAGTATTCCGTTAAAATAGATTAGCTACAACCATAATTGTTTTATTGATTTTACAATCATTTCCCCTTCTATGGAAATTGAGGTGAATCTTTGCAGGAAGAAGTTGGTACCCCACAGGAGGCACGTACACATGGTCTCCTGCCCTGGTGTGAAAGGTTAATGCGTTTTCATGAGCCATTACCTCCTCTTGCACACAAAAGCCATTTATATCCCAACCCTATAATTACAATACTGCTTAGCGACACCCCAAAAATTCTATTTCTGTTTCAGTGATAAGCCTCATTCTTAGGGATTACATTTGTCAAATTAATAGTAAAACTATGCAACAGTTCTCTGTGAAGATGTACATTTTAATTATTTTGTATAAGTACAGTGGCTTAAATCACTGGGGCTGTTATTAGCAGAAGAGTGGAGGATATATATTTCAGTAAGCAGTATTAATTGTCTGCTAAGCTATATGAGATCCTGAGGCATGCTAAAGTATCAGTTTTGTTCCCTAAACTTATTCTTGAACCTTTAAATAAATAATTTTATCATCTAAACTGGTGAACAGAATGGGTTAAAGGCTTTTTAGATGAACAAAAGCATTTTATTTCTAAGGTAGCTGGATTTCAACAGCCAAACACTAGATTTTGTCCCTCAGAAGTTTTCTGAGGTTTTTTTTGCCACTGAAATCTCCAACAAATTCAATACAACGTTATTTTTCTATACACAAACACAGTAGTTTCACATGTATATACACATCTTTTTGGAGCACTTCCCCTCCTGAACAATTCCCACTGAACAAAACTGCACTTTTTTAAACCACAACACTTACTTAGATGAAGGATTATGGATTTAGGAGGCCAACTTTTGTCAGGCTGGTTGCAAATTCAGAGCCCTAGTCATTTATTTATAATTATGAGATTCATTGTGCCAGTTTGTAAGCAGAACTCCCCTCTGGTTAACATGGAGAGGTGTGCTGGAGACTGGCTGGAAGACACAGCCAAGCAGCGGTAAGACTTTGCATACAGAAAAGATTTTACAATATGTCCTTTTTTAAAGTCAAATCACAATTTGTTGACAAGAACTATAATTTTTTTTTAAATACTACGTCTGCTCTGAGCACATTTTTGAAAATGCATGAAGCTAATTTAAACATGCAAAATGTCATTCTGTACCTCTATGCCACATGTCAGTGTGTGCATGTCTGCAGGGAAGGGCACCCATTAGGTATAGGAACACGCAGGATGGATTCCCTTCTGGTACTGGCACACGTGAGTTAAGCATATGGGAATGTATGCGACCCACGGTATGCACATTAATTTGGAAGATCTGACATTTATGAACTTGGATTAAACTGCTTCTCATGATTACAGATTCATGTTTCTGGATGACTTTACCAGGAGTGTCTTGGATGGAACCCTATGGGACTGTTTCACAAGGCACCAGAAGGGTTGCAGCATGCCTAGTATAGTTAGCCTCAGATCTCTCTGAATCTGACTGAATGACACACAGCAATTGTTCTAGGAAAATGCCATTTTAATTATAATAATTCTTATTTAGCAAATTCCAATTATGTAAATGGCATACAGTACTGTGGAATTCCATGCATAGGGCTATTTCAGGTACTAAGGACTCAAGTAACACTGCATGGGGATAAAAGCAAGGTTGCTTATAGATATGGACATTCATAACCTAATTTAATAACTCTGAAGAACTCTAGAAGAACTCTAGAAATGGCCACAGAGGCAAATTTACGTATCCACGCATTAGATAATTTGGAGGGGAAACATATATGTAGTCTATTACAATTATAAAAGTAAAAAAATTTTTAAATCTTTGTTTCTACCTTGGAATCCTATGATTGTTTGTTAGTGACCAAATATTTTGAATATACTTTTCTGAAAATAATGTATTTTGCAAGAATAGATCTGAGGCCAAGACTCGAGTTCAGTTTAGGAAGTTAATCCCAATAAGATCCATGCTTCTGCTTCTCTACCAGACATCACTGTTCCCACATTTTGGCTGGCCAAAAAAAATGCATGAATTTTCATTTTCAATGCAAAGTCAGACAGTTGTTCACAGAACTGTTACGAATGAAAAATAACCTTTTTCCCTGGGTTATAACAAGTCCAGTTCAGTTCCTCCAGCAGCTTCACTCTCCTAGATACATAATTTTTTCACCAAGGTTACCTGCTTGAACCAGCCCAGTTCCCAGTTGTGAAAGAATCGTGCAACAAACAAAGGCAATGGCAGTCTGGACTCAGCCCAGCCATGCCTGGGGGTTAGTTTAAACTTGCCTTAATTTAAGCAACAAATAAAGGTGCTTTGAGACGAGGTTACTGATTTAACATGGATACGCCTGATGCAATCAAACAAAAACAAATGCAAAAAAGATAGCAGCACCTTAAAATGCCACAGTCTCTACTACTTATTATCTAGCAACTCGCTAGGTAAAACACTGCAGTGAGAACATGGATTATTCTGCTCTGAAATGAAGCTGTATGTTCTTTTATGCCTCCCAAATCACACAGTTTTAGTAATTTAATCTAAAAAGCATCGAAGAATGAGAATGGCATCTGAGGCAGTACCTATCATGCTATATACACACTTTCAGAAGCATAAATTTAGCACTGAAAATATGCTTCCAGTTGTTTTAATGCTAGTTACCCTATGTGTTTCTCTTTTTGCTAGATTATTGTAGCAGAATATTTACTTAAAAATACATTATTTCATTCATTGCAAACACCTGAAATCAGTTTCCAGAAGAGATTAAATTTATAAATCTTGCGCTTTATCAACTTTCAGGTTTCCAAAGCTTGAAGTTGGATCAGCCAATGTACAGCTATTTTGTTTTAATCAAAATTGATTTTTTAATATCATTGCCACTTCTCTTGATTTTCTGGAACCGCATGAGTGATAGGGCTGAGCAGCATGTTTCATTCATTCTTTAGATTACAGTTTGTAATGTAAGTGCTTCTTCTGAATATCCATGAAATTAAAATGTATGTGAAGTAGCAGTTATTTTCTCAGGAAAGAGAAATGCCTTTGGAGGAGAGGTAAGCAAGAATCCCACCCAGGTTGCATAAAATGCTCTCTATCTGTGCCCTCTTGAGTGTGTTCTTCAGAATAAAATGAAAAAGAGAAAGGAGGCGTTCAAACGCAACAAAAACGTATCACTTAACACAGCTATCAAGTTTAGTTTGCCTAACGTCATGGAGTCTGGTTCTCGTTTATGCTTTTCCACTATAATTTATACTCTGGGAAAGTCCATGTAAATTGCTAGGAAGTATACAGGGGCATTAATATAACCAAAAATAAGGCTCACATAATGTAATTTTTTTCATAGAACAGCCTGGAATCTTTAGATATTACTTACAGGTTTTATTTAAGGAACAGACATTTTTGCTACTTCCCTGGATTTAACAAAGTCAATAGAAGGTATACATAAATGAAAAGGATTGAAAAGCCATTCCCTAAATTTATGAAGCCTGGGTTCTCCCCACATGGGATTCTCAATACTTTCAAATTCCATAATGGCATTTCTGGGTTGATAATATCTATTCTACAGTATCATTCAGGTTTTGTTCCCAGGCCCATTTAAGTTTGCAATATCTGTATAGCTGCAAAAAATATTTTAAAACAGAAAGGAAAATTGTAACAAATACATTAAATCTGTGACTTCAGTGGAAACACACTGATGTACATTAGCACATAATTTAGTCCACTGCCTCTCTCAGATGCTCTAACCAGGCATCACCGCACCTGATTTCCTGTCCCGGCAAGGGTTTACTCATTTCCTAGTGGCCCATAGCCTGAACAGATGTATTCAGCAAATGCAGTTTAACACTAGGTTTTAATGAAAGATGGCCAGATTAAATGTGCATGAAAACTACATTGCACTCACTTTTCATTTATGGAAAAGCAGTGAAGTTTCTGACACGTGCTCTGTTGCTGTCGTAACATTTTTTCTTAACCATTTGCCACAAGCACCTGAGGCTGGGAGCTCCCACTACCTACCACTCACAAGTCTGTTGCATATACTCTACATGAGCAATTCCAACATCACCCTTAAAGTATCAACCCACCAGCAGCTGCCTGGGAGGTTATTGCCTGTCAGCCTCCTGCATTTTCTTATCCAACAAAGACTTGACTTTGGGGAATCTGTAAGGTGTATTTCATATGGATTCAAATCTATTTCCATACCTTCTAAAGCGCTTTATCCACAGCACATCTAGGATTACCTAACCCCAGATTGCAGGGATCTTTTTGGAAAGACTGCCTGAAGCACTGATTTTGCAAACACAGTCACACATGCTACACCTTAATCACGTGCCTACTGCCGTAGAAATCAGTGACACAATGTGATATTTGATTTATACTTAATACACTATAGAGTGATATAACAAGGACAGAAAACTGTCTCTGCATAAACAGACTAAGGATTGTGAGAAGCTGAAGCAAAGAAACAATACCTGCACTTCTCCCTTTCTCCCTTATTGCAAAAATACCTCTCATGGTATTGGTGTATATTTCAGCTTCCACTCTTCTAAAGCTCTTCTTAATTCAGTGTTTTAATTTAAAAGTGCTGGCTGAAGATATAAAGAACCTACAGCATCAACATTTTGAAGGCTATTGGAACTCACACTATCAACTTACAAGATTTTAAAATTCTTTTGCATTTATTTGGTTAATCTTAATATAGTAGAGGGTTTTTTTTCTATAGTCGTCTCTAATATTTTTTCTGTTAATATGAGGGCAGAACATTTATTTAATGAAAAATAAAATGAGAACTACTCACATAATCACCTGATTGCAGGAGCAAGGGCTTTGGAAAAAACTCATGTTTTTAAACAAGTTTTTAAAATCATGTTTAAAATACGACAACTAGTATGATTATTATTGTTGTTGTTATTATTATTACTCAAACCACCTTCCCCCAAGGCCAGCTTGAGCTCTATCATGGGGCACAGTTTGCTCAGGCCTTGAGCACAGAGAAAAGTGGCTGGTGCTTCACAGTGCAGTGAGCTGGCAAGCAGGAGTGCAAGAATTAGTGGGCCCACCCAGGGGAAGGGGCAGCACAGATGCAGGAAGGATGCACAGACTGGCCCAGTCCTTATAGATTTGAGATTCCCCTGCTGCTGCCTAAAAAAAATGGTTTATCAAGAAGCAGGGATTGGACTTCAAGGGAAAGTGGGAGCCCAGCCTGTCAGGAGGCCCAACTGCAACGATGCCAGTAGCAACTGCAGTGAAATACCGTCCCTCCAGCTACAGCCCAGTGACACACGATGACTTAGGCAGGCAGCAATTTCCCCAGACTCCAGTAGCATGCCAGACTTTAATGTCAACTTTCTACTACTGCTTTTTGAGATAAATACAGCATGGCCCTTAATCCTACCAGTGGCTTAGCTGTGCTTTTCCACCACCTACAGCTTACAGGATCAAGACTGGAGTTGTTAAGAAATACATTTCAGGATTTTTCCTATCTTCGAGCTTTGCAAAAAGGCTATTGGTATAAAGACAGTGAATAATCATATTTGTTCTGCTATTAAATGGCCAAATAATAAATAAAAAGTTACGTGAAGTGGATCAATTAAAAATGTTTATGCCCCTACTGAATGCCACCATGTCCACCTAAAGATAGCTAGGTAGATCCATTGGAAGATGGAATTCACCTCAAATTTAGAGTTGGGGGTACAGGCTGCATACAGTAGGCACCTGGTTAATCCACTGAAATCAGCAAAATACATAGGCAAAAGGAGAGTCTGAAACCCCTCAGCAGCACGGTAGTGCCAACTCAGGTCTGAAGTAGTACTGCTGATGCTCATCTCTAACAGTAATTACTTAACCTTTTACTGGAAGGGTATGTCATAGAAAGCAATGGATTGAATTCAGTTTTCATTAAGAAATGCAAGATTCTTGCCCAGCTGGTGAGGCACACAGCACTACAACTATCACTTTCCTCATAGACGGTCATCCCCACCCTTGCTCAGTCGCATACGCTGTTAGCCAGTTGCCTTTTTCATATAGTTGTTTACACAGGAACATATTTCGGGCTGCTGTTTAGTGGAGCAGGCATTCCTGTTTGAACATACAGTGGATGACTTAGTTTAAAATTTACCTGACATATTACAGAGAATAGGATCAGATCTTCAGCTACTGTAAATCCATCAAAAAAGTCCTTGCTGGAAGCCAAGGAGCTAGTTACCTGCTTGATTTCTCTGGTTAATTAAGTCTTCTACACAAAGTATTGTTTTGCAGACAGCATTGCACTCATGCCGAAAGACTAATAAACCAGTAGAGCTGTTCGTGTTAAGCGTTTGCACTGCTTGTACTTTGTTAAAGAAAGGGTAAATCTATTTAGAAGAGGAATCATTGCTATCATACAGGATATTAGCTCTAGGATAGCTTATTTGTCAACTAAATATATACATGTATCTATCTCTCTCCCCATATACATATAAAAGGATTAAAATAATCCTCTTTGTGGGTTTTATTTGTTCTTGCTCTAAGTTAACACCTCTGTGCCTGTCTAAAAGGAACATCTGGCACAGTTCATGACCTGGTTTGAGCTGGTACCATGAACCTCAAGGATGCCATAGGTTTTTCATTTCAAAAGTGCAATCCTTGCTACCCGGACCTCTCAGTCGATCAGCAATTCCAAACACAACACAGATTATAAGATTGACTAATTTCTTTTTTTGTTTTGTTTCAGCAGTTAAATCCTTGCACAAATGCAATTTGAAGTATTAGGCAAGTTCAACTGTGTCCTGGTCTATGTGCTCAAGGCCAAAGGAAGGGCTCCCTCCACATTTTATTACATCACAGCAATGTCATTCTAGCTTAAAACTTTGGATAGAAGATGTAAGTGCCAATAATGTAAGAAGGTCTATAAGTAGCATTAGGAGACCTTCTAAAAATGTAACATTAACTTAACTAGGGACCCTAGTTTTCATAAATGTCACAAGTGGTATAAAAGAAAGGGTTTCTGCTATATTTAACAAACAGCACATGTAGGCATGCTGCCGGTCTTCACATGGGCCAAGGGACACACAGTAAATTCTTACAGCTTTAGTGTTTACTTCATGGCTCCTTTGAAAACAACAGCGGCTAACTATGTTGATGGAAGTCTTGCCTGAGGTCCCCGAACAGTCATTAAACTCTTAGCCTTCTGTTCAATATAAAATGACACGCTTGTTCTGCATTTCTTTCACAGAGCTGCTACGGAGGAGCCATGATACGATTGATATGCCTGGCTCGAGCCCAAAAATGATTGCATTGTACTTTCCTGTAGCGGGCTGTCAGTTCACATTCAGAAAGCCATACAGGATGCAATTGTCTGGTCACCAAAAATAGCTTTGGTGCATATTTAAGCCATTTCAGTGTGACAATATGAGAATTAATTCTCTCTTCTCCTTCTGGAAATTTATCATTTGCATGGCAGTGCTGTTCAGTGTGCACAGAATCATCGCATCCCACAACATATTAATATTTTAGTTTGTTATCTCGTAAGTTATTTTTAGCAGCCAACTGTCCTTGCATGAAGCTCAAAACTGCAGCAAGATGCTTAGGCATGTTCTGTGCATGGTCAAGGACGTATTGTCATACATCTGCTCAGCACGCTGCAGCCTTGTCCATTATTAAAGTAATCTCTGAACTGCTACTGTAACACATGTAATCATCAGACACAGGATGTCTTTTTCCACCTGCTATTTATCACCCTGATATCCTACAATTTTTAACAGTAACTTGCATTTCAGCTGATAAGCACGTAGGGCTAAGACTCGCTATAACAAAGCATGAGTATTTTGTGATATTTTTTTTTTTGAGCTACTAGAGCATATTCTCAGCTTTTTAGTATGCATTTATATTTTTAGCATTAGTTTAAGGACACAGAAATTTATAGTGATCAAACGTAATTAAATGTCGATATTCTGGATTTACAGGTAAGAATCACATTTCATAACCAAGTGGGTAATAGATTCTATTGATTTGTCCTACTTTTTGAAAATGCACAGGCTTTCTATAGGAACTGAAGTATTAGAATATCAGTTTGGAAATGGATTTATGTCAAATTTTATATTCTTTAAAAGATCAGTGGTCCCCAACTGAAAGCTTTGTTGCTTTTCAGTGACACAGTAAAGGGCTTAACAAGATCTATGATGTGTTAGCTGCATATAGTCCCCTTCCAACATATTAACTCTCTAATTTTTCTACTGCTTGAAAGCAGAACTTTTGCATTCTGGCTAATTTTCCATAGTGCATGTAGGTATTAAGGGATAAATTCATTTTATTATTTCCCCTCTTCCTGTTCAATAAAGAGAGTGAGAATATGAGTAGCTGAACCATCAGCAAGCATTAACGTTACAGCTTTTGAATTTACTAGGCATTCTCTCACAAAACAAGGAAAATAACAATGTCACTGGAGGTGCATTGCAGGCTCTCAACCTCCCAGGCTTCACCTTCAGGAACCAACCCTTCTGAAATTATGGCTTGATTCATTTAGCTTGCCCTCCCCAACTAACTGCATTACACTTATGCCATTCTCTGGAAAAAAAAAAAAAAGAGTCTAACTTTCTGAGAATACAGAAGGCAAATTCTTATATTCACCTTCAGAAAGGAAACGAATGGTGGAGAGATGTTTTGTGATTTTGCTAACATATAATTCCTGCCTAGTCCTACTGTTCTGCAGCTGCCATCACTGAGAAGAGGAAACTTTCCAGAAAGTACAAATACCACACTGCAGCAAACCCCTCCCATTCAACAACAGCACTTGTGCAGAACACCCGCTCCTTGCTTGGTTCCTGCACTGAAGCATCCAGACTGTACATCCCTGCCCACAAACAGAGCTGCAGGGACACTACATCACCTCCACACCTTACCTTCTCTCCCACTGTTTCATCCCTACTCCTACAGCCTCTGCTGTCAAAGCACCTGATCCTGATAAACCAGTCAAAAGCAATATGGCCGGCATTTGTGATCTTAGGCAGAGGTCAAGGCCAGCTGGTAGCCCTCCCCAGTGACAACTGGCTGCTCGAGCAGCGGAACACGAGGTATTTGCACTGGTTTCTCTCTGCTTCATACAGAGCAGATTTGCATAACCACTAAACCAGAGACTACAGCACATATTTCAATTAATTGTGTTTAAACAGTACTAAAGGACAAGAATGAGAAAAAAGATTCAGAAAAGAATTTGATTTATGTATTACAGAAAACAGCTTTGTTTCACTGTAGGAGAACCAAAATGGTGGATCCTACAGGTGTTACATGTTGTAGAGATTGTTAAACGTAGTAGAGGTTAGGTAAATATTTTACAGAAATGATAATAAAGTATTGCTTATTCAGCTTTTGCAATTCGTTTCCAGCCAATTTCAAGGTTTTTTTAATTTTTCTTTCTTCAGTCCCTGCTTACATATACATACTCATGTTCACCACCTCCTGCAGTATATGATAGCTAAAGTTTTAAAATTAATATATTTTAGCAGAAAAAACAGATTAATGTCTTATGTCTATAGTCGTCATATGATACAACAAATACTACAAAACAGGTATAAAAGGAATTTAAAATCTTAATTCATAGTATGCAAATCTAATAATATGAAAGCTCTTCCTGAGCAAATCATATTCTTAAGGAAAGAGACCCAGATCTGTACTATTTCCTAATAATAATTCTATAATCATTCTCTAATTCTATAATAGATTACAAAAATTCAGAGGCTCAGTATCAAACTATCTATTCAGAATGTAACAAGCATATGACAAAGCATATATACAGTTTACTTAGCACAGTAGTTTTCAGGGAGGATCTGAAAAACAAAATTAATTGGTTTATAATTTATTAATTAAAATGTAAGGAGTCAGAAGGGTGGCTTTGTTTAAAACACCTAGACTTCACTGTAACCACATGTTAAAATCTCAGCAGGACTGCTTTTAAGAGGAAATGGGATAAAAATCACATAATTAATTAACTGATAATTTATTAATGAAAAAGGAGTTGGAAGACACAGCCTTGTTTAAAACATCTAGACTCCATTGCTACCAAATGTTACAATCTCAGTAAGACAAGTCCTTCTACCCAATGTGTAAACCAAGGTCTGTGCCAATTACTGTGCACATATCTGGGTGGGGTGTATGCATGCATGGGCTCTTCGCACAGAACAACTTATAACCAATGGTCTTGCCTGCATTTCAATGACAGAAGAGGTAGCACTCCCCAGAAAATGAAAAATGTGCTGTGGTACAAGTACAGCCAGACTGTCCCTTCCCTCTGCTGTAATTCCCAGGCTGTAGAAAACTTGTTAGGGGTACTTGGTCAGCGAGGGTATCAACATACAAACTGTCCCAGGAGTCTTTGGGCTGAAAAAACTGGGATGAGTGCTTAAACCTAGATAAAAAAGCATAGCATTTGGTAATTAAAGTCGATAACGGCTGACTGCAGGTCTGAATCTACCAAAGCTCTCCATGCATGCTAAGCTTGAAGTAAGTAATTAGTTTTGCTTCTGTGCTTAAAAAAAGTTAGGTGAATAACTTCTGTAAATAGTGGCAGCTCTGGAAAACTAAGCTGAGGCTTACTTTGAAAAGATAGATTTCTAAAAGCAACCAGCAGTTTTGTTTCCCTCCCTTTCTGCATCTCTTGTATTTCAACCTCATTTTTAGGTCTTATAAGGCAGATAATAAGAGAATACGGCACTACATCCGAACACATCCACTCACTATTTAAAGTCACTGCATGTCCTAAGCAACCTAATAAACAAAAGGTTTCAGGTGCTCAGCAACAATTTTCAGGATAAGGTTTGTAATGAGAAGCAACTACTTGTATGGTGTGCTTGCTCGGTAATGAATGGTAAAAGATGAGGACTCTTGCTTATACTCAGCTACAGTAAAAATACTGCCGGCTGCAGCCTTCAGCTAATTGCAAAAATCAGGTTCAATTGTTGTGAATGGGTAAGAAAGTGTCAGAGCCCTGTCTGAAAGAGCTCTTTGTCATTTCTTTCCTCACTTTTCTTCTGACAGCAGCAGAAGTATGACATAGCTGAGTACTGTATTGGACACGTAGAGTAATTAAATCAGTTTGAGCTCTTCTGTTTGGGCATGTTTCGAGGAGTAACTTTACAAGACACAGAAAATTTCCTTTGAAAAGGGGGCAGTATTTACCATGGCTTCAGTGGCTCATGAGCAATGAATGCATGACTGATGAGCATCATTTCAAACGAGTGTCATCTGCACCTCCCTACAAACATATGCATATGCCATACGTTGTCCGGAAAAGTGTTTAATATATATTTAATAGACTTATTTGGTAAACATATACTAATGGAAACAGCACTCGCTAACAAGGGCAGTCCTGTCCATGGCTTTTAGCTGTAATAATGAGGACAGTGATTCTGTGCTTTTCTATGCTAGACAGATGGATCTCATCGCTGCACTGCAAAGCCTGGGCTCACATTCATGTTGGTAGAACAAGTACACTAAGGCTTTTTTTCATATGTGATTGTGAAGGCAAGTGCCATAGTTAACACATGTCCCAGTGCAGGAAAAACTGAAGGAGCCAACAAAATCTCTGACTATGATCTTCAAAGAGCTTTTCTAAACTTCAATGTCACAGCCTTAAGAGAGTATCTATAATTAATGAAATAATTAAATTAGATTTATACAGAGGCAATCCAAGACACCAGTCCCAGATAAATGGGTGATTAATTTAAAATGACTAATCATAACCACAGTGAAATGACTGTAGACCAAACCAGTCACCCCACCACACCTGTACCTGACCACAATGAGGGCCCCACAGCCTCCAAGCAGGGGGGACAGCACCTTTCAAAAGATTTGGAAAAAGAGACACACAGGAACACTGGCGGGGCTAACTGGAAGGAACTGCCCTAGTTTCATTCACTCATTGCAGTTATTTTACATTGTGTCTTCAACGCAGTCTGTACCAAACTCCACAGCCCTAACTAAACACTTACTGAAATCTGGCATCATTCTAGTGTAATTGGCAAGGCGTATGTATTTGTGATAGAGCACGGTTTATATCAAGTTTGACTTTCTCATGGAGATTAATTTCCACAACCTTTTATTTCCCATTGACTATAACAATTCACACCACCACCACCTCACGGTAACGTACGATAAACTTGCAGGGTTTTTCAGCAGGAGCTGAATGAAACAGTGTCACCAATGCCTGTTAGTGCAGTGCAATCAGTATCAGTCGTATTAAACAAATGGGTATTAAAGTTCCTTTCGTCTAAAAAACTGTAAGACAAACTCTTCTACTGCATAAATCACATTGGTATCAAGGGGTCAATATGCAGACAGATGCTGTATTAGGAACTAAATCTCAAAACAGCCAAGTTAAAACCACTATAGTAGGAGAGCCTTACTGTTTAGAAAATACAACTGTCTGGCAATAGTATCTGCTAAAATAATATGTTTCTTTCAAAATTAGCAAGCAGAAAACTAAAAGGAAATATAGTTTTTTAAATATTTAAATATTTGCATATTTGCTGATTTAAAGGAAGAAGAAGCTGCCTGCCAAAAGGATCCAGGTTGCCTGAGAAATGGAGCATTCAGGAGAATAATGTAAACCTCTTCCCTGCTATGTGCTGCTTGTGGTAACAGGAGAGTTAGGCCCCTGTGTTTAATTTCCCCAGATGGCTGTGCAGATCCAAACAATGCCAGAGACACTGCTTTAAAGGGTGCTACATAGGACACATGGGGTAGTTTGCTAAACTAAATCCCTCTGCTGTTTTCCACAGCAACCCAATCCTTCCCTTTGATTTTTTATTAAAGCATAACCCAGGTACAGTGAGCCAAGAAAGGGTTAAAAAGAAAAATCTGGTCTTCGTACTTTTTTGATTTTGTGAGCATGAATCTCTTTCACGGAACAGCTGTCAAGTCAGCCAACAAAACAGGTCTGCTTAGGTCTCCTGATAATACCAACTGCTGTTGTTCATGTATCCTCAGTGACAGTAGCAAGATGAAAATCGAAATGAATCGCTCTACAAATGAGACGCTTTTCTGCTTTGACTTTCCAAATGTGACAGTGTTGTTTGTTTTCCCAGTCAGCAACATTTAGAGATGTTAGAAGGCTCCGGTGTCAAAGTTGCTCAGGGACCACTTTCCAGAAGAAAATAAAAAAGGGAGAAATTTGCATAACAGTTCCTTGCACAGTTATGTTTAAATTTCTGTCCATTAGTACTACTTCCACCAAACTGAATTGCAAAATATCCCTAGCAATACAAACTACTGCAGACTTTAAGCAGCAGCCATTAACATTTCATATCTCTCTACAAACTATTTATTCAATAACCTTACTGTGCTACAGATGTAAAATGTTGGTTCTCGCCATACGAGCTGCTGATCAACCTTAGCTCCCACTGACAGGCTGCAATAGCACAGGTGCAATAGCTTCTGTCCGTCTGCTTAGGAGAAAAGTGTTTTTCAACAGATCACAAATTACAGAGAAAGATTTTTAAAAAGCGTTCTTTCTTCAATATGAGTTTGAAATATGAATATTTGCCCTTCTATCTAAAGAGCTGAAAACACCCTCCAAATATAATGGAATTAAGCTTCTGCAGGATATGCAGAATAAATATGTCTCTTCAGCTTGCACAGGAAGAACCTAAGGCACAGGATACCCACTGGAACTCACCAATTACTCTTTTATTTAATGCAATATGTAGCTAGAAACAAAAATTAAAGTTGTAAAAGACTGATTTTTTTTAACAATTGCATTAAAACACACGAGCCATATTGAAACACTCAAACATATTCTTATACACCCAAATGAAAGCTTCCTTTTAAAATACATCTCCATTGCATAATTTTCCTCCTTAACACCAGTACACCACCACCTAATATGAGAAGCACTATCCAACATTCAGATTTCCCCACAATTTTGAGAGCAGATAAACTTTTACACTTACCCATTAAAAAAAAAATGTAAAAAAAGGAGAAGGCTTTCTTTCAAGAAATGTGATATGTATTTAAGTACCTTTGGCTTCAAAGGAACACAGACCTTACAGATTTATCTACATGATGGTTACAGACATGCCTGTTAGAACAGATCAGCTCAGGGCAGTACTGCAATAACACTAAGAAAAATGTCTCTCACATCATTATGGTTTTGGAGTATACAGAGGGATTTCATGTGCATCCACCCCAGTTACATAGTGATATCCCAAATCTCTAGAATCTTTTCGAAGTTTTACTCTAAATCCACTGAGCCAAAATCTGTTCTCAGTCCAGGAACATATCTCCAAAACCCATCCTTGCCAAATAATCAACTTTAAAACTTCCTGTTCTGTCAAGCAAGCTTGATCTGAGGGGTTAGCCATCCAAAATCCCTGTGTTTGCAGGTGCCAGCTGTGAGCATCCACAGAGCTCAATTATGATTTAATAATTAATTATCAGTACTATGTGCTAACAGCACTTTCAATCTGAGAGTCTCAAAGTGCTTTGCAAATATGAATTAAGCCTCAAAACACATGGTGAATGTCCCCATGTTACCAATGAAGGAAGCAATACTCAGTCATTTGGTCATTTTATACAAAAAATCCATGGAAAAGCAAAAACAGTATCAAGAACCCCATAATCCCAGTCTTATACTGCTATCACAAAGCCATCTCTTCTTTCTTTTCTTTTTTTTTTTTTTTTTTGTTTTCTTTAAACTATTTTCTAATTATACAGACACAAATTTTTCTTGAACCATATGGATAGATGAAGCAACTAGGTTCACAAATTCTCCATCCTGAGCCGGGTTATTTACAATAACCAGATTATTTTGCATTAAGAGAATTTTTGGCACCTGCTCTTCTCTGAAACTGAGGAATAAGTGAAGATGAGAACCATGTCACTGCAGTTACACAGCACTGCTTTATAAGATCTTGACCTTTAGCTGCTAAACTTAGAACCTGTTCTTTAAAATTTTCTATGCCGGGAACGTCTACTTGGGCTGATTTATTTTTTTTTTTAATTTCTGAATAAATGATCCAGCAGTTTTTAAAAAATCAGTTGGGGGAGTGAATATTTCCTTTTTTGGTTTTAACTGAAATCAGGTGTATAGTCTGCTGAAGAAGTGGCATTGTTACTAGTAAAGGGATAGTGTTAGAGATTTGGCTTTTGTTCTCCTTTTTGAAGGTACTCACATATGACCCTTCGCTCCCACCAAAGACAATTTCATTGCATTTCTAAGTTGAAGACCTGAGGGCCAGTCCAAGCTTAGGACACTAAAAAACTCTAGCAGACAACTAACAGGAGAGTCAATTATATAAAATCCTTATCAAATGACTGATGATACCGCTGAAAGCATGTTTTCTCTTCTTGATTTTATTCCTATTGCTTGTGCATCACAAACCTCCCTTGGTCCATCTGTGGAGGATGCCAAAGCAGAAGCATTAAGTATTTTGTGTAGGCACTCTGGATTCATGTATAAACAAGCATGAGGTAGCTCAATTAACAGGACTGCACTCCCAAAAATGTGAGATACAGAACAAAGTAACAAGTGATCTTGAAATGTACACAAATGCTTTCAGTACTGATCAATCATTTCACATCCCTTCCCAAAGCAAAGAGAGCTGGTGCCGCCTGGCAGAGTGCCAGCACTCCCAACTGTCACCAAAATAATTAGCTCACCTGTAGATTCCCCAGCGCAGATGCTGCAGGGAAATCTGGCAGCACAACACAGGCACTGCCCGCTGGCCAGCCTGGCAAGGGAAGCTCAAGCAGTGCCAGTGCTCCCTCCCTTAGCGAGAGGTTGGAGTGCTGGGCTCACCACAGGCATGGTCACCCTCCTGGTGACTCCAACGAGTTACTCTACAGGTAGCACATGAAATTTAAATACGCAGCTGGTATGCAACAGAGTTTAATTCTGGGATTTTTGGCATCACTGAGTTAAAAAAAAAAAAAAGTAGGAGCTTCCTTGGCTGGTAGCAACAGAATGCTGCTTTCCTCCATGGCAAGCCCTGCCACAGAGGCACATGCATCAAATGAGCATTTAAGGCACTAAAGATTTCAACCTATTGATATCAGGCCATTGCTTTCCCCCTTCAGACAATCTCCATGTGCCTTCCTCTCCTTCCTTGATCTTCCACGGGAATAGCCTCTTTTTTTTAAGCCTCCAATATTACCCCCAGTGCATCTGGTCCCTTTCCATCTGACCTCCTCACCTGAAAAGCAATCCTAGCCTTAAGATATCTCTGCACTTCCCCCACCAGCTAGAGCAGGACAAGCAATTGCAAATTACTCCATTTCGCCCCAAAACTGGCAGCCCAGGCTGCTTGCTGATGCATTGGGCTACAGAGAATATTCCTGTCCTGGCTGTCCAGGTGCTGAGGGAGGTATGTCTTTCACCAGGAGCTGAGGTAAAAGAGCAAGCCTGGCCAAAGCCGGTCTATTACTAGGCTCAGTGTGGGCATGCCAAAGGGATCGCCCTGAGGACATCAGGTTGGCCACCCCGCCCTATTCTAAGATATCAGTGTTTTTTCATAGCATTTAAAATGTATAAAGAAGTTCCCACTGCAGAACTGAGTTGGGTTTGGTGCTGCAAAAAGGACATTTACAGATCTGTCAGGTTAATTTAAATAAGTTTGGTTAGTCAGAGCAGTTCAGTGGTTTGGAAAGTCAAAATAAGTCCTTAAGAGATGAGTGGGGCCTCAGGGAAATTGATGGTAAACATACTCACCAGTGGGCTATGCAATTTACTATAACATATTATATATACCATTGTGAAAGCCACATGCGTCTCTGCAATTTGCATGTGCCTGCACACATTCACAGATTAAACTTTAAAGAAAGAGTAAGGGGTCTTTTGTCCCTTAACATTAGAGCTGAATGGATTTAATCAGCAGGCTCATAAATTATACGCTTGCTTAATTTGCTGAATTGCCAGGGCATAGATTTTCTGCAGCGTGTTGCAGTGTTTCTGGACAATGGATGAATGGCCAACCCACAGCCATGGAAATGGCACGCCTGGTCCTATCCACAAGCAGCTAACAGGCATGCATTGATATTTGCTACCATGAATTTCCTGCTGTGTGGTCCTTTGTCCATTGCAGGATGCCTTCTTGCTTCAGTGTGGCCTCTAAATAGGTTCTGCCTTAGCAGTTTCTCATACCATTTTAATGTCTTGAACTAAGTATATGTTTGAAGAATCTGTATCATAAATATAACCTTATCCTTTATGTTGCATTTAGATATTATATTTGAGCTACAACAGAAAGATGTAACATTTTTTTCCTAGCATTTTACAGTATGCTTCAGAAGCCCAGAAAACCCATGATGATCTTTTATTTCTACCTAAGCATTTCTTTTTCAAGCCAAGTGCATGTTTGACTGGCTTTTCTACATGTAAAACCATAAAGAAGCAAGTATTTCCAGGATTCATCCAGGTGTACATCTCAGGATTCAAACATCAGCTATTGATCTTTGCTCTGATCTTTGCTCTTATACTTGGTTATAGTATTACTGCAGCCCCTAAATAACACGACTGAATTGCTAGCCTATAAACACACCATTTGTACAGATTCTCTGAGACAAAGATAGTAGGACCCAAATTACTGGGTAATTCGGCATCTCCTAATGCTGCATAGCATAGATCACGCCACCAGATTGTGATCTCTTTTAGACCAGTATAAATAACTAGATACAAACTGTAACAGAGATCAGAATCTGATCCACTGAGTACACACAGCTGTCTTCGTTAATTTTCTCTGCACTAATGGTAATGCAAGATCCTCTGAAGCAGCATGAACAGCTAGATAGGGAAATATGCTAGGTAAATTCTCATCCTAGCCACCAGTCTGGCCGTAAGACAACTCCTAAGGGGCCTTTTTTCAGATTATCAGAGAGGGCTAAAATTTCCCACAAAGAATTAAATTTTAAAGACTTATGGAATGTGGCTGTACATTTTCTATGTTAGAAAAAAATCAAACAACATACCAAATAGGTGGCTCCTGTATTATTTGGTAGTAAAATGTAAAAGAAGGTGGGACTGGACAGCATATGGTGACAGTCACATTCTCTTAAGCCATCAGTACACTTTGATGTATCCTGTGCAATCCCTATGTCTGCGCTCAGTGCAGATAGAACCCCACTTCACAGGAAAGAATCTCTTACTACTTTTGTTAAAGATATGTGAAAGGACTTACTAATTTCAAATAACTTCTTGAAGGTAGTTTAGTCCTGTGATATATTTTAGGTATGATTTCATTTTAAAAAATTGATGCATTAATTGTATAGACAGTATACATAGTGCAAAAAAAGTTTCTGACAGTGTAAGAAGCAGTGATTTGAGTATACAGAAGATCAGGAGTCTTCTATTGTTATTCTCCTGATTTGGTTTTGCTATTGCCTTTTACTTTGCTTTTGACGTACACCATGTAAACTGAATTGCAGTATAAAGTTATAAGCAAGCTACTGCCTCTGAAGCGCGCTAGGTTACATCAAGCTCACAGTCACTACCTCCTTCACAAAGGAAATTTTTCTGGGAAGCCTTGTTTCTCCTGCTTGCTGCTTCACTATTCGATTGTTGCTGCAAAGTAGTTACGGAAGTTGTTCTTCTGATAGGAAGCTGACTTTTGTCAGTACACTGCACGCAACTTTTTTGCACAATAGATCTAAGAGAGGTAACCTCATTATGCAATAATTCTTGTGAACATTAGGAAAGTTATTAAAATTTGATGTGATCGTTTATCACAAGCATAGTTATGACAAATACTAATACAACAGATGTGGTTATACTTTACAAGTCAGTGCTACCAGAGAGGATGAGATGCTGGCAGTTGTTGTTTGTCATACTTGGCTTAGAATTAATTCATATTAAATAATATTTTAAATGCATCATTTTGTTTTTTCCACTATGCTCCCAGATGGATGTTTGTCTTCTAAAAGCTCCCTGTTTAAGTTCCATAAATAGTTGTAACTTCTAATATTAAAAATGGGTAAATTACCAAATAATGTCAAATATTATTGTTCCACTTATCAAACACAGTCTGATACAAAGAATTGGCTGTGCATTCTTCAGAGTGCAGGGCACGTTGTACAAGTTAACGAGCTTTACAAGGAAATGTTCCTTCTGGCTTGATATTAGAAAATATTTGTTCTGAGAGAGATTATTTATTTATGTATGTTTAACAAGAAAAAAAACCAATCCTACCATACGGTTTCATTTCAGATATGCAATGTCAGTCACGCGAGCTCTCTTAGCCAAGCCTGTCCTATGTCATCTATCCAACCCATTGTGTTCTGTATTTACATTTTTGATAGCTTCTTTTAAACATATGTTTTTTCTAATATCAAAATGCTAAATAAATCAATAATGTATCAGACCTTGTGCTAACAGTAACAGAAGATTGGGTGTCCCAGCATTAACCAAGTCACATGATTGACAGTTAATCATTTCCTACCTAGTGATCTATAGATAAACTCATTTGTGCTCTCATCTAAATACCAGAGTATATGCAGATAGCGTCAGAAATACCTCTTCTACATTGTCATTTATAGCAACTCTTGCACTCAACTGATCCAATAGCCTCATTCATCAGAGGAGAAACATTTGGACCAATTTGTCAAATATATAAAACTGTATTTTCATCTTGCAGCTCTTCATTCACACAGAAAAACCATGAGTTGTTTAGAGAAACCACAGACAGGATTACACTCAAACTGGATGGTGTACTCCACACCTGCCCCACCCCCTGCTTCCTGTTGCACCAGAGCTCCCATCGCTCAGGTGCTTCCCCGGGCTCCCTGCTGTGCCAGCCCTCCCCACCAGCTCCTGCTGATGTTCACACTGATGGTCACCTTCACGTATTCCGGATTTTACAAGCTGTGCGCAGAAATACAAGTATGGTAAATGTTAACATGCTAAATCGATAATGATTTATGAAGCAAATGAAGATGTAAAGCTAGACCTCCTCATTATTTTCAGTGAAGATAAATCAATTATAAGGTTTTATACCTTAAATAAATGTTAAGGTTTTCACCCAGTTTTTTTTTAAATCTCTGTGACTGCAGGAGTTAGAAGTAGGGTAGGTAAGCTGCTGCTTTCACTTCTGACAGACAAACACTGGAAAAAACTTTTTTTGTTCCACCCCAAATGACAACTTTAGAAGAGAGGGATGAGAAGACTCAATGGCTTGACAGGTGTGGCATTCACTCTGGATACAAATGACCTAAGATCCTGTCCCTGCACTGAATTAAACATAACAGGAGGCTCAGTCTCAATTTTGCACATCCCTGTCAGCCACACGCTTTCTGACTCAACAGGTATTTAATTCTTTCCACAAAGGGAAACTGTTGTAGTAGAGGAGTTTGAGAGCAGGAGCCTGTACTCGATGGACCTTGGAAGGCAAGTTAGGCCTGACTATTCACACTGTTAAAAAACAGACAGGAACAAACTTGAAAAGCTGAACTTCTGACTGACCAATCTCTTATCAAGTTATCACCCATTATCAGAGACATTAAACTATGTTTTATCAACTATCTAGGGCAAAGCATACAGTACACTTCCCTAGAAAAAGCTACAAATATTATAAACAAAATTGCACTCATTTCCAAATCTGCCTATTCTGCAGCCGGTTGCTCAGTCATGCATGCAGCTCAAGGAGACCATTTTGGCTGCTGTCCACATGTATCCATTCCAGCATCTACCTGCTCTCCCCTTCTTCTCCCAGTTGCCACCAGCTTCTGCATTACCTGCAGAGTGGCTGCACAGTCACCCCAGGAGACAGCCAGGGTCACAATCAGCAGGGCTGGGTGTATTTGCCCCCATTGAACACCCTTATCTCTGTCTCAGGTAATTGCTGAGACAGATCTCTCTGATCTGCCTTGGTATAGCTATGGGTGTCTGCTTTGAAATGCATGGGTTTGGAGACAGGACAAAGGGCATGCTTCAGTTCTATGGAAATGTTATTAAAACCATTTTCAAGTTGCTTCTGTGGTAAAAAAAAAAGAAAGGGGAGGTGAGTTTTGTTAACATATGCTATTTGCCAAGCAATGTACACAAAAACCTGATTAATTTAAAGTTACATTCATATATTTTAAACAGTCTTAAATTATTCATTTCCATTTTAAAAAACATATCCAAGCAGAGTTGCTTCAGTAATAAATGTTTAAGATGGTGGGACATTTTACATCCTACTGGTCCCTGGAGACTTTTCTTTGCATCTTAGGCTGTTCATTAAGCCAGGAATAGCAGAATAGGAAGGACTGTAGAATACTGAGGAAAACATATCTGGATCTGGACTCACTGGGCACAAACATTGGAAGTGGTTGAAGAGGAGAGAGGGAATTGGAGTCCCCATGCCCTGTTGAGCTGGCACACACTTCGGGAACGAAAGCCAGTGTTGTTAATGCTATACCACAGGGTTGCCCATAGCATGTTTACTACTACACGTGGCTGCTGTAGTCACTGTCTATGTAGAGTACAGTAACTCAATGTAAAGTTTATTGGCAAAACCAGAAAATTCAAATTATTCTTCTTATGCTCTGCTGCTGTGACCCTTGAGTGAGCCTTCCAAACCCAGGCCTCGAGCGTGCTCTCCTCCCTGCTGGTCTGTGGACTGAGATGATGTCCCCACTACTGCTTCTCTAAGAAACTGTTTATACTATACTGATGCTAAAAATAACTTCCACGCTTAAGCTAAGGGGCACCTCATATATAAAGATTTCCTACCAGTTTTGTGGACAAATCAAGACACCCTTTCACAGGACAGCATCTCTTGCCATGCTAAAATTGTCCAAAGCAAGTATTATAATAGACCAGTAAGCTGCAAATCTGCACAGAATTTTTAACATAATGACGAACAGACTGCTTTACTTTTCGAGTTGCAAATCCAGTGAAGTTTTACATACAGGTGATACACAATAAAGCCTTCATAGGCTGAGATTTAAGTCAGCAAATTCTTGCAATTTGTTTTCAAAGACTGGGGACAATAAAAAGCATCTAACCTGCCTTTCCCTCACTGCACAGAGTGAGCAGAATATGCAATGAAGCACTATCTGAATTGGTACTTGACATGGAGTACGGCTACCAAAGCTGAAGCTTTTGAGCTTTTGACAATTAGAGCTCTACCCTTCCGTCCTTATTCAGTGAAGCTGATGGGAGTTTTGCCTGAAATTGGATTTGTGAAGCCAGCAATGTGAGACTGCCATGAATATTTTAAAGGAGTTGGAATACTCTAATGATCTTACGTAAATCTAGTCTAAGAATTTCATTGGAAATTTTTTTGAATGGGTCATTAAGCAGGGGAGAAAAGGTTGGAAAGCAGCCTGAAAAGGAGAACATTTTCAAAAGCCAAAATACTCCCCGTGTTCTTCAGAGCCATCCAATTAGCCTAGCTTGGGGAAGTCAAAGAAGAACAAAGTGAAAGAGCATCTAGCATAGGAGCAACTATAGCAAGACCCTCCAGTTTCTCAGGAGGCAGCAGAAAGTCAGTAATATGTAGCTAGCATGCTAGATTCAAACCTTAGACACCTTATAAAATACATAAGATTTAGAATTTTTCTCCTTATCATTAGTGCTAGAAACAGAAGTCCTGCAAAAATTCAAGATTAAGCAACAGTAAGAAGAGTAGTGGTGATACAACTGGTGAGAGTGCAAGCGCTCCATGGTTCCCTTCAGGCCACAGCACCTGGCTCACCTGAAGCATTCACCAACATAGAGGCTGGTGCAGGATACCTGTTTGATTAGATTCTCAACTAATTCATTTCTTCTTATGAAACAGTACAAATATTTCTTAAGGAATTGCTTAAAAAAAACCCGAACCTGTCCTTGGCAGCTGAAGGACTTTTCATGCCTGATTTCTTTAGTCTTTACGTGAATGCATACTATTATTTTTAATGTGGGAAGAGCATATTTATGAATATTTTTGGTGAAGAAGTGATTAGGATAAAGCTATATGTGCACTGTAGGCAAAGAGTTTTACAGTATGCATCTGGCACAGCTCACTCATTAAATCTTATCAGTTTTCTGTTGACTTTTCTCCTGAAGATTTATTCCAGAAGCAGCACTGTGTCAGCAGCATCTATGCTGCATTAGCAATTACTCATATGTATCTGGAATGTTGCAATAAATAAATACTTATTCAACAGCACATGCCCAGGTAAAGGACTTTTCTTTGATATAAGATCTTATTTAGCTGTCCTCAGAATCACAAATGCTGTCCAGCCCTATTCCTCTCCTGCACAGGTGATATAGTAGGTTTCTCTCAGGTTCATGAGTTTCACACTAAGGACTGATGGCATCCTGTGCCCAGTTTCAATCTTAATTGCCACCATTGCTTGTTCAGGGAGACAGAAGGCATCAATAACTGGAATACATTCAAGAAATCTTCCCACATATGGATACAAAAGAATATACTTCTCTAATTCCTGCTGAAGAAGTTCTCATCTGCTCCTCATCACTGTTGCACAATGACCAAGTTCCTCAAAACCTCCAAGATGCCACCTCTACCTCCATAAGGTGAAAAAGAGCCATTATCCTCATTTGGTAGTGGGGAGCTGAGGTTCTGCAAAGTTAACTGCCCCCACCAAGGCCACAGTGACAGTAGATGGTGTACAACACTGTGTGGCCAGTCCACACTTGGCTGGTCAAGCAGCAGTCACATAACCATTCTAAAAGAGACCCTAGAACATAGCGTTGCACAGATTTAGGAGCCCTCCCTCTGTACTTCTAGGGATCAGCACATTTTTCAGTAAAACAGTCATCTGAAAGATTCAGATCATTAGAATGGATCAGCTATTACACCTGCTGAATTAGCTGAATACCTGAATTATCTTCAAAGTGGTAGATGTGGTAGAAGCAACAATACTAGTATAAATACCAAATGATTTTTTACAATGAAAAGAATAAAGTTCTCATGGTTTTACCTACAGGTAGTGCTGATGCCAGCAATTCTGGGAAAACACAAGTTTGGGTTTATGTGACAAGCAAATCTTCACAAATTACACAGGCTTTGTCAGAAAATGATGACCTGCTGAAATTATTCATGCAATATACAGATAAGATCTGGGACCATTCCAGTGATTTAATAAGACAGGGACGATACCAAGTACAAACACAAGTAAAATTTGGGAAAAAACGTAGCAGTCAAGCCTCCTGCAAACAGCTAATCCAGATGATTAAACCAGAAATTGATCAAGACAGATGTCATCCCTGGTAACATACTTAGAGGCTTCACAAAGAACTCAAAATACATGGGAAATGGCATTTGTATGTGCTAGAGAGAGAATTAATATTCAAAGATATGCTCATGATACACAAAGGTATTTAGACTGTTTTCAGTGAGAATTAAGGGATCTGAACCACTAAGTCACACTGACTAGGTGAGTAAAAAAAGCAATTTCAGTGACATGTTGTGAAGAATAACTAAAATGGGTCAGAAAAAGTTTATCTAAGCCACCAGGTACTTGGCAACATCGTTGTCTATGCTTCTGATTGAGGAACCTGAATTCCTCTCTGGTTCTTTTCCTGATAGCAAGTGTTTGCTTTGGCCTCTAACAGAATGCGCTCCTAAATGAGGCTTATAAAGCAAAACAACACTTCCCAGCCATACATCAAAAGGTAAATGTGTAATGGGAGATGGCAGCTGAATACAAAATGATTTCACATAAAGACATCTAATATGTTTCCTACAGAAATACAATGATTGAAAATACCACACTGATTAGGAAGTTCATAGTTTTGTATGCCATTAAGTGTCAGCAGCTTTTTTTTCATTCTTGTTAGGAATTGGGGAGTAGAAAATCATTCTCTACACTATTGATAGGGATAGAAATGCCTGTATTTAGACATTAAAATAATCTTCCTTTCACAATCCTTTAAATAGGTCAGCATGTGTATTGTATATTTATAAAGTGGTTCATTAGTTGATTGCTTCTTCCTTGCCTCCCATATCAAGTTACACAAAGAATGGACAAGAGCAGAAAAACTCACCTAGGGCCAAGGCGTTATTGATCATAATCATAACATTATAATGACAACTCCTTTCATTTACTACTGCACTAAATATTAATAAGAGTTAATCCTAAATTATTGGCATTATTACAGAAATAAATTGGATATCATATTTCTGTGCAAATTCCACCTTTTCATCCTGAAATATCAGTGCATGTTAAATATTTTAATTTTCACTGCATTAAAGGGTCTAAAGTTCAACAGCAATTAGTGCAATGAAGTGCCAAATGGTTCAGTTCCCAGGAGAGCAGTATTATAGAATGAACTATGGCAAAATTCCAGGGACTGATTCTATAGTATAAAACTGACATTTTTAGCATAACGTAATAGTTATGTGATTTGTTCTGTGGACTTTGCAAAGCACTACTTATAAAATAATTTTTAAAGTGCCTTAATTTGACAAAACTAAGAGTTAAATTATCTTATAATGCTGATGTTGATGTTTGAGAGAGAATGCAAATTTCATTAGGAAAAAGGCTGGTTAGTTGGGTAGATGTTACTGCAGCACAATTCAGAAATCAAAATTACGTAAGAGTAAGTGCTGTCTAATTTTCCTTAATATTTGCTCTAACTCTCATTTTCCTCCCACCAGACTAATTTGTTTCACATGTTTGATAATGAACAGGCTATCAGTCAAAGGTAGTACTTCAGAAACAAGAGCATACCTATCTATTAACCAAAGGACAAAATAACTAAATTGTATGCAGTAATTAGCAGCCATCAATTCAAAATCTAATTTTAGATTCTTGATTCTGGAAAGCCTGACAAATCGTTAAGATCTCACTCACATGAACAGCACTAAGGGACCATTGAGACAACAGGGTTAAGACCTTGCATATTGTGAGTATCTTTCTGGACATTATTTGATTCCAAAGGTAAATTCAAAGATCCCTAGTGGGTGTCTCTTATAAACAAAAAAATCCAAAGATAATATTTTAATCAAAGCAATATTATTTCCTTGAATACACAATAGATACTTCTATCACAGTCTCTCAGTAGTGGTCCACTCAGACTGACCATAGATGGATGTATAAAGAGCAGTTTTGTGAGCACCAGGATTAATGAAACCCTGGTTTCCTTCAGATTTGTGTGTCATGGTTGACTGAAGAACTAAGCGGCTCAGGCTGAAGCTTTTCTAACAGTTGGGGCATTTATTAAGTCTTTCTGCCTTGCAAATTCTTGCACACTATCTGGCGTGAGAGCTCACACTGCCACCTTCCCTTAGTGTGGGCATTTACAGGGCTTTTTTACTCAGTTACCCATTTGCATGAAGCTGGTAAAAGTGCAAGTATTGCTGATACCCCTTCTTCTCCTTTTACTTGATTCTGGCTAGTGGATTCAACAGTTATTAGAGGCAGCAAAACACACATAGACACACAGTACACTTGTGTAAGTCTTTTGTCCACATAAAAAGAAGCTTTTAAGACAAACAGCTATATGGGCTATGCATTCAGTGACAAGAGCAGGGAAAGACTGCATAGGGTACTTTGGTGCGGTGAGTATAAATATTGTGCAGTTGCTTGCTATCAGTGTTAAGACTGGCAATACATAACTAATGGGATCCTTCTGCCCTACTCCCATCTTTATGCAATGTCCTTCAACCTGGTTAGGGTTGTTCATGGGAATCAATGAGGTACCTCTGAATTCTACTGACCCCAAAGCACATTAGAGTTCAGCCATTCCCCATGAGTAGCCTCAAAGGGGAGATGCCATTACAACTTACAATAAATGATGCACTGATAAAGGTTGTAATAATTTTCTATTTTTCTAATCTTTCTCAGGAGAAGCTTGCATCACGTTACATCAGGTTAAATAATCATCTAATCTAAATGAAACCACAACGTGCACATGCTCAGTATACCACTTAGTTGTTTTCCCCAGCTAAGAAAATTGACAGGGTGTGCACTGTGCAAGGCTGATTAGTACTTAAAATGAACTAACCTGAACATATTCGTTCTGTCAAAAGCTGCATTTTTTATGAGCAAGTTTCACAAAACATTCATAAAATATGGTATCTAAACTGCAATTCATTTGATTGATAATTTAATATCTTTTAGGATATTTTTTTTCCCCTGAAAAAGGTTCACCTCTTCTAATGAAGTAATGAAATGTGAGGTTTGAATATCTCAGCTCAAGTCCTTTGGTGGAATGCATTTGACAATTCAGGGCACGTCAAATTGAATAGAGCCGTAACAGTCTAGTAGAGGAAGAGAACTCCCAAATATGTTCTCCCACTTCAAGGTTATTGCTCAGATTGCAGATTAGATGTTCATTTGCCTTGGCTTATGTCAGGGAGTGCTGTCCTAGGCTTTGAGAAGGACTCCTGTTCCCTCAAAGTGCACACTGTGCTATCTTTAAGGCTGAAATCTTGAACAAAACTAGATAACTTGGGGGAGAAAAGTATGAACTAGCCAGTGTTTCCTCCTCACATTCAGATACTTTCCTACCACTGCAACACTTCAGCTGAGTCTCACAGTAAAAACCTCTCGTCCTCCTCCCAAAGAAGGTTTATGTAAATCTTAATTACCACATCACAATTTCAATATTTACTGACACGCTGTAAATCCATTGTGTACAAAGCAGAGTAGGAACCAATAATACAGAGGCATTGTTTAATTATATGTTTATTAGGACACTAAAACTAATAATCCCCTGTAAAATCCTTGAAAATTATCCAATCATGATAGAGTAATCACTCGCCTTTCAGTGCAGGATAAAAGCACAACAAACACATTGCTGTATCACAAAGCTGTATCAGGCACAGTTAAGTGGGCCTCAAGCCCAATTCATACTGCCAGCTTCATACAGTCAACGTATTTAGAAACAGGCATTAGAAAAGCAATTGAATAATTCAAGTTCTGGTGCCTGTATCAATTATTTCATTTCAATGGGTCTCACTCATAGGCAATGGATTCTAGAAGCTCATTTTATACACACAGCTCCAATCCAAAGCCAGCAACAGTTAGGGGAGTCTTTCCTTTGTATCAGCTGTCTATGGATGATGCGAATCGTGACAAGCCCCCTCTGTGGCAATTCATCAGGTTTCTGGCAAGATTTTTTCCATACGTACAGAATACATCCATGTTCAGACAGAATAACATAAGGGCATTTCACTTTCTGCAGGTTTACTATGTGCATGCCCTTTTGGTTACAGTGTCCCATAGTGCATAAGAGAATGCAAGCCACTCCTATAAAAGAGAAGATGTGTATTTGTCACAGGCTTTCCCTATAAATTATTTCTAATGGGGAGGAGAACACTTAATACCATGTCCATGTATTTTTCCATGCGGAGACAAAGCATCAATGTCTCTTTATCCGCTTGTGAGTTAAGTAGCTGTTCTTTAGCTTGTGGGATGTGGCTGTTGCTAAGACAACTGTGGCGCAGCCACTTACAATGTCCATGATCATGCACTACAAGCTGTAATTTACTCACAGGTTCCTCATTTATTAGAGGAGAGAAGCAGCAGGACAGTTGCTGCACTGTGTCCCATATGATGCAGCATAGTATGAGTGGCTGTCACTACCTGCCCTGGGTCTAAAGTGATCCTGCATTTGAAAGGAAACCAAATACTGCAGTAAATGCTTTGTCAAAGCGAAGTCTAACCTCTGAGCCTGGGAAGGGAAATGAAGGAAAGCCCTACCACTTTGCAATTGCCTCAAATAAAATACAACTTTCCACATTACAGACTTTTGAAGGACTTAATAGATTTTGGTGCATGCCTTGTGACGAGCTCTAAATGCAATAGTCCTTCAGAGCCTGGGGAAACAAGCAAAAAACACTACAGTCTAGGCTTTACACTTGGTCAGTCCATTGCATGGCAAGGAATAGGTTAATACTTAGGATTCCCATGCAGAGCAACAGTACCTCATGTACTGTGTTTTACCACTTGTGAGGATGAGATAGCATCAAAACTTCTTTGCTCTGTGGATGGTCTGCACCGTGATGTTACTTTCTGAGAACACCTTCAGGATCTATCACCAACATTACAGCGTCCAAACTTGTCACAGGGAGCACTCCTACAGTAAATCCTTACCTACTGCTGGTAGGTTTCTACAATGCACAGAATTAATTTGGCCAGCATAGTCTTATATTCTCTGCTTCAGTCTTTAATAGTCAGACCAGTTATCCCCAGGGTATTCAGCCCCCTGAGCTGGAAGACAGGGAGTGGAATAAATCCCCCATAATCTAGGAGGAAGCCTTTTATGACCTGCTGCTCTACCTGGACACTCAGGTCTATGGGGCCGGGAGGGATCCACCTAAGAGTACCGAGGGAGCTGGCAGAGGAGCTTGCCAGGCCACTCGCCATCATTTATCAGCAGTCCTGGTTAACAGGGGAGGTCCCAGATGACTGGAGGCTTGCCGATGTGACGCCCATCTACAAGAAGGGCCGGAAGGAGGATGCTGGGAACTACAGGCCTGTCAGCCTGACCTCAGTACCAGGGAAGGTTATGGAGCGGTTCATCTTGAGTGAGCTCACCAGGCAAGTGCAGGACAGCCAGGGGATCAGGCCCAGCCAGCGTGGGTTTATAAAAGGCAGGTCCTGCCTGACCAACCTGATCTCCTTCTATGACCTGGTGGCTCACCTAGTGGATGAGGGAAAGGCTGTGGATGTTATCTATGTGGACTTTAGTTAAGCTTTTGACACTGTCTTCCACAGCATCCTCCTAGAGAAGCTGGCGACTCATGGCTTAGGCAGATGTACTCTTCACTAGATAAAAGATCTGGCTGGGTGGCCGAGCCCAGAGTTGTGGTGGTGAATGGAGTCAAATCCAGTTGGCGGCCAGTCACGAGCAGGCTTCCCCAGGACTCAGTGTTGGGGCCAGGCTTGTTTAATGTCTTCATCAACGATCTGGATGAGGGGATCAAGTGCACCCTCAGGAAGTTTGGAGATGACACCAAGTTGGGCAGGAGTGTCAATCTGCTTGAGGGTATGAAGGCTCTGCAGAGGGAGCCGGACAGGCTGGATTGATGGGCCGGAGCCAACGGTATGAGATTCAACAAGGCCAAGTGCAGAGTCCTGCACTTTGGTCACAACAACCCCATGCAACGCTACAGGCTTGGGGAAGAGTGGCTGGAAAGCTGCCTGGCGGAGAAGGACCTGGGGGTGCTGGTTGACAGGCAGCTGAACGTGAGACAGCAGCGTGCTCAGGCAGCCAAAAAGGCCAACAGCATCCTGGATTGTATCAGGAATCGTGTGGCCAGCAGGAGCAGGGAAGTGATTGTGCCCCTGTATTTAGCACTGGTGAGGCCACACCTTGAATATTGTGTTCAGTTTTGGCCCCTCAGTACAAGAAGGACATTGAGGTGCTGGAGCATGTCCAGAGAAGGGCAACGAAGCTGGAGAAGGGTCTAGAGAACAAGTCTTATGAGGAGCGGCTGAGGGAGCTGGGTTTGTTTAGTCTGGAGAAGAGGAGGCTGAGGGGAGACCTTATCGCTCTCTACAACTACCTGAAAGGAGGTTGTAGCGAGGTGAGTGTTGGTCTCTTCTCCCAGGTCACTAGTGATAGGACGAGAGGAAATGGCCTGAAGGTGCATCAGGGGAGGTTTAGATTGGACGTGAGGAAAAACGTCTGTACTGGAAGAGTGGTCAGGGATTGGAACAGGCTGCCCAGAGAGGTGGTGGAGTCACCATCCCTGGAGGTATTTAAAAGACGTGTAGACATGGCACTTCAGGGCATGGTTTAGGAGGCACGGGGGTGTTGGGTTGACGGTTGGACTTGATGATCATAGAAATCTTTTCCAAACTTAATGTTTTTATGATTCTATGTTCCTTTCCTGGCTATGACATAAAATTATTACGGGGCATTTCTAAAGCCTGTGTATTATAATCCTATGTCCATGCAAAAGTAAACAGTAAGCCACTCTTACTAAATGTTCATAAGGTCAGAGAATG
Organism: Phalacrocorax aristotelis; assembly: GCF_949628215.1. Classification (NCBI taxonomy): domain Eukaryota; kingdom Metazoa; phylum Chordata; class Aves; order Suliformes; family Phalacrocoracidae; genus Phalacrocorax; species Phalacrocorax aristotelis. The sequence continues at coordinate 11,746,770 of NC_134283.1, read as the reverse complement.
AGGATTGATGTATGCACCATGTATGGGTTGGGCTGAGCAATCACCTATTTTCCCAAAGGCATGACTGGAAGAAATGCTGGGCCTTAGGCTGCAGAGAAAGGCAATGTAAGAGGCTAACTAGACAAGAGAGACAGAAGAGCACATGAACACACATGGGTTACTGTCCATTAGAGGAGCTATTAGGGCAGAAGCACCTGCCGTCTGAATTCAGTAAAGCACCTTGATATATCTGAATTTCAGTTTTAAAAACTTCACAGCACTTGCAGTGCACAATGGTGTCATATCATCACTGCAATGACACCAAGACATGCAGAAAAAGCTGCTTCTTGTCTTGTTTTGTATATCCAGTCTTAATAGACATGCACCTTGTGTTCAGTAGTGCATCAGTCATGTCTGTATTACTACTGATAACAAGCATCAGTGAGGGAGGAATTGAAAGACAACTATAAAAGATAACTATGAAATGCATGTCAAATATCCATTTCCTTGTAATCCGGTTCTTCCATTTCTTTCTTAGAGTCACACACAAAGTCAAGACATTTGTAAGTGCAGGTTCCTACTCAGATTTTCATGTGGACCACAGCTAAGCCAGTCATGTTATTTGAACAACGGTTCACACTCTACAGTATATAGGTCATTAAGATTCTTCTTCCACCTCCTTGTTTTGTCATGTGTTTATTCTGTGCATAACTATTTTAGTTTACTACAATAAAATCCATTCTCCTTAAGGCACATTCCCTAATGAACAAATAAAAAAATGTAATTTTGTTCAGAATGTGTTATGAACAGCTTAGTATCAATTTTAAAGAACTGCGACTAACTTCTTAACGGCTTCTTATTTCAGTTATTTCTAGCTGCAACTAAGTCAGAAAAATGCTTTAAAATAATTCTTATTAAAGCATTCTGAGAGGCTTTTAGCAATGCTTAGATATGTCATTAGTATAACATTTTAAATAACATACCTAAAAATAGAACTGTTTCTAGAGATCATACAGAAAACATGCCGTAAGGGAAATATGCTTATGATAAAAAAGAGTTCCTATACATATACTTAGCTTCATAAAGCCATCTGAGAATGCCAGCTTAGATACAGGAAAGTTATGTACCTTAATCCTTATTTAACTTGCTTTAAAATCAAACTTATCTTCCAAGTGGCTCATGTTTGAATGCACCAGTGAAGTTCATGGATGTTGCCAAAGGTTCAGCACTTTGGGAAAATTCCTGTCTTGAAGGGCCCCTATTTCAGATTTAGCTTTTGAGTATTGTTTTCCATACTCAGAGTCACAGTGGAATCCAGTATATCCGAACTCAAATAACTAGCCAAATTTTCCTGCAGCAATTCACATCTCCTAGGCTTCAACACATACTTTGATCAATCTTTTAATTCCCTGATTTCAGCCTCATGATGGAGTTCCCCAGACTCCACTGAACTTTGTGGGATTGCTAAGCATGAAAGAAATGCCAGAGCAGCAGGTGAGGTGCGTATGTATGTCCCACTGACAGTCTTCCTCCTGCTGCTTCTTCCTGCATTACTTGCCTTTTTCCCAAGAAACATCCAGTAGCTTAAACAGGTATATGTTAGAGCAATACATTACTTAGAACTGAATTAATCCTATTTTGATTCCATTTGTTTCAAATGTACTTCAGTTAAAATCGGCTCTTAAAATGATACAAAAATGCAAATACAAGGAGTGTTTCCTATTGTTCTCTATTTTCTTTTCGATAGGTCCAGTATACAGTCATTCACCTACCCATTCTTATGTTTCCCTATCATCACTGTAGCTGAGCAACTTCTACAGAAAACAGACAGGCAAGTCTGTTGGGCTCCACAGGTTAGCTAGTTCTTATTTTTCATAGTATGACAGAATCCAGTTCAAGAGAGGGAGTCAGAAGGCTTCAAAACACAACCTTTACAATAGAATTTGCAACTGTTCAAAAGCATGGTCAAGCTCTCCTTGAAATACAATGGAAGAGTGAAGACCATATCAAGCACAAGTAGTAGGTATTTCATTTTCCTCATAACAGTACCTATAAATAAGCAATAGTCAGTTCAAGGTCTGTCATAATTCCAAAAAAAAAATATTATTCGCAACCAGTATAAAAGGAACTAGAGAATGTCTTATGTGTCCCCTAACTGTAGGAGCTGTCCCTAGAAAGAATGACTTCTGCTTCTTCTACCTGGCTGGACAGCTGATGATGATGAGTTTTGGCATGGATGGTATTAATGATAGTCTATTTCTGTAAAAGGCCAAAAGCTGAGTCCTGTCTGCACCTATCTTTTGAGATATAGACTGCTGTCTTTTATCCTGAAGAAAGAACAACAACAAAAAAAACCCCTCCTAAATTCACTTAGATATGTGTATTCAGCTTTCTATGCATCGCTTTTTTTTTTTTTTAATTTTAAGCACAGTATGTCATTCCTATTTATCAACAACTTGATTTCCCTTCTAAGGTATTACATTTAAAAATCCATCCAAGAGTATGATAGGTAATTCTGTTTGTCAAAACATGATGCATTAAGATTTTCCATTAAATCCTTACAAGCACCTTGTCAGTCAGTAAAAAAAATGTACTGAGCATTATGCTGGTGCATCCTGACTTCCCATCTTCTTCTACTCAGTCAGAAAGGAAAGAGTTAATTCCAGTACAGAAGAGCAAGGTCCACTAATTTAATTGCTTTCTTATTGACTCATTCTTTGGTTTAAATCAGTTTAAAGAGCGGGTGCTTTGTTTCAGGAATTGAATCACAGTTTCTCTTTGGAAAGGCAACCCCTGTCAATCTTATCCATATGAAAGGGGTCATGAAAATTCATATCTGCTTGGATGCCTATAGGGTGATACTTATCTCTGTTGGGTCAACCACAAAAGTACTCAATACATAAGTAAAAGGATGTTATAAATGTCGGTAAAGGCTGGACCAGGACTGGTTAGAAATAAAATTACATGAAATGGAGTAGATGGTCCCGGAAAGTACAAGATTTCTTTTTATAATTATACAGATGAAAATTGTGTATATACAAAGTTGTATTTGAAGGGATGTATTTGTAAGTAGCAAGTCAAGAATTCAAGGAGGAGAGAGGTAGCAATTAGTAACTCGAAAGACCAGAGACAGCCAAGACTGAAAGATATGCTGGGCTGCATTTTTGACGAACGGAAGCACTGACATTTTTCAGAGGGGTGGGGGGGTGGGGAAGTAGATTTCATGAAGATAATTGAGTTTTTAAACTTGTCCAAAACAACAAAAGATTTTCACTTCTCTGGAGAGTGAAGGTTGTACCAAAGAGGGTGAAGATGGTACCAAAAGCAATATTATTAGGCAGGATTGAGAGTCTCCATTCTCTCACACTCAGGTGTTGCTTCCCATTGCCCACTCCCAGCAGGCTTCACTCCTACCTCATGGCACCTTAGCGTGGAGCCTCTCGGACAAAGCAGTTCCCTGACAACAGCAAGAGGAGAAAAGAAATAGAAGAATCTGGAGAAAAGAGAAATTTGACTGGCATATTACCCAAGAAAAAAGTTTTGTGGTGCTTTGTTTTGGTTTTGGGTTTTTTTTTGTAATATTGGACAAAATAATGTTCAGCTATCATAGTGATATGACATGGCAACTAGCAAATGCAGGTCAAAAGAAACGGATGGAGTGGAGTTGCTGAAAGGGAGTTCAGGAAACTAATAGCCACCAAGGAAAATTAATTTCCTAAGGTTGGGAGGCTAAAGCTTAAACTTCCAAAGGCATGCGGATTTCCAAAATTAGCCATCTATATTTGTTTCCGTCTCCTGTGAAAATACAAAACTCATTTACTGACAGGGAGGATTCTTTAAATGTACCTGTTACAGTAAGTTAACTATTCATGGCATTTAAAAACACAACAGCATTGGGGTTTCCTCCATTGGTAACATGTTGGTGGAACAAAGGAAAGAATAAATGACTACGAAGATCTTTTTCCACTAACAAAATCCAGATCATCGAAGAGCTTGCCTTGCGATGAGTCTGAAATGTCCCAAATAAAAACAGATTAGTTAAATTGCAAGGCCCTGAACGCAGTTAAGGGTCTTCATAGTTCAGCAAATTACTCCACTAATGGAGGGGACTATAACAAAACTGGCATAAATAACATTTCCGTAATAATCACCAGTGAACTTTCAAACAGAACTTATTTTTAAAATGTCTTAATTAAAAAACAAATATAAAGTATTCCTACAGAGCAATCGTAGGATTCTTTATGTCTGACATGCCTTCACTAATGAGGAAAGACAATGGAGTTAATTTTTATGAAAGTTCTTGTCATCTAGTATTATTAAATTGGACCAACTTTCAAGGGGCTCATAAGCAATTTATTGAAACTGAATTAAAAGGTTCATGTACTGAATTATAAGTAGTATAAAATTTTGGAACAGAGGCACAGAGAACATTTCTGGCTCCTGTTATTATTTACTATGCAAAATATGTATCTTGTGTTATTCATTTTTATATTACCAAGTTATATTTGCAAGAATATTGATTCCTGCATAATAAATGAAATGGCAGCAAAAGCACAAGGATTGAAGAAATCTATTTTATGTGTTTGTAAGAAGGACATATACATTAGAGTCTGGTCCTTGAGGAACACTTACAGGTCTATGCTTATAACACTCAGAAAACGTTATTTTTTCATTCAGTAAACCACAAAATATTAGGTATTTGTTCAAATAAAGGAAAATATTTTTTAATAGTTATATTTTCTAATTTTTTTTTTATCACCAGTAGTATGGGAACTTGTTAGCATGCTGAAATAAAAAAAGCATTCCTGGATTTCATTATGAAATACTGATAAAACAAAGAAATGAAATGCAAATAGATTAGATAGTCTCAGTGCAGACTGCATAGTAATGATTTAGACATATAAAGAAGTGGTTACATGGGATGAGAACCATGGCCTGCTCTCCTATTTCTGAAGTTTACATATAATCAATGGAAAGGTTTAACTTACTTTTTAGTAAGGTGTCCTTTTGTTATGTCAGCAACTGGGTAAGCATTTTAACAGTAGCATACTGCCATTTCTTTCAGGCAAAATAACATTAGAAGATAAGAGCAGCTGACATATTGCACGAGCACCATTCATTAGTATACAGAAAAGGAAAAGCCAGCAGTAGAGCTGAAATTTTATTACAGATTCAACAGATTTCTGGTTCACTCACAAGGACTCAGTAAGAGGTTCTGATATTAGTCAAATTCTCTCCTCTCCTGCCCCCCAAAAGTAGCAATGCCAACTGGCTTGCCACGGTTCATCCATCTCCAAAACTGCCTAGCTTCTCTACCATGATCTGGCCCTCTGGCCCACACAGACTTTACATTTTATCCAACCATGTTTGGGAATACTATAAAAAGGTATAACTAGGACAGTTTTGCATAAAACTGTTTTTTGCAGCTGTAAGACCATAAAACCACCATAATGTACATATAGCTTTATAATTCTTTAAAACTTTTTTAAAACCAGCTATTTTTCCTCAGTTGTGTATTGTCATGTTATCCTGCTCTAGTGACTTTTTTGTAATGAATTCTGTGCCCTTGATGAGTATTCTTCTTTTTTCCCCATCCTAATCTTTTTCTCTCTCCCCAAAAATGGCATGCATTTTGATTTGTTCAAAGCAGAAAAAAATAACTGAATGGAAGTCTATGAGGTTTTCAAATTTTCTGTTTGTTTGGGTTTTGTGGGATTTTTTTGGTTGGTTCGTTTTGGATTTGGGGTTTTTTTGTTTTGTTTTGCTTGTATTGTTGGTTTTTTGTTGTTGTTGTTGCTGTTGGTTTTTTTTCAGGAGGGTCAGATATTGAGCCTCACTAACCTTGACGCTGTCACTTTAACTTAAGACCTATAAGCAAAGTGGTTGCTTTGTACACAGCACATATGGGGCACTTTAAACAATATTTGACACGGTCAGCAAACACATCCAACTGAAATGAAAACAGTCTCTGAAAGGCACTAGTTATGGAAAGAGAGCAATTTCAGACAGCAGGAGCCAGAAGAATGCTGCGAAGGTACCTGCAAAAAGGGGGGATCTATACTACGTTCATTTACTAAAGCCCAGCAACCAACTGCTCCTGGAGTGAAAAATCTAGACACTAAAGTAGAGGCCTGGCATGCAAGCCACTTTCAGAAATGAAAACAGTGGTTGTCAAAGAAAATTATTAAAAAGCGAAGCTAGCTTTTAGCATTAAATAGCTTGATTTGATGTTAAAGGTCTTACACTCTGCTGCAAAGCATCCAAACAGTAACACTGCCCAGTATCCAAACTACAACACCGTGTATATACAAACACCTGAGGGTACCAGTTTTGTAAAGACCTTGGAGAGGACAGCTATAATCAGACAGTGATTAAAACATTTCTAATGACTTGATAAGCAATAAAAATGGTGCAGGAGAGACACTGTGAACTGATTAAATAAAAAGGTGTCAGATGCAGCACTGAGGGTATGAGAGAAGAAGGAATTTAAGCATTCAACTAAGCATTTTAACTCTCTCCCCACACACACTTCTCTGTCAAAACAAAGTCTGCAGCATGACTCGCCACAATTTAGCCTACAGATCAACCTCAGAGCAAATTGGCTCACTGTGTTGTAAAAAGAAATGGAAATTACTTTCTTCCCTACACTAGGAGTGATAAAATTTACCCATAATATGAATCATTTGACTGATTCCAAACCTCCTAGCCAGACATTTTGACTGATAGGATAAGGACAAATGTTTCTATATGAGGAATTATTTTAACCTGTTATCAATTTTTTTCTTTCTTTTTTTTTTTAAAGAAGCAAACAAACAACATTCTGAAAGGCAGAAATATTTTGTACCAGTCTGTCAAACACTATGCTTTGTTAAGGTTGGAGAAACCAAGCAGTGGGAGTGCTGGGAAGGTGAACTGAATAGCATTAGCTACCTAAGAGTGACAGCAGAGTGCAGCTGAGTGATGCTCCTTGGGTGAAGTTCCTGTGCTTCCACTGCTCTCCCTCCCCCTGCATTACAGACCTGCTGAACAAAAACCTGAGTGGGCATAACTGCAGAACACAGAAAGGAGTGGTGGGGTGGGGCGGAAAGCATCTCTGACACCACAGAAAATGCAAGGAACTACACCCCAGATAGAAAACTCTCGGCCATTGTCAGTCCTGCTTTACTCCAGTTTTACTGCAAGCCGACCCTCAGATGGAATCAACAGGGTAAAATATGCACACACCCAAGAGTGACAAACCACACACCCACTGGGTTCACCTGAAAAAAAACCCATCTGTAATATCTATTTATTAAGTCAAATGTGATTTAGACTCCAAGCATACGTTTTTCCCAAAATACTTTCAAGATGTCTCGTTCTTTGTCTTATCAACAGCAGACGAGAGAGCAAAGAGAGCAGGGTCCCCAGGCTGTAGGCTGGTGTCTATTCATGATGGCTGTTGTGCAACACAGAGCACATGAGAATTTACAAACTATACCACGAAGGCAGACAAAAGGTGTGTCCAAGCAGCTGATTTTGCCCTCATTTTATGTAGGTGAACTAGGCTACAGGAAAATCAAACCACTTGTGTTCTTCAACCAAGGACTGTGCTCAGAGCTGTGAAAAGAAACCAAATCTACTAAATCCTTCCACTTCAGACTTTACTTGCAGAAGTTTCTTTCCACATCCCTTAGATAGTGCAGGTATTTTTCCTTTGATTACATTACTTGATCTTCTTTACACTAGAGAATTTCCAATGAATTGTCTCAAATGAACCTAAAGTGTTCATCTGAAATGGTTTTGTTAACGAGTAAGTGAAATATTTTCTAGAGCGTTGTGTAGAACCCCACCACCAGCATCACGCATGGCACTCGCCCAGAGCACTCCAAACAACCACTCTCTGGCCGCGGACAGTTTATAGTGCAGGAAAACTCTGAAGATCCACAAGAAAGATAAAAACAGGCAGCCTTTGGGAAGGATCTGGGAACTAAGAAAAACAGTGCAAACGTCATTACTGTTCTAGACACAAGATCCCTCTGAACCATACCCAGATGTCTTGCCCTATTGGGCCAGGCACAAATGCCAATAGCTGCACAACTCAAAGAAGCAGGAGAATTAGACCACAAGTGTAGCTCCTGACCCTTGACACAAAATAAAAGGTAGATGGGAAAACAAACAAAAATGCATTTTCCATACTGACAATGCCATTTTATGTTTGTGTAATCTAAACGCACACGACATGCTTCTAGAAAGGAATTGGTGGAGTAGGGTTAAAGGGCCAAAGATGTGAGTCTTTTCCACTGCACTCTCAAAAACCTTAGCTGATTTTGAAAGCACTACACATATACTTTGTGTAATGTTTCCAAAATCTTTTTCCTTCTTTCCCAAGATGCTACACGGTCATACACAGGCCAAGTTTTGAAAAATACTCTGAAAAATGCTTGAATCTGCACTAGTTCTGTTCACAAAGAATAATTTTAAACCTGCCAAGATTTGTAACACTGCAAGATAAGAAACTCCTGGCTATTTTAAAAAATAGAATAAAATAAGTGGCTGTATACTTGACAACCCAGAAAAATTCAGCTTCTACTGCAAAGCACATTGAAGCTACAGGAAAGACTTCTGTTAGATTTTGTGGGTTTCAATGCCAGCTTTTGTACATCTGCAGCATTTGGTGCCAAGTTACAGATGGGATAGAAATCACTGGCCAGTGTTACATCATTTTATTTATTATATTTCATGTTTTACTGTAATTTTAACATGGTCTCTGGCATTATATTTCTCATTTAAGAGTAATGTATTTTTACCTTTCCTCCACAGTTCATTACAAAGAGTGTTGAACAATTTATTGTTTATTACTGGCACTGATTTTACCAATTCCGACTGCTTTTATGAAAGGCTAGATTTTAATTTCAAGCAGAATGCAAATTGGGATAGATATTAGACTATAGCAAGCTCAAAAGCTTTCATGACATCAGTCATAAAAAGGGTCAGGCTGATAAAACTGGGAACTGATGTTCTGTATTTATCTGCATAAAAGATGCAGCTGAGAACAACTTCAACATCTTCCTATGCCATAAACCATCCCTCACCTGCCATTCAAACGAGCCACTCCAGAGGCAAGGGAAGATGACCAGCTCAAGTCTCTTCTGCTCTATCAAAACAGCATCCCAGTTGCAAGGACTATGCTTTGTTAGCAAAACTTACAAGCACCCAAATGTCGAACTAAAAGTCAAAATATTAAATTTAGACTTCCATCTTCTAGCATTATTTTAAATCAGTGCCCATTCAGAAATATTTCAAGAAACAATGAAAAAGCAGCTGGGATAGATGTCTTTCAGAAGTATTTGCATAATGAAAAGATCTTCATTTGAGCATATGTAGTCAATTATTGATGCCACATGATCCCATTTTACTATAGTATTGACACAAATTCCATCAGAGGCATTACAGATTTGATTTGGGGAGCAAATAATCTATACCTTCTGAAGCAATTTATGTTGCTCAGTTTTTATCTAAGTTAAAAACTACACAAACACATTCTCAAAATACAGGCAACCTGGTATCTCTTATATAACTGAACCCACATGTCGCTAAGAGGGCATTTCAGACTAGAGCAGGTACCCTTAGCAGATGGTAAGTCGCTGACAGCTTTAGATGTTCTAAATTAAATGAATCAAGATACCACTTGTTCCAAGTGAGTGGGTGGTTAATCACATTCACCCTTTGCATTGTTGACAGATAATGTTGATTTTGGTGATAAGAAAATTGAGAATTTTGCAGAAAATGGAAATGTGTTTTAAATTCAGAACAAAAGCTTAATTTTCCACTCATGATCAACTCTTGATTCTCCCATCAAACCGCATTTTAAATAAAAAACAAAATAGCATTTTGGAAGGTAGAAAAATCTGGGGGTTTCCACAGCAAAGGTCAGGAAATAAGTTGTTAAAAGGTTTTGTGCAACTGATTCTTTCTGTTACTCAGAACTACAGCATAGATTATCATCTCTGATTTCAAACCTTTGGCATGCCAGTCCATTTGTCAAAATTTTCATGAAAATATAAGTAATTTTGATGTTCAAGTGCCATATGAAACATCATGGCACTCATTTGTACACACCTATTTCATTACTCTTAATATTATTGATAAATATTTGGATGTTAAGCCTTCATATTTTAGCTTGCACTATAGGTCTTCATATGCAGAATATGAACCCAAAGGTCTGAATGACAGTTATGAGGTTTCAATTAATCCAAAATAAGAAAATAATTATTTCATTTTTCATATGTGTTCACATACACAAAAAATGAAGCTAACTTCATAGAAGTCTTTGACCTGATTTAGGGCCTTGCATAGTCATCAAAGGAATCCGTTGCATGACCAATAGCACTAGAAGCGCAGCAGACTACTCACTGCTATTTAGAATTTTCTTAATTGGGTTTTCCTCAAGGAAAGCAATTCTGTTTCATGATACTAACTGACTATAGCTGCTGCTTGAGCATGACAGCATTATCAAATACTCTCCTTAATGGCAACATTCGCTCAATATTGAGAAGTAAAGTGGTGTTTTACCAGGTGTTGATTAGGCATGAAATGTTCATCTCTTGTCTTTTATCAAATAAGACACCCTAAAAAGACTAAAAAATAATAAAAAAAAAGTAATGGAGTGAATGTTATTAATTTAATTTAACTGATATTGTATTTTGCCTTTTTAGACTTATCAACTGCTCATTAATTCTTCCTACCACATGCAAACATGCTACATTCAAAGCTCTACAGAATAAGTTACTTTCCCTTTAACGAAGATAATGGGTCCACTGTGGTGTCCCAGTGAAGAGAATTCTTGCATACTAATTTTATGCTTTCTAGTTAAGGCTCAGTTATGGCTCTAGGAGGCTGGCCTGGACTTGGGTTGAATGGCAAAGAATTTGAACCACCAAGGCTGGGGACATTCAGTCTTCTAGGTCATAAGCAGCCTTAACATCTACCTCCCCAGTGTGTACTTGCAAGGAGCAGTTATGCTGCAGGTAGGGCAGATATAGTACAGATGTACAGCATGCTCTCCTGAGACAGTCCTAAGCCTCCTGTCAAACTTACATCGACTTCACTCACTATGAGGACTGAACCCAGCTTCAGCAACACTGTGACAACCAGTCCTTTTCTGACAGGTTGAACCCTGGGCACCTGGAGGACTCTCAACCCTTTGCAATGGGCTCTAGAGGGAGGTGTGATAACCTCTTACACAGACCAAGCACTTGGGGGACACAAAAGCTCACACTTTCCCAGTGATATTATTCTAGCAACTAACCATTTTGTGGTAAGAGACCAAAAACAAATGCAACATACTCAGGAAAAAGAAAAACCAAGTAGTCTGTTTGCTTTCACTTCAGTGTAACAGTCTTAACACTTTGTACATTGCTGAAGGACTGCCCAAAAGAATACATCTGCTTTGTGTTAAGAATAGTAACAGGTATTTATTCTATGTCTACACTGGAGTCAAGGACAGACACTGAAGTATACCTTCCAAGGACTTCACTGGTTTGGGATTGTGTCCCAGGGCTCCAGATAACTGAAGCCAACAATGACCTTGGCAGCAACAGAAGGCTAATGTTTTCACAAGGATGAACTAACTGTTCCTGAACAAACTCTCTGATGTATTAAGGCACAAATAGGCGTGGATTCAAAATCAGCCATGTATGTCTTCGGGTAGAAACTATTCTCCCCAAGTAGACGGATTTATGGGGGCCAATACAGAATGTCACTGACCACTTAGATTTTAGTTCTTGTTCTTCCAGCAGCACTGAATATTATTGCTAGTGTATATAGATATACACACACATATATGCATTTACCACATTTGGTGTTACTGAGCCACAGAGCAAAGCATCCACATTCATAGGTCTGTTAACCTTTCCAGCACCAGAGGAAGCATTTACTCATCTATGTGATGCTAAGAAGAGCTCTCAGAGATGACAGCACGTATTTTCCCAGCTCCCTCCACATCCACAGCTCTCCATGTGCCTCTGCAACTGCCACAATAGTCATCATTACTGAATGTCTGAGCGGTCTCCTGTTCCCACAAAACTCATTACCTCCTTTGGACAATCATTTCAGCAGTGAGCAGAAAATACTACAGGACTAGAAAAAGAAAAATAAGCGTTGGTAGGATTAGAAAGATTAGATGGGTTTGTTAGCGAATAAAATCAGGTTTCCTGTTACGAAAGACAGAACAAAGAGGCACATTTTCAACCTAAATTTTAGCCCCTTCTGGATAGACTGTAATGGGCTTGGAGGAAAATGCCTTCCTCAACGAGATTTCTCCTGCTTCAGTTGAAATTCCACCAGGTAGTCTGGAAGCATGCTAGAGAGACCTGACACATTAATTTTTATTTTATGTTATAAATAAATAATATTATGAAAGAGAGAAAAATGCCAACTGAAATGTCTGTGTTTACAGCGCATGTATAAGAATTCTTGGGCAGAAATAGAGAAGCTGTCAAAGCATGGCAACGCAGATGCAATTCTCATGCTATGACACCTTTCTTCATTTTTTCAGCATGATAGCAGGGAAAGAAAAGCATCACAGGGAGAGACAACATACTATTTATTACAGCTACAGTTCCAATAACAATTAAATACAGTAAAAATGTAAGCATCCAGAAATAGTAAATCTCATTTGTCTCCACATTAGGATAACATTAAAGTGAGTACAAACCATAACATCATCATGTAACTATAAACTCGTCTCTGCTGCAACAGATTCAAAGGGTAGCTTGCCTTCTAGTGCTCTCAATTCCCACAGATATGTTTTTGTTAGTCCTGACTCTAAGCCTTTACTTGGAGATAAAAAAATTGAGCGATGTAATTCCACTAATAAAAGATGGCCCATGACTCCACAGTTTTTGCTGTTCTTTGTTTTGCTGTGAATCCAAAGGAAGGTATTCACAACTTCTATTCTGCCCCTCTCTTTTCCTTCAATACATAGAAAGCCCAGTTTCCCAATGAAAGTACCTAAATTGGCTGCCTAAAGAAAGACAAAATTAGTCCTCACCAACAAAAAAAAAAAAATTATATATATTCCACAAGTCACAGTTGTGTTGGTATCTTACATCTTTGGGAGTAGTACAGCAAGCACGTAAATATACAAAGGCAAAGAAGCAATATGACTTCTGTCTATGAACACAAAATATAGATTTCCCCCCATATCTCCACCGAAACATTCGCAGTCTAGATATTAAGATTTTATTTTAAGATTTTAAACCTGCTGGAACAGACCTTTCCTTGGTCCCCCACGGGACTGCTAAAGGCACAACCTCCAGTGATTCTGTGCAAAAAGATCTAACTGAAGGTTAGGATGTAATCAGGTGCAGGCAGGCATTAACTGCAGTTTTTGCTCGCCTCTGCTGCAGAAGAATTTACAGGTTACAAAATAACTGACTGTAGACTGGATTTAAAAAAACAACTTATTGACTTTCAAGTCAATGGTACTTGTGGTCTTAAACTACTTAAGTGCTTTCGGAAATCCAACACAAGTCTGTAAATCAGATTTATTCTGTCCAGTTTGCCCAAGAGGCAGCACTTTCAAGTTTTTTTTCCAAGTCCCAGAATCAGTATGCACTACAACTAGTTTCTTTATTCTGAAATACTCATGGGTCACATACAGAAAATGAAAAATATCTGAATCAAGAAACCTGTAATACTCAAAACCTCTGAAACTTAAGCTTCAGGTATGACGTATGACTACTTTAAATTTTCTTACTAAACATAAAAATTAGAAACAATTCTTTATGAAATAGAGAAGCAATTAAATTGATAAGTTTCAGTTCAGAACAAGCCTTCCCTTGCCAGGGGGAAAACCATCACTAACTGGGAGAGAAAGAAATATTCCCATCCTTACTGTGAATTGGAGTTTCAATTATAATCTGCTCCTTTTGCACAGTGCACCTGCTTTTTTGAGCAAACAGTTCAAAAAGGTGCTGTTGGACCATGGAGGGTCCTGGGAATTATGACTGACATAGAGGAAATTGTTTTGTGATCTCTTTTTCTGGTGTACATTCAATATGAGCAGTATTAAAGCAGTCAGTTGTATAGATTTGGGTATTGATGGCTATGATCTCATTTGAGCAACATGTAGACTGTTGGGTCTTGAGCTGCAAGCACAGCCACCACTGTGCACTACTCCCTCAGCATCCAGCATGGCTTCAGCAATCCAAGAGATGACTGAAATAATATAAAACATTAATTCAGCTTTACATAGTATCACCCTTTTTAGTTTAGAAGAATTCTTAAATAAAAGCAGTGCACGTGCAGCTGGGTACATTATTCTAAAGACCTTGGTTGCACATTGCCCTGTAGACAAATAACTAGATATTTTTATTTTCTATTACACTCATTTCATTCAATACATCTGCACTTACACCATCGTATTTTTCTTAATCTGGGCCAAAATGCTTAATTTTGTGCATTTCTAAAATGGCAATATCATCAGACAAGTGGGTGATCCAGCTTTTAGAGCTCTTTCATTCATTAGCACCTCTCTCTATTTGCCTTTGCAACTACTACTTACATGTTTACAGCTATTTTTTCCTACTGGAAACATATTTTTTCTGAGTTCTGGTTGCCTCTGGCCTCCAGACTTGACTTTCCCAGATGTTTCAACATTTACTTTCTCTAGTGAATTTCTCACAGCATATAATGACCACTGTGCCAAGGACAGCATGATGCAGGCAACCTACACACAGGCAGTCCCCACCTGCTGAAAAAGCCCTGCTGGTCTCCAGGCACTGGAAGCAAATCTGCTGTTACTGATCTCAGAGGCCAGCAATCTACCTGAGCTGTGTCAGAAGCACATTGAATTTCAATCTGTGTTAAAATCATGCAACGTTTTCCATGAATGTCAGAGGAAGACAAAAGTATAGTTAGAACTCATTCAAAGCTTTGAACTTTTATAGCATCAAAAGTAATGGAGAAGCAAAAAAAAAAAAAAGAATTGCTGTTCTTACTGCATTTTGTCAGTCAGAAATACTGGCCATGAAATGCAATTGGCAGGATCAGAGAATTTCAGACAAATTCAGAGATTGCCAAGACAGACAACTAATAAATGCTAAATAAATGCCTACTGCGGCACTGTCTTACCCTCTGTTCCCAGAATGCTTCCTGAAAGTGTCATCCCTCTTGCACACAACTTGTACCAAAGCATGCCTCGTTAAATCATGTACAGCTATTTGAAAACATAGGTGCAAAATCCATTACAAGAATCAAGCTTCAAAATGTCCTTTTAAAATTGGGCCCAAACATATAAGATTAAGTCTTCCATCAGAATTCTTACTGCTCCTATGAAACAAAACAGGAATTACATTCACTAAGTAAATTACTGGATTATAAATGGAAACTGGAAACTACAATTATATATGGCAGAAAACAAACTTACAAATACATAGGCATATTATATGAGGCTTTCTTTGTATTTCCGTCTCTCCTTTTCCTTGTAATGAAGAAGCTGTTACTGGCAGATGGAATTAAGCACAAGCTGCTTTGAATGCTTTTAGCCTGACACTTGGCTTTACACTCAAGAGCTGACACTGAAAGTAACTCTCTTCTAATAACTCTGCAACATATTTCCTGAGTACTGCGCGCTCTAATCAAAAACTGTGGGCACTTTCCAAATTAAGTCTGACAGAACTTAGCATTGCACTGGCACTTCAAATACCAGCTGAACAAAGTCTGTCTATTGCACGTGAACTTTAGGGAGGCATAAACTTCTGTTTTCTTTAGTTACAATTTGTGAACATCTAAAATCAAGTCCACAATGTTAGAATAGCTGCTAGCACTATTACAACTAGCTTCTTGCATTTGTGCATTGAAATAGTTTCTATCCATGGAATTCAAAGCACTTGGAAAATGTTAAAATCACGTAAGAATCATAGAATTTACTTGGAAAACGTTGATGGGGTAGGAGCCCAACTGCCTGTCTGCCTGCATTGGTCCCCAAGAAAAAACAGGCAGGAGAAACCTCCTGATGCCTTTGAAAGCATGTACTTTGTCTTAACCACATACAGAACCTTGACGCAGACTTGGAGGACTGCTGCACTGGCTGCCTAAAATTCATGAACATGTTAGGTGATACCTATGCTAAGGCGGGCAACACTTCTGCAGTATTCTATCTTGTCTTTTCAGGAAAGATAACTGAAGTGGATTCTGCTAACTGCATTGCACAGGAAATTCCTGGAAGGAGTAGGAATAGATCCTGAAACCAACCAAGCTGTCCTCCTTTTGTGCTATCTGCATTCAATTCCCATTCAATCATTTAACATGGTATAAACTAAGCAAGCCACACTGTGTTGGGAGTTATCCAAATACTAAAAAGAGCATGAGATGTTTTTGTGGTAGACCTAGATCCCTGCATGACAACTTCCACATACAACCTGAATCTGCAGTGTCAGAATCTGCTACTGTACCAAACTCACTCCCAGCTAAACCGTTGAGCCAGACAAGATCCTGAAGCCATGCAGTCCTAAGGCTGACACTGCAATTTTCAGCAGTTGTCACTGGTACAGAACATTTTTTCCCTTTCTCACGAGACTGTTGCATTAAAACACGTGTTACAATTTAGAACTAAGTCAACAGTGTAATTGTGTATTGTTTCACTAGAGGGACAGACTACCATGTATGTCTGCCTGTGGATGTCATCAAAATATCATGGCTCATGTGATGGCATCCCCTCCTACCCTGACTGCTCTACACTTCGTGCTCTGATGGGAAATTGACACAAAACGTACGTTCATGATAAATCCTCAAACACTAGCTTATTAGTATTATGCTAGGGAAGCATTCTCACTTACTGAAGTTATCCAAGGATGGATACTATGTAGAGTCTTTCTGACAGCAACCAATATAAATGTTCACAGCTATGGCTGCAGAAATAAATATCCACAATAGGTATGGCAGCTGCTAAATGAGAAGCATCCTGTATTGGCTACAAACTGCTTGAAGAAAAGTAGGCTAGCAGGGATAAGCCAGTTAAGGATAAAGCAGTGATACAACCATAACTGCATACAAACTAGTTGTAACCCGTAACTTTGCTTGCCATAACCCTGCTGGGCTCCCTTCCCTTGTATATCTGACAAGCTCCCTTTCATTGCACATAAAAGGAAATATCTTATCAATTATATTTAACCTTAAAACAATATTAGAAAATACCATGTGCCAAGCCTGTGGGAAAGAGATGAGATCACCTGAAAATTCCTCAATAGAAAATGACATTTCTGGAGGTAACAAAGTGCAGCATCCACATATTTCAAGCATCATGTTACAGAATATAAAATACCAGACAGTATGGTAACCTACTAAGATTGGAAAGGGTTTTAGCCCTTTACAGATCTATGAACTGTTATCTTATGTGTTTTTAGACAGAATGCATTCAGCAAATACAAATTACATTCTGTCCTTTAACACAAAACCAAAAAATAATTAACAAGTAGTTCCCTAAGCAACAGAACTAATGTAAGGTGTGGAGTCTCTGGTGGCTAATTGGTGCAAATGCTAATTGAAGGTTTTCTTGTGGTTTGTGGTGTTTATAACATCTTGTTAGAGCACTTGTGGATCCAAAACAGGTGAATAAAATTTTGCTTCAAAGTTGGCAGCAGTGGTGGATGTGCAACCCCTAGAAATACAGTTTCTAATGCTGGATAGCAACTGGAGCTCCTAAAATCCAAAATATAATGAAACCTCATGTTTTATATCTCTTTAGGAATGGTCCATTTCTTCTGGGGCTTTAGCAAAGCAAACATCTTGAGAGCTGTCGCTGGGCAGATGCCATGCTACCCTAGTGTCCAAAGACTCACTTTCTTATGAGACAAGCAAGCAACACTGGGTGCAAACAGAAGTTCCCCAGAGGTAATCTTGCTAAATAACAGAATTCCTCATTTCTCTTCTTCATGTGCCTCCTCCTAGCACAGTACGGATGGCAATGTCCTTAGTGCACCAGCTACCATGCTATGGGCAATCCCATTAAATCTAGTTAGAGTGTTCAGCAAGTAGAATGTTCTGAAGTGAGGGCACTGGACCCTCATTACTCAGGAAGGAGCCAAACTGAACACAGAAGTGGTTAACTGCATTTTTGTAATTTCTTCCACAGCTTTGAGACTTCAGAATACTATGCTTCCCCCCACCCAATTTTAGCAGAGCACCATTATTTTTATTGGAAAGCATATACTGTATGTGGGTATAAAGGCCTTATTTGAGAAAGGCATCTACAATGTATCTTGTTTCATCAGATCTATTTTTCAGTATGTATTTGAACAAATAAAATATGTGCAACAGACTGTCAAATTCATCAGCATTCAGGAAAATAAATAAAATTTGTTGTTGTATTTTATTTTGACTATCTCATACACTTTTCACCTTGTATATTCATCAACCTTTCAAAAGCTGCAGGGATCTACAGGCTCTAGTAGTTGTTCAGCTGGTACCAAAGATGCAGTTTACACTGCAGTGTTTTAAAACATTGACCTCTACTTGTAGGAATTTATGTGCATCTACAGCTACCTAAATATTGGAGGTGTTAGACTTGTTAGCAAACTGCACCTGAGCAGGTGAGGCCTGACATGCAGCATAAACCTGGCCTGCTGGCTGTAAGAGCAGGTTTTCTTTTGCTGGCCAGAATTGTTGACCAGTAATATAAACGCATGGTCTATCGCACCAGTTAATGAAATTTCTCAACATCAAAGATGTCTTGAAATTCAAGAAAGAAAAGACCTGTAAGGTTACCTAAGCTATCATCCTCAAAACACTGGGCTATTCCTTGGCAGCATTTTTTTGAAAAGTGGGTTTTAGTAGAGCTAAGTGATGATTTTTTTTCAGCACTTCCCTCGCAGCAGAGACAGGAGTCCATATCATCCCTGGAAAAGGGCACAAAAATAGCCAAGGTCCTTCACACTGCTTAGATCCAGAAAGCAGACAGTCTGTCAGGAGCACTCATGCCAGGGTGACCCCTGCAATACAGCAGCAGAGGAAGGCACAAGCTGCCACCATGGGAATCTAATTAATATTTTTCACTGCATCAGTGAAATTTTAGCCAATATAAATCCAAACATGCTGTATTAATTGCCATTCCATTAAGGTTTTTAATAGTATCTGAGTGGAAAACAAGGGCAGAAGATAAAAATATTCATAAAATGGGAAATTAACTCCAGAAAATCTTACAATATGGTAATTGCTAACCATGTGACCATGTACTACCTACTTTCTAAGATAATTTTTTTCAACCACATACAAAGCAAACAAGAATACCACACTTTTTAGAGACTTTCTGGTGTGCAATAGGTACCCTAAGGTAATAGCATAAAATTAATTGATTAGAATTTTGAGCACTTGAGGCTCTTCTGAAAGGAAAAAGAAAGAATTACAGATGCATGTGCATTTCAGACAACAATGCCCAATTCCATAATTTTAACTTTAGCGCCTTTCAAATCAAGCTGTTACTTTTTTCTTACGGTATGGTAGGTGGCCACTTTGATCACTACCCACTTGTAACATTCCTTTGTGCATGCACAGTATTGCTCTCTAATACGAATACAGAAGAAATTGTAGCTTAAAAATAAATGAACATTGAGCAGCATGGGGAGCTGATGTCAAAGTGACTGAATAGGTTTTTATCTAATACTGAAGTCTGTGCTTTCTAAAGCGTATATATATATTTCTTCCACACTATGCTGAAGGCATAGTAATTCAATGGCAAATTAACATAAAGTAGACTTATAACAGACTTTGAAAATGACCATTATACGCCTTCCACCACACAGACAAAAGAAATATCTTGCTGTAACATGTGAGATTTTCCAGCTCTGGTACCTTGGTGTGAAAGAAAAAAATCCTCACCTACACACCAAGTAGTATCATAGCTTAGCCATAACACACCTGAGCATGAAAGAAACAAATACCTTTGGCAGGGGGTGAGCTTTAGAAGAAAAAGGAACAGGATTGACTCAGAGCTGAAAAATATGGAGCACTATTTCAACAAGTAAGAAATGTATTGGTAATTCGCGATGTAAACCCACAAAGAGGAGTGTGGCATTGGTACAGCCACCTGACCAAGGAATCCAGGCTCAGGAAAGTGTTTAATGGATGCCCTGGATGAGAGAATGTAGAGAGCTGTGGAGCTCAAAACACTTAAACAACTAACTTAGCAGGAAAAAAAAAGCAAAATCACCAGTCAAGGGAAAAAACCAGTATCTTCCACCTCTGTAGATGATCAACAGGAGTTCTGCAGTATGGTATTAATATAATTTACACTACTGCAAACAAACTGCAATCTGCTCTCCTTTCAAACCCCCATATGTATATCTGCTCACAGAATCCAAGGACTCTTACCAAGCCCTCGGTTTCTGAAGTCAAAGAAAACTCCTAGTTTGGAATACACTCTTTTCCATAGCTCCCTCTTGAAACACTTTTTTTTTCCTCTCCACCATGATTGCCCCACTTGGAAGTCAGGCCAGTTCATCTAGGCTAGTGTTTGTTTGTTGCTGTTAAACAGCACCCAGCCTGGCATCGCCAAAGCCATACCTGCCTGACACCACGGCCTGCTGGCACTTCCAGCCATTCTCCAGCCCACCAGACCTTTTCCTCCTCCACCGCTTCCAAAAGCTTTATGCTCATAGCATGAAGTTATGTTTGACCCCTAAAAGTGCAAAAATGGAACATTTCTGCAGTTTACACAGCACCAGGCCTGCTGGAAACAGATGGGGTTCACCTGTTGCAAAGGGGGAAAAGGATTCTGGCTCAGGAGTTAGCAGGCCTCGTTGAGAGGGCTTTAAACTAGATACAAGGGGGAAGGGGATAAAATCAGGCTTGCTAGGAATGAGTCTGGGGGTGGCATACCTGTGTTGGAGAATAGATCAATAGATCAACTGAAGTGCATTTAGACCAATGCACACAGCATGGGCAATAAACAGGAGGAGCTGGAAGCCATTGTGTGCCAGGGAAACTACGATGTGTTCACCATCACGGCAACGTGGTGGGATGACTCACACAGCTGGAGCACTGCAATGGATGGCTACAAGCTCTTTAGAAGGGACAGGCAAGGAAGGAGAGGTGAAGGGGTAGCCTTGTATGTTAGAGAGTGTTTTGACTGTCTAGAACTCAACGACAGTAATGATAAGGTTGAGTGCTTATGGGTAAGGATCGGGGGAAGGCTAATAAGGCAGATATCCTGCTGGGAGTCTGTTATTTACCACCCAACCAGGACAAGGAGACAGATGAAGTACTCTACAAGCAGTTGGCTGAAGTCTCACAATCTCTAGCCCTTGTTCTTGTGGGTGATTTCAACTTACCAGATATCTGCTGGAAATACAACACAGCAGAGAGAAAGCAGTCTCGGAGGTTCCTGGAGTGTGTGGGAGATAACTTCCTGATGCAACCAGTAAGTGAGCCAACCAGGGGAGGTGCCCCGCTGGACCTGCTGTTTACAAACAGAGAAGGCCTGGTGGGTGACGTGGTGGTCGGAGGCTGTCTTGGGCTCAGCGACCATGACATGATAGAGTTTTCAATTCTTGGAGAAGTAAGGAAGAGGGTCAGCAAAACCACTACCCTGGACTTCAGAAGGGCAGACTTTGGATTGTTAAGGAGTCTGGTTAACAGAGTCCCTTGGGAGGCAGTCCTGAAGGGCAAAGGAGTCCAGGAAGGCTGGGTGTTACTAAAGAAGGAAATCTCAAAGGCGCGGGAGCAGGCCATCCCCATGTGCCATAAGTCGAGCAGGCGGGGGAGAAGACTGGCTTGGCTGAATAGGGAGCTTTGGCTGG
Organism: Phalacrocorax aristotelis; assembly: GCF_949628215.1. NCBI lineage: Eukaryota > Metazoa > Chordata > Aves > Suliformes > Phalacrocoracidae > Phalacrocorax > Phalacrocorax aristotelis. The sequence continues at coordinate 11,725,015 of NC_134283.1, read as the reverse complement.
AACTCAAGAAAAAAGGGAGAGCTTACTGCCTTTGGAAGAAGGGGCAGGTGACTCAGGAGGACTACAAGGACGTTGTGAGGTTATGCAGGGGAAAGATTAGGAAGGCGAAGGCCCCGCTGGAACTTAAACTGGCCGCCACTGTTAAAGATAACAAAAAATGTTTTTATAAATACATCAGTGACAAAAGGAGGGCCAGGGACAACCTCCCTCCTTTGTTGGATGGGGAAGGTAACCTTGCCAGGAAAGATGAGGGGAAGGCTGAGGTACTTAATGCTTTCTTTGCCTCAGTCTTCAATAGTCAGACTGGTCATCCTCAGGGCTGTCAGGCCCCTGTGCTGGGAGATGGAGATAGTATGCAGAATGAAGTCCCAGTTGTTGAAGAGGTGGCAGTCATTGACCTGCTTCTTCACCTGGATGTTCACAAGTCCATGGGGCCAGATGGGATCCACCCGAGGATACTGAGGGAGCTGGCAGAGGTGCTTGCCAAGCCACTGTCCATCATTTATCAGCAGTCCTGGTCAACCGGAGAGATGCCAGATGACTGGAAACTAGTGAATGTGACGCCCCTCTACAGGAAGGGTCAGAAGGAGGATCCAGGGAACTACAGGCCTGTCAGCCTGACCTCGGTGCCGGGAAAGGTCATAGAGCAGATCATCTTGAATGCCATTACGCAGCACATGCGGGACACCCAGGGGATCAGGCTCAGCCAGCATGGGTTTATGAAAGGGAGGTCCTGCCTCACTAACCTGGTCTCCTTCTATGATAAGGTGACCCGCTTAGGGGATGTGGGGAAGGCTGTGGACGTTGTCTACTTGGACTTCAGCAAGGCCTTTGACACTGTCTCCCACAGCATTCTCCTAGAGAAGCTGGCGACTCATGGCTTGGACAAGTGCAGTCTGGGCTGGGTTAAAAGCTGGCTGATGGCCGAGCCCAGAGAGAGTGGTGGTGAATGGAGTCAAATCCAGTTGGCGGCCAGTCACGAGCAGGCTTCCCCAGGACTCAGTGTTGGGGCCAGGCTTGTTTAATGTCTTCATCAACGATCTGGATGAGGGGATCAAGTGCACCCTCAGGAAGTTTGGAGATGACACCAAGTTGGGCAGGAGTGTCAATCTGCTTGAGGGTATGAAGGCTCTGCAGAGGGAGCCGGACAGGCTGGATTGATGGGCCGGAGCCAACGGTATGAGATTCAACAAGGCCAAGTGCAGAGTCCTGCACTTTGGTCACAACAACCCCATGCAACGCTACAGGCTTGGGGAAGAGTGGCTGGAAAGCTGCCTGGCGGAGAAGGACCTGGGGGTGCTGGTTGACAGGCAGCTGAACATGAGCCAGCAGTGTGCTCAGGCAGCCAAAAAGGCCAACAGCATCCTGGCTTGCATCAGGAATATTGTGGCCAGCAGGAGCAGGGAAGTGATCATGCCCCTGTACTCGGCACTGGTGAGGCTGCACCTTGAGTGCTTTGTGCAGTTTTGGGCCCCTCACTATAAGAAGGACATTGAGGTGCTGGAGCGTGTCCAAAGAAGGGCAATAAAGCTGGTGAAGGGTCTAGAGAACAAGTCTTATGAGGAGCGGCTGAGGGAGCTGGGTTTGTTTAGTCTGGAGAAGAGGAGGCTGAGGGGAGACCTTATTGCTCTCTACAACTACCTGAAAGGAGGCTGTAGCAAGGCGGGGGTCAGTCTCTTCCTAGTAACAAGCGGTAGGACGAGAGGAAATGGCCTGAAGCTGCGCCGTGGAAGTTTAGGTTGGATATTAGGAAGAACTTCTTCACCAAAAGGGTTGTCAGGCATTGGAATAGGCTGCCCAGGAAGGTGGTGGAGTCTCCATCCCTGGAGGTATTTAAAAGAAGCGTAGACGTGGTGCTTGAGGATACGGTTTATTGGTGGACTTGGCAGTGATAGGTTAGCGGTTGGACTCTATGATTTTAAGGGTCTTTTCCAACCTTAATGATTCTATGATTCTATGATTAACTTTGTATGTGATTTTGCAGTTTCCTGTGTTTGCAGCACCTCTCTCCACTCAGGCCATCCACAAGTTTCAGTACACGTCTACTACTTCTGCACACATCATTAATCGATACAATGAGCAGGCTTAAGCCAGGACTGATCTCTGAAGAACATCATTAGTAATTGCTGTCTGATAGTCTCCCTTTTAATAGGATCTGTTGCAATCTTCTCTTTAGTTAGTTCACCACACACATTACCAACCTTGCAATGATTGTTTCTTGTCTTCGAAAAGGAGAAACCGCATGAGTAGGTATCACACTATCAGCAAACAGCTGCTTACCTCTCATTCTAGTTTTATTTATAAACTGACTGGCAGCTGTGTTAAATGCTCATAAAATTATAGGAGATACATTTTTAAAAATCCTACTTCTTATTTGTTTGTAAAACCTGCAAAACCATTTTGTTACCCATAATTTTGAAGGTGGCTGCTGTTAACAGTGCTTCCACCAGCTTGGCCAACTTAATTTCTAATTTAAAGTTACTCTGGAATCTCTAATCACATATTTGAAATTCCTATTACTGGGTGCTCTAATCACAATTGGCTTGGCAAGAAACATGTTTACACAGCCCCACTCTGTTAGTGCCAACCTAGTCACACACTCCATCAAAAATAACTGCCTTCAGGACAGGAGCTACCCTTTAAATACACATGTGGATGTGCACTCACCCACAGTCAAACAATTATTAGTTACAGTGTCCCTTGAATCAGTAGCTTTTTTCTGCCAACATCACAAAATGGGGATTTCTTGGGAGTTTTAATTTCTTATAACTAATGGGAAAGTCAAAAACGTTAAACCATTATTTTCTTGTTCTTTCTTTCTTTTTCATCTGGACAGAATCTCTTTATAGATTCTTTTTGATGAGTAAAAGCTAAAATAAATAGGAGACCTCTAATATGCTGAATGAATCAAGCAGTTTTAACTTCATCCTTCCAAGCAGAAACACCACTATATAACTGCATTTGACGTGATTTAGCCACTTCTAAAAATATCGCCTGTAGATATCTCACTTTTCTCCTTTTTTCACACATCCAGAGCTTCCACACAGGCTGTTCATTCATTCATTACCTCCCTCTTTCCAGTATCACAGTCTCAGATGAATATAAAAGATATTACATCTTTTCCAAACTGCTCCATGCATTTCATTTTTAAAACTGTTGATTAATCTCAACTCTTATGCTGGAAATAATTGAAAACATCCTTCCTGAACAAGATGACAACTATCTAAGTTACAACAAACTAATTCATCTCTAATTTCATGCTTGCCCTTTCCACAAAGCTCGTTAAGCTACCATACGGCACCTCAGCCTTTCTTGAATTTACTGATCACATCCACACTACTCCAGGTAAAGGTCATTTTACAGGTTTGTGTCAGTCTTTGTTTAAAGGAGCTTTTGCTCACAGCTGCTCCACTTTACTCTTAAAATCCAAAATGCACAGTCTTGATGTTGTTTCTTTGTCTTGTTTCTCTTTTCCTCTTTGGCATAATTTTCAAAGCATCTTACTGCAGAACTTCATGTCAGAACCACTTTTAGCATCTGTAGGGGTTCTGCAGGGAGCAGCAGTAGGGTCAAGTCTTTGAATCCTAACATTAATACCCTTGCTATCAGATATCTAAAATAGAAAATATTCATGCATGTCGATAACACCCTTAAAGTGTTTATTGCAAATGTTATGTCCATCTCAAACATGCCCTCTTCTCCAATGACATAGGTCATTGATAGCTGGCTTAATAATCAGCTACAAACTCTATTCCAGTATATTGGTATGATGGTTTCTTTTTGCCAGGACATTCAGCCCAGCAGGTACCTGTACAGCATACATTAAAAAGTCTCCTTCAGCCAGTGTCATATTTAATAAACACCCTAAAGCAAAATCTGGGGAATATCCTGTCCTTTAACAAAAACATGGCTTGCATAACAAATGCTATCCTGATTTTAAAAGGCTCTTACAAAGAACTAAATATTTACTCTTGGTGCTACATACTGATCCGTATAAAGCAATGGAGTAATTTTCACCCTGAAGAATGAGAACTGATATTTTAGTATGTCATTTTATTCAGCTGACATAGTTAACAGAAAATATTGTAACATGATCAGGGTGGAAAACGGTGTACTTAAAATTTTAGTCCACGCACATGGACATTATAATGCACATGCTTCTCCACCTGTGTGAAGGACTTCTGTTAGACTGCTGAAATTTAAGGTTCAGGGGCAGGGGAACAAAACCAGAAAACAAACACACCTTAGTTGAGCATAAGCACACCTTCTTCCAGTGAACAGCCAGAGAAAGATGCAAAGAAGAGTATACACTCGAACAGAATGTGAACTAACTCCCTTGATTTCAAGCATAAATTGAGGTTTTTTTAGTTAAGTATACTTTCACATAATAGATCTACTACATTATGTACTTAAGAGTCTTCATAATACAGCATACTAGCTATATATTAGTATTATAACCATGCTGAAGTACCTAACTCTGTGCATATAGAAAAGGAAAAGAAAGATGCTAGGGGATTTGTTTTCCTGTTTAAGCAAAACATTTGCTCATACCAAGGGAGAGATACATCATGTGGCAAATGTACATAAGCAATTCATTTGCTAAGAAGATTTATACTTGGCATCTAAATATATTACTAGATGGGGAGCAGAGAAGAAAGGTCATCATTCATTAGGTAAAATGAGGGAGGGAGAATTCATCTGATTAAAACATTAGCATATAAATATGATAGGAATCCTGAACCTCAGTGCATTCCAAAAACAACCACAAATTCTTATGTGTATAAGTCATCCCTGGCAAACATAATATAACAGCAATCAGAATGGCATAGATTCACTAGGAGGAAGGAAATAACACCAACTTTGAGGAAAAGGATAGCTTTAACATAAGTCTCTTCCAAAACTTAGTGATACACCACTGGAATGCATCATAAATTCCAGAGGCTGTTAAATCTATTGCCTGGGAAGAGAAGTGTACAAATACACAACTCAAGTACAATTGGATTACAAAAGCTTTAGAAGTTGCAGCTCTTCATCTCAGTCACTGCAACTCACTGTGCAGGCTTTTAGCCTGCTCCGGTGCACTGTAAACCTTGGTAAGGATTCTTTCAGCAAATAAATTTCAATTCACCATTGCCATGACATGGAATGCGTCCAAAGGCAGCAACAACAGCTCAGCTGAGAACAGGAATGAACTCAGCTGAGAACAGGAACCTGGTCACATGCAACTGCAAGCCCACTTCCTGAAGGGGATTTGCTATGAAGCAAGGCGAAAAATATTTAAAGTCCTCCTGATATAAGACAGAACTTTATAAAGGAAAAGATCTTCCCTCACCCAAATCCATCTTCTACTTTATATCTAGTTGGTGACAACAGACTTAGCTGAAAATAGTATGTAATTGGCATATACAAATATCTAGTATGAAAATCTTGATATTATCTCAATATTCCTTTGTTTCACAATAGTAAATTTACTGTTGCTAAAGGAGGCTGGATGTAAACCTTAATATTTTCACAAAGAGTTCAGAAACAATAGAGTCCTAGCCTTTATTATGTTACATCTCTGCAATGAGCAAACTCATCCATAGACTTCTGAATCCCGCTTCTGAATAAGAGATTAGGCAACCTAATGATCCTCACATGCAGCAAGAAAATGTTTTAATTTCTTTATCCACAGTTCTCCAGCTTTCAGAATGATCCAACAAAACAAACAAAAAATTCCATCTGATATAACTAAACCTCTCCATAAATCCACCCCCACAATTACCTTAATTTAGAGATAAAGAAATAACTGCACTGCACTTTATGATCACAGATCCAGAGGTTAACGTGAACTCAATTAATAAACAAGCTGTGGTTTGCTACACACTGCAAGCCAGATTCCTCTTCAGTTTAAGGTATTGCCAGGGATATAATCTATCATAAACTAAAGATACATTAACAGAAAGGGGAATTAATCTATCTTACAATTCACAGAAGAAACAACCAGTAACACAAACATGGTCCCTTGGCCGTTGCTGGTTAAGGACACTGCCTTAACCAGCAAATTAGAGAAACCAGGCCAATGCTATTGCAAATAAAGCAAGAATGCTAGGAGGGCAACGAACAAGAACACTGAATCACAAATTCAGTATAACTATTGAGACAGAAACCCTAAAACTCAAAATTAAAGCCAGGTATCTGAAACTTAAATGCAGTATTCATTTCATTTTGTTATTGTTAAAAGAGAGTTGTATTCGCTTAGTTCCTGGTCACAATTCAGTGCTCATTCTGTTCCCGTAGAGTCCTCAGATGAGCAATGCCAATGGAAACACTACTGCACACTTTGCACGAGGGTACAGAACAGAAAGGCCACACAGGAATCCTCCACCCACACTGCAAAAATCAAGGTTTGTTTTTTTAGGGGATATGACAAAAGAGGTTGATTAGTAGAAACTCAACTCAATTTCCTGGATTCACGAGGAACAAAAAGGTGAGAGTAATCCAATGACAGCTGTACATCCCACTTAAAATTCAAGGATAGGGTTTTGCTGCTGACTGGGATTTAACTCTTATTTCGTCGCAGCCTTACATGAGACGTTGCTTTTCTGTTTATTATTTTAATGTGGCTAGGAAGCTTGAGAAAACAGAAAGATCACCACTGCAGAAAGAAGGATCTACTTCAGAGTGTGCCCAGATGGACAGAAACATTCACTGCTGACTAGTAGAGCATGAAGCACCTTGTCCATATCAGAAGTCTGTGCCTGGAACTAGACTCAACTTTATCCCCACTCTGTTGTGCACTACTTTAAAGCAGCTCTTACAGATTAAATTATTGCAGAACATCATAGTAAGTTTCCTTCCTGCATAAAAAATAAGTCATATTTCATTTTCCTCTCCTTTATATAATTGGTAACATTTTTCTTCAGCAATTAAATTCTTATTTAAATTAATTTGTTCAGGAATTAGAGGCTGGACGGCCTCTGCAAGTTAGAAATTTTTATTTAAAATATTTGATAGAACTGGGACAAAGACAGAAAACAGATTTCCTCTAACTTTGGGGGCTTCAAGTCAAAGGTCGTCAATAGCTTCTCTGTTTTTTTCATATTTGTCATTTATGAAACATCTTTCAAAACCACAGTCATGTGGAAACTTCAAGTTTCTGAAAATTACACTTCCAACATAAAATGACAATCATGGACAAGTATAAAGATGGAGCCAAATCTTGCCTTTAGTTTGGGAAGGACATTGGTCCTCATCAGCATTGTCCTAGAAAACAGTAATCTCAGATGACCTCATTACCATACTGAATATACACATTATTTGGTGGGATTTTACAACTATAACAAAGTCTGCCCCATTACATAATGTGATTCTCTTCAAGTAAATCATTATCTCCATAAGTTACAAATTATGTCAGAGCACAAAGAATAGTTCAGTCACTTGGGAATTACAGCAAGACATCATCACTAAAGATGAATAATAACATAAATGCAAAAAAATGTATGTGCTTTATACAGCCCCAGTATTAATAAAAGACTGTCAGTCAAAATGTGCGTCACAACAATTAAATGTTTTGAAATATTTATGTCAGCATTTGTTGATATATAACTATTCAGTGGGATAATTGCAAGAGCAGAGAAGGAACCTGCTATCATTGTTTAAAATTTAAACATTTAGAAAGTGCCAACTTCATAAATTATTGATCATGTAGAACATCTACATACCATACAGTACATAGAGCCTACCACTGGCACTTGAATGTTATGGAGAGCAGAAAAAAAGCAGTGACAGAAAACAAGAATGTTTTCTAACTGACCCTGCCCAAAAAAGTACCTGGGGGGGATTTCCTTTGTTCCACAGCACTATTCCTGCACTCTGCTTATTGCATTTGCTTGTCTTAGAACATTTTATAAAACAGAGAGGGAACGAACTTTAAAAGAAATAATAATAATTTCACAGTAAGGTATTATTGTAAAGACCAGTTACAGAAGTGAAGATCAACCTATATCAGGAATTTTTATGTTTAGCTAGGGAAATGTTTAACAGTGGCTGTAAGGGGATCATATGCTCACAGATCTGACCAAACACACAAGACTCATAAGGCTCTTGTGTCACTGATTGCTAGGACCAGGCATCCTAAAGACCTGGAGTCTGAAGAGAAATAAATCTTTTTAGATTCTAGGCACACCCTGTCAGAGCAAAGAGATCAGAACAGGGAGTTTCAAGGAAGTTAGTAAGAATGCTTAAAGCTTCAGAAAAAAATGGAGGAAAATTCAAAGATTCAGCTTTTTTTTTCCCCACGTAGAAAAGAGAGGATCAGAAGAGGACATGAGACAAATCATCTTAATATAAAAGGCTCTTTCTCAGAGGGAGTTTAATGAATTATTCTCTAGTCTGCTGGGGAGAGGACAAGACATAATTGGCTTAATTTTCAGTGAATAGGACTTAGATTGGGAAAAACTCTATACATCAAAAGGTAATTACAGTGTAAAAGGTGGCTAAATGAGGTTATGGAAACCCTATCATTCTTTATAGGCACAGGTTAGATAGACATCTGTCAGGCATCGTGAAGATATACCTCATCCTATCAAGAGCTGCTGTTCCTAAACTTTTTAGGCCTACAAAAACTTTTTATACATACTGGATTTCAGCTTGCCTCTAGGCCTACCATGTTACCCTTTATAAAGCATTTTGAATTTAAGACAGTATCAAAGAGACATGACCTCATGGACCTTCTCCCTGGGCCTTGCAGGCTCCTTTTTACAATGTGTATGTATTGGAGGAAGGGAAAAGGCGAGGGGAGGGAAAAGGCGAGGGGAGGGAAAAGGCGAGGGGAGGGAAAAGGCGAGGGGAGGGAAACGGCGAGGGGAGGGAAACGGCGAGGGGAGGGAAACGGCGAGGGGAGGGAAAAGGCGAGGGGAGGGAAAAGGCGAGGGGAGGGAAACGGCGAGGGGAGGGAAACAAAAAAATAGTAAGATCCCACAGCTTTAGAAATAGTGACTGATTAATTCTACTGATGTCCTTGGCTTCCTCCTCCTCTACCGACAGCCTGTGGGGCTGTGCCCATATCTGTGGGTGGATCGCAGCCTCCTGCAGTTCTGCCTGTCTCTCTGGAGTAACGGCTGAGGAAAAGCTCCAGGCTCTCTAGTCTTACTCTGCACATTTCTGACAGAGGAAAGGTAACATGTAAGATAGGAACCTATATTTTCCTCAGGTCACGCAAGGTGTCAGGTTCTTAGATCATCCTACTAATATGCCACTAACTACTTTAAAATATATCTCTGCATTCCTGACCCTTTTCACTGAATTCCCTTTGCAACAGCCAGGAGCACTCCCTTCAGTGACAGCCAGCACTTGCAAGACTTCTCCACTTTCTGTCCTGCTCAGCTGCATTAAGATAAGGTACTTAGCTCTGGAAAAAGAAATGCCGTGGAGAAAAAGAATCCACAGGATTTCCTCATGCCTTTAACGAGTAGATAAGCATTTAATGGTTCTAAGTCAATTTAAACTGGCTGGTCATTCTTCAAAACCTTAGCTCCAAATATTCCTTCTTAACTGAACACTACAGAAATAATGATGAAGTAACTCTGTCACATCTACTGGGTGTCCCAATATCAGACTACAGAGGGCCAATGATGAGTCACAGCATGACAGGAATTTGTATTGCCTGCATATAACTGGTGGAATTTAAAAAATAGCTTCAGGGACTGAATTAAGTACATCTGATATATGGTGCTAAACAACCTGGCAACATATAGAAGGAGCCTTGCCAGGTACACCGGTCACTCCAAACTGGTAGAAAAGGAAAGGTTTCATTTCCTTGGCATTCATAAATTAAAAAACAAAACAAAACAAAAAAACCACAGCCTGAAGCTCCCATCCAACTAGGAATTCAAAGTAAAATGTACAGGCAACAATTTATCTTGATACTCAGCAAGGGAGGGTATAAAAAGTCCTTTAAATAACAGCCCAGTGAATAATGATACACATGGGACAGTAAAGTGATAATATGCAGTAATGGTAAAACAAAAAAATAAAGTAACATTCTTCATTTAGGTGCTATAATCCACATACGCTGGTAAAATTGTATAAAAAAAGGACTGTAGTTTTTCATCCTTAGATAAAAATGACTAAAATCTACTTTACTGATTATCCATTGTCTGAAGGAGGCCATGCTTATGATGCACAGATAAGAAAGCTCATTTAGAGCTATTTGTAAGAACTGGGATTTGCACTTGTGTCTTTGCTAATAATTATGGCCACATACTTACTCTGCCACACATAATCTATCATCTGATTACTACTGTCCACCCACTGAATTTTAGTGATGCCAAATGCATCTCATTACCAAGGATGCTGGAATTGAAAGGCACTGTAAAAGCCTAAAACAGGACTATCATAAATAGTATCAACAGCAGCAGGTTATTTGATATCTCTCACTCCCAATCCCTGTATCTTTATGAATGGCTTTCATTAAATGACTCAGAAACTTGAAGTTATTTAGAAATTTGTAACTGTCAGATTAGAATTCCTGACAGAGCAGCTTTGGTGCACCAACACTACAGCCCCTGGAGAGTGAGCCAGAGGAGGAAGGGGACAAATGCTCTCCAGATGCCCGTCAGTCACCCACTGCGCTGAAGATTAGAGGAATGTCAAAACTTTTACTCTCCTCTCCTGCATAAGAAGCCTTGCAAATCAGCCCTGGCCCCAGTTTTCATGCTTTCCCACCTTCTTTTCATTGAACTGTCAAGCATGCAGGAAGCAGGAAAACTTTGCACAAATCACCTGTACTGCAATTGCGGCGGAAAGAGCAGTTCTTAACCTGTGAAAGAATAAATGTTTTGCCTATACTCAGCTAAATGAACTACTTAGGAACAACAATATAGGGGTGTTGTTTTCACAAATCTGAGCAAACCCCACAGAATCTACTTGTTCTGCATCAGTAACTGCTGCTCTCTGTCTCTTCTCACTGTGCCATGGGGTTTTTGGCACAAAGGCTGAGGTCTTTGGCCCAAATGCAGTCTCTAAGCTCAGCTCTTCTGACAGTGGACAACTAAGGTCCATAAAAGACCTTCTGGAGATTTAACTGACCACCAGGGAGCTGTCACAAATATGCTGTGTAGCACACCAGTCAGTTTGGAACAAGGTTCCCAAGCTCTACCACCATGACCAGGTTTCTAAATCCTCTTCACTTACAAGATAAAGCAGAAGAAGTAGAAATCTATTAGAAATCAGTCATAAAACACAAACCAGGGCCATACTGAATTCTGGTGGTCAGGGATTCTTTTCCCTTGCTTTATGAGACATCTGCCTCACCTTGGACTAGTTAACATGGCTTCCCTCTAGCACACTGGCTTTATAGCCTCCATTCCTCTTCATTATTAATTCTCCTGATCTGACCCAACATGCAATCACAGATCCCTAATTCTTTCCCTGATGCTCAGCACTCTTTCCTTGTTAAACCAAGACACAATCTTACACACTGAAGTACTCTAAATAAACCAACCTTTAACGCTACTGGGTCTTTGAGATAGCAGTCCAGAATAGGAGTGAAAAAAGAACAGAATAAGAGAAAGCAAAGGTATTGCATATTCAAAATAGAGTGCACAGACTGATGGAGATGCACAAAAATTACCTCAGTATCAAACAGTATCCATGAGCTGTGCATTTCCTAAAGCATTACAATCATCCTCTTAAAAAAAAACCTGAGCTGTAAAAGGGAAAAATTAACAAATATACAGAGAACAGTTCTTGTAAAACACAGTTCTGGTAAGGTGAGTCTATTTTAAGTGTATTTAGCATTGCTATAACAAACAGCACACACAAGCGCATAAGTGAAATTATGCTACCTTTATTCACAAAGAAGTATTTTTACACATGATCAGTTACAGCTGAACATGGCACTCAACAGGAATATGAACCAAACACTTACAGAAGATGGCCTTGATGGGGGTTCTCCGTGTACCTCAGCAACACAAGAGAAACCCCCTAGGTTCTCCTCTAATTTAAAGAGATTCTAGAAAAAACAAGATGTAGCCCAGACACCCTTTCCCAATACAGACACTGAAGGAAGGTGACAGTTCTTACCCAATTTTACTAAATGATAATTAGCATTAACTGTGCTGCTTAAGCTATTTTTGAGTTCAGCAGAAGTCAGGAGAAGCCAATACCTACTGAGTAGCAGTAGGGGTCAAATGCATGGAACAGAATTGCTGCCAAGGGAACTGTATTAAGAACTATCTCCAAATTTCTACATAATTTATTAAAGCCCCCTTTTGTTACTATTTTAAACATACCCACAAGTGCCAATCTAGGGAAATAACTGACATTCTAGACATGTTTCATTCTATTTGCTTCTAAATATCTAGAAAAATGCGGGGGATAGGAAAACAAATCTACCCATGTTTTCCTCCTGTAGGACACTGTCCTCACCTCTTGGACATTTCAGTCTGTATTTTCCTGATTTAGAAATCTGTTGCTGGATTACTCTTTCTTAGCTTTATCTGGGTTGCTTCTTAGTAAAATCACTATTTCATCTATGATCTACCAAATCCAATAGAAAAATTTATTTCTCATCTATACCAGTGGTGTTAGTTGCTAGTGTCAAACTTCCAGATTATGGTTCAGCATTTAACTCACTCCTAGAGAATTCTTCACTGTCATCTTCAGTGACAAGTGGGTGCAGTTTTCATAATCATAAGCAAAAACTGTAGCTGAGAAAATAGATGTGTGACTTCAAACCTACATAAGGAACATCTTGACATTTAAATCCAATTACCCTTTCTCCTTCCTGCTGAAAATATGATATCGACTTGTGGGAAATTCTACTAGACAAATATATCATATTCTCCAGCTCCTAAAAACTTTTCAGCACCACTTTTGATATTACAGATTTCATTCTTTATCAGTAATTTTTACAAAATAAAGGGTTACAAGTGTGTAGTAATTGATAGGTGACACCAAGAAGTCCATAAAAATTTTGTTTGGAAAGTCTTTCTAGAACAATTATGATCTCCCCAGTTGAAATCATTAATTGCAAACTGGAATGAACTCCAAGGTAAGCCAGACTACTTCTGCTCTTCAAAATAAATTAAAGCGTCAGTCACTCAAAGCACCCTTAATATCATCCTATTTCCCCAAGCTCTTAAATGACAGGCTGAATTTCATTTATCAGCCTGCTGTATGTGAAAAGGGATTAATTAAACTCATTCCAGTATTACAGTAAGGTTCTATTTCTCTTAGTACTAAAGAATAATTGACTCTAAATGAATTGGAAAGTGGGTAAGTAATTGTAGTTATTATTCTGATGTAAATATTAGTTCTCTTTTGACATTTCAAAAGATTTAGTAGAGGCACTTTAGTGATAAGGCAGATCATTACCCTGTCTAGGAAGAAGTGATAGCATAGGGAAAGTGAAATTACAATAATTAGTTTATATACCTAAAAATACCCCTTCATTTTTTTTCATGTAGTTATGTACCTTACAGTACATTTTCATTAGCTATTGCTCCTGACTTATTGTATTAAGTATACTGCAGTAAAGTCAGTGCATTATGTCCTGTTACTTTGGAAAGAATCCAGAGGTAATATGAGTTCTCATAGTGGAAGAGGAATTAGTGGGAAGTTTGTCGCGGAGACAGTCATGACACTGCCAATGCTATCAAATTCAAATCAACTGATTGCCATTGTGAATGACTAATTGTGATGAACAAAATTATACCAACAGACACAGTGAATATCAAGAAATCACCTTTTAATTGGACAATCAGAATAGCTCAGACAAGAAACCGCAGCACCTTCAGAATAAACAAAAGGTTTGGGCGTTAAGAATTATGAGTAACATGAGATCACTGGAGCCATTTTCTAAATATAGCATCTCCTAACACCTTTCTAGAGATCAGGGCCACACATTCAAAATTAGCAGCCCAAAATTTAGCTTCTATGTCTGTATTTTCATTTTGGGATAGGTAGACTAATTTCAGCAATTCTTTTACTACTGAACACTATTTTTTAAAACATTCTTGTAAAGCAAAACCTGAAAAAAATACATGAAATAAAAACCTCTGAATCTATTTTTTCAGGTTTTGCTTCTTTTCTCCTTTTACTTCTTAACTTCTATGCAGTTTTGATTCTTAGCCTCTCAATGGAAGATCACAAGAGAACTTCAAAGCGGTTTTAGTAATCCAGCCTCTTGAGCAGTGGTTGAAATCTAGCATTTCATTCCCCAAGATGACCTGAGACCTGGCTGTTTTGACTGAATTGTCAGCACAAGTTCTGCACTTTTCAGGTTATTAGCATGAAACAGCAGTTTAGACAGACTTTGTTCATTATTTTTTATTTCCTGCTATTCTTTTTCCAGGCTAAAATGGGCTGTTTACCTCACAGAACTTTAAATAAATATTTCTTCTCCAAGTACACACATACAAACCTGCCAGGGAATGCAAAGTGTGGCAGACAGCATTTAATTTCTCTTAGAACGTATCTGGTTTTTAAAGATTCCTTCCTTCCTTCCTTCCTTCCTTTCCTTCCTTCTTTCTTTCTCCATTAATTGCAGAAAACTCTTTGGCAGTTTGGACTAACATTTAATTTCACAAGTCTTTGAAAGCAGAGTTTTGTAAGACACATAGAGTTGACTATTTGGTACTGATTGTGTGTAATAGGAACGGGTAGATAAACGCAAGACAGCTTTGAACTATCATAAGGATACCCAAGGGTGAGTGGAACCAGAAAACCATTTAAACCAGTTAATTCAGATAGTCAACTAGCAGATGAAGACTGTGCAAAAGAAGGATCTTGCACAATCAGTGGTAAATGAACCTCAGCAACAAGAACATTCTTCTTCACCGAAATGTGAATATAAATGCAATGTTTATCAATAGCTCAAAACAGTCAAGACACTGTTGAGAATAAATAGTTGAACAGCAATTAATATACTGAAGTGGATACTTAATTTCCAGCTATCCTTTAAAGACCATTAATATCAGGGAGTTTTGTGTTTCCTCCTTACAGGTTTGTTATGAAGTACTGCATTTTCTAGATACTAAAACTTCTGCAACGAGATAATTAAGTTTGTTCATATTTTGTTGTACATTAAAGTAGCAGATCAATGTGGCCACTGAAGCAAAGCAATTCTTTAAATTAAAAACAAACGTGTCTGTAATTTGGGTTTTGCCACTACCCTCCCTGCCTGACTTGTCACCAATTAATTGTTTCAAACAGGTACTCAGATATAGCAGTCATGAGACAATTTAGAAACCTGGCTGGAGACAATCAAAATAACTCTATCCTCATTAGTTAGTTCCCCCAAAACATGCAAGTAGGCAAAAGGAAAAATAAAAATAAATTACAAAGAAAAAGCGATCAGGTTATTGATAAAACTGATGTAGGACAAATAAGCCGTAACATTAAGGAGAGATCATTTATACCCCATGGAAAGTTCAATACCTTAAGTAAACCTTTCAAAGGGTATTTAAAACCCTATAAAACTTATCTTATTTGGCAGAGGATAAGTATCTACTTGCAAGTACAAACCAGAGGATCAGACTAATTTCACAAACTTGTACATAGGATCATGAGTTTTACATAAATCTGTGGCACGCTGTTGGAAATTCAGCATAATTCTTATTATAAAGAACAAGGGGGGGGGGGGTAAGAGTAAATGCATAGCAATCCCAGAGAAAAATAGACCAAAGATGGACTGAAAAATAACATTAGCCAAATAAAGTTGCATTCATCATGCAGACATACAGAGATTAATGTGAAGGGCAACACTTCAGATAAATCAGTCATCACTTAATCAAAACCTCAGTGAAAGATGAAGAAGGATATTTTTGAAAGTAGTTTAATTCCTAGGTGCCAAAATTTGGCTGATAAAATAAAAATAAGGAGCTTCAATATTTTGCCTGAATAATATTTACTGGCAGATGGGATAGCAGGAAACATGGGGTGAATCTTTGATCAGTTTGCCTCAGAACAATCATCTATTTTGCAGAGGGAAAGCCTCTGGGTAACTTTCACAGCCTCATGCCTTTTTCTAACACTTTAGTTAGTAATATTATGCAGCTCCACAAGGTCATAACACCCTGCTGCAGAAACCATGCAAAATAAAAATCACAGCCTTTAACCAAATTCAGATACATTTCTAGTTAAATAATTCACATCAGTAAGAACTGCCATTTTTCATAGACTATGTAAGACTGAAGACCCAAGTTTCTCAAACATCTGAGGAATATTGGATACCAAATGGAATTATGGCAATAAAATGGTAAAATAAGATTAGAATATGATTGCCTAGGGGTATACTGCAGTAATGGGGGACAGGACTGTCAGGTTCTCCCCCAACTGAGCACAGTGGTAAATTGGTGATTTCAGGTAAAACCCCTATCTTTATGCTTCAGTTCTCCCACTATGCAGTTTGGGGACAATCCCCCTACTCTTTAAGGCACTGAGATTTCTCAGACAGTGATGTGTAATACAAGAGTGTGTTAGCATCTTGCCAGGGCTTGTTGTATTGTTAGCAGCAGGCTAAACACACAGACACAGAAATGCAAATAAGCAGATTTCACTTGAAGCAACAGTTAAGAACTGTGGAAAACCACAGTCGAGGAAATGCTTTGAGGCATTTCATGTGTAGTAACTTCAGGCAAATATCCAGAATGAAATAAAGAAGGTGAGATTCTTGCTGACCCAGAATGGCTCCAGCACTTATTCAATGGAAGCAAGTATAAAAGCATTCTGATTATTTAAATAAATTATCATAAAATTAAAGCAGGATTTGCATCCAATGCTAATTCAAACTGAATCAGTAGAAAAGTACTAATTAACGTCATTAGAATATATGGCCCATTTGATCAAACTCTATGGACAGTTACAGTCTTGATTATGTATAACATGGTAGTACTACTGATACTTAAATTATAGTTAAAGTTTGAATTGTGAACTATTCAAAACTTCTACTTTAATGATCTTAAATTTTAGCATAACAGGTAACAACTAAAATCTGTACCTATTCACTCATGTTCCTTTGTGTGTTTTAAGTTGTGAATGCTTCCCTAGCAGGATTCTCTTGTGCCCACGTGTGTGTGCAGGTGGTACCCAGCTGATTAAAGTGCATCTTTTTGCCTACTGTTATACACACCAATCAATTACAAATACCAGATGAACAGAGAGCGTGCAGCCGAGATTGCACAGCACGTTTCAAATCCAATGTTACATTAATGACATAGTTCAGGTTAATCACATTGTTTAAAATTTTAATCACATAAAGGATTCAGGAGAATCTTCAGACTGCAGTCAAAAGCAAAGGTTTAACAATGCCTGGCAGGATTTTTTCTTTTGTAGTTACATTTTGTGATCTTCACTCTAGTGACACATCATTACCCCAATAGGCAGTACTGCCAACTTCAAATTTCATCAAGCTCATGCTTATCATGGTCTTTGATCTAATTGTTGTGTATGTGCACAGTAGGGGGGAAGACTTCTTTTGTATCCAGTTTTCAGCTTTTCCTCTTATCCCCCTTCTTGTGTCATAGTTGACTGACACACTCTTGCCTCTGCCTCTAAAGTAGCCCATCACACCTTTCTCATTTAATATTATATCCTTCTCCAATGACCTTTAATAACACAGCAATATTATAGATTGTGTTTAGTCCAAACCAAAAAGAACACACCCTTCTTCCTTTTGTCTTCAAAAATATGCAAGTCAAACAAATTACTAGGACAATGACTCATTTAGATACTGACTTCAAAGTACAATTTTGTATGTGCCTTTTAAAAATTGAATGCCAGGATCCTGCCAGGAACTGAAGTGCATCATTCCCTAGAGTTCAAGAAGGCCAATCTGCCTCTACAAAAATCATTTCATTATTCCTTAGCACATCGCTGAACTGGTCAAGTCAGGATTTCAAATGAATTTCTAGCTCAGCATGCACTGGTCACTTCAGAAGAGACCTGCTTTCAGGAACTGTAAAGGCAAAGTCATCTAATCACAGTTTAGCTATCTACAGGGTCACAGACACTATGAAAAACATTCCCAGTACTTAACAGTCTGTCCAGTTCAATGCTAAAATATATTGCTCTGTAAACTAAGAAAGTCCATACTGAGTTAATTCAAATCAGTTCCCTTTTTACTTTTTCTTTTTTTAAATTTCCTAACATTTTAATGTTGCTTCTTTCAAAGGAAGACCGATATTGTCTCAGGCAGGTGGAACACACCTAAACACTGAATGTGAACAGTTACACTATTGGACCAATAAATAAGGTAAATTTTACTGAATGTTCTTTTCACCTATGCTCCAATATATCCTAGAACATGTCTTCCCATGTTTCCACTTGTTCACCAGTCCAAATACTAAACTAATATTCTTTAATTATGTTCTGTTGCTGGATACTACATTAAATTATGATTACATTAAAATTCTGCTGCGTTAGCTACTATGACACACAAAACCAAATTTATTTTCTCAGAACTTCAAGCAGCACAATGCGTGCAAGTCATTTACACGCACAAAAAAGTTGCCTTGACTGAATTGCTTCCTAGTTATTCTTAGAAAAAACTTCATATAAAAATGGTGCATTCCTAATTGCTATGAAAAAAATTCTTTCAAGAACTGCCAGAAGGCAACATATAAAGTTTTTGTATGTGATCAAGAATCAACCTGGAAACAGGAAGTAAATAAAGATTAAATTAATCTTAAAATTGTATTTCAGAGACTTATGCTTAAAAGATCTGGAATTCTACTACTGATGAAACAGGGCTCCAAAACTCATTAACCGAAGACTTCCTGTAGTAATTAGAATTAAAGAATCATAGAATCATTAAGTTTGGAAAAGACCTCTAAGACAATTAAGTCCAACCATCAACCCAACACCCCCGTGCCTCCTAAACCATGCCCTGAAGTGCCACGTCTACACGTCTTTTAAATACCTCCAGGGATGGTGACTCCACCACCTCTCTGGGCAGCCTGTTCCAATCCCTGACCACTCTTCCAGTACAGACGTTTTTCCTCATGTCCAATCTAAACCTCCCCTGATGCACCTTCAGGCCATTTCCTCTCATCCTATCACTAGTGACCTGGGAGAAGAGACCAACACTCACCTCGCTACAACCTCCTTTCAGGTAGTTGTAGAGAGCGATAAGGTCTCCCCTCAGCCTCCTCTTCTCCAGACTAAACAAACCCAGCTCCCTCAGCCACTCCGCATAAGACTTGTTCTCTAGACCCGTCACCAGCTTTATTGCCCTTCTCTGGACACGCTCCAGCACCTCAATGTCCTTCTTGTATTCAAGGTGCAGCCTCACCAGTGCTGAGTACAGGGGCACAATCACTTCCCTGCTCCTGCTGGCCACAATATTCCTGATGCAAGCCAGGATGCTGTTGGCCTTTTTGGCTGCCTGAGCACACTGCTGGCTCATGTTCAGCTGCCTGTCAACCAGCACCCCCAGGTCCTTCTCCGCCAGGCAGCTTTCCAGCCACTCTTCCCCAAGCCTGTAGCGTTGCATGGGGTTGTTGTGACCAAAGTGCAGGACTCTGCACTTGGCCTTGTTGAATCTCATACCGTTGGCTCCAGCCCATCAATCCAGCCTGTCCGGCTCCCTCTGCAGAGCCTTCATACCCTCAAGCAGATTGACACTCCTGCCCAACTTGGTGTCATCTCCAAACTTCCTGAGGGTGCACTTGATCCCCTCATCCAGATCGTTGATGAAGACATTAAACAAGCCTGGCCCCAACACTGAGTCCTGGGGAAGCCTGCTCGTGACTGGCCGCCAACTGGATTTGACTCCATTCACCACCACAACTCTGGGCTCGGCCACCCAGCCAGATCTTTTATCTAGTGAAGAGTACATCTGCCTAAGCCATGAGTCGCCAGCTTCTCTAGGAGGATGCTGTGGAAGACAGTGTCAAAAGCTTAACTAAAGTCCACATAGATAACATCCACAGCCTTTCCCTCATCCACTAGGTGAGCCACCAGGTCATAGAAGGAGATCAGGTTGGTCAGGCAGGACCTGCCTTTTATAAACCCACGCTGGCTGGGCCTGATCCCCTGGCTGTCCTGCACTTGCCTGGTGAGCTCACTCAAGATGAACCGCTCCATAACCTTCCCTGGTACTGAGGTCAGGCTGACAGGCCTGTAGTTCCCAGCATCCTCCTTCCGGCCCTTCTTGTAGATGGGCGTCACATCGGCAAGCCTCCAGTCATCTGGGACCTCCCCTGTTAACCAGGACTGCTGATAAATGATGGCGAGTGGCCTGGCAAGCTCCTCTGCCAGCTCCCTCGGTACTCTTAGGTGGATCCCTCCTGGCCCCATAGACCTGAGTGTCCAGGTAGAGCAGCAGGTCATAAAAGGCTTCCTCCTAGATTATGGGGGATTTATTCCACTCCCTGTCTTCCAGCTCAGGGGGCTGAATACCCTGGGGATAACTGGTCTGACTATTAAAGACCGAGGCAAGAAGGCATTAAGTACTTCAGCCTTTTCTTCATTGTTGGTGGCAATGTTTCCCCCTGCATGCAATACAGGATGAAGGTTCTCCTTGGACCTATTTTGTTGCTAATGCATTTGTAAAAACAGGGGTTTTTTATCCCTTACAGCAGTGGCCAGACTGAATTCTAGCTGGACTTTTCTCTAATTTTCTCTCTGCATCACCTAATGAGATCCCTGTGCTCTTCCTGAGTAGCCTGCCCCTTCTTCCAAAACTCTCCTTTTTTTCCTGAGTCCCAGGAAAAGCTCCCTGTTTAACCAGGTCAGTCATCTTCCCTGCTAGTTCGTCTTACAGCACATGGGGATAGCCTGCTCCTGTGCCTTCAAGACTTCCTTCTTGAAGAATGCCCAGCCTTCCTGGACCACACTGCCCTTCAGGACTGTCTCTCAAGGGACTCTCTCAACCAGTGTCCTGAAGAGGCCAAAGTCTCTCCTCCGGAAGCCCACAGTAGTGGTTTTACTGACCCCCCACTTCCTCACTTCGCTAAGAATCGAGAACTCTATCATGTCATGGTCGCTGAGCCCAAGACAGCCTCCAACTGCCACATCTCCCACCAGTCCTTCACTGCTTGTAAACAGCAGGTCAAGCGAGGCACCTCCCCTGGTAGGTTCACTTACCAGCTGCATCAAGAAGTTATCTTCCACACACTCCAGGAACCTCCTAGACTGTTTCCTCTCTCCTGTCTTCTATTTCCAGCAGACATCCGTTAAGTTGAAGTCCCCCATGAAAACAAGGCTAGCGATTGTGAGACTTCTGCCAGCCGCTTGTAGAATGCTTCATCTACTACTTCATCCTGGTTGGGTGGTCTATAACAGACACCCAGCAGGATATCTGCCTTGTTGGCCTTCCCCCTCATTCTTACCCATAAGCACTCGACCTTATCATCACAATTGTTGAGCTCTATACAGTTGACATACTCCCTAACATACAGAGCCACCGCACTGCCTCTCCTTTGCCTATCCATTCTGAAGAGCTTATAGCCATCCATTGCTGCACTCCAGTCGTGAAAGTCATCACACCATGTCTCTGTGATGGCGACTAAGTCATAGCTATCCCACTGCACAATGGCTTCCAGTTCCTGTTTATTGCCCACGCTGTGTGCATTGGTGTAGATGTACTTGAGATTTCACCCCCAACCTTGGCATGCCACCCCTAGGCTCCTCTCTAGTAAGCCTGGTTACATCCCCTTCCCCTTCAAACCTAGTTTAAAGCCCTTTCAATGAGCCCCAGCAACTCATGAGTGAGAATCGTTTTCTCCCTCTGATACAGCTGAACTCCTTCTGCCACCAGCAGGCCTGGTGCCATGTAAACCTCCCC
Source organism: Phalacrocorax aristotelis (assembly GCF_949628215.1). NCBI lineage: Eukaryota > Metazoa > Chordata > Aves > Suliformes > Phalacrocoracidae > Phalacrocorax > Phalacrocorax aristotelis. Next base: position 11,703,243 of record NC_134283.1, on the reverse strand, counting down.
ATGATCAGGAAAATCAAAATTGTCAAAAAATTCCTTATAAGGATATAAATCTTTTATTAAAGAAGATAAAGTTTTAATGATAAAGAAGATAAAGTTTTTTATGAGATTATTTTAAAAATTCTAATGAAAATGGAACATCATGTTAGCTGACTAATTGCAATCTCCAGGTGACCACTAGGAAGTACAGATTTTAAGCCCTGGTGTGTTGTTGTGCCTGTACCTGGCCCACAGTCCCTCTGGAGCCACCACTTTGAATCACAGCAAGGTTAGCACATAGTTCAAATGTCACATCATCTTTTCAGCTATATATAGACATCATGGAACTGATTTTTTTAAACTTAGCCCACACTTGAGAAGTAATTTGCAAGAAGGGATATCAAATGCAAGTATAAACCAGCCATACACCTAATTATTTAGAGACATGAAGAAATCTATTAGCAAGACATCTAAATCTTCTTTTTTCCCCCTTGCAATATACAGTACACAAGAACTAGTTGTTCAGCAACTGTTCATGCAAAATCAGACCGTAGAAATGCACTGGCATTTATGGAAAGTTAAAGCTAAATCCTGCTTCTTGGAAACCAATGGGAGTTTTGTCATTAAATTTAGTTTGCCCCATTACTATTCGCCAAGTATTTCCTCTTCCCAGCATAGCTGAGATATACCTAGTGAGTTCTTTGGACTCTGCAGACTGAAAAAACAAAGCTGTGCAGTTACTTTTCAGCTTTTGGGAGATGAAGGCATATGTTTCACAGTGTTGTTTCAGCACTTTAAAAATGTAATTCCACATTTTGACTGCTAATATACACACATCAAATCCAGTAATCCAAAAGGCAGAAAATAATCTTAATACACAGGATCAAAATGGGTGGGGTTTTTTTTGTGGTGTTTTGTATTTTTAACTCCACATGAAAAGAAAACACAACCTTCTTTCATGGGTTTAACATTAATTAAAAATACATAGATCTCTGTACTGACTGCAGTATGCTACATGGTAACTTTTTTTCACTATGTAACTCCCTAATTTCCTTTGAGTCCACTTAGAAGTCTATTACATTAACGGAGGGAAATGTATCACTGGTAATTATTCTGTTTACACTCACAGTAAACCACACAGTCTTAACCACAAGATGGATAAAGATTACTTCCCAGGTGAAAAGGGCTACATTCATGGCAAAAAACCACATGCAGCATGACAAAGTTACAAAATGCCTTCGGCTCAATCCTGTGTGCATGTCTGCTGCTATGACTCAGGAATTACGCTACTGAACATACACCAGAACAACAGTGATTAATGTTACATGTAACTTTCACATATGATATCTGCCTTACTGAAGTTGGTGTCATCCATTGCTGGTTTTGATGAGGCCCAAGAGAAAAAGTGGGTCCTGTGACTTTGATTTTTAATTAACCTTCTTAAAAATCAGTCAGAAGCTGGGCTTTTGTGCTTGTCTACACAATTTGTTTTTTAAACAGTGGGTTAGAGCAATGGAGAGTAAAGATAATATTTTCATTAAGGAACAAATTCACTTAAGATTCAAAAAGAGGATTTAGCTGTATAGGACATTAAAAGACCACTCAGGACCTTTCTTCAGGACTTTTCTGTTTTACGATCTCTTTGTAGTAAAGTACAGGATAACTCGTCTGTCCTCTCCAGGCTGACGTGAAAAATTACAGGTGGTGTTGGAACAATGTCAGCACTAAAGCATTAACCTGCTAGTGCTAGCCTGAATCTTCATGAATGGCCACAGTAGTAATTAACCAAGTCATAGTACCTTTAGGTTCGGGAAATACAAGTTAAAAGCACTATCAGAGTGAGCTTATAGGATTTTTTTTGTATGACTGGGACTCTGGGTAGGGATGAAAACACAGTTCTGAGCTACTTACCATTTTCAATGAACTTACAGGAACTATACATTATTTGCTCACAGAAATCGTCCTGAATAACTATTTTTAAATGTTGGAATCTGCAGTTTCCTATGCTATTTTTAAAGTAATTCTCTGAATTATGAGGAGGAGAAACTGAAGAATCCAAAATAAACGATGCTTACATGCATTAGAGAGATATTCACATTGCAAAGTTCAGACCCATATTCTGAACTTCCCAAAACTGGTGGGAAGGCAAAGGGCTAGAGGTAATTCCAGGTGATCCATCAGAAAAAGGTCCTTACCAGAAGATTCCAGTCTAGATACAGTTAGTTACAACATTCAGATGCAGAACGTGTTTACAGACATGACTGTTGTTTGCACACCGTACAGTGTTCTTTAACTGTTTATCAGTGCTGCAGAGAAGACTAGCAAGGCTTCTTTGTTAAATTCTGCCAACTTGCATGTTAACTTGAAGTTGCTTCTTTTTTCTTTCATGGAGCCAAACCCCTCCTACGTTAAGTCTTACACAAGTAAAGCAAAGGCTTTTTTTAAGGAAAATTCTTATCAAAATATTGTTAGTTGCATGGTCCAGCTTCTTCAGATTGTTACCACTTTGAAGATTTCCCTCATGAGGCTGTTTGTAGCGTTTAAGGAAATGTGAGCAGGTGTGCTATTCATGTGTCACCTCTATCCATGCTGGCAATAGATAACATGGTTCATTATTACCCCAAAGAGGTTGCCTGAAAGTGGCACAAAATGGTACCACTGTACCTTATCTAGGGTTAGTCTGTAGCACTGCTGACAGTTAAGTTATGCCTTCTGTGGGTGATTGGGCCTATGTTCTGCTACAGACTGAGCATCAGAAAAGGGAATTTTATTATGTGAACTATTTCATCAGCGAAGCTTCTTCAAACGGCAGAGGAAATAGAACAAAGTTAATTGGATAGAAGAGAATCTGGAGTGAAATATGTATAGCACAGAGAGATGAAAGAGGACTGATACAAAAATTAAATTGTGAACAAAATAAGGCAGGCGTGCTGATAAAGGGGTCAGGAACTGTGTGAAAAAGGGCATGAAGACCAGAGGGTAAAAGGCTGACTAGCTGTTAATATACAAGTAGATCTGAAATGATGAGGTAATTGCTTTAGGAAGCAAGAGAGACCTAAAACAGACACAAAATGATACCAAGTACAGAAGAAAACCCTTGAATTTTTTTTTAAAGACAGCTCTATACAATAAAAAGAACTAAAAGGGGAATGAGGCTGTAACGGGAAAAATAATTCCGAAATTGCAAAAGGCAGCTGAGCAAAGGGAAAGCCACAGAAAAAGATCCAAACGTGCAATGCATTTAACATCAGCTGCCCAGCATCTGCAATGTCACAGCATTGATGATTGGTGTCCTGGAGCTTTCCCTTTAAACTGAAGGGGAAATCAATTGAACCTCAACTAGCAAAATCTTGGCTCTGCAGAACATGACTTTAGGCACCACTTATAGGCAAAATTCTTGCAGAAAGGAAATAGCAGACAGGTAATTTAAATGATGATCACACTGAAATGAGTAAGGAAGCACAGCTTTAGAGCAATCACGTCTTAAGTACTAGGATTCAACTTCCATTTTCCTTTAGAATACTCTCCTGTGTTCACCTATCCCTACCAACACCCACCAACTCCCTAAGCTTAGCCATATCTGGTAGCTTTGCTCAAAAATACTGCTGAATGTAATTCATAAAATCCATTCCTAATTCTTTTGGGAATCACTGAAAGTACAGAGACCTTCATGTTTCCAAAGGAAGGTAAAGTGTCTGACTGCGAAGCTGTGAAAGGTAGCATTAAGCAGTACAAAATATGAACGTGGTAGAAAGTGATGCCCTGCTAAACTGCAAGGGTGTCACAGAATCACAGAAAAATTCAGGTTGGAGGGCACCTCTGGAGGTCTCCGGTGCAACCTCCTGCTCAAAGCAGAGTAGGCTTCAAAGTTAAATCAGGTTGCCCTGGCCTATCGTACCTCCATGAGAGATTACCACAAAGATTAAGGATAAGCAGGTATTTCTAGAATCCAATTTTCTTCCGTTGTCCCTGTCAAACCAGAAATAACTGTCTCTGAATTCTGCAAAGCAGCCTCACACATCAGAGAAAAATCAGACTTCACCATTAGTGGGGCAAATGCATTCATTCCGAGTAGATGGTGCTTCATATCAATGAAGCAACAGCCCTGATCTGGTCAATAGCCTACATCCCTTGGATGAAAAACAGTGTGGGTTGCAACAGTGAATAGAGGCTATTATAGCACTTTCTGCTATGAACTCATTCAAAGCTATACACCAGTTCAAAAGAACTGAAAATTGCATTGTATTGACATTTCTGTTTGGAAGAAGAAAGTGAAGTGCTTCTGACCCAAATAGTTAAGTTTTGTAGAAACTGATTCTCTCACAGATAATGGATTCATTTCTGTTGCATAAAGCAATGTCCTCATAACTAACATGACTTCAGGGGAAGAACAGAGAAGAAGAAAAGGAAGAATCAGCCCCAGTACCATCCTAATCCCAGCCAGGTTAACAGGCTGCTTAAACCACAACTAAGACTGACCTCTGTATCTGAATGGGCTAGTGAACCATACAGACACAGTGAACCAACATTTCAGCCCAGCACTAGACTCCTAGAAACACAGAAATAGCATAGACTGCTGTTAACAGACCTGAAGGAGAATGGTGGCTTTGGTAAACACCCCAGCTCCCCGTACTAAATAGAGTTACTGTGCTACACTGAAGAAAAACAACAACAGCAAAAGTATAACTTTTGCAAAACAGTCACTAGTTCCTTGGAAAAGGTGTTAAAAATAGGTCTTATTGACCTATTGACAGTAAGAGCTGTAAGAGAGGTCTTTTGCCTCCAGTTTTACCAAGACTTCCATTAAATGATACTGTCATGCAATTATTGTACTGTTAAATACCAGGCTACTGCTGTGCTTTGTCTAAAGGCCACTAATGGATATATTGGCAAATAGGCACTGGATTTTTGACGATGCTGAGGATGGCAAAGAGACAACTACAGTCTTAGTCAAAACTATATTAAACTTCTATTTACCATCATTTTCATAAGCAATAAAAATCAGAAATGGAAGTACAGTGGCTTCTACCTCATAGTCAGAATATTTGGCAATCCAAAGTGTTGTTTAAGGAACAAGTTTGAAGAACCAGGCAAGGTTTGCTAAGAGGAACCCAAACATTGCTCTGAATTTGCTTCACATCAAGTGATTGGCACTGTTTAATAGAGAAGTACAAATTACAAACTTACAAAGCAGTCTCAAACTTGTAATAACATTTTCACACAGGTTGGTCCCTTTGCCACCAGAGTTCATTGTTCTAGTCTCAGTCCTCTGACCTGTGTCTTTGCCTTAACCCAAGGAGTTAACACAGCCTCTCTGCAATATCTATTGAGGGCAGCACAACTGAGCTGCCCTATTGCCTTAGCTTGTGATAAGTAGTAATTTCTCACTTCCACCACCTGGGACCAGGTCAATTTGGCTTCCACAGTAAGCTCTGCGTTAGGGATGAAGCCGACAGCTGTGCTCAGACACACAGTAGTTGAACATGCAGGTTGTGACAACATCACAAGGCATTCCTCTCATCACTGAAAGACCCTTTTGAGAAACTGGTGAAGGAAAAATGCAAAGGAAGCCTGAGGGAAGAGAACAGCTAAAGGAAGAGGGTTTAGAGACATGTATCCCTTGCAACCAAAGACAGCAGAGTTGGTCTGTCAGGGGCCCTGCTAAGAGATCCACATAATTCCTAACTGCAGTTGTTCATCAGGAAGTACATATCTCAGTGTCTGCTACGCGTAGCTCATCCTGCAGGTACTATCATCCATCTTGCAGTCTGTGATGGGGCAGACACCGGTGAACAGCCACAAGGGAAGACTCCTACACCAAAGGGGGAGAGACTAAACAAGCTATCTTTTCTTCCCAGGCTACCATGCTGTATTAGTTCTCTCAAATTTAAAATGTTTTTGATCAGATAAAGCAGCACTACAAGGAACTATTGCTCACTCATCAATGCCTCTGAAAGAAGACATCACAAATGAGTACAATTTAAGCTGTCAGAACTGTCACTTTCCTACATGTTTTATTTAATGCAGATTTATTAATCCACATTAACAGTGAAGTGAAAACCCTTTGTTATAGTGAGAAAAAGGAAAGGGATACTGAAAACCTTTCAAGCTCTTACAAAGGCTACCAAACATAGGACAATATTATGAAAACACTTATTTCACAATCCCTAAAAAGAATTAAGCTGTTTCTAATGTGAAACACAATAAAGTCTTTCATTATTTAAAATTCAATGTGAAAGAAATATCTGCCTAAGGCAAAAATTTATAAACAGAGGCACTTAAAAATATTTGAACATGAATCCATGGTTCTCTTTACAGAAACATTTGCATAATGGACCCATCCTTGTTCCCTGCACAGAGCCTGAGGAAGCTGGCTGTGGGCTGGGATGCTCCCCCAGGCTGTAGAACAGGACAGCAGAGTCCTCTGTTGACGTTCAGCACCTGCCACACACACCCCCCTTCTTGGCTCTTGTATTTCTGTTTTACAGCTCTGCAAGAGGCTGACCAGCAACAGAACACAAAATGGCTGCCTGTATCCCACCCTTCCTTCAGAAACACCACAAATACACACAAACCCTTTAGAGGAGCGAAGGTGTGATGCTGGGCTTTTTAGCACCCGTGGTTTGCAAACCTCCTGGGTGCACATTGCTGCATCCCACTCCCACACTGACCACATCAAAACTGCACCAATCTGACTGTCTGCAGGGTGCAATTTGTCCTTATCAAGCCTCATTGTCACATCATCGTTCTTGTCTTAGATTTAAGGCTTGGTCTACTTTAACTTAAGCAAAATGACCCTGATAAGTTACACAGTGTAACAGAAAAGCACAAATTGCTTTGTTAGGCTCACAAACACTGACAAACACTAAATTTCACTCAAGTCTACCATGGTCCCTAAGACTCATTGTAATCTTCCCAAATACATCACCACCTTCAATCACACCTGAGCAATGAGACACTCCAGCTTTTTCACAACTTTTTTGTTGACCGACAGAGGCTTCTGTTACACTGAATTAATTCCTTGTGTTGTTGGAGCTACAGAACAAGCCTCTAATAGCAGCCAAATATTGTGAGAATCTGACCCTCCTCATCTTCCTCACAAAGGTACACTTTCAAATTTGCTGAACTGCAGCATAATATGCTGGAAAATCATACTGCTTCCTGTAACAAGGGTAGCCTCACTGTTTCATATTAAAATTGAAAGGCAAATCTACTGGAAGCAAGGGTGTCTACAGTCCTGCACTTTAGGACTCATTTCTGTTTATGCAGAGTAGATATAAAACCACCATCACCTTGCTCTGAGAGCATCATGTGTGTCTGCATGGGCATCGTCATGCAAAGCAGAAAGAACAGGGAATCAAGCCCAGAAAAATTCTGCTCACGTTGTCATTTGACATGAGACTTCGCAAATGCCAAGCGCTCTTTTTGGAGCAAACCAATACCTTTAAGTGTTCAGAAGACACGGAATGTGGAAAGCATACTATGTGAGGTGTAGAAGTTTTAATTCTGCTTTGCCTTTCCCTTCATGAATTCATTGCAATCTCTGAACCTATTTTACTGAACAAGCAAGCAAAGGGAAATATCATAGGGTTGTCCAAAGTTAAGTCAAGAATCCTATAGCAAAGACAGGAATAAAACCCCAACGATGGATGAGTCTCCTGTCTTAACCTCATGCTCGGAAGTCAATGGCATGACAACGTTCTTCTGAATATCAGTCCTATGAAATCCAACCAATTCTACTTTTCCTGATCAGCCTTTGTAGCTTGAAAGAAATTGAAGTTTTGAGTCCTTTCTTCCAATAAAGTACAGACAATAAAACATATTGCAAGTCTACATTTATTAACCTTCTTGAAACATCACACAAATCAACATAATTCAGTTACAAGAACTGGGTATACTTCTGTCTTTGGTAGTTGCAAGATGTAGTTATATTGTAAAATATATTCCTTAATTTGTTTTTGGAGTTTAATCATGATCTATCATTCCCCATTTCAGTGGCATTTGGATACTACCCTGCTTTTGTAATATTAATAACATCATAATCTTCATTAGTATGCAAATCTATACCATCTGACAAGCTCCTGTTCTCTTCCATGAGCTCCTTTGTTGTTGCGGCCTCATGAATTTCATTATGAGACTAGATTATTATCAAACAGTGGGAAGGGGGGTGGTAGGGAATAGAGAGAATGACGTGGAAATTATAATCTCGTTTTGACAGTGAACCCAGTTTCATATTGCAGTTCTTTCTTGCACCAGATGCTGCTGAGAGAAAAGGGAGCAGAAGGGAGGAAATTCTTACAAAACTGTGTCTGTACATTAACCTTTCCAGCAGATGCCACTGGAGGGGTGGACTGGAGGGAGACATTCCCCAGCTCTGTGTCTCATTTACATTTCAGATAACAGCCATGATTCTATCCATATGTTTTTGCAATTCACAGCTTTACAGACAGCAAAAGAAAACAAAACAAAAAATTTCTGCCATTCAAAAACTGGTGGCCATTTTCTCTCCAATTAATCTGATAAAAAACAATCAATCTTAGTATGCAATCACAATAATTGTTTAAAAACTATAATTATTCTTGGACTAGTGTCTGGCTGTAAAAACAAGTACAATTTGACAGAACAGCAAAAACCTTATAGAACTGCAAACATTCCTTCCTGTCTGAAAACATCAGGGCCCCATCTCCTGGACAGGGCACCAATTTCTGAATTCATTGCTGCAGAGCAGCCACTCAAGCAGCCGAGGTTGCACTACCCTGTCATTCCCAGCTCCACCTTGGTGTCCTTCCTTTCTCACCCACACCTGTGTACTTTTAGGCTACAAGGAATTTAGGGGGAAGCTACAACAGGAATAGTGATACTAAGCTGGAAAAGTCCTTTGCATCTCCCAGAGTTACCATTACCCTTCCTGGCTTTCTGCAGATACTCCTGCAATGGCCCAAGCCCAGGACACCCACCAGCTCTCAGCAGCCAGCTCTGGCAGTAGTGCAACTCCCCGTGAAGGCTTGGGAGCCAGTGCAGCAGGGTAACTATGCTCTATTACCACACCAGAAAGGTACCTAATATTTTCTTAGTAGCATACAGATTCACTCCTCTTAAGTCTTACAGAACCAAGCAATTTCTGAGAACAAATACAATTCCTTAGAAAATAAATGTGACTCAGTAAAGTTGCACCAAGATCCAATATTAGAAAGAGATGTCTATCCCTGTTGTAAAATTTTGTATATTACCTGAATTATTACTTAGTTGTTATTAATGTCAAAGTCACCTCTTTTACTAAAGCCTACAATGCTCTCTACAAAGGACCACATGTAGAACATATTTTTGAGGTTTAGTCAATTGTAGAAAATCTGATCACCATTAAGTATGGGATTATGTTCTCCTTTCCTACTAAGTATGATTACACATCAGTTACCTTGATCACGTGAATTTAAGTAACACTAACTGCTGTTGTTTATTAATGAACTTGTTACAGGTCTCCCCTTCTCAAAGCACAGATTTTAGTACTAGAACAAGACTTAATCTGCAAAAACTCCATGAACTGTGTAATTAGTCTAAGCTACTTATCACTCTCAAAATTCAGAGAAAATATTAGTAAACTTAACAAGAATGCCCAATTTTAGAAGATATTTTGTATTACTTATCAAAAATAAGTGTGAATTAACATGATACTTTACGTGACCTGCAGTGTAAAATTTCTTTGGCTTTTTTTGCTATTTAAAACACATATTCAAATACTAATATAAAAAAATTTCTATTTTAAAACACAACCTAGCAATTCATAGCTACACGTTAATTAAACCACTTCCGGATTTCCTATTTTCATAGTGGGGGCTGTCAAAAATCAGAACTTTCGTCATGCTGAAGTCACACTGACACGCTCAGAGTTCCCTTTGTTCTCCTCCTCATTAAGGAGAAACCTGTCATTAAGAGAATCTATTTAAAGCAAGCAGGGAAATGTGTTTGGACTTTGATTATGGCAATTAAAAAAAACGTGCTATTCAAAGATGGTGCTTTTTTATCATTTAAATAACATTTCACATTCTTCTAAGACATTTTACTAAGATGACTGTTAAATTAGGTGATAAAAGGTTACTTTTGTCTTTGAAGCTGAAATATGTAACTATTATTTCTTATCTGTCTGGAATTAGAAAAGCTTCAATATCATATGTTTTAAAGGACTCATTATCAAAATTCACCAGACTTCATAAAACAAACAAATGCTTCACTTCCTGCCCTTGTTTAATCCCAGCTAGACAATTTCTTCTGCTTTTTGAAAAGGAAGATTTCTTTCAACTTTTGACAGAGAAATACCTTTTTATTTTCAAGTTGCACAGAGTGTGGTTGGGAAGCCATAACCACCACCTTTTCAAAGTATCAGAAATGGGACAGTTGTCAGGGATATATTTTAAGAGGAAGGCTCAGACAGAATAGGGTAGGTAACAAAAACAACATTCTTATCTTTTTTTTTTTTGTAAGCCAGAACAAGACTAACATGCAACTGAAAGGGGCCAAGTAGGTCAGATCACAATGCAGAAGGAAGTACTATAACAGAAAATCTTAATTCTCTTTACCTCCTACAGACTTGAATGTTGGCAAATTATTCATACCACTTACAAACAGAAACTTCTACTGGCAATATAGACAGAGCTGAAGAGTCCTACGATTAATTAAATTTTCATATACTTTCAAAGTTGTGACAACTAATCCATCCTGCTGAAATTACATCATTTCAGATCTCGGAGCAGACTTGCAAAGTACCATCAGTTTTTAGATAACCTAACAATAATACTTCCATCACTGACCTTCAAATCTATATTTGCCACTAAAATTTCCCACTAACATTCAAATGAGATAGGTTTAACGATGTCAGGATGCTGCTTTTTCCCTCCTGGCCAGATAAGTTGGCAGAGTTATCGATAACACAGTTTTGATCAGAAGTAAAAGCACAAAATCCCTGCCCAACATACAACAAAAGAAGACAAAGTAACAGCGAAGGATAAAGAATACACACGTACATCAAATATATTTTATTTTTCCATACAAATGTGGAAAGAGTTACACACAAGAAATTTACATGAGCTGTCTCATCACTACTGAACTTCAGCTCCTGAATTTGTCACCCACTGTTTATGTAAAAGAAAAAGGCTCACTACAGTGAAATAATAAAAATGTTATAAAAACATATATTGCATTTCCTTCACTGCCCTACAGCCATCATTGAAATGCTTGCTGGTCTGTCAGCGCCAAGGAAGCAATGCTTTCAAGAAGGAACGTGTCTAACACTGCCCAGGTCCACATGAACCCAGAGAACTGGCAGCAATATACTTAACAGAAAATGTCTATAGATATCAGAGGTTCTGCTTATGCCCTGCATCCACAGGGCCCTTCTTGCATACCCTCAGAGCTGGTCCCCGCGTTCCTACCTGGCAGGGCCATGGAAAGAAAGGGCAGGCACCACTGCTGGTGAGCACTGCCACTGTCTCCTGCTCGGCACCAGGGACTCCAGCTACACAGGTCAGCACTCCAAAACAAATGTCCCGGCATGGGCCAGGCTCACTCCTGTATCCTCCAGGAAGGATTAGCAATAACAAGGCCATGGGGACGGGGAGATAGCCACCATTTGGTGCCGCTGGCTGCTGTGATGATATCCTGCCTTCCATTTACAGGAATTTAGTACCCCCAGTAATACCCAGCACATGCAACTACCAATTCCAATAGCATCACACCAGTCAAAACTACTCAGCAGTATCTATCTGACTAGCCGATATTTATGCCTTTATCCAGCAGGCTGAATTTCAAAAATAAATAATTTTATTGATTTTTCTCCCTCTGCCTTTTATCTTTCCAAGATGATCCATTGTCTTCTTCCAGACTTAACCATCCCCAATCATACCCACTGGCTTATCAAGCCAGTCCAGCACTAATGTTTTTGCCTGTGCTGTTTTAGCATCTAAGAAGTCTGAAGATTCAGTCATGAAATCATATAAATCAAGAGCTATAAATGTAAAATAGAAAGTCTCCAAATCCTAACCAGTATTCTGTTTTAATGGACACTGCATTGGGTTTGCATGTCACAGTTTTGGTAGTGGGGGGAGCTACAAGGGTGGCTTCTGTGAGAAGATGCTAGAAGCTTCCCCTAAGTCTGACAGAGCCAGTGCCAGCCGGCTCCAAGACAGACCCACTGCTGGCCAAGGCTGAGCCTATCAGCGATAGTGGTAGTGCCTCAGTGAGAACATACTTAAGAAGGGGAAAAAAACCTGTGCAACAGCAGTTTCAGCCAGAGAGAGGATTGAGACTATGTGTGTGAAACAACCCTGCAGACACCAAGGTCAGTGAAGAAGGAGGGGGAGGAGGTGCTCCAGGCACCGGAGCAGAGATTCACCTGCAGCCTATGGTGAAGACCATGGTGAGGCAGGCTGTCCACCTGCAGCCCATGGGGGTTAATGGTGGAGCAGATACCCACCTGCAGCCCATCAAGGACCCCACACCCAAAGGTGGATGCCTGAAGGCTGTGATCCTGTGGGAAGACTGCACTGGAGCAGGCTTCTTATAGGACCTGTGGAGAGAGGAGCCCATGCTGGAGCAGGTTTGCTGGCAGGACTTGTGACCCTGTGGGGGGTCCATGCTGGAGCAGTTTGTTCCTGAAGGGCATGGAAGGGGTCCACACTAGAGCAGTCTGTGAACAACTGCAGCCTGTAGGAAGGACTCATGTTAGAGAAGTTTGTGGAGGACTGTCTTCCATGGGAGGGACCTCACACTGGAGGAGTCATCCTCCACCTGGGAAGGAAGGAGCAGCAGAGACAATGTGTCATGAGCTGACCGCAACCCCCATTCCCCATCCCCCTGCGGTACTTGGGGGGAAGAGGCAGAGAAATCAGGAGTAAAGTTAAGCCTGGGAAGAAGGGAGGAGCGGGGGGAAGGTGTTTTAATATTTTGTTTTATTTCTCATTATCCTACTCTGATTTGATTGATAATAAGTTGAATTAATTTTCCCACGTTGAGTCTGTTTTGCCCATGATAGTGATCAGTGAATGATCCCTCCCCTGTTCTTGTCTGGACTCATGAGCTTTTCATTATACTTTCTCTCCCCTGTCCACTTGAGGAGGAGAGTGATAGGGCAGCTTTGGTGAGCACCTGGCATCCAGACAGGGTCAACCCACCACAACAGCACATTAAAACTCCCAACATTTCTGCAAGATTAACTACAGGGACAAGGGCCTGAGTGTCAGAAAAGCAAGAACTGGCACACAGTCTGAAGAGAGACACTCAAAAATTTAAATTGATACAACTTTCTGACACTTGTTTCAGAACTCAAATTTTCAACCTCCTAAGACTAACCCAGTTATAGCTTTACTAATGAAAAAAAATAAGCTAAATATTTTTCAATGATAATGCATATTAACGAGGAACTGCAAAATACATTAGACTATTCTACCTTGCAAACTTCGTGCATTTAAAAAAAGCATAAACAGTTTGGCATTGCACTTTACAAACACAGCCCTTTTTAATAGGCTTTCTTATGTGACCTTGAGTTAAAGAGGATTCTTTTCATTTCTTATGGACTCCAAAACTGGAGCATGTCAACCTACTATGAATATTATTCTAAATACTAGCAAACTATTTTTTTCTCTATGCTTTAATTAAAGGACATCTACCCTTGTAATAGATATTTAATAGCAGGCAAATTTTTTTGAGCTCTAATACACTAAGGTATTGCAGTGACTACATGTTAATAGACATTAAAGACTACAGAGCCTTGATAAATAGGATAATTACAAATTACTTCATGTCAAATAACTATGGAAAATTCCTTGAAAGGAATAACTCAGGGCAGAAATACCATTCTACAGTTATTAAGAGTTTTTACATTACAAACAAACAAAAAGAGTCTGTTGTCAAGAACTATCTCAACATACAAAACCCGAGACTCAGTACTCACAATGATAAGCACCACGCAAGGCAATTGCACAGAAAGTCATACCTAGTTTTGACTTTGACCACCTAAACATTTATGCAGCCCAACATGCTTGTCAGTAGAGGGTGTTGGCACAGTCCTACATAATTCAAAAACTTTAAAAAGGCAAAAAAATAGTAGAAAACTAGAGTCAATGGGAAGCTAAAAACTTACTTAAATGCTTGCTGAGTCTGCACTTCATTTTTATAGTGAATTTGCCTGGGTAGAGTCCTATCCAATTGGGGATTAAATATCATCTCTGAACTAAAGTTCTTTCCTACTTCAATGGAAGACATAAACTGAAGTTCATATCTAAGCTGCTCCACCTAGAAATCTAACAGAAGTCAGAGCAGGTAAGCAGCATCCAGCCCATAAACATGATCCCGTGCAGTTACAGTCTGATATGCTATGGGCAAGGAAAGGTACTAAAAGATAAATCTTACACAAAGTTATTCTGCACTACGAATAGTAATTAGAAGTGCACACACACACGTCTGCTACAAGGTTAAGAAAACCTTTATTTGCTCTGAAATCTCTATAATAGACTCTAAATTTATAGGTAAAACATATCGTGTTATAGCTATGAAAAGTAATTCACAATTTAGCATTCGGTAATCATAAATATTACCACAGCTCTGATGTAATTCAGAATTTGGCCATTCAACAAAATGCAAAGATTTGAAGACGACAAGTCAGCAATGACTGAATGGTAAATACTGATGGCTTGTGAGACCCGTAACTGAGCTGAGGCCATAAGGCTGTGTAATGGAATTGAGCGGTTAATGCTGACATTTTAATGTATTATAATGTTAGACACTGAGGTATATGATGTACTTTAATTCTTTAAAAAAAAAAAACAAACAAACCAAAATCACTTTGCCTCTATCAGTTTAGTTAAGCATGAATGTGGTGCCTACAGCACAATGTATTTGCAACCAGCAGAAACAGAGGAAGGAACCCAAATGATATTTTATCAATTATTCAGACACAATTACCACAACTACTACATAGTCTGCCCATACAAACTTTTTCTAGCGCATCTCATCCCACCTATTTCAATATGGATTATTCACTAAAGCATTAGAAAAATAATACCCCGTGGAAAGTGAAATGCTTTGCAAAATTGTCTATTTTGACAGAAAAAATTCAGACAAAAATCAGTAAACATAAAAATGTCCTCCTCAGTCTTGAACAAAATGTTTCAATTTTCCCCAATAAAAATAATTCTTAGTTTTAAAAGCCTGTAACAATGAATCATGCAAAAAGTTGAAAGAAACATTCTGAATTTGGAAAAATATCTTGCTTATACCAAAACAATATTTATGTAATTTTGTAAAACTGCCAGACTCTTTAAGGAGGAAACTCTTCAGCTCTAATTATTTCAGACATGCAAAAGCATTCACATTTGGCACTTGAATTTTATGATTTTGCAATCATTGTTCTTGTAATTGTTCCTAAACCAGGGAAATATAGTATTTGTTTAAAAGAAAGATAGGGCATACTAGTAACCATACCTTATTTAGTAAAACCAACTATTACTCAAATTATTAAAAAGAATGCTGTCTAACCCCTGAGAAAATCTTGTGTTAAACTGGATTAATTAAAATGAATATAATTACTTTTACAAAAGGCATTTTACCCCATTTTTACATCCAGCATATTTCAATTCTTAATTAGAACAGATGCAACGAACATATCAAATGAAAACAATTTCATACTTAAACCTGAAAAACATTTAATTTGTCGTATTAATAAATGGACCTAGTAATAGTATAGATAGTAATACGTAGCCTATGATCAAACATCCACAATTAATTATGGTATTTTAATTCTCAAAAACAGAGGCATCTTAGTCTCATCATCTCTGCTTTTGGAGAACGTATTGTGGAATTCTGATGGCTGCAGGATGTGTTATACTTCAAAGGAAACAGGAAACCGGCTTGGGATGTCTTTTTTGATTCAACCTCCTTGTAGCCTCCTGTTATAAAGATAGCTATCCATGAAACTGGACTGACACTGTATTTGCAAGCTGACTGTTCCTATTTCACAGGATATTTCTGGAGATGTTATGGTAGAAGACAATGAAAAATAGAAGCCTCAAACAGAATAGCTCAAGCTTTAAAACACTGTCAAGCTTTATCATGAATTAATTTCTCTTTTAGTTAGGGAACAAAAAAGTAGTACAGTGATTGCTTTCCAGCCCTTCATTATTTCCATTGTCTCCCAGTTTCCTCTTAGACAGTAAGGTCTGTAGAGAAGGCCCCAGTTTTTGATTGTGTCTGAAAGTCCTAGTACTCCAGAAATAATATCAATAGCTACAGTGCTTAAAGGAGCCCCTACATCAAAACAAGCACGATGAAGTTCCATGCAAAAGCTTACCTCTTCAAAAGCCAGAAATAATGAAGCGCATCTGGGGTTATATCCAATAGGTCTTTAAAATGGCCACCTACTACAAAGAACTTTGGGAATGAAAGGATTCAGTATCAAACTCCAGGAAAACTGCTGGGAAATCCTTATATCTGCTCAAGGATGAACATCAGTATGTCTGAAAGACAGAACCAGCTGCTTTTGGAGACTATATTCTTTTCAGTCAAACCAGGAAGAGTTTACTTTGGTAATTTAAAACTAAGACGTTGCTTGGGATTTTTCACTAAACATTCATACATTTCTAATTAAAAAAAATCAGTAGTATTTAACATATTTCAATAAGCCAATTCTTAAAATATTTTTCAAGCATCCTTCCTTTCAAAAGAGCATTCTGCTTAATAAGCAAGACATCAGTGAAAAATAAAACAAATCGCATTTCAAATCTATGGTGATGCATACTTTGAAGAGAAAAATGACTTCCTTAGACATGCTTATAATCAACTCAACACCATTATCCAACAGCTCTCCTTTAAACATTAATCATACTACAGTGTTTGTTTGCTTTCAGATTTTTGTCTCATGTTGGCTTTGTTCCCTTTTCCCTGTTACTTCCAGAAAAAGCAACACAGAGACTCATAACTACATATCAATAAAGTAACTCTCCATTAAGGATAACTGGCTAATTATACAAAATCTTCAGGTACCTTTTCCTTCTGTTCAAGGTAGATGTAAACCCATCCTTTTTTTTAAACAACAACAGCCCATTTTAACAAAAGAATGTGAAATTCAGAGAAAAATGTAGTTAGCAGAAATCACCTTGAGATGCACAAAACACCAACTTCACCAACAATTCCAATATATTGCTGCTTCTTAAATCATCACATATCACAGCAAATGAAAATGTTTTTAATTGTGTAATATTGACTCTTCCTCTAAATAGACTTTAGAAAGCTTTTATGTCCATTTATTTTCCTATGTTTCTTGGGAAGGTAGAATTTGTCTGAGTCATTACTACTTCAGGTACAGCCATTATGACCATCCGTAAAGCTAATAAATAAGCCACATGCGAAAAAGTATATACCAGAAGATGTCCATTTTCCAAAATGTGTAATTATTATCCTCTCTTAAGTGGTAGCTCTTTAGGAGCTTCCTCTTGTAGTTCACTGAAACACTGGTTTCCTATGATATTTGTGTGCTTCAAGAGAAGTAATCTAGCAATTACTGTTAGTTAATGGATACTTCAGAACTTCTCCTCCTATTGCGAAGGTGCATACATGCCCTCTAGATTACTGTCTGGCTGATGTATTTTGTAAAATGACATACCTTTAAAATTTCATTATTATTGATTGTGACCCACTTTCTGCAATGCACAGGGCATCCTGCTGCCTTACAATCCTTCCTATTCTGAGTCAGGAAAACTAGTTTTTAATATCTTTCTTTATCCTCACCTTGATTTCATAGGCAATGGAAAAGAAAAAAAAGCAGGCAAAAAATAAAGGGAGAAAAGAAAAAAGACTTTTTTCTGTCAAGCTGAACTCCCAAGACTCCCCTCATACAATATAAAAATCTGAAAAGCATGTTACTCTTGCTATTTTTTATATCTATAATTCATTTCATCAGGCTTTCTTTCATGTATCCATAAAGTGACTCAAACAACAGAAATGGTCTGAGTAAATACAGAGTTGGTTTTCATTTTGTGCCTGGAACAACTAGGCTTGCAGATATGAAATTTCAGTTATTTATATTTAATATAGAGAACTATAGCCTTTCAAACACATGAAGTTATATTAATCTCCACCAAATGGCACTTTGGCTCATGCTCAGGGTAAATCATTATGCAGTGCTGCTTCCATAATAGCTTTAATAAAATCTGTTCTCTTTTTGGTCAGGTTGGAGACCACAGAAGGGCACAGTTGGCTGTCTGAGCCTTTTGGCTATGATGGTACTAATGGTCAAAGCATCGCACAAGCCAGTATCAGTTTTTAATATGCCTTGCTAAGGTAATTTATATCCACAGTACAGCAGCAAGAGGCAAAAAGAAATATAACCAAGGGTAACGCATGGATCTGTAGCTGGCCAAGCGAAAAGTGCATTTTGTTGATGCACCACAGGAGAAAGAGCAGCACTGCATTGTTCTGCTAAGTATGAAGAGCATCTTTTGTCTTAAAACATGACTAACAGAGCCACCACCAATCACACTGGGGGCTTATCTTTGTAGACATTTCTATATGCTCAGATAGTCAAAATGGATCTTTCTCAACTCATAAATGAGCCAAATTCCATGGGTTCAGATGCAGCTATGGCTCAGACAGGAACAATGGAAGTGGTGATAATGAACCAGATTTGACTCAGCTCCATGATAGTCCTCCCCAGCTGGAATCCAGTTCAGGACTCAGTGTAGTAGATGTGGGTTAAACAGCTAAAAAAAAAAATCTCTGATGCAAACATTTTCCAGCTGAGGCAGAAAAAGAGCCAAAGAGCAAACAAATCATCATTCCCATTTGTAGGAAGGAATAACTTGCACAATATCGCACAGGGGATTGGGAGTAGAACTAAAGCTCAAAGCTGGTAAGCCCACCTTGCTCCATCATCTGCCCACAAAAGATGGTGCAGACAAGACACTGCTGTTTAAGACTCTCTGAAATGACAAGGATTTTGACCCCAGAGTCATAGGTATTCAGTATCCATGAAAAATAAGAACTACACATACGAAGGTCTAAGCAAGATAGACAGAAAGAAAATGCATATGCTCTTTATGGAGGTTGCTGAAATAGATTTTCCTTTTTTAACTATGCGGTGGAGCTCAGTAGGAAAGCTGATTTATCCTGTGAGTGCACAGCAGTTGCTCCCTGCCAGAGCTGCTGTTTAAGTTTAATTGGAATACACAGTGCTTTTGTAACACTTATATCATGGAGAACCTTTAAGAAAAGCAGAAAGACCCTTTCAGTTCAACACACTTATTTCTGTTGTGATCCTGATCACTGAACCCAAGTGGAAATACGAGCCACAGAATTATTTCTTTGCTGCCTGTTTCAGTCAGGAACTCCAGAGGCAGAAGCAGCTGCTTGCAGAGGAGAAGAAAAATGGGCCAGGACCGGCTAACTCAGGGGACTGGCAATGGGATATGGAGCCTTTCATCTACAGGTCACTGCTCTGAATCCAGCACAGGGCTGTAGCAACCAGAAAGTTATTACCATCAAATGGAGGTTCAGTGGCCTAAGAGAAATTGTTTAAATGGCTTCAGCTTCATGCAGGCACTCACAGCAGAGGAAGTACTGTTACAATTAGCAAAACTGCATAGTCACTAGCAATGGGGAAGCTTTTGATGTTTTTCTACATTCCCAGAAACAGAATGGTGTCACTGAAAAAAATCCTGTAATGCTTCCTTTGACCAAGAAAATTTATCATAAACCTGAAGACTTGGTTTTTTTCCATTTTTATCATTATTTTAGCTTTATTTAGCCTCCTTCGGTAGTTTTCTTTGCCTTTCTCCATGCTGTAGATCAGAAGATAAAAGTCTTCTAAAAATCGCTTTTCCTAAAAAATAATTTACACAAATACTGTGAGGTGAAAAATTGCAGCATTTTCAAAGGCCAGGAAAGGAGAAAATTCTTCTGAGGAAAACTGCAAAAGCTTTGCAGGGAAACAAAATTATAAACGAAGTGTATCTGGATAAAGCTAAAATTCCCATTCAGAAGTGCAGCTGTGGTGCCTGACCAAAGCCAAACTTCAAGCATCTCACACTCCTCCCTCCATGATTCCACAGCAGCTCAGATTGTATCTGCCATGCTGGTGTGTCTAGCCGTGGCAGTGCATCAAGGTGAGAAACCTGGTTTCTGAGAAGGAACAGTATGACACATCCAAACCAGAGCCTTCCACTGTTAGTATACCTGCATTTGACTCAAACATTAAACGTGAAGTACTTTTAACTGAAAGCTTCCAATTTTCCAGATAACTTTGGGGGGGTGTGGGTGAGGGGTTGGGGGGTGGGTGTCCAGATCTATAAAATCTAAAGAGAAATTTTAGTAATGCTACTACAGAGCAACTTTAATACCAGAGCTTAAGGACCACCAGCAATTAGTTTTGCATCTACAATATATATGAAAGAGACTTTCTAGATACCTGCCTGCGTGTATTCAACAGGCAGGAATTGTGATAATTGGGTGGCGTTTTAGGACATACATAACTTTAAGTGTTCTTATTGCTTGTCTCAGGCTTTAACGCTTTTGTTTTTCATAGAATCATAGAATAGTTTGGGTTGGAAGGGACCTTTAAAGGTCACCTAGTCCAACCCCCCTGAAGTGAGCAGGGACATCTTCAACTACATCATGTTGCTCAGAGCCCTGTCCAACCTGACCTTGAATGTTTCCTGGCATGGGGCATCGACCACCTCTCTGGGCAACATATTCTGTGTTTCACCACCCTCATTGTAAAAAATTTTTTACCTACATCTAGTTTGAATCTACTCTTTTTTAGTTTAAAACCATTGCCCCTTGTCCTGTCATAGCAGGCCTCGCTGAAGAGGTTGCCCTCATCTTTCTTACAAGCCCCCTTTAAGTATTGAAAGGCTGCAATAAGGTCTCCCTGGACCCTTCTCTTCTCCAGGCTGAACAACCCCAACTCCCTCAGCCTGTCCTTGTAGGAGAGGTGCTCCAGCCCTTGGATCATTTTTGTGGCCTCCTCTGGACCTGCTCCAACAGGTCCATGTCCTTCCTGTGCTGAGGGCTCCAAAGCTGGACGCAGCACTGCAGGCAGGGTCTCACCAGAGTGGAACAGAGGGGCAGAATCACCTCCCCTGTTTTTTGAAACAGTAACCATCTTTGCTTATGGATGTATGAATTGGTTCACGCATACAGAAAATCCATTGAAGTCTAAAGCACTACTTATCCATCCTCTAAGCACCACAACACTGGCTGTCCCTCTGCTTTCATTTAGAGCACCATACACAAAAAAAAAGTTAAAAGCCTCCCTGATATTATAACAAAAAAGCGCCAAAAATAGGCACTCCCCCTTCCCCCTTCCCCCTCCCCCCATTTTGAAAAAATAATCACAGA
The DNA here is from genome assembly GCF_949628215.1 of Phalacrocorax aristotelis. Lineage (NCBI taxonomy): Eukaryota > Metazoa > Chordata > Aves > Suliformes > Phalacrocoracidae > Phalacrocorax > Phalacrocorax aristotelis. The sequence continues at coordinate 11,681,889 of NC_134283.1, read as the reverse complement.
AAGGATTACTTGGCTGTAGCTGTTTGGTAAGAATTTTGTCAACCTTTTCTATTTAACAATATAACTTTCTATGACTAACGCTAAGCCCAGTGAAGTGACTCTACTGTAGCTTATACCTGAGACAGCAGCCTCCTCAAGAATCCCTGTATAGCATTAACATACCCTTCTTAACCGAGAAGCCACTAACCACATTCTGCCACCAAAGCATTCAGGAAAGCTAAAGCCAAGACTGGATTCAGGCAGAGACATTCCTGTTGCATTTTCATATTCCAGTTAGTATTCCTGATTTTATCAATCACATTATGTAGGTGCACACATTACAGCAGAGGCCACACAGTTATTCACAGTTTAAGAGATGCTTGTGCTAAATAAGTTTGTGCAGTTCCATTGTGAAAATTCTGCGTTCAACAGGTCTCATCAAATCTTGTTGCCTGGATTGGTTTAATAGCATGTTCACCTGTAGAACAAAACATGCAAGGGCAACAGTTCAAGAGTCTTGATTAGTCCTTTTCTACTCTGCAGGTACACGTAATGTTTCTGCAGTTAGAAAATTCATATATATATACACACACATACATGCTCACTGGATTTCTTTTACTGATGAAAAAAATGATTCTGTGTATAACAGCTCTGCAAAGTACTCTGAGCATCATGCAATTTAAAGCCTTCTGAGTACCCAAATGTAAGACTTTTTAAAAAACAGAAATTGCTGCAAATATTTACAAGATGCAAAGAGATTGTTGAAAAGCTATCAGTATATGACAATAAAAATGCAATATTCGCTGTGAAACTTCACACAACGACATGTTACACAACAACACTAAAGACACGTTACATAGTTAGAATTTAATTCAGGGGCATGACAGATACCTGAGTCCATAACAGTCACTCCAAGAAGCATCCATTTAGGTGCATCCACAAAAGCAAATAATGCCTTTCCTATTTAAGAATAAGATAGAGATTACAAAAGACCCAGACTCTAGTGAAGTATATGAATGGAAATCCCAAGGTTTCTTTCTAGGAGATAGAGACCATTTAAAGCAAGCTGGGATTTTGTAAAGGTTAGGCTTCATGATTCTGCCTTTTGATCACCTTGCAATAAATAGCCCATTTGTTTGAACTTTTTGGCTTCTTTTTGGCACATTAGTTAGGTGCACAATGTAGTTTGATCTATAATTCTCAAGTCAGCGGCCAGGCATATCTCATACAGTCAGTCTTCTTCACATTTAGGTATGTCTGTAGAACAATACCCAGTTCTATTATATGAGCCAGTTTTAAGCACTGTAGATAAAAATCTGTCCCAAAGAAGCAAGCATCATGGCTTCAGCAAAACAGATATTGTACCATATATTATGTAATTATATTCCCGTATGAGGAAGAAACTAGAAGTATCTCAATGATGTATAAAAGCAATGAAGTTAATTGCTATCCTGTAATGTTTTAAGGGAATGCTATCCTTTCCCAAACCCTGTTGTAGGTTTCCACAGCAATGATTCTTCTTCTGTACTCAGCTTTGTAGGATGACTGTAAAAACCTACAGGAAATCACTGACTTGGATACAGAAGGGAGACTGAGGACCATGACTGAAGTAGGGACTTTTCTTTATTAAATTAACATCTGCACCAATTTACACAACCATCCAACATGTACCATGAGTCATGCTTTTACTTTCCAGATGAGAGGGGCTGCCACAGAGAAAGGACGGCAAGAGATCAACATCAGCAATGAGAACTGAAAAAAGCTGCAGCAACCCTCACATCATACTTTCCACAAGAAAAGCATCTCAGCTTGATAACCCCTTGCCCTGCAAGACAAAGGCACCACCCACGTCTCGGGGAAGCAGAGCCTAAACTCCCTCTGCTAACTTGAAATCATCTAGACACCTGCCATGCTGTGCAAAAGAACAGTCCGACTCCAAAGAGAAGCCTCAGAGCGGTAACACCATTGCCAGTGTCACCCTAGTGTACGATTCAGATCTGAGGTGCAAATCAGCTGACCATGGAGTGTGCTGCTGCCAGAAGTATATAGGCAGGGATTACAGGACAGTGATGACAGTGGCAGGTTTTTTTCAAAATGGAATTTAAATAACCTAGGAGACAAAGGAAATCTTCAGTAAGGCAAAATATGGTTGAAGGGGAGTGGCTGCTTTGTTTCTAACATTAAAAGCAAGGAGGCAGTATAGGAAAAGCAGGGGAAGGTAATCTCTTGGAATATTTATGGGTGGCCAATCCCACGCACACATTTCTGCTCCCAAAACTGGATCTAGCTAAAAATTCTCCACAGCTCACCATGACCATAACATGCCCTGAAGCTCCTCAGGCCTCAACCAACCTGCTGAGAGAATTTCCACTTCTGTCACATTCTCCATGTCTGTATTCCTATATCCCCATATTCCTCATTCTTGTGCCAGAAGACACATCTCAGCCTGTCCTGTTGCAAGGTCCCCCAGGCATCTACAAGCAGCTGACACTCATTGAAACTTCATCATTTATCAGGGGAACCATCTGAGCTTCTTGTTTGGAAAATGACTCCTCACTGGCTTGAGAACAGCCCTGCCTCCTGTCATCACAGGGCTTTCAGAAACCTGCACAGAGGCTGCAGTAATTCAGAATTCAACTGATAGATTTGGCAGGAAGAAAAAGGAATGCAGTGATCGAGTCTCAAACATATATCTTGCATTTGTCTATAAAAATGGTACACCATAAGCTTTTGAAAAAAGATTATGTTAAAGACTTTCTCTGACTTTTGCCCTGCCAAGCTCACTACCTCCTCATTTCTTTAATCACAAGAAGAAATCCAGTTACCTCACACACAATGTTCTGTTTCTCTCCCATTGTAGCCAGTCTGTAGTGTTTGTACTTGGAACCCTTTCGTTCTTGTTTCTCTGTGTGCATTATCCACTAATTATTTTTCTTCTGGATATCTGTGATACCTACTGAATTAGAGTAGTTTATATTAATTACCCAGGATGTTTAACATAACAAACACTCCCTGACCAATATATGGTGGACAACTGGCACACTTTAAGTACGTTGCAAGGTAATGATTTTGTGGGCATTGACTCTAGAATAGGTTGCCCATTAGCTCACATATTTATGTTAATTATGTTAGCATAGCCAAATGATAACATGATCACTATATTCCTCACTAATGCTGCCACAAGACACGCACCTGATGCATGATGTTAGCCATGTGGATAGCAAATTATTTATAATATCCATAAATTTTGGAGGGTAAGAGAAATGGGACTTACTCTTTTGTTAAAACTAAACACTGAAAAGAACAGTGTCAAGTGACGAGATAAACGCCAAGGTTGTAAGGAATTAATGATACATTAAATTGCATCTCTGCTCTCTGAGTGATCCTGCAAATCAGGGATATCAAACAAAGGTCAGGAAGTATGACTTGGAAAGCTATAAAAATAGAGAGTTAGGAAAAAAAAGTCATAAAAATGTCACTATCATATCTTTGTTAAAATCCCAAACCTAAGTATCCAATTGCAAGTGTAACACCTGAGTGCCAGTCTCTTCTGATCTACAGTTTACTGTCTGGCACTGAGCAAGCCATAACATTTATTTAAATTCTTTTCTTGTCAATGGGTAAAATACCTCGAAAGCAAGAGAGCTGTGCGTATTGATTAGAAATTCCTCAGGTGTTTCACTATTTCCCACTTCGTACCCACCAGGCACACATTTCACACGCAGCAGAAGTGTCAAAACAATGTATCTACATCCAAAAGTTCTTCATACATTTCACCCTCTGGGAAAACAACCTCCATTCTTTGAGGCATGGAAGCCTAATTTTATAGAGCAAAAGGTTTATTAATGCAGTCCATGTATGGGGTCTAATCCTGGCACTCCACTACCTAACGCAACTAGCATGGTCCTGAATTGCAAGAGGCTTCCCTGTCTGACACATGAGGGAATATGTGGCACTCTGCTACAGTCAGCGAAATTCCTGAAAGAGTTAAGAATATGCATAATCTCTCTCATCATGTCAGAATAATCTTAATTTTTCCCTCAGGTTGCTTCATAGTACTTGTGTGAGAGAAAAATATTTGACAGTGTAGATGCCTCACCACTGTTCATCAGCTCTGTGAACCACAAGGCGAAGTATGGCTATATAGCATGTAAGAGTTTACCAGGTATCAGTAGCCTTACTACCTTGTTCTCTGTGAAATTCTACTGGGTAAAGCTGAGAAAGAAAGGGGGCGGGAGGGGAAACAAACCAGAGGAAAAAGACCAAGACCCTGCTCCAAATGAATTCATTATTTCCATTTTCAAGTAAGCATCTTACTGCATTTTTCAAGGGCACTAGAGAGCAAACAAACAAGAGCTAATACTAAATTTCTCATAAAAGCACTATCAATAACTGAGCTACAAGTGTGGTATGTTTTGTACGCCATTTGATTTTCTAACTTTGTCATTACTTCAGATCACCCATAACATTGTTCACCATTTGCAAGTTTTCTTACACTGTCAGCACAGCAAAATCCCTTCCTCTTGAAAAAACAGGCTTTTCTAAAAAAGATTTGGTCAGCTTTATTATTGGATAAAATTAAGGCACACATTAATGTAACAAGAAGAAAAAGAATTGGGCTATAGGTCAGATGAAGTACAGTCAGGCACCCTGAATTTTCCCCTGCTATATGCTTAATATAAGAAATACAAGATATACAGCAGCTGTACCTAGAGTCACTTGCTAACAGTTAAGTATTTATGATTTCATCTCCTTGCCGATTTTATACTGCATACTCAAGGAGGCAAACTGTATTAGTCTGATACAAAGACCTATTGTTTGGAAGAATAAAATCTCTTTATGAGATCTGCATAACCATCTGAAATACTGGTTATTTACCTCTTCAGTTCTTTTTAATATGTATTTGGGACTATAACATACCATTTAAATGCTGTCTCTCAAGTGTAACACTCTTCTCCCTGTTAATTGTGGAAAACAGATTTTTGCGCAGTTTCAGAAAATGAAAGAAGGTCATGACATTCTAGTGGGCTTTTTATGGTTTACGAAACCTTCATTAAATTTTTAGAAGACACGGCCTTGAGTGGCCTGGGAGAAAGCAAAAACCTCAGAGTGCTTCTGGGGAACATCACCTGTAATTTATTCACTTTGAATGCTTTTTATGGTGCAGCTCAAGACAGATGCATGACATGATTCCAACATCCACAGACCCGAGGCATGAAGTAATTGAATCCATAACCAGAAGGTGGTAAATGGGTAGTCTTATGAGTTATTCTGTAAGTGTTACATGGAGAACAGCTTGCTTCACAATCATTATTTTGCTGTAGTGCAGAAATCATGTAATGAGGACTTCATGCTGTTAGGATCCTAACCCTTGATTGTTAGAACATTTCAGTCATATTAAAAAAGTGATATATTGCAAGCAGATAGGGAGAAAAATAGTAATTGGAAGCTCAGCAGTGGGTTAAAGCCACAATTTATTTACCATTTCCCTCACATTAGATGAAACATTAATAGGATTATTAATAAGGATTCTGTATTAGGTTTGTCATAGCAGTAATGTATCAAACTATGCTGCTGCCAAAAGCATGTTAGCATACTCTTCTTAAGGCTACAGAGAAACCTTATCTATTCTAAAATTACTGAAAAATGTTAATTTTTATAGTTGCTTGAATTAGGACATGACCTTTAAAGCAGAGAGGCAGAAATAATACATCCATCCAATGACACTGATTTCTCAGTTACACAAGGTGAATGCATTAAGAAAATTATTACAAATTAAAATTCAGGACTGATTTATTAAAAATAAGGTGCTGATGAAAAGTGATTCTCTTACAAGATGCTCTTTTAATTTCCATTGCAATTGCTATCACCACTGTAGTCATTAGATCCAAAAAAAGCTGGTTCTATTTTTGGTCATGTAGTCATAATTAAGAATTGTTTCAGGCTTTTTTGTGTTAATTTAGTTTAGCTTGATTCTTTGGTCTATGACACTAAAAAAAACCCCCACCCTCCTTTACCTGTTGCTCCGATGCCCAGTGCCACTTCAGAAACAGGAAAGAAGAAAAGGGGATAGAGGTGTAGCTTGCCCAAGGCCTCTGGCCTCTGCAGATGTGAGCATATTTTGTTGTGGTAACACAGTAACTCTTGATAGTTCACTTACACATTGTTTGCCACTTGGACTTTAAAGAAAACTCACTGTTTCAGAATAAAAACAACAAAAATATTCCTCTTAAAACCATCTCAAGTGAAATCAGTCAAATTGATTCAAGGCTTCTGCTGTAGCAACTTCTCAAGATAGACACTGTGTAGCTTTTATTTTTAAATTCCCTAGATGGAATCATTACAGAAAGTATTCATTTTAATAGCTCATAGATTAACTGAAAGACAAGTTCATAAAAATAACTTGTGTATATGACATAATGAAGTATAAAAAATCCCCTGTAATTTTTAGCTATTCCCAGTTCATTTACTCAAAGGAGAAATGTACTTTGGAGCAGATTTTGATTTGTTACTTTTTTATATATATATATCTCTTAAAAAAAAAAAGTGTGTGTGTATAGAGTAATGCACCTTAGGTCAGTCTCAGAACACTAACTTTTAAACATGAACCCAGCTGCTGCAGATCATGATTAGATGAAAAGTCACAAAACAATAAACAGGAAGACTTCTGATCTCAGGTTAGGGATGAGAAGGAAGCAGCTTGCTTTGAAATAATTATTTTACTGCAGAGCAGAAATGGCATAATGAGAACTTTGTGCTGCCAGAAGCTGTAACCCTTGATTGCTGGAATACAGCTGTCACATTAAAAATGACACATTGCCAGTAGATTGGCATAGCTGCAATAATCATAGACCTCACATCTGTGCTATGTTTGCCCAATTAAGAGATTCTTAGTGCAAGTCTAGGCCAAGGTTAATGAAATTATTTAATATGTTTTATTGCAGCAGTGTTGTTCAAAGAAATAAATGTAAAAGTACATTAAAACTTATTATTTTGATTGACAATAGAAAAAAATTGAAAAGCCAGAACCTGTTGCTCTAACCAACCACCTTTAAGCAACCATTGCACAGAAGTACAGGTAGTTTAACCAAATTGATCTGTTACAGATATATACTTTAAAGATAAATGCTTAAACTAAACCAAAGAAAAAGAGGGGAAAAAAAAAAGAAAATGTCATGTGTCTCATACTGACAACCTTGAGCAATCAAAAATCATGAATCAGGCTCAAAAGTACCATAACTTTAGCTTAATAAATTTGAAACTTGAAGTAACAAAACCAAAAAATCTGATTAATTTTACTTTGCTACATGTTTTCAGAAGGTCTTTAGATCCTGTCTTCGTGGTAACTCCCTTCGTTACCCACAGTGACAGTAGCATAATAAAGACAGAGAAAAATCACCTCACAAAAACATGAATAGAAGTACTGCCCTTCCCAGCAACCTGTGATATTTTGGGTTCCCTTATTCAGATTTTGACTTGGCCGTACACTGTTATTAAACCTCCCTGAGAAGCACTGTTTTGCATGGAGTCTTTTACAAGGAAGGTATAAGAGCAGCAGCATCAGAAGTTTAAATGATAAAACCCCTACAGACACCCTTCATATGCAGCACTGCTTCCATGTTCCCCACACCCCACGACAGACTGCACTTGCCTCTGGTACCAATTTCCTCTCCTCCCCCCCATCTGCAAGAAAGAAGTGCAACGTTTCCACAGAAGGAAAAAGAGAAATATAATTTACCTTGCAGTTAGATAGCTAAGTATCTTGAAAGAGGAGTAGGAAGAGCTAATATTGCAAATATCAAATACCTTTGTGAAGCAAAAGATCATTTACTAAACGTCCTGCTGCAAGATGCAACTGGGGAATGTGAACAGGTCCCTGATTACAAACCTTGAAGTCTGAGCAGTAGGTTGAACATGTGCACCTGAGGGAATGTAGTTCAGAAACAGATGCCCTAGAACTGCCTGAAGAAATGCAGACCTATTTTTTGCCCTATAGCATTTGTTTGTCTAGATTGAGCAGTTAATTGAGCAAACAGCTAACAGATACGATTTTGGCAGGTACGACTGCACATAGAAGAGGATTTTTTAGTGAGAAAGCTCTCTTTTGAATGGTAGCAGACAACAGGAAGCTTATTAGTCTAGTGTTCAGAAAAAAAAAAAAAAAAAATCACACTTACAATGAAGTCTTCAAATTACCTAGCCAAATATTTTTCTTTCTGTGCTTATACTTATCTAGAGTGACTTAGTACTACATGCAAAGCATTTCATGCCCCCTCATAATCATTTCTCTATCTCACTACAATTTGGCAATAACAGACAACCACTGAATAAATTAAACACCAACACCACCTCTCAAGATGAATGAAGAATTTCTGTAGTACTTGTTCTGTTGTAATGTGAGCATACTAACATGCAAAGGAAAAAGAACTCAGCTGCAGCATAACTGGGTGTAACTACATAAATTTTCAAATAATTTGGGCTTGAACCATTAGCTGGTACCAAAAAAAAAACCCTCTGTGAAATAAGGAAATCCACCACAAGTGTGAATAAATTGTGTCATTATGGTTTTAATGGATATAAATCCATTTCTACCAGTACAGACTTGGCTCACTGAGCAGTTTCATATTTGCATGCTCCATTAAATACATACACTTAAAATTTGCAATTGCAGGAAAAACTGAGATATTTTTAATATTTCCTTTTTTAAACAGCTCAACCTATAGCACCAAATCGTTTCATGCATTGCCAAATAAAAACAGTGTTATCAGTCTCTATTTGATATGCTGCTAGAAACAAAGCAGTGCCAAGCACAGAGCACAGAGATGCTGGCACCTTGCTGCTGAGATGCCTGTAGCTACTTATGTGGCAGGCTGTCATGAGAATTTGTTAAAAAAGTCTTTAAAATGTGACAAGGAGGATCAGCATTAAGCTCCACGTAAGAGACCTTTTTTTCTACAATTTATATTCCTATTACTTTATTTTCTCTATATTAAGGGTAGAGAAAGCTATCTGGCCAACAAGGATTAACAAAGATAGAGGAAAAAAATTAAGATGCGTTTCCAATGTTTTGTTATTAGGTCTTACCACAGAATTTAATAAGTTGAATTTTCCTATTAATGCAATTGAAAATTTAATGAGCTTCTTAATTTATGACTTCACTAGGCTTGAATTATAAAACAATAACACAAGCTGCACTCTAATTGCCTGAGTGTGTCTGAAGATGACAGTGTGTTTAGGCTTTCACTTCAGCATCTAATCTAAATATATTAACAAACAGCACAAAAATCATTGCAGTTGTTCAAAGAGACAGGACAGAATTAATTATTTTTTGTGACAAACAAAACCACGCTATTAATGCATTATCCTTACTGTTATATTCCACATTGTGGTGGAGAATCTCCAAGCTCTGCTTAATATTAATAAAGTTTTGTGGCACCCTTGAGAGCTTGTTAAGAAAGATTACTCCCACTAAACCAATAACAGGAAACGAGACCAAGCTGGTATTATCATGAAAATTTAGGGTCTGAGCCAGTTCTGAGAAGGTACTGAATGTACTCAGCTCTTAAATGTGCCTGGAGCTGTATACATGTATCTCTTCAGAAGACAGAGCCTGTTCTTTGCCGTGTTTGTGATACTGCAGTCTTTTTCTTGAATGACTTTCCCATTCATCTCAAAACTTCTGGGGCTCTACAGTTACCAAAAAGGTCACTGTGCTGGTCTACTATGGGTCAGCAAAAGCATTACAGGTGGGAGTCCCTGTAGTCTAACACAGGGCAGTTTCATGCAATGTCTCAAGCTCTACCTGATCTACACTGCATAGCAAACAAGTACGCAATGCAACAGCCAGGTTCAGCTTGCTCAGGCCAGAAGGTCTTAACAGTACAGATCCTCACTACAGCAGACTAGTCACAAAGGATATTTTCCATATGAGACTCAGGTTTTGAAATGACTCCCATTATCCCAAACAAAAGTTTTCCTTTCAGATAGATATTAAAGAAAAAAGAAAAAATTAAGAATTAACAGTTTTATGCTGTTTTACGACAGCTTAATAGTAGTGTTAACTACAGAATTGTTACATGACATAGGAGTTGACATGTTCTGTTAACTTTATTTTTTTAAAATTGTCTGCACTGTTTTCTTCAAAACAGAAAATGCACAAAGAAAATTAAAACACCTCATACATATTTTAACCTCATACTGCATTAGTAGGTCAGTGGGGGGAACTGGTTGTTTTGGAGGTTTTTAAAACATATTGTGCATTGATACTTTTGATAGTCCTAAAAATTATATTCCAGGAAATACTATTATAATGAGCAACTGAATATTCCCAAAATGAAAGTTTTCTAAATTAATCTGGTATCTTCATTTCACTGAAAGTTACATGCTAACCTTGAGTCAAAATCCTTTTTTCACTTGGATCTTAACTGGAAAAAGCAGTACAGTAGGTTTTTTATTTTGTCCTTGGGAAGACAGGGTTATTGCTTAATTACATCTACCTTTGCACTTTGACACCTGGAATAACACTATTGATAAACTTGAGTTGTTATTGTACCTGTCTGCCAGTCTTCCCACCAGGTGGTGGTAAAGGTGGGGCAGACCCCAAAGTTTCGGAGTTCAAGTTCATTCCAGTCAAACACAGATCAGCTACTTATGGGACATGTTCACTCTCACTTGCATTACAATAAAACTTTTTGCCACAGAGGTCTAGAAACTTTAAAAAGGAGCAGATTTCTGTACTGTCTGGTTACTGTAAGAAGGTGTGCATGACTATTTCTCAGTCATACTGGCTATGCTATCAGACAAAGCATTGCAAGAATACTATAAACTCATTGCAAGTGCTCTCAACAGCATAAGGTTGTTCCTATTTCAGGAGACAATCTACCTACTTCAGATGTTTACATGCATCGTTGCTGGAACTAAGTGATCTGGAAAGCTGCAGGTCACTAACCGATCATCTAATATTACTTAATTTACTACCACAACAAGCAAATGGTTCATCAGTCAACTTAATGGGGTTTTTTTTGTTTGTGTGTGAGGTTTTGTTTGTTTGTTTTTCTTCAAGAGAGACTTCTAGTTTTTGCAGGCATGCTCAGAGCTTGAGTAAGGGGAGGAAAAGGAGTATGCCATTTATAGGCATTAGTATTCAAACCACCTTCCCCAGCCTGTCCCTTTCCCTTCCTCCTCCCTCTAAAGAAAACGCTTAGGGAAGAACATGAACAGAAGTAGTTGCAGAGTCTAGCAGTGCCATTTGTCACTGCCAAGATTCATCACTGATACAGGTTTACAAGAGGGAACAACTGAAAGGTTAAGAATTTATCTAGAACATCTGAAATAGATATTAAACTGAGATTTATAGCAAAGTGCTTAATGAAAATTAATGTTTACTGTCTTAGCTATTACAATACTGGAAACAAAGAAACTTGTTCCTTTCCCAAGAGCCACCACTGACCTCTTCCACTGGTTTGCAACAACTAAGAGCCAGTACATATTTTAACATTTTGTATTTTGACTTTATTGGGCAGACACTTAGGAGAAAAATACGTTCACAAGGGTGGAGCACTGGAAGTGAAGGGGCAAAGGCTTCTGGAGATGCCTATGAGAAATGGGTTTTAAGTGCCTAAATGTGGTTCACTGCTTGCCGAAACTAAGACCCTATGAGCAATAAAGACTTTCATAAAAGCTAATAAAGGCAGCTTTATTGCTTTTGTAGAGCCATCATTACATTTTCCTTTCAATATCTATCTAACGACATGCTTTTTAAGAGAGTTATAGGCTTGTAAAGATCAATGAAAGAGTAACAGACCATGAGCAGAAGTATTACAAGCCTGACGTCTTCATGCCCATGCTTTTATGCAGGTCCACCTTAATCTGATGAGAGATGGTGGTACTACTGTACACCTTACTTTTAGGAAGTAAGCCACATAAAACAGACAGGATTTTAGCTTTCACTACATAATCTGGTTATGAATTGCACAAAGTCCTAGAAGAATACTTTTTTTTAAAATATGAAATTACAAAAACAAAGGCTTTCATGTACATTAAAAATAGCAGCTTCCATTATAAAAAGAAAGAAAAAGAGAATGAAGATAATCATTACAGATTTCCATGTTCTGCCTTTTACAGTAAGTGTACCTTATCTTTTTTTTTCTCTGACTTTGGACAATGAAAATGACTAAAATATTTTCTTCCTTTATTAAATTATGTTTAGCAAGATTTAGGTTCAGTCCTGTCACTTACTAAAACAATTCACAGATTTTTATTTAAAATAAGTTTCACTTGGAATGAAATCAGCAGTATTCTTATAAAAATACAGGGTATGATGTTTTCATTACTACCCCTCTCTCAATTTCAATAGAAGTGATGCACAGTTTTGAACTAGTAGCAGCAATTTACATGCCATGATTACCTGAAAATTTATTTGTGTTAAAGGAAACATTAACTACAGATAAATATAATTAAATCTAGTTGAGACAAATGGAATACTTCGCTTGACCCAAGGTTTCTGTAGTATTACTTTAGTTTAGTATTCAGTAATTCCCTAATTCAATAACAGGTGAATTAGGGTTCCTCAGTCCCTGTGTAGTTTTATAAGACAAAAGAAATCCATATCTGGACTTCTAATTATTTGCAAGTTTATTCCTTAAACAAAGCCACATGCAGATAAAAGAAGGTGGAAAAACGTTCAAAACATTAGAAATCCTAATAGGCACTTTTCTGAAGATGCTTGTGTATATTCATTTTGGTATTGTGATGCCTTTAGGGTGTTGAAAGAGAAGAAAGAAAACCCTGAAAACAGAGAGGCAGCACAGTTCTATGGGGAAAATTGGTACTCAGCAATCACAGAATGGTTCCTTTTGGAGGATTCACAGAGGAGTACGGTTTAAGCAAAGATACTACTGCTAGTTTTAGATCTCTGTAGCCTTAGTATGAGAGTGAAAAATTACTTTGCATTGCCTTACTGATAAAGCTGAAATCATCACTAAAAATTACTGAAACAGACTTATTTTAAAGTGTTAGTTATGCAGATTTTCAGAATATGACCAGAAAGTAGTATTAAAAAAAACACACACAAAACCCCCTACATTAAAATCTGTTGATTCAATAGCCACGTATCCTAGCCACATCCAAATTAGTTTGAAATGCTTTATAGAACCAAGTAAAGCTTACAAGCCCCCATATTAAAAATCACACAAGTGGTTCATATATACACAAACGTAACTTTTGTAAGGAATATTTCTATTCTCTACATCAGGTAGTCCACCAACACACTTTAGGTGAGATAGGATGTGAGGCCAAACTACCGGATAATGATATTTGAAAATCAATCCCATCCAAGGGGCACGCATAGCAAGAGCATTGGGAAAATGTCTGTGTCAACAGCATGTCCACCAACATTAACTCACAAACACAGACAGAACTTGCAAGAAATCCCAGAGACAAGGAAGGTAGCACAAAACACAACAAGAAACTTTTGGGCAGAAGTTTGGAAAAAAAGAAGTCATTCCTTGTTCAAAAGCACTGCCTGTGATCAGCAATAAAATCCTCAATTAAGGAGACCACCATATTGCTTGCAGAGCACCAACCACTTATGTTCTCAGTCAATCAGTTAACATGCACTGCACTCCTCAGAGGAAGGCACATTCTTCCTATTTTACAGCTATGGAGACTGAGGCAGAGAGGTTTATTGATGAACCCAAGTCTAAATCAAGCATGCTAAGCTCATAATTTTATGTCTCATAGGCTTTGAAATGTACCACCTTGCAAACTGTGGAAAATTAAGCCCATTTAAAACAGCAAGACGCAAAATGAGCGTTGCCTACATTAAGTAACAATCTCAGAAACGGCATGACCCATACTCAGCCATTTACTAACAGCAGATTACTTAAGAATTTTGCTTCTATTAATTCACTCCAAGACAGTATCTGCTGTTGTGGGATTTGACAGAATGCATTTTTAAGAAACACGCCATTATGAAATACAAAATTAGTCACTACAGCAAAGGCCTCTTGAGGACCCAGCACTGCAGGAACATGTTCAGACTTTATACCAGAAATTCTGTGTCTAAATTTTAAGGATATTATTGCTTCTCTGTAAAAATTAAGAATGCAATGAATCATTCAGTCTTTCAGTGAGTTCCCCAAGCTAATACACCAGTACAAAGCTGGAATTGCTGGTAGCTGATTTCTATATATTGGCAAGAAACAAGCTTGCTGAAGACAACATTGCCTATCTTTCCCACAGTGTATTTCTGTTATTATAAATGTAGTTTGAAAGCCTTGTCTGAAGAGTCTGACAGTCACCAAGGAAATCACTCATATTGCTTCCTCCAGCACTTGCTGTCAACATCTTGGCAATTACCACCTTCCTTAACGGGGGGAAAAAAAGGAAAATTGTGTCAATTGATAGTCTGGAGTCTCATTTGTTTACAAGCAAAATGGAACCATAGATCCAACTTTAAGAGGTAGTAAACTGACATCAGATCAAGCTTCCTATAATTTTAATGATTTTGTTTTATTCCTATAAGATATATTCTGCTTTTATTATCAGTCCTGCACCACATACAAACCATACAAGGGAAATGCAGGTTTCTCAAGTTCCTCTGTAATTTGCATGAGATATTCTCTTAATGTACTCTGAAGAAATTCACTTTTTTGCAAACGAACTGAATGGACAAGCAGTTATGGGAAGGGATTCAAGGCCACACTACTCTGTATTTTCTCAAAATAAATGGAATCTTTATGTCCTGTATAGCAGAAAGTATAGAAAGGCTATCTGAAGTTGCGTGTGGTGTAACTTTGCAACTTCCAGTTCATTGCAGCTCCACCAAAGTTTAGAGCATCTGTGAAAAGAGAATCTGAGATTGCACAAAAAGCATAAAACCAATTCCTGCCAGAAGGCTTTAATCACTTTAAGACAAAAAAGAAAGTCTAAAATGGGGGCGGGGGGAGCAAAGCCAGATATGCATCAAGAAAAGCAGACAGACATTTAAATTTATTCTAAACAATGGTTTAAAAAAAGTTCTTATTTCCCACTTAGTCCTTATGTTATAGTTTTTGACATCTTCACTTCTTGGATAATTAAAATTTCCCCTACAGGGCATTCTGACAATTTTTTTAAATGCTGTCCCCTTTTTATGCAAGAGGAAAGGTTGGAAAACAGTGAGAGTGTGTGAAATAATGATGACATTTTTCATACTCCTTCATGATGGTTTTAATGTTTCTCGAGGCAAAGACATGAAGAAATGAAAAAATGTGACCAAAACTTTATTCTGAGTATTTTTAATACCTGTTTATTTTCCTACACTGAAGCTCTTGCAGAAATCAAGTCACTGACAATTTTAGCAAATACTTTTTCTCTAATAAAATTTAACAGGAAGAAACTTTCTTCTTGCAAGCCCACCGTAGTTTTCAAAGATACATGGTTTCAGTGGAGCAGCACTAACTTCCCAATCCTTTTTGGGAACAGTACAGTGAGAAGACACACCAGGAGTAGAAAGATTAGGAGAGGAGTTTACCATCATGTACAAAATTGATAATGCATTACTACTCGCTCATTGAGGAACTAATCTGGTACCCACCAAAGTAAATGCCACATTTTTCATAGTTCAAAAGACAGTTCTATACAGTCATAAATAACTATTGCTTACACAGGAGCTGTTATAATACCTGTAACAAAGTTTTTTAAAACCCACGCTTCCAAGTCAGATTCTCATTGTAGCAAGTCTTCAGACAGTAGAGTTCAGAGGTTTTAAATATTCCATTCCTGAACAATGAGTAAGAGCTGTAGGAAACTCAGCCACTGAAGCAAAAAATATGATTTTTTTCCCCCAATAGATCAACTATAAGACCATGAGAAGACCGACAAATCAGATTTGCAACAGTAAACTGTTTCTGATGAACACACTTCATTTTAAATGTAATAGTCACATGCAGTTCCATGAAGTCACAACTTTGAATGTATTTAACATAAGACCAAAAGTGGAAATAAAGACTGAAGTGAACTGACTTGTCAGAGATAAAATATTTATGAATGAACAGCTGAGATAAACACAAAAGATTGAGACTTAGTAGAGTTGCATACTACTCTCAGATTTAAAAACAGGTCTTCCCTAAGTGCATAATTTAAGTGTTGAGAATGCACTAACTTTTGAGCACAACCTGTATGCATTCTCAACAAAAATTCAACTATTAGCTTAGTAAAAAAGTCCCCATCTAAAGTGAAAGAGTTGGATTTCAGATGAAACAAATGGTCAGATAGGACTTTATGTATGTACATAGTTTGCTGCTAAAATCCTGGCATTTAATCAGCACTAGAGGAGAGGCATCAAACAACAAAAAAATATTTACAATATCGAATTACACTGTGTAAGCCACACATCCAGTCAGCAGTGTGCTTCATTGTCAGGAAGTAGTCCATCTGTAAGATGATTGGCTCAGAAGACTAACTTAGAGTGGCAGATTACTTCAGAGATCCTTTAGCCAATGCATAATGGAGAGAATGAATTGTATATGTAACTGCATGCAATGTACTGAGTGAACCATGAATATATTGAAATGCTCTGAACAATGACCATCATAGAAAGGCTTTCAATGAAATTAGACACATTCACACACTTCCATCAGCTTACCATATTCAGCAACCAATTGGCTACTTGCTGTTTGTATGCTCTGACTTACAAAATCAGATTATTCCATTGTCATAGCAACTGTATCCCAAATTTGGGTTGTCAAGGTAGATGCGAACAATTCAATCTCAGTTCATATGGCCCCTTCTTGGGCTGATACACCATTCTACACTGGGATACTAGAAAGTAGGAAGTGCTATTATGTGTGAATGAAAAATGCAGATATGGCCATAAAATGGCAGCAGCAGAGGGATTCTCACTTCAGGCACCACTGATGGTTCAGTGCCAGAGAGAGGCAAATATGCTAGAGCCCTTCCAGTTTCTGCAGCCAGGCAGTGGGCTGCATAGACAGAAGTGGCACCTGTAGGAAATGGGGAACAGAGACCAAATGGGGAATACCTGCATTTTCTCTGACATAGCAGATGTGACCCCTTTAGAAAACCAATGTAGCTCATTGTTGTGGTTTAGCCGGCAACTCAGCCCCACACAGCCACTCGCTCACTCCCCCACTGGTGGGATGGGGGAAAGAATCAGAAGGGTAAAGCTCACAGGTTGAGATAAGAACAGTGTAATAATTAAAATAAAACAACAGCAGCAACAATAATGCAATGGAAAGGAAAACAATGAGAGAGGCACAAAACCCAGGGAGGGTGTAAGGGAGAATGAACCACCAAAACCAACCGCATGTGATGCAGCTGCTCACTGCCCGCCAACCTGCCGCTGCCAATCCCCGAGCGCCAACTGTCCCCATTAATATACTGGTCATGGCGTCACATGGTATGGAATGAACACCCCGTTGGCCAGGCAGGGTCAGCTGTCCTGGCTGCAGCCCCGCCCCTCCCAGCCTCCTGCCAAAATGGCAGAGCAGGGGAAGCTGGAAACATCCCTGACTACTACAGGCACTACAGTGAAGAGAATTAACCCCTTCTCAGCCAAAACCAGCACACTCATCCAGGTGTGGAGATTAAGAGATCACCAGGCCCCCGAAAAGGCTATTCTTCTCTTGCCCACATATCTGAGATATACTGCCACACCACTGCTGCATCTTCTCTTTCACTTCTCTGTCAGATCCCATGTTTCTTAAATTGTGCAGGGGAGAGGAAGGAAAATGCAGCGACCTGGCAGAGGCAGTGACTAGTAAAGTGAACAGAAGAGCTTTTCCAAGGGGAAAGCCCTTTACTTCAGCAGCAGCTGCCTGTGCATCCCATCCAAAGTATTTGCAGTCAACTGCAGGTAGAAAGATAACACTAGAATAGAGATGCAGAGTTGTGCTAGGAAGCACACAGGGAGAAAGGCACCAGAGGCCTCCCTCCAATGCAGATACCAAGCTGTAAGTAGATCAGACCCTGAGATACCTAGTTCCTAATGGTAAGAGTTGTGAGTAGTGGTTAACAGCAAGTGTCCTCTAAATCCCACTCCTGCTGGATTGTCTTATAATGTCCACATGATATAATGCTCCATTAATTACAATTCTAATTATAGAACCATATGTTCTATAAGCACCTGAACCTGCAAGACACTTACACATCATATGAGGCATTAAGTATCCTCAGCAACACATGTCCATTTTATCAGAGTCTAGTAAAAATAGTTTAGACCTATTGAGAACCACCAGTCTGTATCTGATATGTGTTTGTGTGGAGTTTTTCCATTTCCATCCTGAACAGGTTTCTCTGTTCATTTCAAATCTTCCTGGGAGAAGCCTAACGCTTTTCATTCTCTCTCCTAGTTTAGTACTCTTTTCTCAAGTTACTATGAATTTCTTCTCCTTTTGCCTGGGGTTATTAAGTCAGAGATTTCTCCGGCAGCAGGAACTATTACTCTACCCTAGTGATGCTTTTTCAACCCATTCACAAGAAGAAAAGAACTTCTCTCTCATTTTCAGAAACCCTCCTGTCCTCAAGCACTGTCCCTTACACAAAGGTAAGGAGATATTTGACAACTTGTGCAGACATGAGGCCCTGCTTTCCAGGTGTCCTACTATCAATTTTCACTGACATTTACATAGGCAAGGAGAAAACACAAACATCAAACTGCCACTTTACTGATGGAGAAACGCCTGCTCATATGCCTGGTGTCCTCCATGGACAATAACAGTATCCTACTGCCTCTTTGATCTACTGGCATTGTTTTGTCAGGCATAGGCACCACTCCCTCTGACTTTTGCTACAGTTTCATGTCATCTGCCAATACAGCCTTGAAGTCCTTTGACAGATCAGCATTGTTCTATATTTCCTCATTAATTGAACTTGAGAACAATTCACTTATTTTGTGCTTTGGCATGGTTATCCTTAATTTCTTAGAGCTTCTTGAAATTACAGCATCTGGACACTAGACAGTATTAAAACTAGAGACCTGCAGGTAGAATAAGTCTGTTTCACTCCTCTGTTTTAAGTACATTTCTTAGAGCATGTCTCCAATTTCTTGGAGAAAGCACCGTTATTATTTTCAAGGATGTAAAGGTAAGCTGCTGCCATATAACACACTTTTGGTCAAACATGCTATTAAAAACAAATCCCTCAACATGGTGTCCAAAGGAGAAAAATGCATCATAGCCCTGGTGGAGGGTGATTACAATTCCTTCTCCAGGCAGAAAGGAAGTGTTCTGTTTTGGAAGACTAACTTCACAAAAGCTGTGTGAAGTATGCCATGAGTACAGCAGAACTCCCAAACCAAATACCACTGAAGATGTCTTCCCCTTACTTTTGCTTGAAAATCCATCTCTAAAATATCTGTATCCCCACTAAATGCAGAAACTGGGAAGAATAACAAGAAAGATTGTTACTAAGTTAGGTATTCATTTGTGTAAGACCTCGGAAAGACAAATGTCTAGATTCCTAAATGAGGTAACAAGGCATAATCCCTTCAGAGGGATCTGTACCATTCCCAAGTAATTTAAGGATATGTATATATCTATATACATATAGACCTTTCTTGCCACTTTCAACTTCATGGCTTTTTTCTTGAATTACCAGCAATTACCCAATCATTTATCTTCCTGGCATCTTTGGATGACTGTATTTAGTCAAGAAATAGGAAGGTTCTCCAGAAAACATTATCACAGAACAGTAGGGGTTGGAAGGGACCTCTGGAGATCATCTTGTCCAACCCCCCTGCTTGAGCAGGCACACCCAGAGCAGGGGCACAGGAACGCATCCAGACGGGGTTTGAATGTCTCCAGGGAAGGGACTCCACACCCTCTCTGTGCAGCCTGTGCCATGGCTCTGGCACCCGCACAGGAAAGCAGCTTTTCCTCATGTTCAGCTGGAACTTCCTGTGTTCCAACTTGTGCCCATTGCCCCTTGTCCTGTCCTTGGGCAACCTTATAATTATAAACTTTAATTTTATAATTATAAACTTTAAAATCAAATAAGGACCACTTTTTCTAGCTTTACACACCAAAAAAAAGTTACATTGTGAGTTCCAAAAGTTTCAGAACATCTTAAAATGGCCGCGAGTTCCCCTTCAAAAGTTGCAAGCTTGCTGTAACTCAAGACTAGCACTTCGACTCTTTCCACCTGGGTTTCCAGCTTAGAATAAATTCTGGATACCACGTAATGTCACAGGGATACTGGAAGTAGTAAGCACTCAGTTTTTTAGTGCATTTCCCCCTCACTCTTACTGACTTGAAAGTCAATCCAAGAGACTACTCTTATGCAAGCAAATTGTTCTACCAATCAGTCACTAAAATCTGGCTGGAGAAGGAGTGCAAGTGAGCTCCTTAACATGAAGCAGGAAACGTTCCACAAAGGAGAGTAGGGTCAGTGAGAAATGACTAACAGAAAACCACCACTGTCTTTCAGTTGCTCATTAGTCAGGAAGAGAAGTCCTAGCAAAGAGCTCAACCCCTCACACCCAGCTTTCCCAGAACTGTTGTTATCTCCTGCTTGTTTCTCGCAGGTCATGAATCAAAGTCTATCCAGTTATCACCCCTTTTGCAGCATATTTTGCAACAAAGTTGCAGGTCTTAATAACTTCTTTAAAATACTACATATTGATCTCTTATACTAGGAAGATTTGTCAGTATTAACTATGGTAACAGGTGAAAGGGAAACTATATCAGTTCCAGCTAATTGATTGTAACATAATAACACAGCATTTGGATGCACGCCTGTGGTATTTGATCCACAGTCAATCTATCAAATCACTGAACTTCCATCACTCAGAGGCATGTCTATGTAGTTTTGCCTGCAGCCTTCTCTCTTTACACTTTTGTTTTCCCTCCTGAAGAAACACCTCTACAGGGCAACACAAAAGCAGTCTAGATTTTTACCTATATTACTTTGTCTTCCCTCCAGTAGAGAGACTGCTGAAGCGTTGGTGTCCTACTTGCACAGTTTCTTGAAACATTTCTGGGGTTCTAGGTGAGCTATTCTGGCTAGCTAACTCCTTCTCCACTACCGTCACAAACTACATTACATTCTTGCTTGAGATTCATTAAAACTCCTCTGGTTACCTGACAGGCTACTAAATATAAATGCAGTGCTATATTTTAAACCTTAGCTTTTACTTTTTAATAAACCTGAATAAAGTGTAATGTCCTTGTCAAAGTCATGCTATGAAGGCAATATGCAAATACTAAATATGTGAATGGAGAATAACTGAAAGGTATTAAGTAGAAAATGCAAGTAACTGCTGACAGTGCCTGAAAGTTAACAATGCTAATTAACAATATTCCCAGGGATAGGTCCACAAAAGGAATGGGGAATGCAATAGCACAGGCTTGACTTTTCTACTTTCTTCATAGAATCCTTATAGAATATAAATTAAGTCAGAAAATGGCACTCTCTAATGAGGATGGCTAAATAGCAAAGAGTAAATAGCAAAGTAAACAAGTAGCGGTATCTTCCTGTGCTGGTTTTGGCTGGGATAGAGTTAGTTTTCTTCACAGTAGCTCGTGTGGGGCTGTGTCTTGGATTTGTGCTGAAAACAGCTTGATAACACAGGGATGTTTTCATTACTGCTGAGTAGTGCTTACACAAAGTCAAGGCCTGTTCTGCCACCAGCAAGTAGCTGGGGGTGCACAAGGAATTGGGAGGGGACACAGCTGGGACAGCTGACCCCAACTGACCAAAGGGATGTCCCACACCATATGACATCATGCATAGCGTATAAAGCTGGGGGAAGAATGAAAGAATGAAGCAGGGGAGATGGGATGTTCAGAGTGCTGCTGTTTGTCTTCCCAAGTAACCCTCATGCATGGTGGAGCCCTGCTTTCCTGGAGATAGCTGAACACCTGACTGCCCATGGGAAGGAGCGAATTAATTCCTTGTTTTGCTTTGCTTGCATGCGCTGCTTTTGCTTTACCCATTAAGCTGTCTTTATCTCAATCCACAAGTTTTCTCACTTTTACTCATTCAGTTCTCCCTCCATCCCACTAGAGGGGGAGCAAGTGAGCAGCTGTGTGGGGCTTAGTTGCCAATTGGGATTAAACCATGACACTTCCCATAATAAATTCACAAACTGCTTCTTGTATTCATTCAATTAGGCTTGCAATATAAAGGTACCATGCATTTCTCTTTCCTTTATTAGCTATCAAGGAAACATACCAAGTGACAGTTACATGATTATTTAGTCAAGGAGATGGATTCAGTATATCTTAGAACATAAGAACATTGTGAAAAAACACAGTAGTATGCGTTTTTCTTTAAGGGTTCATATACCTGTTCTATTAGCATGATGCAAGTCAAAGTATCAGGGTTTTCGAATTCCAAGTAATACAAGAATCTTCTCTTCAAACAACTTACAATCTCAACAATGGAGTAGAGTACAGATGAAAGGAACCCTCATTACAAAGTCTGAATGTAAATAACTTCCTGGACAAGACTAACACCACAGTTTCAAACAATACTTGGCTAACAAAGTCACTACTGATATGTAGGTGGTGGGACTTACCAGGAAGTCAAACTTTGAAATTTGATTCAACACGAATTTATTCCTCTAAAATGCTACCATTTCTGTTTCTGCTTTTCTCTTGCTTTGACCTCTATGAATCAAAAAAAATTTGCAAGGCAAACTGTATCAAAACTATTTCTCCCATGAATTTGTGTTTAAAATCATAGAAAAATAAACAGAAGTTTCAGGAGATGGTATTTCTTACTAGTACACTTAACACAAAAATATGTACAGCAAAACAGACATGAGGCAAGTTGTCCAAGAGGTACAAAGCCTTTATGAGGGGAAACAATAGCAGGAGGTAGCCTGGGCATCTTCTCTGAGCAACACTCTGTAGACATACGCACTATACTCAGGTGACACCCACATTTAGAAACAGTGGGTACCAGCTCCATACTGTCATCTTTTACTCCAAGAAACTCTTACTGGAAAAAGCAGAGAAAGCTGTGTACGAAGGATGGCCTAAGTTAAAATGTCAAGAGGGACATTACATCAAAAGCATTGGCTACAAGGGAATTAATCAGGGAATCAGGAGGGAAGCAATAACGACTTGGCAACAGCCACAATTCAGCAAGCACCATGCTTCAGAACGATGACTCTATTCGGACATACAGGATTGGCTACTGGTACCACAACAAACTGGGAATACCCAGTTCTTTGACAGTATGGAAGTCCTCAAGTAGCAAACATTAGAAGTTACTTAACACATGTACTGATATCTACTTTGCTTCCCCTTTTGTAATTTTTTCTTGTTCAAACTGATGGATAAACCTAACGCTTTTAATTATTTCCAGGATATGCCCTTTAGAATTGCATTGCTTTCCCCATATACAGTACTTCTGTCCAGAGACTCCCTTACTTCATTAAGATGGAAAGTCATTCCAGACACAAAAAGCCAGAGTAATCGTGTTTTAATCAACTGAAGTGCACACAAGCTGCTACCATCATAAGCACCCCATGACACAAATGCAGCACAACACTGCATTGCCTGCTGCCTGTGGGATGGAGAAACTGCAGATTTGCCTGGTTTAGAAATATGGAGCTAACGGTTTCACTTAGATTCAACTCTTGCCTCTCTGAAGCTGACTTGGATTGAGGAGCACAAGATCAATATAAAGTAATTCAGTTTGTGCACAATACTAGCACAGTGGGAAACAAGGGTAAACAGCTATCTTTTTGGGAAGTATTCTAACTTCACCACAGCAACTGCTTACGAATAAGCCACAAGTCAGAGTTCAAAGTTCCTCATATAGATTGCATTTAAACTATTAAAAATCGCATGCTTGGCAAAGGTAGGATTGAAACAAAAATCTAAGAACTCAGGAAGTCTGACTTATCTGTTTTTCAAAGGAACTTGCATGTGAAAGAAAACTCAAAGAGATAAAAAACCTTAATCCTCAGTAGCTTGGTAAACTTCTTATGCCTTCCCAAAATAGGAGGAAAAAAAGCAGCTATTTACTCCAAGAGTCATGCTTAACTACTCAGAGCTCCAAAGGGCTACTTTGGAGACTGGGAAATAGCCACAGAACCATTCTACCCATCCCCCTCTGTGCAAAGGAAATAACCATCAGACCTGGCTGTTAAGTTTTCAGCTCCTTTAAATCAGCAAGATGGACTTAAGGAATCGGGTTCTTTGCCACAAAACGTAATGGGAGATTGGCATTGCATACCAGAACCATGGTGGCATAAGAACGTAAGAAGGTTTAACATTTGCACAGCAAATAAACATTGCTTTAGTTAAATGCACTCAAAAAAAAGAAATTAATGTTTTTTCTATATATCTTACTTTAAATACAGTATATTTTTATTAGACTAAAAATGCAATCCTGTCAGATGTTGCTGTCAATGAACATCCCTCTGAAGAGATGAAATATCCCAAAGAGATTTTTTTTAAGCATCAATATTGCTGGCAAGGACAATGGTAAAGCGATAGAACACAAGTAAGTTTCCAATTCAGAAGGATCAATTAAAATAGAGTTAATGAAATGCAGACATTCTTGTTTCTGGAAATATTACAAACTTACCTTTTGTTACACCCTCAAAAATGCTGGATCACAGAGTCAGAGCAGAGACTGAGAATTTTTTATACAGGGAAAGAAAGGTGAAGAGAAAGAAGTTACTAGAAAGAAGCATGAATATTCAGAGGAAAAATACAAAACAAAAAAAAAAGGGGCTGTAAATGTTAGCCAAAAACAGATTGTAGAAGGCACTGAAGAGGAGCAATAATTGCCATCTTGAGAAACACAGACTTCACACCATGGAAGCAAAAAGAAGTACTTCCTAGTTAACAGTCCTGGTTCTCCATCACAGCTATAAAAATCCAGGCTCTCCTGGAACACACATCGCCTACCAGGGGCAAAAGTATGTCATTCTCACAGTAAGGTTCATTTAAGAAGTTGCAGCTTTACATTGCACACAGCCCATGCGCCCTACAGTGAAGCTTACCAAAGGATCCTTCCCTCAGCAGCTCAGTCCCCAACCCTGCTGGGCCAGCTTCACACAAGCTGGAAATGTTTGTACAGCCCACTGATACTTGGCATGTTAAGGAAATGCCCATCCAACTGCCTGGATAGCATGGAAGTGAGAATCTGATATATCCAGAGATGTGCAGCAGAATCTGGGTCTCAAAACCTTAGCCTTCAGTGGATAAACTACATCCCGCTACTTGGGCAATCATCTACAATATGGTGAACTGAACATTATGATTAGAAGTCAGATACCTGCATTCTAGACATTACTAAACACTCACTGTATGAGCCTGGAATAAATTTTTCAGGGTAAAATTCGACCAGTAAGATGGGGGTTTTAGAGAATCGGTGTTTAGGTTTGTAATTCAAAATGTGACAACCTAAAATCGGATGAGTTTGGCAAATGCAGCTGTTAGCCTCTCTGCTTCTCACGTGTGAAAAGCTGGCATAGTAGCAAGTAACTTACTATGCTTTGTGATATAAAGTTAAAAAAAAGACTGCATGGTGCATACTGTAGCAATAGATATCAGAGTAAAATATTTACAGTAACATCTAATTTTTTCCAGAAAAGCTGCATTATAGATGAGTCCCAAATAATTCCCCCTTACAATTAATACATAAATAAAATCATTCTTGTCATATATATATATATATAATTATTCTGCCGCCAAATACAAAAAGGTGCCATTAAAAATGAGAGAGGCTATGGAGACTCTGTTTAACTGCATTCATTTCAAGAGTGACAGACAGGTTCTTTGGTCAAATTGCAGGAGGCTCAAGGTTTTCCTGCATGCACCCTGTCGTTCATAGAGAATACAGTAAATTTATTTGTGTTATCTTTACCATTGCAACAATTAGTGTGAACAGACATGAAAACAGACACTGTGTGTCTCAGCAATACATGACTTCTAAGTCTCTTTAAAACACGATAATGCATGTCCTGTCACTAAGCATTTAGCTTTGACAAGGGCTTGGCAGTGTATCACTTGACCAAAGCAGTCACTGTAAAAGTTTACTCGTCTGTGGGAAATGACACTGCGTACTTGCAGCTTCATGGGGGACTCAAAGAGGCTTGCTTCTTTCTTGACGCACAATTAAAGATGTGCTACAGCTTTGCTAAGCCTTCTTTACTTTGCCTCATTGATTTTGTCTGTATTAAAATGAGGTGCTGTGTATGTAGCTTAGATGGAGACTTTTGAGGGGGGTTTCCCTGATCAAATAAACTACAAGTTTAAAATATAAAACTGACACATAGCAAACATTTAAAGCAGATACACACACATATAAAGTTTGCTCTATTAATTAGGCCTCAATTTCAGAATAAAAGCAGTTAACAACAGGATTGATATATTTTATAAGTATTCCAAGTAGGTACAGTACATATAAAACGTATGTAAAAACAAATAATTTACAATGGTAGCAATTTTAAAATTAATGTCTTTAATAAGTAATTTAATTCAAGTATGTAAACAGACACCAGAGTAAGTTAGGATCAGGCATGGGCAGTTCTTTTATACTGAACAAGTTAAGAGCTCATTTTAAATTACCAAAAAAATGGAAAAACGATGATCTGACCAATATTTTGGAGAAAATCCTTTTAAAACTAAAAATTTTTCAGGCTAATCAGAATTTTGAGTACTAGTTTACTATTCATTCTGCGATTAAGTATGTATTGTTGTCTTTGAGTAAAGACCCAAGACTGAGGCCATGCAGATAGACACTTGACGCACATGTTCATATTACGATAGTAACAGCCCTTCCTGAGCATATTTCACAAGTCAGTTAGGATGAAGCAAACAAGTATACATTGCTCACAGAAGCCCATTAAGGGATGGAGTCACAGATGCAGACTTGAAGTTATCATTTTTATTAAAAAATATTTCAGCTATAGTGTAGTCTCAGAAGGGAGGAAAACACCAGAGGCAAATCAAAATTAGGTCTTGAAGCAGAGATAGAGGAGAAGGCAGAGAGGCAAAGCTATATAATATTAGACAGGGAAGATGAAGGCCATTTTATTGTGTTGCTGGTAGCATTTTAGAAAAAAATAATCTCACAATGGGTTTGACTATATGGTAGGACTGGATGAAGCATAAGGCTCATATTTCATGAAAGACGACAAAAGCAGACGTAAAACATAGGCCAAGCTCAGGTCTGGAAAATCATGGTTGCGCAAGGGGAAGAGAAAAGAACACCATGAAAACTGACATAAACGATGTACAACCAAAGAATTATTCTGTCTCTCAGCTATTCTCTGTTTTAGCACTAGTGAGATGTTGGTCATCATTGTGTCTTGCACCAAACATTTAATGATCACTGACTTCACCTGGGTGCAGCAGACACCAGTGGTTTATTTATGGCAAAAAAAACCCCTATGATTTTGGCAGTAACATCTGAGAGCTAGTAAGTAACATGGAGAGTAAAGATGTAGCATAACATTAAATTTAGATTTTGATTAGTATAGTAGATCTGTGCAATATAACTTCCCTGAGTTCACTGCACTTGAGAGGTTTTTTTTCATGTAGCTTTAAATCTGAAGTGACAGACCGTATCATGAGAAAGACAGCTAAAAGAAGCCAACTTTAGAAGTCACAAATCAGAAAAACATTGGAGAGGTTGGCAAGTGCTTCACCAAACATTTACATTAAACGTGAATTGTTGTTATGATTACATCTTAAAGCCAGTAAATAATTTTTTTTTAAACAGTTACTCATCTCCTACTAGCATTTATTTTAACATTTTTTAAAGCACAGCATACCAGTCAAAGTATTAATCTCTAAATAAGTTACCTCTATGAAACCCTAAAACAAAAACATAATTAATCATAATTAACCACAAAAAAGATCGGTCTCACACCTGCTCTTTTCACTTTTGTGGTTTTTTTTTTAATCATTCTTATTCATGGCAGATACATACCAACCTTAATAGGTAATTACACACACAGTGTGTGGTTTTGCTACACGCTATCACTACTCCCACTGAAGTCAGGACAAATGGCCACAACTAAACAAAACTGGGGAATAAAAACTAACCCTAACTTTTACATTTGAGCAAATATTGGACACAGTAAATGCTCCAGTATTTGCATCTGATTTTGTCCAAAACATTTGCTTGGTTTTCCAATAGGTGACCAAGTCTTTTCTCACCTATTTATGTTTCCAATTGTGAAAAGCTCAAAATGCTTTCAGAAAGGGTGTGGAGTTGTAGACACTGTAAAATCTTAGCTTTTGGGAAGGGCTGCACAACCATTCTCCTGTCTTGCACTGGTAGGCCTAACTAGTTCACAGTAGGAGAAATATTTAAATATGTAAATTCTCATCTATGCATGTTGGCAGTATTGACAGCCAAAGTAAATCTCCAAGATCTCTGACAGAGAACAAGGCATGACTTAACACTACTCAATTCAGTTTAAAGAAAGACCAAAAATAAAATACTTGAGAGGAATAAATTGCTACTGAACAGAATAGAGACTATTGTCTGTAATAACATTTTAATGATAATTGCTAAGTGCATTATATTACATATACACAAGAAACCAAAAGCTATCCATAGAAGGTGAGCAGAATTGACCAACCCACACCACCAGACTAAATTTAACTATGTTAACTTTTCAAAACTGTACCTGACATGATTTCTGTGAGAAAGATGTATGCAAGAGAAGAGATAGCATAACAATATTCTAAATTTAAGGAAAATATTTAATTTCAAGCTCTGCTACAAGAAAGCTTAAAGTAAAAGAAAAGAAAGCTTAAGTAAAAAACAACTACCCCAACTCTCTGCATTTAGGATGCCTTAGAGTGGAGACCAAGCAGCCAAGGCCAATCTAGCTCAAGAGGCTTAAAGTTACACCTTTAGATTTAGCAAGAGAGATTACATCTGCTGACAAACAGAACATTTTAATGGTTTAAACAGATCACCCATGCTTTAGTATCAATTATTTCAAAGTGCTGGTGCTCAGTTTTTGCTACTCTTTTTGGACAGGAGTTTCTATACGTTCATTGCTCTGTTACATATTACACAGCAGTAGAATAAATGTGGTTCTTCAACTGATCACATCAAGAATTGGACAACAGCTCAGTAACATCCCCTAAAGCATGGTGCAACAGAATCCGTTTTAATCCTCCAGAACTGACACAATAATGCTATAGATTAGCTCTGTTTCTCTTTATATCTTCTGACTTTATTTAGCAGTTAAATATTTTTGAGAAGCACCTAAGAAAAGGCTTAAGACTCCTTCTATAACATGGCTAAAACTTATTTCTGATGAAGTAAAAATAATACACCCTTTGCTTTTAATAGGCACAGAATCACAATATCTCCATTAACCTTAAATTGAGTTTATTGCTAACAAATTGCTGCAGTGGAATTAAAGCTCAAACATGAGCCAGAAGAATAATGAGCACTGCTAGATAAGCTCTAACAGCATAGAAATAACCACAGCAATTTTACTCAGACTCTACAATAAACATTAGTTTGTAGATCTGATTTAAAAACACAAAAAACCCCAACCTACGATTGATCATGTAAGTTGGACTTGCTACTTTAACTGCAATAAGGTACAACGTGAACTATGCATGCATGGTGTTTCTGAGAGCTTTCATAGTACTATGAAAATTAATCTGATGGGATTGAGCTATTCTAGTGATGCTTTCACTTACAATGCTTTGCAACACCTTTACCTGTAACAAAACCTTTACCTGTAATCATCTTTGCCAAAACAGCTGTGGATTCATAATGCACTTATTAAACTGAAGTCTTCAAGCAACTGAAGTTCTCAAGCAACAGTGACAGTAAGGATACCAGTTTGTAAGCTGAAAAGCCCTAAATTAATTTCATAGTTAAGAATTGTTTTCCATTATATATTCCCGTATTATTAACTTATACTTAGCAGAGGTTAGGAACAGTAAAGAGATCCTACACATCTGCTAAATCTGCCTTCTGGGATTTTCACATCTTCATTATTATGTTTTCAGGTAGACATCACTATAGAAGCCAGAAGATTTAGCAAAACACTATTCTGTGTTGTTTTGTCTCTTTAAAACTCTACAAACATTACCTCATTTATATCTAACTCCACTGTGTGTTGCTTTGGTTTATAGCAAAATATAATACTCAATGCAAGCTATTACTATGATTAAGTACCATACTACCAAAAGGTGGGGCAGTTGGAAACCACACAGCTTCAGGTAAGTACACAAAGAACAGCCCTCCTTAGAGCTCTAACCTGGGATCACAAATTTCAGCTGCTTCTGCTACTGTCCTTTTAGCTGAGGTTAAGCAGTCACTTTTCTCCATTTCAGTTTCCCCATCTGTAAAAGGGAGATAGAGACATTCACTCCATTTCACAATTGTTAGGACACCTATAAATAAAGAGGCCTTCCAGGAGTATTACTATGAAATATACATTAATTACAATTCATTGTTGGTCTACCTATCACTGTATTGTTCCTGTTTTCTTTTGTAGTTACTGAGAGGACACTGTTATGAGTCCAGCAAAATGAAACTATGTTTTAACTTTTACCAAATAATGACTTTAATTTCTTTCTTTGTTTAGGGATAAAATATAACATGGGATTCCAGCAACCAAAAAAAGTAAGTTTTCAGAAGCACATAAGGAAAATTGCACCCATATTCCATGTATGGATAGAGATGGCTCAGATAAGGCCACTAGTCTGGAGATGAAGCATTGGAAAGAAAAGATGCATCAAAGCTTTGTCATGAAGTGTAGATTTTCCTTTTAAAATACAAATTTTATAAGCTATGCAACTTTGGTTTTATGTAGTTTTCTCCTAGACTGGATATTGCTAAAGTATACTGTAAGCTTCCTATATATTAATATTAATGTATGAAATCACACTGATCAAATGTCTTCAGAAGTACTTAAAAATAAAGAAAAATATTGGTGAAATTCCTCCATCTAGTGGCTGTTAGCATGCTCACAGCAGCAGTGACAGCCCACCACAGCCATTCACTATTTCATAGTTGAAAGACAAGTGCAAAAATATGCAAAGGAACAACTGTGCAGCTGCCAGCTGTTACCCAAATGTCATTGCCTAGTGAAATCATTGTGATGTGACTGACATCACTCCACCTTTACAGCTCCAGTTTGACCTTCTGGATGAAGAGTTACACTGACAGAAAACATTAAAATCATGGCATTTGAGTTTCCCAAGAACTTCAGGTTCATCATCATCATTAAAGCTGTGAATATCTAAGAAGTCTGAATTTGATAAACTTGAAATATCAGCCACACAGCATGAGTAAATAATATTGAATTTCAGCCACTCTGTAAAGGGTAATATTTAGAACTACATCTGGTATTTTACATAGACAAAAACTTCAATAGACCTTTGACTACCAGAAACAACTTCTGAAGAGCAGAGTACAACAGTCACTCCCAACGCTCCCAACTATGTAGTGTCTTATATAACAAATTATCAGTTGGTTTCCCAGTCTGCACATCACAAACTGCCTCCGCTACCAAAATAGCCAGCAAAACATTTTAGAAACCTAAATGATCTGTTCTGTTTGAGTTTTGTATAATAGTTACCCATTTAAGCAAGTCACCTACAAAATAATACAGTTTGACTTTTTTCTTCTTCTTTTGTCACCAATACTTTCTGTAATGAACACCAAGTCTCTTTTTCCCATCTCACACTCTTGAAAAAGGAGGTGGGAAGATATAACCTCCATGACAGCACAAGTTTGATAAGCTTCCTATCGCATCTCTTTCAGCCAGAAACTTGTAAAATCAGTATTACAAGTAAGATTTAATCTGCCACCTTGAGAGAGCATGACCCTACTAATCCCCTACTGTGCACCTTAAAATTCATCTAGTATCTTTTTTTTTTTGAGGTTTTAAAATATTAAAACCTCAAAAATAATTTTTGAAGTAAAAATAATAGTTCTAAATACTATTAGGGACCAAGTAAAGACTGAAAATCAGAAATTTACAATTTATAAAATCTCTCAGTAAACTTTAAGTATTTTAAGTAAGCAACAAACATTCTGTAACTACATCTGCTCTCTCTGTTGAAATACTCCCTAGTGCTTCATATGCCACTCAGTTTCCAGATGAGTTCTCAAAACAGGGATGACACATAGTTAAACAGCAACCAGGACCTAATTTTAGTCTTAGAGGCATAGACCTGTAGACAGGGATTTAATTCAGCTGCTTTGAGAAGCAGGAAATAATGGAGCACATGTGGGCTGTATGCCAAAAGTTAATACTAACTGGTGAGATCTGCCTAAGGAAAAGGAGCAGGACCCAGAAACCCCTTATCCATAGATCCGCTTTGATTACTCTGTTTTCACTTTCCTAATCCTAGCCACAGCCTCATTCCCACCCCTCACTGCTTCTCGTCAAGTCTCAACTGCTCTGGTCCCAGGCTCACCTCACTCAAGCCTCTCTTTGGGGTCCCTATTCATGCTGCTCTCAAACCCACTTCTCTGCAAAGCCTCCATGTTCT
The DNA here is from genome assembly GCF_949628215.1 of Phalacrocorax aristotelis. Classification (NCBI taxonomy): domain Eukaryota; kingdom Metazoa; phylum Chordata; class Aves; order Suliformes; family Phalacrocoracidae; genus Phalacrocorax; species Phalacrocorax aristotelis. The sequence goes on along the minus strand of NC_134283.1, from coordinate 11,649,457 downwards.
TACTGCAGTCCTTTCTCTGTCCCTCTCTTGCTCCTTCTACAGTTCACTCCACTTTACAAACACTGTAAACCTCCCTTCCCTATCAGGCTTCACTCTGTGTCCAACTACCCTCATAGCAAGGGTAAGCTACTGAAAGAGGAGGGGAAAACCACACAGATTTGAGTGACAACAGGTGGTCTGGAATAATTAAGTCCTCAAAATACCTTTTGTGGAAATTTCAAGGACAAAGTATCCAAGACAAAAGTATTTATTGAAATTTGGGTACCAGCATGACCTAAAATACAGTTAAATTCAAATCTGAACTAGAATTTACCAGTTCAGACTCACCTCAGCCTTTAAATTTCATGCAAGCACAGAACAAGATGACAAGAGAAGTCATTACCACAACGTAGGCACAGCACTGAGGACTTGCAGCCATGCATTTTTTTGTACAACTCTGCTGAACTCAGAGTGCACGAATAGATCCACATTAAGTTGTACAAGCTGTTAATAGTGATAAACACTCTCATTTACTAACTTCTTTCATCTTTTTTTTCCCCCCCGATCAGGACTGTGTTTCCAGCAATAATCAGGATAGAAGATTAAGAAAAAATACTGCAGACGGAGTAGCAACTGTAAAGCAGGGTGATTCATTACACCTACCTGAAAATGTGCCCACTAAGCTTCAAAGCACACACAGAAGGCAAAGCAGTATAATGTTTGCAATGAAAGATCACGAGAAAGGTGAAGAAATTAATTCCATCAGGCTCCATAAACGGAGGAGGAGATTTATAATTAAGAAGAGCCCAATTCTGATTTCCATGAACAGCTCCATCTTCAACCCGCCCACAATTAAATCTGAGGACAGAAACAAGTGGAAAAGTCTCTATCAGATCCAAAGAGAAAGAAAGCGGATAATGAGGGAAACTTGTTCTAAATACAAGAGTAATAATAGAAGAATAATCACTCCTTACCATGTTTCTAGAATATTTGTAGAAGATAAATATAGAGTTTTATACTGCGAAGTACCAAAAGCTGGCTGCTCTAACTGGAAGCGTGTGCTCATGGTTCTTAACGGGCTGGCTTCTTCCACAAAAGATATACAGCACAACACAGTGCACTATGGAAACTATTTAAAAAGGCTGGATGGCTTTGATCACAAAGGAATTTATCATAGGCTCAACACTTATACGAAGATGCTTTTCATTCGTGAACCTTTTGAAAAGCTGGTATCTGCATTTCGGGACAAATTTGAACACCCAAACAATTACTACCACCCGGTTTTTGGAAAAGCCATCATTTCCAGATACCGTGTCAATGCCACCAAAGAAGCATTAAGGACAGGCTCTGGAGTAAAATTTAAAGAGTTCATTCAGTACCTCCTGGACGTACATAGGCCTGTGGGTATGGATATCCACTGGGATCATGTCAACAGGCTTTGCAGCCCATGTTTAATAGACTACGACTTTGTTGGGAAATTTGAAAGTATGGAAGAAGATGCAAACTTCTTCCTCCACTTAATTGGTGCTCCACAAAATTTAACTTTCCCCAAGTTTAAAGACAGGCACTCCAATGAAGAAAGAACTACCACTAAAATTACTCAACAGTATTTTGCAGAGCTTTCTCCTTCTCAACGACAACGAAGCTATGACTTTTACTATATGGATTATTTGATGTTTAACTACTCAAAACCTTTTGAAGATTTATATTGATTTGAGATGAGACATTTCCACAGTCATACCAGTTGACTTGTAAAACAAATCCAGGTGGCCTCTCTTTATATATACTTGTCCGTTAGTAAACGATTAAAGAGCAGGAAAAAATCCAAAATAGAACATAAATGGCTAGTGATGTTTACACCTTCACCTTAATTGCCTCCTTTTTCAAATCGTATTTTTTCTATAATTTCTCCATATGAAATGTATGTACATGTATGTATAACATTATATGTCAGGGTCCCAAATAAAGCACATCATTTTCCATGCCGGTGTGGCCTGTGTTTGCACTGGGAGGGCAGTCTGAAATGGCAGAAACACAGCTGGCAACTCTACAGCAGAGCCAGTATTTCAAGCTCTGTGCTATATAGAAAATAAGTCTGAAAGTGATGGAGTAGCAAGAAAAGACCCCACACTGAGTAGCATTGACAGTTTGTCGAAATCTGCAATACATGAAGCTATAGACTACACAGGCACTACGTATTTGAAGTTTGTCGTAGATTGTTATTTCCTGATATCCATTAGTCAAGGAGAAGTAGCCTATCACACACACTGTTCAAAAATACACTGGTGAAAACAACTAATACTTAATGACCATGTGAGTGCAGTATTAAACCAGATGTTGCAATTCAGAGCGAGGATGTGTTCTCTCCCTTCAGTATTTCCCTTATGGCACATTCATCTGCAAAAAGATAAAATGCAGGCGAACATTTGCATCTTTATAAATGTTATTAAGATTCTTTTAATCCTTTGCATTAACATAAATCTCTGGTTTAATCTTCATAGTCACCAGGAATATAAAATCTTTCCTTCATAATAACAAGCAAGGATAAATGCAGCTTCCTGCCCAACGGGGTAGTTCCTGTCATTGCTGCAAACAATCTGCACTTGTTTATTCAAGTAACAGTTACATCTGACTTAACATACAAAAAATATTGCAGGTGTTTTAGTCAGTTGTTCATTTTCTATACTTAACGGAAGTCTTTCTTTCATCTCTAGCAGAAGTCTCCCGCAAGAATCAAATACTGGACCTTCCACTTATTTCATAAATCTTCACACAAATCCTGTATACAGTATCCTTGTTTACATGCTTTTTAAACAGTTGAAATGGTGACATTTAAATTGGCCATATTGGAACAAGTCTCAAACTCTGCCCCAATGCCAAACTTGAACTCCCCAGTAATTTCTAGAGTTTGTATTTCACAGCCAAGAATTCTACCACAACTGGCACTGTACAAATGTACAGTCCCCTAAGAAGAAACACTTGTTTCAAGTAGTTTCACATTTACAGGTTCAGATCCAAGAAAGTTTACTCACACAGATAGTTCCATGCATCACAAGTATTCACATCACAGTTTCCCTGGAAACATCCGGTATCATTTGGGTTGTGGTTGGTTTGGTTTTTTGTTTGTGGGGTGGTTTTTTGTGGTGTTTTTTTGTTTGTTTATTTTTTATTTTAGTGGGGAAAGAATTGTTTTAAAATACCTGTATTGACAGCTTTACTGCCAAATACTTCACATATGTCTGACATCAGACCTTTTTTTTGTTCAGAGAAAAACTGTTTGCATTAGAAAGGTAATGTGAAACTTACATTGTTCCATGAATCCAGTTACCATTCCCCATCTGCCCAAGCTCCTCCTCACTGCCTTGCTGCTGCAGCTAACCACCTACCCCACCCTTCCACCCCCCAGATACTTGTTGATCTGCTCACATGACTAGTGAACAGCATTTTTATTCAAAGTGATTTTTCTGCTATCCCACCTCAGATCAGCAGAACAGGCTGGAGGCTACTCTCCTGGGCTGCTCTGCCAACAGGTAAGCGTGGCAGATAACCTCATTCAACAGGTCACACTGAGGAGTATCCAGGGCAAAACAAGACACATTAATCACTTCTTAGTGCAGATAGAGCAGAACATTCATTCTGACAGTGGTAGGATTTATTGGGGTGAGGGAGGCATGAGGGAGTGAGGAGGTATAGTCAAGACTGCCACTAGGAATCTGAGTTATGCCGTCCTTAGCGTTTAATGATATTCAGTGCTCTAAGAGGTGACAATACTCTAATGGATGCAGTTGATTTGCCTGTAGTTATGGGAATCACAAATACTCACCAACACAAGGAAAGGATTATGTAAATACTGGAGCCCTCCATAGCATCTTTTCATGGTCTGATCTTGCAAGCAACGCACGGTGCTCTGGTGCACTGGCCTATCACTGCTCCTGCAGACTGGTGCTGAACTCATTCAAGTCAGCAGGTGAACTTCCACTGAGAGAAGAATCTCAATTCACCTTATTGCAGCACCATTACAGCAGAAGAGAACATGCAGACTCATAAGTTAGCTCTGTGATGCAAGCAGAATAACCCTGGATATCATCTGTATTCAGACGTCTGCTAGTTCTAGAGAGCTCTAAGGAAAAGATTGAAGAACAATCCCTCACCCCAGTTCCTTTTCAGATTAATCTACATATACACATAAATTGATAGAGCCACAAGGTCATGTTTACATCTGAAAGACTTTGTTGGTACAGTTACACACCAGTAAAGTGTTCACCATATGAGTGGAAAAAAATACCAGCAAAATTACACTGATAGGAAAAGCACAAGCTTGATACAATCACTACCCCCTCAAATCTATTTTAATTAAAAAACCTTTCGACTCCAATAAAAGCTAACGACAGGGGAATAACATTTTTAATGACAAATGAAGATGAAGACTTTGGCAGGGATTTATTTTGTCTGGGGTAACAAGCATTCTTTAAACAAAGACTCCTAAATAAGTTATTTGTATGTTTATGACAAGCTGTATATAGCACAGTAGCATCTGTTTTACAGTATCTCAAGGAAGACAGAAGTATCCTTCTATATATTTGAACCTACTTAATACTGGCTAGTTGCATTTATTTGGCTTTGTTACTTTCATCACTTTCTCCCTACTGACTAGTAGAAACAAGGCAAGAAATGGTTTCAAAGAAAAAAATCAGATCTGTAAAGATACATATTTTAAAGCTAAGAGATGCATTATCTTGAACAAAAAAGCTAAGGCAATAGACATCTAATATTTTCATATCAATCAAAATGTTTCAATAAAAAGCAACAATTTTAAGTAGAGGGTGCTAAGTTTTCAAACTGCTGATTTCCCTTGGGATTATCTTGTCTTTTTCCCTGCATATGAAATCTTGACATTTTCACTTTTGATAATGCAATTGAACTTTTTTCAGAGTTGTTCATTCTGAATTTTTCCATGTTTTAATCTTCTCTTCATATGGAAATTTATATTCAATTTCATATGGAAAGCAGAAATTCAAGACTTTGTACAAAAAACCACCTATTTTCAGACAAACAGCCTAGCTCAGAGGTCAGCAGAGGTAAACATCTTGCATTGCTATTTTTAGCCAAATTAATTTTGTCAATCCAATTGGTTTTTTAATTCTTCTTGATGCTTCTTAAAGGTGAATTTTGTAACTACTGGACTGTTTACAGAACTGTTCTCCTAGTTCTCAGCTTAATATTTTTCAATATTTTTACTCCCAAATCTTTTCTGCCCTACCTCTCTACTCACAACTCCTATTGTCTTAAAACTCTCTCCACCTTATACTTAATCAATACAAATAGCTCAGGTGCTGACAGCAAACTGTCCCAGCATCTTTCCTCCCCACACAGGTTAAAGCAGACCTGCCTCCCAGCTTCATAAATCCATTCTTAGGTTGCTTCCAGTACTGGAGATACTTCACTTGATTCTAGCTGGGGCAGCTCTCCATTACTCTTGATATATTGACAACTTCTGAAATGGGAAATAGGAATTTTAGGATTTCAGGGACCAACATATTAGGAGTAGAGTGTTCACAATTAACGATTCAGGAGTAAGGACCCAGCTAAAGCAGTCACAGAAGATGAGGTATGAAGGTACTGAAACATCAACAGATCAGAATTTTACACCTTAAGCCTCAAAGCAGCCTAAAGCCTATAGTAGGAAAAGGAAAAGGTATTAACTCAGATACAAAAATAAATTGTGAAAAATAAATAGGTGTTCCCTGAATAAATCAATAAGAGCATTTTCAAGAGGCAAGACTATCATCTAAACAAAGCCCAATTTGTTAGCCAGCTTTTGCTGTCCTGGCACTCCAAGCTGCCAGCTGCAGTTCTGTTACCCACAGGTACTTCAGCGTAAGAACTACAACTAGTCACCATGCCCAGAACGCAGCCAAGTGAAACATACTGAACAGTGCAGTATGCAGTTTATTGTCTGGCTCTGCAAAGTCTGGAACTCGAAACAGCAATCATTTTTTAATTAAGGGATAATTTAGGAACTTGATATCGGGATGCTCTGTACATAAAGTTCATGAGGATCCGAACAGTCATCATCTTTGAGACATTTGCATGCTTAAAAAAAACTATCCTTGTAATGTGCACAAATTGAGCAATAGTGATTTGTAGATTTTTGTATTATAAAAGCCCCCCCACTACAACAGGTATTCACTATGGTAGACCTCATACCACTACTGTCAGTTTATGCCTCTAAAAATAAAAGGAATCAATAGATTAAAGTGAAGTTGCTTAACTGCTTACATCATAACTTCTCAGAATTTGCATGATGGAGTGCCAACACTTTTTCCATGATAATCACCAAAATTTGAGCACATCAGACTGCACAATATCAAAAGGGAAGACAAATGGAGGATAGGAGATCATCTTTTTTGCCACAATTCAGTTTATTAAGATAAGCTGTAAACCAATAATGATTTAAGTAAAGAGTTTTTAAAGTTTTAAAAATGTAGATACTGAGTTCCAGTGGTCCCATTCCTTCCCCAGCCTCATTTGAGCAACTTTCTCAGTAAGTCCACTCTTTGGATGTCCAAGCAGTATCTTTTTTTGAGAGGGAGGGATCCTACAGAGTAACAGATCCACATACATGGACTGCATGTACTATAGAGTACATTAATTTAATCCTTCATTTCTTTGCACTACTTCTCCCATTTGGGTAACACCACTGCTGACAGTAAAAGCAAGAGCACACCTATCTCAAATCCATATGTAATTGTCTACTTATTTGCATGTATATGAATTACAAAGTACAAACAATTGTGCAAATAGCATTATACACACTAAGGTGTCTATTAACAGAAAGATTTTAATATAAGAACTCACAAATGAACAGGGGGGTAGATATAATCCCACAAAGATTAATTGTAAAATGAATACAAGAAATATCAAACACATTAATTGTCTTTTAAATAGTTGTTCTTGGTTACTTTGTACAATAACATGATTCTATTAGCCAGGCCAACTTAAATGGTACCACATTATCCAGAACTACCAGATAAAAACTGAAGAGGGGTTTCTTTTTTGTGGTTGTTTTGCTTAATTATTATTGATTTATTATTGACACAAATTGCTTTAAATCACTGAGTTGACCGAGTTCCTCTTCTACCCCCAGCAAGAAATCACACAGGTAGCTGGGCATAGTCCAGCCAACCATCTGGGAGAAACTTAAATGTACAAATCTCAGCCTTGTCTGTTCATTTTCATTTCAGTGATAACAGAACAACAGCATCTGCATGCAGTAGTAGCTTGTTTTCAGAGCACAACATGAGAGACAAGTCACAGCATAGTCTGTTTGAGCTGATATTACTTCAAGGGATTATTTTCAGGTTGGCATTGTTATTTGTGGTGACTTCAAAGCCTCAGCATGCACCTGCACGCTCCTGAACAATGACTTGGGAAGCATCCCAAGCTTCACATAGCAAGATGCATGTAACTACTTTTTGTCCCAAGTTAACAGCTACTTGTTAAGAAAAGCCAGCATTTTTCTTAGCTTTCGTCAATAGAACCTAGCAGACAAGCCTGTAAACAAACATCTCCCGTGGCTTCCAGCAAGATACTGCTGTACTTGACTCCAGCGCATTCCTACAAGAAAGAGTGAGATTGTACTAATGTAAACTATACCAGTGACAACTGCTATAGAGTGACAACTGATACTGACCATTAGTAAGTCACTTCTGCTGAAATTTCTCAGAACTATCCACTCAAATAGAGGTGTTCTGCATTAAACATGCAGTTAGACTCACAGTGGATTCAAGTTTTAAGAACAGCAGGCACTCACCTGTTCCACACTCCAATTTAATCCTGAATTATGTGAAAGCATTACACATAATGCATCACTTAAGCAGTAAGGGGAACACAGTATAGAACATACTGACACAGAATGAGAAGACAGGCATGATTAACCCTTGCTCGCTGCCACCACGCTATTTGGTTAACGTATTATGAAGCGATTGATACAGTTAGTTGTGACCCATGCTAGAGAATAATAATGTTTGCTTTATGACTAGTCTAATAGAAACATGCAGCCGTGCAAAAACACTTTTAAACTAAAATAAAACCAGACCAGAAATAACACTTTGCAAAGTCCTAGGCATACACACAACTCTGGACAATTAACTTGCATGTGGCAAGAAGCATTCATACGTAACAACTTCTATGTGGACAAATCTTTTAAGTGTCATTTTCCAGGCAGTTTGTGCCACAGTGATTTTTACCCAGCTGCATGAATAAGCTCTTCCAAATTCTGCCATCCATTGCATTTTGCCACCAACTTTTTTTTAACTGAAGACACACATTTAACAGAGTTGCAGTGAAGGTCAAGTTTTCCATTATGTACCTACCTTGTATGAAGCTTGAATTCGTCTGTTTAAATCCAGCCATTACAGTAGTGCTAGCCTTACATTTCACATTCAGCTTTACAGGACTCTATCAGTGATCTTTTCTAGCAGTATCATCATTTTTTTCTGGAGCTTAAAATTATGCTGTCAAGCTATGAAAAATGAAAGAGGCTTTCACAATCCCAAGTTTTCCACAGTTATTTTCCCAATCTGGGATTCCTGTCCAGATTTATTTTCACTTAATACAGGAAATTTCCTCTCAACATATCCAAACATAAGTAACACCACCAGCTGCAAAAGGTGTTAAGATTACATTCAAGCAGAGGGAGCAGCAGCATGGGAAGCAATGGCCTAAGGCGACTGCACTAAGAGCTTGTCCCAATCCATTAAACACTAGTGGAGGTGGCTTCTTTCCTAAGAAATGAAAGCTCCAGGCTACAGTTCACCTTCAGGTTCATAGATACAGGCTAATGTACATTATGATCGCAAGAAAAAGTTGTGGGGTTTTTTTACTGCATCCAGTCAATATAACCCTGACTGGGTACCATGATGTAGCCACAGAGAAGTCACATGAAGGTTATGCCAGCCTACATATAGATACATATACCGAAGAACATAGGGAACAGTTTTAGCTGTCTGTTCCTAAGAAACAGGACAGCTGTTTGACTTTTCAACAGTATTCATTCACAATGCTCCTACACCTAGTAGTAGTAGTCAGATATGCTAATGCTTGGGCAGGTAACTGGGAGATATGGCCTACTATTTGTCTGTTATGTGACTGTTTTGGGTCTGATCCCCTAGAATTGCTCCGCTTATCTTTCCCCATCTCTGGTGTGGAGGAACATTCAAGAACAATATAATCTTTGGTGTTTTTCACTGCACATCATCTACTGATCTCTAATTTTTATTTCATGAAAAGGTTTTAGCCTTATTTTTCCCCCCACCAATATCTCCTTTTCTATCAGAATTTTTTTTAATACCACCAAAAAAAGCCATAATCACTACAGCACAGGTAATCTGACCAATAAAACAGACACTGTGACAGACCAAGAGTCTACAATATTTATATAGTCTCACATTATATTTCTCCACTGAAATCCATACAGACATGAATCCTGGTCAAGTGACACACTGTGTACTCATCAAGGTGATACTGTCTTTATAAATCAGGCATACAGTGACCATTTCAAGCAGTGTGGAAAACTTGGCAGACATAGTATGAGATGGGTTACGAATCTGACAATTTACCCATGTTTATCTGTGGAAAAAAAAAATAGGGTTTTTTTTATCTAAAATAAAACTGAGAACTTCATTAGATCATCCCACCAAAACTGAACGTCAGGTTTATATTACAGTCTATGAAGCACACAACAGTCACTAACAATCAAATGCATTATACCTTAGAGCTCTTTCATAAAGAGTTTCAAAATTAACCATTCAGAATAAAAAGCTAAGCCTGTCATATTTGAACAAAATATACAGCTTATGAACACTCAAGAACATGTGCAGAAGTAAAAAAATCAATTTTAGAAAAATTCAGAAGGCAAAGGGATTATATATACATCCTGAAACTCTAATTATAGATATATCCGATTACATAAAGGAGAGAGGCAAACAAATATGAGAACAATGAAATTCCAGTCAATTGTGTTAAAAGAAAATATGTAGTGGTTGTGTTTTAATGTCTGCATCACTGGTTCTGAAACAGCATCATGACACCCACCTAAACATTTTGCTCAATCCTAATTGGAACACCACCCCCCAGCTGCTCTGGCGCAACTGTAAGTTGAGCACAAAAGCAGCTTGCTAAAGCTGTATCTGAGCAAGGCAATGGTGAAGATGGTTACAAATGAAGTAATTTGATCCATACCAAAAGGATGGCAAGTTGAATCCACTTGTTACAGTCAAGCTAAACAGGCAGCAGATAGCCCTGACTGCACAGGGCAGGACAGCCCAGCAGAGTCACTAAAAGTCACGTTCACATCTTAACAAGACAAAATCAAAGACAAATTTGACTCATGACAGAGCTGGTACATACTTGAAAGTGGTAACCCTCCAATGAAGCAGATTTCTAAATCACCTGGTTTTCATTGGTATCTGGACATTCTGATTAAGTTAAAGAGCTTTGTGTTGACTTAATTTAATTCAGTGACAAATGAGTTTAGTTGAATCCTTGCCCCCTCCCACAGTTGCATTGCCTACCGAGTCCCACATAGTATATGCCATTGGCATAGACAAGGAGCTACTTCTCCCCCACTATTCATCATCCTGAACTATCAGAAACAGTAATACCCAGAATTAAAATAAAGACTGGTTTTCAACACATTTTCCCATTCCCTAGCTTCAACTCAGCAATCAGTTTCCTTGCAGATATATCTGACAAGCTAAGCACCCTGGAGTAACACCTTCCAAAATCCTGAGCTGCCAATCCAATTGAATTTTAAGGCATTGACTTTTCTGTTCTATTTCTGCAGTAAAAAGGAAACACTGACATGGCTGGCTATTTAAGGAGCATTGCCCACCCACAAGCCACACTGACTTTGTAGCAACCTGTGGGTGTTCAAATCTCAAGAGCATCTTACGCCACTTTTCTTTAATTCAGATTTTATGTCTTAGCCTTGCAGATTACCTGCAACCACAGTGGTTTCAACCCAGATGTGTTTGTTCCTCACATATCGAAATCCCCTATCCCTCCTAAAACATCCATAAAGAAATAGGACTGGGGAGAAGCTATACTGTCCTGCCCAAATAGTGGTCTGGTTTTAGATGGTCTGAATCTTCTCAGCACTTTTTAAAATGTGTCTGCATTTGGACTAACACCCACCTTTTGCAGGTTTAGCATGTGGCGTAAATATTTTATGATGTGAAACAGACAGTCCTGCCAGTTTTGAAAATCTAAGCTCGTAACATGGATCCACATTTTTCTGAAAGCGATTGAAGTCTGCAGATACACTCAACTTCACTAATCCAAGTCTGTGGAAGAAATGCTAGTGCAAATTCAAGTATATACACTCGCACTTCAGTTCTGCCTTCATTGACTGTTTGATTGGTAATTAAGGCATATATTTGGTTCCAGAGATATAGAAAAAAAGTCAGATCCCAAAGGAAGCCGTCAAATCTGAGCCCAAGGTTATTAATCATACTGCCTCTAATTGTATATAAAGTATCTTTACTCCCTCAAAAATGGGTTTTTTAAAATATTATGGGATTTAAATATGTCACAATGTTCTGGATATCTTGATTAGATCTCCTTTAATATACCGCCTCTGAATAATTCGTAATTTATTTAACACCACTATAAATCTCACAGAAATGAAGAACTCTTACTAATCATTAAGATTAAGCAGATTTTTTAGCCTGACTAGACTAGCAACAAAATTTGATAAGCGGAATTTTTTTCTTAAATAGTGCTTTTTACTGTCGTCTTGTAATTAAAGTTTCAAGCAACGTCCCATTAGGCCAATACCGATCCCCCCCCCCGTGAATCAGACAGACCCTCAAGTCTTCACATTTTCAGAGTTAAGTCTCACTGGAAACTAGCATCTGGGAAGGTTTTGACTAAATGAAGCGAGAACTCAATAAGATTAAAAGCCTAAAGAATTTTGCTCCTCATTGACATTTAAAATTTTCTACATCATTCCCCCAATCCAGCAAGATCACATGCCCTCACAAAAACACTACACAGGGTACTTTACAGGGTTGACTGCAAGGGAAGGTAGGCTAAAGTGTCTGTAGGTACCATTTTGGGTAGCCAAAGTGCATTAAAGCTCACTATAGATGCCTTCCCTCATTCCTTGGTCCCTCATGATTAGGGCATAAAAAAAACCCCAAGTACAGTAAAGGTCAAGGAAGACACAGAACCTGTGCCGAGCAGAAAGCCAGCTACAGGGCAAAAGGAAAGGAAGTACTATGCAGAACCCCTGGATGGGGAAGGAGTTAGCTCGGGAGAAGCACTATAGGATCTGCGCAAAGGAAAACACACTACCTATACACTTGGGTGGCTGGTCCAAGACTGATCCTGCAATGGAACAGCTTTATATGCATTCCTCTCACTTACAGAAGCTCTAACAGGGGCATTCTTGCTTTTTTTAATGGCTTCTATGCCCCTTAGATCTTTGCAGTCCTTCCACAAGCATTCCTACTTTGGTAAAAGCCACCCTCCTGCCTCTAGCAAGAGAGCTTCCAAATCTTCTTGTCCAAACTATGCTCATACATGTTCTCAGTGGGGCTTCATCCATTTGTTATCTTCCGATCCTGGCTTTCTGTTTCTCCTTTGTGTTACTGTGCTGGTTTTGGCTGGGATAGAGTTAATTTTCTTTACAGTAGCTAGTGTGGGACTATGTTTTGGATTTGTGTTGGAAACAGTGTTGATAATAGAGGAATGTTTTAGTCACTGCTGAGCAGTGCTTACACAGAGCCAAGGCCTTTCCTGCCTCTCACCCCACCCCACCCGTAAGTGGGCTGGGGAGCGGAGGGGCGGCACAAGGGGTTGGGAGGGGACATGGCTGGGACAGCTGTCCCCAACTGACCCAAGAGATGTCCCACACCATATGGTGTCATGCTTAGTAAATAAAGCAGGGGGAAAAAGCCAGTGGGGAGGGGGGACACAGGACAAATGTTCGGAGTGATGGTTTTTGTCTTCCCAAGTAACTGTTACGCTTGATGGAGCCCTGCTTTCCTGGAAATAGCTGAACACCTGCCTGCCCATGGGAAGGAGCTAATTAATTCCTTGTTTTGCTTTGCTTTTGTGTGTGGCTTTTGCTTTACCCATTAAGCTGTCTTTATCTCAACCCATAAGTTTTCTCACTTTTACACCTTCAGTCCTCCCCCCCATCCCACTAGAGGGGGAACAAGCGAGCAGCTGTATGGGGCTTAGTTGCCAGCTGGGGTTAAACCACAAGAGTTACCCTTACAGTTCCTATAAGAATCTCTCCCTTAGTCTTTCTCCATCCTCTTGATCAATGCGCCAGACTGCAAGACCCAGTTCAGCCTTTCGGACTGTCTTCCTCATGGTAATGACATTTTAGAACTGACTGGGCTACTGGTCTACTAGATCACCCAAACCCAAATAATCTTCCTCCATTCCCTGTTTCATTAAGTTTCTTCCCCTTACAGTTTATCTATAGTTACTAAGAATAGATATTTGCAGATCTATAAATAAGCATATATTTGCTATCTTCCAAGTCATGCTTACACATCCTGAGGAAGTTCAACTTAAAATCCCTCTTCCTAATACTTGTTTCTCTCTACAGATCCAGAAGACTAGCCCACAAATGAAAGCATGTGCAGGAAGGGAAGATCTACTGAAAGGCTAAGTGGATAATCAAAGCCTCAACCTCACAATGCAGTCGAGGTCAGTCTTGTCTACCCATCAAAGGTCTTTAACTGTATTAAAGACAGTTGTACAGTCCATCCGGAGAGATATAATTTCTTTAGTTAAGAGATCCCCAGACATAGGCAATGAAAGTCTTGCTGTTACCTTAAATAAGCATAATAGCTCAGTGCATGGCTCCATTTTTTTTTAAGCTCTTACCAAACACACCTTGAAACAAGCATTAACTTTGATCAAGGCAGCTCTTAAGCAAGCATTAGAATAAGGACACCATACCTTTTACCATACCACATGACGTCTTATGATATTTACCATAAAACAAACAACAGCATATATATTTAATCAGCTGTAGAGTTCACCAGCACTAGTTTTTTGTGTTAGTTTTTTCTGCTCCAAAGAACGGAAAATACAAAGAGCATTGTAGCACAGCGAGTCAAGAAAAAGGGGAAAGTAAATCAAAGCATCAAATGGAGAAGAGCTAGAAATCCACACATACCAGCTCTGCATTCAAAGTTACCTTTCTGCTTAGAGAAAAGATTTCCTTTTCATTCCCTTCTGAAGCATTCAATATAGTTTAGTGCCAAAGGCAAGATTTCATACTCAGAAGAAGAACAATTCTGATGTTCTACGGGAAGTCTTACGTAGCTTGTCCCAGTATATTTCTCTTGCATCCTACTGTCTGCCTGTAGCCTTAAAGAATAAGGACATTTTATTACATAGGTGATCTTGTGACAGTAAGGTATAAACTATTCATGTAAAACATCTTGCTGCAGTTTTAGTATCTGCAGACCCATGTTCCAGTTTTGGGGAAGGTAAGGTATCTTGCTGCAAAAAGAAAGATTTTAAAGATCTAATTAAATTACTTAAAAGTATTTCAGTTATGACACCTCATGCTGCAGATACTTAAAAGACCTATTATCCAAGATAAGCTTTTTATTTTAAAATAGTCGTTTCTTTGAGAAAGAAGTGAACAAAAAAGGATACCACCTTCCTTTAGAAGTACAACGCTAAGCACAATAAGCTTAAGTAACTCTTGATCACAAAATACTGAACTGCTTCAGAAGGAGGTTACTACAGCCAGGATCATTTGAAGTAGAATCGATAATGTAATAAACAGGTAAGCAGCTCAATTAGTTCTTTAAAGATAAAAATTGTCACAATGAAGTTTGTTCAAGATCAAAAGTCCCAAACCTATCTAGGGGCACCAAGGCAAAAACCATCCCAGCAAGAAACTACTTGTGTCTCTGTGGCCAGGATGCGCGCCCCCTCCCCAAAGTACAGCAGTCCTACACACTACACAGCATTTCACATAAGTGGTCAGGGAACATGTCAGAGTTTTGCAAGTGGTCACAGAAGGTGCAAGGCCTCTTGAACAATGAATTTATTTTAAGTAAGAAAATCGTCACACAAATTTAGTGTCCGAGCTATTGCTCAAACTCTCATTAATCCTTTGCAAGACACTAAATGGATGCATGGGAAATCTGTCAGAGCTTTTCATAACCTGAAAATCAACACGTCATATGAGACGGATTACAAGTACTGGCAATTAACCACCAGAGTGACATGGTGCACTCCAGTAGAAAGTCACCTAGTAGTGAGCTCTGTGTTTGACTACTGACGTTTTAAAGTACCACATAAATCCAGTTTCCAATGCTGAGAAAGAACAAACCAAACCTTCATATTTCTCAATAGGAGGTACCTGCTCAGTCCTCCAGGATGCTTCTCTCAAAATGCATCACCGTCCTCCTACTGCAATCTTTTACTCTTCTGTCATTCGACCTTATAAAAAGGGCCACCTGAAATAAGAACAGGAAAATGCACCTGACAAATTAAGATATTTTATTTACTCATATAGAACCTGCCGCACTGTAAGACAGCTGCTACCTTAGCATGCTGTACTGTCATTTCCACTTAATTCTTGGCATAACTCTCCAGTGCCTCCTCCTTTACCTAGTTGTGATACTAACAAGTATTTGTTTTACCTCAGCCATAGACTGTTTAAATACCTGCTTTGAAAGAGGTGGCCTTTTCCTTTGAAAATTGGAAACATTAGTTTGCATCTCAAGCAATAGTGATATCAAGTTTAAGAAGAAAAGAAAAAAAAAAGCTTACCCTTCATAAGCTTTCCCAGTGGTTTTGAAAGATCTGGCAGTTGCCCAAGAGGGAAAAATTGTCCCAATAATAGAGGCTGTGCTGCTGGAAAATGTCTTTTCTAAAACTGTTGATCATTAGCAAAACACCATAGATCAGGATCTTTTTAACCAGCAGCACTAGAATAACTTGAGAGGGTGACTAAAGCCAGTGAGCAGGGTTTTCCCCATAATTACTGAAAAACGAAACTAATTTCTTTTCACCCTGGATGGCTTTCACCTCTTGCCAGCAGCGTTAATGTAGAATATGGATGTTAATAATGAGGATAGCAAGAACTGGAAGTGTTTTAAGATTTAAAGGCTACACATGAACACCATTAAAAGTCAATGTGACATGCCATATAATTAATACAACTCCTTTTTACCAATTCAAAACGTGTACTTCTCCTCTCAAGACTGTGGTTCTGATGGTATTTAGGGCAACGCTTGGCCCTTCTGCATTCTCTCTTATCTCAGATCATTAAGTACTCTGGACGAAATTACAAAATGAAAGTAAGTTGCATTACTATAAGGTCTTTTACTTTCCAAAAATAATGTAGCTGGACCCTTAGGATGTTTTATGCACTCAACACCCCACCTAATAAATAAGAAGATTGATTGGCAAAGTATTCAGTAGAAATGGACACAGTAAATCTTTCCTACCTTTCTCTAAGCACTGCCTACATTTCTTATGCTGCTCTCACAATTGCAATTGTTCTCATTCCAGCTTCAAGAAAACTAGCCAGGGTATAAGCAACAAAGCTGGAGCAAAACAAGGCACTAGCACAGGAAGCACAGAATTAGTGACAACCTCTGGAAAATTCTTGGGCTGCTTACATTGAAATCCAGACACCTTCATGTTCAGAGGTACTTGTAACCTGCAGGAGCTACCCAAAAGTTATCAGGCACTACCTGTCCCTGTCACAACCCTTCTTCTAGTAAACATGTTTTCAGACCCACACAGACTGGGATTTTCACTAAGTCTTTACTCTCTTTTGAAATTCAACTGGTTTGAATCACAGCAAGCCTTCTTCCCTCCCAAGTTTTCTTGTAAAAAAACCCCAAACACACACACACACACCTGAAAGCCCCAATTTTCAACATTCCTTTTTTATCCTCAATTACTCTAAAGTCAGACTTGAGCAAAACCTACAGTTTTCTTGTTTGGGGGAAGGAAGGACAGACTAAAGGGAAAAAAAAACCCAAACCTTCTTCCCAGCTATATTCCATAGGCAAACTAAGATTAACGATCAGCCAGGCAGTCTTCCCCCTTGACCCCCAGTTATTACCTTTGCTCCAGCTCCAAGAATGTTCAGGTAAGTCTACACACCAGCTGAATGAAGAATTTAATCTTTTGTGTCTTTTAAACAAAGAACTGATGTTGTTGGATAGCTTTAAAATTTATACTTCTATGATTACATTATTCCAAAAGATAAAAATATTCTTTCTTAATAATAACAGTCTTGCCACTATCTGCTGTCCTGATCTCACATATTCACCTGTAGACTTCAGTCTCAAAGTATCTTATAATATAGGAATGTTTTCATGTACTGTTTAAATATTGTCCTACCTAGAATAGAAATAGCATGACCTTCACTACATGACACTGGAGGATAGGGAAAGAAAAACATTAAAGAACCACACACACCACAGCCTTGGAGAACATACATGTTGTAAAACCGAGCACCAAATCCCTAAACATCTAGTATGTACCAAGACCAACAGGGCAAAGTTTCTAGACATCAGCTAGGATCTTCACCTTTTCCCATGGACTTGATTACTTTTTCAAGAAAAAGAACCTACCTATGTCTATTTTGTATCTTCACTAAGTGATGGCATTTTCCTTATCAATTTGTGCTATTCATGGAAATGTTTTCTCTAATTACTCACTACAAAAAGAGAGTCCAAACTAGAATGCACAATCAGCTTAAATAATAATCATCGGTCTAATGACTAGGTTGGCAACACAGCGACAGAAGCTTGGAGGAACAAAACGACTGGCTGCAGGGTTATCATGGGGGAAGCTGTTGCTTATGAGCTAGGAGTTGTTAGAAAATCTCTGAAAGTTTGAAGAGACTTGCAATGAATAACCACAGAGATCCAGCACCAATTGAAAGAATTAAAAATAGTTTTGTACCAATGCACTTTCCATATACCAGCAGCCAGAGGATGCACCATTCCCTAAGAGACCAGATAAATTTTCAAAGACCATCCCCATAGAAGAAGAGGCTGTGAACAATTATGCTCACATTTTAACTAACTGCAACAGGATGAAAGACAAGGACTGTAAAGACCTACATTGTGAAGATGTCACCTTTAAGATATATACAGACACTAAACTGCAAAGATTACAAATAAAGCAAAAAGAATTAGTTCCTACTTTCAACTAGATAAGCAAGCAGAGGCTTACATGGGGTAAAACCAATCGGTTTCTGCTTCACAACGATTCATGGCTATGAACACACATACAGAGCCATATGCACAGCCTTGACAATGCCTGTGAGTGCTTCTCCATGCCACAACCTCTGCTCCAAAACATATTTGCTCTTTGTCTATTGCTTCTTGTAAAAGATACAGAACCCTTCTTTGCCATTTCTGGAAGTGGGGTTTACTGTATATATGTATTAAGGTTTCCAGTTAAGAAAAGATGTCACAGCCACGAATCAGTAATTATCTTCAAGAAGCTCCAGATGCAGTAGGGACCAAATTCTGTACACTTAAGGAACACTCAAAAGGGGCTTAAGACTGTGGAAGCATTCCTGATCTTTGCATATATATATACATGCCTGTAAAGAGGAAGCCTGAGGACAGTGTTCAGTAGTGGTCTTCTGCATCCACTCACCCTAAAGCAAGCAAGGGATGAAGCAAGCATAAACTCAGTGGAAAAAAAGAGGCAGTAGCAGTGTATTTCATTTGCATGCCATGCTTTTTTAGTCCTTCTCTGGCTTTGCCCTCTATATTAGGTAGCTAGCTAACCACACCACAACCTCGCAATAACCCAGGCTTGAATCCTGCTCTTTTCCATCTTACTTTTCACCAGTTTACACCACACATAAAAGCCCAGGCCTTCATATGCAAAAGTCAAACTTCATTCAGCTTTTTTTCCTCTGACAGCTGCAAACCACAAAAGGTAGTAATATTATATTTAGTCTGTTGTCCAAAGATACCAGCAAGATGTCTGCTTCTTTCATCTTGCTGTAGCTCACGTTTTATTGTTTGAACAAGGCCACATCAAGCCACAGCATAGCCACTTAGAATTCTTCAGCAGTCAAGCCAGTCCTACTGCAAGCCAATAAGAACAAGGACAACCTTCTCTTTACATGACATAATATAAAAGAGAACTTGTGATTTCAACCTCAGGACAGAGATAGATGAAAATACAGCTGACTGCAGAGCTCCAGGAAGGATAATTTAAACACTGCCCCTCTCTCAGGTCTAGGCCAGAAGTAGGAACACAGCAGAGGGCAGTAGATAAGGTGAGAGAGCTGTCACGCTTAGATGACCGCTAGGAATTCTCAGTGGACATGGCAGAGCCCAGGCAGCCATTTTGGAGGGTCCTTTAATAAGTACACTAAGTCACCACCATTTCTAAATAATCGCAAGCACCGTGTATTTTCTGAACCCACATATACAACTAGTTCATAATTGAGCAAAGCCCAGCAAGTCCCACAGCCCGTCAGCAACGGGTCGGTTTCTTGGGTAGATGGGGCTTAAGGGCAGGTACCATGGCACAGCTGGAGCTCTGTGAGGGGCTGCAGGAGACATTTATTCCTCCTGACACTGTAACTTACTGTGTCAGTCACAATGTTATCTGGGTCACTGCTACAAGTTTATGCGGCATCACCAACAGTAGCAGCTCTGCTAGCAGGCTTCCCTTCAGTACCTACAACAATGTAATATTAGCATCCAGTCCTGATCACTGGAAAAATTTAGATTACGACATCTAATCCAGGCAAAGCTTCAGCCCAGGTTCCTGAAGAGGAGAGTTATCAGTGAACAGTAGCACAATTAAACTGCGTTCTGGCTGTCTGACATCCAGCACAGGGGACTGTGCTGCAGCTGCTACTCCATCTTTGACAATAAACTTAGTACATTTACTTGTGTCTTTCTCCTCTGCCTTAATTTTCTGTATAAGGCAGTTCTGAAGCAGCAGAACAGCCATGCATTTTAAGCTTCCCCCTCGTGCAGCCCCACACAGGTTGTGTGGGTGCTGCTGCCTCTAAATCCGCAGTAGAGCCACAAGGCCTGCTGAGCCGGAGGGATGTGGTGCTCCTGTGCTGTTTCCATGGCACTGCCGAGGCCTCCAGGCTGAAGCCCTGCCGTCTGCCTTCTCCAGCCCAGCTTGCAGAGAGAGGATAAACGTGCTTTCTCAGGGCTACGTGGTTATTGCTTCTTTTCCTTCAGAGCCCTCTCAACAGATCATTTCCATTGTGTTTGCCTTTTCTCCACATTTCTACTGTCATTAATTAGGCTAGCACTTCATGGAACCAACAATATTTAGGGCTTACCCGATTAAGCAGGCACACAGTAGAAGGTGGTCCCTGTCTCAGAAGAAGCCGGGCTAGCAGGCTACATACACCACAATAAGCTTATGTCTCACATTTTTTCCCCAACCTTTTTCCTTCTCCCATAGGAAAGGATAGGAATTAGGGTCACACAGAATACAAAAACCAAACCAATGAAAATTAGGCTTCAGATTTTTTTATTTCTTTTCATTTAATTAAATTGCTTGAGTCAAAAAGCCAAAATACAAAAGAAACCCCACTGTATGACTTAGAGAAAAGTCTTGAGTTGCTAATCAGGTGATTAAAAGTAAGCCTGTGAAAACAAGCAACAGCCATCAGAAATTCACCTGATGACCTTCACCCTCCCTGCTTCCCCCAAGGAGGAAAAAATTATAACAAGCAAAACACATTCTTTCAAGTACAAAATGCACAACACTTGGGAAAGGAAATAAACAGGCATTTGCGAAAGCGACCTCCTGCCCTGCTCTCTAGGATGACATTAAAACAGGAATAAAGGCTCAGTGTCCAAACTTAGTTGTGATTAACACAGGATTCAGAGCCAGAGAGAAGGAATTTAGTTACAAGGAAAACTGACTGCTCTTTCATCTGAACCTTTCTTCTTTTCAAGAAGATTTTACCTTAGAAGGTGAAAGGAAAAAAAAAGATGACAAAACTTTGTGCCATTCCCTTTTCTTTCCTATGACAAGATGTCACTTCTAGATATGGGAACCATATCACCATGTTGCTGGAGAGAATAAGTAGGGCATGATTTCTCCTTTCCTTCAATACGAACGAAGATTAAAGTAATAAAGAACTAATGAGTGAAGGAAAAGCAGAATTTTTCAAAGAAGCAGAGCCGGTGTTATTTTAGTATAACATTCCATGAAGCAACAGTGGCATCCAGTGGTATATTTCCATAAGCAAGTTCCATATCCTACTTCCACTAACTTTTGGCTTGCAGCAGATTTTTTTTTTTTTTCAACAGGTACTCAAGGAACCCTTCCTCCTCCCACCCAACATACACTACCAGAACAGCTACCATACCCCCCCGCAATCATCAGTACCAGTAACGGAGACCAAGACACACGAATGCAAACTATAAGCTTTCTCAAAGGCTGTATATATTTGCATAGTCAAAAATTTAACATTGTTACTAAGAAGCTGCAACATTGATACAAACACATTTTTAAATTATCTCAGAAAAGGAAAGGACATTTTTCCTCCTGGTATCCACAAGAGTGCAGCAAATATTATTCTGTACTGTTCCCCTCCTCAATCCCCCTCCCCATTCTGTTTCTCTCCAAGGCAATATGTTCATTTTTTTCTCATTTAGTGACATTAAGATTATTTTCACTCTATGATATCTAAGTAGATGCTCTGGGCAAAAATGAAGGGCTTATAACTATAAGAGTATACTACAGAAGGAAGTCCATTCAGTAAATTTAAGATATTTTCAGACTGAGATCACATTTGCAGTTAAGAAAGCACCTTGTGCTAGCACAAGCTCAGTACCATCATTAGTTATAATTTTGTAAGAAGGAGAATTGTCTCCTCACCAAGACAGAGCTGAGAAGCAAAACTTGTCAGTCCTGCTCTGAGGTCAATCAAAACTGCTGGGTGGGTTTTTTTGGTGTTTTTTTGTTGTTGTTGATTGGTGTTGGTTTTTTTTAAGGTTACATCTAGACTTCTTTTAAAATAATCAGGCCTCAACTTCACTAAAAATTGTGTTTCTCACTTAGATTTCCAAAACAGGTAAACTATAGTATCTGCCCCTTTTTAATATGGCCATTTCTCTACCTACACACCCCACAATAATCTTCAGAACACTATTGACCAATATAACTAGGTTCCTTGAAGGACAGCATAAGGCTTGTTTCCCTCCCCCCCCGATAAAACATAAACCAAGCATCTCGTGAAGAAACTGAAACTTGGCCTACATCCAGTCTTTGTATGACAGTTCAGTAACTGGGAGTTTAACTGATTTTAATTTATGTGGTTGCACGAGTATGAGAGTGCCTACACAATCTATCCCAGCAAATACAGACAGAAAAGGGTAATTACTGTCATGCTGATGAGGAGGAGGTAGACTGGGAAGGAAGTGTTCAACACTGAACTAAACTGCACTAGAGTATACCAGCAAACTCTTTACCAAAGGCCTTCTTCACTCAAACCCATTTAGATTAGCAAAAACTCTTGACTGACAGAAGTTGAATTTGAGTTCTGCTAGCACAGCAGAACAGTTTGGTCTGTGGAATAAACAATATATTTTATACATCACAGTATGAAAACATCACAGTTCATAAATATTGCCTAGTTTGTGCCTAACAATCAGGTGACCTGAAGGAACCTGATGTTAAATGCTCATTGTGGCTGATGAAAAAGCCAGCCACCTCAGATGGGTCTATCCCATTTCAGTGTTGCTCCATTCCAGCTGGGACTGAATGACTGAAACGCTAGATTTGTGGGTTTAGGTATTCACCAACTAGTTTCCCTGACTGAACTGGCCAATTCCCAAAAAGCATTATTTCTGAGTAAGCAGACAAAAACTTGCAGATGGAGTCTGCCCCCAAAGCAAGAAAAAGTCACTGCCATTAGCAATACAGAACTCTTATATTGTTCTAGCAAGTGATAGGCTAACATTAAAAATAGAAGAGAAAATGCATAAAGAACAAGACAAGCTTAAGACCTATTGCCTTTTGATGAAGTAGAAAATCCCCACATGATGGGGTGGGGCAGGGGCAGTTGTGCACAGAAGGTAAGCCTGAACTACAGAGCAGAATTGTGATTGAACTCGCACCACAGTTAGGATAAAGCAATCTTTCAGTAGCAAAGTCAGAACATAGAAAAATCTCAGAGTGGCATGGGATGATCAATACCACGTGGAATGAAACCTCAGAAGAATGAGACATTTTAAAGCAGAACTGAAAGATTAAGATTAATTTTCTTTTCTTTTGCCTGTGCCTCTCAGCTGAGCTAGGGGCTTCCTGAACATCCCTAATACAAAGTTTTCCAATGACTTGCAGACTGTTTTTCCACAACATACTATAATACTTTGTAAATAAATATAATAAAGCAAGATGTCTGCAGCGCTGAGGCCATCCTGATTTCATGCAAGTTCTACTAGCTGAAGAACAGCAGGTTCTAACTCTAGCAGTCTGACACCAAACAAAAGGTATCTCTGCTTTTCCCTCCCTCCTCCTCTACAGATTTGTTCCCCTTTTCCTCCTCCTTCATGCATGCAATATTACAGTATTCCTGCACTCTGCAGGAAAGCATGCTCAAAGTATCCAACCAGTTGTAAGGGAACAAAAACCCAAACAGGGCTTCTAATGCTAGGCTCCTGCAAGTGCATCTCCAAGTCAGTACCAGACCAGTTATCTCCCAGACCAGCAAGCAGGGCTACGCAGCAGCAGACAGTCCTGGTAATTTGGGACTTATACCTAGAAGTAGTATTACAGAAAACTCAATAAAGAACTCAAGCGTCAAGAAAAGTACTAGAATGTGTCATCTAAGTAGTTATGATGAATTTTTCTGAAAAGTTACTTGGATCTTCAAAGGTCGTTAAGCCTGTACCATGTTAATTTATTTTTAGTGTAGATTACAGGTTTGGGGAAGCTACTTAACATGAGCTTTCTTTGGTATCTTTAGAGATCACTATTTATTAAGAATATAATTGGCTTGCCACATTTACTGGCTTGGACAATATGAGCTGAGATCACAAGCCAAGTCACACCTGGCTTCATATCCAGCAGTAGTATACATGTTCCCAAACATCATATAATGCACTTTGATGTCAAATAAGCCCATTTATCATTAAAAGATCTCTTGCTCCTGATACCATCTTTCCACCAGGTGTCACACTTACCCTTTATTTCTTTCCTACCCCTTTACCTGGCAACTTTTAAACCCTATTAATATAACCCTCTACACAGATGTATGTGTTCCTTTATTGACCACCTGCACAGTCTCTCCTTAATTAAAAGTAGTCCCTCTATTTAGTTTACAGTAACACTGCAGTTAAATGCCAAAATATGCATTACTTGTGTAGCTAAGTTCCAGGCCTTACTTAATAGAAGTGTTTACACTGTCAAAACCAGTAAAAACTGTATTGCTGTGTTGCAGTCCAAACCCCACACATTTGTATGCATCAACAGGTTACTTAGGATGACAAAAATCCCTTTCTTGATGATCCATTTTTAAACAGAGCCATTTCTTAGTGGTTTTATCTTTCAGCCCTGCCAATACTTACTCTAGAGAAAAAAGAAAAATTCCATTCACATTGGCTAAATGCACAAAGCAGGAACATTACTTTCAAACCCACATGCCTAAACCCCAGCCTTAAATAAATGCTTTATGGTATGATTTAACACATGAAAAAGTGAGTTATGTGAAGCAAAGTTTGGTCCAACCCTGCTACCTTCTGAAGCGACCTCCGGTTTGTTTCACTTTGAGAACTATTTTCAAACTGCTGTGCCAGGAGTAACCCGTTAGCATTAGCTGTCTTTAGAATCTGCAACCAGTCTTCTCCCAGTCTGATAAATGCAACGCTAATATATTATGCTAGAAAAATAATCCATGTAAACCTGTAATTTTGAACTCAGCATTACCTCAGCTTGAGAGTGTGCTAGCGTGCTATCATACTAGACTGCAATGATTTAGTTTATAAGTTTATACATTTCCTTTGCTGTCCTTTGACAATGACCTATTTTTAGACACACATCACCCTGAGTGGGTATGTCACTTGATAGAACACCATCCTGAAGATTCAAGTCTGTCATAAATAAATATGTAAGACAAACTGGTACGTACAAGTTGCCTCTGAGACCTGCTTTCAAGTCCATTCCAGAATGCAGTGAATAAAAATCATTTCAAATGAATGTCTGCTGGTCTCTGCCATGTTTCCTCTCTAAGAATTCCACATCACAACACAGCTGAGCGTTTCCAGACAGACAGCTCTAAGAAGGTACAGAGGGAGGAAGAGAGAAAGAAAGCCTTCCGCTAACCAGGTGACAGCCCTTTCCTACCTCTTCCCCTCTGTGCCTCTCAGAGGGGAGGTACCTATGGAGATTCAGTTGGTGATTCTCTTATTAATTCTGCAGAAAGGACAAATTACCACCCAATTAAAAAAAAAAACCACACCACAGAATAAAAATCAATATCCATAGCAAGACAACCTACAGGAAGTATTATTCTGAGGAGATAGCAGTTGGGTTTTGAGGTTTTTGTCGTTCAGGGTTTTGTTGGTTTTTGTTTGGGTTTTTTTGTTGTGTGGTTTTGTTTGTTTTTTTTTTTTTAAACTCCACCTAGCAAATATTGCCTAGCAACAATGGGAGAACCCTCCTAATGAAATGAATCATGCAGGTATTGGCTGTTTATTCCCATGAAGGGCTGTGTTTCCACCCTGTCAAATGACATCAAGGCCATGTTGCCAGAGGCATTGGGAGTTTTGACCTCTAAAAGGCAATTTTCTCACTGTCTGCTCAGAAATGTAACATTTTTCATATTGAAGGCTTTTATATTGTATCTTGTAGGTTTCAGATCTATAAATAACATACTAAAAATCTCCAACACAATAAAGCCACAGCTACTATGTTTTGCTATTAACACTGTAAACATTAAATATAACAAAGTTAGCACTCTATTAGCCTAACTATCAGGTACCACAAAACACCCACATTAAATTTCACGACCAAGTTTACTGTAGATGAATGGAGGCAAGAACTTCGTTCATTCAAGCTCTGATTTTGAGAAAGAAAATATCCACTAGCTCACCAGATATCCATGTAAGACTGGCTTTGGTCTTCCTTGCTTAAGTAATTCCTCTCTTGATTTCTTAATGGAGCTATTACAGTGAAGAGTTTTAAGTTACAGGATGGACATAGAATATAACAGCACATGAACTGAAGAACTAAGAACCATTATTTGCACAGAATGTAGAAAGCGTGCTATAATTCTCACCAATAAATGGGCATGTACAGTTTTTATCCCCCCCTGCCCCCAATTAATTCTTATTAAAAGCTTCTTATGTTTTAATTGCAGCAGCTGTACTTTGAGCAGACCTGCCAGCAAGTTTTGGTCCTAAAATTATTGCTTCCCCAGTTGCTCTACAAAGGATGAAGTATTCTTGTATGCAGCTTGTGACAACTCAATTTGTCCAACAAACATAGTTAACTACAGCCCTGTACACCCTCTTGAACCAATGATGTTTTTCAAGTAAGGGGATAATGGGAAGTAGGAGTCCTAGAACACTACAATAACAGTGCAGTTAGCTGAACAGTGCAACACCATCGTGGGTTTTTTTGTTTACTTGCTTTTGCGCACATTAAGAATCATCTGTAAGAGGATCAGCATCTGCAAACCATGCAAAGGCAGGCAGTTGTCCCTGAGAACATCAGCATTTTCATAAAATTATTCTATCCTGATCCTGTCAGTCTTTTTCACAAAATTATTCTAGGCAGCATACAGAGACCAAGGATCTAGATATCAAGACAAGTACTTTTGGTGCTTTCCTCAGACTGAAGATTTTTTAAGCTACACAAGTAGATGGACAAGAAATTCAATTTCTAAGACTACAGATCAACTTCCACAATCAGAAACAATCTTCATAAGAGACATTTGTGAAATGAGATGGAAGCACTCTTAGTGGTTTTTTTTCTTCAAACAATCAGTAACTGTTCCCAAGATAATAGAAAGTAATCTTGCATGATTAAGTAATCCTTTTCCTCAAAAATGCTCAAGATCATGCCTTCCTCCCAAGCATCAACTGCAGATTGGCAACCTTTCCCAGACATCTGTACTTAGGAACATATATTTTTAACTATGTTCTTCAAAGATTTTTTTTTATTATTTAGAGAAGAAAAGTACAAAAACCTCAAGATGAAGTACTGTTTGGAATATTTTTTGATAAAAACAAAATATTAAAGTGTTTATCCTTTTTAAGCAGTTTACGCCAACATTTTCTTAGAACTGACTAAGAATTTCCTA
Source organism: Phalacrocorax aristotelis (assembly GCF_949628215.1). Lineage (NCBI taxonomy): Eukaryota > Metazoa > Chordata > Aves > Suliformes > Phalacrocoracidae > Phalacrocorax > Phalacrocorax aristotelis. The sequence goes on along the minus strand of NC_134283.1, from coordinate 11,622,156 downwards.
TGCTGTGTATTTTCTATTCTAGGAATGCAGTATTTCTCTTTATCAAACAGAGTTTTACTTATGACTCTGTTAATTTATATAGGCCACAAAGAATTTAAGATATTGTAACACGATTTCAGGATTCAAACACTTGAATTCAACATCTATTTCTGGGAAGCCAAATATCAGCAGTGTGGCACAGTACTCCTTCAAGAAATAAAAAAAAAAAAAAAGAAAAAACCCAACAGTTGAGAAAAGCTTGTTACGGATTGCAATGCAGCGTGAAAACCCTAGAGCTTACAGATATCTAGATGGTTAGATTTATTCAGTCCCTATACATAACGAAACCAACTCCTCGATTATTTCCTTTCACTTTAGCTTGTTGGGAAAGACCTTCTCCCTCACTATCAGTCACAAAAAGGAATTAACTCCAAAATAAACATAAACACACACATGTACTTGCATATAAAAATCAGGCCTTTTAGATCAAGTTATTTTCTTAAACCACACTACTGCAAACAAGTCAAGCACCTCTTCACTACAAGCATGTATTTAAGTGCCCCGCCAATACTGAGTTTATATAAGATATATACATGTATTAGCCACTTCCATATAGACTTGAAATTAGCCCTGGGAAAAGAAAACAGAAACTTGCTATAAAATTAAATCAGAAGCCAATTCATATCATGTTATAATTTCTCCTGATGACTACTGACAAAACTTTAACCCAGCATGTAGGCATACCCAAAACCTTAAGCCTGCTACACTTTAGCCCTTCAACGAAGCGCAGTTACAAGAGCAGTACAGGCCATTCCCTGAGGGCAAGGCCTGCAGCAGAAATCAGCACTGTCCCTCTTCCCAAGGATCAAGGCAGGAGCTCTTCTACCGAGATGGCTAAAAGCAGGTATCAGTCCTACACTCCCCACTACAACTAGTTCAACTATTAGAAGGAGGAGAGCAAGCATTTAGCATCCAACGAGGAATGACTGAAATGAGCAGAGAAAGAGCTCTACAGGAGGTTAGTCAAACTACTGCTGTAACTGTATAAATATGGTATATTTCTTCTGTGGTAGCACCACAGCAGCAGAGTTAAGTGCCACACAGGACCTAGGCAGATTTATAAGTAATTTTTAATTAACTGAACCCTAAAATATACCTTTGTTGCTACAATACTCACGAGAGCCCCGTAACACAGATTAGGCTACCACACAGGCATTAATTAGAAACACCACCACCTCCTCCTACCTCTCAGAGGACCACGCTCTCCCAGCAGCTCCCCGGACACCTCCTGCCTCACACTCGCGGGCTGCTGGGAGTTGGCTAGCGCGGGTCCCCTGGCCTGCAGCCCCTCCACCTGCTCACAGAGTTTTTACCTCAAACTGAGCGGCACACCCTCCGCTCCGCACCCCCAGGCACACCTGCCTCCACGCCACTCACCCGCCTGCCCGCACAGCTGCTGCCGCTCTGCCGGCCAGCCCTGGGGAGAGCCCCGCTGCGCCCCACGGGGCTCCTGCCGGGCCCTCTGCAGCGCCAGGCGCCCGCCCCGCTGCGCCCTCCGTGGTGCCAGACCCCCGCCCCAGAGGGTCCCTCACAGCGCCAAGCTCCAAGCCCCCAGCCCCCGGGGCTGCTCCGCAGCACCAGGCCCCCTGCCCCTCCGCAGCGCCAGGACCTTCGCAGCCCCACAGCCGCAGGCTCACAGGGTCCACCCAAGCACCGGGCCCCATCCCCCGGCCCGTCCCCTCAGACCCCCGGGGCGCCGTTCGCCTACCAGCCCCCACAGTCCCGTTCCCCCCCCCCACCGGGAGCAGTTGCCAGTTTCCACGGCAACGGCGGGTGGCGGGAAGGCCGTGTGGAGGGCCAAGGCGGGAGCCAGGCGCCGCGGCGGGACGCGGGAGACCGCAGGCGTTCTCCCCCGGCCCCCCAGCGCGGCCTCCCGCCCGGCCCGGCCCGGCCCGGCGCCGCGGGCTCTCCCACGCACCCACGGGAGAAGGGGCCCGCGGCTGCCCCGCGGCCGGCTCGCCGGCACAGGCCGGCCGACCTGGGGGCAGCCGGCCCTCCGGCTGCCCCCCGCCTGCCCTGCACAAAGTCCCGGCTTCTGCAGTACGAAGGGGGAGCCACAGCATTTGTCCTGCATTATTCATGCTCTCAGCACTGGAAATGGGAAGAAAAAAAAATCCGTTATATATCTATATATTCATTTTAAACTATTTTTCAGATCGCTTCAAAATTCAAATTAAGATTAATTAAAAATTAAATTAAAAAAAAAAAAAGCTCCAAAAGTGATTTTTATTTCACTTACATCTTTAATGTAGAAGTAACTCCAGTGGGGTTGATATTTTTAGTTTCATGTAGCATAACAGAGACGGGTACTTGCTATTCTACTGTGGCAGAGCTGCCGAGTGGGAGAACAATAGGGATCGGGGGTCTTTGGCTGGGGAAATGAAGGACAAAATACATGTAGTGGGCCAAAGAGGGGACAAAGGAGGAGTTCTGTGACAGATGTCCTCTAAGAGTGGCTTCGAGTCCTTCTCCTTTCTCTAAGCCAGATTGATCTCCTACCAATTCCACCAAATGGAGAGAGAAGAGGGGAAAGGAAAGGAGAACAGCTTCCCTGCCTCTCCCATCACTGACCCTGGGGAAGCTACTGCAGCAGTCACCCACCCTGCTTTATCATTCCCCAGATGCATCAAAGAAGAACCTTTAATCCTCTTGAAAGAGCTGCCCTTTTCACAGTCAAAGCATCCTCCCTGCCCCGCCATTCTGGGGACATGGATGTAGACACTTGTGAAAAGCAAGTAAATATCTGGCCCACCTGGGGGAAAAGTCTGCACTTGAATTTCAGGCCTGTGACTGAAGAGTGAAACTCCAAAAAGCAGCAAATGCAGAAGCAATTACACAGACCTAAGTGTAATTCTTACTCACATCCCTTATCATTTAATCATCTCACCAGAGCTGATGACATGGCTCTTCCAAGCATGTGGTGAACACTGGCATCCAGGTAAGAAATGGGTTCCCAGTGTGTTGGGCCACGTAAAAGCATTGCTGCTCCAAAAATTCCCAGTATCATCTGAAATAAGGTGCAAGAATTCAACAGAAAAGCAGCAAACGGAAGAGACTGGAGGGTCACAGTGATGTAGACAGGATTACATGGCCTTGGACACCTTTATGGTCCTGTTGACTGAGGATCATTTCCACTTGTTCACTTAATTTACCCTTTTACTATTAAATTGCCAGTTCCTCAGAGGAAAGGCAGTGGCTAGCTGGCAGTTCCCTTGGTTATGTCATAACTCAGGAATATCTTGTGAGGAACTGGAGGTGGTCTAGAGAAGTAACTCCAAGATGAGGTTCCACAAGGAGAGCCACTTCTGAGCAAGCAGATGGGCAGCCAAGGCTGACCTCTTGTGTTACAGATAACGCAGTGCATTCAGAAATAAGGGATTAATGTGAAACTGTTTGGCACTAGGACTTTTCAAGTATCTTTATTCACCAAAGACTACTGCATGTCTGAAAATTTACCTGCACTTTTTTTCCAAGAGGATGTTTTGACAACAGAAAGCTTAACTGAGTAACATTCACAAAAATATTAAACATGCGCAACGGTCCTTTGCACAAAGCAGAATAAGTATAGGGTTCCAAAAATGGACAAAAACATGGCCATGTAATAGCTGCTACAAACCATTTTAAGAAGGGCACTGTGCTGGGTCCAGTAGAATCAAATAATTTTTATTTTAAATTGTATTGAACTAATCTGTTTATAGATTCCTCCTACAAGTTCCACATCTCAAAGGCTAATTGCAAGGTAAAAGCTGGACATAAAAATACAAATTTTAGTTCCTTTAATAACCTTTCAACTGAAGACTGACTACAAGGTGGCAAAACATGTAGCATTGTAATAAAACACTTGAAGCTTAACCAAGGGTTTAACAAAGACTTTGGTTAGTCTTTCCTCTGTGATCCATTCAATACATACTTCATGATGAGAAGTAAGAAGTTTATTTCAACAAGAAAAAAGGCATCCTGTTCTCTTTCTAGAAATGTGGAATAATCCAATGCTTAAGAAGTTAAGAGTGCAAATCCATGAAAAATTATGCTGAAGCTCATGCATCCTTAAAAATACAGGTTAGAACAGTTAAGTATGTTTTCTACTACTTGGCAATACTGTTTCTGTATCAGACTTTTGGGGATGCTTGTTTTATTAACTTCACATACTTGCACAACATCTGAGGTGATACCATGGATATTAAATTTTTTACAGAGTCATGATTCTGAAATTTTACTCTCACAGAATACTGGTCTCTGTTTTTAAAACCAAACACACTCTTTATGTAAAGAAGTATATGTTCCTGTGTCTGCCTGAAAGGATGCCAGGCAGGAGAAATTAAAAGCTCCAAATATCTGCATATCTGAAATCAGTGAAGCAAAGGAGAAGAGACCATCAGGGAGACTGCTAAGGTCCCTGATTCTCAAGCCCAGTGTAAATTAGAGCCCAGCTGGCAGTGGTACTCGGGAGACCATACGCTAGCTGAGGATGGCTGGAGCACAGCTTGTTTCAACCATATGTCTGACATACTGCCTCCTTTCCAAGGGTCTCTGGCATAGCAGGATTTGGATAGGCTCTTGCCCAGCTGGCCAGGTTCAGAGCTCTCATCTTCTTTGTGCTAAAACAATGGCACAGGGGCTGCAGCTCAGTTCTCCTTCCCAGCAGGCGAGAAAGAGCAGCACTGCTATGCATCACCCATTTGGTAGGAGCACATTCCCACCACCGCGTGTGATGGAAACACTCCAGTTGAGCCCGACTGCATCACAGGTGGGCAGGGATAACCAGTCAGGGGGTTAGGATGCAGAAATCCAAGACCACAACACTGTTATTGCTCCCTTTTTATACTGTTAGAAGTAATGAATTTTGTTCTCAATCTGCAAGTTTGTCACAGTCCCACAAACTCCAATTCACTATTCATTTCATCCAACAAACATCACAAACTCAATTTTTTAGTTTCTGCCTTCCAGATATGGGTTTTTTTCTATTTAGATATTTTGCAACATAAAAGTGTGCTTAATCCCATCTTCACGTGCTGTTAAATTGAAGTTCTGTTTTAGCAGCCAAGAAGTCATTCCCTTTCCTCCCAGAAGAATTTATCTATCTACTCAGCCTGTTGTCTGGGGATCACAACAGCTTGTACCGCCTTTTGTTTAGAGCAGATCTGAAACTGGAATGGTTGGGAATATTCCCTTCCCTACCACTGACATTAGACTTTCCCTGGTCTTTCTTTGACTACCCTGTCCCCTTCTGGAATCACAGAGGGCCTCCATATCTGGAAGAATTTGCTCTGTTTTCTTTTTCTTCCATTTTTGTGTCATTGTCATGATGCTTTATTCAGCTGCTTCTCTCTCAGGTTCTGTCCCAGCCATGCATGATCCAGACCCCTCTGTCTGTTATTTGCTGAAGAAAAAGTGTGCTGAAACGCTGCTATGTAAATAAGAAGCAATTCACCTATGATTCTAGATGTGCCTGTGCCCACAGATCCCAAAACCAGTAAATGATTTGATACAAAAGGGCCATTATGGCTCTTTTCTTCATTCTCTGTATTCTGTTAAGTGATATTTTTGCAGTTTAACATATTCCAGACCTTTGCTGGCAGAAGCAATGCGTATAACCTCCCTTAGAAGTGTATTCAGTTGGGAGCTGCCTGGCTACACAGGATTTTATACATCGTTCAGCTAAGTCAGCGATCCATATGCAAAAATCAAGCTCTCAGGGACACCATGTGGATTTGTGACATTCTTCAGAGTACTTTGTGTCTCTAATAAACCAATGAATGGATTACACTCAGCCATAAAAATGTTTTTCCCTCTCTGTGACATACATACTATGGATAAGCTTTATTTAATAAGTAGCTAAAAACTAATGCCATGCACGTTACTTAAACAGGTTAAAAATATTCCTCAGTACTGTAACTGCTTAAGAAGAGGAGTAAGAGCACACAACAAAATGGCAATGAATAAAACTGAGAAACACCACACTGAACACTAACATGGGACGTCTTGATTAAGTAAATTTCATTTTGGAAACTATTTTTGGCTTGGTTGGAAGCAGAAGAGACAGGCAAACCTTTCCTACACTGTATTTCCTGACAAGCTATTTCATCTTGGCCTTCCAGTGCAGATTATTTCTTTGTATCATGCTGTTGTCATGAGTTAGGCACTGGATAATGGATAGTTTTAAAACCAGTACATCTGTATTTAGTCAATAAAGTAATGGTTTGTAAACGCACTCAGCAGCAAGCTGTTTCTTGAAAAGAATAGAAGAGCATTCAAGGGAAAAGAGTGACAAGACTTGGCGATTTCCTAATGGTCAGATTTTGTTCTTTGCATGGTCATGCGTACTGCTCCCCAGAAATCCCTTATCTGCCTACAAATGACAAACAATTATTTGACTTAATTAGCAAACCCTGGGTCAAGCTCCTGTTCCAGAATGATTGGCACTGCAACTGGCTTGAAAACTTGCTTCAACTGGGAGATGTCCTTAATTCTTCCTTTTTATTATTCCTTACATGTCAACTGACGGTAGCAAGTGTTGGGATTTCAAGGTGCTTAATTTTTTTCAGGTTTCTCACAAGAACAAACCTTTCCGGCAGCTCAACACATTTGTAACATCAGCCTTCCACACCTTCTGCTTCTATCTCATTTTCAGAGATGGAAACGATGGTGCTAGTCATAGGATCCATGGCTGCCTACTCTCTGCATTCCGATGTGTTCCTCCCCGGTGCCTCTGTGGTCTAGGAGACAGGGCTAAACTCAGTCACATCCATGAAACCTCACTGAAGGCAACAAAGTCATGTAGGCTTTGCTAACTGGAGGTGCACTGGAGCCCAACTACTTTCGAAGCGCCAGTTTCTTACTCACATCTTCTCTCCCCAAATGAAAGTCCATCTAGACTACAGTGGTGTCTTAACTGTAGTCTTACTACTGGGAAGAGTATTAATCTACATCTGGACATCGATTCCTTCGTTTTAAAGGAACAAACCCCTAACTCTCATTTATCTGCTTTAAACATTTCATGAAATGATCCATTTTCTGTCTTATTTACAGCTTTATCTTAAAATGCCCTGTAGAGCATGGTGTGTTTTAGAGAGGAGGGTCAGGCAGTCCGTGGATTTCTCCCTGCACTTTTTGTAGTCAGTAGGAATATCGATATCATCACCAGGAAGCCAGGATCAAGCCTCAGGTTAAGATATGTAATACAAGAAATCATGGAGTCAGGCTCAAACCTCAAGATAAGACACGTAATATACAGAAAAGAGTAAGGACTAAGACAGGATGAGGCCTACTAGCATAAATTCATACAAGGGCCTTCAAGAACACCACTGACTGGAAGTTGCTGTTACTGTAATTCATATAGGACTGTGTAGAAGAGTTCAATGTTATTTTTCAATTCTTTATACTTTCTTTCACACAGTCAATGAATTTCAAATCCAATAATTTCAAAATATATTTGGAACATCTTTTTGATAGGAAATTTATACTCCTTCAAATCTGCATCTTTTCACAATCTAGTAATTTTTCTGTCCTGTAAAATATACACAATTTGTTATTTTTTGGAAAACACAAAAAAATGGAGAAAAATGAACTGGGGTTCTTTACGGGCTTCTCTTTCATGCTGTCTTAAGAGTGTCAATATATTTTTTTTTTACCTGTTTATTGAAAAAATGGAAGCGAACTGTGGAGTAATTAGATAAAAAGCAGGTTACAGAAAGGTTCTGTCCAATTCCATTTTTAAGCATCTGCACAGAATACAGAGAACTGGTGGTAAGAAAAAAAATCACAGTATTTATTGTGAAGTATTAAACACATGCTTGGCATTTGGCCAAGCCAACCTTTAAAACACCTATGATAAGTTATAACTTCTCACTTTTAATTAGAATATCCTGCAACTGAGCTCAGGAATCTTCTGCTCTAAATTTTGTATTGCTTTATAGGGAGGGTAATAGAGCTGTTGAGAAAATAAGTTATATTCAGTTCTAACAGCGTTTTTTCTTTTTTGTTAACTACATACTATTTAATATTTTCCTTTGTACACTTCTTAATAGTTGAGCTTTAAGTGAAACTCTGAAAAACAACATTAGGATTCAAAATACAGTGGAAGATTTTATTTTCAGGGTCACAAGTAGCATAGCGAGATTTCTCTCAAACAATGACACTTAGTATCTCTGTAGTTCTATGAATACTTTTGAAGTGTCATATTAAAACCAATCTCTTGGCCTTCAGGCAAAGAGAAGCAATTAGTCTTGGAGTTGTGAATAAATAAAAATCCATTTATATACCCGTCCTTGACACGTACCTTGCAAATCTTAGAAACTTCATCTAGTGGGAAAAGAAATGTTAAATCATGAACACCAATACTAATCATATTGCAATGTTGCTTCCTAAAACTGTTTAGTTTATATCAATCTTTTAAGTATTAATTCATATGTATATATTCATACATATTGAAACACAACAACAGAAAGGCATTCGTACACTTGAGTGAGAAGAAAGAAATGAGTAGGTGCATACAGAGCTGTAACGCGTACCTTTATTACCCTCAACATTAATACAGGCAAGAAAAAACTCAAAGCTCTCAAGTACATTGTCCTTTTCTCAGATACCCTAAAAACAATCCCACACAAGTTACGTACCATGCGCATGCCTTTTCATCCCAAGTGCTACTGTGTCTTTGCTTTGATCTACAAATAAACAAACAAAGCAAATCTTTATTAGCCATGCATTCCATTTCCATGCAGCACAATTAAATGGTACCTGTCGCAGATGTGTTGGGATAAGCCAGAAAACAATTTCTACTTTTTGTTCAGTGCAGTAGTTTTAGATCTTCTCTTTCCTCTTCACTGTGCCTCAGTGCAGAAGCATCCTATTTTTACTATGCTCTGAGTGCTGTTCGAGATTCTCATATTTATTTTTCATTTACCAGTTAGTAATTCACAGAGGAAGTAAAAATTATGATGCCAAGTCATCCTAAATAGTCCGCCTGCACCCCTACAGAAAAGCTCCGTGAAACTCGTGCTGCATGACAGGTCACTGAGTCTCAGTGGAGCTCATCCTCCCTGTATCCACTTGTTGACCAGAGTGCTGGGGAAATGAGGCTGCTTAGGCTACAGCCTTGTCCAGCGATCAGGTGAGGCAGCTGTCTGGGGACACGCTTGCGTTCGGAGGTTATTTTAGAATGAAGTCCACCCTTTTGTGCCACGGTCTCAGAGGCAGGGTGTCCCAGCTCCGAGGTCAGAGGTTGGACGGTGACCCCCGCGAAGGATCACACCTGGGCTGATGGGATGGTCAAGGAAAACAAATTTTAGTCTGTTCTGGATGCAAATCTCTCTGCTGACCTAGTTCTCATTCTCCTTTTCATTTCAGAAGCTCAGCTAAAAATCCATAAATTAAGGAAATTAACTGATGGAGCCTCCGGCATCTTTGTAAGCTATTTAAATCTTTAAATTTACAACATCTTCTGCATATATCAAGTAATTGAACTAACTGCAGGGATGTAACTTTAATGAGAAAATTTCCCTCTTCTCCTGTAGTTTGTACTCTAAAAAAAAAAAAAAAAAAAAGCTACCCTTAGGAGAAAAGTTTCTGTTTATTCCTGCCACGGAGAACTTTAAAAAAAAAACACCAGTCCCTCAATTTTCGGGGGTCCTGCCTGCCTTCCTCCCGGCGGGCGGGCGGGCGGGGCGGCCCCGGCCCCATGGCGGACCCCGCGGAGGAAGCGCGGCCGCGGAGGGAGGAGGGGAGCGCGGCCTGACCTTTCCGGCAGCCGCGCAGCGTTGCATAACTGCTCTGCGCGGCCGCGCTCGGCGGCTAGTAGGCGCTGCAGCCCGACGAGTCGCCGCTGCCCGCGGGGCGCCAGCGCCCCTCCGCGGGCGCGGTAGGCAGCGGGTCCGTCCATCCGTCCGCCTGTCCCCCCCCGAACCGCGGGGTGCAGCCGGCGGCCAAGCGCCGGGGCCACGCCCGCCCACCCGCCGGGGCGCGGAGCGAACCCGCAGCCGCGGCCGAACTTCTTCCGCGGGGAGCAGCGCGGCGCGAGGCGCGCATGCCCCGCGGGGGCTGGCAAAAACGCGCAGGCATCGGCAGACCCGCATCTTTGGCTGAAAGTTGAGGGAGGGCTTTTTTTTTTTTTTCTATTTTTTGCGTGGGTGTGTGGGTCCTCCTCCTCCCTTCCCCCCCCCGTGGCGCGGGCCCGGCGCGGTGCGCGCCCGCGGAGCCGCCCGCGGAGCCCCGCGCCATCGCGCCGCGCGCTCTAATTGAAATGGCGCTTTTGGCCGGGGGCGGGCTGCCAGGGCGCTCCGCAATAGCACAATGCATGTCGATAGACGTCATTTGGTTTTAATGGCCTACAGGAAATTTGGCGTTTACAATGCGAGACATTAGCAAAGGGTGAAAGGGAGGGGGAGGCAGGACGGATGGATGGATGGATGGATGGATGGGAATAATTGCAGCCCCCCCACCCCCGCCTCCGAGACCCCCCGTCCGCACCCTGGCGGCGCTGGGTGCTGCGGGGGAGGAGGGGGGCCGGGGCTATTTTTTTTATTATTTATTTTTGAACTTGATCTAGTTTATCAACAAGTGCAGAGTGGGTGCTACCCTAATTCTAACAGAGGAGTCAAGAGATGTGAGAAACGTGCCCTGTGTTACTTATTTGGGAGCTGAAAATTTATGCCTAGTTGAAAATGCCTGGGGAAATATTACATCAGACCAAATGACAATGATTAAAATCAGCTTTCCCCCCCCCTTCCCCCCCCCCTCTTTTTCCTCCTTCTTTTCAGTAAGTGTGTTGAAGGACGTGACAGTGGCCTGATCCTCCCCAACACCGAACCGTTATCCCCCGGCCGGGCCGGGCTGCGCGGGGTTCCGCGGGGCTCCCGCCCGGACCGCGCCGCCCCGCGCGGAGGGGCTCTGCGGGCGGCGGCGCCGGGGGCGCGGGCTGGGGCGCCAGCCGCCTTCCCAGCCTTATTTCATTTTCAAGGGTTGTATATTATTTTATTCGGGGGGGGGGGGGGATAAATCCGGAGACCTTCACCAAAAGGAGGGGAAAATATCCAATTTTCATCGCAAAATTAGCTAGGGCGAGAGCAAAGGGCTGAGCTAATTGTAGCCTAATCCTCTGCCCTGCAGGCGTTTGCAAAGCCCTGAGCAAGAATTCGCTTTTTTTCCTCCTTCTCCCTTCCCTCTGTTATTTAGAGACGGGATTATTGCCTTTCTTCTCATAACAGCCTCGGCAGTTTCATTTAAAGGCTTCCCCCCCCCTCACACACACACACACACACACACACACAAAATAAATACAAAAAGAAGCAGCAAAAACAAGAGGGGGAGAGAGGGGAGAGAGAAGCCTTAAAAATAATAATAATCACAGCAGGATCTGCGGAGCAAAGATAGTAATAAAAGCAAAAAGCCGAGCCCATCCACACACAAACCACACAGAGCCCAAAGCCAAAGCAGGGCTCGCAGACCTCTTCTGAGCTCAAGGTAAGGACGGCGGCGGCGGCGGCTCCCGCGGCTGCCCGGGCCGGGGCCGGGGTCGGAGCGCGCCGTGCGCGCCGCGCCGTGCTCTGCTCTGCTGTGCCGTGCTTTGCATCGCATCGCATTGCATCGCGCTGCACCGCGCCGCGCGGCACGCTCGCGCCTTCTCTCGCGCTCTTCCCCCCCCCTTCTTTTTTTTTCTGGTGTTTTTTTGTGGGTTGGTGTTTTTTTTTTTTTTTTTTTTTTTGGAAAGTGCCTCTTCTTGAAACTAACTCGGCTCTTGGCTCCGGAGGAGAAACGGCGGAGGGGTGTTTTTTTAAAGCTACAGGACCCGTTTGCAGCCTCCCCGCTTTGATAGCGCTGCGTGTGCCTGTGTGTGTGCGCGCGTGTGTGAGTGTGTGCGTGCGTGCGTGTGTATGTTTTGTTTTGCTCCGCTCCAGCATGGGCAGCGCCGGCGGAGCCCCGCGGCCCGGGGTGCCCGCGCTGCCGCCCCGGCCCCGGCTCTGAAGACGGCCAAGCCCCAGCGCGGCGGAGGCAGCGCGGTTCGCTCCGCGCTCTCGCATGGTACACGCGGAGCCGCGGCCGCGCCGCGCCGCGCCGCGGGGGTCGGGCGGGCGGGGTGCCGCGGCGCGGGGTGCGCGGGCCGGGGCGCGGGGGCTGGCGGCGGGGCGGCTCGGCACAAAGGGAAGGCGGGCGACAATAGGGAGCGCCGCGTATGGAAAACACGGGCGGGCTGTGAATGAAACTCTGGCGCCAGTGAGAGTGGAAGGCTTGGTTTGGGGTAGACTTCAAACCACTCTAGGCTATAGTTTGCATTTCTGCTCCTGCATGCGATGTGGCACACTTCTGCAAAATTAATACATTAGCCTGGCTAATGCTCACCACCATTGGCTGCGCGGAAAATGTACAGGATCAGGGATTCGGGGTTGGCTTTTTTTTTTTTTCCTTGCATTCATCTAAGACATCTCCTTTCTTGTTATGTGGGAATAAGTAAAGGACGCCATGTTGTGTCTTTTTTTTTTTTTTTTTTTGAATTTTACCTTTGGGCACACAGTGTGTGTTCAAAAGAAAAAGGCAGAAGTTGAGTGACCGGGTGCGTTGCTTGCTGGTGATTTCCCTGACCATCAGTAGGGAAAGGCATTTGGATGACGTGAAACTTGCACTAAATAGACTGGAGACTGCCGGAGATAGGCGGGTTGCGGGGGCGGGGGGGGGGGGGTTAAGGAGAAAGCTTTTTTTTCTTCTTCTTCTTTTTTTTTTTTTTTTTTTTTTTTTTGGTACCAGAGCTCCAGAGAGAGCTCCCCCCCCTCCCCGCTAAAAGTTTTGGGCACGATCTCCTCTGTCACTTGGTCCAGTGTTCAGTGAAGCAGCGTGGAGGTGTGTGCAAATGTTTACGGAGTTTTTAATTTCGGAGCCACGGGGCCCGAGGTCTGCAGCCCCCCCCCGTCCCCGCTTTGTCTTTAGGCTCGGCTCACGGCGTGAGCAGTGGTCTCCCACTGGCTCTGGAGGCTGACCCGAGCGGTCGCCGTCCCTGTTTATAGAGACAAAGGTAATTGCCAAGTCTGGAGTTGAGCCCCTCCGGCTGCGCCGAACGCGGGCTGGGGACGCGCAGGCGGTGCCACGGAGTCCCGGGGGCGGCGGGGCAAGTCCTGCGGCCGGGCACGGCCCCGCCGTGCTGCGGGCGGCGCGGCCGGGGCTGCTGGGGTGATTCCCCCCGAGCGCTCCCGCCGATCCGCTGGTGAAGAAAGAAGGGTCTCTGGGGACGGAGAGGAGCTTCCCCGGGAATGCAATGAGGGGAGCAGCTGCGGCGCTGCTCCAGTCCCCGCCGAGGCGGGGGTCCTGCCGCCGGCGGGACCGGGCGGCCGGGCTGCGGCCCCGGCCCGCCCTCGCCCCCGCGCCCCGGAGGGAGCCGCTGCCTGGCAGGTCCTTAAACCTGCCGTTCTCATTCCGCGTCTTAAATGCGCATGAAGGAATTAAACTGCACGAGTGAATAACAGCATTAGTTTCAATTAATTTTTATCCTGGCAACAATAAACTTTAGCAACAAAGCGCTTTTACATCCTTAATTAGTCTTGCTTCCCATCTGTAGGCTTTTTAGTGCCTGCTCCTTGATTTAAATTTGTCCCTCCTTCAGAGCCGCCTCCTTTTTCATTCTTTCCCCTTTTTTTTCTTGTTATCCCTTCCAGACTGCTGCCGGTTTCTTTCCTGCAACCTTTCACCTCCCTTGTCCCTATCTGTCTGCTCTGCTCCGTGCAGTTTATTTCTACTGTATTTCCCCAGCATCAACAGCAGTATTGGTTACCATGGCCCCGAGCTATGTGCAGAGGTGGGAAAGCTTCATCCGCCCAAAAGTTCTTACACTTTTGAAGTCTTTCTTTTAGTAGGATCTGAAATGTATCATCTAGAGTGTGTATTAAATGAACAGTATTCCTGAAGGCTTTAGAGCAAGAAAGGCAACACCCTGGAAAATTCTGCAGTCTTTCAGCATTCTCTGCCCTAGGGTTATAGCCCTGGGCACGGAGCTGAATGGAGCTCTTACAACTGCCTTCTGTTTACCTTTTATGGTTAAAATAACAGCTTAGCAAAGAAGCAACTTCATGGAGAAACGATTCAGTGAAATCATCTCAAGCTGTAGCAGCATAGCTAGTTTAATCACCCCTAGAGAGCTGAACAACTGTGAGCACAATGGGACACAAAATCATTTTGTGTGTAAATGAGCATGGCATTGTGATTATTTCACTTTGCATGGGCAAATAGTTTTTACAAGCAGCACTTATGCAGTTAGCTTAGAAAGGCAGAAAAAGATAAGCTGGCTCTGAAATATCTTGGTATGTAATGTTTGAAAAACTAAATATTCAGATAATTTGGGAATCGGGCTCTATTGATTTTGCCTTCAGCAGGTTCCTGTGTTACTTATTAGAGCAGGGTTATTGCCTGTGCCACTAGTTGGGATGCTATAGCCTGGTGTAGGCAACTAAAGAGCAAGGATTATTTTACATGGTTTAATAAATGAAGTTTGTTAGTGTTTCTATGATATTTACCCTTAAGGTTTTAATTTTCACATCAGTATTAGAAAATATGTGCATAAAGACTTTCACCAGATAAATACATTTAGGTTTTTGCTTTGTGCATAAAATAAGTACATTACTCAGTGTGATGAATTTTAGCTGGTTTTTACATTAAGAAGAGGAAGGAGTCATTAGAAAGAGGGTTACGGTACCTTAAGAAATAGGGGGTATTTATTTTTTTTGAGCAATAGGAATGTTTCAGTGCCCTTTATGTAGCACTTAACAATTATACACCTTGATAATTCGCTCATATGAAAATGACTGAATTCTACAACTTTAATAAAACGTAGGATTCATTTTTTTAAATACAAATCCTCTCCAACCAGGGGAGAAGCCTCTGTTTTAATTCTGCTTCTCCTCCCCTCCCCCCAAAAGCCAGTGGGACCCTCAATAAGTATGAAAAGCCATAAAAGTTCGAGAACTATTTTAGCATTCCAGTGATTTTCTATAATTAAGTGGTTTTTTCAACACATGCTCTAGCTGAGAGATGCCAAAAGCAGCGGATTGTTCAAAAGGTCCCTCCAGTGAATAGTATAAATTAAATATCTACTGTGTGAGTATGGCCTCACTGAGAATCTCAGATTCTACAGATCAAGGAGTTTACTGGTATACTAACATTAAACAAAATCTTAAGATAGCAGCAGTGTTTAAATATGCACAAATAGATTCAGATCACTTGATCTTTAGCTATCTGTGCATATTTTAAAATGGAAGTCTGGATTTCAAGACAAATGGTTAAATGTAAGATGCGTTTACAGAGGATTGGAAGTCCTTTGATTTCATTTGGAAATTGTAACAAGGGGTGCAGATGAGCCCTAATTAGGCACTTGTTTTGTGAAACTGCTTGAGATTTATTTCTAAGGCAGCTCTGTACCGCGTGAGGTCTGTACCTTTATCATTAGTGATAATAGTTGGGGTCTGAACAAAGACAGGGTTGACATTCAGCCTGGATCCTCTGACCCTTTCATTTAAGTGAAGGAGTAGAGAGTGAACATGAGTTTACAGTGCTCTTTGGTAAGAAGAAAAAAAACCCTTTGTCTGTGTTGGCAGAGAGATGAGGCATCCACAGATTAGTAAACATGTCGCTAAAATACTGTAGTTACTTACATACTAAGTTGTTTTTAAAAGTTCTTTTATTTGTGCTATATGACATATTTACTGAAGATTGCCCGCAACAGGCTCTTGTGGGAAACAAGAAAGCAACATCTTCAGTCATGAAAGGATTCAGTCACTTTCCTTGAAGGTGGTGCTGTAGTAAAAATGTTAATGCCCAATTTTGCATCGGCTGACACAGAAGTCCTAGGACAGAGTTGGTATTTGCTTCGTGTTCAGTGCAGATGTCCGTCCAGCCTCTGAAGAGAAAAGGATGTGGATTCATAATGGGGTGATGTACTTCTGTGCTGTAGATGCAGGAAATTCTTAGGAGCTAACCAAGATGAAATACAGTAAATGGAGATGATGTGATGACTTTGTGAAGCTGTCCAGATGAATATTAAGATTTTTCAATCCCTTTCTATATAGCTCAGATTTTTTTTTCTTTTCACAAAGAATGCTCCTAATTGTATGTTCATCGAGTGGCATAGCCAGGCATCTTGTGCAAAATACTGCTAAGAGAAAGGCGAGAACCAGCTTTAGATTTCTAAGAAACATTGTCAAAGTAATGTGGGAGAAATGGGAATTCACTTTGCAGTGCTGCATGTAAAGTGCTTGTCAGATGTCAGGAAGAGCCTGGATGCTTGGTAGCATGCTTGCAGAACAAAATACCAAGAAAATTAGATTATATTCAGAAATGTCTTCAACTGTAATGTTTTGCATATGTTGCTTTACCCATAATGGGGAGACTGGATGGACATTTTCTTAAACTTTTATAAAAGGTTTTCTTTCCGTTTGACATGTATGCTGTCTATACCGATTTAACTGAAATCACCTTTGAGACACACATTTCATGCAGAATAAGCTGTGCTTTTCTTACAGAAGAGGATTGAGGAGTTTTCTGTTGCTATGATTATCACGTTGATTTTTAAGACATTTCAGTATATTTTGCTTTGTACGTCAGCGGAAGATTTTTTGATTCAGTTCAGAAATTTCACAAATTTTCAGATATTTTGAGGGCAATAACATTAGGTGGATTGTTGAATTTGTAATTTCACATGCCAGATTGTACAGTAGTTTCTAATGTGTCTTGTCATGAGAGCGTGGGTCAGTTTATATATCATCCTGGTTTTGCTGCTTCCAGGTATTAATTGCTTTCAGTTTGAAAGCTTATTAGTTCTGTATGTCTGATATTAAGGCTTAACTGAAAATTATCCATTTATTTCACAATTATTGAAAATAAACCAGAAAATTGATCTTAGTTTGATGTGAAATTTACTACGTGTATAAACTAAATGCCTTAGGTACTAAGGAAGTCACTAATTTAGAGGTGTCTCGTTACTGAGACAAACTTGCAAAAACCCCTGAATCCCAATTCACAAATTGGTTATTCGTTTGTCAGGGGATATTTCACATCTAACACATAAGCCCGCGACCTTTAATTAGAATTTTGCAGTTTGTTTTATGCCCCTTGAGGCTGACACCTTGAAAAATTTTTTTCTTGATTTCTTATTGCTAATAAGCATCTTTCTCTTCCCCTCTGGTACTTTGAAGAAAATGATGCAAATACACTTAATTACAGTGGTGGCAATAATTTGTTAGCTGAATATGTGATCAGGCAGATGCAAAAATGATCTGATTAGATCTGTGATCACACTGGAAAGAAAGGTAGCACACTGCTACATTTAAGATAAACTGTTCTTTTTTGCCTTCCCTTTGCAGGAGGGAAGAAGCATGTCCCGTCTGTCTCTAACACGGTCCCCGGTTTCTCCTCTGGCTGCTCAAGGAATTCCTCTCCCAGCTCAACTCACCAAGTCGAACGCTCCTGTGCACATCGATGTAGGAGGACACATGTACACCAGCAGCCTGGCTACCTTGACAAAGTACCCAGACTCCAGGTAAGACCTTGGTGTTTTCAGGCTCTCTGCCCATTTCTGTTCATTGCATGGAAAGAGGCATGTACCTGCGAGGAATATTTCAATGCGAAATACAATTTATTATATATATTTGCCAGTTATGAATAATTCAGTTTCCGATTTATACAGTAACTTCACTGGGGTTCTACAGAAAAAAAGCCTGTAAAATTTATGTATTATTTAGAGAGTCTATTCATTTTCTCTCAATGTCTTCTATACTCTGCCGATAACGTTTGAAGCACCTGTTGGTGTGCTGCCCTAGATTATTTCCAACTGTACCAAGCAACTTCTTTCTTTAAGATTTAGGGAAAAAAAAAATCTTTTTTATCTTCCTTAGGAAAACAGGTCAGCTCTGTTACACGGGGCCTAATGGATGCTTCTGTTGGCCAGCCACAATCCTAACCTCAGTGGTAGCTGTGTGCCTCAGTGACAGCGGTCATTTCCTTCGGGCAGTGGCCGGCCGACCTGCTCTGTCTGCCTGCAGCTACAGATTGGACTGAATCTTTGCATGCTTAAAAGTAGCTGATTTGTGCTGGACAGCTCGGTGACATGTCCGGCAAGACGTATTTAGACCTGGCCAGCATTATTTCAGAGAGACTCCAGATATGCCAAATTATCGATAGATGCGTCATGAGAATATATTTGTGTATATGACATAGAGTGTCTTTATGATTTGCCCACTCCCAGTCCTGCAGGGTACTGAGCACTATGAAGGATGGGGGATCCTGGGCAGCATCCGGCCTATGACGGTAGCGTGGAAGGGACCGCTGTGTTATGGGTTAAAACACATTAATCAGAGCAGTACCTTTAGACATATCTGATTTTGATTTACAGTTATGACGCTAAACCACTTCACCTTTTTGTCATTCACACTGCTTATTTTTCAGAAGGGTAAGTGCCTCATGTAACCAAGAGAAGGAGTGGACGTGCAGTGTCAGGGTACTCAGCAGAATGGTTAAAGGAGGCACTATTGACTCAAAAGCAAACCAGAGCCCACGTCAGCAGGTTTTGTTACCGGAGGTTTTGCTACCTGCATGGCCAGTATTTCCATAAGGGATAGATTTGGTTTTTTGATATGACAACCAGTGGAAAGCTCTAGTTTCATTTGAAGATTTTTCCTTGAAAATAAGTAGGAATTTTTGCACAGATTTGGCAGGTTCCCAAGCAATAAATGACATTTATGGAGACACCTTGAAACGCCTCTGATGTCATAAAGCATATGGCTGTGATTTCATTCCAAGGAAAGGGAGCTGCTGAAATTCTCTATGGAAAAGAAACAATTATTAAAATAGCTATATTTTATGGCCAGGCCAAAACTATGGCTTTTCTGGACAGTGTCTGTTTAATGATGTCTGTGTGGTACTACTTTAATCATAGAGAAGAAATCTGTTCAGTGGGGAGAGATTTATAACAGAGAAGCAGGCAAGTGCTTCATAGTATAAAAAAATACAGAGAAGATTCAGCAGTTGTACTAGAGTAGCACATCTGTTTCCACATTTTAAAATATAACTGCTGACACAATTTTTAAAATATGCCCCGTATCAGACTTACTTAATAAAAGCTTCAGTTATGAAAGCATTGGGAGAATATACATAAATTCATGGATTTTATTTAAAGAGAGTAGAGTACTGTTGTAAAACCTTTTTCTCCTGTTTGATTAATAACAAAAGTGTATTTCTTCTGATTTTGTACTTTGTTTAAACTGAAAGTACAAAACTGTGGCTGACCAAAGCTCACGTGCTGCCTGATGTTTTCCTGTGTATTGTCTTTCGTTTGTATTGCTGTGTTATCTCATAAGGCTTGAATGCTTTGTCAGCTGCTCAAACTTCAGTTCTCACTGGAGTAAGGGCTCACAGGATGAGATCTGTAAATCGCATATGTTTCTATAGCAAAAGAAAACCATTCACCAGCATCCCAAGTAGGACATGTTGCTACATACATTATAAAGCTGGATGAAGGGTACACCATAATTTATTATTGTTTCTTTTTAAATTAAGAAAAAATTAATTTGTTTTTCTGCAGTGCTGCATAATAGACTTGGTTGGTTACCCTGCATTGAGTCTGGCCTGCTCTTGTTCCTGGTTAAGGCAAGGTACTTGCAGTTACTTCAGTGGGGATGGTTGGAGCTCCTAGTGGTGTTTCACTGCCCTGGCATATATCTTCCGTAAGGCACAGGCTGTCTTCGCAGTGGTTTGGTTTTTGGTTGCGAGAGGAAGTCCAGGTCTCTCACAGGTGCAGTAGGAAGTATATGGCTTTTCTGAGCAAGACATCTGGAGGTAACGCCAGAGCATTATGCTCTGAGCTTATGCTCAGAGATAATATGCACGGCCACATATAGAGGCATGACCATACTTATCTGCGCACAGAGCTTTCTGGATTATTTTGGACAGCATATTAAATTCTTGGTTTGCGCGTGAGTTTAAAAGCTTCAAATTTAAGAAATCAAATAAATTTGTAGATAGAATTTCAGCAAAGATGTAAGCATATGCTGAAATGTTTTGCTAAATCTTAGCTCCAGTCCCATAAAATAGTTTGTGCTCATTAAAATTGAAAGCTGTGGGAATAAGCTTCCTGTTTTTCTGTGTTAAAATCTCTATTTCTTTCTCTGTGCTCCAAAATCCTAAGGAGGATTTTAGCTTGTAGTGTATACCGTACATGTATGTTTATGGACACATACAGATTGTGAGCATGTGTATAAATACAATCGGGGTATGCATGCAGAGAGACGTTGCATGCTAATGGAAAACACAAAAAAATAAACCATCAAATCGTGTTTATCCTTCCATAGTATTTTGAGGTGGCCCGATCCTGTTATGTCCTGAACAAACTCAGTTCATGTTGACTTCAGTGGGAGGGAAGAGCTCCTAGCAGCTTGCCAGATCAGGCCCAGCAGGAGCAAGTATAGGTATGACCAGTTCCTGCCTATACCTGCTCTCCAGTCACCCCTCTGGTATGATATAAATTACACCTGACAGCAGGCAGCGTGATACATTCCTTATTGTAATTTGTTAGCATTGACTGTGTTCAGCCCACTCGGCTGGCTCTGCTTGGCTGTTCCCAAGTTATGTGGTTGGCTCTAATTTGGGGAGAGAAAGGACATGACTCTGGAAGTTGTACTCACGTGGGTGAATGGCTGGTGATTTGAAGTTGGAGGCTGAATATTGCATTTCAATGATCCCAGAGTTGTTTCAGAGCAACTTTGGCGAAGTCTTTGATGTTGTTTTTATTAGTGCAGCTGCTGTGAGAAGAGCATTTGTCCATTGATTAAATTTGCATAAGTAAAGGGTGCCAGATTAGGCATTAAAGGGGGTAGACACCCTCTTTCCAGTAAATTTTTATGGGCTACATAAATTCTCTCATCTAAAAAGGAGAAAACTTGTGTAGCGCACAACTGGTGTGTCAAAGGAGAAGAGGCTTAAAAAGCCACTGTCAAAGATGGTTTCTAAACCACTCACACTCACCTTACATGCTATTCTTACACACCTTTCCAGTTGGTTTTTTGAATGAAACACCATACAGGAAAGAAAACTGGCCTTTCAGAGGGTGAAAGGCAAGGAAAATGAGAAACATATAAAAGAAACTGAAATCAACAACAGCATAATGATGATGGTTATGGAAATTATCTCAGAAATATTATTATTAATCCCTCTTCCTATAGCGACTTGAGGCTACTTTCTGTGCATACCCAAAATTGCCATTAAAGTTAACAAGCTTTGGTGGTAAAAAGAGGCTGATGTTTTCTTACCTGGATCTAAGGCTCAGTTTCAATAGTTTTTTTTCAGCAAGTTCTCCCACCAAAACTCCCAACTCTGGTAGTTGTGAGTTACAGGTAGAAAGAAAAAAAACCTGTTGTATTCAGTCTGGTGACTCTTACTAACAACATTTTATTTCTAAAGTAACTGGCTAAGCAGACAAATTATTAATCTCTGAGAGCATTTCCTCTAGAAATTTCATTCATGTTTTCACCCAGAGGACCTCTATAGCAGACCCTTCACACATTGACACTTGAATAAGGATTTATATGACAAATTGTAAAGGCTGCAGAAGTGTTAGCACATCTATAAAGTGAGTTGCAAACTGTATTTATTCAAGGGAGTGAGACAATTATTTTATTTAAAAAACAAACCCACACCAAAAATCCAAGCTCCTAAGGTGCAGTCAGGAATACCCAAAGACATTGCCAGATCCTCCAGTCTTACTCCTGCTGAACTCAGTGGCAGATGTCTTATTGACTTCAGGTGGAAAAGAAGTTCCAGATACCTGTATACCACAGCAAGCCCCAGCTTCTCAATTTCACTGGAAATTTTGATATCACTTTGAAATTCTGTTAGAAAGCAGAGCAAGATTTTCCATCAGCAGCCTGTCCTTTTTGCAGCCCAGAGTAGTGTTTTTAATTCAGAGACTTGCTGTGAGCTGTTTGTGAGTTGTTCTGCTATAAAAGGTAAATATGTTTACCTTACATTCTTGGTTAATTAGTATGAGTTGTATAACCCTTTATTAGAGATACGTATGTTCTTTTGTACGAAATGTATCTATAAAAGCTCTTGCTAGCGTTAGTCATGTGACAAAAGTGAGCTCCAAAAATTGGAGCAGCGGTGTCTAGGTGGGAATGGTGTGGGACACAGATGGCAGGGAGCCTCCCCGACAGTTTGTAGCACACCATGTTTGGGACATCTCTGCTCCCAGCCTTTCCTCTTCAGGAAAAAAGAGCTTTTAGGCCTCGTGGCCCAGGGCATGCAGAGCCAGTGCTAACATAGTGCACGTCCTGATCTCAGGTTTTGGAGCACCTGGGCTTTGGCATCCCATTCTCTGGGGGCTCTGTCCTCTAAAGAAAACCAACACAGGCTTTATTAGCTGTTTCAGAAACTAACAACTTTAGCTGTTACAAGGCATAGTAGAGGTTTCCAGGCGTATTCCTGCCTCACTTTCCTCTGAACCCATGGACTTTTTCAGTGATTTACAGAGGAGTCCCCTAAAACACTTCTCTCTCTGAATGTTTCTGGACAAAACAAACTGTCATTCTTGTATAGACCCACCCTCAGACAAGCTCTCCTACCAAGCATGACCTTTGGATTCTAGCTACTCTGTAGGCATCTGTGGTTTTCAATTCCCCTACCTTTTCCCCCAGTACCTCCATCTCTTTGGTTGCTGGAGCTCAGCACTGATTCCTGAGACCTTCTTCTCCCCAAGTTCCTACAGCCATACCAAGATGGACTGAGTTCAGGGGAATGCTCTTCACCAAGCTTTAGGACCCCTCTATTGCCCCTGACAGAACATGACTGCTGACCCTGTATAGCCAGATACAGTGGTTTCATGAGCTCAAACACCTACCGAGATGTAGAAGACAGATTTTCCACATCATCCTTTACACTAAGGGCTCCGTACTTGGTCCTGCTCTGCACTACTTGGCAGCAGAGAAATTCTTAATTTGGATATGTTTAGGATATGTAATTAGCATACCTAAGGACATCTCACATTTCTTGCTCATGTAGGATCAATCCAGTGTCACTCTTACACTAACTTATTTGCTGATTTCCCATCAAACCTGTGTATTATTCATGTTATTGCCTGAAAACAATGTCCAATTAGCAAATTTTGTTGCTTACCCCAGGCTGGCAGTTAGGGTGTAAATCAGTCCTTAAACAAGGCCTGTACTCCAGACAGGTTAAATGGAGTGAAGACCAGATTCGTTCATAACCAGAGGTTGTTGGTGGCTGCAAATGCACAGCGCATTCAAGGGCAAGATCCCAGTCTGGAGCAGAGGTGGTCTGCTCTCCTGGGCCAGCACAGCCTCCTGCCAGCCCTGTGCCTCAGCGGTCCTGCACCACTGCATCATCGGTAGCATTTGTCCTGACTTAGGTGTCTCCCAGACCTCTCCATGCCACTGCAATTCCACGCTGCTCATCCATCCAGCATCTCTATAGTGTCTTGTCCCTCTCTCATCCCTGCACACCTGCTAAATGGACTCTGTTTTAAGCACAGTGAAGGACATTGGTGAGCATGCTGCCATGGTACGTTTCACCCTTCGTAAGGTACCGCTCTTCCCACTGAGGTCAGTTGTCGAGTGCCCTGTCTGTGGGGTGACAGCAGGCTCTGGTGTTCGCGGGCTATGAAGTGCTGTATATTACCCAGAAGACAAAGAGTTTCTGAGTCAGAGCCAGCAGCCCACAATCAGGCGAAGTGCTACAAAATGCGCCTGCATGTGAGCTGTAGCGCAAAGCTCATTAATTTTAATAGGTGTTGTGAACTTAAACCGTACACAGACTTTAAAGCAAAACACCTGAAGAGGCAGGAGTAAGTGTTTTTCCTGCACATTACAAATGCTCAGAGATGCAGGGTATGGGCACAGTGCATGAACATTGCGCACGCGTTACGACACTGCACACCAGCATGGCAGCTCTGCGGAGGGGTGAGCCTGCCAGCACTCCCTGGGGCTCTGCCGTTGTTTAAGGCAGTCAGGTGTACACTGCAGATGAGAACAAGTAAGGGAGCCGAAAACCAGAGGTTTTGGTTATATGCAGCGCCTTTTCCGAGTTAGTATAAGAATTTTCATGGAGGTTGAAATAATTTTTGGTTTCATTTCATGCATCTGCAGTTTAGAGATAAAACTCTTGAGTTTTTCATATTTGGTTGTTGACTGAGCAAATCTCTCTTTGGTTTCCAAGGCAATTTTGACCAGCAGAACCCTTAAGGAAAAAACCCTTAAAAAGGGCCTTTCCCCTTCCCATCCTCTGTTTAGCCCCACTCTGCCTGTGGATATTGCACTTACTGGAGTGGCAACTGGAGCAAGCAAAGGAACTGTCATTGCCAGGCTGCTAATGAACTGGTCTTTCCCCATCTGCAAAGCCAAGTATTGCTGTTTTGTACAGGTGCTGTGTGGCTGAGGTCACGCAAGTCCATGCAGTGCTTTGATAAGCTCTAGGAAAGGTGTGAAGCGTTCATTCCTATGGGCAGATGTGCACTGCTGCTAGGATTCATCCAGCACAGTTCCTGGGTGGTGTGCAGGGCAGAGCACAGTGGGTGGAGGTGAGGAACCATTTCCTCTTGCAGACAGGCTGGCCAGAGCCGCTCTGGCAGGAGTTGCACCAGTCCCAGGTCTGTGATCACCAGGGCATTACCTGTGCCAGAGGAGGGACACGTGGCTTGGCTTCTGTGGAAAATAAAAACTATCTGTAACAGGGATTTAATTACAGCTGGGAATGATGATGTTACATACTCTGTCTCTAGGTTTCACTAATGGGAAAAAGTCCTGGATTCAGGGTCTGGCAGAGCCTGTGGAAGCGCACTGTGATAGCAGATTTCTTCATACTACTGAGGTGGAGTGGCAGCTTTGGTGGTAAGGGAGAATAGTCCCTGTAACCCTTCACTCCAGTGACCTGGGGGGACAGGAGGGAAGCAATTTTTATGGAAACTGATTCTTTAGATCTGTCTGTATCCACCTCTCCAGGATCTCCTATTAACTGGCATGTAGGGAGCCACAACAGAGCTGAGCTGTCTGCTGTGATAAAGGTGTTTACTCCTTACTGGACATCATAACTGCTGCCTTGCCCAGCACAGCCACTGCCCAGGGACTGCCCGCAGGCTCTGGAGAGGAAAGCAGAGTTTACCCTTTGGGAGTACAAATCTTACTGTAATTGGGTGCTGAGATTGGGCCCTGTTGAAGAATGAATTATTTGTGTGTTTACTTGGAATATTTCATAAAATGTACAAGAAAATATTGCATAGCTAGTCTCTGATGAACACTTTTTCAGAAATTATTATTTCTCTGTATACATTTGCAGCCTCGGTTGTGTGGAGTTCTAGGCATAAATGGGTATTATGGCATCTAGGAAGGGGCAGACCATGCTATTCATGGAGAGGAGAATATAGCAAATCAACACTCATCTCACAAAAAGAAATAAAATTATGGCTGTGGTGCTATGCCTGGCACAGGCTGTTCAAAAAAGCCTGAATTTGAGAAAATCGCACATTCCTATCCAGATACTAGCTTATTTGGCTTGGCTAGCCAAAAGGAAGAACAGGCACCTCTGTGGAGCTTGTGGAGCCTGGCTGGGGTCCGGAGAGATGTCAACTATGGCCACTGAGAGGAGTCTAGAAGATGAACATTGAACAGTGTCTCCAGTACCTTCAGTGCAAAACACAGCTGACCTTGCCTCATTCCTTGCTCTTCCCTTTCTTCTACAATGATAACGCGACTGTAGCCGACTTACACATAGCACGTTAGTAATTCCCACCCAACAGGTTGAAAACTAGTCTGGTTTATTAAAACTCACAAAGAGAAGCCAGCAGACAAGGAAATAAAAAATTCTACCTTTTTTTTTTGTTTGTTTAGCATACTATGGCAGGTTCTGAGGTTAGTTGGTCAGGTACTTTGTTATTTCTTTCATTGCTACTTTTGCTTACCACTCACCTGACAGGGCATTTTGGTGCCAGCAGCAGAATTTAAGTATTTTTCAGCAGTCATTTTCAGAGCGGTAACATGAACAGCATTAGCAGCATATTTTGAGAAACCACTCCCACAGGATGCTGTAGGAGCTGCCTGTCTCCTTTTACATGCTGCTAGTGGAGGCTGTTTTCTGCCGATGAGCATGGTGTAAAGTACTGTACCTGTGCTCAGGTTCCCAGGTGTAGCAGCTTTACGCTTAAAACAAAGGGGAATCTCCTTTACTGATGGCTTCTTCATGTGCTTTGCATCCAGCTCCCTCATCACATGGAGAGGAGTTATGTAAAGAGGCGGATTCGGTAGCTTTGTACTGGAAATCGTGTCCTGAGGTCACAGCTAACCACCGAACCAGTGGAGCAGACGAGGCATTACCTCTTCATGTTTGGTCTTTGAATACACATCACTGGTGTTTGTCTTTTGATTTATAAACTTTTGATTTATAAAGACCCTGCAATGGCAAGTAGACCTGGTCTGCTTAGGGGGATATTTCATGAACTACTTAGGAAGTTTATAAAACAGACTCCCTAGATTCTGAAGCAAGGGGGTGTCTGTTTTGCAAGGAACTTGTTATGAAATGAATTTGTCTCTAGGCCTAACTTAATTATTTTAATGATCCCACTGGTGGTTGTCGTAGGTGTCGTTCTGTGTATATTTTGTGACCTACATGCTTGTGATCATTTATGAAATCTAAGATTTAAAAATACATTGGACCTTATTAATTCCTTGCCTACTCTCACTGAAATAAGTGGAGGTGGTTTGGATATTGGTTTGTTGGGCCAAATCTCTCTTTGAGTGAAGTCAATGAGAATTTTACCATGAACATCAATGGAAACAAAATAAGCCCTATTCTTTTAGAAAACTGCTCTAATAATAAACCTGGCCAAAATAATCCCTAGTGTAACCCTGTTAACCTCTGTCGAGTTACACCAGGAATGTACACTGATGTGACATGTGGAGAGGAGTTACGACAACCTGAATATTGTATAGTAAGATGCTGCTTCTGGGCATCTGCGGTACTCAGACTCGAAAACATCTGAAGGTGTAAAACCACTGGCAAGTGAAGAGAAAGCATCATGCACTTACGGGTGCACGCATGTACCTTTCCTGGTCAGACAGCCTTCCCAAAGAGATGACTCCGCTGGTTTTGAAGGAGTTACTCCAAATTCGTACCTGTATAACTGAAATCTGAATTAATCTATTAATGGGTTAATAAAATCTTAAGGAACAAAGTGCATATTTAAATAGAAGAAATACGCAGGCATGCAAACACAAGATTCATATGTGAAAGCATAAGCGGGACTAGATCTCTCGAGCACAGAGTAGCAAGGTGGTGTGGAGGATGCCAGGCTGTTGCTGACACAGGTTGTGCCCCATGCTGCTGCTAGCCACATTGGTTCTGCCAAGTTTCTCTGTTACATGAAATGTAATAAATTGATGAGTATACCTAGTCCCTGCAGCACATCAGCTTGTTCCCTTGTGCTGTACTGACATTAAATGCATATAATCTGATGACTGAAACAGGTAGGTATTGTCAGTCACTCTCATCCCTGGTGTAACTCCATTGATACAGAGTTACACCAGGTTGGTGGCTCTCCTAACCCAATTTGCTAGCTGAAAGAAGCTGCCGAGCTAGAATTGAACTGCAGAGTTACAAACTCGTCTCTGTCTTCTGTCCACCAAACCGCATAGTCCTTCACCTCATCTGCTGTGATTGGCATGTACTTTGATCTTTTGATGCTTAAAAAAAAATGACACCTGTAAACACTTTAGAAGGGATGGTTTTTGTTTTTACCTGATTTGCTCTCACTTGAAACTCTGCCAGGCAGGATGGCTATTAGCTTTGCATGCATGCACAATTGCATTTCTTATTGCTGCAGACACTGTGACAACTGCCTGCCTGTCAGAGCTGGGCACCAGGACAGATAGGCTGAGCAGAGGTATTCCGGTGTTCACCTGTACTGTGTTGATTTCACTCTACTGCAGTATGGTATGCGTTCGAAGGCTAAAATTGCTGCTTTTTTATCTGCTGAGGACCACATAAAGCGAAACCTGAAAGGAGTCCTGCACATGGATACTGGGAAGCTATTATGCAGCATTTGCACCGTTACTCTTGGTCAGACTCAGAAGGGATCAGTTGGCAAGCATTGGAAACTGAGATTTGCACCGTAAAGCTGAAACGCTGAAGGAATCCCAGTCCAAAGGGCAGGCTCCTGTTACGCCTCTCTCCTAATGGAGTGCAGATGCTACCAGTGCTGCAGGTAATCCATTTAGATCTGGTAGACACTTTTGCAGCAGCAAATCTCTCTCTCTTGAGAAAGCAGACAATGAAAACCAGTGACTCTTTTTAACCTCTTTGGTGTCACACTGTGTTATGCCAACAAGTTGTACCAGTACGATTTACACCATAGCCTGCAGCTTTGGCATTTGGGCAGTGTAGTGTGCCTTCCAGGAGACTGCTGCCTAAATTCTGCCATTGCAAAACTTACAGATAATTTCACGGACAAATATGGCTAGTGGAACTCCATGGGAACCAGTAGATGACAATAGAGAAACTGGGTCCTCTGCTTGTTCTGGGGCTGTCTGGGGGGGAACGAGGGCTGAATTTGGGCCAGTAGTACTTAACACTGCTGTTGAATGAGGAAAAAAAATTCAATGACCACTTTTTAATCTTACAGAGGGGGGAAAAAACCATGCATGGATTTGTAACCAGTTCCAAACATATTTCCTTTTCTGTTCACATCGAGTTTTATTCTGTTTGCAGATGCGAGGGTTAAAGCGAGGGCCTGCTTCTGCTTTCAATTAAATCAAAGGATGTTTTGGCCTTGACTTCACTGGGACCAGAATCAAACCCATGACCATAGTATTGTATTTAAGAATGAATCTCTCACAGTCACATAAAAAAGCCAGGTTCAGCTTTCAGCATCGCATCAGAATCCAACAGTTAACGGTTTTCTTATTATTTTCAAGTTTTTGCCAAGCTTAAATCTGTGGGGCAAGTGTCCTCTGTCCAGCACGTGTATTGCTGTCTCCTTCCTGGGTGTGGGTTCCCCCTCCATAACCCCTAGACAGGGTCTCCCCCTTTTTTCATGAATGTGACCATGGAGCTGGGCTCTTCCCAGTGGACGTGTGAGTGGTCGCATGCTCTCTGTCCCTACTCTCTGGCTGCAATAACAAAAAAACCTACTGGAAATTTGTCTTCGCCTCTGCCTTTCATCTGCCCATGGCTTGGGCTCACCAGCAAAAACTGTTACACAAGTCTTCCTACTTGGTGTGGATATATGGGCTTTTTGTGGTTGTTTTCCTTTCAGAATAGCTTTTTAACAAGTTGTTCTTGATGTATTCAGTTTCTTTAGGTGAACAGCCAGGAAAAATACGTTGGGTACAGCTTAATCGAATGTAAGAATAAACAGGAGCATCATTCATTTGTAATTTTAAGTGCAATAACAAAAATATGGATAGAGAGAACTGAATACAACTTCCCAATCACATAGATGCTTGTAGAGAATTATAACCAGTTACAGTCTGCCTGTAACTCCCTGCAATGTCTTCGTGCCAGAGTGAGCAGTGGTGTGAGCTGTACTGGAGATGTACAGTAGTATAATTGCAGCAGTGTTGCATTCTGGGTCTGGGCAAAATTGGTGTAGTTTACTCACTGGAGAACAGAAGGATGGGCTGAAGGAAAACCAAATAGAGGAAGAATGTAAGATAAGCCATTTTTTTCCCCATATTATCACTCTCAGCAACAGAAAAGTTTTACAGTTTAGCAAATGGGCATACCAACCAACTTCCCAAGCAGCATGCGCAGTTTCTTTTAGGCAGAAAGCTAATATATCTCTACCCAGAGAGGCTCTTGTCATTCCTGTTCACAGCAGTGGAGAGTGTCCTGATGCAGTGGAGGCAGGTGTGGACACTGAGGGTAGCATGGTGTTCCTGCTCATCCCAGACAGCGCGGTGCTGCAGTCCTGGGCAGCCTATGCCTGGGAGCTTTTTCCTGTGGGTCTGGAAATAAAAGAGTCACAGGACAAAGCTGCTAAACTTTTGCATATCTGGGGTCAGAAATAAAGGGCTATGGCTCAAGCAGATTAAATATTCTAGCAGCTTGCAGGTAACAAAGTGAACGTGTTAGCTGTCACCATTTGCACTTCATGAAAGGTTGTGCAGCCCTTGAGTAGCTGTCCCTCTTTCTCCTGCTGTGTACTGAAACGTGCTGGTTTCACAGCACCCACACATGCAAAGGATGAGGAGGGCCAGACTCGCACCCTGAAAGGTAAATGAGTTACATTTGAAATTTTCCCTGCCATCACTGAGTCCCAGTGGGAGTTTCGCTCTTTACTTCAATGAGCGAGGATTTAGTCCATTTATATGAAAATAAAACTAGTATCTGCATGTTTTTCACCCTCCCAGCATGCCCAGTTGTATGAGGGTGATGTTAATGGAGGTAATGTCCAGATCTAGTCAGATTTGAAAATCTAAGTAAAAATACGAGTTAGCTCCTGCTTAAAGTTTCAGCAAGTAGGTGAGGAGCAAGAGAGCTGGCATTTGGTGCAACCCTATTCTCATCAGGGCCCTCATAGCACCATGATTTAGGGGAAAGGGATGGTTAAAAGAATAGCAAGAAAAGGCTTGTATAGGCAGGAATGTTTTATTTGAATTGTACATCTTCTCATGTATTAACAACTTAATTCTGTTGAGTGCCCACAAATCCCACAGAGTTTGAATTGAAATGCAGTTCTTGCAGGATTGGGACCTTTGGGAAACTAGGGAACTCTTTGGGAAGCTAAGATGCTAATTTAGGAGTTTGTTTTAAATCAAAGAATTTTTGTTCCTGCACTGATTTTCATGGTCAAAATTTAGTGTAAATTCTCTGTTAAAAGAACAGGAAAGGCCAAGAACCCTCACAGGGCTCAAATCAGAGCAGTAGCAACAATGGCATAACAAAAATAGGATACTTTCAGCAATATAAATGTGTATTAATATTTTTAATCTACACCAACTATTAAGACAAAAGTTCAGTTAGAATGAAGTAGAAGAGACAAGAAGAGCAAAAGTAACCTGAACTTTATACTGGAAAAACTTATAGTACTGGAAATCCAGCTAATGTTCTCCTTTAACTTCAAATGTACGTCTACAATTTAAAATTAAGAGAGGAATTCCCAAATAGGTAGGCATTACCTACAACGCATGAACTTCTGTGCAGTTACCTGAACTTCAGCATATTTCACTGAAAGGATAATATTTAGCTCCTACCACTAACAAGTTCTGTGTTTTGAGGGTTCATATTATATTGTAATATTTGGTTACTTTTATTAAAAATATGCAAGTCAGCCAGACTCTGCCCTTCTCACTCTCCCCAGGTAGTTAGGTAGTTAGTTACACCAGTTAGGTGTAACTGGTTGTTAGGAATAGGGCTGGCGGAACTCGCCTATCTAGAACTACATTAAGTGCAACCTCTCCGCTTGCGCTGGGCGGCCCTGCCACGGTCAAGGTCTCTGTTCTGGCCAGACCACATGAATGCAGACAGTATGGTTAAGCACCAAAAAATACTTGAAGGCTGTCACTGTCCCAGTTAGAGAGGGATGAACAAGCCATGTCTGTGGCACGTAGGGCACTTTTAATGGAGAAATGCAAATGGTACCTGTATTTTAAAGTTATATCTTTTTCTTGTTAAGCACAGCAAATGCATTTTGTGACTGAAGACATAAACGAATGTGGTGGGATGCTGGTGCGTGTAGCAAATGAGTGCTGTTCTGTCTGTATGTGTCTACTTACCCTGCCTATAAATGTGGTTATATACTGATGCAACGAAAGGATTTGTAATACAGCAATTAATATACTAGAAACTGTTTAGTGAAGTCTTTTTATAGCTGTTAAAATAACACTGACATATACAAATGCTACTTTAATAAGGCAAAATAAAATCATTAGCCTGATAGAGGGCTGGATTCTGCCACCGTTACTCATGGCTAAGCAGTGCTTTGCTCCTGAGCTCTTTGCCCACGAGGTGGGTGGCAGAAGCCCAGCCCCGAGGAACAAACATGCCGCTGATAAATTTTGGATGAGTGACCAGTGCTGATGGGCCTAATCCTGGTATCCCAATGAGGTGAACCTTGTAAACCTGGTGGGAATGAAAAACCTGGAAAGGAAAGGTCGTGGGAGCCTAAATTCCCTTAGTCCCTGGTCTGCTCACTGTAATTGTTTGACCACTCCTCCTCCTCCCTCAAGATCCAGTGGGATGCTTGGCCACATGGATGCAGGATGAGGGTAGCTCTTGACTGCAAGAGAATATTTTACTGCAGGAAAAGACACTGGCTTCTCTACCTGGGATTAGTGTTTCCAATTTCTTGTCTTAACTGCTAATTTTTGTATAGGCAATACTGTCTCTGCACATTAAAAAATAAGTGTTATGTATCAAAGTCTAAAAATACATATTTCCATGAAATTATATACCAAAGTCACCCTCCAAAGTGTCTTAAGTGTGGAGATAGGCTGTTACCAACAGGCAGAAGAGAAAGAGCTGTAGGATCTCTTATCCTTACCATGAATGCTTTGTGGTATTTCAAAAATAATAGATAGTTTCCACTTCAGTGGCTTTTATTACCTGTTGCTTCAGTGGACTTTAATTGATAGTAACAGAGAACTGAAAACATAATTGTCCATGCCTTTGTTTTAACTATAAAATCCATTACATATCTAATTTTAGTGATGGTATAAAAAGAAGAAAAAAAATCCTTCCAGAACTTCCTAAGAATGATTCTGCATGGTAGATGATAATGTTCTTTCTGGATTATTGACTTTTAAAAATACATGCTGATACTATATAGACTAGCTCTGATCTATTGCAAAAATAGATATTCTAGCCTGAACAGCAAAATATGAAGTATTAAATCTATGTAATAGATCCTGCAGTTCCTTCAGGTGCTTAATGGTTAATGAGTGTAATATCCTTCAAAAGCACTGCAAAGTGAGCATATGGCTCAAAAAACTCCTATGGCATTCCAGGATCAGCATTGGAAGGCAGGAACAGAAGGGTATAGGAATTGGAGATGGATAAACCAGTTACCTCCTCCATCCCTGTGCTGAGATCGGACCTTACGAATTGATGCTCTTTTCTCACTAAAAAGTGAGAGAGAGCTTTGGGGGTTACAGGCTTTAGTATCTTCATTTGGTTCTCAGAGGTCAGTTTTGTACTTGAATATCTGTGCTCATCCCTGAGGTCCCTTCCAACCTGTGATTCTGTGATTGAAGGGTCAGGGACTGAGTGATGCCTGTACGGGGCCGGGCAGTGCCTGTAGGACACTGCAGGCATCCAAGGCTGCCCTGCTGAAATGCAGATGCTCATCCTGGTCTTGTAGGAGTGGTCAGGGAAGGAGTTGGTGGTTGGGGTGGCTTGAGCATGCATGGAGCAGTGACTTGCCTAGCACTGCGGGCTTGATGCCTGCACTCCATTTGGGACTGGAAGCTGGTACCTCGACTGGGCTTACTTCTGTCAGAAACTCCCTTTGGGTCACCTCTCTGTGTCCTCGGGCACATGAACTGGTCCCAAAGCACATGTGGCTGTTTGGATTTCATAGTTTGCAGAGCAGCAGCTCATACTCCCAATTTAAGACTCAGACTCTGTCACACACACTTTTTCCCATCACTGTACAAATAAAAGATTTAAAAGATGCTTAAAACAAAATTCTCCCCAGCTGAAACACCCTCCAAGCCAAGTGTACGCCTGAAGCAATCTGAGGTGGTCAAGATGTTATCTTTGATTAAAATGGAAACTGTGGCAGAGCCATTAAGTGCAAAGCCAGCACACAGGTTCTGCACCGTACCACAGCCAGGTCGTGTGTGCACAGACCCGTGTTGTAGATGGTGCCTCTCCTTAGCGCTATTTTCCCATAATTGGAGGAGGGCTTAAAATCACCAGTCAGGTAGCAGGGTGTGAAGGTATGGCGTAAC
The DNA here is from genome assembly GCF_949628215.1 of Phalacrocorax aristotelis. NCBI lineage: Eukaryota > Metazoa > Chordata > Aves > Suliformes > Phalacrocoracidae > Phalacrocorax > Phalacrocorax aristotelis. The sequence goes on along the minus strand of NC_134283.1, from coordinate 11,588,203 downwards.
CATACAACAGAGCTTTGTTTATGGACTTTCACACTAATTATAGCTGAAGTTTTAAATTGAGGCAGATCAGAAAACCTACTGCAGTCAGATGCAATCTTCAGCCACGTTCCTTGCTGTACAGGGCGTGAGTGAGCATGTGTCCTGGCAGAGACAACGTTTTAACATCTCTCCCTCATAACTACCGGCAGGCTGGAAGGCAGAAGACACTCATTTGCTGCTCAGCTGGGTTATCCTTGTCCTCTGGCCAGCCCTGCCTGCTGTTTGGACAGGTTGGGTGTTCTGTCATACCCCCTGGTGAAAGCAGATGCAGGTTCTTTCTCCATTAATTACAGTTTGCTTTGCTAGGAACTTTTGCACAAACTTGATCAGTTTTACAGTAAAAATAACAGAAATATGAAAAACACTACTGTAAGGATCGGGCAGCACCATCCACTGCCCACCCCAGCCCGTGTTGCTGCAACCAGGGAGTAGCAGTGCCAGGAGAGAGCCAGCTCCTGGCATGCTGGCATTGGGTAGGGCACAGCCATGCCAGTGGCCTTCTGCTTCTTTTTTCCCGCAGCTACTTTCTTGTGATGGGACAAGTGACAGACTTAAAACAGACATACCTACGTGGGCAGCAGTGCCAGGACACAGGGTAAGGCGCTCCAGTCTGTCAAGCACCTCTGCTCCAATTCACAGCATTTTTTTCTCTTCCAAGCAGATAACAGTATCTATCCTACCCACCTTGAGCAAATATTTAAGAGATAAGCAGCACTGTTTGTGCTCAGCAGCAATGACTGGACTCTGCTCGTACACCTGGGACACTTTGCTAATGTGTCCCGCGGGGCAGTTTCAGGTCATGCTCCGTGTCCCTGCTGTAAACAACCCTCTTCCTCCTCTCTGTGGCATTTCCCCACAACCGCTGTCGCCTCCTCCTCCAGCTCACCAGCCAGGCCCAACAGCCAAGTACAACAGACAGCCACTGAATAAAACGCAGGGAGAGCTGCAGAGCTCGTGTTGGCTTCGCTGTGCGTTTGTGCTGAGTGGAGCAGGAGGGTGCTGAGTGGAGCACAGAACCACGTGCTTGCAGGACCCACTTGCATTTCTCAGGCATTTCTCTCTTCTTCCCCTCTCCTCCCATAAAATTAGGAGAGAGTCACATTTTAATGACAGTTTGCTGAAATGTGCACTCCCTGCTGATTTGACATTGGGCAGAAAAAGTGTCTACAGAATCAATTTTTAATAAATGTAAACAACTAAATTATGAATGATAAAAATATCACTGAACAGTTAAATATTAATCATGTAATTACTTAAATTAATACTTCTGGTGCAATGTTGTGATAGAGAGTTTTACTTACGTGGCATCGCTGCGCTGGCTGGGCGGGTGTGTGGGGGGAATGGGACTGCAGTGGCCCCCCACCCCGGCAGTGGGACTTGGGAGCAGAAGGCTCTGGTGCTTGCTGCAACCCCACCTGTTGGCTGTCCCACAGGTCCCACAACACCGGGTGCTCCTCTTAAAGCCTCTGTAACCAGCTTTATTAAGAAAGAACTTCAGTTTCCTGTTCAAAAAGACAGCTGTCAAGAAAATAGCTAAACGGGCCGCAAACCAGAAAGCAACATCCCCCACCCCCACCCAGTAAAAAAACCCTTTCCTGTCTCAGTGAGCAGTTAAACACCCCAGCACTGGGTGTGTGATGTGCAGAGCCATGGCTGTGCTTGGTGATCTTGGGAAGACTGAAGGTGCTCCAGAGGGAGCTGGGGAGCAAAAAGCCCTGGCTGCTTCTAAGATGGAGTTGGGTGACTTTATGAAAGAGGTGGTGTGCTGTGATGCTGGGGGCTGGAGTCACTCCCTGGCGGGTCCTCTCCATGCTCCCATCTTGACAGGCGCTGCAGGGAACTTGCGTGGTGCAAAATCAGTTGCAAGCGTTACAGGGGGGTGTGGGTAGCAGCAGCTGTCTGTAGGAGCTTGCACGCAGCGTGCAGCTTCCTCCCCTGCCCAAGAAACTAAGAAAAGAATTTACTGGCACTCTTGTCCTTGTGGGTTGACTGGCTGCATTGTTTGTTTTTAATCTAATAAAAGGAGATCTTAATATCATAGTAAAATCGGTACAAAGCTAGAAACTCGCCCCTTGGCGTTTTGGCGAAACATTATTGAAAATGCAAAAGCCTTTAGCAGAAGCAACAGAAGCACAAAGAAATTGTAGAAATAGGATCAACAGGTTGTGTTCTGGATGTTGGGAGGAGCAGGGAAGAGCATCCAGCTCGGGCTTAAGGTGCCAGTGAGACCCACTAAGCTGGAGTCATGACGCCAGCCCCGTTGTGGCTCTGCTCCTCAGGGACATGATGCAGCGGCGGCTGGGAGCAGGGGCCCTGCGAGGGTTGGGGTGGGCAGCCCAGGCGACTGGTGACTGGATGGCAGGGGAGAGCACATTGCCAGGAGAGCAGGAGCAGCTGAGGAGGAGAAACAGATGGCTGGGAAGAGCTGTGCGCTGGGAAGAAGGTATGAGCATAGCGGGACCTGGCCAGTGAGGTGGAGACAGTGGAAAGGCAAGCTGGCCATCCTTAGGCTTGCAACTACTTGGATTGGTCCTGGCTTGGTCTGCTCACTGTCTGGAAATTAAATCTTGTGCAGAAATTTTTAAGAGTGTTTTTGAATTAGTAAGTGAAGCATCGCTTGCAAAAGGAGGGAATGCTAAGTCATTGCTCAGACTCACCCGTCCAAGTGCAGCTCTTTTTGCCTTGTCTGTTTCTTCGTGTGTCTTCCACCTCTTCACAAACCACTAGAAGCACCATTCCCATGTGCCGTAAGCAAGTACCTCCTGAAAATGCCATTACCCGATTTATCCACCAATACAGTACTGCGCTCCATGACTGCTCATAAAAACAATCATTTTTGGGGTGACAGCTGCCTGATCTGAGAGCTGCAGCTGCTCCCCACTACTTTAACTCACATCCCATTGTGGGGCACTGGAGTGAGCAGCTTCCTGAGGCTGCCAGCCAGACTGGTACCTAATTTCTGGTTGAACACCAACAAGTTTACACAGTACAAAACCATTCCCATCCCCTTGCACTTGCTGACTTCCTAGATCTCTGACAGCCTGTGCGCATTTTTCTTCCACACTTATGCGTGTGACTGGTGGACAACAAGCTGACCCTGAGGCAGCACTGTGCCCTTGTGGCCAAGAAGGCCAACAGTATCATGGGCTGCATTAAAAGGAGTGTGGCCAGCAGGTCAAGGGAGGTGGTCCTTCCCCTCTACTCTGCCCTAGTGAGACCACATCTGGAGTGCTGTGTCCAGTTTTGGGCCCCCCAGTTTAAGAAGGATGTGGAAATGCTTGAGCAAGTCCAGTGGAGAACTACCAAGATGATCAGGGGATGGAGCATCACCCTTATGAGGAAAGGCTGAGAGACTTGGGTTTGTTCAGCCTGCAGAAGAGAAGACTATGGGGAGATCTCATCAATACCTATAAATATCTAAAGGGTGAGTGTCAGGATGATGGGACTGGACTCTATTCAATGGTGCCCAGTGACAGGACAAGGGGCAATGGGCACATGTTGAAACACTTGAACGTAAGGAAAAACTTTCTTGTGCGGGTGCCAGAGCAGTGGCACAGGCTGCCCAGAGAGGCTGTGGGGTCCCTTCCCTGGAGACATTCAAACCCCGTCTGGATGCGTTCCTGTGCCCCCTGCTTTGGGTGTGCCTGCTCAAGCAGGGGGGTTGGACGAGATGATCTCCAGAGGTCCCTTCCAACCCCTGCCATTCTGTGACTCTGTGATAATGTTTTCTGGAGAACCTTCCTATTCCTTGACTAAATACAGTCATCCAAAGATGCCAGGAAGATGAATGATTGGGTAATCACTGGTAATTCAAGAAAAAAGCCATGAAGCTGAAAGTGGCAAGAAAGGTCTATATGTATTTAGATACATATAGATAGATACATATCCTTAAATTACTTGGGAATGGTACAGATCCCTCCACTCTGAAGGGCTTATGCCTTGTTACCTCATTTCATAATGATCTCCAGAGGTCCCTTCTAACCCCTACCATTCTGTGTTTCTGTGTTTCTGTGATTCTGTTCTGGTCGCCCAAGACCCATTTGCTGAGCATGTCAGGTCCCGGTGGAGCTTGTGGAGCTGCCACCGGTTGCTGTGCTCTTTCCCGTGGCTTCACATGTGATGAGTAACCCTGTCAGGCACCTTTTTCTTTCTGAGCTGCCATTTGAGTTCACGTTTTGCTCTCACAGCATTGCGTTTTCTGATGGACTTTCTACAGGTACAGTTTAGAGTGGCGAGAAGGCAGGAGAGCTTTCCGCACGCAGCGTTACAACATGCTGCAGTGAAGTTGGTTCTTGGAACATAGCAGCCCCCTAAAACGTCAAATAAATCCTTACACTATTCATCACTCTGTTTTTGGGGTGGCAGTTAAGTCTTTCAACACTCTGCAAGTTTCTTTCCCCAGCAGTAATTTTGCTGATGAAGAAATACAGCTCAAGGCACTCCACAAAGGCCTCAAAATTCATGTTTTGTTTTCATTACCAAAAAAATGCTTCACTACATTAAAGAGCGGCCCATTAAAATTTTGTACCCTGTCTTCCCCGCGCCTTGTCATTGTTGGCAAACCTTCCCCCATGCGTGCAGCAGAGCCGAACAGCAGCTGGCGTGTTGCTTTTGCAGACTTCACAGAGAAAGGGCAGCAAAGAGGAGAAGGTTAAGCCACAGCCCAGCTTATTCAGGTGTAAGATCTCAAAACTTTCAATAGCCATGGAAATTTACTCAATAAATGTACCATACTGAACCTTAAGCTGCGCTATCGGTGTTTCCTCTGCTTTCAGTCTTACCCAGCACAGCACACTGGCTCATGTGCATGTCAAAGGACATAAATTAACTGTATGCTTCCTGGAATAAAATGTAACCCTGTACAAAGCAATATATTTAACTATCTCAGGCAAAAAGCCCTAAAATAACAACAAGAAAGAAAATAATGCATTACTGGAGGCTTGCCGAACCTTGGGATTATATAAATTAAATGTGGCAGCGTGAACTGGATAGTGTTTTCTGATACAATTGAAAAGCTAGAGGTTGAAGAAAAACAGTAAACATATAATTAGGGTTTAGGGGAGCATTTGCTTATTCTCCTGTAACTCAGACTAGCTGAATGTTGACACAGACACGAGAGCAGGCAGTAAACCTGGAGCTTGCTTAAGAGGGCAGAAAGGGTTTTAGCTGAATTCAGTGGGGACTTGCTAAGTCCAGTTTTATTTAATATCTCCATAGTTAATTTAGAAATAAACAGCACCTTAATTAAATTTGCAATTAAATTAGCAAGTTAGAAGATGAGACCAAGGTGCAGCTGTGGAGAGCGCATCTCACTGTGTTGCATGAACCCACAACCCAAAGCAAGCGGCGCAAGGCACAGGCAGAAGCACCAGCACTGCGGGTGGTGGCGGGGGAGCAAACCTGCCCCTTCCCATCGCCGGGGTGGGTGCGCACATTCCCCAGTGAGGCTCATGCCTCTTGCATCCTGCTGCTGGGCCAAAAATCTTGGGGTGAGGTGGTGATGCTGGAAGGAGGGAGGCAGCGGGGCTGCGGCATTCGCCAGCAGTGCTGGCCACTGCCTTTGGCAGGGTTTGGTGAGCTCGTTACCACAGCAGGGGAAAGCCCTGCCCTGGTCACAGTGCAGGACACGGGGGATTGCATAGCCAAGTTGAAGGGACAGTTCAACGTGAAATCCAGCAGGCTGTGGGATAGCTTCTCTGGGAAATGGAGGAGTCCTCACTGGCAGGGTTATTTAAGACTCGACTTTGAAACACGAGACGCTCTGCAGTTGGGAACAATGCTGCACTGTCAGAGAGATGGACTCAATTACTTAATAGGTCGTTGCTGTCTGTCTCCTGCGATTTTCCTTTCAAGAACATATACTCAGCTGGGTTATTTCTCATGGGAAGACAAAGCATTCTGAGAGAAGCCAGGCATTTGAAGGGGGGAGGCGGGAGGAACAGCAGCCAGGCATATGCCTCGTTTGGTTTCTACAGAATGTGCTCCTCAGGACCTGGAGAAAGCTGGAGTGATGTAGCTAATATGGTATTTTGGTCCTGTAACCAGCTGATCCACCGGTCTCAGGTTTCGCTTCCTTTTCTTTGCTCATGGAAGATTTGCCACGTTGCTTTCTTCTGCCAGAATGATCCCCAGGACTACTGGTGGTGGGACTGTGGTCCCACAGGCAGCGCTGCAGATGCTGCATGGGCTGTTGGTTGCTGGTCTGCCAAAACATTCAGTGTTGGATGGCCACTTATCTAGCACCTGCAGGTCCATACAGCTCATCTCGGTGTATGGGTAGCCTCTCCTCTATGACGGAAAGGCTTTGATGGCGTTTGATCAAAATAACCGCCAAGCTGGAGGAAAAGCTCGTGGCCAGGAGCCCACCTCTGAGTAACCATTCGGTTTGCCTTTAGCAGGACATGGTGGACAGGGATATATAACGGAGCCAGTGACGCATGTTCTCAGCAAAATTCCTCTGCCAGCTGTGGGGTGAGCGTTTCACAGGCACTTCCCTTGTCGGGGTCATGGGCCTAATTCACAGCCCCGATTCAGGGCAGCGTGAGGTTAGCCCCAGGGCAGCTGCAGCACGCTCGCTGCTGGTGTGTGCGCCTGTGTCTGTATGTGCACGTGCGCTTCATGTGCGTGAGCGTGCGGGTGCACACGCGTGTCTAAGGCATCTGTCTTTGTGCACTTGTTTGTCACTAAATTAAGATACTGTGTTACCTTATGCACATTGAATTGATGCAACTAAATTGGCTGGATGTTCTTAGGCCCTGAGGGTATAATGAGATTTTGTCTCTTGCCCATTTCTTTTTCTTTTCTTTTTTCAGAATAAGTCGTCTGTTTAATGGCACAGAGCCTATTGTCTTGGACAGTTTAAAACAACATTATTTCATTGATCGAGATGGTGAAATTTTCAGATATATATTAAGCTTCCTAAGGACATCTAAGCTACTGCTCCCAGATGACTTTAAGGTAAGGAAAGCTATAGTCTGCAATCCATTTTTTCCTCCCATTCTGTCATTTGTTTTGGTGCAGGTTGGTTTGTGTGCTTGACCTAAACACACTTAACTAAATGTTGCTGTTTATTGTTAGGATTTGTAGTACTTGAGTATTACACCAGGGATGCTATTATTTAATAAATGGACCAATGGTTGTCATGGATACCATAAAAAGTTAAACGATGAAGCTTACGGCTAAATCAGTTTTTCTAAACTAATTGTATTTTCTCACATTTTTAGCTTATTTATCAGGGTATAACAACAATTAAGAAGCAACATCAGCAACTAGCACTTAACCAGGGTTTAATGCTCAGACTCTGAAAGAAATGTTTTAGATTTGATACTTAGAGGGCTTAAATTGTATGAATCTTTTTCTTGTTGGTACAAAAAAGAAACACCCTTAAACAAGCCCATGAGGATTTGTGTTACATATAACCAATGCAGATACTTTGATTTCAGGAAGTAATCTTTTACACACTTTATGAATGTCAAAATATTCTTGGGAGATGGAAATTACTGAGGGCTTTTTAAGGAGCGATACATGTTTTTTATGAAATAATGGTGCTGGTTGTTGCTTTGCAAATCCTGATTGTTTAAACGCTCTCCTCCTAGCCTTGTTTATTTGGCTTTGCACTTATGAAACTTGCAACATTGTCATCCTTATGTATGAAAATTAGAAGACAAAAGTGTCCAAACTGTAGATGACAAGTTTCAACAAAAGTGTTAACTCCAGGATGAAATGATGAATAACTTGGGATGGCAACGGGGATCTGGTCAGGGTTGGAGGACACGGAGCGTTGCTGGAGATGGAAGTTCCCATGCTGTGCAGTAAGATTTTGCTTTGCATGTTGTATTAGGTAGGCAAGATAATTTGGCCAGTCATTACTGAGTCAGTCCAGTGGTTACTGTAGTGGCTTTGGCTTTGGAGTTCAGCTGATCCTCCTGCTGCAAACTACTCCTCGGCCATTCTTGCTGAAGTTATGAGTATAATTGCATTTGACCCTGGCATGGGAGCGTTTACAGTTAATGTTGAGCGGACACACTGTGCTATGGGAACACACATCTAGGCAGAGAGAAGTTCTGGCATTCCCGTGTGGTTTTGGAGCTCCAGCCCACAAGCGCTGTCCTGGGCACTGGTCTTTCTGGGTAGCAGCGGGCAGGTCGGGGAGGCTGGCCTGCGGGTTGGGGTGCAGTGAAGCAGGGCAAGAGGCAGAGCAGCTAAGGGGTGGGTGTGGGAAAAGCTTTTTACAGGGAAATGAGAGAAAACGCACAGGTAGGAGCGGAGCTAAGGACCAGACCAGTTCTGTGGACTGTAAGATGGATCAAGTAAAGGCAGAGAACCGGTACAGGTGAAATGCCAGAGAGGTGCTTTAGGGGCAGCATTTTGGACAATCTGGTGGGACCAGAAGGCATAAGAAGAAAGGATAGAAGAGATATAGTTTGAGTTGATCATGGTCTCGACCAGCATCCATATTTCAGAAATGCTGTGAAACAAAACCAGCAGGATTGAGTAGGAGCCTGGAGGTGAGAGTGCCGGTGGATGCCAAGGACTTGTCTGCGCAGTGAGTCACTGGCAGGGCTGGGAGAGACTCGGGAGAGCCGGCGCTGTGCCCAGGCTCAGTCCGTTGTTCCAGACCATCTTTTTGCATAGGGTTAACTGTATTTTAGTTAGTTCCTCCCTGGGAGAGCTTTAGAGCAAACCCCAGGCTAATGAGGGCTCGAGAACAAAGCAAAGTATTGCTAGGTAGGGAGTAACTAAATAAAAATGCATGGAAGAATGCGCTGCAAAGCTATATTAAAACTGCATTGTAAACGGATTTGACTTCACAGAAATCGTGTAATTTTACCAGCATGATTAAAGTGACAGAAGACAATAATCAAAGGCAGCAAATGGAATCACTCGGTGTTTCTAAATGCAAAACTCTATTTAAGGTATAAAACCTGACAGGTTTTCCAGTGAGACTTGCATTAAATGTTCTTTATGTCAAACAAAGCATTATCAAGTGTTTTGAATATTTATTAGTTTTTTACCCCTTAATTTAATCAAGCAGTTTATTAGCCTCAAGGTTCAGCTACGTTGCTTTTCAACTTGAATTGCTGCTCAGATGGTTATTTTGGAAAGTTTGGAATGTTAGTACCACATCAGCGTTATTGCGTTTGCTATTTAAGTGTTGTTTTCAGACTAAGTTAACACTGAAATGCAGAGAAAGTGGGGTATGTGTTCCTAGGCTAGTGATTCTTTATTATCAAGTCTGACTGGTGTGTTTACGGTGAATATTAATTACACTTCCAATTACTAATAAGCCAGAACTTGCAGGTGTTTAGTGTCGGACAGGTCTCCTTGCTGAAAGCAACACTCTAATAGTACATACAAGTTTCCTGGGTTTGGGTGATTTTAAGCCATATGAAGTATGCTGAGAAATTGCAATGCGTTGTTTGGCTCTGTTCTCCTTCGCAGACAGCCTGTGCTGAGTGAGCCAATGGCGAGCAGCCCAGAGCTGCTTACAGCTCCCTCTTACTGCACCGGTTCAAAGTCCCACACACGGGACCATGACACCTTGAGCAACAAATGTCCTTGAGCAGAGCATGGAGCCAGCACCCCCAGGTCTGCCACGCTGCTGAGTTAGGGGACGGCTGGTGCAGGAGCTGCCCCTTCTCTGCAGCTCGAATATCTTCTGCCTTGATCCCCTTGCCATCACAAGTGTTTCCCCAGGACATTTATGAGCACCGTGTGTCCCCTTCACTGCCAAAACATAACTTCATGCAAAACCAAGATCCCTCATACCTACTTATTTGATACTCACTCCCTGCTTAGACATCGTCAAACAAAAATAGACATAGGCAATGTATATATTATTACTCCATCTTAAGGAGGGGAGGAGCACAAATGCACAGGACATCTGAGTTTCATACGGATTTTTAAGTGCTCTCAAACTGACCTTAGCAAATGGCGCAGTTGTCATCACAGAAGTGAGCAACTTCCTCTCGTAGCCAGGAGTCAGATCTTCACAGCACTGAAATCTAAAAGAAACGTTGAGTCAGGATGACAGTTCATTGTTTCATGTAGCAAACAATAACAAGTGAAAAATAAGCAGAAAAAGCCATTTCAGCCTGTTCAGGAGTCAACATTAGGTACAAAAATAAAGGACCTCTTCAGTACTGAGAGAACAGCATCAGGTTCACGGGAGACGTGGCTTTACAGTTTCTGTTGGCTGACTCTGCCTGTAGTTAGCAGATCTTTTCTGACTCACTGGCATTGATGTCAAAACAGCAGCAAAACTGGCCTTGCAGTCACACTTCCCGTCTCCTCCCCAGGAAGATGTCGCCCTTGTCAGAGGTGACTGCAGATTTTAGCCAATGTGAAATCCACCAGAAAAAAAGCTTTTCTACCAAATCATGAGCAGAAAATTATTTTGTGAAAGGCAAAAAGCTGCATCTTTGAAAGATCTGTTTACCTTTCCCATGAGACCTAAATGTTGTCCAGAAATTGTGGATGGAGAAGGGCTGTATGCATCCCACCTCCCATCTGCTCCCTTTTCCAGGTGACCTAACAGAACTTCCCCACTAGTTCCTACAACAGCCACAAGAAGTTGAGGGCTCATTGTAGCTCATGAAGGCTTTTTGTGGTACTTTACAGCAAAATCAGGCTGGACTGTCCATCCCCCCTTTCAGTTTAGCAAGGAGCTCCCTGCTTGTGAGTAGGGACCTTGGCTGGTGGGAATCACCTTCAGAGTAAGCACTTTTCCTTGACTAAACAGAAGCAGCTCCATTAGCTACCATATACAGTGCTTGACTCTGGCCTGTGCTGCCAGGTACACTGCTGTTAAGAAGTTGGGAAGCTAGGGCAATAATCCTTAGAAGAAACGGGAGATGCATCATTAGTCCTGCAGGGCAAGGATTTCCTGGATACCATACAAAATCTTCTATGGGATGCTGCGTGCTGCTCAGCAACACTGCACTGATGCTGACATCAGTGAGGGCTGGAGCCTCCATGAGAGAAAGGGTGCAGTATCTGTATGCATTTATCAGCATGTGACTGGGACAGAAGCTGTACCAGGCTGCTCTGGGCTGAGTTTCAATGAAACTGTGTGGACTTTGCCACTGTGTTAGGCACTTACCACCCTGTAGTTTCTCCTGTGGCTGTTTCAGCGAAATGTGCTTCTGGATAGGTCTAGGAAGATTCGTGTCTGCATCTGCCTTTAGTAACTTATCAAAATGAGCAGCGTGGAAGTGTTTCCTTGCAGCTCCTGTGGCACCTGCCTGGCGAGGTTCCTTGTAGATTGAATTCTTCTACTTCATATTCCACATCAAATTTTTGTAAATCATCAGGGTAGGATTTTATATCACAGAATCACAGAGTCACAGAATGGCAGGGGTTGGAAGGGACCTCTGGAGATCATCTTGTCCAACCCCCCTGCTTGAGCAGGCACACCCAGAGCAGGGGGCACAGGAACGCATCCAGACGGGGTTTGAATGTCTCCAGGGAAGGGACCCCACAGCCTCTCTGGGCAGACTGTGCCACTGCTCTGGCACCCACACAGGAAATAAGTTTTTTCTCATATTCAGGTGGAACTTCTTATGTTCCAGCCTGAGCCCGTTGCCCCTTGTCCTGTCATCGGGCACTATTGAAAAGATTCCAGTCCCATCGTCCTGATACTCACCCTTTAGATATTTATAGGTATTGATGAGATCCCCCCGTAGTCTTCTCTTCTGCAGGCTGAACAAACCCAAGTCTCTCAGCCTTTCCTCATAAGGGTGATGCTCCATCCCCTGATCATCTTGGTAGTTCTCCACTGGACTTGCTCAAGCATTTCCACATCCTTCTTAAACTGGGGGGCCCAAAACTGGACACAGCACTCCAGATGTGGCCTCACTAGGGCAGAGTAGAGGGGGAGGATAACCTCCCTTGACCTGCTGGCCACACTCCTTTTAATGCAGCCCATGATACTGTTGGCCTTCTTGGCCACAAGGGCCCAGTGCTGGCTCAGGGTCACCTTGCTGTCCAGCAGCACTCCCAGGTCCTTCTCAGCAGAGCTGCTTTCCAGCAGGTCAGCCCCCAGCCTGTACCGGTGCATGGGGTTGTTCCTCCCCAGGGGCAGGGCCTTGCACTTGCTCTTGTTGAATTCCATGAGGTTCCCCTCGGCCCAGCTCTCCAGCCTGTCCAGGTCTCGCTGGGTAGCAGCACAGCCTTCTGGTGCATCAGCCACTCCTCCCAGCTTGGTATCATCAGCAAACTGGCTGAGGTTACACTCTGTCCCTTTGCCCAAGTCATTGATGAATATGTTGAACAGGACTGGACCCAGCACAGACCCCTGGGGAACACCGCTAGTGACAGGCCTCCATCCAGACTCTGCTCCATTGATCACGACCCTCTGAGTTCTGTTGTTGAGCCAGTTCTCTATCCACATCACTGTCCACTCATCCAACCCACACTTCCTTAGCTTGCCTGTGAGGAGGCTGTGGGGGACAGTGTCAAATGCCTTACTAAAGTCAAGATAGACAACAGTCTAGACATATTTAGACTCTGTCAAGATATCTACAGTGCAAGGGTGGAAATACCTATGTCAGTATTACCTGGGCATCTTCAGTGTGCTGTGTAGACAGTCCAGAGCTGGGCATCACTTCCAGTCCAGTCACAGCCACACAGCACTCTCAACGGTGTAAAACGTGCATGAGAAGATCACGTACTTGGTGGTATGTTGAGTCCATTTTTCTGCCCAAGCACAGGCTTTAGAGAACTGGACCCCCACCATGCCATTCATTCTTTGTTCCTGGTTTTGCAAAATTCTCCTCCCTCCCTAAATATATTGTCAACTTCCATGGCGGCAACCGAGTCACTTGGTGCAGAAACGCCAGATTTCCCGTTACAGGAGCCAGAGCAGGTCAGGGTGGTCAGGCAGGCTGTGCTGGGAGTAGCTGGTCTAGGGCAGCATGCACTGTGCGGAGTGGGGGGGGTCACAGAAGGTGTCCCTTCCCAGTGCTGTCACTGGTGGACAGCCATGATTTTTCTCTTACCGTTCATAGCAGAAGATGTTTTTTTATCCCCTCTGCTTGTTACAGCATAACAAATTCCCTTTATTGCCACTGCCTGATAATAGGCAGGTGCCCAGACTCCCTAACGCCGCATGTGCATGTTGCCTTTTTGCGCCAGCGCGCCTCAGATTCCCAGCTTCTGCTACAAACCCCTTCCTCCAGGTGCAAAACCCTTTCCGGTGTATTTGTGCTCACCCCAAGTGTGGAATGGACATGGAGATGAGAGTCTTATTTTAAAAACTAACCCAAGTGCCTTGGCTTAACCCAGGCAGTTTATGGCTGGGTGCGTCCCACCGAGCGCACGAGGCTCCAGCACAGCTCTGGCTTCCACACAGCCGTCTGAAGCGTGGCTGTGTTGTTCTGAGAACAGCAGCGGAAGAGCTGTTCCATCTGAAAACTGGTTGTCTTTATCACAAAACAATATCAGAATATAAAATTTATCTTGTTTATTTAGGACAATGGCTAGCAGGAGTCATGAAAGAGCTGCATTTGATGCGGTGGGCTAATAGCTGGCTGTGGGGGAGGTAGAGGTGGTGTGATCCCAGTTTTGTGTGCTTTATGGCATTGCTGTTTTGGCCCGGGGGTGCTGGACCATTGAACTCCCGTGATTCAGGATACTGTCAGCCTAGTCCAAATCCCAGTGAAGTCAGTCGAGAAGACTCTCGTGAATGTAATGGGCTCTGCATCCAGCCTCAGGAGCACTGTACCTCTCTCTACTTTCAGAAATGAAGGACTGGTTTTTGTATGTCTGTACCACCTCTTCTGGGTTTTACTGTTGAGTTTTCTTAGCACATATTCAGTTGATTGACCGTACAAATAATATGTTATTTTATAGTGACCATAAACACAGATATTCTAAAACTGGTTTTTTCGGGACCTGTTGAAAACAGCGGGAGAATTTCCAATTACTTCAGTAAGCACTGGATGCTCCTGTTCACTCTACAGCATTACATTACATTTTTCCCTATTATTGCATGTTTTCCTGTGCTCAAAAAAGAGATACATGGGACCAGCAGAGGCCTAGTGATGTTTGATATCCCCCTGCACACACCTGTGTAATAACTGCAGTTAGGTGGTGGACTGTGTTCCTCCAGTGTCCTGCACAAAGAAGATTTCAGAAAGTTTGGGGCCGGGGTTGTTTTTTAATTTAGGCCACTAATCTCCGTAGGTTTAAACCAGTCCCATGCTCAGTAACCAGTGAGCCAGCAGCAGACAGAGAAAAACAGTAATGGTTCAGCAGAGTGCTGATTTTGGAGAGGGGGGAAAAATACCTTCTATCAGGGGATGAGGCTTCTTCTTTAATCTTCCTGTTGTTTTTCATCTTCTGTCTCCTTCCTCTGAGTATGTTTGTTGCCCTCATTTCTTCCCACTTGCTCTTAACACTCTTTTGTCTCTTTCTATGGTCCTTTTTTCCTCCCTTAGTGGTGCGCATATTGTCCCAGCCTTAACAGACATCAAAGAGATGTAAAGGATCGGATGTCCCTTTTGTAAAGTGATAACCTTGCCGGTGTCACTGTGAATATTCATACATCTGCAGGCTGTAGGCAGCCCTGGGGTGAAGGAGCACCTCTCCACTACCAGCAGCGGGACTGTGGTGCCGAATTTGAACACAGCTAACTGCTTTGTTTCAGTAATATCCTCCAGCAGCAGATTTTACAGGTTAATTCCAAGCCACTATGAAGAGTCGCACCTTTTGTGCGGCACGTTCGCTGGCCTTTGATTCCCCCTCTTTCCTGAGTCCTGGAGCTGCAGCGCTGCTGTTATTTTTCACATAGTTTTGGTGCCCATTTCTTGATTACTTCTTGTCATGCCCTTCTTTCCAGCCTGATTCCAGTCATTTTACTCTTGTGATTTTTCATTTCATTTCATTGCAGTGGTGGAGAACTGGCCTTTGTGTCCAGGTGTTGATGTACGGCATACTCCACAAAAGTCATGTAGCGTACCTGCGGTGCAGCATTTCCATCTGTAAACAGGCGTAAGAGCCGGGAAAGTAAATGGCAGGTCTTCGGAGAGAGGAGCTGGTGCTGTGCTCTTGTTGCTCCTCTTTCCTTCAGGAGGCAGAAGGAGGTGGTGGGGCCAGTGTAAGCAAACTGTCCCTGGGTGCTTCCCCCTCCCTTTCTTCTCTGTCTTGATCTGGTGGGCACCCCTTGGGTCTAGGGGGCTGCTGACACCCTTTGCCTCAACATAGTGTCATACATTTAAGCTGAGGTGGGAAGATCTGTTGGAATTCTGATGAAAAGTTATTGATGAGGATGTGCAGAAGACATCTCAATTGATGAACCGGGAATTGGATCAGATTTGGAATTTGAATTGCCCAAAGTCCAAGTGAGGTGGATGAACAAATGGCTGGGAAGAACTGTTTCTTTTAAGTTGTTGGAGTGCACAAGCTGAGCTCCCAGCCAGGGGGATAGTCACTACCTCTGTATAATTTACCAGGCTCCAAAGTACACTTTAAATACATGAATAATCATGAAACACAGGGAGCAGCTGAGCTCCTGCAGCTGAATTTCAGACTCAGCAAAGACAGGTGAGAAGTGAAGCTGAACTGACATCTCCATCTTGTAACATATGTGCAAGAGGTGACAGTGAAGCCCAAGATCTTCTGTTGTAAGATCAGAAGTGAATATCTGAGGCCAAGAGTGAAGATTAGGGCTCAGGACATCTCCTCTTACATCAGCAGGCTTTGCTTATTGCAGCCAGTTATTTTGATTTCTTAATCCAGAAGTAAATCCTTGTGGCATTGAGCTTGTGGAATACTAAATGAAAGAATAATTCAGTGCAATGGGAACTTCACGGTCAGCTCAAATAGATTCAACACTAACACAGTGTGGTTTTCTGTGTAGGTGTCAGACGAAGACAAAGTATGTGGATACCTGTTGCCTTTTCACTCTTGCTGACAATACATAAGCCTAAGTAGGTCAAACAGGAACAATACTAGTTTTTAAAAGAGAACTATAAGCATTTCTAGTTTCTCTCTCTCCCTTTCTTTTTTTTTTTTTTTTTCCCCAGGACTTTAATCTTTTATATGAAGAAGCAAAGTATTACCAGCTGCAGCCAATGATTAAGGAACTTGAGCGATGGAAACAAGAGAAAGAACAAAGGAAACATTTCCAGCCTTGTGACTGCTTGGTTGTAAGAGTGACTCCAGATCTGGGGGAGAGAATTGCATTGAGTGGGGAGAAAGCTTTAATAGAAGAGATCTTCCCGGAGACTGGGGACGTCATGTGCAACTCCGTAAACGCAGGCTGGAACCAGGACCCTACCCATGTAATTAGGTTTCCTTTGAACGGATACTGCCGGTTGAATTCAGTGCAGGTAACGGCCTTTCAGTGTTGGCTCATCTATTTGCTGAGGTGGTTTTTTATTATTTATTGTTCAATTATATGCAAATTATTTGCTTCTGCCCAATTACCTTCAGTGCTTATACTGCAAGGAGACATTTTCTGCCTGGTGAGATCACAGTCGTTCAGGTTTTCCTAAGTCTAAGCAGAAAAATAGACTTAGATTTTGTGTATGTTAGTGCCATGCTGGTCTCATAATGGTGTTATACTGATAAATGCTAATTTTTTCATCAATGTATAGCCTGCAGCGGGTTTTTTTTTTCCCTCAAAGTGCCCCCAGGAAGAAAGAGAGAGTTCCAAAAACTACAAAAAAAATCTCCACACCATTTTATAGAAAATGCAACAATGTGTAAATGCATAATTTATGTCTCACTCATAATTAAATGATGGTGCCTGCGGGATGGACTTAAAAAAATTGATCTCTGCACTTTTTTTTTTTCAAAAGGATGTTCTATAAAAATTGCCCAGAGTATTTTAAACAAAATGTATTTCATTTTATACTCAGAGTTTTGACATTAGGTTTAAAATTAAACATATGAAACAAAAGAAGATAACTGGACAGATAGGTGGATGGCAGCAGAAATAAATATGTGGCTTGTGTTTAGGCAGCAGCCTTATGGGCAAGAAATGCCATTTCACAAGTGATCACCACCACTGCGGCCAAAGCTTTGGTGGTGTAGCCGTCCTGGGGCTGCGGAGAAGGAACGGTGTTGATGATGCTGTTAACTTCTGCCTTAATTAACAAGGGCAAAACAGAGTTCTTGGTTTTTGCATGTATGCCTTTAAAATGTGCTACAAATACTTGTATTATGGAAAGTGAAATCAGCCTCTAGGGGAGTATTTCCAAAGTTACTGTCCCCTGCAGAGGTGCTGGCTGGGCTGTGGGGAATGCCTTAGTGGTCTTGATAAACTTCCCTGTGGGCAAATACCCACAGAAGAGCTGGCCCATGGGACAGGCTGGCCAGACAGGTTGGGGAGGGAGGCATAACAGCAAGGGAGGGCAAGAACCTAGAGCCCTTGCTTACCTGTGTTGTAACTACACAGTGGGCTGAGGCACCCTCCATCTCCCAGGCTGTCAGTTGACAACATTTTCGGGACACCTGCAGTTACCAGGATATGTGGATGGAGTAATTTTAACGACCTGCATTTGACACTGACATCTCCCTCCTTGGGGCGGCATTCCCTGGTGCACTGTGCACTAATAGATGCTTTTGTCTGAAACCATTCTAAACCCAGCTATTTTTGGTGATTTTTGGTTCAAGACTCCCAAGTGTTTTATTTGGTTGAACTTTAACAGTCTGATGCCTGTGGTTAAGTTTGCACAGTCCTTAGCAATTTCATGTTTGGCAAGGTTTAGAGTGGGCTGCCCCAAAAATAGAAGGTTGGAGGTGGGTGGGAGGCAGATCCATTTGCTGGCAGTTGGAACAGTGATGAATTCATCACTGCTGGGAGGAGAAGGGAGCAGCTGCAGTTTAGCCAAGGTAAGTGCATAGGGAAGCATGCTTAGGTCTCAGCCACACTGTTCATGTGACAGTTAGATGCAGGCAAGCAATTAGAATAACTGAAAAAATAAAGGGTCACTGTGAGCCACTGACGAGCTCAGCACTGCAAGCAGCCAAAGTGCTGGATGCCCACATGGCTTAGCACTTGGCGCTATTTTATCCGAAGTGGCATACTCGTAGGAAATGTGCTTGTAGTAAAAGCTGAATGCTAATTACTGTTGTTATTTGAATGTGTTTGAATTCAGTCAAAATTCAGAGAGAATCAAAGAGTCTCTTTGCAAGTTCATGTTGTGAAAAAAATTTCTGTTAAAGAGACTGCAGTCTAAATAATATTATTAAAGTACATAATTTTACTAAATTACACCATTTTACTATATAATTAATAGAAAGTGTTTTCAAACACTTTCTGAAAAATGATGCACTTCTGAGACCAAAGGCTGATGAAATCAGCAGCTAATTATCACTGGCTGTGATGGACTCTGGGCAGCGCATAGGCACTGCCCTTCCCCTTCCCAGGATTTTTTTGCAAAACAATATTACATCAGAAGTTGGAAGTACAGTGAAGTAAATGCACAGACTTAAGGGAGATCGGTTATAAGAGAAAGTGGTTGGAAAAGCAGAATCATTTCCAGAGAATCTCAAAGAGTGATGCGGTGAGTCTGCCTGCTATTTGCTGAGGTACATCACTTTTGTCTCCCTGTGCCCTGCTGAATGTATTTGGTAGCACAACTGCAATACTTATAAGTTACTTGGATCTTTGGAAAATATTTTCATTAAATGCTTTGTGTCAAGAACTGTGCATATAAAGCAAAGAATGTCAACACCAAGTAGGTAGTGGCAGCCAAAAAAATACAGTACCTCTAAATTTAACAGCCATTTGCAATTACATATAGGTGTAGTTTCCTTAAGACTTACACGTTTTTTTCACAACGGGTTCTGGTGAGATACATGAGCTTACCTTAGAGAATCCTGTGATGCTTGTATACGTTGAACATTTGAGTGTTCATAATTAAGAATGTATTCGTTAGTATTCTGCAAAATTTAAATGAAATGCAATAAGTGAAAGTATCATGTTTCTCTTTGGAAAATCTTCCAACAAAATCAGATGTGCTGAGAACACTGGAAGACAGGGTATATTAAATCCTAGCACAAATCCTCTATTTAATATTGTGTGTGTGTCTCCCTATACGTAGGAGAGTCACAGCTGAGATTCATTTACTTCTTGGCATTTTTTCTTTGGAGATTTACAGGAAAGTAGCTCTGATTTGATTCAGAGACGCTTACTGGTTTCCCTCTGTATCTTACCTTCAGAAAACGTACTGCGCACAGAGCCAAATTCACTAAATGGCATTTAAATCTGTTCATGTTCAACATGCCGTTCAGTCTTGTGTGCACACAAACCAGAGCTCAGCGCACATGGAGGCAGCCTTTAGGAGCCTTTCTCCATAGACCTGAGCTCAGCTTCATCCAAGTTACGCTTAAAACTCTACAATATTTAAACATTCTCTCCATTGTTTACCGGATTTTTCCTGTTTTGTTTCTTGCTGAGAAAACTGATGATACCAAGGTTTTTAACACTAGATTATAGCCTGCAGCCTAGTCCTTTGAGCACGTAGGTCACAAAAATGAATCGCTTTTTTCTGCCTGCTGTGCTCTAAGGTGTAATGTCTACCTGGATTGTGTGTTTGCTGAGAACTGGCTTGGTGAAGAAAAGCCCTATGTCAACATGCAGGCTTTCATGGCTTTGGACCGAGGCAAGCCAAGGGCACCCCCCACGCTTGTTTTGCCTTGCAAGCAAATTGATTTTAAGATGTTTTTAGCAAGGATTTTGAAGACACATCTCTATCTGAAATCCTACCTGTCAATCCTCTGTTTTGCTATCCAGTTAAATGGAAGAAGCCTTCTTTCCCGTAGCTGGGTTGCCAGGTCTAGGAACGGGTGCACAAAACAGTCAAAATACACTCAACCCTGTGAAACAGCGGTCTGATGATGTCTTATTCCTCCTTCCCTCTCAAACTTCTGCCTTCCTCTTTGAGCAGGGGCAAGTGTTAGTGTCTGCATCCCATTTCTGTCCTACAGGCTGTGTACAGCCCGGACAAATAGGAGAGTTGTAACCTTTCTCTCGCTCTTGCTCAAATATATTTTGATAACCCACCCTCCCCCCCGTTTTAATTTCCCCAGGTTCATTTTTCTTCCATACACTGAGGCGCTTTTTAAATCTTTCAGTTCTACAACTTTCTTACAGTATGAAGTATATAAAAATCAGGGCAAAAGTCAGTGAGATTTGGCAGATGCAACCTTCTGAGAACATAAGTCCCTGTGTCCCAAGGCCAGGCAGAGCTCCTCTGGCAAGCTGATTTCCAGCAGATTCTGCATGGCTTAGGCAAAGCTGTGCTAGAGCAGCTCCTTTCCTTCGCCTGTCCTTAGCAGCCAGAGTAGCAAGTGCAAGGTTTTAGTTACCACTAGAAACCTGAACCATGGAAACGCAAACCGTGGATTAAAATGCAGGTGGCTAACACCGGTGACCTCAAAGGAGGGTTCCTGTGGATTAAAACCAGCAAATGCTGCCATGGTTTGCATTGCACTATGGTACCACCTCGGATACAGTTGTGCTTTTGAAATCAATTACCTTTAATAAAGGCACCAAACTGATGTTTCTGGAGAAAGCAACACCAACATTCAGTCAGAAGCAGCAGTGCAGTGAGAAATGTCCCTTGGCCTCACGTGGGTTTGTGTGCAGATCTTTAACGTAGTCAGCTTGGGCCTTGAAACATAAGACTTTTCAGTACTACTGCATTAGGTGTAACTGCTGAAGTGCTTCACAGGGCTAGTAACACCAAAAAAGAAAGCTAATTCTTTCTGTAATGTAAACCTGTGAAAGCATATGAGTTGACTCGATCTGAAGTTGGGTATATCGCTCAGCAATTTCTCTAGGTTGAGTGAACGAGTTTTTAACTAGCTTAGTCCCTGTCGTTGTGGGTGGCAGACAGGTGTCACATGAGGATGCAGGTGTCACAAAGTTCATCAGGTTTAGTAAACCATCAGGTTCACTTCCCAGCGCAGTGGGCTCACATGCTGTAGCAATGGAAGCGGTACGTTGGACAAGACTGTTACAGAACAGTTCAGGCTGCTCGCCCTTGATGGCATTTACCAGTAGAGAAGAATACAGGAACCATTCTTCCAGGCTACTGCCTTGGACACAGGAGAGCCGCCAGTGGGAGGAGGGAGCATCTCCTCCAGTGGATCTTACA
This sequence comes from Phalacrocorax aristotelis, assembly GCF_949628215.1. NCBI lineage: Eukaryota > Metazoa > Chordata > Aves > Suliformes > Phalacrocoracidae > Phalacrocorax > Phalacrocorax aristotelis. The sequence goes on along the minus strand of NC_134283.1, from coordinate 11,567,054 downwards.
CTGCAGATCTGCCAAAGGTGGATCTGGCATCAGCTCTCACCTAACACTGAGAAAAGTCTGCGTGTGCCATGCTTTGTTGGGAAACTGTATATCACACACTCATCCATGTGAAAACATGGCCCCTGTCATATTGCCAAGATCAGTATATCCTAGGGCAGTGTGCTGTGTGACAGTCTCAGAAATTAAAATTGCCTCTGGGTTCCTTAAATTCAGGCATCTAAATTGCACCAACTTTTCTTCAGAAGAAGAAAGAGAAAATACATACTTGGGCAATACAAATTAACCTCTTTCTTGGGCCAAAATGTTTCCTTATTGTCCACGTCTTGGCTCCGCATCCCATCCCTGCCATGCTTAGCTAAAAGCAGTGCTCCCTTCCAGCGAGGGAAAATCACAGCTGTGATTTCTGAGAAGATCTGGTGGAAGTGTCACTCAGACCCGTAATGCATTCTCTGCTGCCAAGGAAGAGCTGAGAAATGTTTTCAGACCCTTTCTGTAAGACTGTTCATATTACTAATGAATAATGGGCACTTTTTATTACGACTTAAAGCTGATGTTGCTTTCTATAAGCAGAAAGATAGCATCAATATCACCACAGTCCAGTATTTTACTATATAATGTACTAAGCTGCTCTGCAGAGTGCTTATTTGTTTGATTAATTTTTGTTTTCTACAGTGGTTTGCTGAGAGCGAGACTTTAATCACACTCTAGTCATTTAAGAATAAGCTATAGAATTATAGCTGAATAATATTCATTCAACGAGGACTCGAAAAACTAAATCCATCATTTAAATCCAGTGCTCCTGAATGTTTTTATCACTAAAATTTGCTAAATATTAATCTGATTTTTTTCCCCACGTTACAGGTGCTCGAAAGATTATTTCAGAAGGGGTTTAACGTGGCAGCTTCATGCGGTGGTGGGGTGGATTCCTCTCAGTTCAGTGAATATGTGCTGTGTCGTGAAGACAGACGACCACAACCTACCCCAACAATCAGAATAAAACAGGAGCCCCTGGACTAGACCCTACCCATACTCCTTTGTAACCGTAGAAGTGTTTAATAGTCCCTTATGTGAAACACTAAGGATTTGCAAAACAGTATTAGCAAACAGTTTTTGACTTTATGTTGCCAATTAGTGGTATTCTGAAACTACCTGTCACATAGCCAGCCATGAAATGCATTTGAAAAACCAGTTGTCCGTTTTCCATGATGAAATTCCTGAGCATGCTCAGCATACCAGCCCTGCTGGGAATGTACTTTGGGCTGAACAGCTGCGGTGGTGAAAAAGGCAAAGCTTCGTAAACCCCTGACCCTAGATTGGACTTCTGCAGAAAGACCAATTAAAGCTATTTGAATAGATCAGCAGGAGAAACGATTCTGACAGCCTTTCCAACAATACCCCGATGCTGTGACGCGTGGAAGTGGGCGCCTCGGAGAGGAAGATGGTACACTAAAAACTGCACTGAGTATCTTCCCTGACTGCCGCACCTCCTTCATATCAGACGTGCTTTACAACTCCGTACATTACAATTCCGTGATTGTACTCACTCATGCTAGCAAATGGCTTATTTTTATACAACATTTCCAACTGAAATATCTCTCTGTGGACAGAATCCAGAATCAGAAAAGGACAGATTTATAGTCAACTGGTGCTCAGTACTAAAAAACCCCACACAAACGAAACAAAAAAGCGACAAAAAAATTGTCAAAGCTGATTATGGCAATATTTGCAAAAGTAGGGATCTGGAAGCACAAAATAAAATGCATCCACCATCACACAAGGGTCACATACCCAATGTGGAGCTGTAGTTCTCTTAAAGCCAGTTTTGTTTTGACTCAGAAACTGTTAAGTTTTGCATCATCAAAGAAGCATGGTTCTGCCAAGCAAGCTCTGCCACCCCTTGTTACTCATTCACTAACCATGTTATAAGCCCACATTTAGGAAGAAACGTTAAGAATTTTGGACAAGCCTACTCTTTATGGGTCTGGAATTTTTGCAAAAAGATGTGAAAACCGTCTACTGCCATTGTCCAATGAAAGCAGGCCATCTTTTGTTTAGATTGTTTTTCCTCTATTATTTTAAACTATTATTAAAATACCGATTACTGTAGCTGCCCTCTATCTGTGTAATTTTCTCTTTAACGAAGCCCGCTGTGTGCAGGAGGTTACTGCTCCTTCCATGAATCAGTATCCACTCTGACTTGCAGGGCTTCCGAACTCAGGAGACAGCACCATGTTTGCAGGTGCGAGGTTATAAATAGCATTCTGCTAAATCCTGTTTATTGCTGTTTAGCATGATTCACTCATTAATCACAATTTAGTTTCTCCCACATTAATTTATAGAATGCTGTTGTAGATGCTGAATTTTAATTAAACTCTTTTTAGATGCTTTAATACGGCCATATAGAACAAGGGACAGAGTATTAAATGGTCAACAATTCTTTAATGCCAAATGATTACGATCAGGCAAAATAAAAAAAAAAAATCACGTTTAAGACTCTTTTCAAAAGCGATGAGCTGTACTGAATAGCCAAGGTCCAATCTAGGCAGGGCTCTAATTTTTGGAAAAGGGCTGGATACCTGTCCATGGAAAATCAGACCTCTGCAGGTTTTCTCACCTTGGTTACTCAACTCAGAAATCTCTTCTGGAAATCTTAGCCTATACGCATTGGCCCAACTTAGCAGAACAGTTGAGCAAATCTGTCTACTTTAAAAGAGTTGTAAAGTTATTTTATTTTGTGGTTTTATACTTGTACGACATTCTAAAGTTGCTAGGCAGTGCCATATTTGAACATATGGCACAACGTTCACCTTTGTATGTAAGATATCTGTAGAATTGTATATTATACATTTAATATTGTAAAGAACTTAACGTATAATTGTCATGTATTTGTGTATGCACATTTCTTATACAGTACTTCACGCCGTAAACATTTCTGTAAAGTAAATGATCAAAACCAAGCAAGAGGGTGGAACACTCACTGTATCTCCCACGTTGTTTGGAAGAGGTGAGACCTTTGGATTACATCTCCTCTGGCCTTTTGCTCCCTTCAGCTTGATGTAGCCATGTCTTACAAAAAGAAAAAAAAAAGTGTTTTATTTATTACTTTCATACATGAGTTGACTTTAAGTTCAAAGTATCCTTAAATAATCCGTTTAGCTTCGTGTTTTTATCCTATATACACTTTCGTCCTGCCCTCCTGGACAGGGAGAGTTAGCACTAGCAGCGGCTGAGCGCTTGTCTGTCGGCGCACCCTCTCCGCTGGTTACCTCTCGGCCAGGGAGGAAGGCGAACACCTCACGTTTACATCTAAACACAGGGAGGGGCCCAGTCCTGCCACTCACTCGTACTCAGGCCAAGCCTCCCCCGAGGTCAGTGTCTGCAAGTGGGACCAGCCAGCAAGCGCCCGCCGAGTGCTGAGCACGTCCAGCTCCCGCCGAAGGCGCAGGCAGACAGCTCTCACAAGCCTGGAAGCGGGATGGTGCTTTTAGGTGAGCGTAGGGCGCCATTGGAAGTAGGTGTCGTCAGTTGGTTTGGTTTTCTTCAGTTTGGTGTTTACTGTGTTGGGTTTTTTTTATAGCTCAATAAAGCTGCTCCAGTACGTAGGGTAGCTTGCTAAGGTGGCATTGTAAAGGGTTCCAGGCTGCGCCAGCCGAGTTAAATGTGAACTTGAGATGGAAAGTTTGAGCCATGACATCACAACATTGACTGCAAAATAGCACTAAGGCACGGAAGACATGTGGAAACAATCACTTTGTTAGAAGAAATATGCCTTTAAAAAAAAGCTAGGACATGTTCTTTTAGTTAGTAACTTCAGGTCACTTATTTAAAGTTTATTAGAGTTTCATTTATATCTTTTTTACTTATTTCCCTATATTCTTAGGCAGCAATATTGGCAAAAACAGATTTGAATTTTTACTTCTGGCCTTAAACCATAGCAGCATAACTTAAGAACATTGCTCAGCGTCACTAAAACAGGTTTTAAAATACCATAGAAACTCCAGTAAAGCTGTGTTTTTATTCTGAAGGCCAAAAAGTAAACGTAGTCTGGTTTTTCACCTAATTCGACTGAACAAAATTGTTGTGATTCTCTGTTGCTGAGCACTGAAAGCGTGGCTTGAAGAGCACGAGTCTTTGCTAGCACTTTCTGGACAACCCTGTTACACCACTGTGCTCCCGAGTCTCAGAAAGAAAGCGAGAGAGAATGTTCTGTTGTGCTTATTGGACTAATCGCTTTTGAGAAAGCAACTGCTGAGTGCATTCATTCACTGTATTAATAGCATCGAGGTTTGCTGACAATTTTATTAGATGTTTGACAAAGGATAAGAATCAGCACAACAAAACATTGAAGTTATTTGGTTTTAATATTTCTTTGTGGCTATTCTGTTAATATTTTAATGCAAAATGTTTCTGAACAGTGCTTAAGAACTACAAGACAATGTGAAATTCATGTTTGATAAATTAATACTGTATGTCACTCAATGCGTTACTTTAGTAAATTGTTTTATTTCTTTACAAAATAAGTACAAATAAGGGAGTATGTTTTCACACAAATTGGGGGTATTTACGAGTATGTACAGAAATCATCAAAATAACATAATTCTAATAAACACAAGGCCTTTATAAACAATATGTACAAATTATCAATACATTTAAAACATAATTTTACACTTCCTGGCCTTAAATACCTTATGAATAGTCTTTTGGCTAAATAGCAGCAGTATAAATTTTCTTCTGCTTTTCATAAACCTTAAAAAATAATTAAAACTTTTGTTTTTAAAACTATTGGACAAATAGTTCTATTTGTGCTTTCGCTATGGTTTCCCATCAAAAAAAAAAAGGTATTGCCTCAAAAAAGTGGCAAGCATAACATAGTAAAACTTGAAAAGATAAATAAGCAAATGTCTCCCTTCCATGGTTACTGGTAATACTGTTATGTTTGAAGTACGACAGCTTGTGTCCACCTGCCCACTTCGTATTCCTATCTGATGCCCATTTAAAAGACTCACACTGACTTTGCTTGGTGTTGGTGTGGGCCCCTTAAATTACAGTTCAGCAAAGCATTTAAAAAGCACTCATCCCACCTTAAGTACTTAAAACTACTCATTGTGCTTCAAGTCACGCACCTACTCCGGACTGGAGTCCTGGGGTCCGATCATCCAAGGCGAAGGCCTCGCCAGTCCTTGCGGCACTGTCCTGACCACCCCACCTGGCGGCACCGCCCGGGCCCACCTCTGCGCTCGGGATACCCTGCACCTGGAACTGGCCCCCAAACACTTCCTTTTCAGTGACTTTAAAAATCTGTATAGAATACTCTAAAATCTTTACTGAACAATGCTCTCTTAAAACCACCATTAAACCATACCCTTTGCAATAAATAAATTAAGATCTTTTTCTGGACAATAAAACCCAACTTTGATTCATGTTACTAACCAGCTGCTACAAATGTGCAAAAGATTGAAGAGGCTTAGAAAACAACTGGAAGCCAGTCAAGGTAACTCAGCTGGGACCCGAACGCACAGATTTCATACACTTAGGATTTGGTTCGGCAAATGGCTTGGGGAATGAGCTGTGCAGTAAAAGCAAAAATCCTAAATACATAAAATTTGTGAGAGTGTGCAGTGGCTATTCTCTTAGCTGTGCAAAAATTTGCAATTATAACTAATCTAAACAACAGGTATCACCATGGTTAGTCAGGGGAAACGGTGCTAGTAAAACTAAAAGGAAAACAAAATTGGCACCATAAGTGAACATCCAAATTAACACCGTGGTTAGGTCCCAATCTTGTGACCCTGTGCCAATCCTCCTTGCCGTGAGATGGTTTAGGTGAGCCATTGCAGCAGTCCTTCCACGTGCGTAACTTCAACGCCATCTGCTTCAGCCTTATCTAAAATGGTCAAATGGAGCAAGACTTCAATGTTGGTTATATCTGTGGATTTAACATTTTAAAACCTTTTGCACATTTTTTGTGGTTTTTTTTTTTCTAATTTTTTTTTTACATAAAGGGAATTTATTGCATGTGTCTGACAATATTACAGAACAAAATTACTGGAACATTGACTTCTGAAAAAAATAGAAGGCACATTAAAATGACAGCTTTTCAATGCAAGTTGAGCTTCTGTATGGAGAAATCAGTACAATTCTTGGCTTTACTTAAGCAGAGCTCGATAGAGCAGGAGAGAATGGCTCATTTCTCTTTCCTGTTCCATGTAGAAGATGAAGTCCCTGAGGTTTACGCGAGTTATTTTCTGTCGTGCATACTGCCTGGATGAAGGAGTCCCCAAGCCAGCCTGACTTCCACCGGACACACCGAGGCCCTACAAAGAAAACATGGCAAAGTCAGAAGTCCTGCAACAGTAAAGCATTCCTCATACTCTCAGGTTTACAACTACTAACTGCTGGATTGTTTTAAACATCTCAAATGGATTATTATAAGCCTAATTCTGAAAATATTATATGGGGTTTTTTGGTTGTTTTTTTTTTTTTTATTTTGTATTCTTCTGAGTCTCACCAAGTTAACCTGAGTAAAGAAACTCAAGTGAAAACACACGTGAGGCTAGACCTTGTTCATTTGCAACCCGGGACAAATATGTCTGACTAGTTCTGCTAGTCATGTTAACTGTAGACATATTTGATCAGTTTAATTTCAGGAGCGTTTTCAGGACAAAACTCCTTGCAGCAGATAAAGCCATCTTCGGTTATCAAATGTGTGCACCACCCTATTCCACATCCTGGGTCTAGGACTGGAAAAAGGTGAGTGGTGTGTTGGGATGTTGCTACGGCAATAACCTCCGCAGCTGCAAGTCCCACGGGGACCCTGATTCTCTCTGGGTATGCTGAAGAGAAAGGCTCAGTGTGGGGAGATACTGAGCAATCTTGCTCGAGTACACAACCAGTGCTCAGCTGAGAGGTGGAAAAATTAAACAGAAAAATCACAAAGACTCAGATATTTTGCGATGATAAAAACATCAGTATACCATTCTGTAAAGCTATGATAAATATTTTTTTTAATTGGTTCAAAGCTACTGAATTACTGAATACTTCATCCTGGCTTTCTATAGAGAGAGAAAATTCACAAACCAGGCCTGAGAACACTGTGATCTGAATATTTAGAAATTGAAAGGACATTAATTACAGACTCTGTAGTCTTGTTGAGTTTAAAACAGATACGCACACACATTCAACTATTTTTTCATCCTTAGGAGACCATTGTTTTTATTAATTCCAATTGATTTCTGACAAAATAAACTGTTCTAACTTAGAAAAATAGGTTTTAATCTCTAAAAAGATTTAAATTATTTTTCAAACCTATAAGACAACTGGCAAAGCTTTCTGTAGTTTTAAAATCCCAAAGTTACTGCTGCTCTTAATAACATGCCTTTCTTTCCCCAGGAAATACTTATTCAAGGATCTTGATTCTGTAGCTATTAAAAATACAGTTAAGCATAATTTTACTACTGAAAGATTGTAGGGGAAACATGCACAGTACACTGCAAGTAAGCCATAGCACTGTGTTCTCTGTTGCTTTTCTCTCTGCGTACCAGCCATCAGACTCATTGCAGAACTACACTCCTCAAGTTATTTCTCCTAGATCTGATTATTAAATTACAGTAGCGGGGCAAATCCTATTCTCCTGTAACCGCAAACACAAAAGGCTTAATGTAGTGAAATGAATGTGGCTAAGCTTCCAGGCAAGAGGGAAGAAGCCCACAACCTTTGAGCACCATGAGCATCTGATCTGAGGGATTCTGTTCTCCAGTATGGAGTAGTTTCTGTTAATAGATTAATTGATTTACCACCTAACCTCACTGCTCATAGGAAAAGCATGTGCTGCAGCTGCAAGGGTTGCTCATCCATGCTGAAGCCAGACACATCCCCAGTGCACAATCCATTTATTTAGCGGTGCTCTGAATTCAGCCTTTGCGCTACAATGTTTTGTATTCCTAAAAGAAACAGCATCATTTAAACTCATATTCTTTATCTTCCACAGGTCTGAAACGATACCCTACCTTAAGCAGCCTCTCACCTGCACTCTGACCATGCAGCCACTTTCCCAGGGCTGTTGCCACTATTTCCAGCTCTCCAGGGAACCACTGTGTGTATTTTTATTTTAAGTCAAGCTGACTCAAAAATATTTTTCTGTCTTCTCTGTTCCCCACATGGTGCATTTCTCTCCCCATCCCAAGTAATACTTATTTCAGATTCATCCTGACCACAGTTCCTGAACAGTGACAAAAACTTGTAAGAAATGTGGCCACCTTAAACTCGTTGAAAAATACTGTCCATAGCATTCTGACTAGAACCATCCTGCTCACACCAAATATTAATAGAAAAGCTACTTAATTTTTAAAAATTTTCTTCATATAAAACCATTTCTTGAAGCAGTTGAGGTACATTTACAGCAAATAACTGCTTTCTATTTGGACAGACTAGCTGGAATTGTGGTAAGTTATATTCATTGCATTTATCACTTGAGATACTGAGCTTTTATGTAGGAAGAGCATATACTTAATGCAACATCATAGCATGACATGAAGCTGTGCACATTTATAACCGCACTCGTGACCCAATCAGTTACGGGATAATGTTCTGTAATTGTTTTACAAGGTGAAAAAAATCCTAAGAATGATTTTAGAAAGTACAGGAGCACATCTGTAAACTGACAGAACAGTAATTTCTATCTGTCAATATGATCTCTAAGTTAAATTAAAGACCAATTTGTTTAGTACTGCACTGTACTCAAAATTAGTCTGCAGGTGCTATATGAAAAAAAAGTAGACTACTAAATGCCACATTTTTTTAATTATATACATGAGTGCAAGCATAGTTAAAATTAATTGCCAAGAATAGTGGAATTGAAGTAATGCAGGTTTTTCTCTAGAAAAATCACATTTTGATCAGCACGACAGACTTTTCATTAACCCAAACAAGCCCTGTGTTGTCTGTATCTATGGCAACTAATAAGAGTTACAAAGATAAAAGCTCTAATAAAAAATAAATGGTTGTAAATTGTTTACATCCTTTATTTCCTGGCCTGCCACACCCAAGATATTACCAAATCACACCTATTCAAATATACATCAATACTAGGTTTTGTATCAGTGAACTTCTATTTATAATTCAAGGGAAATTCAAGATGTTCCAGACCAGAAAAAAACCCCATTGATTTATATATGAACTCTTTCTGCCTCTTCATTTTGAGATTGCTTACATACATGAGTTACTGCAACTTCTTATCCCCTTCCATCTTGTCCTCTCCTTTTCCCCACTGCCTCTTCTCCCTTGCTGCTTCAATCCTACTTTCTTGTAACACCCCAAGGCGACTGGCCACTCTCTTGAACTTGGCAGCTGCAAATCCCATGACAGAAGAGAGCAAACAAATTATTTTGTGCTCCACTCATTCCTTGTGGGGCAACAAAGAGGTGGGCTACAACAGGGCTTTCCTGCGACGCCCACACAACTGCTGCTCCCAGCTGGGACTGAAGAGAAAATCAATTAATGGAAAATCAAATGCAGGAATTTGCAAAAACACCATGGTGCCATGCTCTCTGTTAACCTGTAATCCAAGACCCACTGAAACAGTTAGAGAGTCCGTATACTTTAATGGGCTTTAATGCACTTCAGATACGCAGGGCTGATGTCTATATAGCTTCCAGTATTATAAATAACAGTGTTGGACTGTCAAGCTTAATTCAACTGTTGGAAGCTACCTAGCTTGAAATTATGGCTTAAGAAGAATCAGAGTAATTATTGGTTCAGTATGCACATTTTGAAGCAATTCTAAATTTATGTCAGACGTGACACAAGATTTGGGCCACCCATCTCAGCCTGTTCGCTATTTTCATGATTGTCCTCTATGAGAAGAGTGATGTTGTTGGAAAAGCAGAATAAAAACGGTTCAAAATAAAATACTGACCAAAGACTTGGCAGATCACTAGGTAAACATACAACAGTCTGCCAAAGAAACACTCTTACAGTGATAGGGTAGAAATAAAAACAAATAGTCCTGTGCAGAGAATACTATAGAGAACATTGAAGAATACTTACCACAACAAACCTGTCTCCTCTACAGAGTGTTCATCACCTCTTACTGCCTCCAGAAATATTCTCAGTCTGCTGTACTACCCTCCACCTATCACAAACTTCCCCCCGCCTCCCAAACCTTCAACTTTTTCAAAACAGTCTCAGAACTACTCCATGGTCAGCTCTCCTCCCACCCTCACTTACCAGGCAGGCAAGCATCATCCCATGGGGTGGCTGACCCGGCAGACTGCGTGTGCTCATCAGCCACCCAGTAGACAAGTGGTCCCCAAGCTAAATTTACCCCAAAGCTTGCTGAGCTCATACAGCAGCCTTTCCTCACTGGTGAGATCAGCGTGTCTCTCTTTCCTGTATGCAAGCCAAGACTTCACATGAAGTTGTCAGGACTTAAAATCTCTAGCTCCTTCCTACCTCTGTCCCCCTTCTGCTGGCCCCCATCAACAGATTTCATCAGTATTTCCTGAAATGTTTAAAGGCTACTGGAAAAGAGGACTGAGAGAGACAGACACCTTGTGTGAAATTTTCATGGACAATCTCCCCTACTGCTCAGAAGGTAAAAATGTCTCTGTGCATTGAATTACAGTAAGTACAGCAGCAGGTGTACGATAATTAAACTGAGTAACACAAAAGTGTGCTGTTCCTTGCTCGAGATGGAAGTGCTTTCACTTAAGAAAGAACATGCAATATAAAATCTACACTGGTTTTTGTAACAATGATTTCTATACTGTTGAACAATTAAATAAGATTTTTTCACAAATCTGTATACCTTAAGCTTTCAATTATAGAACCATGGAAATAAGTGCAATATTCTTGTCAGGAAACACAAAGATAAGGGCAAATAGAAGACTGCATTTAATATTTTACCCATCCTTACTTCACCAGAAAACAATTCAACCCTGACATCTCTCCTTTGAACATAGTCTTGAACTGCGGCTATTGCTTCTCTGTGACCCAGAGAAACAAGGCAATAATGATAAAAGATCTGCTGGTTTTCTTCCCAGGCTACATGGCACATCCTTGTGGCAGACTTATACTTCAAGCCAAAGTCTGAAAGTGAGAATCATGCAGTAAAAATTCAAAGCCAGTTACCTATGGAGTAAAAAATACCAGAAATTTTGTCTCTCCAACCTCCATGCACTGAAGAGGAGTGGAAGATAAGGTATCTATTAGTCTGCTCTTATGAATAAGAGGTCTTGGATCATGAGAAATATTCTGGATATATTCTGCAGCAATGATGTTTACTGGCACAGAGTGCTATTAGATCTTTGGCTGAGAGGCACTTTGTACATGAAAAACAGGTATAATATTATGTATGATTAGCTGTCCCACATAATTTAGGGTTTAATTCAGCACCTACTGAGGCTAACAGTAATGAATTCTCTGATTTAAATGAGGGCCGAAACATCCTTAAATCAGTATTCCCCCGAAGTACAGAAAAGTAAGTAATAACTGTTTGTCATCATCTCAAAGATTAACAATACTATATGAAATGTAATTATATCTACAAAAAGATGGTGCATCTTTATACACACAATATGGTGACTTTACAGGTGTCTTCAGAAAGATTCATCACCAAAAGCTATCATTTAGTCCTTCAGATCAGCAACATTTACAAGGAGGATTAGCTCCCATAATTTCTTCGGAAGCTAGTTGTTTCCATTTGCAAACATTTTTATCCTGTACTATTTTAGTGCAACTGTTCCTACAGACTCCATTTTGGCACGAGTTCACTTGCTACACCCTCTTGGATGCAAATGCATCTCATTTCCCGTGGGCACATAAACACACACCTCGCCCCGCAGACAAACATCAGAAAAACTGATTTGCACAAGTATTTACAAGTACTTCAAATACCAACACAATTGCAACATTTCAAAGACAGCATGCAGTAATTTTTATATTAAGAAATAATAAGAGGAGGGTAAATCATACTAAGACATGGATACAGTGAAAATTTTTTCTTTAGATGTGATCACTTTAGTTTATAATTACATGATGTTATTTCAACCCAAAGAAACGGGCTGCCATTACAAGAAGAATGCTTTATATGTACCTGCTCTTTGCCTTTATTATGTTAAGCTAAGTCACATACGTAAGTACTATTATAATTGAAAACCTGCTTTGTAAAACATCATCACACCAAAAACTTCCAGTTGAGAGAACTCAGCATCTATTACCAACCTGACCACCTATTCCTTCCTCTAAGAGACCATTCCCTCCACAGACTGAATGATAGCAGGGGCAAAAAGCAGGCTATGCGGCATTTCAGTGATAAACAACTTGGGAAGAAGTCTGCCCCAATGTAAATAAATAATGCAGATGAAGTGTAAGGTAGCTATCGTCTATGACATTTATCTGCTCAAGGCAGATGGATGTTCAACTGCCCAGTCCTCAACAGGTTGTTCTCAGGAAGAAACCAGACTGCAACTAATTCAAACTTCTTAATCAATTTATCCATGCAGATCTTTGAATAATCGCTGCATTAATGCAGGAAAGAAAAACTCAATTTTTTCATGCACAGAGATACAGCTGTGTTCCGTGAAGACTTCTAACCTTTCAAAGATCTTTCTGTACCCCTCACTCCTCACTTGGTATGTGATAAAAACGGATGCCTTGTATCCTCTGACTTCTTGCAACACATGATTTGCTTGGTGGTGCAGGCTCCAGGTCTTTTCATTTGCTTTGTTCATGGACCTACTCTTTACTGCAGCTATAGATCTTGCCAACATCTTTATCCACAAACATCTCATACCTACCACAATTCACTGCCTTACTTGGACTTAAAAGCAATGACAATTTTACCTGATTAAGAACTCTAAGTTTGGGCTGCATTCTTGCTGTGATAATTATAAGTGGAATATTCTATTTATCCTGTTTCCATCATACACATATATTTTCATTTTGTTTGGAATGTTTCTCCTCCCATGCTTTCCAAATGTTTAATCAAGTGCTGCTCCCTTTGAAATACTAATCCTGCCAAATTTTTTAATTGTTATTTTTCAAGCATTCTGGTGCTCTTCCCTTCTCATCTTTCAATATTAGCATGGGGCACCTTTTTTTTTTCCTAAGGACTTGCCCGTCTTACTCCAGCCCAGTCATGTTGTACATCCCTATATTCTCTCTCAAGAGTTAAGAATCATCAAACCAACTTTGGGAGAAGTCCTACATCCCATTTTGCAGGATTCACATTTTCCTTGAATCATATTTGATTCCCACCTGAACTTTCTCTGGTGGTAATCCTTGATATTAGTTCAAAACTACCTCAGTTTTACATAGTGGGTGGCCCTTTCTTTTCTAACCTGTATGATTGTGACTTTCATGTAATCAGAAACTTAAAATAATTTAAATATTCTTGACATTCATCAATCTCTAGACACATATAACTCTAAAATTTAATTGTTTAAATATCTAATTAAAATATACATCATTGCTAACCAGTAAAGGTTGGTTTGTCTTTTACGGAAGACATGCTAAGCAGAACACCTGTAGTGGACAGGGTAACTGTGGGAGACTATATTCACATGCTAGCTATATCTCACCTATTTAAGGTCAGACACAGATATCATATAGCTGTTCCATATATTGCCAGTCTCCCATGGGAAGTGCAGGGACAGAGAGAAAAGTATCTAAATCTTAATGGCTGGGGGGGGAAGGGGTGCAGAATCTTACAAATGCAAAATCTAAACGCAAAATCACTTTCTCAACTCTTGAGAGCATGAATTGCCCTCATTCATCTCAACTGACTTTCAGTTCTTAAGCATAATTATGATGTATAACACCCAGACTTTAATTATGTTTGCAACTGTGGGCCATCTTGTGCACTCCCAGCAATTGTACAAGTGCCGATCAAGTGACTTTATACACCACTTGCCAAACAAAGGGCAAAAATAGCCACAGATCTACCAGCTCTTGGCACACCTTATTCCCATGTAAAATCTGGTTGTAGATTAGTTACAATCTATGAATGGTGGTATAAACCTTTCCCTATAATTACCATAGGCTCCTCTGTGGATCGAGGGTAGTATATGGCCCTCATTTGTACACCCAGCCCATTAAACAAAACAAAACAGAGCAGGCAATGCGGTTATCTCAGAATTGAGTGGCAATAAAATTAAGCCCTAAATGCTAATACCTTCAGCTTGCAGGATAAACACATTGTCAGAACACAGTCCAGTGTACAGGAAATAAGACATTAACATCTGTAAAGAAAATGTGGAAGATGGCTAACGCTCTATTACTGCAAATATCATGGAATACAGTTAAGGCCTGGTGCATTTCAGACATTAGGGAGAGATCATAGAGTTTGGCATGCAGAAGTTGCTGAACCATTTAGCCACTTATTTCTTGATGCCTTAACATTTCTGTTACTTACAGTTTCATCTCATTCTTGACTCTTTTTAAGTTAGTGGTTTTGTTTGTTCAGAAAATATTTGAAAAACTTAAATCAGATTGGCACAAGTAACTCTCGGAAGAATGGCTCCAAAAAGGAAACAAAGTAGGTTTTCTTTCCTACAGACATCAGTAAGCTTATTGGAGCCCCCATTCAATATGTTCTTTAGCTTCCCCTTCTACATTATGAAGACGGTCCCTTGCATGTCATGGTCACTATGTGCTGTTTATCATGCTGTACGCTTTCTCAAGACCTTTTCTAAATCCCCTGCCTCCCTCTCTCTCCCACACCAGGATCACTTCTCCAGGACCCAAAGCAGACACGCTTTGTGACCTGCATGTCTCCACCACTCTTCATTGCTCTCTGTCCTCCAGACTGTAATCTAATCTGCCGCCAAACTTCAAATTGCTTCAGCATACATACTTCCATCAGGTTTGGTTTGGCTTTTTTAAAAAACAAAAACAAAAACCAACCCTCTGCTTCATACTATCCTCTAACCTCTTAGTGTCAGTACAGGTTTTTCCTTTCTCTCCATTATCAGACAAAATAAGACAGCCAAGCCTTAAGTAAAAAGCAGATCAGTTTAACTTATAAACATTATACTGACAATTTAAACTTTGCTCTAACATTTTAAAAACCCTGTAATCCCCTCTTACTTCATGAATTCCCAAATCTTTACCTTCCTCCAATCCATTTCACCACAAAAAAACCAACCAACCTTTTAAAGACACTTAGATTCAACACAGCGAACAAACACAGCCAACAACAGAGAATAAACGTTGAATTTCAAAGCAAGCCATTTGGAAAAAAAAAACCCAGATTTTTTTTTAAAGGTAACCCTTTCACACTCTTGCACTTATCCCAGATCCACCTCTATTTATAAAGTGATATTAAACGCATCACAAAAACTTTCAAGAAGATCCTTTAACCAACTGTATCTTGCTGTAACAGAATGATTAAGCAACCCATATCAATATCTAAAGAAAAATTATCTTCAGCGTACAGATGATCACGGAGGAGACATGGTGATGAACAAAACCATTTTTTCAGATGCTAAAGCTCTACTCTTAGTTACCTCTAACTTCTCATCTTTACTATCCTGACAAATTAATTTGGATACCACTCAGACTACCTCAAAAAAAAGAATTAACAAGTAAATATCACAACCATCACCACCTTTCCTTTATTAGGAAAAAAGTTATTAATTATTTAAAATAAATTAAAAACCAGATAGCCAAAATCAAAGGCTCCATTACAAACAACTCTAAAACAGATATTATGATATATAATGGGAAATAAGTCTAAGATAGATACAAAATTGCCTAATACCATAAATCATGATACATATTGAATAGCTATTGCTAAGAGGTCCTGAAAGCTGACAATGATCAATGTATAAACTTACAAGTCTCTCAGATCTAATTACTCCCAAAATAAAATAAACATGAATATTATATAAAAAAAGAGGGTTTCAACTACAGAAGAAAAATGTTTCCCAAAGCACTAACCAAAACAGGAGGCTTGTGATGGGATTTTTTTAGGCAAAGTTAAACAAAAGGCAGTGGAGTGTAATATATTCGCTGTCTTCAGAAGAGAGCTGGCACAACCAATCATCAGCAACGTGAGAACTCGAACAGATGACGGAAGAGGGCAACCGAGCAGACACACACCAACGTACACATGCACACACACTGAAGAGGATTACTAAATTAATTAGAGAGGCAAGTGAAAAAACAACGCGGAATTCAGAATGCGCCTGATAGTATGGAATGCTGCTACTGGCCTATTTTTACCATTGGCAGAAAGAGAGGAGAAACAGCTAGCTCTGGTAGGAGCAAGTGCATTATGATACAACACAACATGAGCATTATAAAATGCGAGATGAATCTCAAGCCCAGAGGCTCTTTAGCACCACTCCAAATCACAACTCTCTGCCTTCATTTTTCTTCTTTGCTACCATTCCACTTCTCCCAGTACTTCTGACTTGATTAACCCTTTTTTCTCTTTCTTATCTTCTACCTTCCTATTTTCATCGTATCACATCAGATTCTTTAAAAAGCATCTGAGTAATAACAGCAGAGATGATAGATCGGGAGACAGATTTTCTGAAGTACTCTAACCCACTGAAGCTCCAGTTGTTTCCAATGAGAAATTTATCACTTCATTGGCACCTTAATAAGAGAGCATGCTCTTCTGAAAAGCTGGCCCATGACTAAAAGTTACAAAAATCACAAATCAAATAGTAACCTGTTTTTAGTGGTCTGAATTAAAGTGCTGTAAATTTGTTTTTTCTTTAAATACTTTCCAAGAAATTCAAGTATAATGAGCCTGAAACAGACTTGCTGAAATACAAGCTTCATTTTAGCTTTCTTAGAACAAGAAAAGATACAGTTGCATGTTATGCCTAATTTATTGTATCCCTTTCTGGAAGAGTGGTGAGTTCTGTTGTGCAGTTTAACCAACTGCAACTTTCACATTAACCTGGCCTGAAATTACAAAATCAATTTTTCAAGAACTTTTTTTGTCTTTCTAAAAGCCTGCGTTAGGATCACTGATCTTTCCACACAGTACATATAATGTACTACCTGAACGTGTGCGGCAGTAACATATGTTACAGTAGGTTATAACTATTTTACCATCTGTTCTATCTGAACTCTAACCTTGATAATCCCATATCAGCTCTTTCTGCTAACTGCCACAGTCCTTAGATCTTGGCTTCTACTCACCCTTTAAGAATTAAATTGCGGCAAAATGGACAGCCAGATTATATGCTGCTCTTCAGAAGCCTTCACTGCTTCCCAGGTGACTTAATTTGGTCAGGGTTTTAAACAAATAATTCCTTCAAAACTACAGGCTTCTGTTTTTTTTTTTCTCCAGCTAATAACACAAATCAGTAACCAGAACATTCTTTATTCTGAAAAATATTGCACAAGATCCTGCCGTATTCTTTACATACTAATTTATAAAGTACTTTTGTTCTATTAGACTCTTATTTTGAAAAATGCATCACCTTCAGTGGAACTACAGTGGACTCAATACCTTCTGAGAGCAAACTTCAGGTTTTTAGCAATGTTCCCCACAGTGCTCGACTCAGTCTCTGTCTAACCAAATCACACTGTGAAGCGCACAAAGTCTAATTTGGTTTTTGCACAAAGAACAACATTACTATAACACCTTACCATCCTGCTATTCTGTGTACCCATAAAAACTAAACAGCAGCATCATACTGAAAAATAAAATAATAATTTTATGGCAATAAACATAAGTGCTCCCCAAAGTTCAGAAAACTGGACAGATTCTGAAATTCGAGAGAGGGCATCTGAAACTTTTATTATTATTGGGGTTTTTTTTTGTTGTTGTTTTTGTGGTTTGGCTTTTTTGGTGTGGTGGGGTTGTTCTGGTTTTTTTGTTGTTGTTGTTTAAGACTTGTATCCCATGTCATCAAATTCTATTTTCATATAGTTGTTGGAGTTTGAAAGTCTAAGCTTTAATGCTAGGGATTGCCAGAAAAACTCATCTGGCAGACTGCTTTCAAATTTAAAGTCTACCTTGTTTACAAAAAACTCAAAGAATACCTACATGGTAATTAAAATCCATGAAAGACTGTGGCTTTGGTATAATTTATACATACCCATACAAAACTACTACATACACACAGACAGATAGAAAACAAATAAATATTTAATAAATACTGATAATAGCCACAAGAATGTATGCACCTCTATTTTTTATTATATGTAATATAAAGCATTAGCACTTGACAGTACTAGTTCTTATGCATGAAGAAATTGAAGAAAATCGACTATGGTTATCACCAATTACTATTTTATAATGTCTAGATTAAACTCAAAATATTAAATCATAACAGCTCAGTAAACTTCTCTGACTCATTATCAACTGAACCAGACTGTAATGGCTACATAATGAAAACTACATTTATAAAAGTCTACCTTCATAAAATTATTTAACTTTTAAAATTAGTATAATCCCTTCTCATTAAAGGTATTCATATCATCTCTATTTTGATATACCATATCATTTCTACAAACACTGTTTCCCTTCTGATTTCTGTTTAATATCTGAACAAAGGAGGAATTTGATTTTTTGAATGTGTGAAGAAATCAGTTCATGAGATATAATTTTGCTTTTTCACACATGAGTAGCTTAAATATGTTATTCAATGTTATCTTGAGGCACAAACATAAGGCATGTAGGTTAGAGAAGACAAAACTACATACCAGTCTGCTACCTCAAATGTCTTTCAAAATATGCAACTGAAGGATATTATGGAAACTATGGTTTAATTAAAGAACATTGAATTTTAGTTGTAATCAGGGTCCTATTACACAAATACCATACAGGGACTATACAGAGTCCCTGAATATACATATATAATTCCATGCATGTTTTCCAACTACACAAAACCATCTATATTTTACAGCTCTACTTGGGGGAAGAGAGAAGTACCTATTTTCTTTTGGAGTTTATGCTAAAACAGCCTCTTCATTCCCTATACGATGCAAGAGAAATAAAAGCTTTAATGGATAACAACTCGAGTTTACATTTCACTTTTCCTCTCCAAATACAGGGGGACATTATCTTCCACCTTCTACAATTATCTTTTGCATTCAAATATTTCCACCTCTGCATAAAAATTACTTTTATTATGCAATTTTGCAGACTTTCCTAGGTTGGCACCTGTGGAGCGTAATCCTGATTCACAAAACAAAAACATCTAATTATCCCAGCTGCATAATTCATTGGCCCATAAATAAAAGTTGGCCAACCCATGATCTTATCTGACAGACTAGGGAGCACTTGTGGGAATCTCACTATGGGCTTTGCAACCAGAGGTCAAGGGCTCCACTTGGGCATCTTGGCCAAGGAGAACGAAGGCAAAGGAGAGGATGCCGTCTTGCAACCTGGAACTTGTACACTTGCAGGCAGTTAGTCCCGTCTTTGGTTGCTCAGTCTGTTTGCAGGTGAATCATTTAACGAGAGGTTTCTATCTAAGCTGTGATCCTCCACAGCCTCACACACCGCAATGAGCCCCACACGCTTTGTGATTAACTGAATTGCAGTAGTAATGAGCAAAAGAAAATACTTGAATTGGCAATACTCTAAGTATATACTACAGGTTTGCTTCAATCGCACTGAGAGGCAAGACTGTAATTTGAAATCAGGCAAAACTGAAACACTCTTATTGAGTATTCCTTACTTTGCATCTATTATTCCTACAATGCTGATGAAAAGCTACATACATTCACACTATTCTGGCAAACATCCCAAGAGAAACAGAAACCTTTTAGACACTGTCTACAGAGAATTTCTGTCCTTTTATTATTGCTTGTTTGTTTGAATTTACCAGAGTTGCTCTTAAGTTCCATCTAACCTTTGAAAAACAGCATTATGTTTGTTTTCATGATCGAGTATCTGCAATTCACTAAATTACAAATGAAGATGAGACCTGGGCCACTCTTGGTGCCAGCTAGCAAAACACCTTATGGTCTCACATGAATTTCAAACGGAAAGAAACTACTTCTAAAAGAACTATGAATTGGGTCCTAATGTGTAACATTTTACCACATAATATAGACTAAGCCAGAAAACATTTCAATTCTCAAAAATGTTTTCATTCTGCATTATAACAAACATGAGTGGCAGAGAGACTTGTCAACCCAGTGGCTAAGGCACTATTCATCTTTCATCTCCCAGATCTGGGCTACAACTACTCAGCAATAGACTCACTTTCTCACTAGAAATGTCATCTTGGAGCTGAGAAACCTTCTTGACAAATATGTTTTTGAAACAGATGTATTTTTGCTAAACATTTTATCTTTGACAAAAATATATTTTGACAGAGAAAGTTTCATTGCAAATTTTTTTCACCAGCTCTAATAACAAGAAGTTAGACTTTTAGGGCCTTAGTGGGCAAAGTTGCTCAGACTATACCTGCGGATTGAGATAAGGTCTCCCCCGGCCAAAGCAATGACTATTGCTGTAACTACAGTAATGGAAATTCATGTCAAATATCTATTGCTCTGTCCTGGTTTACCTGTGCTTACCCTAAAACAATAAGCTACAGGTCCCTCACCCCCCCACTCTGGCATTCAGAGCAAGGCTAAGAATTTAGGTACTAAACCTGTCTCATCCTCCTCAGCTGGTCTTCAGAGCTATGTCTGAATGACTACTTCATGTACTTAAATAGTAATTAACAAAAGAAATGTTTAGAATAAATGAGTAAGGACAGGGCATTTGAAAAAGAGTTAACAGATGTCCTTAACATCGCTGCTGGCCTAATAACATTGCTGCAGTAATTTATTTGATGTGGAGTTTGTTTAGCTGCTGCAAACGTATAGGGTTACAATAATCATAAGCAGGTTGCATTAAGTACAATACATCTTGGATGTGTAACATAGTGTTAAAAATACTCCCAGAAACAGTATGCCTTAAAGATATTATATGTGCAATATCTTCTACAATCTGATTGTGAAAAGCTAGCCAGAAAACATCTTTCAGACTTAAAAAATGCTTGAAAAAAAACATATAAAAACCAGAACTTCTTTTAAAGATAATTTTGCCTATATTTTGGGATAGCAAACATTCAATTCGAACATAAAATCCTGGCATACTTCAGTAAGCTATCAGCACACCAGTGCTGCCTTTTTTCCTTTGAAAAATGAAAGAATTAAATTCAAAACAAACAACTTCAATTTAACACCAAACTACAGGATAACCAATCTTAAAAATGTCAAATTGTAATGGATCTTAATACCCATATAAAACACAAAAATAGTGGCATTGTTCCTTGGTAATGCATAGCAACCTTACAGAATTTCAGTGAAGGAGAAAGAAGGGAAAAACACCTTATTACTTCTAACTCCTGCGAGCCATTTTGGTCTCCAAAGGTTTTAGACTGCCTCAGGCCATGTGTCTGCAGTGTTTCGGGAAATGACTTGCCTTCGCACGAACACTGCTATGTTCTGCAGCACTGCTGCCCCCCAGCATCCCCGCTCAATTTCTATTTAACTCTTCCTTACCTGTATCAGCACTTCCCCCCCTTTTTTTCAGCAAGATTTCAGAAAGGTTTTGCTTAAAAAAAAAATCACAAAAAACACAAACCAAAAACCCCTCTGCTTTTTCTAACAAGTTTTCTCAGAAACAAACAGGACTAGAATTTATAAATCTTTGAGAAGAAAATGAAATCAATTTTAAACTAAAATGTTTGGTAACAAAACGAGAAGAGCTAGCAATCATCATGGAGCTTTGAAGTTTCATATTGCTCAAACGTTTGTCTGTTTTACCTCAGCTAACAAAGAATAGTTTGAAAACAAGAAGTCATCAACATCCCCATAGAAAACAATGTCACTAGTAAAATTCTTCACCTATCACTGTATTTAGATTTTTAATTACACTCCCAACACCATATAACAGGCTATAATTAAGTCCCTGGATAAGGCCTTGTAAGTATTAACTAATTTGTCTTAGTGTATTAAAGGTAATAGGAAATAACTCATACAGAGAGAGAAAGAGAAAAAATTATTCCTCGTGATTTTTTAAACTTACTTAGCAGAGATATTTTGTTTCCCTCTATTTTCTGTAAAGATTCAAGGCTAGGCACTGCAAGCTATTTTGCTTGATATCTTTTTTAAAAACCTCTAGAAAATTCTTAGCCAAGGTCACTGCTGATTGACTCAAAATATGACAGTGTATGAGGCTACTAAAATATTCTGTTCATCTCAGAGGTTGAGTAAGCAGCTCTAACTAAGAGTAAAATCAATATAATACTTCACAGTGAGGAAGAAAATGGAAAATAGTTTAGCAGTTAAGTGGTTAATGCAATTCCTAAGTGTTCAGCAATCATTGCAATTTAGTGCCATTTCGATTATTACACAATAAACAGACCATGTTGTCTGGAAGCAAATTTTTATGAGTATAGCTGAAGGGGTTGCAACTTATTTAGCTGCTGAAACTCTAAGGGAAAGAACATTTCTGAATGCTAACACTACAGATCAGAAATATACAGGTATACTAGAAAGGTTATTTTTAGGTCACTACTATGGTAACTAACCACACTGACCTTTAAAATTAGTATGCAGTTCAAGAAAAATGAAGTTCAGTAAAATGTTCTTTAAACAGGATCATTTTAATAAACACTCTTGCACATCCTTACAGCAGAATCTTGTCACTTTTTACAGCTATTAATTTTACTTTTGGATCATAGCATCATAACATAATGTATAAGACTATCATGATGCAGAACTGACTAGGAAAAAACATGTAATCAGCCAGAAAACTGATTAAACTATCATTAATTTATGTTTAATTTTTTTTAAAATTAGGAATGGCTATCTTTATTTTTGCAGAATAAAATTAAACTGCTAGCTGGAGAAGGACAGTTTTCCATATAATGTGAAGTCATGGAAACATTCAGCATAGGTATAGTTAAAGTCATCTTATTTTGTCTCATTTTATTGAAATGCAGAACTTTAAGTGGATTTCTAGAGCAAACACAGTTCCACAATTTATAAAATCAAAGACAAATAGGCGAGAGTTATGTCCAGGGCAGATGAGATAAATAGCATGAGATTAAGAGTGTATGGTTGATGGCAACAGGGACTCAAAAAAGGAAACAGTATTTTGAACAAAAGTACCACTTGAATCCAATATACTGATGTTTACTTAGACGAAACTTCAGTTAGAATCATGGTTTTAATAAATAATATATTATGTGTCAGTCCATTAGGTAAGAAATGGAAATCAAATTTTGGCTGATCATAAAGGTGTGCTGCTTGTTCAACACAACCACCATTACAGAGAATATATTAACAAGTAGTATGCTGAAACTTGGAAAGATCCAATTTACCCCATCAACTTACAATCATCAAACACAGAACACAACGGTTCTAATTTCATTAGGATTAGTCTCAGCCATGTTTGAGACAGCTTATAATGCCATATCAAATGGCTGATAGAAAACCAGATACATAGCTAGAAAATACTGTATCTGTCTATATGTGTGAATATATGAGAGAGATACGCACACGTGTTTTAGTCTAGGTTATATTGTAGACCTTTTTCAAATTGTGGCTCTTCCAGAAGAATAAAAAGTGAATTTTAAAACAGGAAAATTTTATCTGCATTTTTTCAAGACTCAATATTCTTCTGAGTAACATTGCTCTTCAAGTGCCTTTTATATGCCTGGATCACAATTCCTATGAAAAACGGGAGAAAATAAAATCTCTACAGCAAGCAGGATTCTGGGTCACCAGTACAGTTTTCCTGTGTTCCTTGAACACCTCATTATACCCACACCTCTTTGTTAGTCACAGGCAAGATAGATGGATGCTGGTCAATTAGTAACTATATCCACCTTTAAGCCCCATCTGAAAATAAGCTGTCTTACAATATATGCTGTACAAAGACACAGCAAGGGACAGGGACAATTAGCAAACTAACAACAACAACAAAACCCCAACTGAATAAAGGATGGATAATAAGCTGTACTAATATCCTCATTTTACAGCCAGAGATCTCAGTGCAGCCATTGGAGTGAGCTAGCACACTTCCCGGGGCCACCCAGGAAGCTGCAACTCACGGCAAGTGGATTCAAACCTGCGCTGAGGACTATAAACACAGATAGGAACTGTAATCTTAAACATGCTGAGTTGAACGTTAATGTAAATGCTTTCCAGACTAAAAATTCAATTGAGAAAGCACAAAAAATATACATCTAATCTGTCCATGTTCAAAACTGGACACCCAGGGCATGCTGAATCTCTCCACTGGTGCTAATGGAGCTACACAAGCAGCCATACTCCTTTTTTTCTATCTAATTAATTAAACTTCCAATAGCTTTTCTTACAAAAAAAAAAAAAAAATTAAGTGGTTTCTAAACATGTTGTGACATAGCAACAGGGTCTTGTTTCCAAAATGTACACCAAAATCTTGAAATTAAAGATTTTAGAGAAAATTATGACCTACTGGTTAGCCTGCTCCACCTTTCCATGGGCTAATTTTGCTGATAGCAAAAAATCAAAATTGTCATTTTTTGAAAGCCAACCAAGACTAAACATTCTTCTTGACATCTTTTCAGCCAAGATTGCTTATAGCTGTTGGCCATTGAATGAGCTTATTTAAGAAATGAAAGGTTGTAAGTGTGCCAGCCAGATGAGAATGCTAAGCAGGAAGGGAACACGCTAACACAACAGGTAGACTGCCTGTACAGAAAAAAATTCCGTAAATTTAGTCTCTCATCAGCAAAGACATTCGTTCTGCTGTACTGTACATTACAACCTCCAAATTTATCTTAAAATAGATCCAGGTTCTGACAGGTTATTTTAAATTTTGCTACTTGACTGGTATTTACACAAACAAAACCAAATTTCAGTTAAAACAGAAAAAGAAAAATGCTTGTTTAAGAAGTAATTTGGAAGTAAGGTTCCACCAATACTACATTTGCCAGCCTGACACAATAAGAGAAGCATGAAGCAAAAATAACTACTGTCTGACACTAGGAAAAACTATGGTGATTAACTACACAGATTGAGCTTTAAAATACACATTTCACTGCAATACCATTCCACATACGAATATCCAGCTTTAAAAAGAAACTGCTAATTCAAAGGAGACAGTGGAGGGGGGTTTTGTGTGTATAAATATATATTCTTTTAATCTATTTAGTGTGCAAATTTATTTAAAATACAATAAAATGACAGGCAGGTCTAAAGATTAAATACAAAAATATAAGAATGTCAAATGAACAAACTTTTTCACTCTGCAGTTTTTATTTTACTATTAGATGCTACTCCTAACTTGTTAAAATTGATCAAATAGAAAGCTGTGAATAGAGAAAAAATTAAGCCAACTAGAAAAGTGTGACTTGGATTTAATATTTTATAATTGCCAAGGGACATACTGAGATCAATGAATTTTTGCCCGAGATGAACGTCAGAAAGAGATGTACTTCAGTCTTTTAGGGAACATTGGTCTATTTAATTCTTGTGTCTGATGCATGTGAAATATGCCTGTCTTGGCCTTCTTTCTTGCCTTAAGGCCATGCCGGAGGCAGACATTACCACTTTTAATAGGCCGCCATCTGAGGAATGGCAAGGGATCCAATAACCCATCGACTCTAATGGATTTGCCTGTTTATTCACTTACACCTTTTCTGCAGCTAATTTTAGTTTTGCATGCTGAGTTGTTTCACTTTAAATTAAATGAATAGAAACAAAGGGGAAAAGACTGTGCAGCTAATAAACCATGATTATTTTCGAAGTTCTTCACAACAGGAGCCTCCATATACTAAGGTATATCACTTGAGAACAGATTCACTGCTGCGTTTTTCCACTTGTTGTCAAAATTAACAAAGTTGCTTTTAAATTTAGTGAGACAAAAAAGTAGGTTATTATGAACTCTTGCTTACAATGTACTAATGATTTGCAGCAGTATAAAGCACACAGCTTCAAATCATTATGAGGGTCCTAAGCATCTTCAAAGAATAATACAGGTAACGTTAATGATTGTACAGTATTATCACCAACAAAAACAGTGTACGGTTCCATCTAGCCCTTCATGTATACTTTGAAGATCATATGTAATACATAATGTGTTACTTATAAATCAAATGGAGTCCTGCTAGATAAAGTGGAACTCTTAAGTAATAGAAGTTTTCACTACATTTGATCCTTAGGAAAAATACACATTATACGCTAAAACTTATTAGGGGATATAATCTCTATATTTGGATTGCATTAATATTTTGTTCCTCTGAAGAAAAGTTCTTCCTCCCTTTCCTTGGCAGACAGCCTCTTGCATCTTGCCCTCCACAACTACTGTTCATCAATCAGTTCAGGGGCTTTGCTTTTCTGAGAAAGGCTGAAAGAAACTTACTGAGGGGCCATCACTGCAAGTCTCAGCTTCAAAATAGCCTTCAGTTAGTTACAGAAGCGTTTCCTCCAAGTTTGGTTGAATCTCACCATTCTCAGTGCTCCCCAGTCTCCATCAGTTAAGAGAGCGAGCAGACAAGGGCCAGGTGTCACCTGCTGATGACAGGTCATTCACTGAAGCTCTGCAGGAGCCTTTGTGTCCTCACCCTGGGGGAATGCATCCCTTCTGGGTACCCCAACAGTCTTCTGACAATTGCCAGCCCTGGGGAAATCACTGTCAGCTTTCTGGCAGCAAGTAATCAAATCCAGTCAGGAGCCACCTTTTTTTAAAGGCCTAAAAATAATACGGCTTTTACTTCCGGAGAGAACAGACCAAGCTCAGTCCCCAAAGTAACCAAAATACAGCACCTTCAGGGTCATCGCAGAAAAAACAACTGCTGAACTGTGTCAATCCCCGGAGACTCCTACTTCACTGGTATAGAAAACTTCTATAATGAAATTGCATAAAATACAGCA
Organism: Phalacrocorax aristotelis; assembly: GCF_949628215.1. Classification (NCBI taxonomy): domain Eukaryota; kingdom Metazoa; phylum Chordata; class Aves; order Suliformes; family Phalacrocoracidae; genus Phalacrocorax; species Phalacrocorax aristotelis. The sequence continues at coordinate 11,540,222 of NC_134283.1, read as the reverse complement.
GCACTTGGTCATTTGTTCCCTCTTCATGACATAAATCTAAACGTGCAACACCTACAAAAGATAGTAGTAGTATGCTGTAAGGGTTGTTGACCGAATTGCAGGAATATGGCTATGGAAAACTAACATTAAAAGCCAAAAACTCGAGAGCCAAAACTCTGCACCACTCTGTGCCACAGGTGCCAGGGAGAGCGGAGATGCATGTGAAGATGCAGCAAGTTGCCTGCAGTTAGAGGGGGGCTTATGCACTCCTTTATTTAGAAAAACACATTTTGTTAGGAAGCTGCTGCCCCTGCAAAACAGTGTCTGTAGCATTAAATAGCCATAAAATAATGCAAAAACTGTCTTTCGAGAGAAACAGATGAGAACAAAAAAGGGCCTGTATCATTTAGAAGGGTCCATAGCAATACCATTTACTAATGCAGAAGGAAAGTGAAGCAGCTACAAGCAAGCATTTTTTTTCCTCTAGCTGGCTACATTTTCTTTTAAGGAATCACATTATGAATCTGGTACCTCTTTATTTTTGCCACAAAAACTTCCCTTCCTTTTATACCATTTGCTGATCTCTTACAGATTCTTTAATTACATGGTGTGACATGGCATCAACTCAGAGGCTTTACCAGGGGTTTTGGGCTGGATTTTAGGCTGGGCTTTTTGTCATTCTGTGGCTTACAAGACAGAGGTATGTATTTCAAAGGATGATCCACCATTATGAAAATTAGCATCTTATCTTTGCATTAATTTTATTACTAGCAAATCAGTTTTCTCTCAGAACTGAGATTGCAGCCTGAGACCTTTTTTCTGATACAAAACTATCATCGGTATCCCTTTAAAAATATAGCAAGAATTCAAATAAGACTCCTCAAATAATTTCACACAGATCTACATATCTAAAATGTAAATCTGTTTGAGACGAATATTTCTGGATAGTTACAAATTCAGCTTTCCTTTTAAAATGGTAACTAAGGCCTATTACTTACATGTCTCTAAAACACCCAAACTAATAGGACATTTTACAAGCGCACGGACAAGTTAAAATAATCTGTCTGCTTTAGATATGTTTAAGTGAATCTCCAAAACAGGAGAAGTTACATAGCAGCAGAATAATTTTTTTCCCCAAATCGTATTTGTAGACCTGGATACTAACTCCCAGACACACTGTGCAAAGAAAAATGGGAACAACAGACTGAAGTTGGGATTGATTTACTTCATTAGCTGGGATTACAAGTTTAACTTACAAACCAGAGGTCAAAATTTCTCATTAACAAGGGGGCCATGAATCGCTGCAGGGCTTGGTTCAAGAGGAGACCACTCTTATTACTAACTACACATTTCAATCTGTCTTTGATGTTCTCCTTCTACCCTCCTCCCTTTTATTTTTTGGCAGAGGAGTTGATTTTAATTGTAGCTATACAACACAGCTCAGTTTGCCTGAGAGCCAGCCTCCACATCTGCAGTGAGTGCAGTTCTAGTGATATTGGGTGCAGTCCATAGCTTAGGGCTAATTTTAATGGCTCCCCTTTTCATACAAGGCTCAGATTGTTTTCCACGTGATTCCTGTTAATTTAGCTGCAGGAAAGGGCATCAGTTTTCCTTGTGAGTTTCTGATCCATACTTCTAAACTAGGTGAAATGTATTAAAGAAGAGAAATGATCACAAAATGAGAGATTCAATTTTCTGCTACCTCCTTAAACTGATAAAGCAAGAAATCCCACTATTTTAATACCCAAAAGAGAAATACAAGATATAAATGGTATTTTTCTTATGCCTGTATTTTGATAAGCCTCTTGAAATCTCTAACAATGCTAAGGGTTAAAAAAAGGAATGCTTACACGTCTGCATATTGTACATATTCAAAATTTACAGATTCAAACTAAGATTTCACAGTACATTTCTCAAAACAAGTAACAGTTGTATGCATTATGACAGCAGATGGTGTAGTGCACCGTCAAATAATAAAATCTTTAATGCATATTTTCTATTTTTTGATTAATAGAACTAAAATAACTGTAAACAGTCAAAAGTAGAGTATTCAAACAACTGAAAAGTGCTTATTCTACAGGACCTACTACAGTTTTTAAAGGAAAACATTCCACTGACACTGGCTAAAGAGCTGAAATTTTAATATATTAGGTATAGTTAAAATCATAATCAAATTTGCCTCAGCAAAGTTATACTCTATACAATTGTAACTGCCTTTAAACATTGCAAAATTTAAAAACCCTGAAAAATTGAGCACAGTCAAATTTTAAAGTAAAAAATGTCACAGATATCATTTTAACAGATATAATTTCAAAAGAAAAACAATATGATAATAATATTTTTTCATCATTTAAATGTAGAAAAACAAGTGCTAAGAGTAATGGTTACCAAAATAATTTTTCATAGATACACAGTGTCTCGTATTTGTTTACATACACCTATTTTGACTACAAAGAGATATCATCTCCAGCTTCATACCTATTTATTACTAGTAATGAAAGACAATTTTGTACAAGGTTTATTCATACTGGTTTATGATGCAAAACCCTAAGGTGAAAAGGCAGGAACAATTAGGTGAATAAATTTAATTTAGGACCAATACAAATTTCTATTTATTCCAATAGACAAAAAATATCCTGTATATTACGCAGATCTATTCTGTTTCCCATTTTCTACTGGGCCAGTTTTCACTTCAGATGTAACACTTGAGGGTGGCATATATTAAATAACTTTCTTTTACTTGTTTATATTAACGGTTGCTGTTAATACTCCATTTTCCAAGCTTTTCCAGTTGCCAGCCAGTGTTAAGGCATTAAAAGGTATGCTTTTAATTCACACTCTGAGCCAAGTATTAACTTTTTCTGATGGCTAAGTCAGTCCCCTTTTGTGCAAGTCTTCTATTACTAGTTTGTAACTGATCTGCCTGCTGGAACTTTATAAAGACCCTTTGTTTGCTTCTGGAACCAAGATTTAGGGAGATATAAGGCGAGGCAGGCTTGGTCGGCTATTGGTTTCATTCCTGTTGGCAGCACAGGTCAAGTCACCGGCCACGACTTCCAGTCACCTTTACAAAATCTGCTAAAGCGACAGTAACGTCTTATCGACATGGGGTGCAACAGCTATCTTCAAGTTTCAACAGGGGGTTATCTTAACAACTAGACATCTTTAAAAGGTCATTATTGCAGTCTAATTTCAGACTGGCACCAAAATGAAGGGTTGTCTTTGTGTGGGATTAATTTAAAAACCTCAGGATTTGATGTCAGTGGGAAATAACCAGCGTGGGACTCATAATGCTGCCTTCTCCTGCTTCTGGCCAGCACCTAGGGCTAATTTCTTAGGAGATGAAAACTATGACAAGCCCTTCAGTTAAGCTGAAAGCAGGCAGCAGTCCAGTAACACCCACAGGCCTCAGAGGCATCCTGTGACCCCCTTAGAAAAGTCACATTCACTTTGCTCTTGAGAAAGGAAAAATAATGCTGGAGGCATTTTGTTTTAAACCATGTGAAATAAGGAAATGTGAGGATGTGAAAATGAAGTGAAAAAAGTTAGAATTCATTTCCTCCCTTTGCAATGGCTTAGAAGCAAAACTGGTTCATTTTGAAAGTGTGTGTAAAAATCTGATACATTCACCAGTAGGCAGTGACTACAAAATGCTTAAGGTAAAATATGTAAATATGTAAAATAATCTCTTGAAAACCATCTCCTTTTGTGCTTGAAAGCATTTTGTAAAAGCATCTTTATTTCTCAGTAGCATTAATAGACAGAGAGAAAAGTTATTTCTTGTCAAAACAAAAAAATAACAACAAAATTCAAGGTACTAGAAAAATATTTTGAAACAAATTTGCAGAGTAGTGAAAGGGAAGAAAATTAATGCATAAGTTCCTTGGATGACTTCTGCCCTTTTAGTATTAATCTGAATAATAATAAAGGAACATGTAAATTACAGTTTCAAAATTTTAAACGGGGTTATTTTAACTATCATAGACTTAAGGCAAACCTAATCTGCCAAGTGTTCACTCTCATTTCATTCTAAAACTGTGCTGCACTTTTTTACTCCTATTATGACTTTTAACTTAGATGGGCTTTTTATCTCCTAGCTAAGCAGATCCAACCTCATTTCCTCGTTCATATTAAAGAGGTCTACACAAATGTACATTCAGCCTGTTTATTACTTGCTACAGACTGCTAATCTTGTTCCAAAATATTCTCATTAATAAAGGTTACACATTAGGAACCGATTAGAATGCTCAAATTAAGAGTATATGAATACTTAAAATTTTATTCTTTGTCCTAAATTCTTGAGCTGTATTATTGTATTATCAACTATATAATCAAACCCAAGTAACAGAGAATTTATTTTCAAAAAATGTTTCACAAATGAGGTCTCAATTCTGGGAAATGAACTCCAGCATGAAACAATTTGCCTTGATTTTATTTTTTTTCCATATTTGAAGAAAGAGGACAATAGGTAAGGAAAGCTAAGGTAAGGAACATGTAAGGAAGACGATGGGAAACAAAGGCAAAAGATGGGGATCTTGAGCTACTGCAACACACAGGCACCAAATGATCTGCCTAGAATAAGACTGTTGGGAGGTGTGTGGAAAAATTCACATGGGATCAGACTCCAACATGGTAATGTAACTACATGAACACTTACACTAAAAAGAAAATAACAATAAACTAGAATTATTTTGAGACATGGCAGAATTTATACAGTCTAGTTTCTTTAAAAATTCTCAAATTAAAAAATTTTCAACATTAATAATAATAAATAATAAAACAAATTATTTGCAGCGTCACGTCTGAGCCCCACAACGAGGCTACCCCACTTATTCATTTATGGAGAGACAGTCATATTTACTATGTTGCAGAAAACTTCTTACCACCACCCAAGAATCTTAACACAACACTATGGGAAGTTGAAAGGAAATTTGAGTAGTTGATAATGCCAAAGAATGACGTATCAAAGCCTTCACCATTCTCTTTTCCACAGTATTGAGGTTAAATGGATAAACAGTAGGAATGGCAAAATGATGTACCTTTATGAAAAGGAATCAAAACACTCAGCTTGATTTTCCTCCCCCTATCATCCACTCAAAGCTGTAATCTTTCAGTAAACTGAGGAAGGAACAATGCATCTTAACAAGCTTTTAATATGTAAACAAACTTAATCTTAGAAGGTGTGATTCTGCCAAATGTTAAAGTCTGAAGTGCTTGCGTGAATTAGAAGTATAAACCGGCTTTATTTTCCCCTACCTAAGACAGCTATATTTAATGGGTCAAAACATAATTTGCCTGTCCTCTTTGAGCTCACAGACATTTGTACAAGTGTCACAATAATTCATGTGACACTTGTCTGCTTTATTATTCCATGCCAAAAATAAGCAAATGTTTACAAGATTTGTTTCTCTGAAGCATATAGAGAACACATAAGAAAAGGGAAAGGCATGAATAAGTGTACGCAGGGAAGCTTACTAGATACCAAGACTGCTACTTCACAACACTGCTTTTTTTAAATCTAATTTTCTCCTCCCTGTGTTCCTTAAATTGTCATTAAATTATTATAAGGATGCTTATAATCAACTCAGTAATGGTCAAACATGCATTGGCCTGTAAATTCAAACCTCCTGTCTTCCCATCAGCCATTCACTTTGTCACAGGCATGGAGGAGCTTCATGACTGTAGGAACCTGAAATATCCTGAGTATATGGGCACATGGACTCCTCATCAGTTGTGAGAGAGAAAAAGCGAGTATGTATCTGCACTCTTTGATGGCAATCAAAGCGCAAGAAAACAGCTTCTTTCTGTAATTCCTGTATTTTAATTTCACAGCTGCTTCTTTTCTGAGACTTACACATATAACCATTGCTAGAAAAGTATAGGAAAGTTAATAATTGTTAAAGGGTTACATGAAGAAGATAATTGTTCTATTTCTTCTGAATTGCCAGTACTGATTTTGCTGTGAGGGGGGATTATGGAAAGAAATGTAATACTATAGAGAGGAAAGTACTGTTACCAAAATAATCTAACAAATGCAAATATAGCTCACAGTATTAACAAAAGTGTCGAGTCTAAGACTATAGACAGATGTTAGCTTTGGATCCAGCTGTGCTGATCAAAGGCTTTATGCCCCCCAGCTGCTCCTCACTGCCCCCTGCTGAAGTTATTATCCTGAAGATCTGCCAGCAGAGTAGCTCATATGAGTGCTCCCTAATTCACTCCAGGCAATATCAGCCTGTCTAACCCATACCACCTATTTACATTATTTAGAATAATCCAGTTGATTTTGTCTAAAGTGAGTGCACTTGCACAAACCATCCACCGTCCACAGTGGTGACCTCTGTAAGAAGTCATACGGATGGCAACGAGTTTAGTTGCTTGCACTGTTAACTGCCTTTCTGAAACCCTAGAAGACAGTCACTGCTAAAATACCATCTCTCCCAATAATATAAATAAAAAAAATAAATATAATAATAATATAAATAAAAAGCATTTTAAAAGTCACCTAAGCAAATAAAGCAATGCCTAAAACCTGATTCTTTTTTTCCAAAAAAACCCACCCATGGAATTTTCCTACTGAACTACAGACAGGACTTACAATAGCACTGACATTTGAAAACAGCACCAACAATAATGATATAGAGCTCCCACAACTTAAAATGTGCACAGCACCAGAACCATTGCCTTTGTTCAAATAATGCTTGTGAGAGATCACTAAGAGTAACAACATAAACCACAAGTCAAAACATTCTTTTGTTTGGTGATTCTTGATTTTGAGCAAACAGACTATGCCTGCCTCAATTTTCACACTGAAACTAGCTGAGATTTTTGTTAATAAAGACAAAATTGAATATACAAATCGGATAAGATTTAGAGCTGCAGACTCCTTATCTAGATATGATATATTCCCCTTCCAACCTGTAAAACACATTGTAAAATAGTGGTTTTTTAATTTTAAATTTGCAGGAGAATTTTGGATCATCTTGCACTTATTTTTGGAGGTATATTTCAAGCCATACAACACATGTTGCCCAACCTTATCAAAAGGTGTCTACTGTTACACCACACATGTTAAAACAGTTCTTTAAATACTAAATATCAATCACGACCATATTTTCAATTGGATTTCAACCTGCTCTGGTAACTTCTCTCTTGAGGTGACAAACTGGCAGTACCTGAATTCATTACAGCCTGATTAATTATGCTGCTTTCATACAAAGGGGAAAGAGACTTCAATCAGAAATGGTAACCTTAAACAGTACCTGTGCAACAGCGTATCAGAATATCAATCCCAGATCCATGCACGTTTTGTTTGCTTTGCGACTTCTTAGTAATTATTTCTCCCTTACCTATCACATAGGTCAGCTCAACTGCAACTGGTTGAATAACTAAAGGAAGAGGTTCAGAACATTTTAGTTCTAGTCGATAGAATTTATAAAAGTTAGCAGAAGATACTGAAAACTGTATCTTACGCTCTCCACTTGCTTACCACAACCTAACTCCACTATGCAATCAACCATTTTCTACCCTAGCTAAATAATAAACACAGCAGGAGTTTGGGCAAGAGAGGTGTGCAGTCAAATGCCAGAGATCTCTTTTCTCATACAGCTGAAGACTTGCCAAATTTTCATCTTCTACATCTTTGGAGGTGATTTCCTTAAATTATCCAGAAACTGACACCACCTGGCTATTACCTTCTTCTAAAGCAAGCCTATCACCTACAGATGCCCCAAAACATCCCCGTATCCAGAAAGCAGTACTGTTTTTGCTTGCTTTCTTCTCATGCCTGTTAACTTGCAAAGGCAAATTAATTTAAGACAAGAATCAGACATGTGTCTAAAATACATGCTGCATAATTAAACTGAGAATGAAAACAAATCAAAGGTATATATGTTCAAATAATATTTATTGTTCCTTTACATAAAGGAACAAGGAACTTGGCAAATATTTCTTATGAATAAAGACTCACCTTCACACAAGTATGGGTTATGAATAGCAATGAACAAGATAAGAGCACATAAGATAAAGTCAACTACAGTAAGCCACAGACAGAACCAGAGCCAGACTGACAATGGAAGAATTCCCATCCTACTGGGCTGCAGAGTGTTCTCTACACAATCGTTTAATGCCAATGCACATCAGCATTTATACTGAAAGAGACACTTCAGAGAAATATTTTTAAATGCAAAGTTTGGGATATCTCTTTTTTTTATATGGATAATACTCAAAGCATATTTCTCTCTATAGACTTAGGTCTCTCGTGCTTAAAGTCTGTAACATGCCTGTGTGCTCTGCTGCTAACGGCAATTTAAAGAATTTGCTGTACCTACAGAATTGTATTATGGAGATCCTAGAGGGTATGACTAAAACTTGTTGAAATTAAGTTCTAAGAAAATATATAAATGTAGGTGACTGGTTAGGGTTTGGTTAAAGTCAAGAACAGGAGGTGCTGCCAGGTCCCTCATAGCCAATTGCCTCTAATAATAAATACACAGGGTTGACTGTGGGGAATGAAGTGTATCAGAGAAAAATAATAATGTATTTAAATATTGCCAGACCAAGAGGCTTCCCTCTCTCATTTGAAGCCACCATTGTCCTTTATGAACAAAAACTGCAGGAAGATAGCTTAGACTGTCACACTCAGGCAAAAGGAGTTGGCTGTACCTGCAAACAAAATGCAGTGACAAAATATCATCCCTCTTGTTCTTCACTGTGAAACTGCATCAGACTTACGGACACAGGTCGCCACATCCCCCTCTTAACTAGGTAAAATAACGCTGCAGCTAATACAAATCTAAAGAACTTACACTCTTAAAGTGTAAGTGGGAAAAGTATAGAACCAGCTAGCAAAAGAAAAAAAAATAAACAGGAAATAAAATTTTAAAATAAATGCTTTAATAAATATATTGTTTAAATACTTAAGACGGCTCTTCCTGTAATCTCCCATCTTTATCCAATTTCTGTTGACAAAAATCTGATTTTTGTCATGGATAAGAGGTTTAAAAACACAGCGTATCAAGCAATCAAACATTCTGTGAATTAATTAGAACGATGTGAAACTATATTATTCCTTAAATTGCCAGTGCATTCTTCTAAGGAGAATTTAATATAAATAAAAATTCAATGGGTTTATTTTCAATTAAATGGTTGTCTGCTTTTCAATATTTTTCCTGAAAATTTAACCATGAAAAGAATATCTTTGTATGTCTGAACAATAGCTATGGAAAGATATACTTAGTATTTTATCAATTACTAATGACTTTGATATATGTATTCAAAGATAAAAATACATGCATTCCAAAGATATATAAGCCAGCCATAAATTAATCTTAAAAATCGCAGTAGAGAAGGTATCTCCTTCAGAGCCTCTTTGATTTGCCTGGCTCAACCAATCTGCTATGGCCATTCAACCAGTTAAATAAATTTCTATAATGATTTCACCATTTTAGGCTGCCTATCTGCAAGTTCTTACTGTCAACATGAATTACTCTGTATGCTGCAATTCCCCCATCAATTGAGACAAAGTATGACTGTTGTAGTGTTCTGTTAACATGACATGCTTCTCATGTATCTGTATTCCAAATGTCAAGATGATACAGCACAGCCAGCCAGAAGTGTTCTATTATCAGATCTAGAAGAACAATTCACACTAAAGGGTAGACTTCAGAATAGGTAGGTAAAGCATTTTCTTTGATATGCAATCTCTAGTTTGGTGTCAATTCTGAACAACTTCTCCATGTTATGGTGTCTTTCTGTGCGACTGGAGTGTAAGCAGCTTAAGGAGGATTAATCTGACACAGCTTGATTTGTCTGTTTTACGTGATGTTCATTCTAACCAGACATAACTCAGGTAGCTTTGTCTTGAGAAGGAGAGAGCAGAGGGGGTAGAAAAAGCTATTAATGAGTTGTTTTTGGTTTTGTTTTGGTTTTCTGGAGGAAAACTGTATCAGAAATTCAGCACAAATCAGAATTCTTCAGATATACCAATTGAATGTTGGAGATAAAAATATACTTCTGAAAGCCTTAAAAAAGCATATAATTTTTGTTAAGATTTATATTATTATGTGTTTAATTTAAAAAGCAATGACTCTCAATATATAGTATAATGATATAACTCAGCAGTAAGTATAGACATGATAAGGCCTTGTTAAAAATTATTATGAAATTGGAAGAGTTACAATAAAGTAATCATTTAAATAAGAAAAGCAGAAGTTAATTTTGTCAAATCTGTAATTGGAGAAACATTTTCACAAGAAGAAACACTCCTTTGCTTTCTCCCACCCACTCACTTAGTAGAATTTAATAAAATTACCACAGTAGTATGTAATGCTTATATAGTAAGGGCAGAAGTATAGAAAATTATGTTAAAAAGTAATTGGTCTTGATCACCATCGGGATAAATGGCTTAAAAGTCAATATATAACCTTTTAAAAGTTGTCTGAAGTCCAGAAAACCTTGTGTCTCAGTAGAGCTAGTGTAAAAAATGCATTTGACTTCAGAGCAAGCAGGATTTATTGCTCAACATAGGCTGAACAAGCTGAATTATGGATTACATTACATTTTTTATATATGGTGCTGCAGAAAAGAAACCCCAATAGGTCAAACTGATTTATTAATCACTATAGCTAAAGTAAATACTGCGAATAACATCAACTAATTGGCCACAAACTAGATCTAGGTAGACTTCTAAAGACACTGGAAACACTGGAGCCTCCAGTACATATGAAGAATGTCAACCACAAAAGCATTACAATATTCATTAAGCATTCTTAAGTTCCAGTAATTGCTGCAAATTGATCAGATGTGAAACTGAGATGCAGAATGTACATAATCTGCAGATTTGATTACATAGAGACCAGAGTCAACATAAACAAAGTTGACTCTAACCTATTACTTTAAGGTTTTACTTTGGACGCTTTACTTAGATCTTCATTAAAATTTTTCTAAAATATTATTAAGTGATTTGGAGACTGACAAATGCTCAAACCTGAAAACGATGATCTGGCATGGAATCAGATCACCTGTTGTAATTCTTCTTGCCTTTAACCAAGAGAAGCCACAAATCATGTCCCATTACAGGTAAGCTCACCAAATGAATGAACATTAGTTACTAAGAAGTAACTATTGAAGATTCAGACTCAAAGTACTTATTGAAGTAAATAAAAATAATAATTCTTCTGGATTCTCAATCAAGAAGTGAGACATGCTGATGTCACACATTTCCAAAGACACAATTTCTATTTAAAATTTCTTCAGAGAAAACCTACTTCCTATTTTAATTTTCTTTTTCTGGAAGCCCTTCCGTATTGGTTCCAAGTTATTTAAGGTATATTATGAAATGAGAAGAATACTTGAAATCTTGATATCCCACCCCCCCCCCAACATCACTGGCAATTTTTATTGCTTTGACTACATGCATAGCTGACAACAATGCTAAGAACAGTACCTGCAGTTCTTCATTAGAGATTTATTCTGTTACTTAGTAAGACAAAAGCTAAATCAACAGCAGCATAAAATTCATCCCATCTCATTGTAGCTACAGCTGAGGATATCTTGCCAGTATTGTCAGTATTGTCCAGGGGGAAAAAAAAAATTGTAATTTGAAGCTCAGTTAAAGGAGGGAAGGGGAAACAATGTACTGAACTTGCATTTTATGTTATTCATAGAGAACTACTTATAGAGATGAGAAAATTAATTTTGGCTTTGGAGAAAAGCACCAGGCCTATTTCCCAGATCCATCAGATTTAGCTCACCTTCTGCTTTTTAAAGATGTTTCTTTTTTTTTTTTTTTAAAATTGTAATAGCATAAAAATGAAAACAAATAAAAAGAAGAAAAGAAGGGATTATTGAAACCTTGGTAAAGAGAGAAATGTAGGTGACTTCTTTTATGGCTTGGGAAAAACGTATCACAGGCCAGTGGTATGGCCTGGGAAAAAAAATGCCCTCTGCCAACACCTCCCCTATAGATAAAGCAGGCTGCAGTGCTGCTGTCTTTTTGATCAAGAGAAGAAATCCCACGCCAATGACTGTTTCCCCTGACAGACTGCTTGTCCTTTTTAATGTTACATGAGAGCACCAGCCTGAATTTCCCTCCCCTCAGAGCTAGTACCACTACCACTGATTAGAGATGCTGGTCTGCCTAGGGGTATTCACTTCTTTGGCCAAAGCTGTTTAACCTGTTGTGCTCCTTTTACTCCCTACCTTCTCCTTTGGAGATAGAAACTTTGCCTTTATTATGGATCTTACAGTATGCTGATTCTCCTAACAGAGCTTCCTCTAAATTGTTCAGTAATTGGTCCATCATACAGAGGTTCTGCTCTTGTTATGCTCCTGGCTTTGCAAGAGACTGTCATGCTCAAAAAGACTGCAGAAATATCTCTTTTATTGATAATTACAGCATGGGCCAACACTATTTCCATGCTGCTAAAGCATGGAAATCACTATTTATGATACTTTCTACTTTCTCAAACACAGTTGTGGAAAACCTCATCATTCTCTTTATTCCCCTCCCCATACAACACTACTGTTCTTTGTCCTTTTGTTTGTTGAGATAATTATTATACCAAGATAACTACAAACAGAATAGCAACAGCAAAACTAGCAGTGGAAATAAGTCTACTGCACTACCTCCTTCAGATAGCTAATCCACAGGCCCTGCTCAAAGCTCATAATAAAAATGAGAGGGTGAATTAAGGTAAGATTTCCCAGAGTGGACTCTTAAATGACCTAGGGATTCTGTACACAAATTTTATTATATTTTAACTTAGTTTTAGTTAATTATGTGAAATGAGTGTGCAGATTCACTCATGCTTAGAAAAGTGCTGATATGAAACTAACTTACCAGTTAGTGAAACTGCCCCATGAAACTGCAGATTCCCACAAGTGGTAACAGTCAAAAAAGGTATAAAAATCCTGATTTCAATGAAATCAGTGTATCTTTGCATAGACAAAAAAGTGAGATTTTGCTCTGAAGACAAGAAGAAAAGGAGGGGAAAAAACCCAGTATCATTGATAAGTCATGGAGAAACTCATGCTAATTTTATCACCACAGTCCCTCTAGACTGTAAAAAAATTTCCTTAAGTTGTTCCCATTTTTCACCTTCTCTGCTTTTCTTTTTGACTGTCTCGCCCATTGTCTATATTAAAAAAAAAACAAAACAAAACAAACGAAAAAACAGTTTAAAAAATATGCCGAGGTCGGGGAGCTGCGATCTGCAGTACTGCGTGACGCCCTTCCCTTCCTACTGCACCTCCCCTGCAGCAACTGGCTGCAAGCCTGTAACTTGAAGGCAAGCAGTAACTAAGTAACTAATAAATAAGGAGTATACCACTAAAGTAAACAGTACCCTAGCTATAATTAGCTAGCACAGACAAGCTGCTGGTGGTAGATGTCTCTCTGAGTTCCCTCAGGCCCTCTCCAGCGCAACTCCCCCACAGAATCCCTTTAACCAGCATGCTCCTGTTTGACTCCAGGCAAAACAAAAAACCCTTTTTTCCTAGTCACTCACCAGAACAGAGTATATAACAAAAGGAACACCAAGACCAAGATCCCACTATCAGATATTTTTTCTATATTATTTCTTTGAAAGCAAAATACAGCCTACAATATTGAAGACATTGGGAAACTTCGTAAACCTGCATTTAACACACACTGATGGTCCCAAAGACTTTTGTGGTCAAATAACATGAGACTTTTCAAAAGCATGCAATACACCAATCCAGCAAGAAAACCCTGTTTTTACACCATTGAAAAAAAAAGAGAAATAGAGTGTTTCCTACATCAGAATCAGTTACAGATTAGCAAACCCGAGTTAATGCATTAGGAAACACAATGAGGTTGACAGGAACACTGACACACAGAGCGATCCAACAAAAGCTTATTGCGTGTAATTAACGTTCTACAGGAGGCATGTTACTAACTTCAAACTAACCACTGTGCTTAAAGTTAAGCATGTGCACATGTCCTTGCAGGTTTGGAGCTCAAATGCTTAACTTCTCATGAATGTGACCAAACAGGACCCATTTTACTCTCTCTCTTACAAAGAAAGGATGTGCAATACACACCACTCACGTAAGCTTGTTAGCAGTTTTTAACAAAGCTGAAAGACTACTTTCAGCTCAAAGTTTAAATATTTGAGCCACACCTTAGAATTTTATCAATGGCAAATTTTAGCCAAATTCTGAGTGAGGAATTTTAGCCAAATTCTGAGTAGGAGACTGACCAACATACGTGGAAGAAGTGAGAACGTTCCATTTCCAAATTAAGCAAGGGTTTGCTCAAAATACTCTTACAATACAGAATAGGTCATAGGGCCTAAAAATACATCAAGTTCATTGAACAGCAAAGTTCATCACAATAGATTTGCCTGCACCACAAACTGCTGATACTGTGTCATTTCGTAATGACATCACTTATGAAACCTGTAGTAGGGACCTGACTAAAATTTGTGCACGTATACATATGAATAATATGCACACATGAAATTTACCCAAACTGATAAAGAAACCATTAGGACTTACAGTGCAATCTTGGAAGACTCCTATGTGTTAAAAGGAAAGGCCTGTCTTCATTCCTTCATTCCTCCTTCTTACACACTGAGCATTTTTTAATTAGAACTACTTAAAATGAAGGGATAATTTTTTACTACATATAATAAGACAGCAAGTTCTGAATGAAGTTTTTATCTGTCAGGCTTTTTGCCTTTTTTTTTTTTTTTAATTCAAGAACCTCCTCTTTTCAACAGAATATTGTAAGGCAACATTCAACTGCAGCGTAATGCATAGTGGTGGCAAGATCCATTTAAGGAGCATCAACACAGAGCTCCTGCAGGACCTTAGAAGGCTTGTACAGATAATGTCACATTTTTAAGAAAGAGGAGCTTGTCTGATTATTCCAAACTGTTTTCTCTGTACCTTACATTATGAAATGTAAAAGAAACTCCCAGATAGATTTAATCACCCCATAAGAAGAGATTCTCTGAAACAGTCCAGACTTAACAGAAGCAGAGTTTAGATACTGTTGTTTGGGAGGGGGACTCAGACAACAGTTTGGTTCTATGATTAACATCAGGTAAAACAACGAAAAGTTCTAGGTAAGGTGTTTACATTAGAAGCTGGCAACAGGATTCCCTTGAAGTTCAGGCCTGTTTGCCTAAAGGCTCAGGGTAAATGAAAATATTAAATTACTGTTACCCTAATTGTCAGTCTTTGTATGACCAATATATTAATTCCTATAAAGAATCTGGCTGGAAATATAAAAAAATGGGCATCCTAATAAATTTCATATTCTTTAGACTTTTTCAAAACCTCAGCTTTAGTAAAGAAAAAAATTATTCCACAGAATGTATCTGGCATCAAATGGGATGGAAGAGAAAAGGAAATTAATCTAGTCAATGATACATCTGACTCTTATAGAGGAAGATCAATTAAAAGGAAAACATTGCCACTTTAAGATACAGGTCTAAATCTTTCCATGTATATGTTGAAAAGTTACATCTTAGAATTTTTCTGGTCAGGTTTTAAAAATTATTTTCACTGACATCTAAAAATGTCATAGCACCTTGGGCCTTATCTTCTGAAGTCAATGGAGAGACTCAAGTCAATTTTGACAAACCCTCAGCTAGACCCTTTCAGACTTTCTTTCTCTTAGTCTTATCAGTTTTATTTAGCCAGAAGAAAGAAAAATTCTGGAATTGTAAGTGTCAGAAAAACAGAGGCTGCAAAATATATTTTATCCTTCAGTGTCTGAAAATCAGGAAAACAAATGGAGAAGACAATTGAAAATACAGAAAAAAACAACCCCAAACAAAAAACAAGCTCACATACCCTCTGTCCCCACAAATCCTCAAGGTAGCTGCCTTTTGTAACAAGAAAAACAATACTCTTTCACAGTAACGGCAGCGGACCCCTACAGGGATTGACAAATAATGGATGAACTATTAACTACTCAAAGTCATTTTGCCAAGTTCTCATTTTCCTTGCTAATAAGCTCCACACACTATATTTATAAAGTATCCATAAATAAAAAGATTGTATTTAATACTACCACCACACTGATAAAATTTTTTTAGTTTTTAAATGCAAACACTTTTTCCCCTGTTTAAGCAAGGAAGAGGATTTTAATTTAAAAAACCAACCAACCAAACAAAAAACAACCCTGCAACAAAACGCTATTTAAGTCTCCAGTAAGAAACCTTTGAAAAGCTGAGAAAGAAATGCTCTGATGGTCTCCTTCTGTGTGCTAGATGAACATCATGCAGTCAGGTGGGATCTACTACCATTTCTATCTCCAAATGAAGTAAAAATAAAATTCATCTTGGCCAATGAGGAAAAATTATTAATACCATTGAACCTCTGTCAGGATATTTTGTGTTACATACATCAAAGGAATACACACAGTATGCAAACCTGTTTTACTACTAAAAAAAGAATGTTTTTGCTGGCACAGAGCCACTTTCTATTTTTTTGCATTGCTGCCCAGCTTTTTCCTCCTGTCAACTGAGATCCCTGCAAAATTGTTCTGCTGCCTCCTGACTCACTGTCTGTATTCCTGCACAGGCACAAAAATGTATTTCTATATGTTCACTCCAAATCAGAATTATTAATCATCAATGTAAACATAGCATTATCCATCATCTTTAATACCTTCCTACTTTTTACTGCTAAGTCTGTAAAATGCATTAATGTTTACAAACCTTGCTTCACAAAATAAAACCAGAACTCTACAAATATAGAATGTTTGCAACAGACTAAAACACAGTTTGAAATTAAATTTTTGAAAATGGAAATTCATCACTGGGGCAATTTATTTTTCAATTGAAATCTCATTTATTTAAGAATGAGAAAAACAGGTGCAATTATTAATTAGGAGAACATCTACATAGTCTTTCAAAAGACTGATTTTCAAATAGATATTAACACATTTCTTGTGAATTATTTTAAATTTTATTTGACTTTTGAAAACAGGAAGTAAAGTAAGCCAGAGAAGCTGAAGCTAAGCTTACAATTTTCACAGATTCATAAAGTAGTATGCATATAATTCCATAAAAAAAATAACAACAGACTCCTTAACTTTCTTCTGTCTCCTTGAAAATTCAAACCCTTATGTTTAACTGATAGTTTTGCAATACCTCAAATGAAATTGTAACTGTCAGCAGCAGTGACATCCTACACCAGAACAGGTCTGAGAGAACCACTGCATTCTATCATGTCAGTAATACATGGAAGAAAAAGTGCTTGAAAAGGCAATGATACAATAAATCATAAAAATTCCTCCTGTTCTGCTGTTAGTCTCCAGGTTTAAAAGCACAAAAAGCAAGCTTTAACTTCTTGGACCATAAACACTTGCAAAAAGCTGTTCCGGTCTATTGTATCTGCTTTCATATAACTCAAGCTTAACAAGTGTAAAGGATCTTTAGATTCCAGTGCCTTCTAAACATATCTTGACCACTTAAAACAAAAAGTAATTTATCAAGAGCCAACCATACAGTATGAAGACCAAGCTGAGACTTGAGTTGTAGAACAAGTCATTCCAAGGATCTTTCAAAGTGGATGCTGTAAAATTACTTTAGTTCCAAAAAGGTGAGGGAATAGTCTAAAGATTTGCTCAGAGCATGGCAATCCCACTGACTGGCGTCTTTCCCCAAAATAAAAGACTATTCATTGGTTCTAATTCTTTCAGATCTGTCAGAAGCAGTTATGCCTCACAGTTATGTTGGCTGATTCTTGAACTTCTAAATCTGTGTGATATTCTTTGAGTAGACACGTTGGAGAAAACCCAATGCACAACCCTTCTGTAACAAAGACTTCTGCAAGACACACGGTACGTCTCTTTTTGTTTAAAAGGGGAAGAAAGGAAGGAAACAAGGCCAGGTGTTCCAAGAGGCAGCTCTGTCATACTTTTTTGTCATGTCTGATCCATTCCAAAGAGAAAATTACCTAGTATTCTGATTTCTTCTTAATATTGTTAAAATATGAACAATGGAGTTGAGGAATAATTGAATGGGTTGCTGAAATGTCTATGGATAACCCAAGCATGTAGTGAGAATGCCAGCTGTAATGTGTGCAAACAATCATGTTCAGTCCCGGATAACTAAAAAGAGGCTGTAGTTAAAAGTACTTTTTTCCAACTACGTCATAGTACCCAAGTGCCCCCCCAAATAATCATGAATTCATCCTTACATTTCTACTTAGAAATATGGAATTACTAGTAGTATACAGATCTGATAGAGAGGAATATTAAGTAACTTTTCTATGTCTTCATTTGGAAGTCTCTGGTGTAACACAAATTTCCAGGTCTGAAACCAGAATCTTAATCATGTTTTATACAAAACCTTAACATGTAAACAGCTTTAAAATGTTCAAATTATACCATCTGAATGATGAGTTTAATTAAAAAAATGTGGTGCCTCGTACCCAAAATACATTTCACAATCACTTTAAGTAATTAGCTTTTCTCTACACAAAACATCACTGTTTTAACCATAGTTGTTTTGGGACTTTCCAGGTCTGCAAGAACATTATATTTCTTGACTAATATAATGACTGGAATACACTGGATGATAAAAGACACAAAATATTAGATCTCCCCTGAGCGCTGGCCCAAATATGGTCCTGCAAATTGTGGAAGATGGTGTTTGGGATAGTTTGCTGAATAGTCTTAAGATGACTGCTCTTCCACTATGTGAGAAAGAGGGTTTTTTCTTATCCCTAAAATGACTGTCTTCAATAAGCGGTGATTCACTGAACTAGCCCTGAGGCTGCCTTTGGAAGCTCAGTATTCAAAAACCATCTGTGCCAGCAAGTACCAGGAGAGGGCTTTCACTTGATATTTAAACAAATTATACCCTCAGATATTTCAAACATATACTCTATATTTATGTATTTTGGGATACTAGCCATAGGTCTTGATGAAAAGCCAAATTATTTAATTATTATTGTTCTTAAATACAGAAAAATACTTGCATTTAACCTCTACACTTTAATTTGATAGTAAAAAATGAGGGACCTGGAAATATGCAAATTCTGCATTCTTGCCACCTTAGCACTACTCAAATATTGAACTTGTAAAGTTACCTGACCTAGTCTTGTGACAGTTAATGCTTTTCTTAAGGCTCCAACTCCTACAATTATTACAAAATATGTATGTTATGAACAAAACCAATTTTTAATCCTAATTCTTAAAAACCTTAGAATTCAAGAAAAAAAGCTTGGAAATGTGAACTGAATAGATTCAATATCCATAAGGTAAACAAAAGCAACTCAGAATTTATTATTTTTATCTGACATTAGAGGTGCTTAAGAACACTAACTAAAGAGTTTAAGTGGTTGCTATATTCCCTTGCCTGTGTAGGTCATCTATTGCCTTTCCTGCACCATCTACTGCTGTGTACAAACACAAGCATTAACAGGACCCACACAGCAAATACGAATTAGGCAGTACTGCTGCTAAATGTAATAATGTTGTGCAGGAGCTAGATACCTAACTTGATAACCATGCATTAAATTCCAAAAAGCAGTAACATTAAAAAAATATTTTTCAATAATTTTCTCTAGTATCATTAAATAAATTTTAACAACTATAAAATTCTGCAAATGCAATATTTTCAACTCTGCAAGGCAGAGAAGCTCAATTCTTCCAAAGTTATCTCATCTCTCTTTACCCCTTCTCCTTTACTCTTGATCTAAATCACATTATAATACTAAGCAGGCTGAATTACTCATGAGCTGCTGGCTGCTACAGAGGAAGCTGTGTTTCTAGCAGATCATCTAAAAGAAAGGTAGGTACTAAAAAGAAAGAGAATGAAGAGCAGGTGATCTCCAGTTTGCTGCCTCTGCCTTGCTGTAAGTTCCTTTTCCAGTGCTCACTGAGCTGTAGGCCAAACTACTTCAGCAAGCTAAGCAGAAACTATTCATGTTTTATTGCTGTTAGCTTAGTTTTCTGCCAGTTTATCAAATGGAAACGGGTTAGGCACAGGGTACAAGAGCCAGAGCCAATAAAACGCACGGGGCAGGAATGGACTACTAGGGACTGGGAGAGAGATCATAGCCAGATTAGCTCAGGCTACTTTGTAATCACAGTCTGAAACCAGTTACGCATTTGGTGGCAGTGTTATTTGAGGACGTCTCACCCCGCTCATCCCCTTCTCTATAAAATCTTTCTTCCCATTTTTTTTTTTGGAAAGGAATTTTTTATATGGCTGCATGGAGAAGCAAATCAAAGAACATATATGATGGAAAAATAACCTCACCCAGAGCTGCTAATTTTCCAGCCATATTAGTACAGAAGAGGCAAATGATGGGCCTGGCCTTGGTAACTTAAGCTAATCCTGCCATCCAAAGAAAAGTCTATTTAGCTATGGCTTGAAAAGAAGCAAAGAAGTCCAAATGAGCCCTGGCAATGTGAGACAGAAAGCAAGTTTAAAGAAAACACTCTTGAACAAAGTGCTGGTGGAAAAATATTTGCAATTACGAGCACAAGCTTTTTCACATTTATAAAAGCTGCATAAGAGCTGTTTCTCTGTATACAACAAACAGTACTTGATCACAGAAACACTAAGCTTTTCCATCAACTTTTTCTCTTAAGCAAAAGCGCCATCACTACTCTCTAAATTGACCTCCTGCTCAGATCAAAAGGGTATTATTAAAAAGATCCAATTTCCAAAGAGAAATTGTGTGCTAGTATTTCTGTTGAACTAAGAAGTTGGACTGAAATCCAACACTTCTAATTGAAAAAAATGGCCAACGCTACTAAGTAAAATATCAAACAATAGTTAGTTCAGAAAAGAAAAAAATGTAACATGCAGGGGTGGGATGATCTGTAAATGATACCTCTTTGGATCAGCAAACATGCAGTGTCCCAACTGCAACAAAAGCAGACCTATATGTCAAAAAAGATTAATGAGGAGACCAGCAACTTCAATGACAAAAACTGGATGTTTTGACAAAAAAAAAAAAGGGCAGGCCAGGAAGGTCTTGCAAAGTCAGACCTTGCAAACAGAGATTATCAGTAGCAAGGACTTAAGATGCTTAGAAATTGCTTAGAGAAATCAGAGGGTCATAGACCATGGTAGAAGTCAGACATCTGAAGGTGGAATTGGGCTAAGGGGATATGAAAGAGAGGACACAGTGTTATTATAGTTTTCTATGTTGTTTATAATCTCCAGAAATCCAAAGAACAGAAATCAGATGATTGTAGAAAAACAATGGAAATTTCCAGTACCTTTTTAGAATGAAACATTTTTGAGTTGAGTTTATTTTTGCGTCGCAGCCCTAGTGAGTAGCTCAGAAAAACAACAACAGTTTCTAGCATCCAACCTGCATGACAAGGCTTCTACAATGCTTTAGATCCTATCCCCAGAAAAGACACTGAATAACCCAGATACAGTATCCTTGAAATCAGCTTGCAGCCAGGCGCCAATGTCAGTTGGCCAGGATGGTTAGAAGCTAGAAGGAGAGGGATGGGAGCAATTCAGTCTGAACTGGCAGAAGATCCACACAATTCATGACTCCAGGAAATCCATGTATCGGCAAAAACTTCAAGGATAATTTCTCAATTGAATAACACAGAAATTCAGCAAAATTTGGACTGGGGAGCAACAAAAGGAGGTAAAAACCTCCCAAAGCCTTTGGTATTTGACATAGACCTTTATCTTTCCTTGAAGCAGTGCACCAGGAGAGTAAGGAGCTTCTAGAGAGAAAGAAGTTGTTCACCGTAAACCCATTCAGGCATATAGCTCTGATTAATATGTTTCACCTAAGGTGGCCACAACTTGGTTCATCAAACTATAAAAGCTTAAAAAGGATCATTTTTTAGAAGGGCCAATAGACAATAAAAATTAAATTCTGATACTTAGGAGAAAATATTCCTTTCATCCAGTAAAGAAGTTGGACTTGACAATCCTTGCAGGTCCCTTCCAACTCAGGACATTCTAAGATTCTATGATTTGTTAAAATCTGAAGGGATCCATGTATTTTTCAAAGGTTCAAATTATTTTTAAATTAATCTTGTGTGAAAGCCAACGCTATCACTATCCAGTTGAGCTTCTAATAAAAGCTTCTTTTGGCCCGTTGCTGCAATATTTCTTACAGGTGCATACAGAGGAGAACAGAATGCTTTACTGAATGTAAGACAAGGAGAGAGACTGAAAGGGAATGTAAGACGACAACACAAAACCCAGGAAGCTCTCTCAGGCTCAAACTAATTTGACCGGAAAACAGGAGCACCTCCTACATATCTGAAGTCATAAGTCAACCTTAGAACATAAACAAGATCCATTTCTATGCCTAGCTCAGCTCATTCCTTAGCACTAATCTTAGCACATGAAAAGAGAGAGAGAGAAGTCAGATAAAAGCTATCCAAAATGGGAAACAAAAAAGCCTTTGGAAATGCCTGGCATTTAGACAGTCAAATGTCTGAGCCAAAACTTAGTCAGTTATTCAAAACAAAATGTTTGCATTTTCCTCAGAACAGACATATAATAGGGACGATTACTTTGACTTCTATTGTGTAGGCATATTTAGCAGAAACAAAATAAGCCCAACTATATCTGTACTAAACAACACAGTACTAAGAGTTATTCAAGGTAATGCAGCCGTGTTACCCTTGTTCTCCACCTTGGTTAATATATATCCTGCTTTTGAGGATTTTGCATTGCATTGTGTAGTATAACTACTTCTCCATTTAAGATAACAGGAGAATCATACTAACAAATCTGATCCTACTTCTGGAGCACAGTATTCTTATTAAAATCACATAAAATTTTGAATGATTACAAACTCGTCTTTGCAGTTGCAGGGGACAACCAGCCATTCTGTAAAAAGTTTTGACACATATTCATCACAAAAACACACTTACTGGTATTACTACAAGCTTTTGGTCCCAACTAAGCAATGCGACAGTTATGTTTTTCCGGATATTGCTTCACACCCTATTCTTTTTTTCTATCTTCCTTCAGATTATGCAGAGGATAAAACCAGTATGAAGGCACTGAACATTTTTACGGAGAGACCTATACTTCAGGTTTAACTTCTTTTTAAAATATTCTTTAAATATCTGTTTGAAGTTAACACTTGAAAAATAAAACTTCTAATTTAGTAATTTGTATTACCTTTTCCAAGTTACACAGTTCACTGAAAATTGTGGCATGCAGCATCTCTAGTTATTCCTACTAGGCTTTGAAATAATCAATCCTCTTATTCTGTGTATAGACATACCTCTCCTCCTATGGTAAGCAGTCCAGGTGAATCAAGCTTCCGTTTCTTCCGGGGACCGATAGCTGCCAATGCGGTTAGATTGGCATCCCTCTGCCTCATTTGTGCAAGTTCTTGTTGCTGCATCTATTAGAGACAGAAAAAAAAACCTTCTGTTTAGTGTTTATTCTGTTGTAATTTCAAAAACTTATTCTCAGACTTGGGAGCATTAAGGTAAAAATCACAAATGAGCAATCCTTAACAGTACTTTGCTGTTCCTAGAAATACCATTTTAGCAGCTCGAGCATGCAGCCTTGCAGTAGAGTAGTGAAGAAAATACAGAAGTTCTCTTGATTTTCCACAGGATTTCTGCTTCCAAATAACTCAATCATTTCTGAAAAGTCCATCCTTATCTTTGAACACTACCTTAGCCAGTAAGTACTATATACTAACTACACATCTCCAGTTTAAGATTGAGATGAAGAGTGTAAATACCTATTCAGATCCTCAAAAAATGTCTCAAACATTTTCTTTCATCTTAGATTTACATTGAATATTTCAAATATACTTGATATTTGCTTCCAAAAACATCATATCTAAATGAACAAAACACCTCTAAACGTTAGCAGTAGGTAATGCTGGCACAAAACCCCTACAAAACTGAAATTACAACTGCTTTCTGGGATTAGGATTTAGTTAACAATACATTTAACTAGTTTGAGGCTAAGAAAACAACTTGCCACCTGCATAACATAACAGTGTAGCATACTACAGAAAATCAGAGCCACCACATGATGAAGAGGTGAGACTGCATATTCATTATAAACTTTATTCTCCTTTTAGAGAATTAATGGTAAGGGACATATTCCCATGAGCAATATTACTTTAATAAATATTCTGATCACCAATACTACACAAGAATAATTGATTAGGTAATGCAGCACATTATTTCAGTTAGGTAAAAGCATTCATAGCTCTTAGTAATCGTTCTTATTAATTTCAAAACTTTGGGTTTGCAAAATCCTTCAATAAATTTAGAGGTGGCGTTTGTTTTCTAATCTCATTGACATCATACTTGCTCCCACTTCAACAGAAGTGCACGGAACACCACCTCAAGAAATTCAGTATTGGTAATAAAAACATCGTATGATACAGGCACAATTCTTCATTAGAACAAAACTGAACTGTTAAGTGTAGATAGAAGTGTCTCAGCCGTTAGTTACATGGGAACTGCATATACAAGTAGGGCCTCAACCATCTTGGTCAATGTTAAACGGAAAGGAGGTTAAAACAGAAAAGCACCAATGTATGGTATCTTTTCTTCATTTGCTTCTGCCTAGAAAAAGCAGTTCTGCTTCATTCATCCTATTTAATGCACTTTTCAAGTTTATTCATTTAGCAATTCAACATTATTTTCATGTTCTTCAGAAAAAGAAAATTCAGTACACTTGGAGTTTGAAAACCCATTTTTTCACATTTTTATGCTCTATATTTTGCAACTTCAGTTATTATCATAACTTCAATATAAAATTATCTGCAAATAAATAATCCCATTTATCTACGGGATAAAAGAATTTCCTAAATACAAAAAAGAAATATGAAAAAATATCTAAATAATAGTCCAAAGGTCTATACATACTTCTCTTTGCCAACTCATATTAGGTTTTTAGCTCAAATATCTTTGGCTCTCTTCCAGATTAAATGCCAGTTAGACAGACCTGCCCGCTTACCCTTTCAAGGTAGATAGCAACAGTGGTGAGCTCTAATCATTTACAAAGGTCATGATCGGAAGCTAGCCCGTAAGCAGTCATTTAAAATTCGATTGATCCCTATTTGTAGTCAGGGAAAGAAAATGGACATTTCAGCTGTATTGTAATTATGAGGCTTCGAGGCAACTGTAAATAGATGTGCAAATCCAGATACTGGCAAATACCTTAGAGAAGAAATTATTACTATAGTATAATATATATCCAGGAAAGGTTGAAGATAAAACTGCATATAAAAAAAGATCAATCATCTTTTTGCTAATTTGCCATGCTTGCCAGCCTATAAGGGTTATCACAATTATCAGAAGTCTGATGAATATTTAAGCAAGGGCCAACTGGCTTAGAGTGATCTCAGACGAAGTTGTAAAGTGGATGGCTTCACAGAATAAGAAATTTTGCACTGGAGTAAGTATTCCTTTCCTGGGAGGTGCAAGTCAGAACTATAGTCTGATAGATAACATTTGCATGATACCAGTTATTATATGAGTATCTTATCCAAACTCACCAACAGTAAGCTAATACTTGGCTCTTTGTACTACCTGTACTGCAATACACAGTGATTGTTTCAACATGTAGTATAAGCACATAGTGCCTCTGGAAAGTTTCTCTAAGAACTACAATTTAGTATTTTTTTTTTATTTTTGCACATGCAAATTGTAAAGCAAAACATGCCATTTCTCTAAATTCCATACAGTGGGGCAAATCCTGCCCTCACTTCGAAAACTGCAAAGTGTCTGGTGTTGTTTTACTAAGCAAACATGGAATAGATTCAAGAGTCTGTGGAAGGGTCTGCACTCATTTATTCCTCAGGTTCTTTGTCCTTTCTTTTTTATTCAGTGAGAATAGCTAAAGGTAGTTCTTGATATCACATACTAATATTTGATGAGTGTGTTAGCCTAGCACTGATCGCCCAGTCAAATGCACAAGATTTTCAACTACCTATAATTTAGCACATGACAGGAAACCTGGCTCAGCACATGGAGCCAAAGGAGCCGGGCTCTGTTCTTCTGACACTGGGTGAATACTGGCGAGACCTTTCACTTCACTTCCCTGCCCCTCTCACGCCGCTTCACCCAGCTTGTCCATTTGGGCTATAAGATCTCCAGACATGGATCTTCCTGCACTTATCATCTAGCCCCGGTGGGACTAATAGACACTGCTTTAATACAAATAAGGAATATGCTGCCAGGTACAAAAAAATCCAGACAAAAACACAATACAGTTTCTGATACTGGTTTTGCAGTACACACCTTGGTATACTACAACAGAAAAGAACAACCTTCTTATGTAAACCTTAATGAATGTTGGTCAAAACATATCCAATACATCAAACACATATGTATCGTCAGTAAGATCACAGTATCCTGATGTTTTATCAAATAAGGGGCGAAGTGCTGAAATACTTGATTGATACTATATTACACAAATTCTCATCACTCTCTGAAATTAGAGATTATCACTCCTGTTTTTTTTTAAAGCTCATCTGAAGGCAGAAGACCATAAAATTACATTTAAAAATAATCAAAAGAATTATGATCCTGATACTGATTATCAACAGAGACATTCATCTTGCAGTGCTTAGCGTACACCAGTTGGCTTAAGGGAACATCTTTGCACACTCACTATTAACTATCAATTTGCTTACAATAAAACATCTTTGCAGTTTATGGTTCCTTACTAGTAGGACATTTGACAAGATTCATTGATATTATTTAACATCCCAGAGTACACTGACCACCATTGTTGGCTTCTGCATATTCCAACTTTCTCTTCCTTCCATTTCCAAGACACATACTTCTGTTTTTTCATACCCTACATCAGATTATCTGTACTAAATCTCTTTCCGAAACACCATCTGACTCTTCATCAAAAATGTTATCCCCAATTGTAATCTTTGTTTAAACAAACAAACAAAACCCCCAGTATCTTGGCTTTGGTTCAAAAGACAGGGACACTCTACCTTTCATAAAGACATTTACACATGCAATGGGCTGCTAACATCTGATTCAACAGATCTGCAAAATGAATGCCACGGAGACATGAACTACTTTTAATAGTCATAAAACCTGATACGGTTATTGCAGGTATCTTGCAAGAAGTTTAGGAATAGCCGAACAGTTCTGTGGGAGCTGTGTAATTAATGTAGAATTAATTACTCTGCTTTGGTGTCAACAGAGATTACTTTTAAGAGTTGCCTCTTGTACCACCAGATGCCAAATGCATGACCCTGCCCAGTGGAGGCTCTTTTCCCTGGTGTACTCTGCAACTGTATTCTCTACATCAAGTGGAAATGACTTTGCAACCAGTTTTGCACACATAGCTCCAAAGTCATCACCCTCTGAATTCTCAATGCTAAGAATAAAGTGAATTAAATGTAGCCATCTTCAAAGTTCTGAAATTACTCTTAAAAGTACCTGTGAAACTAAAGCTACTTAAGCTTCTTACTTTACATGGTCAATTATATTTTAAAGTAAGAAAGCAGCCTTCATATTTCAATACAGTTTAATCTTCTAAGCCAGTTAATAGTTTCTGGATATTTAAATAAATGAAGCACCTGTTTATATCTATACATCCAGATAAAATAAATAAATCTCCTGTTAATAAACATAATTTAATAGAAATTAATCTAACTCACTACATCAACCAACAAGATGCAACCATTTGACAGCTGCATTCATTCACACTCATTTTCATATGGGACTGCTGATACAATATCATTCTTTAACTTGCCTTCATTACAATTAATACAGATATATTTATCAAAAGCATATTGAAATTTTTGCCCTCTGGGAGAAAGAAATACTTCATTCAGAAACACACTCATCAACAAAAATTAACTTTTCTGAAAGTCAAAATATTTATCTAAAACACAGAGAAATATTCCAATATATTATACAAGAAAAATGCTTACAAATTAGATGGTGTTCCTTGCTCCTTATCTGATCCCAATTTATTTTTAGCATTCTGTTTACCTACTGAAAGGTATTTCATTACTTAATGACAACTTTAACTTAAAGAGATCCCTTTGATGAAAAGTACAGTATAAGAAATAAGCACCAATATTATTTCACACAATGAAATTTTCTTCTTTGTGACAGTAGCATAATATTAAAACCACAGAAAGAACACTACTTCTATAAAGTAAAGCTAACAACAGAGGTTCTAAGATTTTAGTTTGTTTTCCTTAGATCACTATTTGTTATGATACATTTGGGTATTTCAGAAAGAAGTGCCACAAGCCATATGCCACAAGAAGACAGCCATATGTCTATCTGAAGTATCAACATTAGATCTTAAAATCTAGATTTAATAATTTCCAAAAACTAAAAATGCACTTATTCATGTCATGCATTGTAAATAATTTTGCAACAGACACCAAGCACTTACTTTAAGCCTTCTTCATGTCAGGTCTTTTCTGCAGTACAAGCCATCGTAAGAACAGTCACTGAGATACTAATAAACATATGGTGTGAATATATGCTCAATGAATTTTTTTTCTTCTTAGATTTCTACATCCACCAGCAGTTGTGGCAGTCCACACAACTGGAAGAAACCACCTGTTTCACAGATGAGTATGGATTCATTTTCAAGATTTCCACTTTCATTTCAAGATTTCAAGATTCCATTTCCCCGTCCATTACTCTAACTAGTATTATAATAACCACAGAGAACAGTGAAGATTATTTTCCACTTTTCTACAAGATCAACTAAACCAAAAGTAAAATCAAGGAAGTTTTGGCTAGAGGAATAAATTCTACAGATTTGTTCAAGGTATGAATTTGGTCTGGAAAGACAACTGTAGAACAAACGCTAGATACTTGGTATAAACACCCACAAGATCTCAAGTCAAACACCTTCTCCAATCCAGAACATTAAATGGCCTACCAGTGGCTGTAATGTGTACTGTCAACAGAGAATTCTTCCTCTTCCATGAGCACAGAAGTGAATCCTCCCATGAGAAATAAGTCTGTTAGTCAGCTATGCAAGCATCCCAGTGAATCTCATTTGTTCACCTGAATCCACAGGAAAACGGAATGTCGAACAGCAAAGGCACTGTGCTACTCATCAGGAAAACAGTTGTTGTTCAAAACCATGAGCAAAATGCGCTTGAAAGGAAGGCGAAATGTGCTTCAAATGGAGGGCAAAACCCAAGCAAACTGAAATTATCTTTGTTCAAAGCAAAGATGTAGATGGGAAAAGGGCCTGAGCTGTAGCTGCTAAGGACTGTGCTACGAGAAATTTCCTTCAATGCGATCAGAAAGTAAGAGGATGACTGGAACTCTAACAGTTCAAGTTTACACATAAATACCTTCAAAAATAAAAGGGAGAAGAGGGAGTGGCATCACATGAGAGAAAAAGGTCAAGGAGGTGTTTCTCTACCTACAGGTGGAAATCAGGGTCGTTTTTTGGCCTGGAAGGAAAATAACCCGGTGACAGAGAGAGATGACTGAAGATGAAGAATAAGGAAGAGCCTGAGGAAGTAATCAAGGATGTTTAAATACTGTCAATACAGGATTTGATAATATAATAGAAGCTGAGTTGTAAAAGTAAGTTTCTGTAGTCACAGAGCCAACCCAGCCCACAAAGAACTAGACTTTGGCTACTTACAGTTCCTAACATAGTTCAGAAATACCGCCTAAGAAGAAGAAAAGAGGACAGAGAAGATGATAACAGCAGAACGGAAGCTATAAATATTGACAGACTGTAAAACTGCAATCAAGAATGAAGACAGCCAGGAATGAACACCAAACAGGAAATTGGCAACGGAGAGAGCTAGATGTCAGAAATGTTTGATGAAAGCAAGATCATATGAACAATGATTTAAGCACTGATTTCTACCCAATAGGCATCAATGGAAATCCCTCCTAATTCTGTTTGCGATGGATGGTTTAATTCCTGATAAGAGGGTCATATGCTGGGAAATGCTTGTCTTAATTGATGGTTCTGCAACATATATCTATCAGTCTCAGACAGTGATTACACCCCCTGGAAAAACATCTTTTTTGCTGAGGAGAGACTGAAATGCGGAACCATTACACATGTCCTAAGATGCCCACAACAGAAGGCGCAATTAAAAAATGAAACTCATTAAAAATGCTGGCAGTAACCTCCACAAGTCCAGGACGATGATCAAGAAGGATCAGTTCATCAGTGAACTTCAGAGAGAGCATCTTGAAAAACGGACAATGTCTCAGAATGCCCATGCTATGCTCCCGCCTCTCTCTTGCATTACTGATGTCTCTAAAGGTCAGCAGAACTCCTACAGCAACAGCATGCTGACCGGTAAGAAACTGGTCCAAAATAGCTGAAGTTTAGAAGTGGCACTGCAATAATGCAATACCAGAGACTTTTTAAATGTATAATAACAAATCATACACTGAACACATTCTGTGAAACTTTTAAACATTCACAGCTCTGCCAAATTATATCTAAGTTTTTTTCAATACAAAGCTGAATGCTACTTCTCTGCAAGTGTTCTCCCACAACTCAGTAAAAGCTCCAGCCGTCACTTGCAACGGCTGTACATCTATTTGAAGTAGATCAAGATTTTACTTTACTGAAAAAGGTGTGTGTTGGGTTTTTTCAGGTTTTAAAAATTTTTTTTCTTTCCCACACGCTTTTAACAACCATCAAAAATTATTGCATAGTGTTTGAAAAAAACACCCTGGGCAAAGACTAAGCTGGGAATGCTTCAGCCCCCAAGATGAATGTTTCTCAAAATAATGAGCATCTGAATATAGTTCTAGAACCTTAACTGGGGTACTTTTGACCAAGTGTCTTTCTTACAATGGCCACTTATGTTTATTATATTTAATTTCATTGCTTTAGAAGTTTACTTAAATTTTCCCTGAATATTTGCCCTATTACTTTCAACACAATATATGTCAAACTTGTGATATAGAAAATGCTGGGTGCATCCTGCCTTTCATTTTTATTTTTCCCTAAAGAAAAGCCTTAATTATAATTTTCTCAAGTCATGTACATCACCTAGTTAAATGCTGTTTTAAAAATAATTACCAGTAAAACTACTATTTTATCTCCTTACTACTCAAAGACTGCATACTGTCTGAACTGCTTCATATATATTCATAGTTGTAGGGTTAATTTTCTTGGAAGTCTCCTTAAGAGATTAGTCATAGCTTACAAAAAATCAAAAGCATGAAGAATTTTGAGAGTGATTTTAAAAATACTTGTAGTTTTTTAACATACTTTTTGTCTCTAGTACTGTTTTAGTCCCCAAACAGTTTGAAGTTCTCCTTATCCCACTAGCAATTAATGCTCTTTATAGGTATCTATGAACTACTTATTCTTAATTCTGTATATTCTTGGTCGGTTGACTTTTTGATTTTTCCAAATAAAATGTGCTATTGTAGTTTGACTTAAAACCATTTATTTCTGCAACTCTCCGACGACCTCTTAAGCTACATATTCCTATATACAGTATACACTGTATAATAATCACTTTTTTTAGAAAGATATCCCTCAAATTCCTCTGAAATAGTTCTGCAACAATGGGGTTTTTTCCCTTCCAGTATCCTTAATCATTACATTTCTTCATCGTTCAAAAACCGTTGTTGGAGCTCCAGCACATTTTGTCTAGGTTTGGTTATACTATTCCTCAAACAAATTCTCTCCAGCTACAGATTCCAGGGTCTTCTGTCCTAAGCTGGAGACACCCCTATTTTAAGCCTTGATACTTGTTAGGTCCCATAACAGTGTTTGGTAGATTTGCTGAGACAGACACAGATCATTGGAGCAAAGAGCTTCTGAGACAGACAACTGGCAGGATCAGCACTACTAGAGGTGGCAGCTTTTTTGAGCTGGTAACTTAGTTGTAGTAATATCAGAAAAAGTTCCGAAGGAATTTCCCTAAGATCTGTTATTTTACTTTTTCTTATCAGCCTTAATTTTATTTCAGAGCAATCCAACAATAGACAAGTACAAATCTTGTCAAACTGTTCTTCAAAGGAAACGAGACATACTCATACAGTATAAATATGACTGGTAAGAACATCAGCCAAAAAGCTTGATGGCTTACTCACGGGCTCCTGAATTCAGGTGCTAGCAACAGAATATCCTCAACCTTGGGGCACTTTCAAGAATGGTTAAAATCTTTTCCCAGGCCCTGTGTTAATTTAAGTGGGGGTTTACTATCCTCCCAAGATTTCTAGGATGTTCTCCTTTCCCCCTGAAGAAAGAAACTATGTGAGGGTTCTGAAGGTGATGCTTTAATAAAGATTAGGGAATGTAAAATGAAAACCTGTATGAACAACAGTCATATCTAGAGTTACAAACTAGAGTTACAAAGAGCAGCAAACTTGTTCAGCTGTAGCTTTAGTTAGGGAGGTCTGACAGAACAAGGGGATAATGGGAACTAACTCAACTAAGAGAAGTGAGGAAATACACTTTGCTTTTTGTAAAATCATGCACTGGAAAATATGAGGGTCAGATAACTCCACAACCAAGCTTTCTGTCAGCTCCCCACGCTTGCAGCTGAAGTGTATGCAG
Source organism: Phalacrocorax aristotelis (assembly GCF_949628215.1). NCBI lineage: Eukaryota > Metazoa > Chordata > Aves > Suliformes > Phalacrocoracidae > Phalacrocorax > Phalacrocorax aristotelis. The sequence continues at coordinate 11,507,778 of NC_134283.1, read as the reverse complement.
TAACTCCCAGAGACTATGCTGTCCACTGTAACACAGTGCTAAAGGTTGTATTAGAACATGAATCAATGGCTCTATTTTTCAGATAGTGAAGTATCCCTGAAGTAAACAAGTACCCTTTAAAGACTTTTTGATTGTATCTGAGTAATACATCAGCTACTTGGATAGTGAAAACTCTCCATGGCTGCTACAACTTTGTGTTAGTACTCTGAGGATTGGAGGATTTTATCTGCATGATCATCTCTGCCCGTCACAAGTGTTGATACCACAGCATGAGTTTCTGTTACTTTTATTTCTATCCCACCTCCAGCACAAACTTAAAATCTGAAATAATCAAGAACCAGTACACCAGAACTATACCAAAACATGGGGTAAGTATGTTTTTTGTTAGTATATCAATGTAATCAACTGAAGACTGAGGTATGTAGAAAGATCTCAGCTTTGTGGAAGTGAAGAGCGACAGTATGTCATACCATAAAATCTCAAGTCAGCCTGAAGCATTTCCCCCATTTTTTAAAAAAAAAATTCTATTTTTTCATAATATTTCTCTGTCTGTATGCCATTACCACAAAACTTCAGAATAGCAAAAATTTCAAGTCCATTTAAAATACTGGTTAATTCTGGTAAGAGGCTTTATTAACTAGATTATTACAAAAGAAAATGCCCAGATTTTAATACTAGTCCTCCACCAGTCTTATGGGAAACCTGCATCTTGAAACTGCCAGCCTCATTTGAGGAAATGAGGCAAATGTAGCAATCTACTAAAAATCATTTGGCTGTAATAAGTAATTTTAATCAAATAGTTAGAGAGAATGGCATTGAAGTTAATTTCTGAAGTGTCATAAACAGATGGGAAATGTGTAGCGTAGAGGCTGGTTGTGCACTTTTAACGCAATACCGTTTTTTGCAGTCTGGATTGTGGTTTGATCAACTCTAAGTGACATGACAAAAACAATTTTAATTTATTCTGAAACTATATTCAACTAAAGAATACACAATGTAGCAAGTATGCTACTCTCTTCAAAAGCGAGATTTGAGGCAAAGCAATATCGGGAACAAAAATAGCCAGACATCCACCTTTTTCTCCCCCTTAAAAGTAGTGAGGGTAGCACTGGGGGTTCACTTGCAAAATGGAAGTTCCACTGGGGATGCAAAACAAGCTCGAAATTTAAATAATCTACATCTTTTCTATTTTAGGTTTAACTATAGCAAAACCGCTACTGCTCATTTCTCCTGCAGATCAAGGGAACAACATACCACAGTGTGGGGACAAAGTATTTGAAGCCGTTTTTCATACACTGACAAGTAGTAAATTAGGGAATCTTGTAAGTACAATACAGTAGTCATCCCCTTCTATTGATCACATATAATTTACATCTTACAAAGATGTGAATTCTTGCATTCTCACTCCACAAGGAAAATCTCAATGATTTATTCATTTCAAATAAAAAATAGAAGGTAGATGAGAAGAATTACTTCACAGGCTGTAGCTTTCTCAGGGCACTAGTGCTAGGCTCTTCTTTCGCACTGCCCGAAGGGCCTTTGTGTGCAAGTCCCTCTAATTAACAAGGTGAATCATGCAGCAGTTCCCTAATTAGTGAACATGACAAGCCAATGGAAACAAGCAGGCAGACCTGGCATACAGATATGATCAACAAAAGGCACAGCAACACACCACTAAAAAAAATTTATTTTTCATGTAAATAAAATACAAAAAGTAAGAGAACTAGCATAATACCTAATTTCCCTGTTCATGTTTTATGCTTATTCCTCATTTATTCCACATATGAATAATGACACAATAAATCAAGGTTTCCAACAGCAAGTCACACCACTTCTCCAAAATCAAAAAGCAGCTATCCTACATGAATAAGCATTTGCTTAAGGGGCATTATTTGTTTTCTCTCTTGTTTTTCTGCTTTAAAGGACTGCAGTTACATTAAAGCTCAGCACTTTAAGAATCCCTTTATTAATTGTATTCAAAATTATTTTTCTTGAAAATGTTTTCACCAATAGATTATATGAGTGCAATAGTTGCACTATTATTGTTGCATTATAAAAATACCTACATTCCCAATGTGCAATAATTTCTAACTTTTGTATAAGGATAAATAAATAAATAATAAAAGTGAATAATCAAAGAATCAGATTTGGATTAAAAAGGAAATAAGATGATCTAAAAGGTACCTCCTTAGATTCACCTTTTCAAATAAAATATTTTAAATCTTTCACTCTTCCTTCTGCTTTTCCCCAAAACACTCTCCCCATCTCCAGAACAACACATGGGGGTTTAATTAATTGTCAATTTATTGTAAATTGAAACTTTGATTTAGATCTTAATGATCCTTCAACATATTAGAAGTCTCAAATGTGTGTCAACAACAGTAGAATCTAACTATTCACAGAAAAATTCCACTATATTCTTTGCTCTGTATTTCTTGGCACATTATAGTAAGTGAGGAAAGCTACAGATTATCCCCTCATTACAGGTTCCTCTGCCTCACAGTCTTGAAAACCAGTATTTCTGACCTTCCTCTTCTAATTGGCTAAAATTTCCTTACGTTCTAAAATTAATGTTCAAAACACTGATGTCTAAAAACCGCCTCACTTTTCTGACCAGTCCAGTTTTTAAAATATGGGATTAAAATACTGGTCCCAAAGTAATAATGGTTCTCCCTGCCTTTAAAGGTTCTCTTTGGCTACAGATTTGAAGTATATTTAATGATGTTTTACTACAGAACTGAGTAACTGTTTCAAAGCAGTTTTAAATTCAGTGAAAAAAATTCACAATATATACTATCAGAGATCATGACCAGAAAGCTAAAATCACTACAAGCTTTTTGCTGTGTTCATTTTTTCCCCTTCTTAGTATACCTGAACCTTCCCTAACTTCTCTTAAATACCACTTAACATAACCATTCTTAGGACAGTGCAGGACAGCTTTAAATACAGGCTGAAAAGCATCCTCTCTTAACATCCCAGCACAATGGATAATCTGCTAACAACTGAACTATGATCTGCCATATGCACAGAGGAAGTATTCAGCAAACAACCTGTCACAAACGCTTATTGTTGCAGTAACCAACTCACCAAAGGACTTTGCTTATAAAATATATTACATACTCTGGCACACAATTTATTATCAAAGACAACTGTAATTACATGTGAAACTACTGCAAAAAGAAAATAGATTTGGTGCACTAAAAAGCTTTACATGCTTCTTTGCATCTTTAACAAAATCAAAACGGGGAGATTAGAAATATATGCTAAATATGTAAACCCAGAAATTAATGCAAAATCACAAAATTTTTAGTTTATTTTCAAATAAATGGTACACAAACACAGGTTATTTTATATATATAATTACAAAAGTATTTTGCATTTAAGTAAATGTTACACGTAGCTGATAACAATAAATCATAATTGTCCATAGGAGATGTTTTGATATGGTATCTAATACCAGAAGAACATATCCTGTTTGTTCTGAATACTGCTACTGATGTCAGTAGAGTTACAATGGTGTGACAGAAAATAATCGAATTTCCAATATTTAAAATATGAGGAACACACATTTTAAAAGCAACAGGAGTAAAAAATGCACTAAGAGGCAAACAGGGCAAAAATAAAAATCCTAGTGACAAAACAGGCAGATGATTCTTGTATTTGTCACATAGTCTACCACATGTTCTCAGCATTCCCAAATGTTGGCATGCCTGCTAAGGCAGACATTTCCTTCCCCATCAGATTTAGGGGGTTTGTTTTTCAAATTTCAGTACTAATCAGAAATAATCTCTCCACATAGATAGATGGACAGATGAGTATTTTTCACTCAGGAATTATTTGTAATGCCTCAGTTAAAATTACCTAAGGATATTTATGAAATGTACATTTATGATATTTTTTTTTGGTACAGCTGAGCAGATCACAGAAATCATTGTATATTGTAATGTTCACAGGATCATCAACTGACAAAATTAAGAAACATATGCATTTGAGATAACATAATGTACAAGATATTTGAATATGCATTAATTGCTCTATATCCAAAACATCCCAAAACACAGAGCAGAAACACTATCACGTATTACTGCAACCCCAGCACCTTCCACTGAGCACCATGACTGCACACCACACACAAAAGTTTACCTCAAGAGTGAAGTATATTTTATCTCTATGTAAATTACTGAGATTAAACCTTGATAAAACTGGGATTAACAACTGGTCTCAGAAAACTGTGCCAGAGTCTCTTGTGACTGAAGTTCTCTTTCTCATCTGAGGTGACATCTCTAGTATAACCCAGACCATTGTTCAACATCTGCATCCTAAAATAAGGTACAAGTTTTCAATTTGAGACTAAATTAGAGAAGTTTATAGGGTTAGCTAGTGTAGCTGCATGTTCTTTAGATGTTTTCCATGTAAGCTGGAGGTCTGTATCACTCTATCTTGCAGTCACCTAGATCATTAAAAAGATAAAATAGCTAAAAGATGCAAACAATTTATATACTTAGAGGGGGGAAAAAAATCATCCTGTAGTTATGTTTTCTGACACACCCTAGTAAACAGTGATACCCTGAACATACTGCTTAAGAAGGAAAAACTGGCAACTGCTAAGGATAGACCATTATTAACATAGAGAACAATTCTGTTGAATACTGAATTTATGCTTCCTCAAAATAGGAAACTGAAAGTGTTTTACTTAATTAAACAGCAGCATATACAATGAAGTAGTAACGTATACTCAATAACCTTCTTAATTATTACCTATCACAGTAGGACACAGCAGATATCCCTATATATTCTACAGGTACCCTATACTGGGGAGCCTATCTCACTTCTCCAGAGCTGACAGGTATCCATTAGAGCCACAAAGTGCTGGGCTGCCTTAAGATTAAGGGCTCCTTATGAAAACATATACCATACTTTTCCAGAATTTAAACACAGATTTCAAAAATAGACAAAATTATCCTAGTTCTCATAAAAATGTGCTCTGATCTCACCAATGTCACTTCTGTTTCTTACAAAGTGAACCTCCTCCCTCTCTCCCGTACACAATTAACACGAGTTCAGTTTTTATGTTGAGTCTAATTTCCCTTTTTGTATACTTGACACTTTCCTAAAGCTTACTTTACTTGTCTGACACATTTGCCAGATATGAGCACTTTTTCCAGGATAGATTTTTTATTAATTATTACTACTACTTTTTGGGAAATTAATAGATTTTCATGCACCTTGACATGTGAACATGACTTCTGGCCATATAGGGTGAAAACCCCTTTAAAAACCTGATCATATGTCAAAAAAGAAGATTAAGAGAAATCTACATGGTGTTATTTTGGTTTCAAGAATATAAATGCCTGTTCTGAATATAAAGAGATTTACTAGTTACAAAGGGAGAAGACACAGAAGTGTAAGGAAACCTGCTCTGTACTTCAGACTGCTTATTTAGATTTTCACATGGCTGTGCAGTCAATAAACCTATGAACTGTAATTGCATCATACTGTTTTTTAATTCAGGTCACTTCAATCCTACAGATACTGAGATATTAGTCGTAAGGAAGCTGTAACACCTCAGTGTACAGACACTTGCCAGCACAAATATATATTTTCCCATTACAGAAAATCCCATTTACATCTTTCTGACCATTTCCATGGAAAACTAGAAGTTAACCATCAATTCAGCAACAATTTTCAACAGTAAATGAAAACAAAGAGTCTTACAAATAATTACTCAACTGGCTGATAATGTTAAAAATACTGTAACACCTTCCAAGAGTTTATGTCTTAGAAATAATCATATCTACCTTTAGTAAATACATACTTGAGGGTAAAACAACCATCCTGTTTACATAGTGAATAATACAGTTGTTTATTTTAAAAATTACTATTACTGAAGTGGAACTACTCTTTTGGGGTATGTTGAGCAGTATCTCGTTATTCAACTAAGATGATGTAACTACTGGGGGACTCTTTCACAGGCTGACACAAAGGTATTTTTAATGACAAAACAAAACTAAAAATAGGTAATAGATGCTAACACACCTTTCATGACCTCTAGACGTCACTGACCAGCCTCCTGGCTTGTAGTTTAGAAGAAGCACATAACCTAGCTACAGGCAGAAATGTTTAGTATTTACTAAGTCAAAACTGACACTCTTTACCCTATGTTAACTGTATTAAATATTCCTTTTAAACCCTACCACAATAGGCTACCTGAAAATGACAACAAAACTAATGTTGACATTACTCCACATACATACATAAGTACATAAACATAAATTCTCACATCCCAGCACATACAGACAGGACATGCTGACGAACGTTGTATGAAAATTATAGCATAGCTTTACAAAGCAGATTTGCAGAATCAGATTATTTACTTGTTATTTGATTTTACAATCAGCTAAACAAAATATTCTTCAAGAGACCTGTGAAAATTAATGTCATGTGTATCTTATAGATTACTTGGAGACACACAAAAGTATTGTGTGCACATATATCAACTCTCTCAAAAATGTGCTGGAAAGGAAGTTTTAAATTACTCTTTAAAATTTTACTACTATGGTTCCAACTTTAGCTTTAACTCTGCTCCCATGAACTCTTTCGTCTTCCACTAACAGGCTAGAAACAGATCACTGATTTTACGAAATGCAGCATGTTCTATGAAATGTATGCATTTCAAATGAGGTCCTGCCATTGTAAGATGACAGAACATGCAAATACCCTTCCAGACTACAGCCAGGAAGTAGATGCGGGGACCACGGGCAGATCTTTATATATGAGTCTTGCACAAAGAAAAGACTGAAGATTTGTCAGCAGGAGGTATGCAGCTGATTGCTGATGGCCAGCTGCCTGCTGCCGGTGCAATGTGCAGCACCCAGACTGAGTGGGCAGAGGAACAGAAGACTTAGTAGGTGCGTCTCAATCCCCTTAGGTTATATCATGTGACGCCGAGCGCCCGGAGGAACTGGGGGCAGATGAAAGCTGGCAGCTGTGTGCTGCCTCAGGCGCTCGGAGGCTGCCAAACAGGGCTTACAAACATGTTAGCTCAGCGGCAGAATTAAAGCCCTCATTCAGGTTTATTTTGGAGTAAGAAACCAGTGTGCATACAGAGGATGGGGGAAAACTTGCCCTGCAGGCTGAAGCCTAAGTACACCTTGACCTCTCCTTGCAAGCTTCTGTATCGTAGGGCAGGCTTGACTAAGGGACCAAAACATCTAAATAATAATTTAGATTGTTGTCTAAGCAACCTCCTCAGTTTCTGACAAGCAGACACAGCTGACATTTGCTGCCCTCTACTTATTAAACAGGCAATCATATTCTAAAGTCTAAGGCACTATTATTTTGCCAGATCAGCAGGGAAGTAAATCTGTTGCGGTGTTCAGATAAAACAGTTATATGATTTTTCCACATTCACAGCTTGCTCCAAATGAAAGTTGGTGGGTTTTTTGGTTTGTTTGGGGTTTGTTGTGGGGGTGTTTGTGGTTTTTTCCCCCCTCTCCTTTTTTTTTCCTCCTTTTTCTTTTGGTGTGCCAGAGTGACAAAGGAGGACAACAGGAAATTCAGTCTTGATGTCTTCCTTGCAGAAATTGATCTGATACATGTATCTGTACAGGTATATATTTAGATATATGAAAAGAATTTTAGAAGTCTTTTGGAAAAAAGAATTACCATTGCATGCATTCCCCGCTGCCTCTCATGGAACCTCTGGATGCAACTGTCAATGCAACTCAGGAGAGGCAAGGCCAAACCATCCTTATCTCAAATCTCACACTGCAAAAGTGGAAGAAAAAGTTCCTTTATCTTTTCAATTGAGCTCTGTTGTCTGGGCACCCAAAAGCTGCCACCCTTCACTTGTTTAGCAGTGCCTCAAAATCCAAAAGCAGCAGCACTAGTTATTCCTACAGACATGGAAAGAAAACTGCAGGGGGTCTCTGAATGGCTGAAAATTCTACTGTTACTTTCCTGTGGTGGAAAAGTCAGGCACTACCTTCAGAGGATTCATTTTTACAACTGAAAGTTCCCGCTCCAGTATTTTGGTGAGGTTCAGAAAAACAAAGTCACATTCAGCCTCAGAAATTCTTTACAAAAAGCTTATACCATTCTAAACCCAAGTTCTGGAAATTTATATTCAAGTAGTCCTGTTGCTTTATAATGAGAGACTACTTGTTATAACAATTTTTATTGGGCAGGACTCAATTGGTGTGCATGCAGTCTGGAAGACAATGTAAACAGGTATAGATTTCTCCTCCCCTGCCTCCTTTTCAGCTTTAAAAAAAAAAATTAGGTAGCGCTCTTTTGGAACTATTCAAACACAAACCAAATATATTTCACAACAGAGCTGAACTCAAATTTGAAAATGAGTCTCGAGTCTTCCCACTAGTTTTATTTGAAAATTAGAGTACACACTTACTTAAAATTTTATTGGGAAAGGTAAGACACAAGAATCCTGAAAAGAAAAACCAAGTTATGAATGTATACAACTCTTACTTGTTTAATGTCCCCAAATTCTCACAGTGCCACATGGGAACCTTTTGGTAGTAAGATAAGACAATTACTATATTTCATTTGCATACATAGCTGCTAATGTCTCAAATGACAGATTACATCAGTACAAATATATTTGTCATACAAAATCTAAGGAAATTACACTGCTGTTGTGTTAATTTGAAGGCTGCTAGCTTTCAAATACCTCTTCTAGAGTCACTTTTACCCTGACATGAGACATCAGCTAAACAACAAGCAATGCCTGACTAGACAGCTTGCTTTTTTGTTCCTTTCTCATGTCGTACTCATCTGCCCCATTTTATTTTGCACTAGCCCCTGTTCTCCAAGGTATGCAACCTCATTTTTCTGTGCTTATGAACACCCCACATACAAAGACTCACAAATGTGACAGGGGTCTTCGTGAGGTAGCACGACACATCAATATGATACTAATGACCCTTCTCACACAATGCATTAAATTTGTATGTAACTCTAGTGAGGGAGTAAACTAAGTTCTAAGAATTTGTTTTCTAGATAGCAAACATAAATAAATATAAAAAGAGCGTTCTTTATATTATAAAGATGTATCAAGTACAAAACCAGTTTGTTACTTAAGAAAGGCCATGTATTTAGCTCATATATCAGTAAAACAGCATTTGCTTTTAGAAAGCTAAAAAGAACAGTTACAATCGCTCACAAAAAATAAGCATTCATGTTAACTAAACAAGAGCTAGGCAGTGTGTGACACTCAAATCATGAATCATTATGGAACTCCACCAATATGATTTTGTATAAGGAAAATATTATGGATTTAATTTAGCTTTCTGCTAGACTGATGAGGTAATATTGGGTCAAGCTTGGGTTAGAGAAAAGACAAAAAAACCTCTAATTAATATACATTTTACCTAAGCAGGAATAAAACAATTTGACTCGGAAAATATTACAGCCATTCCTTTGATCCCCTGGCATTTTTCCATCAATTACCCAGTTTTCTGGCTCTATGTATACCAAGGGTAATACCACAAAGCCAAATAACTGCCATCGCTGCTGCTCTAAGCACAGGAAAACAGGCTGGAAGTGTCATGGTCTTCAGTTTTACAGAGAGATATGCAAAACGTTTGGCTGAGTAGTAAGACTACTATTGTCTGAAGTTCTTTAGGACTTGTAGAATTCATGGCAGGATAATACCTTACCCTTGGAAACACTGGAAAATTTTTGGAAAAACACACTGTCTCTAAACTATTACGAAATTTTGAAAATCTACACACTGAGATTCATATGCAATAAGTTTATTACCAGTTATAGATCTTATTTCTTCAGCAGCAGTATTTGCATACGCAGATATAACGCCACTCCTCCCCCGTCCTTCCCCAGAATTCATAATCAACTCCAGTTACCAGAATTTGTGACTGTTATCATAATATACCTGTACATCTAAAGTAGCATCTACTCAAAAGGAAAAAAATACAGTTAACATAAAAAGCACTAGGCTCGATAATGCAGCAGGATTTTAACTAAGATGTTTTGACTGGTAACAGACAGGACCACTTCTCTTTGAGATGCAAGTTTAATACTAACATTTGAAGTCACTGCAACAACTATATAACTTCAGGAATATCTTGTACTCTAAAGCCAAATCCATGGCAGCGTTGTATGGGCTTAGACAGTACCAGAATAGTCTAAGCATTTCTCTGAAGTATTTTTCTGGGTACAAACGATAGACCTGTGGTAAAGGGAAAGTGTAAATAAAATGACTCTATTATCTAGCCATCTACATGTATTGACAAAAATGCTTGCATTCCTTCTGCATCGCATCTCTAGTAACCTCATGGTAGCCTGATGCAGAAAACTATTTATGAAATAACTCAGTTCTGAGGAATCGTTATTGCCTAAATGTTGCACTATCATTACTTCAGGTATCATATTCCGAGCCTTTCCTTCTTTCTACCTACAGACCCTCAGATGTGTTAGAGGGCTAAATGGAAATTTAATTTAAACTTATTTCTGTGCAAGTGCTCCATTTCTCAGTGGAATGTTTTATAATAAACCTTTTTAAGATAAAATTGTTGTTTTTGAAGCAGTATTTTTGTCAGGCATGATAAAATAGAAAATTTTTTTAGACTTCTCATCACGAGAGATACTGCATTACTAGTACAGTCTTTAAGGACTTTGGTTTTGCTAAAAAGGTGAATAAATGAACTTACCAAAATAAACCAAACTGCAGTAAACTATTATTTAAATCTTTTATAAGAAACCACTCCTCCAGAAATTATAAATAAATATCAATGTGGTGACAAGAAATTATTTAGAGTAAAATTGTTTTCAGATTCTAATCGTTAAATATACGATGCTAGATTTTCAGTAATACTGCTAAGACAAGTTACCTTTTTACCTGGGATTGAGAATTTCTAATGCAGTGTTAGAGCCACATAAGATATACGTCATACAATGCACATATTTCATTATTATTTTTAAGTAGGAGAAGGATCCTATGGCTTCTTATAGAACTATATCTGTTAACGGTCCAGATATTTTTGTGCATATAACTCAGGAAAGGATACAGTTCAAAATCTAAAACTTAACTGAGTAAGACTCTTGTTACAGAAGACACTGCAGACATGGGGGCCGACAGTACCCAAGCAGAGCGGTTACCACAACACTGCAGTTGACGTAACTCCTTCTGGGAGTAGGGAAAAAACCTGCCCTGGTTTGCTTATGCAAGCACTGGGTACTCCCAAAGCTAGCCAATGTAACAGTCACAACAGCAACCTGCTTAATACTGTTAAAGGACTTTATCCAATCCTAGAAAGATGGGCTATCTGTGCTGATAAAGGTATGCGAAGCGCACTCTCTTCTGCCTTCCCTTGAAATCAGTAAGCCTTCTATATTATGAATATCAACAGGTCTGAGATTTCACTTGCATGGTTAACGAGTACATCTGAGAACAGATTCAACTGAGTGTTAGCTAAACTGATCTAGGTCCTGGATACATGCCCAGACATTTATGGTGTCTGGTTTAAGCTTTTATTATTATGCAATATTCCTGGTTGGTGATGACACAAAGATGTTAACCAAGTTAATCTTTCAGGATCAAACTCAGCTACTTGACTTTTAAATTATAAGTTTTTTAGCCAACAGACACTGAATATGTAGAAACATATCCGTGACAGAAAGGACATTTAGGATCTTACCTTCCCTGTCTTTCTATTAAATAATTTATATTATTAATTACTAGGTGTTGGCTTGATTATTCCTAATCTTGATCTATCCCTGCTATCAGTTATATGGCCTGTTTTATGTACTATTTAATGAAACCTTTTAGTGGAAATTAGAGAACTCATAATTTATTTACCTTATAGTTGTGACTTTCCATGCTTCCTACAGACTACATAAATCAGTGTGTTTTCTAAAACTTGATTTTAAAAGCTTTAATCATGCAACATGAAGTAAACACTGCTAACGAATGATGCTATTCCTTATATTCATTTGTACTGAGCCAAACATTTCAGAATTTATGTTACAAAACAGTGTAACAAGTAACAGCTGAAGAGCAGCATTTTTCCTTGAAATAGTCTCAGTGGAAAATATTTTTCACTAGTTTTTTGAATAGGTTTACCATTAAAACAATCATATAACATCCACTGACAAAAAGCTGCACCAATTTAAAAGTGTGAAAGTAAACGGAATTTAAAAGTGTGAAAGTAAACGGAGAGTATTAAGCAACACAAACCCCCACAGGCACATTATCCTACTGCTTTCACTCAAGTCCATTTGAAACAGGTTAATGTTAAAGCAAAATAAGTCAGTCAAACTGAAATAAGAGTGGGTTTGCACTGACTTAACTAAAACAGTGCTAGTCTATGTGTGAATGAAACCTGACTTAAATATAGATGGACCTTGCGATTGTTTGAGTGAGTATTTGAACACAATTTCAACTTGATTTATGCCAGTTTGATTTAAACGACATGCAGAGTGGTCTGAAGACTGGCTAATAAATGGAGAAGACAGTTACAGAACAAAACAAAATAATTTTCACCTTACCAAATTCATTTTTAAATGTGTTCAAAGGACGGAGTGATCTCCCTGTACATTTTCTTGATGACACCAATAAGCCAGAAGGGGACCTCTTAATGGTAGAAGTTCTGTGAAAGAAATTGAACTTTTTTTCTTTTTAAATTAGGAAGAAAACCAGAGCATTATGGAATGAAAGACTCCAAAATACCCATAAAGGATAATGTTTTGGAACAAATACCATTTGCTAGTCTTCTTTCCTCCTCCTTCATCCTATTATCCTGTGTTGCTACCTTTATTTTGCATTCCAAGACAATGTTTTCTAGCATTCTTTCAATGTTTTGAAAAGTTTTTCTTAAAGATTTAAAAGACTTTCTTAGAAACTTTAAATTACTTCCTTTAGTATTTCACTTTCTCCCTCTTGACTTTCATCTTCATTAAGTATCTTGGGCTACATTCTCTTTATCAGACTTCATACATTGGTTACATTTGGTTTAGATATTCATCCATTCCCACCTGGCAGGCAACCAGGGTATAGTATTGATCACACTCAGTTTTGAAGAGGACGGTTCCAGACTGCCTGGTTAGCAGAAGGAATGCAGTAGTGTCACCGTTTCATACGGGAGCCCACTGAAAAGTCTGAAACATTATCCATTTCCAGAACATAACAATGAAATTATCAGCTGCTTTTCTGTTATGAAAACAACTATCTGACAATCATACCATTAAACAAGTAACACAAACTAAAAATACTGCAGGTTTCTTGGATGCCCTCTTTAAGCTTTTTAAAACACCACCTAGGAGCCACTTTACTACTAGCCAGAAGAGTATCTGAGCAACAAAGGTCTTCAGGCAATATTCAAGACACGGAAATCATGGAAACACCACTTCAAAACCAGCTTATTATCAAAGCTGACAGCATTATATTCATCAGCTTACACAAAATCTGGAAGAAACCCAATTTCTCTCTCAGTTATTGGTCATATCGTATGCACATTTAAGAGTAGCCCAGCTGGCAGTGAATTTTTGAAATTTTTACCTTTTTGTAGGATTTGATTCAAAACTTTTAATTTCAAATAACAAATCCATGTCCAAGACACTATCTAATCGATCTTTTATACTATAAAATTGGTTAGTTTTTATTTTGGCAGTGCCAATACAGTTTGAGAGATCAGCATATATTCAGTATGCAATGCAGAAAAAAATATTAAAACTAAATCCTGCCAGTTCCACTTGCAAAGGGGAGCAGGGAAAAGTTTACGCAAAAGAATATGTTTTTATGAACTATATTTGAATATTTTAGGTGAAATCTCTAAACTAGTTGAAGAAAGAGCTTTAGAACTCTACTGAAAACAGACATGCTTATATTTCTTATGGTTTCAAATATGTAGAATGAAATTCAACTTCAGAGAGAGAGGCACTGTGCCAGCAAATTATACACTTTCATTAGAAGGGTGGGAAAGAAGGCAGGGCTAATGTACAAAAGAATAGGGTGCAGCACTCAAACAGAAAACCTAGTCTTCATTCTGCATTTACTCAAACACGTTATATCCAGGAACACTACTACTTTAAAATCACATACCAGTTTGACATAAGCATTTTAATTAGGTTACCACCAAAATATTGGATACCTCTTTACTAATACCACCATTACCATTACTCAGAATACATTTCATAAACTTTCTTTTATGCACACGTCAGCACAGCATCACTCCCTCTAGTGGGTAATAAATATTGCTTATATGGACAAGCCGAATTTTCATACAAGGGAGAAGTACTCCTGCCAAAAAAGCAGCACACCAAAAGCAACAACACTGGCTAGACTGCAAGTCTTGTATCACGGCTATAAAGAGAACCACTGTTTCACTCTGACTATTAGAAAATGTATTTTTACTAGCCCTGTTGTTTGCTTTTGCTTCCTCAAGTTTCCAATGGCCAAAAAAGAACAACAATGAATGCAAATATTGTGGCAGCAAGAAATGCATTTATTTCTAGCTTGCTTTCACTTCCAGCAGCATGTTAGTTTTAGTTCTCAGTTCAACAGCAAGTTTTGCCTGCCATCAATTAGTTTCACAAATCTGATTCTTCCTTTGCATATTCTGGCTACATACTAAACTCAAGTAGTATTAACTTTCTGTGTCTTTTCCTGCCAAATAACTTGATTACTCTATTCCATTTGAATACTTGCTTGACAAACCTAACTCTGGAAACACTAAGGCCTAATGTTTACAAGAAGTCATTTCAACAAATCTTATTACATAATCACATAACAAAAAAAAAAAGACAAAACTCAGCCACATGTGTGGATTTTTTTGACCTTTTTTTTATATATATACACACACACACATATATATATATATAATCTCTATAGCTAACGGAACTACAGAATACTGCCAACTGGGAAACAAAACAGGAGGAACAGGTCAGCACAAAAGAACTTGTTATACACATTTTTCTGCATACGTTACCTTCTAATGTATAATTATTACTTTCTAACACAATATATCCAAAGAAGTTGGCTAAAAAAATCCAGCATGAATTTGCTGCAAATGATGTTGCTAATTTTTTAAAATAGGAATGATAGACATTTTAGTCTTTCTAATTGATTTAAGTTACAACCCGATCCTAAGCCATGAGATGCCTTAAGCAAAGGACAGCCACTGTCATTTACAGCTAATTAAGGCACTCAGTAGTTCACAAACTGTTACTTTTAGAATAACATATCAAAACTTCATCTGAAATTATTTTATAATTTTTAGATTATTGTAATTTAGACCGATGAGTAAATAGTCCACCTAACCACGCTATAGAGAAAATAACTGGCAATTATATTACTTGAGAGACTGTGTCCAGAACAAAATTGTTAAGTAACACATTTCTAAGTGACATTTTACAAAAAGACAAAGGCACATATTTTCCACCAAAATCTAATGCTGCTGTCATCAACAACGCAACAAAAGCTACAGCTACCTAAAATGGAAATGAAAATATAACGTATGGAAATATTCTCGTATAATATCTCCTTAGGCTTCACATGTATTAATGTATTAGTTTGCAAACATTAAGATCAAAGGCAAAGCAACAAATACATCCTAAAAAGTTTTTAGTCAGATTTTTATTAACGATATAGAAGTAGCAAGGCATAAAAAATTAATATGCTCAAGCCTTGAAATGTCAAGTGTAATGATCTCCAGCTCTGCTTACCTCCTTTGCTTTTTGTTTCAGTCTAGCTTGCTCTGGGTCTTCTTGCCTTGAGCGACTCTACATGTTTAAAAAAAATGGGGAAAAAAAGATTAACAGATGGTTTAAGAACCCCTCATCTGTTGCAGTAAGTTAAAAAATAGCAAAGAAAGGGGAACAGGATACAAGGTGTCAAAGATGGGATGCTTAAATCCATAGAAGTGCAATTTCAAACCCGTAGGCCTCACCCAAAAGACTATTAAATATTCAGTTGTAAATAAGATCTACCCTAAATTTAAATTAAAAAAAAAAAAGCCACCAGGATTTTGTCAATTCTAAAGTTTTCATACAGGTTTAGATTTCAATTATTTGATAGAAACAAATTCAAGCATCCAAGAGTGGAAATGACAACTTTTCTGTCATCTGATCTTTTTACTTTAAACTCCGTACAGTCACTTATTGGAAAATAATTTACTGTTTGCAACTAAGCTTTTATTCAGCTGTTGGTAGAGAATGTGGAGAAAACAGTTGTAAAGTCACCCTCCCAAACAGTAACTCTCTATAATAAAGACATTGCTATCAGTATGAGCTTACTTCGAGTATAGCATAGAAATACACAGAAGTTAAACTCCATGCATTACTAATAATATTAATGTTGTAATTTTTAAAACTGGAGAAATACTGCCAAATCGCAACTTTCATATTTTCCTTCAAAACCAGAAACAATAGCTCTAAAGCCCAAGAAGAATAACTCTTTAATTTCAATAACAACCCATAACAGTACATTTCTTCAGATACAGACTATTTTACAACCATATGCTAAGACTATTAAATTCTTACTTATGCTCACTAAGCGTATTCAGACTGATGGAATTCAAAACTCGAGAGGTAGATAATATATGCATTATACTTTTTTAATTGCCTGATTGGTCAGTATTCAGAAATGGCTGCATAAAAGGCTGTAAGAAGCTGCAATAAAGCTTGCAGCATCTATGAAAAATTGTTGTTCCTGATACCTGAAAATGTAATTGTTTTATTTCATTTTCTCTTTGAGATTTAAAGTGATCTGTTACACAACTCCTAAAGGAATAAGAATATCTATGCTCTCTCCCATCTTTCTCTGCTTCTTTCTATGCTGAAGACAAACCTGAAACTTGAAAGAATATTAGCTTGCAAACTTACATACAGATTTTTTCCTGTTGTTTTAATTTTTCATAATATTTTCTGTTCAGAAGTTAAAAATCCATGAACAAAACCAAAGGGAGATAGGTTTTAAGGGTAAGGGGACATGTAATATTGTTGATATATCTGGAGGGAGACTTGACTATGATTTGGCAGACAGGGCACCAATGACACTGAATTCTCTATCCTTTTTCCCAGTTTTGTTTGTTTGGGGTTTGTTGTTGTTTGTTTGTGTGTTTTGGTTTTGTGGTTTTTTGGTTTTGGGTTCCCTCCCCCCAAACTGGAGTTACTTTTTCAGCTAATATAGCACACTTTCAAAACACAGTGATGAGAAAGCATGGCCAAATTAAACTATAATGAGATTTTCAGATGTTCTTGACTCTTCTACTGTGCATATTAGCTTCATATTCCACCACCTACTAGTGATATTGTGCCTGTTAGCATAAAAGGCAGTTTGACAGGATAGCGTCTGGAGTAAAGTAATGAGAAACTAAAATCTGTAGATAGCTAATGACCAAATTAGACTCCCTTGTTGTAGCTGTGCTAACCAAGAAAGGAACCCCAACTTAACTTAGCCTGTGATTCCTTCTAACGGCTGTGGTCAGACAAAAAGAAAAGTGTACATAAACTGATCTAGTTAATGTTTAAAGAACAAAAACGCATTTCACAAAATTTGTGGATCTGCCAGAGAGCTGGGAGTCTACTCAGTAGAGCAATTACTAAGAACTTGATTATATTTATACTGATTAGTTTAAAAAAAAAAAAAACCAAAAACAACCCACACCCCATTCAAAGAGTTGCCTCTCTAGGAGATGGACTTAGGTATAAACTGAGCTGAACTAGGTCCTTGCTCTGCCATTTTGTGATGACAGTTCAATCATTGCATGCCTCAGTTTCTCCAGTATGATGTACGGAAAAATCAAATCATAGTTAGCCCTTCATGGGTTTTGATGATAAATTTATAAATGTATAACGAACTTCTATTGCCTTCTGAGCCTTGCAGCGAAAGCAGTACAGAAATACAAAGTGTTGTTATACTACTGTATGAAGCTGAATCATTTGCCAAATGCAAAGTACAAGTTAAAAGCACTTCAGCTTAAGGAGAAAGCAGAGTGTCCTGGGAGAATTAAGCTCAGACTTCTAATATTACCAAGTTTCTACAAGGAAGCGACAGAATCCTGGTAAACATACCAGATCTATGTTGTGTTTGGGGACATTGTAAGAAAAATTAAAGCAATAGATGCAAAGTAACATTGCAATTTCCTGGACTCCATAAGTGAAGGAAAAACTCTGAAAGTGCTACAGTTTTAAAAAACCAAAACAAATAAACCACATTTAAAAGTTGGGTGGATTTTTTTTTTTGGTTGGTTGGTTTTGGTTTGTTTTGTGTTGTTGTGGGTTTTCTGTGGGTTTTTTATTTTTGTGGTGTTTATTTTTTTTTTTTTGAGATACTGACCAAATTAACGTAGATCAAAAGCAGACCCCAAAAGCAGGCAAAAAAGCAGATGATCTACTCTGTGTAAATCTCCAGCTCATTCACAATAAATGAATAATATAAATTATGGCAGAGATTAAAACAGGTACTCAACTCCTGACTGATTTATTAAATACAGGATTTTGCTTTTCAGTAATGAAGATTTAAAATACCAGGTGGTGTCAGATATATAAGCCCAGATTGAAGGTGAAGGTAGAACTACTTTTACATTTAGAATAACAAAATGAGTTTCTGGTTATTCCTTGAACCCATGCCAAATGGCCTTTTCAAAGAGCTTAGCATAGCTCTTGTTTCAAACAAGCAGAATTCCAACTTTACATTGGATGTGTCATTACTGATATAAGTAACACTAATAAAATTAAGGAGTTTAACAGTCATTTTCTGTTTCTTTTTGTGTTCAGATAAATTTTAATAGATTTTTTTTTAAAAAAAAACAGATGGTTAAGACTAAAATACCTTCCTGCTGACTGCCATGTCAGTTTGCAAATCAGTAAGCTTCAGACATAAAATCATCAGCATATGGAGGCTAAAATGTGTTAAAGGAAAAGAAAAAGTATAAACATTGACTATTTTATTAATTCTTCACTTCACAATCTAATGTAAATTATAAAAGGCTTCTTCAATGCTGATGCATACAGATTAAAGCAAATACAAGTAAACAAAAATGTCAAGCCTAAGAGAGGCACCTAGATAAGCTTTAAAAATGTCACTGGCTTCTCTTTACACTCCATTCCACATGTGAACATCTTTTCCTTCCTCTGAAGAGTTTCCACAATTTTGCTGCTGCTCAGCCTTTGTAGTGTTTGCCTATATCTCACCATTTTTACTCACCAATTATTTTAATATTTTACACTTTTGTCAAGTTACTGACAGAACATTCCTTTCTTTTAAATTCCAGTTTAAATTTTTACTTTGAATTAATCTCATGTTTGGTTTTGTCTTCCTTTCTCCTTTCCCTCTAACACCAAATCATAATGTGCTGCACTCCGTCACCTGTTTTGTAAAACCTGTTCTTCCAAAATCTTTTAATGCACAACGCCTCCTTCCTCTAAAGCTTTGGAAACAC
Source organism: Phalacrocorax aristotelis (assembly GCF_949628215.1). NCBI lineage: Eukaryota > Metazoa > Chordata > Aves > Suliformes > Phalacrocoracidae > Phalacrocorax > Phalacrocorax aristotelis. The sequence goes on along the minus strand of NC_134283.1, from coordinate 11,488,363 downwards.
CCACCAATCACAGAACTCCCCAACTCAAATACTTTAAAGGAGTTTATCACAACTCCTTTCCCTTCCCCTCTCTATTCTTCGTGTCTAGATCCGTAAATAAAGAAATTTGGGTTTACGTAACGTATTTTCATGTTGATGAATAAATTCCTTTAGAAGCAAGCTAGCTTCCCATAGTAATTTTAGAGAAACCTAGAAGTGATCCTAACCAGATAACATACTTTTAAATACATTAAAAGCTGTCTCCTACTGAGAACTTATTCACCAAACCAGGTTTGTTAACATTTCTCCCAAACATAAACTACTTTTATTAGACCAGACAGCCTGATATTTTAATTGTTAAGAATGAAAGTGCTTTGTGCTAGAGAACTTGCTATCTTATTTATCCGAAAACTGCATAGATCACATCAGGTCTATGGAAATATTAGACTTTGAAAGTATGAAAAGCAGCGTATGTTAAATGTGTATTTATAACACATCAGAAATATGGGGTTTCATTTACATGTTACTGAACTCCCTAATGTTCCAACCCTCAGCTTTTCCCCTTGCTTGTGTTAAGAAGAATGCCACAAAAACAGACATCTAATTACACATGTAATAGCATAATTAAGGGGATTTTGTATTTCATAGAATTGTTTTAAATTAGAAAGCAACAGTATTTTTAAAATAATGATATCTATAACTCATGTAATACTTAAATATATCCAAAGATTATTTTTTAAATTGGAGGATACTCTCTGCGTCTATGCAGATGGGCAGACCAACAGCCCTTCTGAGGTATTTAATTATTATCATTATTGAGTATTTTGTTGTAATTTGTAATGTCAAAGCTTCACTGTTGTTCCATTTTGTCCCACTAACAAAAAAAGTTTTCGATTAGATTCGTAATAATTTTGAAGTCTCAGATTGGTAAACGTTGTTGGAAAAATGTCTCACAGGGTCTCTCCTCCTAAGTTAAGGCACTTACAGCTCTACTCCCCCTTCCCAATACATATACTGGGAGTCTTTAATGCTTCAAATTCATCTTTTTTCATTAAATAAAGAGTCACAACTGCAAGTGCTGTACTATTGAGAGCCACTGCTGTGCCAACAGTTTCAATTTTAAACCTATTTTTCCCCATTGATGACATTAGAACTTCACCCACGGCTGTACCAGCTTATAACTTTCACTTTTAATTAAAGAAATTAAATTGGCAACATGAAACACTTTGCTTTCACATTAACTTTCACTTTTTATTAACAAAGCTAAAAGCAGCATAGCTGAGGGTAAAACCCTATTCAGATCTATGACCACAGTGAGGTGGAATGCAAGAGTAGAGGTCTAAAAAAAGATTTATTTTCAAATCATTAAAATTGAAGTAACAAATTTCTAAAAATTCAGAAAATTATCTCAACACAATAATTCCCTCTTTGCTCTCGTCTCATTAGAAGTGAGTTATAAGTTTCTGTTCAGAGAGTGCTTCATCTCACAGAAAGCTGCATTACATCCACCGTACTCTCAGAAAAGAGGGAAAGGATTAAATTGGCATGACGACTGAACTCATCTCTAGCTCAAAGAGGTAGCCCCTTCAAGTAATGACAAGACATGCGTGTAAGGAAATCTGCATTGCCAAATTTCAATGATATCTCTCCAATAAAAAAGCCCTTCAGCCTGTAGCCCTATAAAATCACCAACACCCACAAATACTAATTACCTTTGCAAACACAGAACATAATTCTTCCATTTACTAATGTAACTATGTTTTTTTACAGAATAGATCTTACTCCTGTGATAGTCATATTTAAGGCGCCCAAACTTGACAGGCTTTTCTACTAATGCAGAACACTCAAAATAAAACTCTAATAGAATGTATATACTGTAAATTAATTTTCAAAATTAATTTGATCATAATAATGCATTTAGCCAGTCTGAGCAGATGAATTAACACAGTAATTTTAACATTATCCACTTTATTATAGATTATACTGTAGAGGTATCATTCATTAATTTAATGAAAACAAGGAAAACCCCAACCTGTACCTTTACTGTAGAAAGCACCACTGTCCAAAAAACAACTCAGAAATAAAAACCCACCAAAACAAACAAAATCAACTACAACTCCTATTCCTCCTGCTGCCAGAAATATTTCCATTATCACCCTAGAACCAGAACCTCATTCCATTTGACACAAACAACCTGCATTTTCTGGGTTTTGGAAATAGCTATGAAAGCAGCAAGGAACACGTCTTTTACTATAGCAAGCCCTGTGCTTTGTGTGGTTTCCTCCACCCCCCACCCCCCCAGAAGTCCACACAACACACACCATGTCAAATATAAAGGTAAATTCCTCAAGAGATTTTAGTCTGGCTTTTGACCTTTCTGCAGTCTTAAGACTTTCCTTAGCTCTTCTTGTGATTTCCCATACCAGGCAAAGACAGATTGAAAAGACCTCTGCTTCTGCACACACGTGGAAACAATAGCCAGTGGCTTCTGACTGGGAAAATAAATGGGACCAAAGAGTTGACTTTCCCAAATATTCCATGTAAAGAGACTGCACTCTACATACATGTTTATATACGAGATGACCCGTCGTTGTGCCGTTATTATTTTACTGTATTATTCACGTATTAGGAGGATAACCCAAAAGTAATGACAATGAGACAGCTGCAGTTTCTCCCTGTACAGCTTCTGTATTTGACACACCATATTATCTCAATGTTTGAAACAGGAGTTGTTCCAGCAGCAGGAGGTGACTGGATCTCACAGTTTTGGGGACCAATATGTCTTTAAACACTTCTATTATAAAAAGAATCACTAAGAAGTAAATTAGAAAAATGCTTTGGGCCATACATTCTAGGTTGGTATACATACATTGTGGCACGTGATGGAGAGATCCCCAAGGTACACGAGATCGTGCTAGTTCCTGAAACAGTACAGTCTTGTTTTCAATTTTTAGGTATTTAATTAAAAAGGAATTGTATGTTGCATTGCTACTATACCATACCTTACGATTTTTCCTGTCAAGTTTGTCTTCCCCCAAAATATCTCACTGGAATGTGAACATCAGTCATTATTCTTCTAAGCTTGTGGTATGAAGTTTCTATTTCTCAAGTATTTCCCAGGCATGGGACATCAGATTTTGTAATAGTCTCTCATTTAACAAGCCAAATAATACCGCTATTTTGCTTTAAAGATACTCTTGTAGCTTCACAATTATTTTTAAGTTGGACAGTGACTTTTCTCAGAATGTAAAAAATTTAAAATATTTTGGAAACCTAATTTTTTTTTCCTATCTCCCCATCTGATTTTATCTCTCATTCTCCCAAAAACACTTCTGAAGCAAACTCAACCCCACCTAGTTGTTTGTAAATTCTGCAAGCATATCCTACTGTAACAACTGAAATTTTGGTTGCAGATCAATAAAAAACACTGCTGTCAAATATTTTGTCTCCTCCTAAAAAATCAACCCACTACCCACAACAACAACAAAAACGTGCAAACCTGACACTCTGACCATCACTGATGTATCTTTCTTACCCCTTACCAAATTCTAATGCAAAATTACCAAATTGGTTTCAAGGGTTCCCAAAGACTCATGCTGACTCCCTTCATTTCAATCTATTCCTTTGTTTTCATCATCTTTTCAGTTCATTATTTTGTTGTTGATTATTTAATACCATCCATTCCAATGCCGAAAACATTTCCTTCGTTATCTTATTCTTTGTCAATACCTGGACTTTTACTGTTAACAAGGCTCCAAAGTAAATAATTAAAATAGAATTTTCACTGTGCAAGTAAAACCTGTTTATGTTGTCCCATGCTAGACAATAGACAAGGTATGACTAGCAGGACATTTTGAAACTTTTCCTAAAATTATTCTGCTGTTTAACTTTAAAAACAGCTTGCAAAATAACATGACAAAACATTTACAAGATAAAAGACCACTCTGATAATCTAAAAGGCACAGTAAGAAGCTGCAGTTATACATAAAAAAAATAATCTGATTTTTAGATTTAAGCATTTATAGGAAAAAAGCAAAACCAGAAACTTCATTCTAAAATCCCGATTTTTCTTATCTTTAAGGACACAACACTGTCAAGGTGACAAAAATTTCACGATCACATCTTTACATAGTGGGTATTTCAGTCTCCAGAGCCAGTTTAATCATTACCCCCTTTGCAGACACAAATATCAGTCAGCAGGCCACAAACAGACAGGAAATGGTTACTGATCTTTATCATTAGTTATCAGGGTGGGTGGGGCAGATTTTAACTGTGTCTCTTTAATAACTGTGTCATTACAATTACTGAATCCTTTCCACAGACTTAAATCTCCTTAGACAACTAGGCAAGTTCATAAAAGACCAGAAAAAATGAAATCCTGAGTAAGGAAATAGTGCATAGGAATTCAGAATAAAGACCTCAACAGTTATCACTGTTAACGCACAGGTGATCTTATATTTGAACAGCAACCTACATTCTAAAGAAATAATGAATAATCTATTCTTTAGAATAAAAAGTTGTGACCTGACCATATTTTGCTAAACTATGTCCTACGTAAGTCTTGCACTCATCAATCCATCAGAACAGAATGGTTGAGAGCCAGCTGAATGCTCCACAAAGGAAAGATGCTATCGATGTAAATTGAGTTCCAAATTGGCATTTACACTTAAATCACAACATTGCATAAGCACCTCCCAAAAGGTTCACACTATCTTCAACTTCTCTTTCTAAACATTAATACTGATAGATCAGCATTGCTCTTCCATGGCTACTTTGTGGTTTGGTTTTTTTTAATAGCTTTATCTATTTTTTCTAGTATACCATGTATTTATGCCAAGCTGTATCCTACAACTTTCTGGTTATGGAGTTGATTTATGCATTCATTATTTTCATTAAGATAATTTCTTCAAATCAAGTAGAGGAATCTCTTTTATATTTGTTTGTTGCAAAATTCTTTAATTTGCTCTTTCTGTAATCTATATGAATCAAACTTGTTGATCATGTATTTATTTCCTGAATTTTCACTTTACAGGAGTTTATTAACGACTAAAACAAAACAAAAACCCAACAAAACCCACAAAAACAAAGAACAAAATCATGAAGCCAGTCAGGTTGGAAGGGATAACAGGAGGTGATCTAACCCAACCTCAGATAAACCCACGTAAGACTTTGTGCAGTCAGGGAAGCATTTTTGAACCAGGGACTACAAGCTATTATATCTTCCTCAATGTCCATTAAAAAAAACCAAACACCAACACAAAAACAAACAGCAGGATACACAGAAAACACTATTCATCAAGATGTATTCACTGAATGGAGAAAACAGGATTTAAAAAAAAGCTTTTCTTCATTTTTAAAAAATTTGTGAAAACAGGACAGATTAAAGTAGCCAAATTGAGAAACAGATTTCTGAGATAAGCAAGGGTTGGGGTATTTTTAAAAGACCTCTATATTTATAAACATTAGCAGCATAAAAATCAGGGGATTAAGTGTTACAATTGAGCACTGAGTTGTCCTACATAATCTCTTCAGAATATACAAGGAACTACTCAATTCCATGATTCTATGATTCTATGAAATGCAATGAAAATTGAGATAACTAAGGCATTAGCTTATTTGCCGTTTGATATGATAGATATAATTAAATTTGCCGTTATAAACAGGAGATTCATCTATACCTGCATGCTCTTGAAACAATATTGTCTTAGTCTGTTCTACTCCATGTATGAAAATTCAGTCTTTGGAATTAAATTCACAAAGGAACAAGTCCAGAAGAACTGATAGCTAACTGAAGACAGGCATGAATTAATTAAATAATGCAGTTATACAGAGGTGACTGGAACACCAATTGGGAGACATACTCTTTAAATGAAAATAAACCAATGAACAAAACTGTGAAAAAAAAAAATGGAAGTCTAGAAACTCAACAGGTAAAAAGCCTCAAAAAACTCAAGAAGTAAGGTAAAAAGCCTTAAAAAAAAAACCCCTTAACAATTTACTGAATTGTGTTTAATACCAGAAGCGTAGGCTATGATTTTCAAATGGCACAGAAACCCTGGGACCTATTAAATTTTAAAGGCAATTGTGAAAATTATTTCACCGAGTTATTTTGAATATGTTAGCCATTGTCTCCTATATTGCCGAGAACTCATTAAATTCAGAGCTGTATCTTCAAAACCCAGGAGTGTTCCAGTCAGGTAGGTCTGAAGTCATCATAGATAAGATAGCATGACTTAATGAATTAAAGGTGTGATATCACAACAACAGTATCCTTTTATTATAAGAAACAAAATGTGTTCATGAAACAAATTTAATGAAATTAAGTAATTGTTTTAAGACTATGAATAATTAAGTAGTTAAAAAAAAAAAACACCCATAAAACATACCTTGGCAGCCTTTAGCAATATTTCCCGCTCTTGTTCATCCTTCCTTTGCTTTTCTAAACGCTCCAACTGTTCAAAAAACTTTAACTGTGATCGGACATCTGTAGCTTGTTCGTACCATTCATCATCCTGTAAAATAAGAACAATGTTTTACAAAACCATGCATTTTCATCCAGATTGTATTTAAAGAAGACTATAGGTGTCATACATTAAAATCTTTCAATTGTATTAACAAAAAAAACCCTTCTCTTTTCAAGCCCAGGGAAATGAAGCCAGCCTATGGTTAATAATGCAGCTAGAATCTGATTATTTAATTAATATCTAAGCAAATTAAAAATCCAAGGATTGATTTATCAGCACTAGAGACAAAGAGTTAAAAAAAAAACAATTAAAAAAACCCAACCGGACTTACTGATTAAAACCCCCTAAGATGCTTAACTTTATTACTGAACAATCCTAGATATAGGAGCCTGGTTATAAACTGCAATTCCTGTGTTAAGATATTATTATAAATGCAACTTTGGCTTAACACTGTCTAAGCAAAGTGTTTTCTTCTCAGACACCATCCTAGGGAGAAGGAAGGAGGGATTTAACACTGCTGAAGCTGATGAAGAGTATTGGAAAGAAACAAGGATATTTTACTTTAGTCAAATATAGTAGAATATATCCGTCAATTGCAAGGAAGGATGTAAGTGTAGGTAATACTTAGGCATAGTGGCCTTTATTTTTTTTAATCCATTTTTCTATCACAGTGATGTTGATTCTAGTCACAAATCCCAAAGATAATTTTTCTTGCAAATGCCACATATAATTAGTCCAACTGTGACTCAGGTTTGTCAAATAGGTGGACAAAGATATAGTCCAAAGTTGTTCCACCAGGCTTTCAAGAATAGAAAAAAATAATAAAACCAAAAACAAGCAAAAACCCAAACCAGAGCTACTCTATATATATACACACACCCCAAAGAAATCTGAACACAGCTTAGCCACAACACACAACTACAGTTATTGCTATCTTGCTTTTACATCAGTTTGACAACTATTAGCATCTTCCTTTCTTCAAAAAAGATATATTTATCAAAGATGTTTGATTTATTTGAATTTCAAACTGGTTTGCAGATTCTTATTTAAATTTTTTCCCTGGTTTAAGATATCTAAATTGTTTTCATTTTCTTCAAGAATACAATCACTAACAATGGAATCAGAGTAGCCTTTTATCTTGAAATATTATTTTTAAAGAGAATGCCATTGTTTAATTACAGTGCAGAATTTATAGCTGAATTCTTTAGTGCTGTTTTAAGACAAATTGGTAGCTTTTGTAAAATATTAGTATTTCTCACAGCCAAGGACATGTGAAGTTACTATAGATTCCTCTATATTGAAGCAGTTTTGATCCAATCAATGGATACCTTGGTCAAAAAAGGAGACATCAAGAATCAACAGTCTTAGCCGCAATCCATGATCAGAAATTGCTTAACAGATGCTCCATGCTAGGCAGCTCAGCACAGAAGGATAAAAGCACAATTCTACACACAAATTCTGTCACAGAGGAGGAAGACAGATCTGGCAAGCAGTGCTAACATCCCACCACTTTCTATTTGCTGAGGTAGACAAACCTGCAATTAAAACATACTTTGCAAATGGAACGAACACAACACACCTACCATGTGCTAAGAAAAAAGGGCATCATACTGCATTATTCTGTAACACACAATACCTTTCTTTGCACACTTACTTTGTAGGATTCCATTCGGTGCTGGGTTATCACCGTTACTTTTTCTATTACTGTTCTTAATCTGTTTTGTGTTGCATGGGAAATAAACGTAACCACCTCAGCTGGCACATCAGTAATTCCTAGTTTTTTAGCTAAAGCAAAACACAAAACAAAGCAGAATTAGCTTACTCCCCACAAAAAACAACCAAACCAGAAAAACCTCTAAAGAACATAAAGCCATAACTTCATTTTCCTGAACAGAAAAATCTGACTCTGTATTTATGCAGCTTTGGTGATACATTCATGACCCCTTGAAAAGAGGTGTGACTACACTTTAAGGTTTAGAAGAGAAACCAGAGAATTTTTTTACCATTTAGAAAGTATTTAAGAACTTTACTGAAGTTTACCTCAGTATATTAAAACAAAGCATAACAGGCTATGAGACAGTTTGAGTTCTCAGTTGTTCTACACAACAAAAAGCAATTCCTTTATCTTCAGAAGCGTTAGTGCAGATTAATTTCAGTGTCAATGAGGTGAGGCTGCAGCCCAAAGCATACTGTCGCATGCTTCAGCCTACACTGTTGGCATATTATCGATAACAAAAACTCTTTAGAAAAAAAACCTGTTAATTGAATATGAAGAAATAAAGTCATATTAACAAGAGTTATTTAAAAACACCAGTTGTCCCCCAAACACCACTAGGACATATTCGTAGTTATTTGGACATTTGATACTTTGTGCTGAGTTTATACAAAAGGCAAACATTCTACAGTTCTAATGTATTGATATATTAAAAAAAACACCTAAGCTACAGAAACAAGAATATGGGTAACACTTAAGGATCCATAAATTCATCAAATGAAGTGTTAGAAAGAGATCTGTAGATATAAGAATATACATACTAATCTAAGCTATAGTCCTCCAAAGACATATATATGAGTAGTCCCAGTGGGACAGTTTTCTGGATAGAAAACTCTGTGTCCATACAAAATGCAACTACTGATTTTAAACATGTATTTTCTAGAAATAAAAATATATAAAATATAAAAAATATATTTAAAAAATCAGTAGTTGCATTTTGTATGGATTATGGAGTTTGACGCACCACAAAAGAGTAAATACTCTGATTACACTGTATCAGTTTCCCACTGAATGACCATGAGTCTTCTAGAAATGTTTGTGAATATATTTGTTTGTGATATGTAAAGAGGTATGCAAAACACTACAGGAAATTTATTTGAGAGTATTTTGGAAAGTGCTTCCTGAATGGCTAATTACACAAGTAATCATCGTTTGTGGGAGGGGTCCCCGAGAAAATACGAACCTGAGAGGTTTAAGAATGAGTATTTGTTTTGTGAGGCATTCCTATCTCTCCCTGGCCAAATTCAAGAGCAAGAAACCATCCCACGTCTAAAAAATGACGACGAACAAGTGAGCAGCGGTCTTGCATGGATGTGCACTTCTGTTATTTCAATGATGTGATCTGAGACGAACTGGCAGCATTCAGCATCACCCTGGGCTTCTGTCAGGGCCGGGCCGGGGCCGCTCAATCACGGGCGGGCAGGCCGGGGACGGCGTCGCCCCCGCCGGCAGGGGGCGCTGCGGCGGGCCCGCCAGGCGCGAGGCGAGGCGCGAGGCGCGGCGAGGCGCGCGAAATCACCGGCATGTCGGGAAGCGCTGAAGTAATACAGCCCAAAGAGAAAACCGCTCTGAATTCTGTCTGTAGATACGGCTATTACAGCTGGTTTTGTGCTAAGCCGTACGAAAAGATTACGTTTCCTGCAGCTCTCCTCGCTCCATCCCTTCCTCATTTTTTTTTTTTTGATCTGCAGCGTCTATTTAAATGTATATTTTATTACATCACTACAGTACATCATTCCCACACTTCCCAGAGCTGAATTCTGTCATATATTTCTGATATTAATTTTTTTAATGATTCTTTGAAGTCCTTATCTCAAACTAACTCAAGCCATCACTGACTCCATATTGTACACGTTACCTTAAGGATTTTAGCAATATGTATATATGCTTTCTAACTGATTTTTGCTTTATCGCTAGAAAAAAAAAATATCTTTTTTTGGTGCCCAATTTGTCCTCTGTAATAGAGATGGAACTCTGCTGAAGTTGCTGAAAGCTGAACGTATAATGGAAAGCAGACATACACATTCAGATCCCAATGCTGCAACTGTTACTCATGCAAATTAAGTCCTTGAAGTCAGTAGGACTATTCATGTTGGTAGGAGCTATTTTTGCAAGTCAGACTTGCAATATGAAGACCTCTTTGAGCATGCACTATTTTATTATGCAAACGTGTAAGCAAAGCTATCGATCAAAAAGCCCTCATCTAAAAGATAAAATGCAAGTAAGAAGGGAAATTTAATTAACCAGTATCCAGAAAAGAGATTTGACATGGAAAATTCTGCTGAGTATTCTAGGTAAGGGTATGAATGAATAATTGTTACAATAATTCTTTGAATTTCAGCAGTGTAACTACAGCTACCCAACCTCCCTGAACACACACACAGAGACAATCCTTTCACAATAAAGAACTATCATCATCTTGTTCTTTCTTTTAACAATAAAGGTTTTCCTAATTTTAAAGACTTTCGTTCTAAGTAAATTCAACCATTATATGTCTGGTTCTGCTTATCCAACTCTTCAGAAATTCATCCATAATCAAAGGACCGTTCCCTGAGATGCCTGGTTCCTAAAGATTCTTGTCCTTCATCCTCTTCATCAGCCTCTGCAGTACCCCAGTAACTTTCTACTCCTGAAATCCCTCAACACAATACTCTCAAGTCCAGAAAACTACCCGGAGGCCAGTTACAGATGAATCCCTCAGAAGTCTGACCTGGGACTTAGCCTTTTTAGTATCTTTCTCGGTGACCTGGAGAGGGATACACAAAGCACCCTCATCAAGTTTGCAGATAGCACCACACTGAGAGGTCCAAAGGGAAGGGCTGACAGACAGAAGGACCTGATAGGCAGGCCAGCAGGAACTTAATGAAATCCAAGAAGGACAAATGGAAAGTACTGCACCTGGGATGGACTAACTGCAGCGATACAGGCTGGGGACTGCAGCACTAATGGAAAGCACATGAGCAGTAGGCTAACCAGCACTGCATCCTGGCAACAATGAAGACTAATAGCATAGTGGGTTGTATCAACAGCAAAATGGTAGATCAACAGTAGCCAACAGATCAAGGGAAGTGATTATTCCTCTTCGCTCAGCACTCAGCCCACATCTAGAATATTGCAGTCAGTTTTGGGTCACCTGGTCCAAAAAAAAAACTTGGAAAAACTTAAGTACAGGGAAAAGTCACCAAGATGGTTATGGGGTTGTAACATATGACCTATATGAGGAGAACCTGGGGGTTCTTTACCCTGAAGAAGAGAAAGCTTAGGAGAGAGGTTACTGAGAAGACAGAGTCAGACTCTTTATTGAGGATGGCTGGAAGAAGAATGAGAAATTAATTCAGTATGAACTGAGACAGCAGAGGTTCTGACTGGATATAGGGAAGTATTCTTCTTTATGAAGATAATTAAGGACTGGAACATTTTGCACAAATAAATTGTAGACTCTCCCACCTTCCAGATTTTTAAGACTCAGCCAGACAACGCCCTAAGCAATCTTGTCTGAATTTAATGTCAACCCAGCTTTGAGCAAGAGACTGGACTAGATGACCACTCAAGCTCTCTTCCACCCTGAGGATTTCTACGAGCCCTGTCCTCCTGCATAGCTCCATCTTCCTCCCATATTACTATCACACAATACCCTTAGTTCCCTCATACATGTAGGATTACCCCCCGGCACGTCTCCCAGTCCATATTTGTCCAGCTTACTAGCTGGGCAGTCAGCTCACCCTGAGGACAGCCTGGCCAGTCTGTACAAGAGTGCTGACTGGCAGCCAACCACACAGAACAGCAAAGAAAAGGAAAGAGCAGTTGATTCCCCCCTCAAGCGGGACACACGGAGGGGCTACCCAGCTGCTGATTTATCAATGGATTAAAAAGTAACCTGAAGGGAGAGAGAAGGAAGAATAGATTGTTCAATCACTTAAGGCTAGTTTTCTTCGGAATATAAGCTAAGGAAGAAAGAATACAAAATAAATTTCCCCCAAAATTAATTAGCATCAAGAAACCAGACTACAAAAATACAAAAAGATAAATTTTTAAAAAGTCAACTTGCCATGTACAACATTCATCATGTGTGGAAGCATCATCATGTCTTCCCTGCCCTAAATTACATCAGTCAAAATTCTGTTAGCACAGGATGTCAGAAGCAGGGTGCATTCCAAAGCTGTATACTACATGAAGATTTGGCACACTACTTAAATACTTGGATTGTACTTGGGGCGAGGATGAGAAAATTACCAATGTGCTCCCGAAACAACAGTCTCATCTAACCTTGGAAAGGCTGGTCTAGTTATACTTTCATAAACAGTCGTGCATACCACTTTATTGATCTGCTGACCTAAGAAAAGTTCTGATACCATTGTTTAAAGATTGGGCTTTATTTTTGCTATCTGCTACTCAGAGAAAACACTAAGTAGAAACTGAATCTAGGCAAAGGGCTGGAAACTGTTAATTTTCATATGTTTCTATATTAAAATTTTCTCTTTTTTCTTCACTACTACATCTCCTCCTGAGTTTCATCCACTCTCATTTATAAAAAACACACTGGAATTCTGTCTGCCATCAAAGGAAAATAATGCTGATCACTAAATAGGAAATTCCTGAGATATTCTTCTAGTCTGCATAATTACTTTTCACAGTTTTAATACAGAAAGGCTTCTCTTCCATTTGCAAGATCCCCTAGACGGATGATGATTTGGGAAAAGAAATATAATCAATAGTTTCAGAAAATGTGTACATACACATATATATTCTTTAATACCATATATATTTAATTGTATAACAAAACACAAATATCCTCAATATATTATTCACCTTTCTAAACCAAGTCACAGGACAGTGGCTTCATCTACAGATACTTTTCTTTAGGTTCTAATATTCTGGAGTCTGGTCTTAATTGTGCCAGCTGATCATTGCAATAATAAGCCATAATATAAACACTTACATATGTCCAGAAATGCAAACCCAAAGACAAAATTAAGATTAAAAAAAACGAAAACAAAACAAAAAACCCCAACTTATTTATAGCAGACTGCTATCATCTGTCTTTTGTTAAAAAATTAGAAATTGTTTCTGACTTTTAGGTGATCTTCTTAATGTGCTTTAAGTTTGGTAAGATGGCTATCTACTTGTTGTTTTGTGACCAAAAGTCTGCGCTTAAAGCAGTAAGGAGCCACACACTTAAAACATCAAGAAATGTAATTTGAAAAAAAGTTGCTTGCTTTTAAATAATACGTTTGTTAAATTTAGACGTTTTTTGATAACAGGTATATGCTTCAAGTCTTTAAAATTGCTTTAGCAATGTAATTCTGAACTTTTCCTAGAGCTATGATAAAAACATCATCAAGGATAACAACAAAAATGGAGCTGGAGCAAAGCAATGCTCCAAGCTATAATTTTAACCAGTCTCTCAACTTGATTTTGAGTTTTTATATTTTTAAAGACATAACTAAGGTCACGTTCTTCATTCAAGTGTTCTTGCCAGATCTCTACTACACCAGAACTGTACAAGACCATCAAGAATTGATGACTGATTGCATGAACACTTCAATTCTTTGAGGCAGGACTCAGTTTCAACACATCCTCAGCAGCATCAAATGCTACTAAAGCAGTCAGTTGAGTCACACTATCCTGTATGAAAAATATGAGGTATCACAAATTAATACCCCCAAAGTAAGCAAATTTCTAATCTGCCAAGAATTTCTAGAACAACACAATAAAGCCTGCCTACATATGAATTCTTAATTACATGTTTAGAAGATTTAATAGTAAACCATGCCTTAATCAGCATTTAATAAAGATCTACAGTATATGAGACAGCATGCAAAGGAAGTGTGTTAGAATATTTTTGTTACAAATAAATAATATTCTATTTAAAAGTTTTAGATACTGCAATAGAGTTTCTATAAAGTTAGAACTTGTATACAAGTTCCAAAAACCCTCAGGGAAGAACCATTCAGCAATGTTATTCTGATATTGGCATATGTGTCACTAGCACAAGATTGGTTTGTACAAACACAAAAGCACCTAAACATTGTCACTGAAAACTTTCAGGTCTTAAGAAGTGAAAATTCTGCAGAGTGCTATCATCTGCTTAGCTATCTGAAAGGTATTGAGAAGCAGAAGAAAAATACTATCTTTGCAGATAGTCTTTCAAAGAATCAAAAAGTTACTTCAATAATTTATACTTTAAGAGTACTGACAGGATTGAGATCAAAGAAAAAATTATTTGTAAAACATTAGGTCTGACTCTGATTATTGATGTGATAAATTATTGAATGCCTGTATAAAATCTCTTTATGTTTACACTTAACAGAAAAACTTTGAAGAACTGGTTTTAAACAGTTAAACAGCACGTATTTAGGGCTTGAATTTGTCTTGTCCTTCAACGGAAGCATTGGGAGAGTGCTAATTAGTCTCTATTTGCCCTAAACACAGGTCAGCCAGAACTGCAGAAATAACTCTCTGCTATCATCTTAAAACCAGGAGCAACTTCTTAAATTTTAAATTCTGTGCATGAACTATTGGCCCAAGATACAACTGGAACCAGACTTCTTAGGTCCAGGCCTCTTCTGCTGTTACAGCTAGCTTGCAGGCTGCAAGATGGAAATAAATCACAAGTCGATCCCCCCTTGAATCTGGGACATTATTTGTTTAAATTTTTATTTAACCTCATTCAACAGCATCAGATCTAGAATAACACAACAAAGATGCATCTGGTCATACCTACCTACCTCATCCCCACAGCACAGGAAGTATGACACTGTGCCTTGGATTGCATCTACAGTTTTAGGCTCAAGCCCCCTTCCTCTTTTATCCCAACAGAACCACCACAGTTTTGCATGCCTCAGTCCTCCTGCAATCTTTCCCATCAGGAAAAGCAAGGTATTGGAAAAACCACCACTTGAACTTCTGCAGCTTTCCAAACTATGCAATTCTTTAATAAATTCCATTCCTCCGTTTCAATAGCATAAGGGAAATTGATGATTTTATAATTCTATTGCAGGTGTCAGCAGTGAAACATTTAAAACACCTTAATCTCTGTAAAATTACATGTAATTAAATACAACATGGTCAGTTAAGTAGTCACTGTTCAAGACTTATGCTACACAGGAAATTCTGGAAACTGACAGCTGAAAAAATTGGGGGGAAAGGGGAGAGCAGTTCACCTTCTAAAACTAGACAACCAACATTTGTACGTCATATGACATATCATGTGTGGTGTCTACAGAAAGCAGGTCATGAAATCAATAGAAAGCAATAGGTGCTTTGTCTAATACTATTATATTAGTAATTCTAAACTGAGCAACAGCATTGAACTATCAGGCTGACTAAACATAACAGGGAAACAACTCTAATGCACTAAGGGTCTTTGGCATCCTGAGAAGCCATAAATGACAATTATTGAACTTACTTGTCCCAACCTAATCGGGTGGGACTTAAGAACAGGTTACATGTTCCATGTAGCAATGTCCTCAGCCTACAAAGTAATCCATCAATATTGCATTCATATTGCTGTCAAAGGGAAAACCCAGTCTTAAATGTTAAGCTAGAAAATGGGGGATGGAATGCAAAGGAAAAAAATTGAGGAGGTTATTTGGGTACAAGATACTGTGGGGTTGTGTTGGAGGGGCTACCAGAGCCCCAGACAGACTTTAAGTATTAAAAATTGAAGGAAAAGCTTGTTAAACAGACTAATAGTCCAAACAACAAATCACTAGCTCTGATGACTAGGATTAGAGATTTCTCGGGGTACTACCACCTAGTGATCCCTGGCAAAAGAAACAGTATGATAATTTTAGCTGTAATTTTCTGTTTTCAGTCCTTTAAATAAAAGCTTCTCTTTAAGTCTTACTAACTAAATGCATAAAGAATTAAAAAAATGTTGACTTGCTGTACCGTTAAGCCTGTCTGGTGCTAGAAAACAGGACGAAGAAAGGAGAAACCAAAAAACTTTACTTGCTACCTTCACAAAAACAGCCAATCCAAATTGAAGTCATCTGAGCAGGCACCTCTGAGGAACCTATAACATGGAGTGTGTTTAGGGAAGCCACAGGCTAGGGAGTGTTTCCTGCCAAACTAGAGAGAATCAGTGCCAAGTGCTTTGAGATTTGGTAAACAATTCCCTCTAGCAGGTACAAACCAGCACCACTCTGTGAGGGGCAGGTGGCCAAGATGCATTCCACAGCTCCAAGCCAGCCCTGAACTGGAATGGGAAAGATTTTGTAAACCAGTATCCGATACTCTTCAACACTATGCTTCCAGTTCACCTTCATATGTAATGAAGTGACTTTGTTAAAGAGAATAACTTTTTATCACCATGTAATTGTTATTTACAAAATAACGGAAGGTCCTACATTAATTACTTCAGTTAGCTTGCTTGTAAAAGAACATTCCTCCACTTATAGGATAAAAATTATCTCACCAGCCAGCTTCTGGATAAAAGTGGACAGTCTTGAGAACTGAAGCCTTGCTGGCTGCAGTATTTTTTCTATACTTCTTCAGAACTACCCACCTTGAGATAGGTAGTTCCAAACTTAAAGATTAAAATCCTCAAAATACATAGCCATTTTCAGTGCAAGACACAAGAGACAAAAAAAGATAACCAGCCACAGAACTGCAATGTAACCTAAAGAAATAAAATTTCTGAATAAATGTTCTACAGATTTTAATACTCTTTTCTCCTCCTGCTCCCTCCGAAGTAAACGCCAACCGAATTACTTTAGCAAAGTAAGATTCAGCTAAGACTCAAGTTCTATAGTGTGAATGCACTGGTACAAAACCACTCATAAAGCTTGTTTCAGGTACTATAGTGGAGTTAACTTATTCAGTACAACTACACCATAATAAGTAATTATGTATTTATATAATTGTATAAAAAGTTAAGAAAAGCTATACTGAGTAATATAGTCCGGCATCCTTTCTCTACAGAAGTAGTGGGAGATGCTGCTAGAAGACTATTTAAAAAAAAAAAAAAAAAAGGTGTGCAGTTATAGCTATGTGACAATACAGAGCCTAGGACCATCCTGAGTTAGAGGATCTTATCTTTCTAGTAGCTTAGGATGGAACTTTTTTCCTATTGATTTTTCAAGTAATTTTTTGAACCTGCAACATCCTAAAACAGAGAGTTCCACAACTTAACTACCCTCCTAGCAAAACAAAAAAATAGCCCTTTTTGGTTGTTTTGAACTTTTACCTTCTAATTTCATTTGATATCCCTAATTCTTGTAAAAGGAAAACCAGAAAAAATAGCTCCATTCTAGGGGGTCATATTGGTATAATTAGTTTAACACATCACAGCCAGGCAAATAGTTGTATCCATGCAAAATCTACCTGTATCCCAGGCCAAAATGTCTGATCCTGTGCTGATTCAAAGATCTTACGCAAGTCAGTGGGATTTGGGGCAGGACAAAAAAATTCATCAAGTAGAAAAAGAATTTATCAAGAATCCTACTTAACCCTACTTATATGATTAGTGGGTTTTTTTGTGGAAGTCATGTAAGAATGACAAAAAAAAAGCCTTTACTTCTGTAAGAATTCTCAACCTGGTAGGTAAGCCTGGGAACCCACACATCATTCATACTTTTTGCCAAAAAGAAAGAACTAATTTGAGAAGAGGTCTGACCTAAAATACATATAACCAGACAATCCAGTTTCCAAAATCCTGTCTCTAAGCTAGATAATTAAACAGCTGAAAAGTAGTTATTAATCATCCCTAAAGAGTCTTATTATCCTTAGTGGTTTGTCTCTAACAGAACCAAGCAAGTCACCAAACAACATTATGCACAGGTATGTGGAGGCTTGGAAAATGGAAGGAGATGCCACAAATCATGGAAGCATGAACATACAAGCAGTGCGTCTAGGAGAAGGGAATACTTGGTATTCAGATGGCAAGGAAGCCCTACAGCTTGATCAGAGAGGACAGAAAGAAACTCTGAAGGAACAGAAGCTACTACTATTAATCTTTTATCTATTTTTTCCCCTGTAACTAAACTGTATATTACCTAATCTCTTTTAGAAGAAATCAAAATCTCAATGTGCTAAGGCAACACTTTATCCTTAATTTTGACGTTTAATTCCTTCTCTTTTACCAATTCCTCCTCTTTTAACAATTCCTCTTTAAGATTACTTTTGTGCATTTTCATGTGTGTATCCTAAAAGAAGGGAGGATGCTGAAGTTATTAAAAGGGAGGCACTGTAGGTCAAAGAATTTTTGAGAACGTGATGTATCCAGCTCCTACCCTATAATCCCAGCAACCTGTGCTGCAGCAACTGAACAGTCTAACGAAAATGTAAAAGATGGGAGGGGATAAGAACTGAAACAGGTGCAGGTCTCAACAAGTCAAATGAGAATATGCAGGTTACAGTTTTATATATATATATTTCTAATCTTGGTTTTCTCAAAATGTAAATACAACACAACATAATAACCATGTCTGAAGACATTCAGGACCATTCAACAATAAACACAGAGCGATTGTAGAGAACTGGAAAATATGTTCACTATTTTTATGAACAATAGTACATGTCTCAGTGCACTTTTGTGCTTGGTTACTCACTGCAGAGTCAAATCAAAAGAGATTGTTAGAGGGACAGATGAAAAAGAACTAATATGGCCACAACACCAATAAGAGTCCTTAAGAAAACAAAAGAGAAGTAGTTAGTTGGGGATTCAGCCCCTACCTATTTTCACGCAGGCTAGAAGAATGTGCTTCTTGGGCTAAGCCCAAGATCAGAAGATACTAAACCATTACAGGATCTCAGGCTTAAATATGAGAAGTATATGATTATGACAATACGTCAGAAGTGAGACAGAGGTGGAGGAGAACTGTTCTAAGAACGTCAGAGATGACAAACACGTGGAGGCACAGATGCCAGCATCCTGTAACAGAGTCCTCACAGTAACAGAATACACTCTCAATCACATCCATACAAGAATTAAAAGGAAACTGTAATAATTTGCCTATACACCTCTGTTCTTTTAAAGAAATTTCTGTAAACGATGCAGACACTTTGGCAACTTTTTTCTTCCTGGAGAAACCATCTCTCTGACACTATAAAAGTTTTGTTGGTGACGCATCTGAACAGGTATCACAGCTGTCCACTACAAGCCTGATGCCAGGCAGACTATAGCTCAACATGAGGCCTCATCTTAAGGAGGCATGACAGGCATGTCAGCCAGAAAGAACAGGCACAAAGAATACAGGAAATTATAAAGGATACCAGAAGGGTAGACCGAAGACCATAACCTGAATTTCAAAACGTCAGCACCTTCATTTGTGTATGTCCAGGATTAGAGGAAAAGTTGTCAAGATCAGGACATTATGCCACCCACATTCATTAATACCAAATCCATGCATCACCAGATCATCCACCACTACAATGTTTATCCAGATCAGACATGGTCGTTTGATTTTGTCAAAATAGATGTAGTTTATGATAGTTGATATTAAAGTCACAATTCTACATTATTGTGCAAGAACAGATGGTGATACCTCACATCAGGCACAACATCCCGTGTTGCAGCTACTTCCTTGAAAACAAATACCCTTTTGTTATCAGTAGAATGTCTTTGTACCAATTCAACACTTTGCAACATTTGGCTGTGACTTATTTAACACTAGACTCTGCAAAACTGGTTAAACCACAGATTAACACTCTCCATATTATAAGGACTGAAAAAAAAGTGTCAAACTGCCAATGAGTTATAGTAGAATCTGGACTTCGTATGCAGTAGACTCAGCAACATGAAGGAGGCTGACAAATGCAATTCAAACTCATGGAGAAGAAAAGACTACAGTGAAGTTTATGAAGTTTTTCAATAATTTTAAGAAATGAAAACATTACAACCTTAGTATGAGCAGCAGGATTGCCAAATAAACGTAATGAACAATCATTTCAACATATTTTAGAAAATATTACCTTTTACTTTTTTCCCCTTTAAACGATCCTTGAAGATGCTGCTCACTGATCAATGACTTCCTCCTCCACAAAGATGTTCCAACATGTGTTGAGAGCTGGGGACATTAGTACCACCTCTAGAGCATGGAGTTTGCCTACAGGGATAATGTAAGTCAGCTTTATTGCAATATTGAATGGTTCTCTAAGGTTTTCTTTTTATTGTTCTTATTTTACATCCAATATATATTACCAGAAATCTCTTTATGAGATGGACTTTACAAATGAATTTGGTAGAGAATGCATCTCCACAGAATGATGATCTTAATTTTACTCTCCTTTGCAGAGACCAGGAAATTTAAGCCATTCAGTTGCCAGATACAAATGTATTCTGAGGCTGGGCATCATATTTTGGTAGGCCCTGAATACCAGAACTGAATTCCAGAAATAGCAAGACCTTTTAAAGAAGGTTTTTCCACTACATTCATAAAACAGAAGCAAGGTATTATAGCGAAAACAAAACCTGAATTCTCCAAATATTTCTGGGAGCAAATAGTACGGTCATGCTCTCAGTTCAATTAGAGTAAAACCTTTGAAAATGATGCCTGAAGAACCAGCTTCATTTTCTTCATAAATAATCATAGTTTGAACATATCTACATTTATTTTGATAAATTACTGCTTGATGAAATAACATCAGTTCTGGCACTTAGAGGTGATACTGCTGAAAGCATAATCTGCAGCGTTGCAGAACCAGTAAGATTAATAAAAAGAAAACCTTAGAAATACACAAAAAATATTGAATAGAAGCTGCCCTACCTTTCACAGAAAGGCAGACTCCAAGCTCTCAGGTGGTACTGAAGTTACCATTCCAACACATGTTGGGACATCTTGTAAAACAGGAAGTCTAATCATGGACCTATTAAAGAAAGAACAACAATACGGTTTAACATTCTGCTGAAATACTTACTGGTTATGTTTATTTGGCAACACTGCTGCTGATACTAAGATGGGAATGTATTCCCACCTTTTTTGAAAAGGAAATAATAAATGTAAATAACATATAATTGCTTTATAATATTGTAACATTAGCAATTGATTAAGTTGGAATAGAAAACCAGATTCTCTACTGAACACGTACAGTAAACTCCAATCTCAACATAAGAAACTAAATTATCACAACTATGGACATTGATAAGAAGACTGGAAGCAGTGCACACTTTCTAGTCTAAATAAAATTTCTACCAAATTGCTTGTTTTATACTAATTAAAAAAACCCCAACAACCTAATTCTGCACTAAGTTACAGAAGAACTCCAAATGTCAGAATGTAGATACATCTCTACACGTGCCACAACTCTGCAGGTGACATACTGAACTTTATAGGATCTAGAGAAAGCCAATGTATTTGGCATGCACAATAACTTGCAATTTGGATTATACAATATGTAACGTTACTTTTTTTTTTTTTCCCCTGAGAAAAAGTAACTAGAATCACAGAAAACACCACTCCAGGTACAGTTCAATTGGACTAAGCGTGTCATTAGGACAATGCATGACTTCAAAATGCTATGCTTAAGAACACGTACATGTTAGAACTATCTCCAAACACAATCAAGTTATGTCCACAGGTATTTAAGGAGGTCATTGGAAAGATGGTGGTGGAAAAACGGATATTATAAGGAGTATTTCAATTTGAAGACAAATCAACTTATGGATAAAAAGTCAACAATGAGAACAACTAAACTCACATCAACAAAAAGTGCAGTGAAAACAAAAAATTATGGTCACAGACAATCCAATAGCTCGGAATTTCAGAACCCACAACTGTAGCTTAAGAAGCTATAAAAACCCTCTAAAGTAAACCAAAGAAGTAAGTATACTTTTATGTTAGAAATGCTCTGTATATGAAAGACCATCATCAATAGTACAGTTTCATCTCATTCAAACATGAATACAACTGTTGACAAACAAACAGATGAAGTGGAGATGACAGAATGACTCTCTTATCAAACCAGTCACAAATGCTTTAAACAGAGGCTCTGAAATCTACAGGCCTGGTTCCATGCAGGATACCCCAGTCAGTTTTTAGATGGTTTAGCAATATAAAATGCCCTCTAGAGTATTCAAATTATTTATTTGAAATATATACATATCCATACAACAGGGCTGCCACTGTGATTCCACATAGTAGATTCAATGCACTCCAGAATACAGAAAACAGAGAAGCTATTTCCTTGTGTTTTAACATGCATTTTTATAGCAGACATGCAATTCAAGTGTGACTGAAGAAAGAAAGAATCAAGGCAGAACAATTATCAATAGTTCAGACAGAATTTAAAAAATATATTACATGTAAAATAACAAAAAGGTAAATCTAAAAGTCATGTTGAGCCTAACCCTACAACTGTTACATTGACAGAGACAGTGGCTTATTCTATCAAGCCAAGCTTCTCTGAAGCTGTTTTAAGGAAGACTACTTTTAACTACTGGACTAGGAGAATTTGGATTCATCAGCACATTTTCAAACTTCTTAATAGTTGGCCTGCACCATTATGTGTGTTCTAGCCTAAAAAAAAAAAAAATCTATTTGGATGAAGCAAAAGAATCTAGTACTAATTTTGTGACAGGAAATGTTGCAGGTATATGCAATGTTCTCAGTGTAATAAGACTTTTTCCAAAGAAGAATTATAGCAATGCTAGATAACAGACAAATACAGTATTTAATAAAATCATGCTATAGAAAAATTGATTTCCTAATGCAGATGTAAAATTAATTCTGATTGAATGTGAAATAAAACTATCATAGATGATTCTCCAATAAATTTTTGTCATCCATATTTAGGTAAAAGTAATTTGAAAATACAAGATGGACAGTTAAAATGTATTCAATATGTCCAAACCAGTCCCACATTTCTTAGAATGTCACATTTGTAATTATTCTATTCAGTCAGTGCTCTGTAACAATAAAAACGGAAGTAGAAAAATTGGGTGAAGAACACTGAAAGTGAAGAGAAAGAGAAAGAGAGACAAAAACAATCTAAGTCAAAGAATACAGTATGCCAAACTTATGTTTCATTATTATTGCATTAAGACAGGTAATTTATTATTAAGATTCTCCACAAGTTGTGACATTTTAGGGATAGCCAAATAAAAGCAAATGGCATTGTCTGGTTGTAGAAGAAATCAGTTAGAATTAAAACAAAAGCTGTGGGAATTAATGAACTGCTGCAGATTCTAAGGTTGTGAGGATATCATGCTGTGTTGACCACAAAATATAAAGCAAAGTTTTTTGTAATCACTAGTGGAGGTTCTAGCGAACACCAACTCTCAGTCAAAAGACTCCTCAGGAAAGCACACAACATATTTGTTCCCTTTTCCATGGATTTAGTTATCAGGCAATATAAAAAGGGTCACCTTTTATCCCATCCTTCATTATGTCCTGCTACCTTTCACTGATATTAAATATAAAAACACAGTGCAGCCTAATTACTGTCTGGTCTCAGAAACAATGCTGTAATAAAGTAATTCCTGAGTCAAGGAGTTTCTATTTTCACAAGGCGGTTACAAACCAGAGAAAACTGTAACACTTAACAACCTGCTAAGTCATATTGTTTTATTCATTAAAGTGTTGCCCCTTTTGGTAAACAGTGAAAGTTCAGAATGTCAAAAACTTCTAAAACCTAACAAATACTGCATTCTTACCCACCGAGAAACAGCTCATGAATGAAGTGAAACAATTACTAATTATTAAGGTTATTTTTCTTGTTTCTTTCCCATAAAACCACATGAAAAAGCTAGAATTTGTCAGCATTATTTATTTGTGAGCGTCTAATTGGCTTATCTTGGCCTTTAAAGAGATACTCCCCATTTTACTAATAAAGTTAAAGACGTAGAAAGTTTTAAGAGTTTGTATGCCCATCAGCATGCACATGCATGAAGAGCATCAACCTGTGTTGCAACTTCCCAAAAAGGGAAACAAAAGCCTTACAGCTCTTTGCATATGTTTCATTGTGCTGTGTTGTCACGTAGAAAGATCAGAGTTTAAAGTTTTATGATCCTGAATGGAATAGCAATAGTAGTACATTATCTACTAAGAAATACCCGCTCTTGATTTTGCATCAAAGAAGAACCTGAAGCAGTCACAGCACTGTCTTCCTACGTGAACAAATGGCAATGACTACCAGCCAAAGATGACTAGATACAAAATTGGATAAGGAAGCACGTGAGAAGTGAATGAACATCTTTGCATTAATTATGTTTCAGTTACTTCTTCCATTTAAAAGGATCAATAATAATATCACTCATTTAGATTTAAAATAAACTTTGGATGATAACATTGCCAAGTTGCAGCAGAGATAAGAATATACAATATTTTAAGAAATCTCTTTCACTGTAACTTTGAGCCATTTGGCTGGTGGTTACTGCCAAAGACTGAATAGCATCTGCTCTCACTTTAGCAGTTTATATTCTGACTCTGGTGAATGGAAGCACAATCTCTGAAACAGCCTTTGGGGAACACTACTGAGTTGCTCGACAGAGCTCTTACTCAGAAAAGAGAGAAGGAGATTAATATTACAGAAAACTTGAAAGATCTAGCTTCTGAGAAAGGAGAGGAGAACAGTTTCCTAATACTGTACATACCACAAATCTCTCTTTTACTAAAACATTAAAACTGTGCCCTAAAACTAAAGTGATCATTAAATATGAATAAATTTAAAAGTATAAAATAAGGTCTGTTTAAGTCATATTCAGGTCAAAGAAAGAAGAAACAATCTATTTGATCTCATTTGTCAACAGGCATAACAAAAACAGAAGAATGAGGACTCACATAACATTTTTTTTTCCCCTAATGTGCTTAAGAAGGTCACAGCCTCCTTTGCTTAGTCCTGGTGTGTCTAGGCACAGCAACATATGGTAAGACCGAGTTTTGTCATGGACTTACAATGTCGTTATTTTAAGTGCCCAGTAGCACAAACTACTAAATTTGTGTGTGGTCCTATGCAAACAACAAATCTGGCCACACACAGTGAAAACCAAGCTTCTAAAACTTCAAAATCAGCTGAAGGAATTCTCTCCTCAAGAGCCATAGATCCCAGATAGTAGCCACTAGTGAACCCCACAGCCACTTTCAAAACTAAAAGGCTTCATGTAAAGCCAAAATACAGCTCTAAAAGTGGCTGCAGGAGATCACTAGGAGTGGCCGCTCTTCTGGATTCACTGCTTTTGAGAAGTAAATCCCTGCAGCTGCTTTTAAAAGCTTTGAAAGTTTCATTTCAATTATCAAAGCCAATAAAGCTTCAAAAACAGCCATAGGGATTTGTTCCTCAGAGGGGCAAACCCCAAAAGGCAGTGATGAATAGTGTGATGGGTTCTGTGGCTCTTAAAGTATGTACAGATTCCTGTAAGTCCTGCGCTTGTAATTACAGCTTCATGTTGTGCAGCAATTGTTACACCCAGACAGTTCATTAAGGCTCATATGCCAAATTCATTACTGATTTCCCATTCTTTTTAACAGTTTTATGTATTTCTTTTTTTGTTTTCTTACACCTGTATAAACTATTATGTGAGCATCCCTCACAACAGTTTCTCAAACAAATTTCATTAAAACCTTGCTGGCTTCTTATCTTGGGTGGTGGTAAGCCATCTCGCAAAATGCTGCACATATGCTTTCCCAGACTGCATCACATAACGCCATCATCACATCATGGCAACACGGTAACTATAGCATGCAAAATAATTCATTTCTCTGAATGAGAACTTAAAAGGGCACTAATGACAATACAAGAGTGAAGCCTGGCAAAAAGTCAATGAAGTACTTCACCTGCAACTGCAATATAAAAAGGCTTCCATTAATTCAATGAACGTAAACACAAATAACATTTCAGAAGTAACCGCAAGAGAAACCTAACTGTACTGATTTGTAACACAATTTTAGTCTTATCTTTAAAATTACAAGAACTAAAATCCCTAAAAATTTTACAGATTTAACTTGTAACGTAAGCACAGTTCTAAAACAAATATATGATTTATGCCACTGAACAATTTGAGCTTGGTATCTTAAGACACTGATGGCTCTGAAAATATTACCAAAATTATGTTGAAAAAGATACATTTAGGTACTAGAACATATATGGTATATTAAAAAAGTATGTTATATAAAATAAATTCTGAGCATACTTACTAAACTTAAAACACCAGTAATTTTGAATAGTTATTTTTGCTACTAAAATTTTTAACTTCTATTCTCAAATGGCAGAATAAATTAATATACCTTTTTGCCAGGATAAATAAGAACACCTTGTTGAAAAAATGCTATAAGAAAATCACTATGAACTTAAATAGATGCAGGTGTTAAGAAACGAGTAACTGGTTTGTATGGGGAAAGAAAATCTTGACAGATAACTTCAACATTCTCTTAAATGTTATTCACAGGTGTCCTCTGTGACCTGTACTACTTACTTTACCTCTCTGTTTCAATCTTCTCATGTGTAAAACATGAAGGAGGATTGTGAGAAATAATTAATGTTTGCAAAAAGCTTTAAGATCCTTGGATATAAAAAACATGGGGAAAGTATAAAAGTACCAGTATACTATTTTTTTCCAAGTTGAGATAACCAAGTTACTTTTATCACAAAAACCTTGAAAGTTTAGCAATACAGGATTATGTAATAAAATGCTTAAACAAAATCTTAAGTGCTAAGCATATTCTGTTACTCAGAACCACATAACTTCAAAGGAAACACTATCACAAGGAAAGGACATATTTCTCACCCATTTCAAGTATGCGTTTATGTAGAGGTATAGCAGCAAGAAAGGGTTCATCTTTACAGGACTGTATCTGGGTTCCAACCAAGTCAGAGTTGGTAGCCATAATTCGGGCACTTTCTTCATTAAGGTTAACGCCTGCCATAGAGGCAACATCATTGATGTCATCATCATCTCTATAATGAAAAAAAAACCAAACCAACAAATAAAAATAATTCTGCGTGTGATATGCTCATTTTGTATATCATCTGCTTCTCCAAAAAGTAATCATCATGCAACATGCCTGGTGGCTGGGGGAACTAGAGGCACGACCACCAGGGTCTCCATTTTCATAGAATATATTCTATGAGAATTCTATAACAAAATATTTCTCTGATCACATTAGGAAAATTTTAGAAGCAGGACAATTTGTCTGGAACAGAAGGTGTGGCAGAGATGTCTCCATCTGAGATATCAATGAAGCTAGGATGGTCAGGAAAGTAAAGGCAATGATCACCACTGAAGACAGACCGTTTCACTATTCTCTTTACACTGAAAACTAGGAGTAAAATTATAAAATAAATAAAAACCCCACAGACATTAAAAGCAGAAACATTAATTTGGAATCCTGTACTGTTTCACAAGTTCCTATCAAAATGGGCACCAATGCATTTTGAGCAATAGTCAGGAAAGATTCTTTGACCATGATGAGTTCATAGGTAAGTTTCGGTTCCAAGCGTGTTGGAATGTGTGCTGGTATTTTCTCTGGCAATGCACAAAAATCAGCTGAACGAGTCAATAGTTTTAGAAAAATGAGCTGCATTTGAGAAGATGATAGCAGCACCTCCCAGGCCACTGTTTGCCCTGCAATACCCTTCCTAACAGCTTGACGAAGTACTGACTAACAAACGTGTGTTTCCATGCTTGTATCTCCCAAGCATCTTTTATCTCCTACCTCTATGACGTATGATTCATAACTGTGCAAACAACCATCTGTTTTTACCACATTCTGTTTAGGAGCTATTAGTGACAAAGACTGTATTTCAGTATATTCTAGGAGCAATTACACAACCTTTGAGAATATATATATGGAAAAGATCCACATCCATCCAAGTCCAGACTCCTACTACTGCATAAAGCAAATAAAAGCTTAATTTAAAAGAGTTTTTTTAAAGTTTTACATAGGTGTCCTCCTATGCACCCTAAAACACTTTCTGTCACTTGTTACAAGTTTAACGCCTACAGTAAAAATCAAAAGCTACAAGTAACATCTGAGAATAAAAGAAGAGATATCTAGAAACCCATAATCTAGGTCCTCCCTGTCCTCTCATACTCTCCTTGATATCTGCACTACAGCAACCAATTTTGGTGGAAGACTTCTATCGTTTGTTAGATACTGGTTTTGTTTTCTTTTGCGGGAAGAAGTTAAGAAGGGATTATTGTTTGTATAAACCTGGAGAAATGTGTGGAACACTTGAGGCAGAAAACTGAAAATTTTACAATGATTATCAGAAAAACACTACACAAATGAGCTTTTATTATTTTCCATAACCGCTAACCACTTGATTTCTTCTCTTAGAATGAAATTCCTGAGGATATTGTCACCTGCCTTGATGGTTTTCATGCCAAGTCTAAAGGATTTACATTTTTACATTTCACATGCTATGTATGTGATACTCATAGGAGGGTCACAAGAGCAACCATAAAGAAACTGGGCTCCTATGCATTCACTGCATAGATGTCCCAACAACTCTTTGGCCTTGTCCAACCACCTGTGAAAGTGCTCCCAAATATCACAGCTGATAAATGTACTTGGCCACATAATAACAAACAGTGACTTAAATGTTCAGTGACAAGTTCAAAAGATTGTAATTACAAATGAAAAACAGCAACTAAAACTGAAAAAGGGGAAAACCTAAGATTTTGGGGGGTTAAAAACCTCAGTGCTTGAAACATAATGAGCATCACCCAAGGTGATACCCAGGACTCAAGGCCCAAACCCAACAGGCCTTCTGCACTATGGCAACACCAAATTCATACAGAGGTAGTTATCATAACACAGAACTGTGTAAGACAGTGGAAGCTACTGGAAAAGACTTGAGCCCAGAATTTCAAAATAACACTAAAACCGACCAAACTACAAAACATTAACCAGCTTGTGCAGTTAAAAAAAAATCCAATATAGATTCCCAGTGGACCCTCACATCTCTGTGGGTACAAAGGCAGCACAGCTGCCCTGTGGGGTATCACAGTACCTGGGTACTGCTGCCTGCTGAGGGGACCTGAGCACAAGGACTCAAAGGATCTTGATAAAATATTTACTGAGCAGGATACTTGTACACTTTCTTTATAAACAGCCCGCATGATCTCACCTGCTTTAGCAAGCATTTATCACAGTTATGCACGATCCGGCTAGCAATGATTCAGTTTCAATCCCGTATTTCCGGGTCAAGATGC
Organism: Phalacrocorax aristotelis; assembly: GCF_949628215.1. Classification (NCBI taxonomy): domain Eukaryota; kingdom Metazoa; phylum Chordata; class Aves; order Suliformes; family Phalacrocoracidae; genus Phalacrocorax; species Phalacrocorax aristotelis. Next base: position 11,459,052 of record NC_134283.1, on the reverse strand, counting down.
CAGGATTGAGGTACATTAATGCCTTTCAAGCAATCATCCATACAAAAATCAAGATAGCACTCTTGACTTCAAGAACACAATTTTTAAGAGAAGTTACACTTATCTCTACTTTTACTTAATAGCTGAAGAAAGTACCATCAATCTTTTACCTTCCGACTAGCATTTTAGCCATTCCAATTTTTATTTGAAGTACAGACCTATGACCACTTTATAAATAAACAAACACTGTCTGAAATAAAAACACAATTAATTTGGGGAAAAACCAGGATTCCAATGAAATTATCAAAACTGATGCAATAGCACTTATAAAGACTATCACTGTAACTCCTAGACAGAATAATTTCCTTCCATTTTACACTGGCAATCTACTCTCTGTGAATGGTTTTTTGTTTTGTTTTGTTTTTTTTAATGTTACATAGAATAGAGATATCTAAGTGTTTTACTCATAGTTGGGAGCACAATTTTTTCAGTCAAATGTGAAAAACTCTTATCAATATATCCTTTTCTACTTTGATGAACTTCATCATGAAAAAGAGCTTGGGTTTGGATACTGAAACACACACAGTTTTATACATAAAGAGGGCTGGCATTCTTCCCAAACAATTCCCTATAAAAGTCAATTTTTAAGTCCAGATGAGTGAGTTTTCAGAAGTCATTCAGTGGAACTAAGATGCCATCCAGTGGTCATCTAGATTGATGATTACTGCTATCCCTTTTCATCCCAGCACAGTATATAACAATTTCATGTTTCTTGCCATATTTTACTGAGCTCATACTAATTATACTGTTTCAGCAATTATTTCCAGGTTTTACAGAATTTAATTTTGAGTCTTAAAGCAGAAATCTAACATTCCAATATGTACTGTATTTTTAAGACGACAGCTTGGGTTCTCAAACTCTTTCCAAACACAAGCTACATCTCAAAGTAGTTTAAGAGTTCAATTCTTCCTCCTGTATTCAATCTCTTCTAACACCTGTCCCTCTCCATTAAAAACACTCATGCAATTAAAAAAGAAAAAAAGAAAAAAAACCAAAAACAAACTCACAAAACACAATTTATTTAAAAACAAGAAAAAACAAAGTTGCACAGTTGTCTGTAACATGCTTCAAAGATTTTGTTTAAACTAAGACAAGCCATTATAAAAAAACGGTAGCATTTTCTTTATGAACAAATTTTAACTGCACAATTGCATACTGTTTTTCTTTCTCATTCACTTTTTAAGATTTGAGCCAATGATGTCCAAATCTGCAATACTGAACTGCTCCCAAATAAGCTGTTAGAATACCATAAAGCAACTGAGACAACATTATACTATTGATTCCCCTCTCTCAAAAGTGAAATTTCATGTTGTTAGGGCAAAGTCTCTACATGTATGGAAGACTCTGAACAAGTCTACAAATTCCATGGATCACAAGATCAAAGATCAACAATACGTTGGATATAAACAGTGACTTGAAATTACAATAACAGCCACTACTATATTACATTTTATAATGGCATAACTTCTGTTTACACAAATTTATTATAATGCTTATTCTGACTTTCAGCTTTAATTTGAAATTTCTCCCTAATACTGATGTGTTGTACAATTCATTTACAGTCTATGTTGGATCTTCTCACTGATAAGCAAAGGGGATGATGGAACATACCACATTTGTGCTCAGCATTTTTCATTAGTTTGAAAAATACGGGGAAAAAATACACAGTCACCTTATAGCTTGAAATATTTATTTGGAAAACCAAAGAAAGTTAAAACTTAAGGTTTTACATCACATACCTTTTTGAGATGAAAACTTTGAAAACATTAATTTAACACCTGCATTAGCTTTCTATCTCTCCTTAAAGGACAGGCTACTTTGCACATTATTAGACAGAACACATGCATTTTGAGGCCTTTTGCCAGAACTGTGTTACTAAACTTTTCTTTTTAAAAATAAAAATAATATAATAGGCATCAGATTCCTTTGGTTAGGCAAAAGAGGTCCCAAAACAAATTTTTTCTTCCCAGGTAGACTCTACTTTAAAATGTTGCCAGTGAGCAGCATAAAATAAAAATACTAAGATAAGCTTCAAAATATCTCAGTCACTTCACAGAACTGATTCTGAAGCCCCCACCCCATCACATTGACTGGATAGAAATCTGATACTGACAGGCTCCAAAACATTATATATAACTTTGAAATACTGTTTCAGAAAAAGAAATATTGCTGTGAAAAAGATGGAGCATCTGGCTAGCTTGTATACTATAGCAAACATATCATCATCACACACATTAAGGGAACAGTTCTGTCCTCTTCTTGCGTCATTTTACATGCAACGCCACTGAGCTTTACTCAATACAGTTAGGAAGTGGTAGGATAATACAAGAGTACAAACATGTATCTCCAGATTTGGAGATACACAGAACTGGACAAGTCCCATATCTAACCAAACCTGCTCCGATTCAGAAGTTGGACTAGTTGACCTCCCAAGGTCCCTTCCAACTGAATTATTCTGACTCAGTATCAGGGGGAACAAATGTTTTCACTAGTTCTCTATATTGGCCACAGTCTGAACTACGGGTAATAATTACTTTGAGAGTCTGCTACTTTCACTGTCATCAGTGGTAGATTATGTTAGTGGGAGCTCTGAGGTTACCAAACTAGATGATGTACACTGCAGTTGTAGCCAAATATGCAGGCGCCTAGCAGACTTCAGTGGGCCTTCTGCTTCATCTCTCCCAACTACAGAAACTATTATGGTACAAACATAAGTCTGGATCTCTACAAACAAAAAATTACAAAAATGAAATTCAAGTTTCCATCCTTAGGTATTAACATAATTGAAAAATCAACTAAATGGACTTGTCTGCAGTTCTCTCTGAAAAATTTAGCAACAATAGATTTTAATACCAAAAAAGGTGACATAAAATTTCATGAATACAACAACTTCACATGGCAGGAGTCTTGGGCTGAAAACTGCATCACAGAACAGCTGCTATAACATCCAGTGAACTCATGTAAGCAGTCTTACAGTCCATTAATAAATGCTGACATTAAAGTCTAAGCTGTAATTTGCAAAATTCTTAACTGCTACATCTTTTATGTAATTCCTTCCTGTATTTCCCACAGTCCAGAATAGAAGAAACTGAAAATAACAAAGTTCATATTGTCATTTCTAGTGACCAACTCTTTGCTCACAAGAGTGAAAAGCTCAAATAAGTTATTTTAAAGAAAGCAGAATATAAAATAATGAAACAAATATGCAATAATAAAACACTACAGGCAAAATAAATTTATACATAACACAACTATTTTTCAAAATTCTTGCTTTGCTTTAGATGCCAGTTTGCCTTCTGGCTAAAAACACATTCTTCACACACGCTGGGAATGTTGAGGAAAACTAGTCAGCATTCAGAGGATTAATACAGATTTCCAGCTCTGTGCCTTTAGGCTTAATAGTCAGACATCTATTTGTCCTCAGGAGAGGTTAGGGGTTGAAATGCAAATATGCAAACAACTGAATTCTTTGTTAAGATATCAAGAAAAAGCTTGATCTTTGCTGCTGTTTAATAAATCCTTGCAATTTTATGGACTTATTTAAATGCAGCTGTGTGTCTTACTATTTTGAAGGAGAAAACAATGCAAGGAAACAAACACATTCATTCTGACTAAAATTTGTTCTCTAGAGGAAAAATGACATACACCCTTGACAGCTTATTTACCAAACTCACTAAAGATTTATTGATTTATCAATCAGTGCCTTGAGCATTTGCCTCTCCCCAAGGGAAAATTAACAATTCCAGCTAACCTAATATATTCTATGTATAAACTAAGTGAATGCAAGAATCAATCCTGGCACAGTTTACAACATCCAGTTAAAAAAATGCTGTCCCTTTTGGTGTATGTAGAATTGAAAGCTATACTAACGAAGAATAAATGCTCATGTTGCTTACAAACATAAAAAATACTTATTAAGACAGTACAATTGAACCCAACAGACATTTTAAATCATTTAAATACTCAGTGGGAGGCAAAAGCATTGGAAAATAAAAAATTGAATTATTTTGCTTCTAGATTAATACTAAGTACTACCACTATTAGTTGCAATACTGACATGCCTCAAAGCAGAGCTATTTCAAAGAGCTACAAATTCTCTTTTACCTCACCTGCAAAAGCATAAGCCTGAAAATTAATTACTAGTTTGATGATGTCACAGCATAATAAGAATCCCAGAAGACAAAAACAAAAATCTAGGAATATTTTGCCATCTAACAAAGAAAAAAAAAATGTTTAAACACAAACAAAATGTACTTTCATCAATGGAAAAAAATTTAAATTATGGTAGCAAAAGCAAAATGCAGTAAACGTAGGATTAGCTTTTCACTACAAAGAGTAAAAATATCCAAAATATATATATATTTAAAAAAAAGTTTGAAGTACAAAAGAATTGGTATAGCAGCTCAATGCATCAATGCTACTGTGTTGAACGTTTGCGGCACCTGATTACTACAGGGACCCACAGAATGCCCCAACCTCTGCTACCTCAGCAAGCATATGAAGAATAGATACAGCAGTGTCTTCTCTTTAAAACCAAGAGCCACCATCCTGCAGACACACACAAAAAAAATCCCAAAACCACTACCAAAACCATACAGTATTTTCTCTAGGCTGATGAGGGAAGAGCTGCAGCATATCTGCAGAAGCCTATTGACAGCATGCCTTGTTGTAACAATTAGTATCTTCTCAGCAAGATACATTCCATATGAATGCTAGAATCTGATACATAAAACCAACCATGTATTTTTTAAAACTTCATACACATAATTCCATTTACCAGAAGTTTTATCATCATCCACAGAATTGAAGACTTTAGTAAACATTACAAAGTGCATTTAGAGAAAAATCCTCAATACATGTCATGACCCCCTCCCTTTTTTAAAAATAGTACTAAATAAGAATATTGTCATCCAATCACAGTAAGAAAATGCAGGAATTATTGTAAAACACTGCCCTCTGGTGTTAAGCCAGTTCTAAATTCTATTTTATATTTACGATCCCCCCCAACTACCCCCCCTGCATTTTTTTTTTTTACCTGAAAGAACCACCTCCAGGGTCATTCAGCTTGTTTTTCTGATTTGCAGGGACCTGAACACCAAAGCCCCCAGGACTTTTGCTGGCTTGTGTTGTTGGTGCCTTCCCTACTGTGCCTGAAAAACACCAAGCAATGTTATTATGAGCTGTCTTAGACAATTTACATCAAAGAACCTTCTGTTCAGGAACTAAATTTAACTGTCTGTAAATTACAAAGGAAGTTATTTTTTTTAAAGATTAGACTGCTGAAGAAGAACAATTTAAAGTGCAAAATTTATATTAACATTACAGTTTGTTCAATATTTACAGAATACTGAAGATTCCAAAACTGAAAACCATTGGCCTAAACTGGTTATACTGCACATAATGGCTCTAAGTGTGTTTGCAATTGCCACTAAACCACTTTTCTAGACAACCTGCACAGAGCGAAGAAGCAGAATTTGTAATGTTCTTAATAAAGATGCTTTAAGTCACAGTCACTCAGGGTATTAACTACGCCTTTTATATTTTTTATATAGTTGGTTTCTTTGTTGCAGTCAAAAACATGTATTTTCAGAATTGAAAACATTATTTTAAAGATTCTAAAATGTTTTATATTGTGTGTAAAAGAAAAAACACTATTGTAAAATTTGACATAACCCCGCTCATAAAAGTTGTCTTTTACTTTCTTAATTTGAAAACGATGATTTAGAAGTAATTCATATCTGTATCTAGACTTTACAGGTCTATATGTAGAAGTAACACTGGGGTTTCTAAATGAGCTAAAGTGTGGTGGACATTCACCTTCTTGGAACAGTAAATTAAAAAATTGATATTAATTCCTCTCTGAGATTTGAAAAACACTAACCAAAAATAATTACTAATTTATGTTGTTAACTAGTAAATCAACAGACATGTACTATTAGTAGTAAAAACATTATCAGTACGCAACTGAAAAAGCACTGACAAATGAAACTTTTGGAGTAAGCCTTCCTTTACTGTTTACATACATGTTTACTTGGGTTATATTTCGTGTTTCTTTTAATCCCACCTGTGTTTTGGCATGTGAAAATAATTGATTCATATGTATACTTGACTTAAAAGATCTCACCTTCTTCTTGTATATCACTCAATTTTATTGAGCATTACATACATATAGTGTTTGAGACTTTGAGAAGTACATTGAAGTTATTCCTGCACATCTATGACTCAGCTGTATATAAATGGCATTGTATGAACCTTAGTAGACTTACATTGTTTTTCTTTCATGAATGATAAAAACCTGAAATACAACTACCCCAACAAATCCTCTTATTTGCTGAAACAAAAGTGTTAGCTTCGCATGAGTCCAGCATTACTTTTTTTTTTTAATTTTGAAGTCTTCATCAACTGATGATCTTAAAGTGTAACTAATTTGACACTGTTCTTTCAGTTCTTCAATCTGTATAAATAAACTGTTGTGTGGACCCTTAACATCAGCAAATATAAATCAAGATTTAGGACTTCAGGCTCCAAGCCTGGGAAACAAAAATCTTTTGTCATCAGAATATTCAAGGTCCATGAGATGTCACAGATAGCATTAGTTTATGGACCAGACAATTAATTTATCTATTGCAGATGAACTAATTGAAAGGTTTTCTACTAAGTGAACTGGAAGGAAAGAAATAATACAATAATAAAAATTAGCAGATCTTTGCTTTCTACAATTAACATCTAGGAGATTAAAAGTGTGTTAACCTTGAAAATTATTGCAAAGGCAAAATTAAGGTAACAGTGGCACTCTTCCAGAATTAATATTACATTCCCTTGGAGTAGTATCAATGGTTTGTTTTCTACAGGTGAAAACTTTTGATTAAATTAAAAAAAAAACAAAACCAAAAAATAATAAAACAATACCAGAACTGTACAGCAATAGAGTAGTTAACTTCTTGAGCTCAGGAAAATAGTATGTCAGCACTGGATATGGAAAAATTAAGTCTCACTGTCTTTCACCCAACATCTATGTAATTCTACTCAAATGGATCTGGGAAAGTAAATATAAGCTTTAGGATGATATACAAGTTTTCTGGTTGAAACAACAACTGTGCATGATTAAGCAGTTAGACAAAAAATATGGCTAAAACATCAATTTATATTATGAGTCAGGGCATATTTTGAAGATTAAAATCACCTGTGGGCCTAGATATTTCATGGGATTGGTAATGACATACAGAGTCTTTCACCACTGGGTCCTCCTTGCAAATTTTAAGTAGCATGATCTAGAGAAACAAGCCCAAATTTAGGAACTTATAAATTCCTAGCTGTTTTTCTGCACAGGTTAAATAGCTGCAATGAATACTCTGGCTAATTATATTATTCTTTTGCTCAGTTCCCCCATCCATAAGATTCAATTCACCTAATTATTACACTGGTAAGTGCTTTGATAAAGGAGTGTCTGGGTTTTTTTTTGTGCGATAACTATAGCATTACTTCCCCTGGTGTGGAAGTAATTTTATTAATATAGAAGTCCTTAAAGTCTGCCAACTTTATCTATACTACTGTTTTAAAAAACATTATAGTCTGTTCACATGGATGCATTAGAGACATATTATACCAGGAGATGCACTCCTATCTGAGAAGGAAAACACACTGTTCTGCAGAAGTCAGCTCAGTTCTGGTGTAACTGTCATTAAAAAGTCATCTTCCACAAAATTATACTACTATAATTTTCTGTATAGTCCACATCCTGCTCCTGTATCTTACCTCCTTCTACAGGAATACCTACGCCAGTATAAAATATAATTATACTGGTGTTTACAGTAGGAAGTTTTAACAACATATCAAGAGAAACTGCTATCTGACAGTATGCCATAGTGGCATTTCTTAGAGCTGCAGGCACACAGGCAGACTCTTCCCAGACATCGGCTGCAGGATGAGCAGTTTTACAATGCAATGTTTTCTAAATGTCTATTCTCTTTGTGTAATTAAAACAATATGACGGTGGGCTTAAACAAGCTTGTAAATAGGAATAAGCTCACCTGAAAGCAGGGCTTTGCATGAATTGGCCTTTATGAACCATTGTCTTCCTTAAGCCAAACTGCCAGTTAAGCTGCATTTCATTGGCTGATCAGTGGCTATCATGAATAAATTCGTATTCTGAATCCACTGTTTAACAGACAGATGCCAGTACCATGCAAATTCTTGGCACACTGTTGACATTCACAATTTAGAGACTGAACAAGCAAAGAAATGAAATCAACCTTCACAGTCAGACACATGAGTCAGAAGTGAAAGTTCATGTTATAAGATACCGGATACCTTCCCTGTAATAAACTCAGGACATGAGTGTCAGTGCTATCAAATATACAAATGAATGCATTTCTTCCTAACTTGGAAAAACAGTATACAGCATTACAGTGACAGCTTGGTCGCCACGTCCATTCAACCTCTGGATTCTCTGAACAGAGGAGCAGAGCAAGTACATCAGCTGCTATTAACTGTGATCACTGGGGGTTTTGATGCTTTCTTTTGCCAAGTAGAATAAAAAAGACCAAGCAATAAAGTCAAATAGGCAGCAATAGCTTTTCTGAGCATTTAAACTAGTTTGATTTCTGATTCAATACCTAAAGATGACAAGCTCTGTATTCCATTACAAACCCTCAATAATCTAAATGCCCACATCCAAAAAGATACTCTCACTCATAATCAGGAAAAATAAAAACTGAGCCTAACAGGTCTAAGTGGTGGAAAGAAACAAACGGATATTTATTGAAAGTAAGAAGGCTTCAAGACCCCTCTTAAAAAGTGGGATGTGTCAGCCAGACATTAATCCAGCTGTGCACAGATGAGAAAGTTGTATACAAACCACACCTCCTGCTCCCCTGGCTAATCATGGCATGTCAGGTTCCTGCAGTCAGTCTCTGACCTCAAAGAGTAAACATACTGGCAGGAAGGAGGGGGGGGGGGGGGGGGGAGAAAAAAAAAAGCACGTGGGTTGAGAAATTTCTCCAGGACCCCTACCTTGACCTCTGTAGCTGCAGAGACAGTGACTATCACATTCCACTTCAGGAGTAGGAGTTAAAAGTAGGATAATTAAATTGAGGCATCCTCTAGGCTTCAGGAAAAAATGAAGAATTTCTGTCTTGGTCCAGAGTTAAAGCTTAAGACAGTAAAAGTCAAGTTCCTGACTTCTTTCAGAACTTTCCATGAAAAACTGCTGAGTAAGGAGCTAAGCATGTGAGAGTTTAGTCCTAAGGTTGTTTCAAAACATTTCACTGTGTTGGTCTGAAATACCTTGAAACTGTGTAGTGAAAACATGCATTCCTCAGCCAGTATGAAGTAAAAAAAAAAAAAAGTCAAGCCTGCCAATGTCAACACTGTAAGTTTTTCTCATGCTACTTGTTTGTAATTACAATGAAATTCATACAAAGGTAACAATCTCACTAAAACATTTAAACCCATACCTTGTGGTCTAATGGTCTGAGTTATTACCACTGGCATCCTAATCTGGGTAGTCTGGCAAGCAGGGTTTCGTTTCACAGTTTGAGCAGATGTTGACTGGATAATCTGCTATTATTAAAAAAAAGTATACTTATATTATACTCTTTATACACAAACACACACAACGTAAATATACTAATACCTGTAATTACTAATATAAGCATGTGGATCTCTAAAAGCACAACCAGCTAGTGACAAAAGTCATATTCATGTAATGCATGTGGTTGTGTGTGTGTGTATATACCTATTTTGCCATTATGCTTTTAAAAAAAAAATATCAAATAATATTGGACACAAATGTCACGTCACAACCTTCACCAAAAATATATTTCAAAGTAGTAAGGTAAATATTCAAGTTTAGACTTTTGTCTTCAGAAATTTTACTAGGAAGAAAAGCATTTTTGTAGAAGAAAATGCTGCAATAATTTTAGTGGTATCCACCTACAGCCATTAGGCCTTTCACTATAGATCTATGCTTTTTAAAGAAAACATACACTAAAAGTAAGTTCTAAGATATTATGGGTTCCAAAGTCAGATACACACGAGAAAGCAAACAATGTTTTGTGGTGCTCATATACTATTCATCCTTTCAATGTTAATTGGATATTGTCAAGGTTTCACTTACTACTAAGCCAAGTTCTGAAGTCCTTACCCAAAACTGAAACTGGGTTAGAAACTTAGAATTTAACCCAAAAACAAATCAAATAGAAGAAACCTGCAAGGGTCATGTCTGAGCAACAGCAAAATATATGTTCATGAAATCAGGGACAAGGCAGACACAGATGTAATGATCAGAAGACTGAAAAAGACATGTGGATGCTGCAGAAGTGGAAAAAGACCTCCATAAATAACTTGGAAAACAAAACACGAGCAAATAGCTGCAAATAAGATTACAACCACAACCCAGGCATGACAACTTCAGAAGTCATGTGCTCTTCACAGTCACACCTACATTACTCCCACTGCATAATGTGTCTGCCGCTTCTGAATTACACGTCTCAGTCTCACACCCACAGGATGCAGTGTTCTCTCCTAGAAGACAATACACCACGCTACACATCGCTACATGACGCAAACGGGAACCACTGCACCTTTATTTAGCGCTAGTCAGCAGTATTTTTATAAAATGTATCTAAAACCGTATTATTTAGCTGAATAATGAATGGCCAAATCTCTGACTTCAAAGTATGGAAAAGGAAGGGAGAAACAGGATTTTTAAATGAGACGCAAAAATAGAGAATGAAGAGGTTACGGAACAAATAGGAAATTGTTCCATCAGCAGGAACGAGGGCTCCCAAATCAGAAGGAAGAGGGGTGAAAACTGCAAACAAGAAAAGAGTAATGAGGGAACAAGACCTGTAACATAGTCTGGAGAAAAAAACAAATAGGGCCATTGTAAGGTTACAAAATTGCATTCTGTACATCCTAGAATATTAAAAGTTGAAAAGTCATAATAAACCTGTGGATGTAGAAGTGTTAGCAATAGCTACCTTGCAGAAAGAGAAAAGGGAAAAATAAAAACATTAAGGATTCAGCTTCAACTACTGACACTGAAGGAAAATGAAGCATTTGTACTGAGCACAGAAATGGAGCAAATGGATGTAAATTGACTTGATCAAGACAGGCAGTGTGTAAATAGTGACACTCAGAGGGAAAAGAATAAAGTAGCTACCGCGCTTAAAAACAGGAAAGAAAGAGGTGATAAGTGAAAATGAGGGAAAAAGTTGAATTTGACTGCATTTTGATTCACAGGGAACATGTACAAGTGTATTTTCCTAAGTAAGGAGACAGAATGGCCCACAGAAAATAAAGACTACATTGGTATGAGAAAGGAGGAGAATGTTGCCACTCTTACAATAATTTATTGGATGAGTTTTCAGAGAATAGTGAATAAAAGCAGCCATACCTTCACTGGCCAGGATTCAGGCAAAAAAAGAGATGAGTGACCTGTGGATAGAATTACTATCTGGTATTACAGTAATTGTCTGAGATTACATTCTTTTCTCTGTGAAGCAAGCAACTTCTATGGTTCAGAATAAAGTTCTGTTTCACCTGATTAATATTTTCATGTGAATGCCCTAAAAAGTGAGCCACTAACACCACCATTAAAGACAGGGCAGTATTTAACCATTTAAGATGACATACATAATGGCAATGTTTTCTTTACTACCAAATATATTCAAAAAATGTCCTTTAACAAGTACTGTACTAGGTCTTCAATGTCCTAGTAGAAAATTATTAGAAAAAAACTTTTCCAAGGGGCACAGGTCAAAATCATCATCTTAAATTCCACAAAGAAACTGATCAGCAACAAGCACGTTCTCTCTAAAAGGAACAATTGCACCTGAACTCAGAGCAACGTTTTAGGTGTAATTTAAATTCCAGTTTATACACAGTTTTAAGATACATTTCAACACAGATGTAACCTTCAGATCTGGAAGTGTTTAAGGAATGAACATTAGCAATTTGTTTCTGAAAAAAAGAATGTGTAACCTCCTTTGCAAGTAAACAAGGGACAGAGTAAAAACTGATGAATCAGAGGTAACAGACCCTGCATTAGAAATTACAAACAACCCTTCAATTAAAATAATTCAAAAACTGTTCTAATCCTCTTGCCTATTTTCCCAACAGCATAAACATTATTATGTCCTTAACTTGGCCTGAAAAGTGTAGACAATGAACAAGGTACTAGCAAACTCATCTGGGAGATGATTCATATTTCTTATGGCCTAAAAATACACACAATATACACCTCATGTAATGTTATCTATTCATATGCTGAATCCCAAATGATCAGTTCGTAAGCACCCATTTACTGACCCAGACCGATACAGGAGATACAGAAGTGGATATTTTAGTATACTAAGGTTATCAGAGACATTACTTCAGCCTTCAGAAAAGGGGAGATCTTACTGACTGCAGTAAGACAGACCAGCAACCACCTAATGGGAAGATGTAGAGAAGATACAGACAGACTCACTCAGAGGTGCAGAACACAAGGATGTAACCCAATGGGCACAAGTAGGAATATGGGAAATTTCGATTTAATGTAAGGAAAAAAATTTTTTACCACGAGGGTGGACAAGCACTGGAACAGGTTGTTCAGAGAGACTATGTTATCTCATCTTGAAGATACTCAAAACATGACTGGTCAAGGCCTGGGCAACATGCTAACCTGTAAGCAGGAGGTTAGAGTAGATAACTCCAGAAGTCCTTTTCAACCTTTTACCACTACATCCATAATCATAGTATCAATGATCTTATAAAAGTGCTGAGTCAGAAAAGGTAACACAACAGAATATAAGTCTTCAAAGTTTACAGGAACTGTTCATCATCCCATCTCCTCTAAAAAGAATGGAAGCCATTTTCATTATTTCCACCACTGAAGACAGCAAGCACAACAGCAGAACAATAACAACAAAGGCACAGAAAATAGAAAAGATTTAGTGTGATTTAGCCATTGCCTGCGTTTGATGAGTTTGGAAAATAGCAAAGTTACCAAACAAAACTATGATTAAGAGAGTGCCGAGGCAGTAAGTACTGTCATACTCCAGCCTATTCCTCTTCAGTCTATCAGTCAGAAGTTGAAGAATTATGTCCTAGGCTGCTCCACTTTGGAGCTCTTCAAGGAATACACTGAAGCAGGAAAGGCATGGCATTGCTTCTCTGAGTGCAATACATGGAAAAATTACCTAAATTTTTTTCTATAAAATAACATTTTTCTGCAAAATAATATGCACATTTCTCACAATAGAAAGTATTCTATTTAATCTTCCCATTTCTCCCCTTAATCGTCATCTCTCCACTCAACTGGTCACGCTCACGTTGATTCACCATTTGTCTGCTCCTCCAGACAAGTACCTTCTCTCACTTCCCAAATGCTTCAGACTACTACTCCATTTCTAAAGCTCACTTCGTTTTCATATCTGTGAAAAGGGATGTTTATACAACAGTGCTTCCACAAAACAAGCAGACTTATGAAGATGAAAAAAAGGTTATTTAACAGTCACACTACTGATAACCAGAAGAACAAAGTGGTGACAGCTGAAATACTCGTTTTTCTTAAGGCCCTTCTTCAAAAAAGCTTAGAATCAATAACTCTGTGAGACTAAAATAATAGTGCTCTCTGGTCCTAAAGCCAAGCCAAAAGATGATGGTCATACCATGGCACGTGTGACTCTTCTACCATGTATGTTACTGCAGGACAAAAACAGATTACAGATGTGAACACAGACCAAAAATTGACACCACAAACAGCCAACAAATACAAACTGAGAAAGAATTCAGCCAAAGCACATAAAAATGTATAAAAGTAGAAAGACTAACAATTTCTGTTCTCTTTCTCTTACCTGGCAATACTAAATAAAAGTGAAAGCTACTACCTACAAACGATTGAAAGGAAAAGTCTTTTAGGACAATTAGATTAGAACTCACTGCTGAAGTTTTTTAGGACAAGGATTTTGCAAGTCTCAACAAGCTAGATGCTCCTTTACCAATGCAGATGCATGGGGTTCCAGCGATATGCTTCCCCTTACTTGACAAGGGCTGTAAAATCAGCCTGATTTGATTTACATAAATCACACTCTGCAACAAAAGCATCTGATCCAAAAGCTTAACCATTCCAAACACAGGAATACAAACAAAAGCATAGGAAATAGAAGCTTCTGCAAAGAATGGAAAATTAAAAAAAAAATTGGAAAAATATATCCTTTACCAAGCATTTTTGGCTCAAGTTAAAAAAAGTATTGTGGAAGGAAGAAACAAGCCACTTGTAAATATACAAAATTCAGAATGGCTATGGTCTGATATGACATTTATCTTCACTCATGAGTAAACACTTGCTAACTCACTTGTGGCTATGCCGCTTGTGATTTATCAGTCTACTCACTCCTGAAGATAAATGTCATATCAAACCTCAGCTATCATGTAATCTGGCAGCATTAACTTACAACATTCATGCTTTCATGGGCCTAGAATTCATATTCACCATTGTTTACCATGCTGTAATAGTAACAGTTAAAATTTTTCAACAGCACCTCAAAATTTGCACAGTTATTTTCCTTCCAAATAAAAAATACTTTTAAAAAACTCAGCACATAATTTTTAATGTTAATATGACAACAATTTGTTCCACTGAGTATATGTTTTCAAAGAAGCAGTGAAGAAAAATAAAACAAAAGCCACAGGATCACTTGTCCCACCTGCCCCCAATTTATTATACAATTCTTCCTATAGTATTTCACCTGGTCTAATTTTTAATGTTTTCAATTATGGCTTTTTAATCACTGCCTTTGGAAACCTGCTCTACTATCTAATAATCTGTCTTATTGTGAGGATATTTTACCTTATATCCTGCCTAAATCCTACTTTGCTTAATTATATCATGTTATTCCTATTTATACTCTCTTAGACTGCTCTAAATAATCCATCAATATACTTTGATTAAACCCTTAAAATATTTGTAAATATTTTTTATGCTCCCCTTTAGTCAGTGGTTGACCAAGCTGCATATGTTTAATTCTCTACAGCTTTACTTTTAGTCTTTGCTTTCAAGTCTGTCCTTTAATTGCCACCTTTCGTTACTGGTTTCCAAACAGCAATCATTGCCAATATAAGCACACAAAATTCTGAAAGTAAAGTCCACTATAACAACTCAGAAGACTACTAGACTGTATTTCAAATACACATACAATTTGTCAAGTATAGGCTTTGCTCTTGTTAATGGATCCCAGACATTTACTGCTCAACAGCCATTTTTATTTAAATTTTATTGTACACCAAATTCCAAGTCAGCAACTAGATCTTTATTAGTTCATTAATAGAACCTACTCTTATTATCCAAATGTTGTGGTTTAGCCATCTTGTACTCCTCCATTTCTAAGCTGCCTTGCACAAAAGACAAAGAAAATTATTTCCTGTGAGTCACTAAAATATGTACAAACTACTATCATTCAACAACAGAAAACTGATGCCAGAAAAAGCTTCAGCAGAGAATTAAAAAGCAAAGCAGAACATCCCCATATAACATAGTGCTTACTCTAATATACCTTGTATCCAAATTCCATTACTCTTTCTCACCTTTTGGGTGCCTCCAACCACTATGACAGTCCCTGGAAAAGTGTTAGTAAATGTTTTAGCAAATACTATTCTAAAGTAACTTAGAAGATGGCAAAATCTCCCCTCTGGACACTGTGCACAATTTACTGCAGCAACAATGGTTTAGATGCATTTCTATATATCTTTGCTAATCCTAGACCTGCACAAATCTTTATATTGCTTTGCATATAATCAAATTTGTTTTATTTAAGATGGATCACTTTGAATTTCTTATCCTTTCTTTATAATTTAAATTTAATAATCGGCTTTAATGTCCAGGAGTACTTGCTTCTTACAATGGAGTATCAACACAATATATGAAGTGCTAATCGATCTCCATTACTCATCAATCTACTTGCAACTTCAACACATCTAATAAAGAACATCTCTCTTATTCCTAGAAATTTTATCTGCTGTAACACCCAGAACAAGACAGGTGATGTCCGCATATATAAGGCTATATAGAGCTCCTCCCCTAAGAATGAAAATTTATACAAACTTTGAAACTTGCACTTAGAACAATTAAAAAAATTGATTGCTGGCTTATCTCATTAGTGTCTCATCAATAAAATATTAGCCTAAGACTTCCCCTTTTCCCTAGCTAGAAGTAGTTATCAGTACTAACAGCACTATCTAGCTCTTTAAAGCATAGCTTTTTCATAGTTTTGGAACATGAGTCCAATACTTTATAAAACGGACAAATAAAATAGTCTCCTCTTTCATCTCCACTAACGCTATATATTTTAAAGCTCAAGTCTCCTTTGCACAATCTACACTGCATGCCAAACAGAGTACACAGAATTCCCATGCTGCAAGATACCTCGATATAACTGGAAGTAGTATCACCACATCTGACCCCTTTGTAAAACAGAAAAGTCAAAAGAAAGAAACAGCTAACAGATTCTCCACATTTTAAAAGAAACTAGACTGCTATAAACTGGCTGGTATGAAAGGATCTATATTCCAAAACAGGCTTGCCCTTCTGCAGCTGGACAGTTTGCAAAGCCAGCTGGAACTCTCTCCAGTGAGCTTCGGGCTTGGAAAATCTGGAGCTCAGCCAGTTTCCTCCATCAGTGTTGGCCACCCTTAGGCAAGCCAGCTGTAATCTTCCTCTTCCGGACAAGTCCCAGGCAAGATGGCCAGCAGCTCTTTGCTGTGCTCTGATTTTGGGGAGCACTAAGAAGTGTGAAGAGTGTGATCACTGTCACCACAAAAAGCCAATACTTACGAACAAGTACTAGTGTGATATGGAGATGCTGCTGGCTGGTCTGCTTGGCACCTGAGTTGATGGTTGTTGTGGCATATGAGATTTTTTTATGCAGTAACTCCTACTGTCTGATGCTGCTTTTGTCTGTATAGAACTAATGTGAGGGCCATTAAGAAGTGCTAGGTTAATTTTACGTTTGATTCTGTTAACTAATTACTGATATTGACAGCAAATACAGAAAGCCATTTTTGCAATAAAGCTTCGAGCAGTTTGCTACCTTTTTAAAATGTAGTGGTCATTTCATGTATCCAGTAAGGTAAAAATTCAGTCCTAGACCTATGACCTCCTTACAGACAGAAAAACAACTTATTTTGCCCACCACATGAACCTCCACAGTATTTTGCTTCAGCAGTTTTCATCTCCCTCATATTGCATAGGTATGTTGAACAAGAAGACAGAGCAACGCTTCGCATTGTTAATCTCTACTCAGGTTAATATCACGGTTGCTTGCTTTGTGTATTCACTGACATGTGAGACAGACACAGAAGGTGTCTCTCCTATCAGTTTGACTTTATCCCATTCAGAAAATATTCCACAAGAACTATAATCATAAGAGTAATAATTCTTGTGGTCTTACTGACCCATTTTTGTTTTACATCAGTGTTTCTCAAAAGGTGAGGTGCAACCTGCCTAGTCGGCACAGGAGTATTTAAAGTGAGTTGCAAAACATTGGAAAAAAGCCGAGTTACCTGGCAGCAGGTTAGTCCTAAGATTGTGGCATAAGACTAGACTTGCTGGCCATGAACATTTATACTTGTAAAGAAACTGTCAGAAATTTTCTTTTCCCCAGGACAGGGAGTAATTTTTACACCTACTGCCTGTAATTACAACTGGTTCCTGCTCCCCTACCTTGAAGAACCAAAGCTCCTGTCAATTCAGTCTTACAAAACATGGATGAATCAAAAAGAAGTCAAACAATGTCTGAGAACCCTTTTCTAATTAATACAACAGTCCAGAAGGGGTAGGGAGAACCCATCTTAGAAAAAGAGAGAATGTAAGTGGCTGAACAGAAAGCAGCCAAGTTAAGGCACAAAATATCTGAATGTCTTGTGTGTATTACAGAAGCCAGAGTCAAAAGTCTTAGCATCTAAGATGTTCTTACACATTAAAACCATGCTCACTAAAGGTTGGTAAAATTATATTGCTTTCATTTTAAAGTTAGTAATTTAACTACTAGAAAGTATTTGTAAGGCTCAAAAGACACGGCTGAGACATTTTCAGACTGTGCACTGCTACCTTTAAATTAAAGCAAAAGAAATATTCTCTCCCCATACACCCAAAAAATTATTCATATCTTTTATAGAGCCTATAAACTCAAAGGTTTTACATTCTCATATGTGCTTTTCTGACTCCTGATAATATAATTTTTTACCAGCTTGATACACCTTCTGGAACTTGTCATTTTGATTTTGAAACCTAAGTCAAGTACTTTACTCATACAGAAATGACAGACAAAGAAACTCTTACTTCTTTGCTTGAAGGTTGATAATGCCTATATAAACCCAAGGCCTTGTAAAAATCCTAAACATATTTTAATTACAGCTGTAAACACACATACAAGATCCTATATAACAGTGAGATAAATCCACCACACTCTCAGAGAGTAACTGGCTGTATAGTTGCCTTGTTGACAGTGCCTTTGAAATTAATGAGCCTAAGCATGTAGTACTCCAGTACACACAACAATGATATATTTCAGTAAATAACTAAGTATGGCACTATTTCTAAACAAAACATGCTAGTACAGTACAGCTGTTCTTCTACAAGATTTTATAACTGTGTGTAGAAGAGTTTAAAATGAGATAGAGTCAATTTTAATGCAGGCTAATCTAAGCAAAGCAGCATACCTAATGACATACTAAAAATTATACTCTTGCCTCTAAGTCTTGAAAAGCTTTCTTTTCTACATTTGTAATTAACTCAAATTCCACTGTGCTCCTATAACAATCACTGTATTCCAGACAAAAAGGCCAAGGGCATACTTTCTTAAATTTAAGCTATGTTAATGTTACCAAAACTAATGGTTGAATGTACATGTGAACTGTCATAAAATGAGGTACTACTCCATATCACAGAATATGATACAAACAAACAAAAAAGTATTTTCCCAAACAAGCTGCAATAAAAATAACATAGAAAACTGCTATTCAGTTTGTTAAGAATTTCTCTTCTATACTACAGTACCTACCAGTTGAGAACTCTGATTTGACTGTACCACCTTAACCTGAGAAGGCTGCACTGTATTTGATACAGAGACTGTGCAAATGTTGTTTGGTTGCCTTATTCCTATTGTCTGCGTTGTGACAACAGAGGAAATGCTTCCAGAGGCAGATTGAGGTATAACTTGGGATAGCTTGGTTTGTTGAAGTGACTGCTGAGACGGCTGTCCTTGCAAAACTGAATGTTGACTGTTCAGTAAAGATTGTCTCAGTGCAGGCAGACTTTTCTGAAAACAGAAGAAAGTTTATGAAATACCAAATTTAGCAGGTTAGCAAAAAAATTTTAGATTTGCTGTAAACATTTTTAAAAGAATGCAGCTTTCCTTCCAATTTTACTATCTGCCTATTTGTCAAAAAGAAATAAGATTGAACACATTTTATAAGAGGGAAAGTTCAGGTTATATTTTTAATAAGCTTTCAGTTCAGATTTAGCAACCCTGTAGATTTTTATGTGCCCTAATTCCACCACAGCAGTAAAATATAACACTGTCCTCCTCAAGACGATCTAGAACTTGTAGCTTAGGTCTTTAGAAGGGCAAAAAATGGAAATAGAAAAGGCAGAACCATAGGAACAACGCTATTCCCACTGCATGCTAGAAGAGGTACACTGCACCAATTTACTTCTCCTGACATGCCTCCAGTACCTAGAACATGATGATTTAGCTGTTGATGCCCTACAGCAATGGCTGTTTACTGTATTATTACTGATCTAATGTATTCTGACTGGATTAGGAAAGTGTACTATTGTATGCTTCGTGTTCAGACCAGTTCAACCAAAAAATATAGTTCTAAAAGGCTATACTGTCTGTACCTTAACAAATAAACTTTCTACTTTTTAAAGTGGTAGTAGTGTTCTTTTGAAGTGTCCCCCCAGGCAGGTGTAGAATGAAACAGTGTTTAGCCCAAGCTACAGCTCTTTCTGAACTTCTAATATTTATTTAAAAACTTCATGCCTGTTGCCAAGAAAGGACTTCAAAGAAAGGAAACAAGTTAAAACTTATTGTGATGCTAGAAGTGACTGCAGTACAAGAGCAGGAAAAGGCACAAATAAGGGTTAATGGTAACTTGTAAAAACAGAAGCAGAGCGAGCAAGTTCTGGAGAAAAGCTGAAGGGAGAGAAGAAAGAGTAAATCTGTCCTAAACAGAGAAGCTTTGGACTAGAAGAAAAATGCTTTTAAAATTATAGTTGTGGTTTTGTTGGGGCATATTTAAACACTCTTTGTATGTTTGTATATAATCTTGCATTTGGAAGCTATTGTAGCTAATGTACAAGAACCAATTAAAAGTGAAATTTACCCCCACATATACTAGCTTAGGACCCAACAATAAATCAATTTGGTATCACATTAGAACTTCTGTTATAGATTAGTTCCAGATTATAAGCAGGATCAGCTAATCAATTATTTCAACAGCATTAGCCACTTTAGTTTTTCATAATCACTGTTACACATGCATTGAAAATTATCAGTGACTCAAATGTAGATTACAGAAACAATATGGAAAAACCTTATTGAATTACTTGAAGCATTCTATAGAAATAATGTGTGACTCTTGCAAATGTGAATGTACTTCGCAAAAAAATGACGTACTACCACAGAAAACTATATACATTGTAACAGTAAAGGATCACTACAGAATAGGCAATGGATGATTTCCAAACTAGGGAGTGACTGCTTTTTTATATAAATCTAATTATTAGTGTTCTAGATCAGGGCTACTCAAGCAGTAGATGCCAGATCAGCTCTGGACAACAAACATATTTTTCTTAAACCTAAACCAACCCCCCAATCCCTATTTCTTACCATTCTCTCAACCTGTCACGGAGCAGTCACTTGCAGCACAGAGCCACAGTAGGCAGCACCTGGATGGCCTGACAGAGGTGGAGCCTGCACATGACTTCCAGCCAAGAGGATCTCAGCAGAAATTGGCAGCACAAAGTGAAAATTAAGTAGTCCTGCTCTAGACAGGCAAAGCTAATCCTGTTTAAAAAGTATATTCTAAAACTTAATGTAGACATTTGCATTGAGATAAATTTATTTAAACAATATTCACATTACCTTAAGAAAAGGTACAAGGTATGGCTGAGGAGATGATTTGAGTTCCGACTGAAGGCGGCCTGTAAATTCTTCTGGATCAATCTTTGCATCCTTCAGGGGGAATAAAAAAAAAAAAAAACAAACATCAACACCACAGTTCAGTTGTTTGTTCCCCCTCCCGCCCCCAGATAATACATATGTATATATCTGTAGTTAAATAGGCTGCCATATCAAGAAGAACTTTCAAAGCTGAAGTCCCTCAGCTCCTCTTTATCTATAAATCCTTCTGTCAAGAGCTCAGAGTTCAGGGATTTCCCTTGGGGATGCACAATTTAAGACACAACAAGATCCCACAAATACTTGAGTCTTTTTTGGGATTCCATTCTCTTGCTAGTATTTACATAGTGATTTCTTCTTAAAAATATTAATTAAAAAAACAGGTTGTTGAAGTAATCCTCCAAAATATTATAAAATTTGTCAGTCCGTGTAATAAAATATCTTTACTGAATTCCAAAACCAATTTTGAAGGTTCAATTTCACTTAGTAAAATATGTGTATGCATATAAAACTATATATGTAAAGCATATGCATATGTGAAAAGTATATGTATAAGTGTATATATAAAATTTTTCACCTATATAAATGTATGTATATGTGTATATACCCACAAAATATACACTTATGCATATATTAAATATGTATGCAGTAGTTTATTTAGTCATTAATACAGGAGAACTCTATAACCCAGGTTTATTTTAAAATACTTCTGAAGTATCATTAGTTACAATCTCAGGTTGTAATAAAAAACATTCATTAGTCCTGGACTGATACAGAACAAGAACAAAACCAAATCAAAACATATAATAAATAAATTTATTGAAGGGTAAGTGTCTCATTACTATATTTAAAATATTGTAAGCAGTTAGCTTTACTTAGTTAATTTTTCTTAGTTTTCAAAAGTTAAAACAAGTTTTTACTGGAACCACTGCATATCACTGTTGAATGGCTCATACTTGAAAAAAGTCTTAGGCTTGTCTAGAACACACAGCTTTCTCTGTCAATGAATTCAAAGAAATATATATCAACTACTTTTAAATCCAAGTTCTTCATAGACTATATTTAATTTGTTTTAAGAAGACTGACCATTTGTCCAGCTCCACAGTAACAGCTGTCTGCAATGCATTTACACAATTAATTGAAACATCTGTTGCACTGGAGACTACAGTAAGTCAGACTTTTTCTGGGCCTAAGGACTCTGCCTAGCTGAAACACAACTTTGCCTCTTGAAATCCACCTGCAGTTAAGGCTCCATGCAGGGACATCTCTCTGCAGAACTGCTTGTACTCAGCAACTTAGCAATACACTTTTTTCTTCAGTCCTAGAAACTTAAACCACATTGTGGAGGCATATATCTATATTAATTCTGTGGTTAAAACATTTAATAGCTTCTTACTGTTTCAGAAAAGACCATGGTTTGGAGGAAAAGAAATTTAATGAATTGTCAAGGAAAAACCCAGGGGTTTACTCTATTTTTCTAAATAGACAACCGAAATGTCCATCAGAACAAGAGTGTTTTTGACGAATGCATACTAAATGCTTTGTTGGATTTTCTCTTTCAGAAACTAAGAGAAAGCCTACCTTTAACAGATTTTTTAAGATATGTAACATAGACAATATTTGCATTTTGATGTATCCCAACTCCTTTCACTTCCATTGCAGGCAAAAAAAAAGTGTTAAGATCAAAGCAATAATTTCCATCATATGTAAATAACAAGCTTAATAGATAACTGACAAAATGAAAGATAACTAAGTGTTTACCAACAAATCCTGAACCAGAGCTTTCACATTACGGGACGTTTCTGGAGATGGTGAATTATGAGAAGCAAGTTTTATAAGAGTAGCTAAAAAGTTTTTGCATTTTTTCACATTCTCTTGCATTTCCTGCAAAGCCAAAGAAAACAAATATCAGATCCACTCTATTTTCCAATCAGGACCAATGCATGCTCTGATCACTATAAATAGGGAAAATGATTAAATTGTTCTTATTCAGGCAGGACGTATTTGAGATACATCTGCAACTATTTTATATTGCTGATAGTTACCTGACATTTTCTTCACTTCTTTATGTAACTGAACATCATACCTCATGAGTACTAACAAAAAAAAAAAATCAATGAAGGAAATATTTAATATTTTACCATCTGTTTTGATAAAAATAACCTTAAATATGAGAAGTAACACAACAATTTGTTGGAGATGCATTCTCCTTTGAGATGCCCAATACACAATGTGCAATGTTCCCCAAGCTAGCTTAATTTGATAAATTATTGATTCAGTATGTTTTTGTACAAAGCAGCTACAGCAGTAAAATCCAATTAGAAACAGTCTTTAAACATCATCATACCTAATCTTTTCTTCATCAGTAGGAAAACAGATGCTTTAATTTTTTCAAGCCATTATTTTATATGGTATAATTACTCAGAGAAACAGAAATGTTATACTTCAGTGTAATCACAGTAACATGATAGTAATGAAGTCCATAGACTGAAGGCATGATTGTTCTGTCTACAGAAACAGAATTATTCTTTCACTACTGACACGTACATGGCAGGATGGGGAAAGCTGACCACGAGTGTTCTTCCTCCCTCTCAGAATTTGTATTCCATTTAGTTGAAATGAGGGGAAGTGTTTCTTGTTTGTAAAGTATTTGTTCCATCACGGGAAGTTTGCTTGCACGAAGAAAAAGTTCTTTCTGCTTCTGAACAGACCTTAGAAGTTCATAAAGTACTAAGAAAACCAAGTATCTAGTATTTTAAAACTCACCTGTGATACAACTGTAGTTCCAGGTACAGGAGAGCTTGGTATGACCTGGGGCTGTGCTGGTACTTGTGCTGTTGTATGAGGCGGAAGCGGCAGCCGAGGCTGACCCTGGTTTTGTCCTGAAACTTGCGTTTGTCCACAAGTAATTACTGCAGGTTGTTGAGAAGCTGATGTTCCAGTTGCTACTGTCGTCTTGAATAAATTTTGAGCGCTTGTTGTAGCTACTGATACCTATTAATATTTCATATTGAAAAAACAGGTAATTATCTTCTTTTACTCAACCATAAAGTTATTGAAAGCCTGACAAGAAAAACTTGTTTCCTTTCAAATACACCCTTGCTGACAAAATAAAACTGTTGACTTTACTCACTTACTATAACCCTAATTTTTTCACTCTTTACTGAACAATAAAATTCCTCAAAGTTCTTTTTATTACAAAAATAAATGTACCACTAAAAATGAGTTGCTATTATCCAGCCCTTTAAGATCACCGTGATGATGTGACTTCTGTAACTTAACTTTCTGTAAATTTGGCCCTTGATATAAACAAGTCAATTCCCAATGATCTGTGGTCATATCATCAGGTTTACTATTATCTATGCCACAGTTACAGTGACAGCCCAGACCCAGATGACACAAATGCACTAACACAGCTTCCCAACCTAAGCTGAACCCAACAGCAGCATATATGCTTTTGCACCAGTGCAAAGGCCTAGCGAACAAAACTGCCCTGGACCTAGCTAGCCATACACAAAGACTGTGCTGCACACTCCTCAACATTAGAAGACTGGAAAGCTTATCAGGCTGCACAGAGCACCACGTACACCGCTCCCCCAATCCAGTTCAGCTCTCATACTTTACCTGACCTAATATGCCACCCTTCCAAGTGCCAAAAAGTCTGAAACACACCAAAGAGGACTGCAGAAGCTAGAGAGCTCAGCCAGACAGCATAACACACTGAGCAGAAGCTGATCCAGGCACCTGCACTGTGGTGTCACACGTGATGCCGTGGATCCTGCAGCACCGATGACCACAAGTCAGACACCACAGCTCTTGACAGGGGACATACATAGTGCAGCATGTCCACCACTGACACAGTATTTATAAGTCCAGCTGATTTAAGTTTTTTATTTAAAAAAGCTTATAACAACCTATATTACCGCAAAATTTTTTATCATCTAGGAAACAGGAGAAAATAAGATCATGGCTATCACTCAGCACCTACGTAACACAGTCTGACTACACATTCATTATTAATTTCTGGGATTATGTTTGCAGTAAAAGCAAAGATATAAACATTTAACTTGACTTTTGAAAAACATGTAATTACAAATATCCTTTTCTTCACCCATCTTTTGCTTTTTATATTCTTACTACTTACTGTGGTGTGTGAAAGAATAGAGCCTCCTGGCAGAGTTGCAGCAGATGTACCACTGACAGGTGTAGCAGTTGATTGAACAACTTTGGCTTGCACTGGAAGTCCTAAGCGGACAGTAGATGTGGCTACAGAAGTTGGTTGCTAATAAAGGAAAAATAAGCATTTTAAATTTTTTCCTCCTTAGTAACTTGATCTCTACCACTTTTTAATAATAATGATTACATGAGTAATGATTATTAATGCTGCAAAAAACCAAAACTGGTAATATATTCTTAAATACGTACTCACAAATAATGCAAAAATGAGCTTTCTTTTGTTCAATGATATGTTTGCACTATTTATCCTAAAAGCTATTTCTCATACAGGTAAGTGGAAAGGATTACAAAAAGTAGGCTGTGACCTGCAAAACACTGATGTTACGTTGATGTGTTAGTTCAGTTGTAATATTTACATGTCAGTCTTCATCAATATTTTAGTTTATAACAGCAAGTAACAAATATTGGTCATTTTGGTATTTACTGGCCTTTTCTAGTGCTTTTTCTTGAAAAAAATTAATATGAAGAGAAAATTCAGAAAGCAGAAAAATATTTTCAAAATAATTTCTGATTAAATTATACAGAAACTAGCTTGCACAGAAATGAAGTCTAAGCATTCTGAGAATCTCTGTCATAGAACACACACTCTGTAGCCAGACAGCAACTGGAATGTTAAGTGCAGACAAAGGAAAATGACTGGCTTACGGTCCTTCATTTAGTAGCACATTCTACAACTCAGTAAATTTGCTTCATGCAGCAAACATACTAATTGTTTTTGTAATTTACTTTAACTGGGAGAGAGAGATTGTAATATCTTATCATCGTACAAATAGACAAGATTTAGGAATAAAAAAATGTCTCCAGGAAAATTGTTAATTCTACAGGAATGTAAATAGCATTATGGAAGGAATGCATCACACAACATGGCAATTATGACAGAAAGAGCCCCACTGGACCCTTATAACTTGCATTTATTAAGTTTTGAATTCAAACACATACTTAGAAAAGACAAATTTTCTAAGTGGCTGGAATAATAAATCATGGACAATATTGTTTCTCAGAAGATAAAAATGTAAATCAAGGAAAAATAGTTTAAGTCATGTTTCTATAATTCTATAATTAGTAGTTTTATAAAGAATGGCTTATTTTAGATTCTTACCTTGTCTACTAAACCTACATAAAATACTTCTTCAAAGAACATCCAGTATACTTAAGAGATCTCCAAAAGGAACAGAGGCCCAGGCAGGCATTCAAAGCCCCAAGCATTCCTTACCAATCAGTCCAGCAACATCATCTACTAGATATCAATCTTCTGTACTTGGAGAAAAAAAAGTTTAAAAATAAAAAATCTACCTGTCATCTGAACAAAACTTTTTTTTTTTTTTGGAAAGCTTTCAAGATCTTTAAAATCTTGACTAGGGATGTCTTCCATATGGAGACAGCCTAGAGGCAGTGAACAGCATCATCATGAATAGGTAGAATTGTCTGGTTTTTTGGAAGAAGGATCACATAAGCTCTTTCTGTTTTTAAATACCATACCTCTTGTCTTCACTGTAAAGATCACTTGCCTCAATTTGCTTAAAATAGTAGTTGAATGAAACTATATTTACCTGATGAATGTTTGCATTTAAAAACATAAATATCGTATATCTTGTTCATTTGCTTATAATCAGTGTTTCCAACCTAAAAATAGAGCATGCCTATGTTATCTGACCCCTTCTTGTCCCTAAGTGCTTCCAGAGGTGAGGATTTACAAAGCAAGCAGATAACCAGGCAAACTTCTGGCAGCTACACAGTTCCAAGAAAGATCTGCAGCCAGAAATCCGTAAATACATAGCTCACACTGCTAGCTAGAGAATTTTCTCAGCTAATAAATACCCACAATTGACCACAGGAATATACTTGAAAACAAAACTGCTTATAATATAAAATTTCAGTATCATAACAGCGTATTAACCAACTAAGTATGCAATACATTCCACACATAGTATTCCACCATCCCAGACCACAGCAGCAAACTGTGCAACAAGACCACTAAATTCACCTTCATTTTTAAAAATCAATACTGACAAAAGCCTTTGACACAAAAAGACAGTAAAACCTATCAATGTGTTGGATATGAAGAAGAAAACCTTACTACCATAGAACTGCAAACAAAGTAACACAACAGTTTACTAACGTGGTTCCAAAACTCATAAGTGTTAAAAAGGTAAGTATGAAATGAGTGGATGAGAAACATAACAAGGAACTAGCCTAGAGAAATTCTTAAGTATCACGGAAATGATCTTCAAATGATAGCTACAAGCTGCCAGAAGACATTGTAAGGACTCCCAACACAAATACTTCAAGAAGAACTGGTAAAAACTCTTTAGAAACCAATAGCTGTGTCTTCTATGAAATGAAAGCTGTAAACAGATCTCATGAGAAATCCATCAAAAAGGAAACAAAAATTATCAACATTATATTAAAAAAATCATAACCCAATGTGTCACGCTCCTACTGGAATAATCTAAAAGAATTTACGATGTTGTGTAAAGAAAAACTGCTAAGGTTTGGTATGATACTATTAAATTCCAAAATTACCAAGAGAGACTTAGACAGGAATATATTTTCAAATATAACTGTTATTTTTTATTAGACACGTCACATATTTTTACGTTTCCTAAATATATGAAAGTAATGTTTAAGAGGCTTTGGCCCTGTATTCAGACATTAACAGGATGGAAGCTAGAATCGTGAATGAATGCAGCATATAATTCCCTACCAGCCTCCATGAGGACACTTGAGAATGCTTAAGATAACCTTTTGTATACAGACTTGAGCTGGCTCTGTCCACACAGAGATGTTAGAAATTTTAAGTGGAGCACAGCACAGTGCTACTGTGGAAATAAGGATTTCCAAACCGATCTGGCTCATGTCTGGCCAGCTTAGAAAGGGGTTGTCCCAAGGTTCATTCTGCCTTCACATGTCATGCAGACAATGCAAGTGACTCCAGTTTCAGGGTGCAATAAGTCACTTCCACAAAGGCAGTCAGCATATATTACAACTGTTCACGGAAGAAGTCAGTGCAGAATTACTGTGTCCACTCCCTACATAACTACATCTTAACATTCCTACATAGGCCTTCTCCCAGAGCTCTGGACACATGAAAGAGAGGCAAATGTTGAGGCGTAAACAGGAGCGAATCGCATTGTACCTGCTGTGCACAAACAAGCCGCCTCTATATTCAAAGGCATATACAAGGCTGTGTTCAAAAAAGCAGGCCACTTGAATACAAGAAAATATGCCAAAATATGTAGGGATTATTTGTCACCACCAAGGCAGGACTACACCAGTTTCAGGGATTGCACTGTGTATTCACAGCTTTATAAAATCAAGACAATTTAAACTGCCACGGGTTAGTACACTGATGTATGTAAATCCTTGGAAACAGATTTGTGGTATACTTGCATTTTGTACTATAGTACCACCTACTGATGAACACGCAGGGTACCAGCAACACAATCTCTGCACAACAAAGCAAGAGAGCTTTGTATGTTGCATATATCACTTCATGATCAGTCCTGTCAACAAACTTAGCCACTATCAATCACAAAAGAAAGAAAAGATGCCAATATAATTTGAACAAACAGTAGCATGAAAGCAGGGGCAGGTTTATTACGATATACATCATGACACCTCTTTGTGTCTTCCAATACATGGCTTTGCTAGGTACTATGCAAAACTCAATTTTAGCAGAATATGACCTTCAAGTTTAGATTTAAATTTGCAAAATCTGAAATAAAACTCAATTTTATTTTTAATCATTAATCTGGAAGACTTCTTACAAACAAAATAGGCCATGCTAAGATGCCCTGATGCCTCAAACAATAAAAGACTGTTTAAAAAGAAAAACCTGAGATGGGATCACAGACACCAGCAGAAGCATAGGCTAAAGATCAAATCTGGTATCTCATTTTAGAGTAACTAATTTATACAACCTTTCTTATAGGCATGGCTGGTAGCTCTACCTACTACTAAGCTATCATAACACTGCCCACTACCAAACTCTGTTTTCTGGTATTTAAAATTCTGTCAGATTTCTGGAACGTTTATGGAGAAACTTCACATGCTTATTGACTGCCTCTCAATTCTTTTGATTATGGTTCATCTGGAACATGCACTTAAAACATCAGTTGCAGAGCAATTTGTATGCCAGGGATTTGATTTTTTCATTCTGGTAAAAATATAGCCAAATTGAGCCAAAGTACCAACCCCGTAAAACACTTGACATCTGCACACAATTGAAGAAAATGACTGGAGGCAGAACCTTCATTGCTACCACAGTCCTAGGACACCACAGCATCATTGGGGTCAAGCATCAGAATCCAGGGAGATGCTGATGAGTTCCTCATGTCTGTGATGTCCCTTTCAGGTTCACAGACTAGAACAACATGGGAGGAAGACACAGGACTGCAAGCAATTAGACAAGAGAGGCAGAGGAGCTTGGGGCCACCAAAGAAAATCTTCAGAAATCTGGGGTTCTAAGTCCAAAACCCCTACCTCTGAAGTCTCAGCATCCTGTCGGCATAGGCAACTACCTACATAATCCACTATCAAAGTACTTTGTCCTTCTCTGGTGAAGTGGCTGATCCATCTATAATCACTAGGATATTCATCCAAAGAATCTGGTGGATAAAAAGGAGCTGCATTTTGGCCATATAATTAGATTCTACTTCTGCCTCAATTGCTCAGCACTTGCGCTACATGCAAATATAGATAATCTATTGTAATGAATACTCTCATACCATATATTTATGAGTGGACATCTGTGGGGTTTGTAACCAGGAGTGGTCATGGCTGCAACTGAAGACAATGAAATCAAACTGAACACAAAAAAATCAGTATTTTTAATTTAATGTTTAAAATAAATACAATTAGGCTCTGTTTTCTACTTATAGAAAGAGGCTAATAATCCCCTTAATTGCATTGATTGTTAAGAAAGTTGTTACAAGGATAAGCTTCACAAAAAAACCTGCTTGGTTATTAATTCCCACTTCAGAGGGGGCTTAGATAATATGCAGAAAATAAGCCTGAAGCAACCCACTGAACAGTGGGGAAAGAAAATATTACATAATTCTTCATTAATTAAGACTGTCCAGCCTACACACTGTAGAAATTAAAAATAACAGTAGTATGTGGTCATGCGGCATAATGCATATGCACATGGGAGCCACTATTAGATTGCTCAGGAACCTACTTTACAGCATTTCCTGATCATTGCATGTTTAATTTTACAGCCATGCTAATGTTTGAGTGTTTTCTAAGAAGTTTTGAAAGATATGTTAATACTATGAAAACGTAAACAGTAGAATTTGTAAGTAATAAGAACTTATTATCTGCTTATACAGGAAAGATTTACACACCATGGAGGAAAGGAAGGAAAATGGCTTTGTGGTTAAAGCATAGCCGAGACCACACACTTTTTACTTTCTCTGGCCTTTCAATGTACCTGTCCCGCTAACACAAATGCATTCTCCAGAATATTACACAAGAAGCCCAAAAACTGTCTGTAGAAAAGAAATAGTTCAGAATAGTTTATTTGATAACAGTAGTAATCCACCTCAGGCAACAACAAAACAAAGATTTATCAATTTTCTTAAAATTCCTGCAAAAAGTAAAATAAGCATTTGTCAGAAAAGCAGAAAGGGTGTGAAAAAACAGTTAAAAAAAATAAACCAGAACAAAATTGCCAAAACTAAAATATGACAAAATTACAAACACTGCTGAAAACACAGGCATAGCGTATTATCAGAACTATCTCAGATTTGAAAGGCTCTGCTTTAGCAAGAACAACAGCTTGTGAAACGTCAGCCAAGTTTAGACTGCTCTCAACATCACATGTGATGGCAAAGACTAAGCTGCTGTTGCCTGCATCAAATACCTCATAGCAAAAGTACAGCCACTTCCAGAGCAGATGATTCAGTACTTTTCACAAGTTAAACAGGCTTTTTTTCTTCTCATTTTAAAAAAGGACAGTAAAGAGAAACTTAACAGAAAGTGAATTCTAAGACACAGAAAACAAATCAGTAAAGTTTATATCATGAACTTGAAATTCTGAAGAGTAGAAGTTAGAAAAATGCCTAAAGCAAGAAAAAACAAAGCTAGAAAAAAATTGTCATTTTCTTAAGAATACATCCATATATATTTACTGAACTATTTATGCAATGAAAAGAAAACTCAAGTGATTTGGCATCATATTTGTAGCAGAAGAATTGTTAAGTAGCCCACTTACTTGCCTAAATATTTGGACTAAACCTCAAACTTTACACAACTTCACCTTTTCTGATCACTATGCCAGATGAACATGAGCCAGCAGTGTGCCCAGGGGGCCAAGAAGGCCAACAGCATCCTGGATTGTATCAGGAATCGTGTGGCCAGCAGGAGCAGGGAAGTGATTGTGCCCCTGTACTCGGCACTGGTGAGGCTGCACCTTCAATATTGTGGTCAGTTTTGGGCCCCTCAGTAGAAGGAGGACATTGAGGTGCTGGAGCGTATCCAAAGAAGGGCAATGAAGCGTCTGGTGAAGTGTCTGAGAACAAGTCTGATAAAGAGCGGCTGAGGGAACTGGGGTTGTTTAGTCTGGAGGAGGCTGAGGGGAGACCTTATCGCTCTCTACAACTACCTGAAAGGAGGCTGTAGCGAGGTGGGCACTGGTCTCTTCTCCCAAGTCACTAGTGATAGGACGAGAGGAAATGGCTTCAAGCTGCGTCAGGGGAGGTTTAGATTGGACATTAGGAAAAATGCCTGTACTGAAAGAGTGGTCAGGCTGCCCAGAGAGCTGGCAGAGTCACCATCCCTGGGGGTGTTCAAAAAACATGTAGACGTGGCACTTCAGGGCATGGTTTAGGAGGCATGGGGGTGTTGGGTTGACAGTTGGACTTGATGATACTAGAGGTCTTTTCTAACCTTAATGATTCTATGATTCTAAATATACAAGGCAACTTAATATAACTTAATACTAGAAAATGCATTTTGAATCAAACTTGAAACAACATTAGTAAACTCTAAGACCAAATCAATTTTCAGCAGCAGTCTCATGAAAATTCCAACATAAACTATTTCACCTCATTGTAAGTTCTGATAACAGATACCCCGGAATAAAATATTATGGGGTAGGCTAACATGGGCCTTTCCTGTATGATACTCACTTTATATTCTTGGTGTATAGCAGCACTTCAATTTTGTAACATGAAATAATTTTATTTAAAAGTAATTTAAAAAGTAACCTTTTTTTTTGCTTTTTAGTTATGATTGTAAACCCAACTGGGTATTAAAACAATGAAACCAGCAAAGTCTGCGTTAAAGGCATGAAAAGCCATGAACTGTACAAGTGAAAAATGTAGATAAACAAAAGAAACTCACCAAAGGAAAACTAGATGGCAGCACCTACCTATTTTTCATAATTTCACAAGTCTAAGCCTCAAAACAAGATATGGAGGCAAAAATTTAGTGCAATCTAAATAATCAGTTTTAAAAGACTTCTGAATTTACTTGTTATCTCTGAAGAATACAGTACTGCAAGCAAACCCATGCTTATTTGACCTGTTTGTAACACAAGAATCCAGAACAAAATTTTTCTAAGATCAACAGAAGTTCCATCAAATTATAGCTTGTTTCCTAAAAATCCTGTACCTTAACTAAGATCCTATAGCAGGTAAAATTTTGGCTACATTAAGCACTTTTTAATATTCAGCTAGAATTAATTAAAAACTAAAAGGAAACTAAAATCATGAGGAGATAAAATTGTTCAATTAAAATTATGCAGCTAACTCATACCAATGTGTGCTTTAAACATCCAAAGTTGTTTTATTTCATTATGTTTTTTCAAACAAGCAAGTTATCACTGAAAATGTATTCACAGTACAACAAAATTGCACTTCTTAACGCATCAAAAGATTATAATAGTCTTCCATAAGACTGAGTACTTCCATGTAAAACATAGGATACCAATTTTAAAAAGTCCAGCCTCTGGTAGCTGCACCAAGAAGATTAATTTATAGTCGCAATCTGAAAAAAATGTTTTGTTTTTAAGTGCCTGAATATTTTGCAATATTTTTAACGTAAAAAACCTGTAGTCAGCTGTAGTTAATATACCCCCATTACAGTCCCCTACAATCTTATAACTGGACTTAACTAAAACTATTTTATGGTACAATTGTACCTGCTCATGCTTTTCCTGAATATGTTACTTAAAGAAACCAGAAAAACTGTAAATGTAAAACATGATTAAAACATCAAGTACATCTTCCTATTACAGGTACTTCTCTTAATTGCTGCTGTCTCTGACCTATTCTGCTACTTTCATATCCTGCTTCTTCTGACTCCATGCTTCACACAGTGCACATCCTTTTGGGACACATTCCCATGCTCCAGAGCCTTTGAGCCTGGCATTAAACTGATCAGGACTGAGACCCTTCCTACAAGGTACTTGCTTGTACTGATTAGCTTGTTTTCCAGAATTCCACTAGGAATTGAAAACAAGCAGATTTTTTTCATATTTTACACAGCAGCAATTGAGAGGAGCATAAGTAAATGGCTAATCAAAGATTAGCCCACCTAAGAGGTGAGAAAAGAACCCAAGTCTTCCTTTCAAAATGGATTTGCCTGTCATCTTTCAAGAATCTAACACAAAATTGTCCCCAAAGCTGTACTAGGTTTGCTTACATCCTAAAGCTGCAAAAAATGAAACAAAGGTATTACAAACAATAGAAGTCAAACAATAACTTAAATAGCAAAGCCAAGGACCTGAAATGTCAGAAACACCAGATTTAAGTTTGCTGTGCAACGATCAGTTGTGTGCCTTGATTGCCAGGCTGAAGCTTTTAACTGTTTGCATTTATCATGCAAAGACTGCAATACACTGCACATACACAGAAGAGATTAATGCAGGATGAACAGGAAGTTATGTATCTTAATCTTTCTGTATCTTTTTGTGTTTGGCACTGCAATCAAAAAAAATTTTTTTAACTTGGGAAGGGAAGAGGGATGGCTATACCATGTCCCTACAAAGGTAAAAACTACTTTATACAGATATTTGATTTCTGAACATTCAGCAATGGAACATGTGAGCCACTGCCTTCACAGAAAGCATTATCCTAAGCCCATATACTACACCCTAAGGAAAAACAAACTACACTTTCTCTGTTTCAGCAGCTTCCATTTTTCCTAGAGAAAGGCGGCTCCTTCCTCACGTGCTGTCCTGGATCTAAGCCCATCTACTGAAACTAGAGGAATTTTCATGGGAGACCAGATTCATTTTCCTCCCAAACAGGGAGATGTATCAAATGGTGGCCCTAGGGTATGGGGAAAAAGCTTCTTATACTACCAGGCTGCAGAAGCAGTTTAGAATCTGGACGGCTCTGTATGTATCGATCAAGTAAATGTCATTTAAGAACATTTAAAACAGTTCCTCATTTCCCCCTCCTCCTTTTTTGAGCATGAAGGAGAAATTACTTAGGTGTAGAGGGGTGAGATTCAAAGAGCTTTCCAATTTAGATTAACACTTAGGTAACTTTTCAGATTATCTTTCTTGTAATTTTTAAAAAGGCAATTCATACTTCATTTTATATTCTCCAGTTATCACTCTCAACACTTCTTAATGAGTTGCCAAAAGTAACTGCCAGCTTTTGCAATTTCTTTGGCATGTTATTTAACAACCTGTGTTTTACATCTAACTACATAGCTTGTAACACACTTTCTTAACACAATGATTATTTAAAGTGTATCTAGAAATCAGCTGCATCACTGAAAACAGTCACTTAGCTGAGAAACTTGTGACACTTGACAATGGCTAAAAATTAGGACAATCCGAAGAAAAGCAACCATAATACACACAATGAAAGCTATGGCTTCTGAGACAGATCATACATTCTTTGTAGTAGGATACCGTTTCCTAGAATGATTATGGTAAATTGTAAATTTCCACCTGCAGAGACTTTCTACATAGGTGAAAGTAGAGTAAAACACGAACTCAGTGACTGAATCACATCACTGACTTCTACATACTTAAAGCACCTTGCATTTTAATCCAAATAAAGCTATCTTAAAATAATTGTATAAAAACATAATAGAAAATTTAATGAGCTCTGTACAGTAAAACAACAATCATTCCACTAACATATTGGAGAGATAGGTATTTGATGTTCTAGAGGTTAAAACCAAAGAGCCTGCAACATTCATCAATCTTGCAAAATATTTCACAGGACTCAAGCAATTAATATTTATATTCCATCTGTCTTAGCTAATGGCACACACAATTTTTCTGTGTTTCAGTCACAGTGGAGGCTAGGACTCTTAAATATGATAATTTATAGACATAAAACATAAGACACTATTTTCCATACATTTGAAATTTCTATTGAAAATTTTAATTGACATAATTTAGCTGACACATCAGAATTTGATGCTGAAAGAAAAAAGTTTATAATTAAACTCACTGAAAAAATTATTTTCCAATAGCCATAATTTCCTGTATTTTAGAGCTTGATCCTTTTTCTTGATTAATCGTAAAGACTACTCAAGCAAATAACTAACACTTCTCATACCTTAGCATAGTATTTGTCATTGGACATTACCCCCAGGAAACCAATGAATAGTCACTGGTTATAAACAGTCCACCTAATGAAATGGAAGTCTAGTGTCTAGTTCTGATATGATAAAGCTTTAGAATTTAAAACTTTACAATCTGGTTTTAAAAGGCTGTCAACCATCATTTTTGAAGAACACTCTAAGGTCAAACTTACATAAAACATAAGCTCTGTAAAAATGAAAGAAGAGTCTGCAGATCACATGCAGAGTCATGGAAGTTCAATGTACATTTCCCAAGGACAATATGAATTATTTCTTATCCTTGTTAGTTACAACAAATAAAGAAATGATGCAGTACAGTTTGGGTACCTACCACAAAGATCTGTCAAAGAAGATGAACCCTGACAAGCTACAGTACCATGATTCTAATCCTGCCACACTAAAATAATCAAACTTTTGCATCCTGTACAACATTTATCATTCATAAGGCCTTGCTGGTTTCCTTTATTCTTAACCAGTTTATTAGCAGTAACACATGTAAAGGAATATCTATAATGCAGTGGGGTATTTATCTGGGCAGAACTCTGCACAAAAACAATTACATCTTTCTAGTTCCGGAACTCCTTCAGATTTTAGGTATCTCTACAAACACATGAACATGTAGTATCCTCACAGGTTTATTTTCATGTAAATCCAGCAAATCAGATTATACTCCTGCTGCAACCTTAACTGCTTCATATAACTAGAGAACAGCTGCCTGAGGCCAACATGATTGACTCCCAACATTCGCTGTGTGCGCATCTTAAGGTTGACTTCGGGATCCAAACTCCAGTCTTCTAATAAAGACTGAACACACACAGCCAAGCAGTCAGTCTTTATTTCTGTACACTTACAAAGATTCTATGCACAATAAAGGTGTATTCCTCAAGCGTTTTCATACTACAGACAATTTGTTAATATTTAATTTGCTATGCATGTTTCCACTTTGATTTGTAATTCGGTGTGCTGGCCGCAGAACTTAAAGTTACATGAAAACTAACAGTATGAAACAGAAACAGCTAAAACTAACTCATTCTAACAGAATGAGTGAGATCATATTTCTGGTACAGTCCCACCCCACAATTTCTATTTCGCATTTATGCTATGCACATGTCTCAGGATCCATTGGTAGAATGTGTGCTATACAGTCCCTTCTAGTCACTACTAAAGAATGGATTGTACTTATTTACAAAGAAAGCCCCAAATAACCAACGGCAGACATACAAACTGAGAAGAATTTGTCTAGATTTTTGCTGTTGTCAAACTAGTAAAAAAATCTGAAAATTAACACAGGCTTATCTCTGGTTTTTTTTCCTGAAACACATTTATCTTTGAAGGCTTCTACAAGTCTTCTTGTCCTTCCAGACATTAGATTTATACATTAAACGGCTGCCTCTTCTGCGAAGGGTTTTTTTAAGAATTCCATCCAATTCTGCACTTATCTCTTTTCTGAGAGCATAAAGTTCTTCAAGTGTTTCCAGGCTTTTATTTATGTCTTTCCTGAGATATATACATTCCACTGAGCTACAATCTTCCTAGTTACACTCATTTCTAAGACTTAAATTCTAGTTGGCTACTGTGTTTCAGATTGCCTCAGTTTGGTAATTTATTTCAAAGTCTCCAACTTTATTCTGGCTTCCTTCTCTTCTGAAAAGTTTACCATTGTTTTCAGTTGTGAATTAAACTTACTCTTTTTTACTATAAATATGATGTAATGCACAAAGCATATAGCAGGATGGTAATCAAATGTTAAACATTGGGAAATACATGTTTAAGTTATTTCAAGCAACCTATACAACTATCAATTAAAACATTATAAAGTCATCCTCTTCATCTCTTTCCACTCAGAATAACTTATCACTTCTGCAAACAAAGACCTTAGGCAAAACTACTTTAAACTCTGCCTATTATTATGGTATAGCTACCTCATATTAACATGCAAATATGTCTGCCTCTACATTTTAGTAAGATAGTTCAGCTGTAGCCAAATGAAATTTGACTCCCTACAAAATTTTAAACCGATGCAGCCTACCAAGTAATTTAAAAAACAGTACACCTTCACCCTTGAAAATAAATAACTTCTGAGTTGAAATAAACACACTCCACTGAAGAGTTTGGGGTAGGAAAGCATGCTATCCTGTCAATCCACATAAAAAAGGCGATGGTAGTCATAACAGAAGACAAAATTTTAAGTATAGACAGATCATACCCAGAGGTGAATCAAAGGAATCAAACCTTTCTTTTGAATAAGTATGTTAGAAAAGTTAATTATTGCAAATCCTTGTACTGAATGTGCCTGGCTTTTTCTTTTCGAATTTCTAATGAAATATAGCTACCCTACGCATCCATTCAGCATGCTGGGATATCACAATGCTTCTGATTCAGAGGAACAAGGGGCGCTTACTGAACCAGTGGTATACAGTCCAAACTAAGTTCTGGCTAAGACTGAGCATTCTAGCCTCCAATGATCTCACAGTCTGAACAAAGTCTTGAGAGGCTCTATAGATCTTTTTTCTGAAATTAAAAAAAAAAATCCTAGGCCTCAGAAAATAAACTGCATTTGAATAAGTATTTCCTGTTTTCACAACAAAAAAGGGGAGGAAAGCATATTTGCAAAAACATATGAGCTAATAATGTGCAAGACAGAGGAAAACACAATGCACAAAAGTAAAGTGAAATCAAGCCAGACATACCTGAGTTGTTGATAGGCGAAAAACAGGGCCAGTTGTGGGCACTGAAAGCCTAGGTGAAATGCTGGTAGGACCTTGTCCCTGCGTTTGTACTTGAGCCTGCATTTGAGCCTGTGCTAGAGCCTGCTGAGGCACCATTACAAGCTGTCCGGCATCCGTGCGCACCAAGACCATACCTAATGAGAACAAAGTAACAATACATGAATTACAAAGAATAATATGAAGAATTATAAAGAACTATCTATCTACAGAATACAGAACAAAATGTATAGCATTGTACATTTTTCTTTATACTGTTATTTTTTTTTAATTATTACACTGTAACATTAGATTTTATTTCAAAGAAGAAAAGGAGCCCATACTAGGGGACAAAAACTAATACCCAATTCAGTTTGGAATTCAAATAACTGTGGTTTATGGATAACAGTGATGAAAAGAACCAGTCACTTGAATGTACAGGCACCCAGCAACTTTCAGCAGTCCAGCCAGGGTCAGCAGAATAAAATTATAAAGAAATATTCATTAAAAGTAAACTATAACAACAATCCAGTAACTGAGAACAGAATTCAGTATGAACATACCAGGGACAATGACTTGAGAGCTTTACTAGAACAACAGCTTTAGGGCATGTGTACATGCCAACGTCAGGCCAGACACACTTCTGATTACACAAATTTGAGATTTAGTTAATTGTTGAGCATTAACACCTGGATTTACTTGGCACCCACCATCACCATATTGGGAGGCACTACCTGTGGTTCAGACGTCAAGAAAAAATACTGTCATACCCAGAGAACCAACACAACTACTCCTCAGCACAAAATGATACAAGTGCAGATATTTTAGGAAAACACCAAAGGACTTGTCTTCAAATTATCAGAGTACTTGACAAATGTTTTCTAAGACTTTCTGGAAGTAAATTACAATACTTTCAGATTATTTTCTAGTAACACATTCCACAAATAGAGGCCTTCTATACAACATAGCCAGTGCCATCAAGTTTTGCCCTAAGTGTAACTGGCCTAAGTTTTCCATATCAGCAGGATGGAGAAGGGGAGACAATGGTTAAGTTGGTCCCTGGATCATCTGGAGCTTCACACTTATTCAAGATAACTGCAAAGCATGTGATGTGCTTCCTCTAGTTCTCTCAGAATTAAGAAGCAGTTCTGCAGTCGGACTATTTTACAAGAACGTCCAAGTTAGTTACAGAACACATTTTAATAATTTAACCTAGATAGGATACAATGGGTCTATAAACAGAAAAACTTCTTGCCTGTAACCACTGGAGACCCAAAATTAAGGTTCTAGGAAATCAACTTCTGTTGATAAAGTCAGTTGTTTCTGCAACTTATCTCTATGCACAAATTGCTTCATATATATTTTTTAGCTTTTCAAGGGAAAATAAAAAAAGTAAAAGCTTACATCCACTTCTAATTATTAGCTTCCCAGAAAAAAACACCTCAGTAAATGGATGCGGTTTGCAACATATCATGAGGATAAAGAAATTTGAACAGTATTATATCAAGCAAGTAACAAATTTCAAAAGTACCTTATACTAAGAAAGTCTTTCCTTCAGCATCTGACATAGAAATACAAAACCCAATCCTGGGATGAACACATGAGTGAACTGAAGCATCACTAAAAGCCCTCACTCAAAGCCCTCACTCACATAGTCTTAGGTGCTCCCAGCCAACCATCAATGCTAAAAGCACAAAGAGAAGGCAAATTTCTGCCACTACAGACTAAAGACTTGCGGAAATCACACTTTAAGATAAAAGGCATAGAGAACTACAGCAAGGACTACACCTAAAAGACATGATCCTAACTCTCTCTCAAAGCCCAGAGAGTAATTTTTAAAAGAAGAGTTGGGGGTGCGGGGGGCACACCACCATAAAAATTCTTTAGAAAGATAGCATTTTAGGTTCACTAGCCCTTCGGGCACCAAACCTGAGGGTTTATATTTGTAGAAAATTCTGTAAGCAGATGATGTATTTGATCTATACCATTCCTAAACCATCTAGACACACGAAAATTAGTACATAGCCAACTGGCCAAACAGGTATCATTTCTCTGATTATGTAGTGAACCTTACATAAAAAAACCTCATAGAATAATGCCTACCATGCATTAAAAAAATACATGGTCTATTTGCATTACACTGATCCACAGGTGTTTTATAATTTCTTTTCCAATTATCTAATACTCATTCTGAATAAAAAAATTTGAATGGAACAGACAAATTAATTGCAACACATGCCACAGTTTCAACAGAAGTTGCAGACATAATTACTACCATAGATGCATAAATATTCACATATTAATGTTATTTTTTAATTCAGTTTGGAGAACTTTAAACTTCTTTTACTGAACAACACGTACAAATTAGAATCTGGTTACATTATGAGATTAATTTTTCCTTACTGTCAGGCATGTAAAGGTGAAATACACAACTCATGAGTATTATATGCTAAAATAACCTATTCTGAAAAACTCATTCTATATTTCTGCTTTAGACAGAAGTTTACAATAAGGGAGTTTCAAAATTAAGTTATAAATGATCCACTAATTTAAAGAATAAAAATTCAAATATTTTCAAGTATTTTCTGACTATCTTAATCTTAGAACACACAATCTTCATGTTTATGCAAATTTAATGGATTTCAAACTATCCTGTAATAAAATAAAATTGTAACTTTCCACAGTATTATTTCCATAACATTTTTCTAAACCTCAGACCAGATGGCTTTTAAGGGCTCCGTTTTCCTCATCTGTTTGAAAATGAAGTAGCAGAACAAAGTATTGACATAGTAAAGTTCAGAAACTGTATGCAAAGTTATGATACATGTTATCATATTAGTATATTAATTATCAAACAGATGAACAACGTGAAATCAAAGGCTAAAGGCACTAATACAGTCTGAGTAGCAACCTCTTACCTGTTTTAAGTCAGTTAGGTGACTGAGCTTTATCTGGTCAGAGAATTAGAATTTGGAGGAGCTTCATAAACTAAGGCCAAAGACACAACTACTAGAAGTCCAAGCTTCTACATCATCACATTTTTGCTTCACTTAGCTAATAAACGTCAAATATTTTAAGAAACATGGTGGAAGAAGTTATTTCAGACTACATCAATAGCTCCGCATACTGTCAGGCTATTGATGTTAGTAACAAAAAAATTTAAAAGTAGTTCAAATGTTGAACCATCTCCTAAATCAAGGAGGCACAGTTACCAACTCTTTGCAACATGAAAACTTAAGTAGAGGACCATGGAACCCTTCCAAATTTCAGATGAAACAACATACGGTTAGAGTAGGAATCACTAGGATGTAGGGATGCTGATTTGGTTAGTTAGCAACCTTGCTGAAATTACATATTTGGTAATGGAAGTTAAGAAACTACAAGGAGAATAGACAGGACGCAACCGTTACTTCAGAGTTAGAAATAAAATCCAGTGACGTAAAGACTGCCCAGACGCAGTGGAGACTGACAGCATCACACTTACTAAAAGGAAATATTTTAGACTGAATTACACAAATGAGCCTGTATCTTACCACCTGATTCACAACAGAAGAAACTCCTTGAGGAAGGAGAACATTTCAAGACTATCAAGAGTAAAGCAGAAAACAGAGTCCTTCAAAAGCGACACATAGAATTATTCTACCAGCGCAGTTTTTCACCTGGTGCACAACTGCTCGCTACACCATTACAACATAACTCACCGTGACTGCCGCTCTCTCCCTAAAGGAAAACAAGTAACTCGTCAACCAACAGTCATGACTAGCTTGCATTAGCCACCACCCATCCCGTACCAATTACATCCTCATTAACGGCGGCCTGTTTGTCAGACGTCGCCCTCAGACAGGTGGCACTTCTTTTGTTTCCAGCACGTCGAGCAGCGGGAAGACGACAACTTTGGGGGGAAAAGAAGCCCTCAGCCAAGAAAAAAAAAAAGAAAAAACAAAAAAAAAAAAAAAAAGAAGGAAGGGTTAGAAAGGCAAGCCCGCCACAGCTGCGCTTCCACTTACACTTACCGGGCGGGATAGTGAAGCCGGGGGGCAGCTGGATGGTGGTCTGCTGAGGCGGCCGCACGATCAGCTGAGGGGCCACGATCCGGGGGGCAGCGCCCAGCGCCGGCCTGGGCGACAGGGCCTGAGGGGCCGCGGGGGCCACGGGGAGGGCAGCGCCCGCCTTGGCGACGCCCGCCGCGCTGACCGCCGGCTTGGCCGCGGCGCCGGGGGCTGCGGCAGCCGGCGGGGCACAGTTGGCGACCGAGCCCGGTCCCGGCGGTGCGGCCGCGCCGGC
This sequence comes from Phalacrocorax aristotelis, assembly GCF_949628215.1. Lineage (NCBI taxonomy): Eukaryota > Metazoa > Chordata > Aves > Suliformes > Phalacrocoracidae > Phalacrocorax > Phalacrocorax aristotelis. The sequence goes on along the minus strand of NC_134283.1, from coordinate 11,416,070 downwards.
AGCGGCGGGCGCGGGGCTGGCGGAGTTACTGAGTGCGTTTACTGCGGGCAGAGGGCCGTGCGCGGGCTTGGTCTGTGCTGTGGCGGCGTCGGCTCTGCCGTGGCTGCTGACTGGTGGGACCGCCACCGGCCGGCCCCCGGCGCCCTCCCCGTTGGGCACCGCCTCGCCGGGGAGCTGCGCGGTCCCGCCAGCGGCGGTTCCCTCCGCCGCTCCCGCCTGCCCGCCGCCCCCCGCCGGCGTCCCGCTCCCCCCCGTGGCGGCCGCGGCCTCGGCGCGCTGCGGCGGCGGCGGCGCGCTGGCAGCTACGGGCGGGCTGCCGCCGGGGCTAGGGCTCCCCGCGTCCCGAGCGGCGGCGGCAGCCACATGGTTGTTGACAGGCTGGGCAGGGGTGCCGGCGGGCGGGGGGGCAGCGGGCTGCGGCGGGGCAGGGGCGGCGGGCGCGCCGGGGCTGCCGCCGCCGAGGAGAGCCGCTCCATGTGATTGCTGCACACTACTACTGTTTACACTCACTCCCCTCCCTGCCGCCGCCGCTGCCGCCGCCTCTGCTGCCGCCGCCGCCGGGGGGGACGGGGACGAGAGCGGCCCCTGGGCAGGGGCTCGGCTCTCCGCGGCTCCGGGGCACCCCGCCGCCTCCTCTGTCCCGGCAGCGGGAGGGGGCGCGGGATGCCCTTGCTGCTGCCGGACGGGGCTGCTGCCCCCCGCTAGGCTCCCCTGGTGCTGCTGCTGCGGCTGCTGCTGCTGGGACGGGGCGGAGGTCCTGGGCTGGGGCGCCTCGGCAGAGCCCCGGCCGCCGGCCAGCTGCGATTCCAAGGAGCCCACCAGGTCGCTGACCGCCTTCTCGTCCACCTCCTCGGAGAAGAGCAGCATCTCTTCCAGGGGGTCCGAGGCACCCGCCGCCATCTTGCGCTGAGCTGGGAGCCGGCCGCGCAGGGCGCAGGCGCGCCGGCCTCTGCCGTGCGCGAGGCATTCTGGGAGGGGCCAGCTTCCTCCTCCCCCGCCGGCGGGGCGGGAGGAGAGCGGGCGGTCGTGGTGGCCTCATCACCCGCCCGGGGCTCCCGCCGCTGCCTCCTTCGAGGCCCGATGAGATCCGTAGCGCTCCTGTGGGTTTTGGCCGGTGGGGCCGGGAACGGCCCGGCGGCCTAACCACCCTGGGCGAGGGGCGACTGCCTGGGGGAGAGGGCTGCTCCGCGGCCGCCTCGGGGAGCCGAGGGGCGACAGCGTGTCTAGGCAGGTGCCATAGCCGTGTGGGTGTGTGAGAGTCTGCCGTTAATCGTGTCCGTGGGGACTTCTGACAGGGAGGTCTGAGGCACGGAGAAGGCCTGCAGCCCTGATACAGAGGGTGAGCTTGCACGCTGGGAATTGAGGTGTCATGCAACGCTGTCGCCTTTTGGTAAGGAAGATGCCACAATTGCACTCTTTGCCGTCACTTGGTACCCTGTGAGGATGATTGCAGCCAGCACAATTATCTTCATGCTTGGGGAGAACTGAAAGCACGTGTGCAGTCGGCTGTAGTGCCTCAGCTGCCTTACACACTAACTCTTTCCAAGGAGGGAACTGCAAGGGGGGTGCTGTTGGAGCTCTTTGAAACCCTAAGATGCACACACAGTACCTGCACTCACATTTGTGCTCCTCTGTCTGCTTTAGGAGTTTTAGACGTTTATGTACAAAGCTACTGTTTTACCTAGACAAGAATGGTTTCAGTAATACAATTTCCTATTGTGGACACTGTTAACAGAAGACTTGTAAACCAAAAGTAAGACTCTTGGCATCACTGGCATACTGTGTTCCTTCAGTATCCCCACAGGAAATTTGAGGTTGTTTGTTTTGTTACTAAGACTCCTGCCATTGCACTCCTGCATGCCCTTTTCCCAGCAGTTCTTGCCTCATGGCAAATATCATTTGAGAGAAAGACAGTGGTCCTAACCCATCATTTCTTTGAGTAATGACAGGGCAGTTTCTTTGGTGGGACCTTCAAAATAAATAATCTTCCCTTGAATAACCATCACCCACAGTTCACCGCATCTGTCCTTGCATGCAGGTGATAACCACCATGGATTTGTGAAACTGCCAGCAGAAAGCAGCTTGGTTTCCATTATCTGTCTCTGCTGGCCTGCAATAGCATGGATGTCTTCAAACTTGGATGTGTTTGAGTTGCTGCTCTGTGACCAGAAATGGTGACTCATCCTGAAAATCACAGAAAGAAGAATTTTCCACAAAATGAAAAAGGCATGTCAGTGGATAACCCACCTTCAACTGCACAGTGCACAGATGGAAACAAGCAAAGGGTTCACAGTGCAGGCAACTGTTCTCCATTCCCATACTCAATCTGCTAAATCATACATTATATGACTTAGCTTGAGTCACAGGACTAAACTACTAACAACTCGTTTGTTACCATCCGTTTCCTCTTAATGTAGGTTGCATTTTTATTCAGGGTAGTTTTTCCTGATTGTCTGTTTATACCTTAAGAAGCAGGTTTATGATGAATCAAAATAAACCACTTTTAAAATGCATTAAAAATAGGTTGCAGCAGTTTAATTAGGGTAAGTTTAAATGTCTACTGAAATTAAACCAGAACATATTTCTTAAATAAAGTGGCCAGTAAAAGTACTGAAGGCGGTCAGGATGTAGAAACAGGAGGCTATGCAGTAAGTGAATGTGAAAGCACAGCATTGCTTATGAAAAACAGTATTAAGTGTACACGGGAGATCTATACATCAAGAGTTTGCTTAGCAAATGAATATTGCTTTTATGGAATGCTACAGCTGAATTAAACTGGGTCTTTTAACAACTGTTCCTACCTGGAAATGTAATTAAAACATAGTAGACTATTACTCAATTTGCTATTGCACAAAAATAATGTTAATTTGGGTTGGAAAATAATCAGAATCTATCCAGTATTACTTTAAGAGTCACACATTTTATTAATTTTATTAGATAAGATCCCATGCTTCCTTCACATATTTGCCCCTGATCCTGGACTTCATTACCTCCACAGTGTTTATAAGAGAATAGAAAGTTAAACATACAATTCTGCAACTACTCCTGACTGTGAAAAAAGTTCTACTACTCATTTTTCTAACACTATGTCATTAAGCTGGGTGTCTCCATAAAAACCACCCTGAAGGAAAACTTTATTGCTTTGTAACCTCAGAAGATAAAAAGTAATCTTCCCACCGGAAGGAGAAAATGGCAAGTCATGATTTATAAGACAGGTTTCAAAACTTTAAATATTGCCTACTTTTAATTACAGTTTTAAAGTACATTTGTGGGTGGGTAATCTGTAAAACATGAATTCGTATTTCTTCCCACTTACCTCTTCATAACTGAGCCATTTTATATATATAAACACAGAATAAGGAAGTATAATAGAATATTTTATTTTATTTAATAAAACATGATGTATACTGATTCACATTGGACTCCTTTTAAGTCAAGAAGTGATGACACACATAAGATTGTATACAAACTTGTTGATGAAACTGGCTTTGGGCTTGCACTTTTACGGAATGAGACTTTTAGTAAAGTACAGAATTCTTGTGAACTTTTGTATTCATTCTTTTATTATAAAAATCTTTCAAATACATGCTTTTCATCATAGAAAACTTTTCTGAACATATTTGTTGCTCTTTCATTTTTAAGAGTTAAATATGTACACAATAAAAAAAAAAACACACAAAAACCAAAGAGACCACTGTGATCATCTCATTTTGATCTCTTAAAATACTATCTTTCCTGAATTATATTTTGTTTGAAATAGAGAATATCTGTTAGGAAAGTTAACTTACAACTATGGTTTTAAAATTGCTCATGAAAGAAAATCCACAACAAAAGTTGCTGTTCAGTTATCAACACTGTTAAACCCTGTGCCCTGTTTCCAGCCCAAATTTTTCATTAATAACTCAGCACATAATAGAAATACCACTGCCATGTTAAGCTGCAGGAAGTAATAACAGTTCACACAGTGAAGTACCTATTTGTCATCTAAACAAGTGAAAGCACTTAGAAAGGAGCACTGTTTTTCTAGCGTGTAGGTTTCTTTCAAATACACACTTTCAGTGCATTCAAATATACAATTTAACTATTGTAAGTTCAAAATCAACATTAAAATGGTACCTACCAGGTTTAGATAAGACTTTGAGATAGCTTAAAATTAATTTACAGTACTCTACCTATGTAATTGAAGTTCACTTTATGCTATAAGAAATATCCTTTCAACTGCTGATTTTAAGTATGAATTAGAAATTATAAATTCCACAAACTGGAGAGCACAAAGAGGGCTAGAATAACCAACAGCTGTTCTAGAAATATGTCTAAATTTAGCTTTATGTATTTCAGTTGCTATGGATTTTTTTAATGTATGGCTTATAGAAATTTAGGAGCTTTTGTTTCAAAGTTAATTGTAATTGTAAGTATCTGTCTGCGCTCACCTAGACAGGACTTGATGGAGAGGCTTGGGAAAATTTTGATATCAAGAAGGTTCCAATTTAACCCTCAAAAAGTTTTCAAGGGGATACTTTTCTATTCCTGGATTTTTCTTTTTGTATTCATTCTGGCCAACTTCTCCCTTTCAGAAACTTTAAAGTAAAATCTTGACAGTTTTCTGCTTTAATTCTCTCCTGAAATGCTCATCTTCTGTGTCCCAAGCTCAAAGAAATGTCCACTTCTATTTCCTGTTCCACCACACAGCCTTGGAACCCTATAAATATAAATATATTATATATATATTTATAATATATATAATATATAATATTATATATTATATTCTATTATATATTATAATATAGTATATATAATAATATATAATATATAAATTTATATATATAAATATATATAAATGGGAGTCTTGAACTACAATTTTGAGAGGCAGATGAGGGAAAACTTAGGAAGATATTGGTGAGGAGCAAAGCCACATGGCTCTTCAGGGCAAGTGGTTATATTTCAAGGTATTCTTCCCCTTCTCTGTGCACTCCTGTCAGTATCACAGGCTTCCCTGATACACCCTTTCTCCCTTCCCCTCACATTTTCCGTTCTTCTAATCAGCCAGAGTTCCTGCCTTCCCTGCAACCTCCCTCAGAGCTTTTTTCCCCTCTTCCAAGCCCCATCCATATCTGAAGCTGATGCATCTCCTTCTGTAAGGAGGCAGGAAAAGGAAAACCACGTAATAGAATGTAGCTGATCCTCTAGATTGTTATTAGGCTCTCTACCTCCTCCAACAGATGTTATTTTGCCACAGTTGAGAAGCAGCCAAAGACCAAACACTAGCAGTCAGGAAGACTCCCTCTCTCCTTCCTTGTAACAGAACATAGGTATCGTTTGTTATTTTTCTAAACAGTAGCTTTACTTCAAGCTGAGTTACAAATGCTGATTTTCAACAGTAGTCTCCCATAGACTTCATATGGCCATGTATATCCAGTTATTAACTGCAGAATTTTGTTCCAAAATCTTTCAAGTAGTCCAGGACACACCAAAAGCACATCACAGTAAAGCCTCCTAGGCAGTCAAGTCCTCCATGACTTCACAGTCAGTTAACTTGGGCATAAAGTTTCCAGAAGTCTAGTATGGCTCCTGTTTAGGAGCATGCAGACCCTTCCAGAAAAATCCAGCTTGCTATTGTGCTTTAAAGTCCTAGTCTGAATAAAATACTTGCTGAACCTTTGTAACATATTAGCATCCGGTTGCTGCAACAAAAGCTATTAAGTACCCTTTCCGAAGTTAGCTTTTGTTGCGTGTAATTTTCTAGGCTGCAAATATAGAAAGGGGGGCCTGAGGCAGTATCATGTTTTAACAGGCAAAGTCTCCAACAGGAAGCCTCATTTGTGACTTTTACGTAAGGTGCATAAGTTAAGTGCAATCTCAAAAGCTTTTTTTTTTGTTTACTTGTACTAAAAAGATGGTTTTTTCAGGATTAATTCTACACTTTAGTCATGATTTTATCAACAGTTGCATTGCTTAGCGTTGCCTGGCAAGATCTGACTTCTCTCAACACTGCCAACTGAGTAAAATGTAATCCCCCTTGAAATACACCATCACCTAAACTTTCGCAGCTCTCGGCATGACTGGATTTTAAATTGCTTATCAAGGATCACAAGAATTTCGCATTAGATGATAGGTGGCTTGGGCTTCTCTCAAAAAAACCCGAAAACCCCAAATCACCAAACCTACTTTCACATCCCCCGGCGTTCACAGGCCACGGTAGGGGTGGAGTTTCCGAGCCCCGAGCTCATACTGCCGGCGGGAGCCGGGGAGGGGGAGCCGAGACCCCTAGGCTAGGCAGGGAAAACACGACGAGGCACAGCCGAGCTGAGCTGAGCTAAGCTGAGCCGAGCCAGCTGAGCTGAGCCCAAGCCACCCCGCCGCTGACGAAACCGCGCTCAGCAGGCAGGGCGGGAAAACACTGGAACTTCAATGCCGCCAAGTTAAACCCCAAGGCGGCCCAAATGGCCGCCCCGCCCGCCCGGCCGGCTCTCGCGAGATCACCTCCGCTCCCGGCATCCATTTCGCGGCTGGAGCGAAGGGGGGGCGGCTCTGAGGGAAGATGAAGGCGGCGGCCATGTTGGGAGCTTCAGGGCGCTTTTGGTGCGGGGTGTGCTGAGGGAGTCTGCGCACGGAGAGCCGTCGCTGGGGGATCGGCGGAAGGTCGGGCTCGAAGCGGGAGGTGTAGAGCGCCTACTACGACTCTGAGCCGGGCTTCTTTAGTTTCTTGTGCCCGGCTTTGGGAGCGCTCGGCAGGGGAGGAGGGGGGAGGGTGTCCCTGACCGAGGAGCCAGCACCATGAGCGGGGGGACGCCCTACATCGGGAGCAAGATTAGCCTTATTTCCAAGGCTGAGATCCGCTATGAAGGGATCTTGTACACCATCGACACCGAAAACTCCACTGTGGCGCTGGCCAAGGGTAAGGAGTTGGCGGAGTGGAGGGTTGGGCCCTGGCAGCCCAACAACGCCTCGGGGAGGGGAGCGGGACCGCGGTGCGGGCGGCGGCGGCGGCGTAGGGACCGCCAGGGGCCCGAGGGGATCGAGCAAGAACCTGAAACCGCGGCAGGGTCGTCCGTGGCGTTGCGGCGATGAGGAGGCCCGGGGTGTGAGGGGGAGGCCTACAGCCGAGGAGGGCCCAGCAGCAACTGCGAGGGGGCTCGGCGGAGCTTCGGTGAGAGCCCGCGTAGTTTCGGCTGGAGGCGCGTCATCCCGCCATCCTCCCTGACGGAGCGTCTGCGGCGGGGCTGTTGCGACCCGCGACGCTTCACGGCGGAGGTGGAAGTGAGCGAGGGCTTGGGGGAGCGGCGGCGCTGCGGAGGCCCCTGCTCCCGCCGCCCGGCTGCTCCCCGGCTTGGGGAGGCGTCTGGGAAGCCCACAGTGGCCGCCGGGGGACCCTCGCACAAAGGGGCTAGGAACGTTACCTGGTTAAGGGCTGCTCAGAGGACTCCTGACTAGAGTAAAAGTATGAAGCCATTAGCGGTGGAAGTGGTCCAGAGATAGTGCGTAAAAAAGAGGAGGAGGGGGACGCTGGAAAGAAGGTTTCTTTGCATCGTACGAATTCCAGGCCTACGGGGTGCAGGGCCACGTATGACTGAACTCTTCTGCATCCTGGGGTAGGAGACAACTTGGGTGTACAAGGGATCCTCTGAGTGCTAGGTTATCAACGAAGAAGGCTGATTGTGAGCTATTCATTTTGGAGGTAGCTGTATGGCACTGTATAAATCAAAATTGAGTACAGACACTGGTGTGAGACTGTATTGAGAATACATTATTCTCCAGAGAATATATTTGTGCGAAAGTTGGGAAGAGAGTCAGAGACTGGGGAGTAAAAAAGAGGATCTTAGAAATTGGGCATCCGAAGGACTTGACTGTTTCTTGTGCATGATAATGCACTCCCAACACAAGTTTATTAGCTGTAGAAGTGAATGTGTAACATTCGGGTAAAACATTAAGTCAGAATTTTTAATAACTTCTTTATAATAGATTCTGCAAAACTCAGTGATATTTTACTTTACCCTTCTTTACTCTGTAAAGTCTTGCTAAATAATCTAAATGCATATATAAAAGCAGAGAGTTTATCCATCCGTTAGGTAGCAGGGAAAATTGCTCCTTGTGCAAATTTAAATATTTGGGACTGAGAGTATTCCGAACGTCAGTTTGTGTTTGATGCGATAGGCTTAGCATTCCAGCATAAGGGTGATCTGTTACATTTTACATAATTGGTGTGTATAATAGTTGGTCTGTGGCATTGATACCGTGTAGCAGTTTGCTTTCAGCTTGCGTTGGCCTTTGTGGTAATTCTTGTTTGTGTGCCTTGTCACTTTATGGTGCCGTTCCCCCCCCCCCCCCCCCCCCCCTTAAGTAATAGATTGCTTTATTTTGTAAATGTTTATATGTATGCTTTGAAGCACCATAGAGTAGGTTTGGTCCCAGGCTTGAGTAGTTCATTTATCGGGCATTTAGCTTCTATGACATGATTTTTACTTATTTCTGAAGTTGCCTTTAGGTTAAATTATCTTGCTGGATTTGCATGATCTGTTCAAGAAGGACAGCTCAAGTTTGTTTACATGAGAAAAAACAGAGCACTGTGATTAAAAAGAAATGCTTAGAAATTCCAGTTGCATGCTGTGATTTTTAAGGTGTGTACAAAAGCACTTAAAAGAATCCCATCCTTGAGGAGCTTGTGATAGTCTTGCCCTAAATTAGACAGATTTAGTGCTGATCAAGCCAATTTTGCATGACTTTTCAAGAGTGATTAAGTCATGTTATGGCATATCTGCCAAAGTGTACATATTAAGTTACAAATCTAATCTACTCTCTTCCCATAGCTCTCATCAGAAATGTAAATCTAAACCATTAAATTTGCTTTCATAAAACTTGACTGAGTTAGCTGAAGGATGTGTATTTTGTAATGTAGTGTCATGATTCAGAAGAGAATAAACCAGTATTTCTAGGCCACCTGGAACCAAAAATCTTGAGATTAATCTGGAAGCTGATAACAACCATATTAGACTGTAAAACAGTTCACTATGCTCATAAACAAAGCACTCAACTCTAGAATATTCAAGTTTCTGAATAAATGAAGGCTTAGGTCATGTGATTATGGTGTAATAGCATATATGTAAGGTGATAAGTGTGGTTAATTATGGCCAGGCCTGTAAGTGAAAGAAGTAGATCTTCCTTTTGAACTGTTTGTAGCTGTAGGTATGTCGATAGGGTAATAGTTATCTCTTCTTTCTGTGGTGAGTCTAGAAATCCATGGTAAATAGTTCTGGTTGGACCTTTTACCACAAATGTCACATTTTCTGCCAGAAAGAGACAAAAAAGCCCAAAAAGATTACTTGTTTCAGTTGCTCTGTAATGTAGCTGGCTTCATGTGACTGTTGCCTGGGTTGAGTGCAGGGCTGCTTATCATTATTCATTTCCTAACTGAAATCGCAGAAATTGTTTGTGACTTAAAAGTGCAAAAGTAGAGGTAGAATCTGTTCTTGAATGTCTACAGATTTGCCTAACAGTAGGACTTCTGTGGGCTAAACTGAAGCCTGAGATTAATGTCATGAAGTTGTACATGTGGAATGCCTTCATTTATCCTAAATCTTCTGGGGTTTTAGACAGAAATAAGATGTTTGGGTTGCTACCAGGATACTGGCTGTAGTCTTCAGTTACTGAGGGGCAATCTCCTGTAGTTCTCTAATCAGCATTTTATTTACAAAGCTGTGAACCTTTCACTAGCAAAAGTTGTGGCCTCTATCTCATGAGTTAGAAGAAGATAGCATCTGTTTAAATACTGAGCATAGCATTTTCATCCTAAGCTGAAGTCTGATAAGGGAAAGGGATGCATCCTTTCATGAAGTGTTGAAGTGTATTGTTATTTAAATAACAAAGAAAACTCCCATGTATATCAGGTTCCAAATATTAAGCAAGCTATACAAGTGCTTGAGGTTTACATATGTCATTGGTGCGTATGTTTTTCTTTGGATTGCTAGCTCTTCAGAGCTAGTGTTTGGAACCGAAACCCACACACTCTTATTCTCAAGTTTCAAATTCAATTATCTTGGAATGTCCTTCTGCCTCATACTTCTAATTTGTACTTAATTTTTTAAGCATCGTTAAGTCCATGGCTTGCAAACAGTCTACTCTTAAACTGGTTGGTTAGGAGTAAAATTTTCTTGCTGCAAAGTGATTGCTGCCCTACTTGGGGCAGTTACAGAACTATCATGATGGATTGTGCTTGACTTTATGTGTTGCCGCCTTAAAAACTAGATGTGATCTTTCATGCTAGTAATACATAATGTCTTTCTGTTTCAAGACACCAATTTAGAGAGATGGGTTTTTAACATAGGTAAGCTGTGTCAGAACAACCATATTGGTCAGAAAAGGTTTTGTTCCCTGCCAACAGTAGGGAATCCTTAGGCATGTGAGTGTAAGAAAGAGAAAATTATATACTGTCTCTCTGGTATCATGTGTCAGTTTTCACTTATCAGCTGTTGGACCATTGACAGTTGCATTTGGAACCATTATAATTAATAGATACTAATGAAATAGCTTTCAGTAATTTAAGAAGTAGTTAAACTTCTGGCATTTTCAACCATCTGTGATAGTGTTTTCCATAGTCTAATTTACACATGAAAGAGAAAACTTGCCTTTCTTTTAGCCTTGTACACAATATTAATTGGGTGAAGGACTCAGAAGCATAGACAGCAGAAAGCTAAATTCCTGTGAAGACTCAAGCATTTCTTATAGTTCAGGGGTGGGAGCAGGAAAAGGAAGGGTTAATTTTTTATCAAGTTTTTGTGAAGTTATTTTTTTAGGCAGTTAGGTGGCATGCTCCTTCCATGTCTTGAGGTTTAGGGCAAAGGTGCCAAACCAACCCTGTGTATAGTGTCACAGCAGAAAAATTCCTCTTGTCAAAGCCCACTCCTGGCTACTTCCCTCATATCTATCTCCTTGTTAACTCACCACCCCTATCAGTAAGGGAGTGCAGAGTAAACTAATTGTTCTGAAGGTATGAGCCTGCCACAAGCTGTCTCCTTCACATTAATACTTTTCCTGTAATATTGTGTGCAGGTGCGTAAGCTTTTTTACAGGGAAAGGGTCGTGATGTTTTGAAGAGAGATAGCAATTGAAATGACTTGTGGTAGTGGTGGTCTCATTTTAGGTGTTCACACCTCTTGTGGGCACCCTAAGAGTGGGGAAAGACTGGTTTCTGTGTATGTATGCTACCTATGAAGTAAGGCTGATAAGATTGAGTCAGTGCTGCATACAGAGAGTGAACTATGTATTTGCAATAACTCACATTATGTGGGAAGAGTCCTCTCTTGCTAGTGATATATATAGCTTAGCATTTGATTAACACAGTATTTTTCTGTGTTAATCAACAGGTGATAATTTCTGTTAACTGACAGGGAAAGTTGCAATGTTTTCCTTGGGTGCTATAGTGGTATAATATAGTAATATACATTAAAATATAGTAGAGCAGTAATATTGAAGTCAGAATCTGTAAAAAAAATTTGCATGAAGTACTTTATGCCCACGTAGTTCCACCAATTTCACCTTAAAGTCACAGATGTGAATCCTGTTAGGCTCAGCGGTGTTAGTTTCTTTCTAGCTAGCTACATATTGTGCGTATTTACACTTGACAAAAAAAATATTGCTTTTAAGATGTGGTGGTTGCCTTTTTGTTTGCAAGTCCTTAAGCCAGTTTAGCTCATTTAAAATAAAATTTAAAAAATAATAAACACCCCCCACCCCCCCCAACCTTAAATTGACATGGTAGGATTAAATGGGTTTACCATAGTCCTGGTAGGTGTTACAAGATTACACTGTCTTTCATGTGCTTATTTCCACTTCTCACTCTTCAGTATTTTGCTGTGTATGAACCACTGTACCTTGTTCTGGAGGAAGAATATAGTCTGAGGAGTTCCCCCAAGAGACAGAGCTGGATAGAGCTCTAAGTCTGCTGCTGCTCCAATACCTTGTGTTTTTGATACTCTGGCAACTTAGTATTTCTGATTATGAAAAACAATGGTAAAAGCTATTTCTTACAAAAATCTTATTGTACTGGCTACCTTTAGTACTAGACTTTTTGCTTTAATGAGCTCAAGTTATGTTAAATCCTAATCCAAGCTAGTAAGGAAGTAACTGTAAAGATAGCTATCCATTTGCAAAAATATTAAAAGTAACATTCAATTCTTTGTTCTACTACTGTCTGAAGGACCTAGTTGGGATAGCCACTGTGAAAACATTGAGCCCCTATGCTAAACTGCTTTCTTAGGTCACTGCACATGCCGTTCTGTTGCCTTGCATTAGAAGGTAATTAGACTTTGGGATGGTTATTTTTGTTGCTTTGGGGTGCGAGGGGAAGGTTGAACCCTGAATCTGAGGAGTTTGCTTACCCCTCTCCAGCAGAGCTAGCCTTCATTGGACAAAATTGGCTTTATATTTTGCAGAAAGTTGCACTAAAACCAGTTTAGTTTGGGGCAGGGGAGAGGTAGAGGAAAAAAAACCCAAACTCTCAATAGCAACTCTTGATGTGTTTTATTGCAAAACCATTGATGACCTTATCAATGTCCTGATTTAGTTGCATAGACAGCTTAATCTCTTAAAGATTAATTCTGATTTTTGGTATTGAAAATACTCACTTCTGATGTTTTTGTAATTTTATGACAGATTTCTTTTTCACATATAGTTAAATCCCTTTAGTACTTTTAAGGTGTCATCAGATGAAAGTTAGGTTGTTTGCTTTTTGTTATTGGCTTAGAATGGAGGAAGGTAATTGCCAGGTGTTAAAACTGTTCCTATATATCATGTGATGCTGGTATAAATAGTAAAATACTTACCCATGCAGCATAGCTCTGACGTAAGTGCTTTCAAAGCAGATTTCTTCCATAGTTCATCAGATTTTTATTTCTCTGTAAAGGTGAGATGTGATCCTCTAGTTTACTACCCTTTTTTGTTGTGTTGCTACTGCTTAGTTCCTTCACTTTAGCTAGAAAGTAAAATACTTCAGTAACTTACTGATCATACTCTGGCCATTTTTGTGCACCTCTGTAAGCAATATGGCTACTAGAGCAACCATTTCAGTGTGGGATAAAGAGAACCAATATAAGAGAATCAACTTTGGTTTTACCTACCGAGACAGCAGGTCAAATGATGGAATAAAGGGCCAAGTTAATTTATTAGTTATCTAGTAAATAGAGTGTAGGATGGCCAGAAAGTGAAAGTGGATCCTGAGTCAAGACAGTGAAATAGTAGAGTGTGATGAATAAAAAGAAACAATGAACTACAGTAATGCACATAATCAACTGAAAATGTTGTTAAGATATTGTGTATTACTTTTGAGTTAATTTCTGCAAATTCTTCAGCTTCAGAGATCTCTTTCTGTAGAGGAAGAAGAGAAGAGAGATTTACTTTATAACAAAGATTGAAATTCGTTTCACAGTATAAGCCTTGTTACAGCACTTATATTTTATAGTACCACTCCGAGCAGACTTTCAGATGCACAGAAATAGAAAAGTTGATTAAATTCAGCTCAGTAGATGATATAAGTATGAAAAAAATTATTGTAACCACTTAATGTTATTTTTCATTGTAGTGCGGAGTTGATCTCTTTACCCCTGAATTATGCTTCTCAAAGATTTGTAGTACTTGACTAAGCTCTGCTTATGCAGTACTAAAAGAAGCAACAACGATGGAACATGGTTGGTGCAGCCTGAGAAATGACTCATTATCACTTTATACAGCTCTACAGGAAATTCTGCTTTTCTTGACTAATGGTTCTATGGCTGCAACTAAGTGCCTGATGATGACTGCAAATTGTCGATGCATCTGAAAATGCAGGGAAAACTAATTCTGGTAAATTAAAGCAAAATACAGATGTTCTCTCAGCATAACCTTTAGTACCTTACAAAGCAAACAAAAACCTCTTAAAAGGCTGCAGTAAAGACGGTTGTGAGGGATTGTTAAAGCTGCTGCAGGTTTATGTTCAGTAGAATGTGATTGTCATTTCTTGGGGTTTTTTTCTTCTTTGGTTTCAATTCATTGTTTAGTTTTTGCTTACAAAACTCTAGCTCTTGCAGACATATCTCTTCAGACTTCTTTTTGTTTATTTCTCTTTATATTCACCTAGGGTTGGCAGTCTGAAGGTGAGGAAAAATCTTTGAGAATGTAGTAAAAGTAAAGTCATGCTATCCATACATTGGTAGTGATTACCTATAGTGCAAAGGGAAAAGCATGATAAGCTTCATCATAATGGAGTCTGAAAACTGTTGGAATTTAGCTAAGTGCATACAAATAGATTTAATGTCTTGATGTGTTGCACACTCTGCAGGCCTACTGGGAAAATAGTTATGCCCCAGTGAGTTTACTTAAATTGACAGAGATCATACCAACCTTATACCAGCAAGAATAATGTGTTTTGCGTAGTGAAAATTGTATATACATACCACAGAATTCCTACTCTTTATTTAAATCTTGATTCAGACCTTGAATCTATTGGAAATGCTTTGCTTTTGGTGTTCTTAATATTCTAGTTTCTAGCAGTACCAGTATATTTTTTTTCCTGATTTGCAGTTGCAGAATATAAACTATATGAACTCATGTAGTCTTGATTCACAGGACTGACTTACCAGCCTTTGTTGGTGTTCCTTTTGCTATAATGTCCAGAAAGTGTTAACTTAGGAAAAAACCTGCTTTGCTGCTTCCTTTCCCTTATCCTCACAGAACAGTTGAAATATTCGATGTGTGAGTGATAGCATAAGTAATGTCTCAGTGAGGAATAGAAGTGGTGTTGTTCTGCTTGATTTTTAACTTAAATTTGTAAGATGAAATTACTTGTTTATGTCTTAGCAGAATATGCTGCCTATTTAATAAACTTTTTTTGCTCAACAAAATTTTTTCTTCTTATTTAAAGTTGTTGGTCTCTGCAGTATATTTGAAACCTTTTTGTTGAATGCAGCATGTTCTTATTTTTGTCTCGCTTCCCAATTTTGCAGTTCGCTCTTTTGGTACAGAAGATAGACCAACTGATAGACCTATACCACCTCGTGATGAAGTCTTCGAATATATTATATTCCGTGGCAGTGACATTAAAGACCTAACTGTCTGTGAGCCACCAAAGCCTCAGTGTTCTTTGCCACAGGATCCTGCTATTGTTCAGGTAAGCTAAAAAATATTTTTAGATGGTTGCTGCTAAAGGTATAACCTGGTAACTTTAAGTGCTTTCAAGCTGAGTGTTTAAAAATTAAAATATTTGTTGCTGTGAAGTTCACATCCCAATGTAAAGAACTCTGGAAAGATTTTCCTCTTGAATCACATCTGTAACTGTGAAAATCAAGGTTGAAATCTAACTCTAGCACAATGCACTGGATACCAAAGCTACCAGTTTTTCAGAAACAGCCATTGACTTTTGGTAGACCTTGATGCCTTTTTTGAAAGGTACTTGGTTTAGGAGGACACATACGCAAGACTTCTTGGAAATATCAGGCTTGCTGTAAGTCAAATGGAGTAGATGCTGAAACCTCTCCAAATAATTAGTGATTTTTTTATTGTTTGGTGGGTTTGTTTTCTTTAGATTTTAATGTTCAACTTATTTTGCTGTGACTTTAAAAGTGTTTCATCTAGCTATGTGTTTTTAAAAAGGCTTCATACTAAAGGGCAGTTGTTTGAAGAGGGAATACTTGGTTACTGAAGGGAGAGAAACCGACAACTTGAAGCCTTCAGCATTCGTTACTCTGTTATTTCATAGTAAATGGACTGACAGAGATCGTTATTTTTGATCTTTGAAATTTATTGGCTTGTTAATTGTGCTTGTGGAGTATCTTAAAATCATCCCTGAGAGCAAGATGAAAGTTCTTGGTTGAAATGGAACTTGATAATTCCATATAATTACTTAAGTTTCTAATGTTTAACTGTTCTGTAAGATAAAATTCTTGATACTTCCTTACGAAGTACCCTTGCGATCCTCTAAGTTCTCTTACTAAATTTGGTGCAACTCCGTCAGTAGTTGAGAGCTGTGAAATGGCATTATTGCTAATGTCAATAATAGTAATAACCCCACCCTCCTTCAGTATGTTTGGGTCTTTCATTGTTTGTCCTGTCTCTTTCCTTGAAGTTTCAAAAAGCCTGCATTTTCCAAGTTTGCCAACAAAAGCTTATACATGTGTTTGACAAGAGTCTAGTACCTGCGGTTCTAGGGAAAAGACTGCTAAATTTTATGGTACTGTTTTCACAAGTTCATGATACCAAAAGGGGAAAAGTGCTTTCTAAACTGTTGTATGTACTAGTGAAAACGTTTTCTGCTAACTGTTGTCTGTTCTGAATTTTCACGTAGAGTAACATATGTAATTCATTGGTTTTGTCTTGTCTTTGCTTCTGTGTTAAAGCAGTTAAATTTTTGGTGTTAAAGGAAGCAACTTTAGGAATGTTAAGGTCTTTTATACCAATTAGGCACAGTGGTGGTGTTAGGGTAAATTTAACAAATAGTTTGAGTTTCTGCATTTCTTCCCTCTCAGAGCTACTTTCTACTTTTTGCGTAAGCATTAATTTCTGCAAGTGTGTTTTGTCTTTAGTCTTCACTAGGATCTTCAACTGCATCTTCATTCCAGTCTGTGGGGTCCTACGGTCCTTTTGGCAGAATGCCTGCATACAGTCAGTTTAGTCCAAGCCCGCTGGTGGGGCAGCAGTTTGGCGCTGTTGGAGTTGGTATGTTCATTTTTTGTATTTGGTGTCTTCCTCTAAGTGAAGCTGCATGTGTGTGCATAGACAGTAATCAGTGCTTATTATTCCATCAACGTCTTATCATGAGGGCAGATCCAAAGTCTTCGATCTGTATCAGTCCTGCAGTTTAGCTCAGAAGTGGAGAGTTTTTCATAGACTTTGCAGCTCAAATCAAAGCAATTATGATTGAGAACTAAACACCCTGTCTCAGAGGGACAAGTGGGGAAAGGTTCCTGTGTTCATACTCATTCTTTTTCATGCATATATTCATTACGTTCATCATGTATTCATTATATTTCACGAGTGGTGGAGGCAGCTGCTCCACAAAAGCCCCGTAGCTGTGCTGTGGACATCTGGTATCCCAAGCTGACCAAAGGTTTGGAGTATTCAGCAATCCGTGCACCAGCACAGTCCTCCAGCTATTCATGAGATGTTAGCTTGGCATGAAGTACGTGCATGAAGTATTTGTGACTGCATGGGTTAGTTGCTTCTTAGTACTGCAGATGCTCTCTGAGACTCGCCAACCAACCTTCATTCCTCCCTTCAAGTTTATTTCACCTTTTAGTTTTTCACATAGGAACTTATATTCTTGTAACTGTTATGGTGCCAGTGTTCCTGGTACTGAAAATGTTAGCTATGTGAAAGGAAGGCTGTAGAATTGGTCATAACTTGGTATCACTTAAGATGTGACAATCATATTTTTGTTTAAAAGATGTTAAGTGGAAGTATATACTAATATCATTTGTTTATTATGCTGTAAGATGCTGTCTTGAATACGCTATATTAATACCTGTGATACTAAAGTTAGTAGTACTCTTGGGTTTGGGTTTTTTTTTGTTTTCTGTTTGGTTTTTTGGGTGGTTTTTTTGTTTAGATAAAAAACATCAAGATATTACAGTCTTACCAACTTACTATGAATACATACTTTGCATTAAACTTAAAGTTTATGGGAAGGGTAGACTTACACGTTCTGGAATAATGGCCTATTATGGCTTCACTAATCATTTAGTGCAAATTTAAAAAAACACCAGCAAAAACTCTAAACGAGGTTTTACAACTACATTATTTCATTCAAAGCAGGAGGTTCTTTAACATCTTTTGGAACAGACTCTTCAGCCAGTGCCAACATGTCCCAAAGCACTGCAGTTGGTTCTGCATTTACAACAGATGCAAGATCACTAAAAACGCAGATGTCTCAAGGTAAATCTTTCTGAATGTCTCTTTGATCTTTTTTGACCAATTGTGCCCCTGTGATTTAGGCAGTTGCCAGAAATGCTAACCACACAGCTGAATTCTGTAATGAAAACACTTGGTATTCAAACCAGAAAGCACTGAGAACTTTTGTACTTGTCCTTCAAATGTGCTTTCCTACATCTGGGCATGCTGCATAGGTAACTGTTAGCAACACATTTGTTGTTATCCTTAAACCATCTATGCTGAGGAGTAGGACTTACTTCAGTTGAATAGGTTTAGCAAATAGGTGCATATGGAAATTCAATAGCTAGTGTTATTGATAGCATGACAAAACTCAAGATACTTCGTGGTGATTGAATTGTTGTCTTTCAGCCTACAATTTTAAAATCTTTATTCCTAATGGTATTTTTTTTGTTAATGTATGTTTACATCAACAATACTAACAGCAGATCTGATTGCCTGTAGAGATAGTGATGTGACAGTGAAGTCGGCTTAATAGTAATAGAAACTGTATGGGTGGTTTGTGTAACATCAGAAAAAGAAAGCAGAAGCAAAAAGGAAATTCTTGATGCTCTTTGAGTACAAAGAAAAAAGAATCTGAATGTTGAGAACCTTTACTCACACTTTTCACGCAAATGTGTTAAGGCTGCTCCTCAAAATCCAAAAGATGTTATTTCCTGCCCTACTTCTCCTCCTTGCTGCGAGTAGAAGTGTGTGCTAAGATACATTCCTAATGCTATTTTTATGTTTATGCAGTTATGTTAGAAGGAAAAACACGCTACTTATAGCAAACAGGGTTTTTCCTAAAATCCAGTTGAGATTTGTATACCAGTTAGGACTGCTTTCTAGGATTAGTTGAGTGGATTACCAAAAATAGGTTCTACTTTGTTGCATTAATTCAAGGGGGGAAAAGTATGCTGAGCATTTACTATTTCTCTGTTGAAAGAGTAACTTGGTTTTCAGTAGGTGAAATTAAAACTTGTATAATTCTTGGACTTAATATATGGCCTATGTTCCAGATGACCATACGTTCTGCCACAAAATTTCCTGTGGGGGATCAAGGTTTTTCTGTGTGTGTTTGCTTTTAAGAATGTTCATCATCTTTGTAGATTGTTAGTGTTGTGTGGTTGGTCTTGGGGATTTTTGTGGTGGGTATTTTTTGAGGGGGTAGTGTTTTGTAGCTTTTTTTATGTGATATGACATTATTCTTTTCTTTTACTTACTGGGACTTGAGTCTTAGACTCTTAATTTCTTAGTAGATTTACCTATATGGTGTCATAAACTTGTCTGGCCGGATCAAATGTCTCCATTGTAAGCATGCTTCTGGCTCCAGCCACTCAAGCTGCAAATTGAAATGTATGAACAGCACTTTGTAGGGAAGCTTTCATAGCTCCTTCATCTGCATTATGCCTGGCACTAGCCATCACTGTCCATTTATTTTGTGGTGATCATACAACAGAATGCACTACATGAAATGAAATTTCAGTATCATAACCGTATGTCTGCCTTTGGGAGCAGTCACTTTCCACTTGGCTTTCCAGGGAGGCAGAAAGAGTATTTTCACCTCCAATTAGTCAAAATTTCATTCCACAGCTAAATGCACATCATGGATGGGTTGGTAGGGATTAATTGTCCTACCCATTTTTTTCTTTTAGACTGGGGGAAGGGGAATTGCTAAATGTCCTTCATTGTGGATTAGTGGATCTGAGGGTGCAGAAATATTTATTTCTTCTTTGGACACAGCTATCTTGACTGGTAAGGCAGATAAACCTGACAGTCTAGATTGGTTGAGACGAGTAACACAAATCTGTAGATGAGAAATAACTCTTTGGGTTTTGATTTTATGTTGTCTCTTTCCCAGGTCGCTCAAGCCCTCAGATAGATCATTTGAGAAGGAGCCCCACCATGGAACAGGCAGTACAAACAGCTTCAGCCCACTTGCCGACTCCAGCACCAGTTGGGAGGAGGAGTCCTGTACCAGCCAGACCTTTGGTGTCTGCTAGCCAAAAATCGTTAGAGAATCAAGAGCACAGACGAGGTAGCTGTGGATAATTTTTGTATGACTGATTTTCTTCCATATGCATATGAAGTGCGCTTTTTAACGGTAACGTGCACGAATCTTCCTGCTGCCTGTTACTGGTAGACTGCCCAGCAGAGACCTGGATTATATATATTTCTCTTTAAAGCCAAGTGTATATTCTAAATTTTTTTTCTTTTATGAGTTAAACTTGTGGTTTGCTTGTGTAGGTTTGGATTTTTTTGACACCTGAACTATATAAATATATACTGAAGCATGACCAAAAATACCTAATTGGATAAACAAATAATTTTTTTATTTCCAACTTTAGCTGAAGCACACAAGGTTTCAAGATCAGAAAATGAACTCAGAAATGAAAACAAACGACAAATTGGTAAATCTTGTTTTGAGAAATAGCTATTATTGTTTTCAGACTTCATTAAGTTTTTTAAAAGTCTGCTAAAATACAGCATTGTGTATAGTTTGCAAAGTGCTAGGACTTTGTTTCTAACATCCAGAAATCTTGCGGTTCAGATTATGGAAATAAAGGATTTATGTATTTGGAATGATTTCACATAATTGTTTCTAGTGGGTAACAATAACTTTGCATTGGGTCAGAATAACACAAGCTCAAAAGTCAACATGAAAGAGAATAATCTCTTCTGGTTGCTCAATATGAAGCAATTTTAATAGAAATGCAAAACCAAGCAGTATTCGTGGATTTACAAACACAATACCATGAAATAAAACCTGTTACCTTGCTGCGAAAATACTTGACTGAAAAGTCACTAATGTTTTAACTCTTTTTCTGAAAGCCTTTAATGACTTCTGGAACATCTTTTACTGCCCAAGTTTAGTACTGTTATGCTTTCTGTGTCACTGCCATAATTATTTTAAGTGAATTTACAAATTCCAACCTGCTCCGACAGGACATTTAACAGCAGAAGTGCAGGAAGAGGATGCATGAAGTCCCAACCTGTTAACCCAGGAATTAAAAAGCGAAACAAAAAAACCCACCCAAAAGAACCCAACCACCCCTACCACCCTCAAAGAATAAACCAATACACAAAACAATATGGAATTTCCCTCTTTTTAGTTCCAGGTGGACCTTCAGCACGGAGAGGCCGTGGAGGTCACAGAGGCGGCCGAGGAAGATTTGGTATTAGGAGGGACGGTCCAATGAAGTTTGAGAAGGACTTTGACTTTGAAAGTGCAAATGCACAATTTAACAAGGAGGAAATTGATAGAGAATTTCATAATAAACTTAAACTAAAAGGTAAATCAATATTTGCTTTAGATTTGAGCATGGAAAAACTGTTTTAATCCTACCTTGGAGAAAAACTTCTAAAAGGCATGTCTTTCTAAGTCTTGTTTGCAGTCATTAAAAAAAAAATAATGAAAAAATCAATGAACAAGTGAACGGGGATCATCTATTTAATTAAATACTTGGGTCAATATTTAAGTTTCGAAGGGATTTTAAGTAGCAAATATCATGCATCATGTTCTAACAAGTCTGTTGATTAAAGACACAAGTGAATTGAACAGAAGTCCCAATAATGTGAGTTTACTTTTGAGTTCTGGAAAAGGTGCCATAAAAGAAAACCTGTATTTTATGTTTTCAATTATTAATAGACCAAAAGCAATCAAAAAACCCTGAGTTTGGGCTCAGAATGTTGCTGGAGGATGCGCGAGAGTTTCTAGCATTTCTTTGCTTTTACCCTTTTCCGAAGAAACACAGGAACAGTTCAAATCCATACTGCCAGCACTTTTGTTTTCTAGCAGGCTTCTGTTTTAATTACATCATTGTCTTGTGACCAGCCACCTGTTCCTTACACGGATGCTACTATTTTAGGACAAAATTGTTATGCGTTAAAATAGTGAGTTCCTTATTTCAGTAAATGATTGCTTAAAAGCTGGGAAACAAAAGGTAGGAATAAATGAGCAGATTTCATGGTAGAGAAAAACCACCAGTGGAGTCCCATAGGATTTGTTCTCTGGTGCTTGTGTCTTTTTCTGGATCATTTTTAAAATGAGCTGACTGTTTGTTGTTGGTACTAATCTTTTCAGAATAATAAAGAGGAAATGGAACGCTAACCATAAAGAGCTATAGAAATATTTTATGAGACAGTGGTAATTTGTGTGTGTGTTGTGGAAAGGCTGAGCTGGTTACTTGAAATTTATGCTTACAGCATCATGAGATCAAAGCTGTAAGCATTTAGGAATGAGACTTTAAGATGGTAATAGCTGGTTCTGTTGAACCATCAGCTTCTTTTTCAGTACCATTCAAAACAGCCAGTTGAACTTCTGGCATTATTAGGAAAGAAATATATCATAAAGTCAGTTCACAGCAGAATATCTTGAATGCTGGCCCTGTGTCTTGAACGAGGTAACAGCAAAGCCAGAAGAAAAGGAGAAGGGCAACAGGGATGTGCAAAAACATGGAATGCCTTTTAGGAAGAATGACTGAATGAGGCTTTTAAGTCTGGAAAGGAGGTAAGAAAATAGATGACTGTTGAATACATTCTACCACAGGTTTGTTTTGTTAATTAAACCCACAGAGAATATCAAACCTCCAGTCACCATCAGCAAAACATCCTAATTTATGTGTCAAATTATTTCACTTCCACATTAAATTTTTGGAGGGGTTTTTGTATTTTTGAGTATTCTGTATAGTTTCTGCCTGTCTGTCTGGGAATAAGTTAGCAGTGCTGTTTTGTTTTGCATGATGGTCTGGAAGGCTTCTGTTTACATTTATTTTCCAGAAGATAAACTTGAGAAACCAGAGAAGCCTGTAAATGGAGAAGACAAAGGTGACTCAGGTGTTGATACCCAAAATAGCGAAGGGAATGCAGATGAGGAAGATCCACTGGGACCCAACTGCTACTATGACAAAACCAAATCCTTCTTTGATAACATCTCCTGTGATGACAATAGGTATGGCCTGCAAGGGGAAGCTCACTGGTCTACTTAATGCATGTTTATGTCGTAAAGTAGTGTCAGCACTACTCATTATAATTGGCTCTGAATCCAAAGTGAGTAAAGCTCATTTCCACATGTAGTGAGCAAAAAATAGAGCAGGAACATGCAGCATTAAATTTCTCTGTGGGCAAGCGCAATACATTAATAGGAAGACACTTTGAAATATTGTTTTAGAACCATGCTTCTAGAACTTTTTGTTCCAGGTTTATTAAGGTGGGTTGTTTGCTTTGCTACTAAATTACCATGTTAGTTAAATTATGACTCTGCTTTGGTAGTGGTTTCTAAACAGATTACATAGCTGTCTCGGCCAGGAGTGGTGTTTGAATGGGAAGGTAGCATTTCAGGAAAATGAAGATTAAAGCTTATCTTTTGCTGTTGCCTTTTTATTAGAGAAGTTGATGTGGGTTGTTGACCTGTTTTGAATTATAGGGCAGGGGGATTGTTTTGTTGTACTGACAGCTAGATAAAATAGTTTAACGTCTGTAACTGCAAACTCTTACCTTCTGTTGTTTTAAATTGCAGGCAGTATTAGATGATGCTGTGTGCTGAGGATATAGGCTGTGCCCTTCTATTTGGGGAAACTCTTACAGCATTATTAATATGTAATTAATGATATTGTAACATACCCCTTTTGTTGAGTTAAATGAATTGTGGCAGACGCTAGATTCTTGCAGAGGGGTTAATGTGGAGATCTACAATATGATTAACATATCATTTCTCATTTCATGAGCTTTCTGGCAATTCTGACTAAGCCAGGCAACCCTCCTCCTGAAGTGTGTTTTAAAACAATCCTTGTTCCTTCTGTGTGGCAGAGAACGGCGACCCACCTGGGCTGAAGAAAGAAGATTAAATGCCGAGACCTTCGGAATACCACTGCGTCCAAATCGTGGCCGTGGAGGGTACAGAGGCAGAGGAGGGGGGATTGGTTTCCGAGGTGGAAGAGGACGAGGAGGTGGAAGAGGTGGCTTCACTGCCCCCCGAGGATTCCGTGGTACATTCAGAGGAGGTCGTGGAGGCAGGGAGTTTGCTGACTTTGAATATAGGGTAAAATATATTTAATCTTAATATGACCTGGTGCACTGTTCTTGGAAACTAGTGGTAAAAACCCTCCTGCTTCTAGATTTGATGTTGAACTAGAATTTCCTGAATAGTATTTTGCAGGTACTCTGAGCTACTTAATTGAAAGTCCAGTAATGCTGAAATTTTAGTTACCTAGCATCATTTTATTATCAACAGCAACCTAAACTAAAAGCTACCTTTCTTCACATGCCCTGTTCTATAGCTGAAATTTGGGAGTGGGGGGAAGGTTGGGAAGGGAAAAAAAGTAAAAATAAGAGTTCTGCAGATCTAATACAAGTGTTAAAATGTGAATTGCAAGCATTTTTGTAAGCAATATTGTAAAATGTAAAGATTGAGAGTAATTTAACTTCTAGTGTGCAACAGACTTTTTTGAATTCTTTGTGAATGAGTTGCAACAAAGGGTATAGACTTCTAAGATCCTGTGTAACCCCTAAAATAGAGTAATTGAAGTTACTGAAGCATGGTGATGACCCTTTGCAAAAAGGAAGATACTTGAGTTCAGTAAGGTCCTGTTACACAATTTTTTTAAACTATAACTTTACATAACTCTATCCAGTAGCTGTTGGGAAAGCTAAGGCAGGAATGATTTTTTTTTTTTTCAGCCAGTCATTTAGTAAAAAGGAACTGTGGGAGATGGGGATTTTTTCTGCTGAAGCTTTCATGTCCTGTTATTCCCACAGAGGAAGTGTTTTTAAAAGATTAAAATAAGTACTGCTGCTGTACTTTTAGATAAATACGAATAAGCCTTTAAGTTCCTTTGAGAATTATGCACAAGCCACTATATAAGTCGGCTAACTGAAGTAACCTGATGTACAAACATGCTTTTGTAATCATGTAAGCATAGAAATAGTGATCTGTTCTGCAAGAGCTAGGAAGGCTAAAAAGCAGAATCTTCCTTTACAATATTGTTATTCAGTTTGTTGCTTTTGGAACACTGTTAAGACATCCATTTCTCTGTTTCCTGTTGAAGATCTTAGTCTCCTTCCTAGCAGCTGTTCAGGGTAAGGACGAAGTTAGTTGTCAGCCCCAGCTAGTAAAGCGATGTATTTTAGGTGCACTTCCTTTTTCTGGGAAACAATGTAAATTCTCTTCTTTATGAAAGCTCATTCATCATAGAGATTATCCAAATCAGCAGAGCTCAGTTTCTTGCAAAACTCAAATCTTTTAATAATTTTAGTGCAAGCCATTTTTCGTGGCATTAAGTGTGTATATTTTACTCTACTGTTAGCTTGTTAAGGAACAGAAATACTGGCATACTGTTTAGAATCAGTAACAAATACAATTAGCCAGATTGGTGCAAGTGAATGTAGGCTTTTACAATTCTGGCTGGGGCAGAACAACTTTTTCTGGTAGCTTACTGTGACACAAAATCTTTGTTTTCTGTTTGAAGGTTTAAATATTTGTAATTTTTTAAAAAAAAGGGAGTGGGGAGTTTTTCATCATGGAAGATTTCTGACTGCCCCTCAGTTATTCCTGCATTACTTGGCAACAATTAGTCCTGTGACTTAAGGAAATTTTTGGTGGCTCAGCATGAATTGAAATGAGGGGTTGAAGACCAAAGATTTGAATTTCTGAATGAAAGAATTTTGCAGCCTTCCAGATAAGTAGGAGGTGGTGTAAAGACAGTGGATTTGCACCAGGCATCCAGTCAAAGTGTCGAGCCGCTTCAGTGCGGGCCAGATTGCGGGCATTTGACCAGACGCTAACCTGATGGCCCAGGGCGGTTTCCTTCCTGATGGCAGAGGAAGTGTAGCCATCACAGTGCATCTTCTCCTAGTGCTGTTGTCCAGGCTAATTTGTGAGTTTTGTTTTGCAAAATTAATTTTAACATTCTACTGTTGTTCCCTCTAGAAAGACAACAAAGTTGCCGCATAGTCTACAAGAAAGCTGAAACCGGGTGAACATCTAGCTCTTCTTGATCTAGAGGATTCGTTTCAATCTCTGCAAAGAATGAAGTTAATTTGCTGTATACTTGTCACCAGCACTGGGATTTAACTATTTAATTTCAAAGGGGTGTAATGCAGTTACTTTTGAAAAATGGCCATCTTTGAAAACAGTGAGCATTAAATATATTTGAGACAGAAGGGTAAGTAATTTCTTATGTATAGTTAATTATAAAGCAGTACTTCGATGGAGTTTAAGTATTTTTTCATCACTGAAAGGATTTTTCTTATTACTAAACTGTATTTGATAATTGCTTCAAGTTGTAAGGACAATTGTATGCAGAAGGCCGTCGATACTGTGAGAGTTCTGATCCACTGAAGGTTGTTTTTTGGAAATCCTGTAATATCCCTTTTGAGATAGTTGTACTTTTATCAACTAGGGTGCTGGACAGTAGAAAACTTGCTTTGTCAGTCAAATATGTACACACAGTAAATACTGTTTCTTAGGCAAAGGACACTTTTTATATAGTTGTAAAATTCCATTATCCCATTGCC
The DNA here is from genome assembly GCF_949628215.1 of Phalacrocorax aristotelis. NCBI lineage: Eukaryota > Metazoa > Chordata > Aves > Suliformes > Phalacrocoracidae > Phalacrocorax > Phalacrocorax aristotelis. The sequence continues at coordinate 11,389,670 of NC_134283.1, read as the reverse complement.
AAAGAAACATTACAAACTTTGTATAGCTGTATAAAAAGCAACTAATTTTTTAAAGAATAAACATTTTTAAGTCAGCAAACATGCTGTGTTATTGCAAAAGTTGATATGCTGAAGAACATGGAATTAGTTGGGGTTTTTTTCTTTAGCAGCTTTTCAGGCTTAGATGTTTGATTTTATATTCAGACTGTAATGAAGATTTGAAAACGTTCTTCCATTCACAAAACTGGATACACTCTTCACTTCTCTCGCAAGAATTTGATTTTGTAGTTTCTGGCATATCACAGGATTTGACCAAATTAAGGAGATATTTTCAAATGAGGAGGAAAGAAATTTTCATATGTCAAAATTTGCAATTAATTTTACTTAGCGATAAATATTAACTTTTTTAATAATGGACCAGGCACGCGAGTTTGTGATTCTCCTGGAATGCCTGGGACAAAAGGATGTCTCCATTTGTCAATTCTTGAAATGTTAACTTTGTTGTAATACCTGTAGGCATAAGCAATTTAAAGAATTCTTAGTGTTTGAAGTTGTTTGCATTTTGATAGACCATAGCTTGGAGACATTGAGACTCTGGTTCCAAGACCGTGAAGTCACAAATGACATTGTGTGGACTTTTTGCCAATTCTGAAAGACCAGTTACAACTTTCTGAGAAGCTGAAATAGAAACCTGGTCATTTGTGTCTGTATATGTGTATGAAGGCCGCAGGAATAAAGGGATCCAAAGATTAAAATGTTTTGATCTAATTTGCTGATTTTTCTTTTCTTTTTTTTTACATTATCTTCAAGATGTTCAGTGGTGATAAAGATGTGGAAAACTGCACTGTTGGAAAATTGGAATATTTAAAAGTGGTTGATAGAATCTTAATTTTATAACTTTTGTATAGCACTACACGGAAGTATTTTGTAATTGGTTTCCTTATTAAGGTCAGGTATTTGGCAACTGTAGAGGTTAGATAATATTGTTTAGTAATGTTTTTGCATGTTAACAACGCTGCCTTTTGGGATCCACGAAATCATGACTCTGAACAACCGCTGAGGTTTTTGACCATAGAGACAAGTGCTGTACTGTTGCAATAACTCTGTATGCTGTATGAGGTGTCCCAGGCTTATTTAAACGCGATGAATTTGTAAATACCCGTGATACCTGCTGCGAGGGCCTGAATGTCAGCCTTTCCCCTGGCCGGGGGTGACGCAGCAGGCTGCTCCGTGCCCGGGAAGCGGCGGCGTGGCATACCTTCAGTGTACCTTGCTCCACGAAAGTGAGAGTTTCTCTCTCCTTTTTTTTTTTTTTTTTTTAATTTTTATTTTAAACCAGAATAAACTGTTCAATAAAATCAGTCTCTGGGAGGTTGTTCGTTGTGGCTATGCCCGGCAGGAGCGCTGGAGGCCCGCGCCCTGCAGCGACGGGGCAGGGAAAGAGGTGGTCGGGCTTGGCCGCGGCTCTCCCGGGCGGGGCGGGGCCGTGTGACGGCAGCAGCCACCGCCCGCGGGGGGCGGGGCCGCCGGCTCCCCTCGGCCCTCGCGCGGGGCGGCGGCGGCGCCATGTCGGTGGCGTTCGTGCCGGAGCGGCTGCGCGGGAAGGCGGAGGTGAACCAGGAGACGCTGCAGCGGGTGAGCGGGGCGGCGCGGGGCCGGGGCGGCCGGGGCCGGGGGGCCTGGGGCTGACGGCGCGCTCTTGTGCCCTAGTTGCTGGAGGAGAACGACCAGCTGATCCGGTGCATCGTGGAGTACCAGAGCAAGGGCCGGGCCACCGACTGCGTGCAGTAAGTGACCCCCGCGGGCGGGCTGTGGGCCTGCCCGGCCTCGCGGGGCAGCGCGGGAGCTTCGAGGGCGCCGGGGGCTGAGGGGAGCGAGCCGCGGCCCGCAGCTTTCCTACCGTTACGAAGAAAACGCGGTTGTCGTTGTTCAGAGGCTTCCCAAAAAATCAGTTTCACAGATCTGTAAAGCGAAAATGCCGCTGTATAGAATAAAGCTGGTGCCCGCTCCTTTTGGTCAAGGTTTTTGCTCCGTGTAGGTACGAACAGCCGCCCTGCTGGCAGGGTCTTCCTCCCCGCCCAGCGCCGGGAGAAGGGCTTTTACAGAGCAGGGAGGCTGCAGCGCTTCCGCCCCGCCACCCGCGGAGGACGGAGGAGCCGACCGACGGACAGGCTGGCGGCGGCTCGGACCGGCCCCAGGGCGGAGCTGCGTCGCCTCCTGCTCGCTTGCAGTTCTGCGGCTTTTCCGTATTGATCATGCCAAGATCTTAACGTGCGTGTTCGCTATCAAAGCTGGGTGGAAGAACATACGTGGCTACCGAGCGCAATTCAGTGGGGTACACTGGGCTTTAGAAGACCAGGATATGGAGGTGTTTGCCCCGGTTTATTATTTTCATAGTTTCCTATTTCTTTCCCTAACAGCAAATACTGATCACATGACAAAGGTGACTGTGAAAGTGTGGGGAGTTGGCTAGTAAAACAACACGTTTCCCAGATACTATGTATGTTTCTCCCTCTCACAGGTACCAGCATATCCTGCACAGAAACCTCATTTATTTAGCTACAATTGCTGATGCGACGCCACCCAGCACGCAGAAGCCTGTAGACTGACTGACTGCGCATACCTGGACATGAGTGGTGCTTTAAGAATCTGTAGGCATACCTAGTTTAGAGTCTCACTTTGAAAGCTGAGAAGGTGTGGTCTTGAAGGGCAGGTAAAAATATCATCCATACCTCTATGTTAAAAACACAAATGTAGTTTTTGATGTAATATTAGGGTAGTTTCTTACCACATTACTGTAAGCAGAGCTTAAGGGTGATAATTATTTATCGCACTTACATTCCCCCTGCTGAAAAATATCAGGTAGCATATTTCTGAGAACAGCCTGGTTGTCAGGACAGTGCTCCCAGAGATGCCTCTGGAGGACACTTGCTGTCTCATTGAAGCGGAGACTGTTTCATAACTAAGGTTGTACAAGAACAGGGTACACATTTAGCTAGGTAACTCCTCTCTACTTCCAGCATGACAAAGTCAGTCATACATTACCATATATATATAAGCAATCGACTGTTTCATATTTTGTATCACCACAGGAATTGTGCTTAATAAACTATTTTGTAAATTATAGTATATTCTGGATTAATGCAACGTTAACAAAGGAGCAGCTCGGTGATTTAGTGAAATAGAAACGTTAACTTTTCTAGGACAGATGGAACTGTTGCGTAACATAGTGCAATTAAGTGCAAGGGAGAAATCGAGCCTTTATTTCAGCGAGAGAAGGCTCTGTGTGTGCCCCACTTGTGTCAAGACTTTTCCTTTTTGGTTGAAATGCTCTGTACTGCAGACTGTGTAAACAAGTAAATTCTTGCATAATCAACTGGATTCATATGCTTTCTGGCTTTGTCAGCATTTATCATTAGCTGTATGCTTGTGTACCCTTGTGCAGAAAGAGCCCAGCTTTACCTGCACACCTCCGATGATAGTGCATTTCAGTGGAGCAATTAACAATCTAAACTGATAGCCTTGATGACAGTTCTGGTGGGGAAGGGGGGTGTGTGTGTGTTATTTTTTGCCCACTACCATTGGAAGCATTTACTCTGACCACTAAAAATTCAAGCAACTTGGGTTCGGCAGCGTTCATCTGCACTACTAGTGCAAAGACAGGCCTGTGGCATTTTCTGGATTGTGTTCTTTCACTGCAGTCTGTAGAAAAAGTAGCCTTAAAGATGCTTCAGGTGGTACAGCATGTAAAGTTCGTTTTTATGATGAGTCAGTAAGTAGGCAGTTGACAATTTTCAAACTGTTAAATAATCCCATGTTAATGAAATAAGATCCTTGTTTACAAACCAAAGTTACAGTTTAAGGTGCTGCTTATTTTCAGCAAGGTGCATATTTTAAACAGGTCTGACCTATTAAATGTATATCTTTAATAAAGCAAATAGTTTACTTTTACAGAAGCTTTAAAATACAAAATGTACAGTTCCAGTTCAGAAGCATTAGCTATTCACAAGAAGCACTGCAATAAGGGTAAGTTAACTAAGCACCAAACCCTTGCACTTGGCAGTGTAAGTGAAGTTTAATGGCAAGACTCGTTTGCCAAGTGCAACAATTCTTAAAATTACCAGTGTTCAGAACAATCGGAAGCAAAGGACAGAGTAGCACCTACGTGGTCAAAATGCAGACAAACTTTCTCTTTCGCAATTCACTTACGTAGGTCTTGAAACTTGCCAGCATTTGTAATTATGAATAAACTGCAAAACCTACAGCAATAATTTGGCACTTGTTAGAAAAAAGTTCAAAATTAAGTGTTTTCATTAACTTCCGTTTTGGTCTTAGTATGAATAACCAGTAAGTACAACCAAATTTAGGATTTAATATTAGATCTAAATGACAAGGTTTAGGAAACTCAAAACCATTCATCAAGTTAAATAACCACTAACATTTTCAGCAGAGGGTTTTCAAAATTATAGTAGTATAGACCATTAACAATTTACAGACAGAAGCCACACTGATTGTGCAAAGCACATTACTGTAAAAAGTCTATGTACAGCAAACAGATCGTTGTAAACATGGTAAGTATGAAGTTTCAGAAAACATGGTGACAATATCATAAATACAGGCAACATTGGCATCCTCGAACAGCACAAAAGGTAACAATCTGGGCCTGCAAATAGAGCCCGTCACCATACAAACAAAAAAGGTGGATGGGTTTTAAATACCCAAATGTTTAATAGTTTTAGTGTTGTGTATACTTTATCTTTTCATATATATAATGTATTTATTTTTTGGTATCTTTAGATATAGATGTACTTAGTTTGTAAAAACAAAAACAACAAATGTGCTTTATCTTCATTGAAAAATTATGTCATTAGAACTAATAACCCATTTTGCTAGTAGTTAACATATTAGAATGATATGACTTAAGAAAAATACAAAAATAAGATTAATACTGTCAAAACTCTTATACCAGAAAATATTGTGGTTTTTAGACTCTTTCAAAGATGAAATATGAAAATTTAAATAAGCTCTAACTATATAAAGAATCTTCTGTAATCTCAATTAATATACAGTGGGATAGCTATACATATATTTACCATTGTTCTTCAATTTTTAAGCACCAGTCACTCTCCTGGATCCGCTTTGGTTGGAAGATTATTCCTAATTCCACAGGTTCACTTAATGGCACATATTGACTGCAAATAATTACTTTATCCTTTTTAAAAACAATAATGTTCTTTTAACTAACTGCTACCCCACATTTCAGTTTAGTATCTTCTGAGCCAGCTCACAATTTTTCATCAACTGTTGCATCTGAAATAAGACTTTAAATATATGCAAGTAGTCTTTTAGGCTATACTTTCACACACTTAAGGAGCACTGTGTGGACAATGCCTTTGGCCAAATGATGCGGTAAGAAACTGTGTAGGTGTTTGAAAACCAGTGTCATATTATCCGCACAGATGCCATCTACCTCAAGCAGCTCAGGTAACATTTGTGACACAAGGCTGAGTGGTTCTGCTGATCTTTACTTAGGGCAAGGAAACTACCACGGAACTCAGTTTCACAACTGTTTCTGCAGCAGTTTCACCACAAACTCACTTGCATGGCACACGAAAAGCTGCTCTTGCACTTTGTTTAAAAAAAGCTGCCCCCGGGTCACTTATGGAGAATACAAAGGCTTTACAGCTTGTCCGTGGTAAATTTAAAACACAAACAGTGTTGAGCAAAGCGACCGCTATATATTTGCTTCAGCATATTCAATGCGTTTCAGTTAGATGTTTAACTACAAATCTATATGAAAAATAGCTATAAAATACAGTGTTTCTTGTATGGTAGTCCTCCAGCAGTTTTTTAAAAAAAGGTTTTGAAAGTAAAGGCAATATACACGTTTTTAAAAGCATTTCTACATCACAGTTTTGGGCTGTTTCACTTACGTGAAACAAACATATTGGCCAATATTTGCTCAGCACTGTAAATCAAAACTCAAGAGTTTGTGTATCTCACCCAGACCCCTCAATTCCCTATTTAAGGAGACAAACAGGGTATAGCCAATACAGAATTGTGAAACATATGTAATTTATGTTTGGCCCTGTGCTACATGAAAAGGAATTAGTACTGATGCAGGTAAGATGGTCTGCGTTCGTGCTTTACTGGAAAAGATTTAAAGCCCTTATTCATCTGTTTGTGCTGGGAAGCCTGTTGCTGCGATTGCTGCTGCTGCGCGTAGGCAAAGTTAGAGGAGATTCCTGCTGTGGGAGCACAGTCGTTGGCTGCTGCCCACATGGGCGACTGGAGGATCTGCATCGTGTCACTCCACTGGCTGACAGGGCTGCTCATAGGGTACAAAGACGTACTCTGAGCGGGTAGCGTGTTCGTGACGGAGGATGTATGCTGCCAGGGTGCCTTTGGAGGCCAGGTTTTGGTTTTATTATCCTGAGAAAACAAAATTAGTTGGTTTTAGGTTTGGGGGTTTGTTTGTTTTAATAGCAAAACATTTCTTTTTTGAGACAATACTTGAGGTGTCACCTTATCCCCTCCTTAAGACATTTTCAGAAGATTAATTTATGTTTGAAAGCAGAATTGATGCATATATGAGGCGTTCTCAATTCTTGAAATACCTGCCTGTTCAAAAACCTTTTTATTTACCTTCAGCACGTTTCCTTGACACATCATAGCCCCGCTGTAAGTCAAAATTTGTAGCAAGACAGGTAATAAATCTGTGATACTTTAGTTTTCCCTGCACAGACAATTAAAACTGATTTTAAATTGAACTGTGTTGCCTCTTTGCTTAACTTGAAATCTTAGGTTTTGTGATAATTTCTGCTACAAGGGAAAAAAGATAAGCAATTTCCAGTTCTAATATTTAAACTTGGTAACTTTGATAAAAGCATCTAGTACTGCTTGAGTGCAAATGGTTTGGGTTTTAGCTGAGGTAAGCAGTCTGGAGATGCAGATGCTCTTCTAGTTGTTTTCCTAGTGTAAGCCACCCCAAAATGCAAACAGGAAAAATGACTAAGCATAGCCATTTTCAGCTTACCTGATTACGGTCATCCACTGCAGAAAGCAGAGGTGGTGATGGTAGCGTACTAGGTTCCTGTTCGCCACTACTGTGTTTTCTGCCCAAAAAAAGAGTGACATTTACTTTTTTTTTTAATGAGTCACCCACATTAATCTGCCAGAGGCACATACCATTCTGTAGTTTCAGTCTGACAGCCTAAAATGAGTCCTGATTTCATCTTGTTTCATGTATTTTTCTCGGGACAGGTAAAAGGAGCAATGCAGAAAAATTCATTACTGAACACTGTCAGAGGCTTGACAGGGCAGTAGTTCTCTGAGATACAGCTCAGCAACACAAACACACATTTTTGTGGAGGTGAAAGGAAGGTGGGCTATTCTTTTGCCCACTTGGAAGAAATCTGCCAGAAATTGCCTTTTTTCTTCTGTTATCTGCTCTCGTTTGGGGTTTTTTGTTTCGGTTTGGGTTTTGGTTTTATTTTTAAAGTACCTTTTCTGAAATAACTTTACAGAGAAGACAAAAGAAACAGCTGAGCAAGTGAAACACCTGGTGAAGCACAGTGACTTTGCTGAGGAAAAATGTTATACCTTTGGTTTAAATTTGTGACCTAATATCAAATAGAAGTCCTTGACCACATGTACATTCTGGAAGGTTTTTGTTTTTTCTTGTTTTGGGGAGTGGGTTTAGATTAAAACAGAATCTTTTATCCTTTCATCCTTTGTCAAAAAAATAAAAAAGTCACCATGCTGCAGTCCTCAGGCCTCCATACGCAAGCAGCCCTTTGCAGGGCAGCTTTAGAACGCTCAGCCCTTTTCCATTCTCCTACTGTATAGTTTTAGCTATGGTATTTTGTCAGGCCCTCGCCTGTAGAATGTTTTTCTTCCTAAAAGCAACATAAGACAGAGGTGCTGTTACTTCAGCTTAAGTTCTTCTTTAATGAAGCACACTCTTTGGAAACTTCCTTCTGCTTGTCTCTTCAGAGCACTGCATAAAGGACAGGCTTTTGTTCTGGCTCCATGAATCGCTCCATGATCAATCTCTAGGAATCTGGTGGCTTGGCAGATTAAGTTCACCCATTACATGCTTACTGCGTTTTCCTTCCCTGCTTCTTTTTCTAAAAAAAAAAAACAATCACTACTTTTTCTGTGGCTGCTTATTAGATAGCTTTCTTCCATTAATTTCAATTTAGCGTTAATTGAAGCTCAGTTCCTGTCCCCTCCACGTAAAGTCTGGCTAAGTGTAAAGATTCAGAAAACAGCTCTTTTGGTCGATTCCTTTCAACCTGCTTGCCTTAGTCTCATTATTTTCAACTCCAGTACACTTCCTTTCTGGCAATACATATAAAAATAGCTATCCAGATATCATCTGCGGGAAACTGACAGTACATCCACTGACTTTTTCCTGTCACCAAAAAGCAGACAGACAATCTTGTATCTAAACACATTGACTCTGAGTTATTCTGTGATCTAAACAAAAATAGATTATGTGGCCACAGAACTAGCTTATTTTATTTTTAGAAAAGTCTCTGAAAAACAGCATGAGAGAACCATCCCAGACTGGAATTGGGTTGGTATTTGTGCTTCGCCTTGTGCCTTTTATTGTCTTAACTGCCCTCTGCTATGGAATCACTGAGGTTCCAACCCTTTAGAAATGCAGAAAGCAGTTGTTGTAATTCATGCTACTGCTTTCAAGTGGATTGTTCATAGTTGAAAATCTGGCTCAGTTTTTAAGTTACTAAGTTTAGTTATAAATGCAGTTAAGCCTCCTCATATTATCAGAAATAAAGGACTAAATAGGCATGTCTCTACGACTACTAAAACAGTGGTGGTAAGCAAGGTGAGGCAACACGTTATCAGCAGTAATTTCTTGGTGCCACAAAGTTGCAGTAGAAGCCAGGAAACAGGAACTTGCTGGCATCAAAACGGCCATTAGGAGCATGAGAAGGCTGCAGTGAAGTACAAAGTTTAGAAAAACAATTCAAAGATGGTATCTAATGCCTCAGTAGTTTAGAAAGAAGTGGCATCCATAATAGATTATTGTGGAAGAGGGAAAGCGACAGATCTTTTCTGGACATGGTGAATTTCAGCTACCAGCAGGCTGTTTGCACAGATGCTAGTTCATATAAGGAGACAGCTACTAATGTTACTCAATTTGGGACTCCCTACCATTCAAGTCAGACGGGCTATGCACTTGCTCTGTATCATCAGTGTGGTACGCACACCTGACATTTGTATAGCTTCATCTAATTAGCGGGAATTTCCTTTGTGTGGCTACTCAAATGAAATGATCAAAACAGACAACTCTCATGAAGCAGTACGCATTTTTGTTCGTTTTGCTCACCTTCTCTGCTTTACAGCAGCAACAAGGTCTGGCCCTGAGAACATTGAGAACAAACTGTCTCCGTTAGCTGAGGAGGTCTCATCACTTGAGCTGGCAGAGTCTCCTTGAGCACCAGACCAGCTATTTGTCACGTCACTGTAAGACAAAAAGTTGTATTAGTTCTTGTATTAAGAGTGCCCGGTCCAGACTGTGTGCCCTAGGTAGTTGTGCGAGTCTTTGTCACAGGTGATGGAGCACAAAAAAATTTCAATACTTTGTAAAATGTACCAATAACACAAATACCTTCACTTACTTACTTCTGAGTGATCACATCAACTGCTTTGTCTGTTACAGTCACTTTATATATATTTTACTAAAATAATTACATAAATAAAGAGTGCCTGTCTTGGTCAGGAAGGAGAAACAACGCTTGGGTTTGGAATCACTAAACACTTCTTTTCATTACAAAACTGAGCTAGAACACATACTTGTCCTACTGGTTTTAAGCTCACTTGAGAGTCACACCTATTACATTATGGACAAATGGACAGAGGCTCTTGAAATGCTTCTGCTGTAATAAATAGTTATGATTTGGAAGAGATTAAGAACTACTAATGGAGTTGCTGTAAGGCAAGCTGTAAGACTGTTACTGCCTTACAGTAGGTAAGATTAAGTGGCTAAAATCTGGAAAGCTGAATTCAGTCAGGCACTGCCACTTCGGTAGCATCACTGTTCATCAAAGCTAGGTCTTAAAGGTTTTCAAAATACTGAAAAGAGAACTGTTCTGGATGAATCTGTGCTGTATTACTTCCTCTCTTTGAGTCAAAGTCGGTATACATCCCACCCTGAAGAAGTCATCGAATATCAGTGCTTCAGTGTCAGCAAAGCAGGCAGGGCTCCAATTTCTCACTTGACATAAAGAAGTACAGCTTTCACAGATGCATCAGCAATTGGAAAAAACCACCCAGTATTGCCACATTCTGCCGAGTGTGAAAGACTCAATATACAATAAAAATATGTAGCCTGTCCCATGTCTTACCCTTCTGTGAAATACTCAGGAAAGGGCCAGGTTTTATGAGGATCATCAGGAAGAGGCCAGTTGCTACGTGTGTTGCTTGGACGACGGACATGCTGTGCTTGCCTTTTTTGTTGCATAGCCTGGTTGACCCCAGCAACATAGCGGGCAAATTCTGGATCAGAGCCAACTGAATAAAAGAAACCAAGAAGTCAGTTGCTGACATTCAGCTATTTCTACTGCAATTATCCCCCTCGTTTAATCCTCTAGGCTTGACCATACCCCACAACAGAAAATAATTCCCTCGCTGATAATAAATGCCTGACAACAGCTGATACCTCTTCATGGAGCAGTGAAGAACACTGAATGGGAAATGGTTTTAAAAAGTAGATACACACCATCCATGCATGGCGGATAATAATTCTCACTCAGAAGTACGCCTGCCCCTTGAATTCCATTAGGGAAATAGTATTTGTCACTATGATCATGTCTATACACTGAAAGGTCCAATATCCCATCAGCAGACACTGACAGAATTAAAACTTGTACATTTATCCAAGGTCAGAGAGAAAGAACATACCAATTACGACATTTGATTCCAGATTGCAACATGATTTCCAGCTATTTGTGATCCTGCTTACCTCAAGAAATCAGGACCTCAGATTGATCATATTAGAACACACAGCCCAGAAATTACGTACTTCCTACAAAGACTAGTAACAATTTCTAAAAATTTTGATCCAGACCTGCAAAATATTTCAGAATAAAATTGATATTTACAGAAAAAAGAAGTTATTTTTAAAAATAGAAATTCTTCCATCCCTCAAGTGCTTTATGTGTCCCAAGCACCTGATAAGTGATCTGACAAGTATGATCGTGAGCAGACACAGCAAAAGCCTTAATCCAAATATGTTCGAAATGCTCAACTGATCTGAGCAAATAACTCCTGTATTGAAAGAATGCTGTTATGAGTCAGTGTAATTGAGTTTCCACAGCTTCTGTTTCTTTTTGCCCCCCTCCCCCCCTTTTTTCCCTGAGGGAAAACTTTGCAATCTGACTGGATTTATGGAAATTGTCTAGACTACATGCATACTAACTGCAGCAGGAAGTACAGAGCCGTCGGCTTGCTGGTCTCAGTTTTAAATTAAGAGTGAAGCCTGAAGAACATCCAACAAGCACACTCAGCTTTCATGTGATGGCTTCCCTGCGTTCAATTCAGCATTTAGGAAAAAAGTTTCCTCATTTTCATTTGGCACATTCAGAAGAGAGTTCCACAATGTTTTGCTGGATACAGATTAGAACAACAGGGAAGAAAATACCTTCTGTTTCTGTACATTCTTTATTATATAAGCAAGGGACAGAGCTATCTGACAGATGTACAGAAACAAAATATTCCACTAACACTTGTTCTCTTTGAGAAATATTTTATAACAATTTAAGACGAGGCTGGAAGCTAGACAGGTGCTCAGATCTAAGGACAGATTCTGAAGAATGTCCAGGCTTTTTTCCTGTGGAAAGCATTAAGTGTTAAATCACTGTTCTATTCAAAATAACAACTTGTGTTGATTTTTACCTCAGTAGAAACATATCAGGTTAACAGCTTTTTATCAGATATGTTTTTTACTTTACTCTTTCACATCTGTGAAAACAATTCAAAAGGCCTGGAGGAATCAGTGTTCTTTCTACCAGTTCTTACTACAACATTCCTTCATCAGGTTTTTAAAGATGGTATAAGTATCATAAAATACATTTTTGGTAACTAGTTAAGCCTTTGACATCAATTTTATAAATTCTGAATTGGCAGATTTGCATCTGAAAAGAGACATTTTCAGGCTCTAAAAATATTTAGCAAAAAAGTAACACCATTTGTTTCAAATGACAAATGTACAAACTCCTAAGCAAGTCTGGAAATAAGAAAGTGTTCTGTGTTTTAAAGTTTTCTGTACTACACTAACTAGAGCTTAAATTGAAAATTCCTACATCACAGCTCAACCTGTCAAGTGATATGAAGAAACAGTATCTTTCCAATGGAAAAATCTATTTGATTACAAGTTGGGGTTTTTTTGTTTGGTTTTCGTTTTTTAAACCCTAGATCTGTGGAAAATGCTGTTTACTACTCTATAAGAGAATGTGTCTGTGTGTGTCTGTGTCTGTGTGTGTCTGTGTCTGTGTGTGTCTGTGTCTGTGTGTGTCTGTGTCTGTGTGTGTCTGTGTCTGTGTGTGTCTGTGTCTGTGTGTGTCTGTGTCTGTGTGTGTCTGTGTCTGTGTGTGTCTGTGTCTGTGTGTGTCTGTGTCTGTGTGTGTCTGTGTCTGTGTGTGTCTGTGTCTGTGTGTGTCTGTGTCTGTGTGTGTCTGTGTCTGTCTGTGTCTGTGTCTGTGTGTGTCTGTGTGTCTGTCTGTGTCTGTGTCTGTGTCTGTGTCTGTGTGTGTCTGTGTGTCTGTCTGTCTGTCTGTGTGTCTGTCTGTCTGTCTGTGTGTCTGTCTGTCTGTCTGTCTGTCTGTCTGTCTGTCTGTCTGTCTGTCTGTGTGTCTGTCTGTCTGTGTGTCTGTGTGTCTGTCTGTCTGTGTGTCTGTGTGTCTGTCTGTGTGTCTGTCTGTCTGTGTGTCTGTCTGTGTGTCTGTCTGTGTGTCTGTCTGTGTGTCTGTCTGTCTGTGTGTCTGTCTGTGTGTCTGTCTGTCTGTGTGTCTGTCTGTGTGTCTGTCTGTCTGTCTGTCTGTCTGTGTGTCTGTCTGTGTGTCTGTCTGTGTGTGTGTCTGTGTGTGTGTCTGTGTGTGTGTCTGTCTGTCTGTGTGTGTGTGTGTGTCTGTCTGTCTGTGTGTCTGTCTGTGTCTGTGTCTGTGTCTGTGTCTGTCTGTCTGTGTGTGTGTCTGTGTCTGTGTCTGTGTCTGTGTCTGTGTGTCTGTGTGTGTGTCTGTGTCTGTGTGTGTGTCTGTGTGTGTGTCTGTGTGTGTGTCTGTGTGTGTGTCTGTGTGTGTGTCTGTGTGTGTGTCTGTGTGTGTGTCTGTGTGTGTGTCTGTGTGTGTGTCTGTGTGTGTGTCTGTGTGTGTGTCTGTGTGTGTGTCTGTGTGTGTGTGTCACTTCAGCTATAGAAACATTTATTTTAATCCACAGACCACCATTTATCAGCTCAATTAAGTCACCTTTTCAGTGTATCGCTTTCAAAGTCCTTGATACTCATCGTATCAAATGGAACAAAACCCACAACTTTATGTAGATCAAGAGGAAAATACTACAGGAATAGAATTAAAAATGCCCATCCTTTGTATACATGCATGTTATTCCCTACACATACATGTATTTGGTGCTTGGTGAAAGTCATTTTATCTTTCCTTAAAGGCTGTGATTATCCTGAAGTATATACCACAAGTATGTTTAAATAAGATACTGCTAATTCAGACTTATAATTGTTAAGAAGCTTTTGGTAACGTAACTATGGTGCCTATTCTTGCCTTATGAACTCCATTAATTTATCAACTAACCTGATAAAATAAGTATCAAAATTATGAGTCCAATGAGCTGGTTTCTGAGACGCCTGCAACAACAGTCCTAACGCGTGCAAGTTAACGTGGGAAACGGATTCATGGTTCGATAAGAGGTTTTCCTGTTAGTTCTAGCGCTGCCTCCCTCCAGGCAGCTTCCATAAATGCACAGTACAAAGTTTCTGTAGCTATGTTCCAGGCCAACAGAAATTATATTTACGAGATAACAGATTTGTAATGTGTTCTTAGTACTACTAGCAGAAGAATTCATTAATCTCCTCTTAGACTCTACAGTCAATATCATAGTCTTTAGCTATTTGCTTATAGCTATAAAATTTTATCTCACTTCATCTTTGACAATAATCCCTCTACATTTACAATTTATTGGTGGTTCAAACACATCTGGCAAACCACATGGCACTTGCTTTTTAGTCTCTAATCCCTCAGCATCCGAGCTTTTCACTGCAGTAACAGCTGTAGAACAGGAACCAGTGCGACTCCCATGGAATCGCGCAGTAACTGAGGGGAGATGCAGGAATATGGGCAAGATGCAATCCGGCTGTATCTCCAGACTGCAAGACTAGTAAATACCAAGAAGGATCATTTTGGGGAGAGGTAAAATATATAAGTTCAGGATTTGATGGTTTTAAACAATTTTACAAATTACTAATAGAAGGAACATCATGTCTATGCATCTGGTTCAGTACTTTGATGTGGTCCATACAGGAGAGGTCAGAACTACTACAACTGGGACAAGAAACAAGGAATTTGTTTGTATTCTTACTTATTAATGAAGTTGCTTGTACTTTAGTTCACCTTCAGTTTAAAAAAAAAAAAATTAAAAAAAAATTTAAAAAAAAAAAAAAAGAGAGAAGCATATATTTACGTACCTGCTTGCCTTTGTAAGCACTCTAGCATCTGGTGGATGGCACCAGGAAATGACAGTTCCTGCTCGCAATATTTAACAGTATTCTTTGTAAAAGAACCCTTATAAATAACACAATAAAGGAAAAGACACACACCTGCAGGGTCAAAAGGCAGGAATTCTCCCAACATCCCAAACACTCCATCAGTTTGGTCACGATTTGGCCATGTGTTGTTTCTAGGTCCTTGTGGTTTCTGTCCTAACACCTCTGACATCATATTGTCCATATAGCTGCTCACAAGACCCAAGCTGTACAAATCAGAGCTTAAATCTGAAAAACCAGGATTGTTCCACTGGTTTATGTGAGACAATCCAGCTCCAACAGCTTGGGCTGGCTGCTGTGAAGAATTAGTCAGCCATTTGGCAGGTACACGTTGCTGTGGTCCAATAGGTTGAAGCAAGTGTTGATAATACTGCATTTGCTGCTGCTGCTGCTTTTGTGACTGTTGCTGCTGTGACAAGCCTTGCTGAGAAGGATGCAGTGGTGTGTGAGAGACAGATTGCAGTTGCTGTTGTACTGTTCCTGATTTTTGTTCTGTTGCTGTAGAGGATGCAACAGAGTTCCTTCTTTTCACCATCGGAGAAGTCTGCTGGGATTTGCCCATGTTAAAACCAGACAAGAAGTCTATAACATCCTGCATTTCTTGGTCAGTTGGTAAATTCATACCTTTGTCATCCTTGCCATCATCTGGTTTGAAGAAGTCGTCCCGTCTTTCAACTAGAAACCCATTCACTAGCTGATTATTTGTGCTCTGAATTGACTGCAGTGAGTCTGTGGTCCTAGGAAAGTTACCAATGTTCAAAATGCTTTGTAACCGTGCATCTATGTTAGTGGGCATTTTAGCTTTCTCCTCTGAGTTGGAGCTTATGAAGACATTTTTGGAAGGTGTACTGGGGATTGAATAACTTCCAGCATTGCTTGTACTGGTACAGGAAGTTTTTTTTGTAAACCGTGATGTCAGTTTTGAGAACGTCTTTTGTAGACCACCTGAAGATTTGCTTCCATTTCCGGATGGCATGTCAACTTGATTCCCAAAGTCTGAGATTTCACGCTGTAACTGGATCTGAATACAAGGCAAAGCTTGCTCCCTGCATAAAAAAACCCACTTATATCAAACCACCTAATACATAACTGAGTTTCTGCTTTGGGGGAAAATATGTATTTGGGTAATAGATAGTGGAAAAACAAAACCAAAGATTGCCAAGCTTATCACTACTTCTTACGGTAAGAATGCAAATTATTACTCATATTTGCATTAGCATTAACTACTTTCCATTCCTTAAAAAATTTTAATTGTGCTTCAAGACCTAAACAGAGACTAATTTTATATAAATGAAATACTTTAAGAGAGAAACAAATACTTTTGTACACTTGGATAAGCTGCTGGTTTGTTTTTAAAAAGACTGTTATATGTACCCACAAGGTACCTCTATATAGATTGCCAATTTCTTGCTCTCAGTTTGACCGCTTCTGATGAACTGGTACTATCAAATTCCTCATTACACATCTTTCAGCAATGGTGGTTTTCTTTAAACTAGGGGAGTAGAGCATGAGGCTCAGGAGGAGATGTACCTTCCTTCCTTCCACCTGTGTATGTCAAACACAGCAGTATAGAGCACATCTACTAGTCCCAAAGTCTTCTCTGGATCCAGACTCCTCTGTAGCAAAGACATTGTTGCTGGATCTTCTTTCAGACACCTGTAAACATTAAGCTCAACTTAAAAATCAAAATTTTTATTTTTTACATTAAACAATTTTACCATACTCATCAGATAATAGAAGGCCAATTGATGTACTACTCCTGCTCCTACAGAGGAACAACTAATAAAGGCAGCATAATGGATGAACAAATGCCTAAGTGTTCCTAAAAACTACGCCCGCAGCCCCAGTTTCTTTCTGCTGTTGAATACACAACTACTCTAACCGTAAAATTAGGAGTTATATAATTTATTTTAAAATCATGATTAAAGATTAGCTCTTTAGCTAGGCAGGCATAATTCAGGCACAGAAGTAAGAAATAACAAACACACAAAGCACAATTCTGGAAAACGGCAAAAGCACAACAAACCCAACACAAAACACTAGCACACGGGTGCGCTCTGGAGTGCCATGCTAAGAACCCCCAGCCTGACAGACTCCCTGTGGAAAATAATTTGGTGTATCCAACAGCCTGGGGAAGCTGAGCTGTGAAGGATGCAGGATTAGTGAATTTTCCTCATTAATAGCACAGAGTTAGGACTGAATTTGAGGTGAAATCAGAATAACTTAAATCTAAATATTAGCACATTTGTCAAGTACTTAACGAACTCCTCCCGCAGGGACGAGTAAAGAGGCACTCTCACTGTGTGTCAGCAGGCGGAGCTCTTCCAGAGCGCACAAAGCCTGGCTCAACGCACTCTGCAGTATTTTAGTTCTTTCATAATAGAGTAATTTACATAAAGAGAACAGAGAAATGCCAGTTTATAGTCGAATTAAAGATGTATTTGGGTAAACAGACTATCAGTTGACTCACACTTCTGGACATACCATTGGTACCACTGGTAACAGGCTATCTCACTAAGGATTCAGATGAATGAACTGTGCTGTACTGAAATTTCTAACACTGACTAGTCCAAAGTGAGAGAGAGAAAGGAAGTGTTCTAATTCCAAATCATTGTTTCCAAAGGGAAGAAATGCTCACCAAAACTGCAGATTAATCCTACCATTCTTTCCTAGGCAGTCAACTGAACTGTTAGCGAACAGCACCTCTCGGGCCACAGAGTTCTGCGGTTCATGACAGCACTTAAAGAACAGCTCAGTGAAGAAAGACCTAAAGCTCTCATATTAATTTAATCTAATTCTTGGCCTTCACGAGGTAACACCTGTGAGGACCTGCCAGGGAGGAACACAACAGGAATACTACTGGATTTTTGTTTTTTTAAACCACCTCTTTCATCATCAAGCTTTTACTTTTTCTTTAGAAGTATGTTTTAGTGCCCCAGCACTGCCTCTCTTCTATTGCCTCCAACAGAGGCAGCGCTAGTACAAAGACAGCTAAAGTACAACTGTCAGTCTGTCAGGAATGGTGGCATTCAAACAGTTCCAGATAAAGGAACTTGAGGAAGATATGCCATAATTGCGTTGTATTCTCTCTTCCATTTGTACTTCAGTATTTTTCCCTATATATTCCAGTCACAGCTCTTAGTATAATCTGCAACACAGAATTTTTATTTACCAAGTTGATGGAACTTGCACCACAATTCTGGATCCTTCTAAACTTATCTGAGGAGCATAGGCTTCTTTATTTTCAATCTGTGCTGTGTCCACAACGACCTAGCAAATAAAATGAAAATAAAAGGGAAATGATTTTAAGAACTAGTTCTAGTTACTGTGTCACCCCTGTAGTTAAGATGCAATAGTCTCACCTCCCTGCCATGCTACAGGTGTAAAAAATAACCAGATAAAACCCAAATGAACTCACAAAATCATTGTAAGTTGATTTCTATTTTAATATATATACAAAAAAGAATATAAAAATATTAGTTTGATATAGTAACCTATATTTCAAGGACTTAATTTTTCTCAGTTACGGACTGTAGTTACGCATCACTACATAGTTAACATAGTTACCAACTGCGTTACCTAGGAGCTGGTGGTCATCAATGGCTTCATATAACAGCCCTTACATTAGAGAGGCTTGGCACTATTACTACTTTAATAGCTCCCAAACACCTATTTATCAAAATATTTTAAATAATTTAACTGCAGTGCATGGTATGATGTAGACAAGTAGTATTTAGTCTGAAACTCTTCACATAGCTCACAATTCTTAGCACACACCCCTCGTTTTAAGATTGGAAAATTCCACACCAACATTCCTCTGTTCTACCTAATGGAACTGTACTATTATTAATTCTGTATTATATAAAGAGAAGAAAAGTGACTGCTCAATTTGTTGAATTCTGAGCCCTCTGTAAGACATCACAAAGATATATGGAAGATTAAAGTATTGAAAATTAACCTTCTGTCATGAACCTTTCTTTATATGGAATTAAGAAGGAATGGATTCACTTCAGTTTCATTTAAACTTTAATACCAGTGATAGTAAGTTCCATATTTGGTTTGTGCTTTCTGTTATTGTCCAGTCTGCATGGGTTGGCCTTTTTGATCATTTCCATAATTTCCTATTTTGGTCATGCTGAGCTTTTTGGCAGCACTCAGCAGTTCTTGCTTCGGTGACTAGCAGATTAGCTGTACCATTTACCCTTGAAATGGCAAAGTCCTCCAGTATAAGTAAGCCTCAAGGGATATTGCCTTTTTTTTTTTTTTGCAATCATTCTAACTGGTTCTACTTCTAACTGGTTGTCTACTACTGGTTATGAAGAAACGTGAATAACGTTGAGAGTCTCTTCTCTCTCTTGCTTTAACACAACCATCCAATGACGCTTGAACACAATTATTTCCCACCTTTTAGATATTTTAGCATAAGGCCTTAGTTTTCCTCCAGTTGACTCTAAGCATTGCCTGAGTTTATTCAACCTTGTAAACAATGTCTAAGCACAGTGACAAAATGCCATGCTATTATCCACTCATGAAAACACCTCTCATTTAGTAACAGGGCAACTCCATTACTCTTCTCCTTGTATTTGTACCATTTTAATTTTATGTAATTTGGTAATCTGCAATTCAGCTGTATTGCAATTATAATTGGGATAGAGAGATGAACTTAAGAGTGATCTTTCGCAACTCCCAAGAAAAATACTGTCTGCATCTCAGACCTTTAAGTCAGAACTGAAATTCTGATTTGTGCAGACCTACATCAGCTAGACATAGGCCAGTAGCGGTGCATGGTAGTGCTCATGGTCTGGGCTTTGTTGGGGGGGTATTTCTCCCCCCCCCCATCTTCCTTTCTTCCCACTATGAAAGGTTTTACATTTCTCAGCATTTGGGCAGAGTTACGACATCTGGGCTTTAAACATTAGTAGGAGATTTATTGCTTCTGCAATGCATGTTGGTTTTTTGCTACCAGCACAGCAAAGGATGACTAGAGACAAAGTTAAACCTTCCCTTCAGGACTTTGCATGAGGCCAATTCAAAGTTTTGTTTCCACTCATCCTCTGAATTCCACTATTTTAATACACATTACTTTTATTCAAACACGGAGATTTCTTCAGCTGACCCAAGTCTGAAAATACAATTCTTAATACATATGCTAAGGTAAAAACTGCACTTTTAAAAATTATTTATGTTAAAAAACTGAAGCCTAAAATAATGAAATAAACTAAGTCACATCTCATTGTGCTTTCCACTCTTAATGAGCTTCTTTGTAAAAGGCACATGGTTAGATATGCTAAAGAAAGTGAGACTCTCAAGTAATGTTCTTTTTTAAATTTGGCATTTAAACAACAGTTCTACGCACAATGCTGAACTAATGCAGACAGCTTATTTTCTAAAAGCAGTAAACCAAAGACTATGTAATATTGTCCCATGATTCTTTTAGCTGAGTTCTACACAAAATAAACTTAAAATAAACACGTTCTCCCTCCCACCCTGGTGGGTGCTTAGAGGATAGCTTCCTGTGCATCAGACATCTATTGTTCGTTTTACAGGTGTTTCCTCTCTCATCTCCACCCAAAGAATGCTTTAAAGAAGCAAATTACAATTTCTCGTCATCGCATGAGGCTACATACAAGCATAATTGAACCCTGTAAAAAAATTATGGCACACAGTTTATAAAGAAAAGCCTCAATCCTCACACCCTTCCAAACTGTAACAAATCAAAGTGAGAACGAATGAAGAAGTCTCAGAAGTATTTTGTCATGTGTATGGCTTATTACTGTGCCTTTGAAGATAGAAACTTACTACTTTCAGAACCTGAGGTTCATGATTCAGCACAAGTAACATTCCTTATATCAGCACTGTCATTTGGGAGAATGTATAATAAGTTTTATGCTGACAACTCTCCAAATGTTATGATAAGCCTGAAGAATATCAGGGCTTTAATTACCAGCAGGTCTAACTGGTTATGTCTAGACTGGGGGACAGCAGGAGATCTCCAGACTCCCGAGTCCCAAATGTGCCTCAGGCCGCTCCCCAAATCTCATCAGGGCAGGACTTGGCTGTGCACAACCCTGAAACCCCCTGGAAAGGAAGGGGTGGGAGGTGCAGCATCCTCCAAAGCATTCCTCATCTAGACACTCAGGAGCCAAGAACTCCTTCCGAGTTATGGCACACTCCCATAGGGCTCCTGAGAAACAGTTTCTTTCTTGGCCTCATTTTCCGTACCTTGCTGCCAACTCTGAGCATCCTACCATGAACTATGGCAGGTGAAGACAAAATCCCACTTAACCACATCCTTTTATTCTAGTTCTTCTTGTATTTATTAATATGTAACACATATTTTCCTTGGAAACACTTAAGTAGAAATTTGACCAATCCTACTATTCCACACATACCACCTACGAACTTGGATTCTATGAGGATACATTTTGATCATAGAGTTAGCTGCGCCATTAGAGAAACACACTGGAAATTAATTTCCAAACTCTTTAAAATATCTAGTTTCTCTTCAGGATGTTTAAGTAGCCCTTTTTTTGCTAACCCTATTCATAGTCACTTACCAGTCCAGCTTGGCCAAATAACAATTGTACAGCAGTTTTGCAGGCTCCTCGCCAAGTGGAAGGGCAAACCTGATTTAGTACTTCAGTAACAGGAGAGTCATCCCGTGGTGTAAGTCCATTATGGCATCCAGCTTCCTTAATCAACTGCAGCATTGTGTGCTGAAAAAAGATCATAAAAACTTTGTCATATGAAACACACGACTCAAATGTTAACACCAATGCTTCTGTATGCGTTTATCATTGTTCTACACGTTTTTCAAACAACTATAATGTCTGTTACCTCTGAACAATCTTGTATAACAAGAGCTCACTGCAGAGCAGAAATACAGAAGACCGCCTCTGCTATTGGTGACATGATACTCCTCCAAGATAATAAACAGTATTTTTGCTTATGTTCTTGCAAAACGGTTTAATCAAAACTACAAAAAACACTGCAAAGACAACAGAAAAGCAGCATTTGAGCTGTGGATTGTTTCAACCCTTTCAGGAGCAAGGAACTGGGCTTATCAAAAAAAAAAAAAAAGGTGAAAATGCCGACTAAAATTTCCCAATTTACTTCTGAATGGACATCTTTTCCACTACTTTATACTGAAAATACAATTAACTTCTCCAAAATTTAGAATTATTTTTTAAAAATTGATTGAGGTTTGTAAGACAACATTGAAAGGAGCTTTGTTACAGAATACTTTTTCAAGTACCTTCCTTAGCACTAGGCTGGGCCAGACTTGTTTTGGCACCTAAGAAGATAAAAGCTCTGACATGCATCACCTGGTTGGGGCACCGGTAAGGGCTCACTGTCCTCTGTACTTCTTGAGACCTAACCCAAGTGTTTTCAAAAAGGTCACAGAGCTTCATTATCTTCTAGACTTCTATGCTCTCTCAGATTGGACTGAATTTGCCTAGGTGGTTAATATGTTATCAGAAGCAGGTGTGGACCTACAATGTTATCAACACTATGTTTCCACAGGAAGCCAGGCTAAAAATACGCACTTTTTATTTAAAAGTTTGGCACTGAACTTCTGCTGCAGTTGTTGTCTGAATTTTAAGGAGCTCTACTCTTTTTTTTCCTTTTCCTTTTTTTAATTTTGTTTTTTCCTTCTGCCCCTTCACTCCTGTGGTTAGATTCAGGGTTATTACCGTTTTCAGCTTCAGGTTTTCTGCTGCAGACTCATTAAAGGATATTCCTTTCAGAAAATGCGATCCTATCTGAACAGGTACAGTGGGCAGTTCACACTGAATTGGCTGAGGTGGAGTTTGTCTCCTTCCTGTTTGCTGGGCTTCAGCTTCACTGCAACATCCCTGAAATATAAAACAGATCAATTAGATGAAGTTAAGACACTAGAAAACCCCAGTATGAGGCCATTTTTTTTTCCAATAGTTATTTTCAAGGTGAGGAGGGATGAAAGAGAGAACAGGTTTAAAAGATCCTACCTGAAGACTTGCTTCTATAGCCTTTGGGTTCAAGTGGAAGCCGGCCTTCATTGCATACTCACAATGGCCTAAACTCTCCAAAGCCACTTTGTAAGCCTGACATTAAACAAAAAGTTGAGATAGCACAGGCATATCAGGAAGTAAGCAAGCATGCAGTCATTGTGTCTGGATACCTGTCTAAGAATTGTTACATGGATTTACTCTACTCAGTTCTACAGCACACACATTTATCATACAAAATTCCAATAGTGTAATACTCAAATACATCATGGCTGCCTGTGGTACGTATTTCTGCAGTATTATACTCCTTCCCTATTTCACTCCTTGGCCCACTGACTACTACATGCACATGAAAGCAGATGACTAGAAAGAACTCACCTGCAAAGCACTGTCAATTTTCATGTTTAGCTCTTTGAGCTGATGTTCAGGGATTGCCACACTCTGCGAGCAGAAAAGTTGCTGAACTTCAATTCCTGCCAAACAACCATCACAGCCTCTTTCTCGCAGTCGAGATGTGGCCTGTAATGTAAAATAAAAATCCAGAGTAAAGAGACTCAACATTAAACCAGGTCAACCTTAATTACATTTTTAAAGAGAGCAAAAAAAACACACAGAGTTTAAAACATTATAAAGGAGATGAGGAAGAACACCTGGTAGAATGGATGCAGAGGAGATTATTATAACTTATTAAACCTCTATTGCTACTTTGAAAGTACAAATCTCACATAATTTGTGTGGCATATAGGTGTTGGCTAGCAACTTAATTCAACATTGTTTGCTGTTACTATTTCAGCTCCCTCTCAGGACTAAGGATCCTGTTACACAGGCCACATGATGACTGTGGTTACCAGAGGAGGGACTTTAACTTCAACATAAAGGGTATTACTTGCCACAGAAACAGAAGATAGATTTAATCATGTGTATGAACTCTCCTATGTACATAAGATATATTTTATAAAATCAAGGGTGATTACTGTGGTGCAATTTGAGATGAGCCACGCAAGAGTAAGATCAAGGTAGTGCAGCAAGAAAATAGCTTTACATCATATGATAAGCCAAATGTCTAGTGTTAACTGTAAAATATTACACTACTGAGCAGGGTAAAATAAATAGAAACCTACTCTCAGCTGCATTTAAGGCCTCAGATACAGCTTATTTTTCAGTCTAGGAAGTAGTCTTGCTTTAAAGCAGGACATCCAAATTGGAGATTTTTGGTACTACAGCCAATGGACAGACACATTGCTCACTTCATCAACACATACAAAATTACAGCATTTTCCAAGT
This sequence comes from Phalacrocorax aristotelis, assembly GCF_949628215.1. Classification (NCBI taxonomy): domain Eukaryota; kingdom Metazoa; phylum Chordata; class Aves; order Suliformes; family Phalacrocoracidae; genus Phalacrocorax; species Phalacrocorax aristotelis. The sequence goes on along the minus strand of NC_134283.1, from coordinate 11,365,622 downwards.
GAAAAATCTTAAAAGTAGTTTTGAGCTACTGACAAAGTATCATCATAAACTTCATTCTGAAACAGCAGTGTACTCTCCTGCCAAAGAGGTTGATTTTATACGGAAGTAATGGATTGCCTTCCACTCCACAAAGTGAAAGTTCGGAAAGATTTCAGTATTTCATATCTTGTTTCTGTCAAAACGACTTGTATGTTAGTCTATCTACAATTATGAGAGAGAAAAAGAGAGATATATTTTATTTATCTACAGAACACAGATTTTTCTTATGCTATCCTAAACCTCCCCACAAATACTTCAGACTAGTTATCTTAGTCAATCATAACAATTGAGGTTTATTCTGTTGTTACTCTGAAATTAAGGAGAATCTGTGGTTTTGTCTTCTCCTCCCTATGTATGTTTAATAAAGGACTTGATTAGTGTAATACTTGTACTAAACTTTATTCTGAAATACAGGGTCTATAAACACAAACAGCTGAAGTGGACTGTTAAGGAGGTAAATAAGGAAGTTAAGGTCCCAGATTCTCCAAACCCAAGTTTAATTTTAACCACATTTTAAACAAACTTGATAGCACTTGCAGGGCATTTCTAGAAATTCCTTAGTTTAAGCAACTAAGTATATTAAACAAAATTAACTATTTCTATGCAAAAGGAGTAAAGCTATACTAGGATTAGAGCTGCTGTTATTAGGTGTATTATCTGTAATACATCTAAACCACTCCCAAATCCTTATTTTATGCTGTGAAATAAATTTATGCTGCAGTAAAAATTACAAGTAATTCCTCTGCATTCATAGTTCTAAGGGAACTTATTTGCTTCCATAGACCTTGCAGATGTTGGTTGATAAATGGAAACCTTGACAAGATTTCCAGTCACGATGATTAACCAGCCTGTGTGGGCTGCCAAATTAGACTTCAAAAGCACGTGCTCCAAGTTACTTGAATTTAAGGAAATCATGAACTCAGTTGTCTGAATCCATTTTAATCTATCAGTCTGCAGATTTCAATAGTGCAAAGGAAAGCAGAAAAGCTCATAAAATAGTTTTCTTTGTAAAGTACTTTTTACGGCAGGAGAAGTGAGGATTCCACAGATGGCAAGCGTTTTTGAAAATACAAGTCCAGAGAGTGGTAAATTTAAGTAATATAATTAAGATTCCAACAATTGATGAATCAAGCAACATCAAGCTTAACAGCATGAAGGCAAAAGTGTTAAAAGTTACGATAAAGATTTTTAAGTATAAAATAGAATCCATGCTCAAAATTTAAGAGAAATTGACATTATCTAAATTATTTTTCGTCAAGATTTTGCTCTGGTTTTGCAGACTTGCATGTGGTTTTGGTTTTTTTTCCAAATTCCCTCTGTCTGCCAAGCCACATTTGAACATTGTTAATTCATTACTAATAACAAAAAGCTGTTTCCACTGTTTGTGCACTCTTTATGTATAATCATATCACAAATAAAACTTTACACAGGGCAAAGATAGTATAATCAGTATACAGGTAAAACAAACATTAGCATCTGAAACTACCTGCACCACGTTCCCCCCTTCAAATATATATACAATTATAATAATCCAAATATACAATTAGGGGTTTTCCTCCTTTATTAGGGCATCCAGCCTGAATTTAGGTTTCACTAAATAAAACTGCCGTTTCACTAAATATAATTTCACTACAGCAAGATGACCTCTGTACCTCTGCTGCTCCTCTCCATGATCTTATTGCATCTTCTAGCTCATTTGTGGGGCTTAAATTTGAGGCTCCAGCCCCACTAACATTCTTTCTCTCGTGAGCTACAGCTTCGGCAAAGCAAGAGTGCGCCACTGGCTGCACCTTCTGCAAAGCTTGTGACAGGAACTGAAAGTGGACCTGCATCACCGTCAAGAAACATCGTCCAAGCACCTGCGGGAGAAGAAACAAACCAGTTTCAAGCAAATGGAAGAGTTCACAGAAGTTTTCCGTCTTCGTTTTTGTCAGTGTTTGGTGCAAGGTAATAAGTTAAACTCAGCTCTTTTTTCATTGTAGTAATGCACTCAGTGAGTGAGCATTGATCTCTATGAATTAAGGGGAGATCACACCGATCCCATGTCATTTTACTCCTGCACTCAAGTTATGGTTATCTGCAGAATGAAAAGTTTGTTAAGTTACTTAGCAATATCAAGCACATGAAACAATACAAAAATGGGAGTGGCATATCTATCATCACAAGGACAAAGTCAACAGCAAAATACATTTGCACACAGACGTAGCTGAATTCCTGCTAAAAAATCCAAACCAACAAAAAAATCTGAATAATTTTAAAACATTATCATAAAAAACCAGAAAAGTTTAATCCAGCAGTTTATCTTCCAAGCAGAGCAATAACCAGTAATAAGCATGAAAAACATTTTGCCACGTAATAAAGTGGCAACACAGTGCCGTTTTTAGAATATAATAGTGACTGCAGAATGCATGCACAAAGTTGCAGCCCTGTTGTTTGCATTGTCTGACAGGAACTGCTAACACTGGCACAAATCTTCTCTTCAGAATATTTCACTGAAATGGGTCTTGTAATACTCACTCGGACAGCCCGAGGAAAGGCAGGGAAGCAAAGGGCTGCCAGTCCCTCCCCATACTCACTAAGCTGAGGGCAGCACCAGCATCGTGCTGGGGAAGGGGTGCCCACCCCTGCCAGCCAGAGCTGGGCTCCGCATCCCTTACCTCTGTCCCTTGCGTGTTTCCATCCCCCATTTATCTCCCCCTCTCATACCCATGCTAATGAGAATTATGACTGAAGACAGGCATGTGCCTCAGATACTACAAGCAAAACAAAACAGATCACACAAACTGAGTATTTAGGTGCAGGCACCACCACATGTGGAAGAACAGACAGGAGTGCAACCATCCAGAAGGACAACCTGGAGGAGCAAAAAGCACAAGCAGGAGTGTTCCATCTACCTTCAGGGCCACGCTCTCCTAAGCAGACGAAAGCTTACAACAAAGCATAATAAGAATACAGCAGAGAAGCAAGTATTTTCCAAATTACAGCAGAAGATATTTAAAAGCTATTTGAAGTGTTTTGTTTCTTCTACTATTTGTCACACAAAGTGGTTTAAAATGTATATTTGACTTTGATTTATTAAAAAAGACTCAACTTGAATTCCATTTTAGGAATAATTCATAAAATACACAGATAATGTACAAAGCCATCGTGCCTTGGAGCAAATAAATCATCTGGCTTATTTTCAGCTACATTCTTCTGGAATAAAAATATTCAGACACAATGATCTTACTGGCAAGACTCTGTAGTCACACGAACAGTTATATGCATTAACTATCTACTTCAGAAGAACCAGTGGTGGCAATGCTTTTTTCCATTGCATCCGGACTCCTTTTGACATTCCATTCTGGTTCAATCACTTCCCTTCTTTGTACAAGGCATAAAATTAAACATTTTTGGTACTTTGACTAACCTCTGAAAGTGGACTTTCCCTTATTAAAAAGGCAATCAACAAATGATAACATTAAAGAAACTCCAACTTTCCTGGCTACAAGATTAGAAAGATTTATAAGAAAACTGTAGGAAAAGACAACTGGAGGTTTGAGTATTTCTGTGTACAAAAAATGCAGTTCTCAGGGGAAGAAGAAACTAGGACTCATTAGGAATTTCTAGCCGATTAAATGTCAAAGAATATTTAAGGTACAGAGGTTGAAGTTTCCCCTGCCTGGGAATAATGCTCAAAATAAACAAATGATTTAGTCTTGAAGTGGCAGCACACAGCATTCCTAGTATAACTTACAATGTTAAACAGTAAAGATGAATAAGAACATCTGCTTTACTGAATTTCTATTTTGTTTGAAAAATAATCTATTTCCTCAGAAATGGGTAAGGATGGTTTTAACTGCTTAAGTAAAATCCAAGTGGTGGAGGATTTTTGCACTGTTAAGCACTCACTGCAGATGCGAAACTCACTTTGCTTTAAAGTTCACTTCTTGAGGATTTTCTTCCAAAGAGCTGAATCTGTCTGAACTGGGGCAAAGAAGTACGACTGACACCAGTTTATGATATACAGCCAGGGCTGGCCAGCAGTTACCAAAGTGTGTAAAGCAATATACTAAATCTCTGTTGTGACATCTGCAGACCAATATTAGAATATTGGGGTGGGGGTGGGGGGTGGGGACTTAGAGACCTCTTTCAAGTTTATTTTCCCCACTTTTCCATGCAGAAGTGTTTGACTGTCCTGCTTTAGACCATAATAAGAACAAAGTAAAACCTAGAGACTATGTAGTAATCAAAGATGAACTGGAATCATCACAGGTGTCAAATAGTACGCTTTTCTTAGTAGAGGTGGTATTTTCTTAAATCATTTCTTAGAATCATTTATATTGCATATACAATGAGGTCTTCAGCTTGCAAACTTTTCGTCCCAAGAAATACAGCTTTTGCACCTTGACCTTCCTAACATGTTACCAGATTGGACGGCTATCTCAGCAGCTGAATAACCTTACCTAAAGGAAGCTGTCTTCCTGTTTAGGCAGTTGGAAGCAATGGGACTTTTTGGGAGGTCCAACTTCAGACTTTCTTGTCTCTGAAACAGGTGATGAGTTTAATCAAACTCTGTCCCATATTATCCTCCTAATGGGGGCACACAGTCAACTTTGGAATATTTTGCTAGACAAAGTGCACACATAAAATTGCCACATTTCATTGCTATGGTGATGCCATGCAAATTCCCTGGCAAGCAAATCCTATACAACAGGTTCTTTAAAACAGAACACCACCACTAATAAAGTCAGCAAATAACAGTCAGTGTCAGCCTTCCAAACTTGATACAAACACTGACTTGCAGTTCCAAGTACCTTCTTAATGTAGTAGGGTTTTTTGGTGTGTGTGGTTATTTTTGTTTTTTTTTATTTCCCTAAACAAACAAAACCAAAACACTGCAACACGCTTATTCAGTGGTTTCCTACAACCCTCATTTCCCTTAGAAGAGTTCTTAATGGCTTTGGTAATGGTAAGCCCTGTGCACAACCTGTCTACACACTGAAGAGACCAGGCTAAAATAGCAATATAATGAAGTTAAGAATGAGGTATGACTCAAACTGGTGTAGCAGGTTATGAGATAACCCCCTTTCACAAATGTCACTGAAAGTGGGCAGAGTATTACTCATTTTTACTACATAGCAATGCCCTGCAGTTTGTAAGAGTGATCTCGTGACCAAAACAGTTCCAAGGGAAAACATGATCCTGCTCATTTTGGGGAGGGGGGGGAGAGTTACCTACAAAATAAGCCAGATTCCAGCAGATGTTGCACTTCACATCTACAGTATTAGGAGACACAGGCAACCCAACACTCATTTCTGCTAACAGGCAACCTAAAAGGCCAGTAGTGATGACTGGATATTGACAACTACTAAAATGTTAACTGTAATTTAGCAAAAAAGCATTTAAGTCTTAAGCATTTTAAAAATAAAAAGCAGCAATTCAAATGTAATACAAAATATTTCTGAAGACAATGCTAGCAGATCTGAGAGCAGACCATTAGATTATAGACCAAGACAAGAGTACAATGTCATTCCAGCAAGCCATAGCATTTTCTTCTGATTTGAAACAGCTTTTTGCTACTAACAATTCCTCAACTGGGAAAAGTCTGAAGCCAATTCCTGCAACTCACAGGAGAGAGAAGAATTTTAAAAAAAAGTTTTACAAAGTTGGCTAAGGAAAGCCTACACTTTATATTTACTCAGACATTTTTGTCCTGCAAGCTTATTGTTAAAAAAAAAATCTTCAGTTATTTTATACACAGAAAAGCCAAAAGTTATCTCCATTTAATACAAAACAGAGCGTCCCAGTAAATACCTTGTGCCCATTCATGCTCCCCTTTGTTTTTTTTTAAGGAAGGCAACATGTACATCTCTGTCATTACTACCACTTTTAAGACAATGCGCAAGCTCCATGTAACTAAAATAAGATTCATTCTTTGTATTTTGCAGTATTGAGGCTGCTGCAAAGCTTCACAAAAGATGAGGAAATATACAAACTTTTTTCCAGTCTATTTTTTTCCCCCCACAGGATTTCCTTTAACGCTTTTATGAACAGAAGTACAGCTTTACTGCATTCTTCCAGCTTACACAACTTCAACAACAGACCTGGAAAACTTAGTGTAAAACACTTATTTCCCCTGATTTCCAAGCTGTTCCTCACCCATACAGGCACAAAACACCCAAGAATTCAAAGTTTTTTGAAAGGGTGAAAGGCAGAAAATAAAAATCAGCATTTGCAATTCTGAAATTAAGACGCCTTGGGAAACTCCATCTGTCACCAACACTTTGATCAAGAGAAGTCACCTTCTTATGCATCTTGGCAGACAGCTCTGAACTAGCAAGCTCTGTTCTGCTAAAAAAAAAAACCAAAACAATAAATAAATTACAAACCTCACCCACTGCTGCTATACAGTCCAGGTTGCAAAACCTTTTTTAGTCCCGATCTAAGTAGTGCATGTTTATCAAAACTTGAAATTTTCTTGATATTGCCTTCGCTGAAGGCTAGAGCCCACTACACTAGTTAAAAATGTGTGGCACCTCAGAAAAGCTATAGCACTCTCATAAATTTCCGAAGCCAAACCTGCTCTGCTTCTATTTCTCATTCCTCCTCAATACAGCCTTTGTTGAGGCAGGCTTAGAAAAGTATGTTTTCCTTTGCTGGGCTCATGCACAGAAAAGGCCTCGCTCATGTCCTCCTCATGAATTTGGGGTTCTGTCCTCCCATCCCACCATGAATTACAAGTGAAGTAAGAGCCTCTGGCACACCTCTTCATAGAATACTGCTGAGCTGCCACTCAGAGCTATAAGTTCTTTCAGTCATCTACTAGAGAAGCTGCAAAAGTAACTTCAGATATTACCATATTTCCCAAGGGAAAAATTGCACAGCCTCTCATACTCTTTTCCCCTCACTTCCCCTGGTCAGTGAACTCTGATGAAGTCAGGCAAGCCCTTTATATTTTACTGCGTCCATTGAGCTTTTTAATCCTGCTGGCAGTTTTACGAAATGTTAACTCTTCTATAGATCGGGGGGGGGGGGGGGGGAATCCCCAAACCACACTTTTTTTGATTAAAAGTAACTCGTTTTCAAGTCACAGAAAAGCAGAGTAGTAGAGGCTCTCAAAAAGTCATCCTACAGTCGCAAGAAAGGACCAATTTCACCTGGGTCAGTTTTGCTAGATGCAGGTTTAACCTGTTCTGTAAGTTCTTTACGATGGAGGCTCCGTACCCTTTGTAGCAACCTACGTCAGTGCTTCACTAACATTTCAAAGTATTTCCACAACATCTAATATGAATCCTTCCTTCTGAAATTTAAGTTCATTACTTCTTGCTCCACCTTACGCAGACATGAAGAACAGAACATTGCCATGTCTTCTGGCAGCTTCTTACATACCTGAACAATTCTGATTTTCCTTCTTAGTCTTCTCTTCTGTAGAGCCTGTCTTTTCAATTTGTCCTCTGAGGTCTTATTTCCTGGATGTCTGATTACTCTTGCTACTCTCCTCGGGTGTCTCTCCAGTTGCTCACTATTTCTCTAAGTGCAAGAGTAGTGGTGTATGGGTGCACTGTTGTGTTTAAGGCCATAATAACCAAGTGAAGAGAGTTGAATGCTTATTTCATGGTTCTCTGAGGTTATAGTCGTGTTAAATGCATGACAACTGCCTCTTTGCACAATAGCAACAACACTGATTTATTATTTGCAACTGCACAACACTGACTCCTACTCAACATACGACTACCACAAGCCCTAGAACTGTTCTTCAGAACTGCTGCCCAGTGGGCTCCACTTGGGAGGCTGAAAATGTCTATTTAAATACTGTGACATTCAGTTTCCCCCTCTGAATTCCATCCCAACTGGAAAACTCATCTGTTTAACTCAGGCTTATTTTTAACTCAGCACATCTTCCAGCATACTTTTATCATGTACTTTCAAGTTGCCTACAAACTTAAATATATTCTCTATACTGTCCTCTGCCAAGGTCCATTTTGACAGTGAGCAACTGATAACTGCTTCTGGGCACAATCGTCCAACTAGCTTGCCCATATACTTAAGTTATTGAAACCATGCTCCCTGGCTGACTTATAAAACAGCTATATGAGTCAGTGTCAAATCCTTCAATTTAGCGGGTTCTTAAGCAAAAGCAGAATGCAATACTTGTCTCATTACACAAAAGTACCCATAAATCTCATGTATTGACTTTTTTTAAAGCTACGTACAAGATGCAGTTTTAGTTAGGAAAAGGTATAAGACAAGTATGATGACACATGTTCAATTTCCACAAGATATGCCTAAAAAAACCCCAAGCAATCCAGCTGTTTTGCCTGCATTCTCTTTACATTTCTTCCTACCATAGAGCTGCCTGGTGAAGAGCATGCTGCAGGTGCACACGAAGCTCAGGAACAAGGGTTAGGTCTATACAGGTAAAGCAGGGACCAAAGCAAGTTTCTCTGTGTTTCCTTTAAGCTGGCAGGACATGCAGCTGACTTATGCAAACAACACTTTGCTTTTGCTCATGAACTCCACTCCTTGCTGAAAAAGCACTCTCCCCACACAGCATGTGAGGCAGGGTATGAATTAGCACCTAGAATTGCTTGACGAGGTTATAAAAGCAGTACACAGACGGTTGCCAACAATTTGCAAGACAGAGTTTCAAAGTCCACAAAAAACCCCTACAAGGCAGGTAGTGCTTCGTATGTTTTTGCCTTTTTTTTTTTTTTTAATTAAGAAAAGTCTTTCAGCACAGATATTATCAAGGTCTTTAATTTCATAAACTTGCACTAAGTTTTAAATTTTTTAAAAAAATATTTTTCTTCCTACAGCCTTAGCTAAACATAGTGATGTTATTAGTTTATTTTCAAAAATACCAGTCTGCAGAAGACATTTATGAAAAATATATAGCCAATCCTACTTCATTATATATATTAAGCATACAATACCAAGGTCAGTCATATTTCTCACTACAATTATGTACTAAAAATAGCACTCACTTAACTACCTCATCCATAAATGTACAGTTACAGAAAGAAGATAACGCTTGATAAGCATGTGTGCATAACATTCATCCTTACAAAGTTACCTGAAATCTAAATCAAAAATAAGTTTTCCACTCAGGATGGAATTCTGTAGGAATAACTTTGCAAAGACTGCTATAAAGAAATACGTCAAAACATGAGGAGCTACTTAAAACACCAGGGATTCATATGTGACTATTCACTTAACACTGCCTGTTATGTAATTAAGACATTTACTACAGGAGAAATACCCAGAAACACCCAGCCAGGCATGATGAGAGTTGGGGATCCTCTCAACTTCAAAACCTCTGAATTCTGACTGGTGGGCACTTGCTGCCAGCCTACTGAAATTATAGCAAAGTCAAAGTCATGACAGATGTTTACAGCACCAATCTCTCATGCAGAGTCATTTCCTTTTAAGTACAACAGCTCAAAAAGGACATGTGATAAAACATGATTTTACACAAATCTCAATTCATTAGTCAACTAATGTGCAGTTTTATACACTGATGACAACACACCACTCCCAAGCATTCAGGTTTCCATCAAAATAGATAATACTAAGGAAAGTATAGGTTAATTTAGAATATGATGGCTTAACATCTTTAGAAATATTAGCTAACATAGAATAGCAAATGGCTTAAAACTTTGAGTTGGTCTGGAGGGGCAGGGTGTTAGGTTTTTTTGGTTTGCATTACTATTATTTTTAAACTAAGCATGGTTTTCCTAAAGAATAAAGAGGTTGTTGGATTGCTGGTTCTAAGTTTAAACCATATAGAAGTTTACCATTTAGAATTATATAGGTAGTACAGTTCAATTATAACTCATCTTATTTCATGAAATCTTTAAATAGAGTACAAGTTCTTATACAAAAATACCTACTAAATACCTAATTCAACATAGTTGGAAGTCAGGCACTGCAAATGACTTAATACTTTCAAGAAAACAGAAATGAAGGGTTTCTCTTTTTACCAGTATTGCCCACAAATACAAAGCAAGGCAGAGAGAACTTTTGGTGTAGAAGTGATTTTGAAGAGAAGTCCAGTCAAGAAGGAATGATACACATTTGCATGCAAAACAATATCCCCCGAGGCAACTTACCTCAATGTCTTGTAGGCTGAACTCTTTTTGATCTTTAAAGTTTGCAGCTCCTGCGCTCAGTTCCATCAGCATTTTTGCTATTTCTGGTTTTATTGCTGCTGTGAGTCGACTCGCTGCTTCCATGACATGTTCCTGCACGTCTTTCAGTTGCATAGCTGCCTTAGAATAGTGCGAGTTCCTAAATACACTGCTGAAAAGGTCTGTAAGGAAAGTGCTTGTACGGCAAAACACATTGAGTGCATCCAGGTATTTGGAGATTCCCTGCTGGATGTCTGCGATCGGAGTAGTGTGGGACACAGGGTGGTTGCAGCTGCCCGCAGCAGCTGAGGAGACCAAAGGGGATGCTGGGGTTGTAGATGCCAGCGGTGCGCTCAGGGTCCTGCCTAGCTCAGGCATTTGATACTGCTGGTGTTGCTGCACTTTTTGCTTGGACCCGCCAAGCAAAAAGCGCCGCTTATAGTCCATTTTGCTTTCTTGTGCACTACAGCAATACATAAGTGAATGTTTGTTCAAAGATTTCTTGGATTAACAATCACTTGTCAAATTCCTTCCTCAAATATATAGCTATGTACAGTAACAGTGGAGGACTGTGTACATAGGTTTCACAAAAGGCATTTCAAAAACGCAAGCGTCTGTATAATCTGTATCAGCAGTGAGAAAGGCAGCAGATTTGCTGACTTTGTATTTTCAGTGTTCAGTGCAGCCCTGCTGCAATTATAAACTGTACTCAAAAAGCAAGCCGAAGTATCTCAGTAATGCTCTGTCTCTTGTTTAGATTCCACTCCGCACACAGAAAAGCAACACTGGAGCAGATAAGTTAACGCCTACTATTTCTTCATGAGCATATTATTGTCACTTGCTGTTAAGTCTACAAAAGTTATTTTTGTCAATGCAAATAATAGTTTTAGAAGCAGTACCTTAATACAATTTTCCCATTAGTAATATCAGGAAAAGTGGAGCAAACCACTGATCAACAGCGATTGTAAAAGCAGTGCAGAGGCTCCTTCCTTGAAAAAGCAAATCCTTATCTCAGCAGATCAAGTATCTTCAAATGCCTTGACAGATCCAGTCTGCCAAATTAGTTTACTTGTAGTGTCTCCTCTTAATACTGGAGAGGGAAAAAAAGATCTGGACTCTGTTTACACAAGACTTTGCAAGTATAAGCTATTAAAAATTAGAGTATTTATTATTGCAAGCCTTCTTCCCCTTTCCTTGTTTGTGAGGTAGTTATTTCCGTTGTAACGTTAAGAAGTGGTGCTTCCAGACTGCATTTGCCCTCAGTTGTAGACTCGGAACAAAAATGCACAAATGTATTTGTAAGGCCTCTAGGTCATTTCCTGTGAAGGGGAAAAAAAAAAGTTTAAAATGTTATGGAACAATGAGAAGGTCTAAGATTTTAACTCCTGCAGTATCCTGGTATACTTCTCTAGGCATACGTTGTCAAAAATACACAAGATCAAAAGGAAGGGAGAGTTGCACTGACAGTTTAGAAGGCAGTTACAAGTTGGTGTCATCCTGTTATTAAACTCTACACTGCTGAATATTTTCTTATTAATTCTCCCATCCTAGACTTTCAAACATAGGACTATAGTTAATCCCCAGTGCAGTCCTTTTACAGTTAAGAACAGCGGAAGGCTATTAATGCAGAGCTCAGGGGGAGTTAATCACATTTTCTAACCTCAGCCTTTTAAAACTATTTAAGAATAACATAAATGAAGCCTTTTTTCACACACCATAATTTATTGCAGAAATTTGAGACTCCCATTTGTTTTAATAATTTACTAAATCAACAGATACAGGTCCTTAATTTTTTTTCCAGTACAGCAGCAGATAAATCTATCTATATCCTAACTGAGATTAGCTGAAAAATACAACATACACGTTCCATTTCAGATGACGGACAGCATCTATCATATGCAAAGTATTATATAATGCAGAATTGCCTAACAGACTGGCCTAAATAACACTCTTGCCAGACATGAAAGTAGGGAGGAAATACAGCTTCTAGTACCGCCTTGCTCCTACTAGCAAAGTCTGGTGCAGCTGGAGAGCCAAGAGCGCTTTCTTGAAGGCGTTGGTAGAAAGGGGAACAGGGCCCGAGCAGTAAGAAAGGGTCAGTTTGCAGGAGGAGACGTTCAAGGCCAGGCTGGAGGAACTGGAACTTTGGGAAAAGGGCATGAAGATTATTTATCCCTTAGCCTTAGCCAAACACAGCTCTTAACTGGCCAGGGCTTGGCATCTCATCATCATGTTTACAGGTTGGAGTCATGTATCCATACAATGGTCACAGTTATCCTAGGAGATCATTTACATATATTTATATACACATTTTATACAAAAACATGCACACCCATGTATATTTATGCACACATGTGTGATGGGGGAGGTGTTATGCACTATGAATTTATAGCTTGTTAATTAATCCCAACTCAATCGTCTTCCTTACTTCCTTGCCAGGGCAAGAACTGCATTGACCTAAAGACCTCCTCCCCCACCAGCTATGCTAGGATGGGAAAGCCCATGCTAGTGTCCTGAACAGGTAACTTTCTACAGTGTTCCTCACTTGCAAAGAAAAACGTTCTAGTTCTTGAGACTGCAAAAGGCACTGATTAACAGTGTCAGGACATTATCAGAAGGGAAGTATAATGTAGAGTAATAAAATTTGTTCAATCAGTTTATCTAGTCCTGGCTATTAGTCACCCTTCAGGCCACTCTCTCCTCTCCTATGCATGCATGTAACTTGATTTGATCAAATAAGGACACTCTTCTCCCTGTTGCAGCAATTGCAACATACAAGGCTAATATACAGTAATTAATAATAGGTTTTTTTCCACTGAACACTTGAAAGAATAATCCAGATCTAACAGGAAGGAGTCCTTTAATTCAACAAGAAAATGTTCCTTTAGCTATTATAGCTGAGATATAAAACCTGTGCTGTCAGGATGACTGGGGAATAAAGATTTTTGTCTATGGTCAAAATTTCTTATATCCACCTATCTGAAGAAACAAGATAGCAATTCATTCACCTAATGTGTTTTGACACATACATATGATACAAAAATCCCACAGATAAAGAAGTAGGCAAGACATAGCAGGACAAAACAACATATAGAGCCAGATAGTCTCACACCCACTAAAACAACAGACGCACAAGTTTTTCAGGAACTCATTGCTGCAGATGGTTCTGCTTCTGAGGTCTAGAGTAAATATTCTTTTGTATTACCACTTTTTAAAACATGATAAAGAGATAAAACACAGCAGAAATTCTCATACACATTTCAGCATCCCTTATGAAAGTACTCTAAGCTGATTACTTTTTCCTAACTACTTTGTACTTCTCTCAATAGTCATACTGAATGTATCAAAATGCAATAAACCTATTAAAAAAGGAATTTTGTAGGACGTCTTGATATCATATACATAGCTGAAAACATTTTTCTCCTTGCTTTACAAGCTATGGTGCCTTACAGTGGAAAGCACGATTAAACTGGTTTTCTTGACTGCATATAAATGTAAACGGAACAAAAGAGTTGGTTAAATTTATATGCATTATAAGTAAATTGGTGATTATTTTCCCTCAGTAGACATGAATTTCACATTGCAGAGGAACTTAAGAAGTGATCATGAAACATCTAAATGTTAATTAGCGCCAAAAGTAGAAAAAGCTAAGAAGGGGTTTTCAAGCTATACAGCACTGAATTAGACAAGCATTAGAGACGCACTACAATTTGGTGGTTCTGACTACACGCTGAGCTTTCAGGATCAAACTAGGACACTGAACTGATCATTTGAAATGGTCTGATACTTAGCCAATACATAAAACTGCTACATCCTAAAAGAACATAAATGCAATTAATAGAAAAAGTGGTGTTTTCATATTTTCTACAGCTATGAACAAACATCATATATCATTGTTTTACTTCTAGAAAATTTCATGGTCAAACCTGCAGGTATTTATTCAATTCTTCAATATTCCCTTGTAATAAAATCAACAGAAAAGCTTAAAAGAGGACAGCTTATATCTTCGACATCTAAACACATTTATTTAGAAAGAGGAAAGCTACAGTGCTCAACACTAGGCGTGTGCATAACACTACGTCTTATACTTTCTGTAATGAGATCTCCAACATGCTACGTACAAAATAAACATTCTTCCTTTTGAATCTTTTCCTGAAAAAGTGAAGCAGAGAATGTTCCCACGCTCTCCCCTCCCTTCCCCAATGCTACGGTTCCCCTACTGCTCTTGGTACACGGACTGGAAGTAGGGGCTCCATATTGTAACTATACGAACTTTATGTCAATCTAACCCTTGGCATATTTCATTCTAGTGATACAGGAACAGCATATTAGCAGTCCAAAATATAAACCTTAAGCTTGTACTTCATTTTGCAGAAAACTGAAATATTCACAGAAATCAAATCTAGAAAGTATCAGAAGTTAGCATGCCACAAATAATTTTATTCCTTCCTTTATGTAATCAAGACCAAAACAGTGTTAATATACTATTAAACATTATAAATTGAATACATAATATTAAAACTCCACACTGAACACTATCCTGCTGAAAGCTGTAAAATGCTACTGAAAAAGCTCACCACATTGTTTATGTTCTTGCTTTAAGGAGTTAATGCTATCGTTAAGGAACTGCTACTAGTTTGAACTGTCTGAACTTCCACAAAGAACCAAGCAGACATCTGCAGGAGTTGCTCTAAAAATGGCCACATTTGCATAGAGGAAACAGAAATTGCATGAAAATGAGTGCATATGCAAATTGAGTTCACTATTCTTTTTTTAAATGTAACATCCAAAATTTTTTGCTTAGGTACTTCCCAGAAAAATCAAAAGTATTTTCTCCAATGTCATTGATTGCAAGAGACACATTAACAGGGAAGACTTTCAGACAAATGGAATTTGGCACCTCGAAGTTTCTGTTTTGGACCAGCAACAAGGGGTCTAACTCCCCATCTGTCCCATTTGGGATTACTGTGCTAGAAAAGGAGGCAACTTTTTTCCCTGAATCAACACAGGAAATTCAGCAGAGGAAGTAGTGAGTAAAATGCACAAGTCTATCACTAGTCAGTTTAGTTACACAATTACCCGTATTGTCAACTTCCTTTCAGCCAACTTCATTTACCATCTACATGAATGCCTTGAAGGCCATACTGGTTAAAAATTATTTTTTAAAAAAATTTCATTCTTTAAAGACTGCTTGCAAAGGTGTTCTTTATGAACTCTGTTGTCCCTTCAGTGAATGTGCAATGTAACATGAGTAAGACGATCCAAAATACCTGAGCTAAATTTTTTTGAAAGTAACACTTCCAGATACTGTAAGTTAGTTTTAATTTTATGAGAGAGATTCCAAATCTCAGGATAAACTTAACATCACAAGCACCATTCATGTAAAACAATCAAACATGAAAGCAACTAAAACTCAATATTCAAAAAAAGTAACTCCAAAAGAAAAAGCCCAGAACAGTCAGATTGCTTACTAGGGAAAAGCCTGAACAAACAAAGCCTACTGCAAGGCCAAAAGGTCAGCAAGCTGCTAGAGCCAAGGGCCTCCTGTTGAGAAAACACCAATTCCCTCTCACATTTAGTTACACAAGTCTTGTGCAAATCCAAAAGTTACTCCACTATGAAAGGCATAATTCCACCTTCAAATTCTGCTGTCACCAATGTGTACATCAGATCCGTCACCTGGCCAGGCCACCCAAAGTCCAAACATGGATACCTGAAAAAACTAAAAAAATCCCAAATGGTCTTTGTCATCTGAATGGCAAACTGGGAGCAGACAATAGGAAGGATGGAAGAGACAACAGCAAGGGATTCTGGAGAAGGCACTGAGAGGCCCAACTACAAAAAGGTTTCAAACTAGTAGTCTACACAGAAGCACAGACACAGTACTTCAACAGGAGAAATGGAAAGTTAATCCCAGGTAGACGCCTTGTAGACTGTACCAGCATGCTCAAGGCACAAATGAACCATACCAAAACTTCCCTGGAGGGAAGAGCCACAGGCTGTGTGCAGTGTAAGAGGTTATTTCTTGCTTCTCCTTTTAGATAGGCTACTAATTGTAGGTAAGAATACAAGTGTACTAAGACAAATGGTGGAAACTCTTTCCTCCAAACAAAGTTTTCAGGATCCTTGTAAATAAACAGGTTAAGAAAAAGTCAAGTAGTCCTAACTGGTTTTGGAGGGGGATTTTAAGACAGACATCAACATAGTATTCTACAGATTTTTAAATGGGAGTTGATTCATTTTACACTATCCCAAACTAAAGATGGATTACATCTACAGCTACAGAATGTGTTTAACATATCCATTCAAAAATACTAGAAACTGGAACCCACATACCAAAGACTCAATATAAAGACTATTAGAATTTCAATAACATATTTCATAACCTGAGAAATTAAATTGACTTCAACATCTCCACCACTCTCAATTAATACAAATCTATTAATATGAAAATTGTCGTAAGAATGACAACTGCATAATATATTCAATCCATGCATAAAAGGAAATGCATAGAATTAAATGTGGGGGCTTTTAAAATTTGTTTTTATTTTTAAACAGTCTTGGACATAAAACTTTTCAGAATAATACAGAGCTGAAACTATATTTTGAAAATTGAACTTTTCAGTCAACAAGAACAGCCATCTCCAAGTAATGCTGACTGGCAGAAAATATGCATTAATCTCTGACATCAACTAAGTTATTTTGCACCTGTAATTTCATACCAACACATCATAAATACTTAAAGCATGCAAATACTTTTATAGGGGTTGACAAGTATCATCTTCACCACCAATGCAATCAAGGCTTACAGCTTCTCAGGACTTGCTCCATGCAGCTGTCAGGATGCAGGCACATGACAAAAGCCCCAGCAGCCCGTGAGCACCAGCAGGGAGGACACGCACATCCTGGTAGCTCAGCCTATTGGTAGGCAACACACGTCACCAAATCCCGATTGCTTTTGGTCAGGTGCCCACACTTAGGCTACAAAGCCAGAAAGGAAAACTAATCTCACTTTTCAAGGCCGATAGCCTTTCTAACAGGGTGGGCTGCAGCACTTGAAGACCCGGGCACCTCCCATATGGCTTCCCCCCCATCCAAATTGTGAAATCTCCTCTTAGAGGAGGAGAGGGGGAGAAAGGGAAAGAGACAGAAATAGCCTATTATACCAATATCATTTTAGTTCTTGTTAGCTCATGAATTGCTTATTGGGATTCCTTTTTGGCTGCTTGCCCAGAACAGTTGGAGAACCAAAACAAAAAAAAAAGTAGGCAAGCCAACCCTCAGTGAACCCATGAAGTGCTTGTTGGAAGCATCGCCCTTCCAGGGTCTCCCCTTCCTAATACCAGGTCACTAGATGCCCTAGCCAGCCCTCCTGACTACTCCAGGGTTGGACTGGTGTCAGCTGCCACAGTGTCAAAACCAATTCAGTGTCTTCCCTCCCACCAGTTGGGGACCATACTCCACAGGGACTATGAAGTTTCCGTAGTTTAACTAGAATCAACTGGAGCATCCTGTTTAAATGTATACAAATCTAAACAGACCAACTTATTAACACAAAAATTGATCTCATTTACTAGTGAAGCAACTACAAACAGAAGCTTGGAGATCTGTTAAACTTAAGTGGAAGGCTCCAGCAACTTGGTTTTATTAACTCAAAGACCAGTTTTAACTGATGAAATATTTACCTTCTACAGACAGTCTGAACTAATTTATTATGTCTTTGTCTAGAGCTATTTTCCCCTTCAAAATGACTCTCCTTAAAAGAAAGCTACTAACTTATTTGTGCTGATTTACATCTTTCACACTTATATTGAAAAATCCTCTAGAGGCACATCTATGCTAGATGCCCTAAATGGCAAGCAAAGGTAAAAATACCCCATCCCTTCCCCCCCAAAAAAAAAATCAAATCACCAAAGACTGTCATGAAAACCACTCGGAAACAGAGAACTGGAAAAGGCTGAAGAACAACAAATTTTTTGAGCTAGGCAAAGACTGAGGGTCTTGGCTGCCCAGCACTATACCACCTTGCTTCCAACCCTTAAGCCTCCAGAAACAAATCCACAGCCCTGAACTGTGTAATTACACTCCCTATAAAATACACAGCGAAGGTAGGTATTTCTGAATCAGATTCAGAGTTGTCAGTATACTGAGCTGGACTGTTCCAGGGCAGAGCCTCCAGTGTGTCAAGAGGCTTCTTACATTTTGTTTGAAGTAAAACGTGTAACACACCGAATAGCACAAACTGAAGTCTCAGCAATAAGGTATGAAAGCAAAAGAAAAAGCTGATGAAAGGAATGTGTTAAACCAGACCTTCTTTCGGACTTGGGTGCCTCTCTGAACGTCAAAAATAGATGCCTGTGTCAGATCAGGATCACTGTTTCAATCCTCTCTTGGCAATAGGTACTTACGTTATCTATTTTGAAAGCAGGACCAGTTCCCTTTTGAAAGGGAACTGTGGGTACAGAAGAGAAGGAAAATAAAATCATGTCTCTTCTTTTGATACAGTAGCCTAACAAAGCAGTTGCACACAGCATGAGAAATTCCCATGCAATGTGGCTGTCAGCAGAGCAGACTCAATACTCCATCTCTCATCTCCCAAAAGGGTGCACTTAACATCAGCCACAAGCACACTCTCTCCTGCTCTCTCAGAGCTGTGTAATGTGCTAAGATGAAGAAAAGGCTCATGGGACCACAGCAAGAGCAAGCATGGACAGCACAAACTTTCTGTAGAAAAGGCACAGCTCTGCCTTCCAGAATAGATCACCTACAGAATTCTTTGGTTCTGGCCAGTACCTGCAGGACTGCTTGGGAAGAGACGCCTGCTCACACTGAAAGCCTGCTGCTTGCAACCAGCCATGAGAAAAAAATACACTTTTCTTCACAACAAAGTGAAGAATTGAAGGCCATGGTTTCAAGGAAGGGATGGAGAGCTGACAATACCTAGAAAAGTCTTGAGAATTAATTAATATTATTCCTATAAAAGGCCTTTTTCAGCCACATATTTCACTTCTTGCTGAAGGAAAGGCAGGAAGAAAAGGCTGAACCAGAGTACTATTCAATTAAAGCACATCTAGAATAAGAATATTACTTGGTCGTGTTTGTGTATCATGGCCAAGTTATGGACATTGAGGTAATTCCCTCCCACCCTCCCCCTGCCAAGTCTTCCCTTGCAAACCCACCCAGCACATCCTATCTGCACTTAAAGTCTTTCTAAGCTACGGCAGAAGCCACCTATGTTAGACTATTCCTCTTCACCCTGTCACTCCTGATTACAGTTTCACTTCTAAATATTAATCTAGACTCATTGTGCTTACTGTATTTCCTTGTTAAAACTTAACAGGGAAAACAGCATTAAGAAAACAAAATAGAATTGTTTCTCAGTTCTGTAATGATAACTACAAACATCACAATTTCCCATGTTTCTGCAGAAGACCACCATTCATGTGGGAGGGAATATGATACAACAAAAAATAACAAAAAACCCACCAAAAATCCCTACAATCCTATAATCTCATAGTAGACATCTTAAACCTGGAAGCAGTTTAATCTTTGGGCTCACTTCAGCAATGGACTTAAGCATAGGATTAGTTCCAGTAAAGTTAGTAGTCTCTCTCACATACTCAAGTACCTTGTTATATACCATGTTAAATCATGAACTGCAGCTTTCCAGCATAAGCAAATGCCATATGTATTTTTATAGTATCATTCACTGGGAAGAGAGGTTTTTAATACACATTGTAAAATGCATGCTAAAAGTTTCTACTAAAACTTGTTAAAGAGGTTTAGGAAATCGCCTTGAAGAGCTTAGTTACTGTCGAGTCAGTTTACATCAAGAAATCAAGCAGAGGGCTCTGTGTAAATCTTTATTCCTACTGGCCTAAAATTATTTGTCCATGGACCCAAATACTGCATAAAAAGCTTCTGCACCTAGAAAAATGGGAATAATTCCTACCCTTTGGCAAAGTACTTAGAGAAATAATTGAAAGATGTTCTATAAATGCTACCTTCAATACCTCTTCTTTCAGGAGTCAGGTTCTTCTGAGGAACTTTTCATTGCCCCAGACAAATCATACCTTAAACAAGATTTGGAAAGGCAGGTGGGAGTAAAAACCCAAGTCAAAAAGTACAGCGTTTAGGCATTATGTACTACGTGCACTACTATACATATAGGTATATACACACACAAAGAATGGCATAACTTTACAGGACTGAGGAACTAAAATAACAGACTAGATTTATTATGGACAAATTTATCAACTCATGTATGAGAAAAACAATCCTAGCCTCACATACAAAATTATGGGCTCTGGCCTGATCACTACCACTTAGGAAGATGATCTCAGTGTTACAACGGGCTGCATTCGCTAAAATGTCAGCCTAATGCTGAATGGTAGAGTCAGAAGAGTAAATCTTATGTTACAAATTATTAGTGAATGAATTTGGAAGGGAGAGGCAGCAACGGGAAAGTCAGAAACATTATGCCACTACATAAATCCATGGTTTACCTACACTTCAAATTTAGCCTGCAGTTCTAGCCTCCCTATCGCTCTTTCTTCCAGAGGGGCTCACTTGGCTTACTAAATAGAGTAACCACAGGCTCAGGAAACCCTATACGCAGCAAATCATTGAAGACAGAGTTTTAAATGAGTGTAGCCCACAAATTAGCCCTGTTCTTGCCTTTCCTGAGGTATCCATTTATAACCTCCATGGAATAAAGAAGATCAACGTGGTCACTTTTACCTTCTTACTCACTCCAACTTAGCGATCATTGAACGCAGTATATCACAGTGACATAGTGTTTACAACTGCTCTGGAAACAGAAGTATTTCCTCATCAGTAAATCAGCTGTTAACTTTTAGACAAGGCTTCCAGCCATTTTGTGGCTCTTGCAAACGTAGATACTACATTTCATAAATACCACAGTACTTGCACTTATTAGCATATACACATTTGAATTTTTCCACTGAAATAAATATCCCTAAACCAAATTTCTAGACTGTTTTCACTGAGTTTGTGATGCTATGCAACTTTAAAAAGAAAACCCAAACTCCGAGTAGCTTCAGTACACATTTTAATTATTTTAGTACTGTTAGACAAAAGTAGTATTTCAAGGCAGTGAAAATTACAGATCACCTACACATTTAAAGCTCTTCTGTGAAGAGGAAGTTATGAGTACTAGAAACATAAAACAGATTATGTACAGAAAATCCCGTAAAGCCTTTGAGATTTTTGTTTTCTTTGCCTGTTTGCAGCAAGGATGATGAAAGCTTTCAAAACATTTGGAGTAACTCAACACCAACAATCTTTCCTTTCCCAAATTACTATGTTGCTTCTCAATTCTCAACACTTGCCACAGAATACGTCTACAACATTCTCTTGATACTAGACTACAACAACAAAAAAAGAAAAAACCCTGCAAATGTGTTTTCTTAGTTGCATTAAATATACTAATCCTAAGTAACTCACATAAATCAAGTGGCTACTATTAGCATGGTATTTCCATGTGTAAACTAGTAACTTTTTCATACTTGTAAGTATATTACCATACCATTTCTTTGTGATCAAAATTTAAACCTAATCCAATATTTACTAATATTTATTCTCCTCAGTACATGGTAGAAGTTTTATCTTAATGTTTGCCTTCTCCCCCAACTCATTCACTGAAAGTCTCCTACTTAAAAAGTATTAAGTATTCTGAAATTATATTAATTTAATTTCCAAAAATAGGAAACAGGAGTATATATCAGAGAAACTGACATCACCACATACACTTACTGTCTTATGACAGTTGCAGCCACAAGCTTTGTTGTCTAGCTAATACAGATTCGTGTGTCTGTACCACAACTCCTGCATTCTGAGAGCAGACTTTCCAAACAGTTTATGGGCTTACTGTATTTGAGTAGCAGTACATTCATCACTGAACAGCTGGAGTTTTGCCCAGGAAAACAAACTATATTCTCTACTGAAGAGAGGGACATGATGATTAGGCCTTTCATATCCCTCTCATGTTGAAAATTATGGAATTATCAGAAAACTGTAATCATGAAAATGTTAAGCTAAGGAGAATGTATTTTTTACAGCAAATTAACATAATTATGTTTACCATATTTGGGCCCAAAGTTGGCTGGCAATGTGGTCTGCATATAGACAGCAATATCTGATTCACTGTTGCAGGATATGAATAAACCAGAGCAATCCAGTGTGAATAACAGTCTCCCTCCTATTACAAAACCAAATATTAGCGTGTACATAATACTTCAAAAGCATTGTATAATACTACTGTAAATAGCGATTTAATAAATCGTAGTAGTTAGTTTTAACCTTAATTCTAAAAATCATTCTTGAACTAGATCTTTGTAACAAGAGACTTTCGCAACTGTCAAAATGCTTTCTTACTAACAAATCTATGGTTTTTAATATATGAGATGATTTAGAACTGATCTCCGTAGCTGATGATGGAATAGTGGTGACAAGTAACTTAAGATCATAAAGATTAAGAAAGTAGGAACAGTAGCATGCATACTTCATAACCTTTCCTTATTTTTTCTAATCAAGAAAAAGCTCCTTGTGTGTCTTTGGCACAGCGTTCCCCTCCTCATTAAGACCAGAATTTATCAGTCTTAATTAAATATAGATAAGATTTTAAAAATAGCACTAACTCATCCTGCATAGTTGGGGTCAAAACATGATTAGTTATAGCATCAAATGTAGCACCCTTCCAGTTTATAAATCTCTAATACGAATCAAAAGGGAAAAATATAGCCAAATGTTGCCAACTATAACCTTTCCCCCTTCAAGAACACCCAAAGCTTAGCACTTATCTAGTTGTTCTGGCTGTTTTACACTGCAGACAACTAAAACGATCCTTCCCCGAGTTGCTCAATCTTCTGCAAATGCCATTAACAACTGGTTCAAACACAAGTTAAGCATTGGAGACAAAAGGATTCTCCTTTTACTCTTCTTCAGCAAGCCCCCATGTTCCAGCAAGTATCACCCCACCTTCAACACAATGGCAACAGCTTTTATCTTTGAGACTCCAGCCTTCTATTAGCTGCTTCAGTAATCCTGCTTTCTATTTCAGTTCACAGAATAATTTGTTGCCTTTTATCCACACAATCTAAATGCCAAAACAGGCCACAGGTCAACTTAAAATCAGAGCTGCAGACTGAAGGCTAAGGAATGCTCGAGCAATCCTAGGTCTTCTCCATCCACTCCTTACACTGACACAGCTGTAAGAGATTTCCAGGTTTAAAAGCAATTAGCTACCTGGGTTTTGCATTTTATGTTCTTCCTAGGAAGGCTAGCTTGAATAAAGTTATTTTCCTTTTACTAAGAAAAGCGAAAGAGTAGTATTTTAAGAGTCTACTGTTTTCCTGCTTCTTTAAAAACAGAGTTAACACTCTTAATAATGAAATTTAATTTCTTTCAATATGAATAGATTTACACATTTGGAAAATAAATATCATTTTTTATATCGAGTGTAGATGTTACCAAGGAATATAAATAACTTCACACAAGAGCTACTTGCTAACAAATGCATACATGAAATTCTGCCGGCACGTCTCAGCAGCATGCATAGCTTTTTTAGCTGCCGGCTTTAAGCTGCTACATTAAGTATATGGCATGGAAAGGCATACAACAGTCAAACTGATGTTCAGATAAATACTGATGTGATTTTACCTTTAAGAAATGCATTGTTCTTAGGTTAAAAATTACTCCCCAAAGAACTCTCCAAATATTTCCCAATAAAATTATCAATTGTTAAATAATTCTCAATCCT
This sequence comes from Phalacrocorax aristotelis, assembly GCF_949628215.1. NCBI lineage: Eukaryota > Metazoa > Chordata > Aves > Suliformes > Phalacrocoracidae > Phalacrocorax > Phalacrocorax aristotelis. The sequence goes on along the minus strand of NC_134283.1, from coordinate 11,341,694 downwards.
AATTTACAACATGCAGAGTACAGTCAGACCATTTTACCATGTCCTGAAAGTAGGAATACCGGTAGTTTTATATAAACAACCGAGCCCTCAATCATGGGCATGATTTGTCACCAGGTTACGTGCCATCATTTCTGCACTGAGTTGTACAAGGAATTTTTTTTTCCAGCAGAAGATAAAGTGGGATATTCATGTTGGTATAATACATCTGGAAAGAGAAGCAAATGTAGTATTTCAATCCATAAAACAAATTAATATGATGTGATTGATCTATTCAGTAGAAATCACACATCCACAAGTAAACCTGAAGACTTAAGGTTAAGCTTTTAGATCTTTCTGAAAACTCACACGTGTGCTCCCCCCGAAGAGCCTAGAACCAGCAGCCCAAGATATCACACACATGCATCTGTGGAAGGTCCTAACTTCATACTTAATTAAGTACATCCAATGATATCTCTCAATATTTATTAACAGAGCTGAATTTTGTTCACAAATTAAGACTGGAAAGAAGCATTTAAAATTTAAGTTGTATCTGCTGATGCATCAGTTATACTTAAAAATTATCAATGTGAAAGACTCGGCTTACATTAAATGACATTTAGGTGATTTAAGCCACGCTGACACTTCTGCCCAGTAACTTATGTTGACAAAGGGCTTTCTGTTGCAGAAATTGCGACATAGTAAAGCTCTGCCAGCCGTAAGACACTGCAGAGAGCCAAATACATTTAAACAATGTTTCAATACCAGCTGATGCATCTATTACAGATCTGGCCAGACCCCTTTCAAATATATTTCCTAAGTATGAGATTTTAGAAAAAGCTACGTTTTTGCCACCAGGACTGTATGTGCAGAGGGCGTGCTGACAGCCAGGACCACCCCACTGGTAGCGAGCACTGCCCATGACTAATCTGGCACCAGCAAGCAACAGTAAAGAGAAAGCTGTAATACCCAACACTAAGCATCAAGGTAATGCCTGGCAATTTCTACTATATATATATTACTACAAAACCCCCCAGGCACCATTTTTAGCCACTGTTGGATTTCCTCCCTTCTCCCCATCCCCCAACCAAGCTCCAAACCTTGAAGTAACCTTGTTTTCCTTCCCCCCCTCCTCGAGACAGCTCCATGCCTGAAACATAACCTCTAATCTTATTTTCTATTTCTAGCATACAATTCACGACCCTTATCCCAATTTTTTTAATTAAATATCCTCCATGTTGCAGGCTCTGCTTCCTATAGTGAGGACAGCACACAGACTATGTCAGAATTTATAACCATACGTTTCTTGTTGAGGACAATTTTACATTACTTTTAAGGGCATTAGAAACATACTATTTACGCAATATAGGTTTAAAAGCCTTCTCTGAAAGAGAAGTTTTCAATACTACTGTCAGTACTCAGCTGCAATGAAACAACTTTATTTGTTAAAAGCTTTAGATAAAGACCTTAAAATAGAATAGATCTGCACTTTGGGGCAGTTTGCAAAGCAAAGCATTAACTCCCATCAATTATTGATACTTGGAGAGTATCTGTGGACATTAAGCTAGTCTTACAAATTACAGGGTTTTAGTACAAAGCAAGTCTTCTCACCTGACACCATCTACTCATGAGAAGGACTTTGCTTAAAGTTGGTTGGGGTTTTTTTGTAACAAAATACGTCATTTGTTTCCGATCAATTCTGTAACATTTCTTACGCAGAACAAATTAAAATAAAAATGGCATACTGGATCAGATGTCCATCCAGGCCACAATGGCAGTGGTCAAAATTTACACTTTTAATTAATTAGTGCTATCCATAACCCTCTTCCGTATTTTTATCAGTTACATCAGATTTGTGCAGTTGCTAGAGCAAAATGTTCCTCCATGCACAAATTCTCCCACAAAAGCACTTTGATACAGAACAGCTCCCTGAAGAACAAAAAAATATTTTTCTGTCTCCAAAGTGCTGAAAAACAAAAAGTTTCCAGTCCCAAGTCTGGAGTTTGCAGTCTGACACAGCCATGCCCTCTCAGGGCTGCAGAGACTTACAACATGTCTGTGTTTTCATCAGCCACATGCTAACACTGTCCTGCCTACCCCAAAATAAGCTATTTCAGTCCCAGAAAACACATCCCCACAGACCGTGGAGGGAACATCTGCCTCTCTTCAGCTGGCTATGTGTTTACCCTGAAGAGAGAAACCAATTTTGCCACTGTGCATTAGTGAGTACCTTCACTTACACACAGTGAAAGGTAAAAAAAGTGAATTCCAATGTACCCACATACCAAAATATTTATAATGCTTATACCAAGCTAGTAGCTAGCCTTTCAAAACAAGGCCAACTATACTGATATGACTTTCTGTTGATTAATCAGAAAATTAGTCAGCCTAGGATGTTGCCAGCAAAGAAACTGCCCCTGGTACTTTGCAAAATTACCTTCTGTATTTTATTTCAGACATAATCATAATTATGGGACAACTTGACCACACAAGCAAAATTAGGAAAGGAGGAATAATCCTTGAACTAAGACATGAAGTGTTATGACATGTTTTGTTAAATTTATATATATATCTCTTATCAATGTTTTAAAATAAATACAGTTTGTTTCACATTAGTCTGCACAGGCAGTTCTAGTAAATACCATTAGTTTGTCTACTTTCTCTCTCCTGCTCCTTTGGCTTCCATCCTATTCTCAGCGGGGCATCGTTTGAATTTATTGGTAGTTCCACAGAAATTGAATAGTGCAAGTGGGAGGACAGCATCTAGCAATTAAGAATAAAAGCAGGTAAGTGAACATCAATCAGACTAGAGAAAAACAAGTGTGGGAACTTTTTAAGGTAGCAGAGCTGGATTTTGAAGTGGACTGGAAAACAATAAATGTAGAAATTATGAAGTCGAGTCATCTCATCAACATACTTATCAGATCAATTTATGCTATGAAACAGAAGTTCACACAATAACAGGAGCAGTGCAATCAAAAGTAGCCTGACACAAGATTCATTCCTAGGTGGCTACTGGGTAAGTAACGATACTTTCTTTCCTTACTTAAAAAAAAAAGAAAATTACATCACCAACAAATGATATTTGCCTTTCCCTTGGCAAAAAAAAAAAGATGTTATAAAAACATATTTTGAATCGTAACTTCATTGAGTCTTAGGGGTCAACATTTGAAAGCTTCTCTACCCCACCCCACCCCAAAATGAGGACTAGAAACATCTCAAAAAACTTCACTGAGATCCTCATATCAATGAATGACAGCCACAAAAAATTATCATAGCATTAGGAAAATATTTGCAAGTATGTTTTCAAAAGGATACTGTTATTCAAATGGAAAGAGAGTATCACACCACCACTGTCCAACAACCCAACTAGTTCAAAATATTAAATTCATTAAGCATTTTATTACTGTGGTCGCCTCAAAATACGTAATTAAAGAGCTAATATAATATTGCTTGTCAATGTCAATATAGTTAAAAAATGGTTTCTCCAGTCTCTGCTTTTAGTACGAAAGTTACAGAAGCAATTAGAAAGTCCTCACTGAGGACAATATTAAGGTGGTCTTTACTTTTTCAAAACTGTTTCCACTCTCATCTTTCATAAACTTGTGGGAACACAGTATAGGTGGTTTTAGTAATGTAAGAATATTCTTCATTACTCGTAAAGAATGAAAACCAAGTATGTACCAAAGTAAATCCATACTTGACACCATTTTAAAATCCTTTATTGGGAAAAGGCTCCTGGAGTACAATCACTGATGCAGGCTAGAGATGCATGATAATTTGTGCCTTAATTTTGGATAAAGCATGCAATAGACATTCTATTAAGTCAAAACAACCTTTTTAACATTCAATAGTTTATATGAAACATTCAAAGTACTCAATGAGCATCTGAAAAAACATTTAAGCTCACTGAAAATGTAGGGACTTTTTTTTAAATTTCTGAAAGGAAATCAGAGAAAGATTTCTGAAAAATAATGCCTTCCACCTACAGACCACCAGCATTATCAGGTGAAGTCATCACAGTGCTAACAGCAATACTGTTACTCCTGCTGTCAGTACTGGAGTTTAAAAAACATGAACACTGATCACCATAATGGCTGATTGTTTTGTTTGGTATTTAACAATACAGTTATTAATTTTATAAAATTAATTTAACAATTCAGTGGTAACTATTAAGTATATTAACATTATCTACAAGAATATTAACATGATCTAGTAAACATTATATTTAAGATAAAATTAGTGGCCAAAATAGACAACATATGTCTTCTGACTCTCTGCTACCTGCCACAGACTTCCACAACACATCTGATTCAGCTCACGTGCAGCTTCCCCGCCAGTGGAGACTGCAGCCTGCTATGAAACCCACCTTCCCACATGAAGCCAGACACTGCTGTAATCAACACCTCTCAAGAACCACAGCCAGGGATCTTCTGTTTGAACACAAGATCTCATCTAAGACATGCCCACATATTCGCTACTTTCAAGCAGTACTTCCAACCCCAGCGGAACTGTCTCACAGCAGCCATGGCTGAGCCAGGCTGATTTTGGACAAAACTCAATGCCCACTACTACCCCACAATCAATATTATGGAAACAACTCCTTCCACAGGTCTCAGGAGAAGGTAAGCAAAATTATTACTTAGGCAAACAGTTCACCTCACATCTGCTCTAAGGTAAATACAGCAATAGTCCCCCACAAAACAATGTTTAGAAAGAGCCCTGCTGCTTGACCCTAAGGTGTAAGGTGCAAACTTCCACTATAGTTCTTTATTATCTGTAAATGGAGAACATAATACATAGTCTTCCATATTTTTCCCCCATTAGGCAAGCTCTGACAAAAACCTGAACTTGTGTGTACTCTGCTCCTGAATTACTGATGGCAGCAGAAAATGCAAATCACTACTGCAAAAATCAAACAAAACAGCTAACACACTTTTGCAGGAAGGATTTCCATCCACTCCTGTTCTCCAAAGCATTATATTGGCGGGGGGGGAGAATTTAGAAAACTGTGTTCCTACTGCTACTAATATTCCTTCATTCCAAGGGTCTGTAAGGATCTTGCTCTATTTCTAGAGTTATTCTGTTACACAATTACAACTTCTATATTCTGCATATGTATCCTACAATATGTATCTGTATAAATCTCTCAGGTAACACTACAATGAATAAACACAAGCATGCTACATTTATTTTTTGCATCCTCTTTTCAAAAAAAGTTATAATATCAAGCCTTAGTTACCTGCAATTTTTGAACACTAGAAATATATTTCTTGCTTTCAATTCAACAACATTGGTCCTATTTTCAATTTCTTTTTCTCACTTTTAGATTCACTCCAGCAAGCTTAAAAGCACAGTATTAAAGATGCATCCTTACTACACGCTGAGGTATTTATATATTTGTTTTTATCCACAATACAAAATACATAATTCCTACATACACCTAACAATACCTGTTAGGTGTGTATTACTTGATGTATGTTCTCCTTTATTAAGGGATTTGAATTTCAATGAGTCACTTTCTCAAAATTTCCATTCTAGAAATAAATTATCTTCCTTCAAAGTGTCCAGTAACACTACACAGCTGGAGCAGACCACACCACTTTCTGCATTTATTATTTTATTAGGAACAATGTGTACTACAGTCAGAACTAGGACTAACCACAATCAGAGTATTATTTGATACATCCAGAGATTTTTATCCTCAGCTGTCACTCATGTATTGCTGTGCAGCAGAAGAGTTTAAGCAGTGCTTAGCTGCACGGACACTAAGACTCATACCAAACTGAGTTTAGAACAACAGGAAATCTTTCACATTTTCAGCACTGCAGATTCCTCTCCCCATTTTTCAGCTAACATTCCAGTCCTCACTGTGTAATGCATACAAACAGGAGGGTTTTAAATGTGAACTAAAGTGTCAAGAAGGAAAAAAGCAGTAAAAGTAGGACCAAAAAAAATAATCACAGAGAGAAAAGAAAAGGAGAGTGACTAGATTGAGCAGCATAGGACAATTAGATGATTGTGGGCTTGGCAATGAAACTGATGGTTTTCTTTACAGTGTATCAATATGATGATATTCAAAATAGAGATTAAACTATATTTTAGGGGTCTCTGATGCTATTAGTAAGGCATTCTGCTCTTTTTTTGAGTTGCTGTATGCATATCAACAAATAATTTTACAAAGTATAGCCACTTGTAAAACAGAGTCTTATCTCCTCCTACAGCTAACGTATTATTCTCCGTCTGGAATAGCAAATTCTTCCACAGACTGATTTTCATATCTTTCAGGTGATTATGCTGGCATTTCTATGCCTCTGAAGTTGAAACACAGGCATTTCTTTGTCCATATTTTGGACGAGACAGTGGATTTTTATTGGTCAGAAGTGGTACTTATTCACTACTAATAAAAACAATTCCAATGTTACATTAAGCAATCTATACTAGTAAGTTCCTATAAGATAACTACTCAAAAAAAAATCCATAAAAAAAATATTGTGGCATACAGGTTTTTACTACACACCAGTGATGTAAAAATTTGAGTATCTTATCCTCATTTGTGTCAGATTTAAGCTTGTTATTCACCAGTGAATGGAAAGTTTTTTACCTAATTTTTTGTTAATTCTAAAAGATTACATTGAGTAATCTCAATGAGTACTCATTGAGTTTATGACTATAAGTAGTTGCTTTGCTATGTTTCTCACCACAGTCTTCAATATGAAGGTATTTAACAAGAAACCAACACCTTTGAACAGAGAAAAGAAAGCAAACAAGAAAAGAAGAAAGCAGAGGTAGAGGCATTCCAGTATAAGCACGAGTAAGCCACAAGTACCTGCCATACAACCTATAGCTTACCACCAGTCCATGCTGAGGCAATACCTTTCATATGGAAGAACCTAAGTAGCACTTTTAGAAAAAAATAATTTCACCAGTGAAAATAAAAAATTATTCTTTCCTTCATCTACATCAACTACAAAGCATCAGTTTCAATGTATTATTTATTAAAATGCTGGTTCTTAGCTAGAAGATACAGAAGGTCCTAATCAACCGATCTAAGAAAAGGGTACCTTGCACTTCAGGGCACATATTGGTATATGTAAGTCAACTTGTCAAATGGTTGCCCCTCAGGGATATTTTACAGCCGCAATTACTGTTCCTTGCTTTTTTCAGAATATATTAAGTGGGTCTTTTGAGGTCAACAGGTTTGGACTATTTCAGATGGAGTGCTGTCCCTTCACAACACTATATTTTGGTCAAAATGCTATCTGCCAGTGGCAGTGTAAGGCAAGTGAAGACCTGTAGTTCATTGGCTTTAAGTCAATGGTGTGATGTAAAAGAAGAAGAAAAAACCCTCACAACACAAACCTTTAGAGACAGCTAAATAAGGGATAAGAAGTCCACTAAGTCAACAGTGCTTTGAGGCACTCTCAGGTTTTTTCGTGCTATCAAGCACTATAATCTATATTCACACATATCTAGTTCCATAGCATTTGATCCAAGCCTACTGCTCCAACTTACACCAGTTTAACTTTCCTCACATTAGGATTCATTTTAGAGAAGAATATTTAGCACAGACATAGCATGCAAGATGCCCTGCATTCATATTATAATTTATTTCTCAGCACACTGAACAACTGCATCAAAATACATCATACCTTCCTATCTGCGCTTGTAATTATGAGGACTCTATGTAATTATGAGGACTCTATCACTTACAAAACCTTAAGTTAAAACGAAAAGGAGCATAATTATATAGTGTAGAACATTTCATAAACTATACTCACCCTTGTTTTTCTTGATATATCATTTAAAGTGCAGTGAAAAACAACCAACACAGCAGAGACAAGCAGCTGTTTCTGAACAGAATATATCAAATAGCATATGCAAGGAAGACACAATATATTATTTCCCTAAAAACACAAGAATTTTTTAAAAGAAACTGCCTCATCTGTGCTAAAATGATTTAAGAACAAAGTACAGATACAACTTTTTAGTAGAAAGTCACTGACTGAAATATATAATTTTTTCCTGTTTCAGGATGCAACTTAAAATACCAGTAACTACATACTATATCAGACAGAGAACAGCATCCACTGGCTGCACTGTGAAGCTGAAAAAGCCCATAAAAATGTGAATGTCTCAGGAAGAAGTTGTGGTTTGTTTGTTCTTAACATCAAGTCAAATTTTATCAGTCATATTAGCAGTAGTCCTCTCCATCTATCACAATGCACGAAGTTGAGGGCCATGAAGGCCTTTCAAGTGGAACACATACATGGCAAAAGGTGTTGAAACACAAGAGAGGGCAGAGTCTAGACAGACTTTTTCCATCAATAACCCCCCAAAGTGCAAGGGGTGGAGAAGAACAGATTAAAAGACAAAACAACGAATAAGAGGGTAAGGACAGGCAATTCTGAAGGACCAAAAGCAACATGCTAATCTATAGATATTGCCTCAGAAACTGACTTGAGAAGTTCAATTTAAAAACAGACTAAATCGTCACAAACCCCCCCATGTCAATGTATTGCACAAGCAACAAACTTCATGCAACTATTTAAGAACAAATTAAACTCAATATATTGTACCTTTAAAGCCAGAGGAGCTATTCAACCATGAACTCTGGTATTTCTAACCCACAGCAATTCACACACCCAGTATTCAGTCCAACAACATGCCTGATTAAAGCATACCCTTCAGAAAAGTGTCCAGAATCAAAGGTACCCTGAAAGGTTTTGGAGTAGTAACCCTGACATCTGAGCAACACCAACTTAACCAGCATTAAAGATTCAGTGATAAAAACACCTCCTTATGCTTGAAAGACAGCAACTATGATTTGAAAGAGACCCTCATGGTCACAGTGATATGGAAAGAGAAGGCAGAGTGAGATAAGAGGTAGAGTCTTTTAACACATGTTCAGAGGAAAGATAATTAAGAGGTAAATCAAGGTCTGTAATTAATTTTTCTGACTGTAGACAATCATAATCAAATCTCCTAAAATCCAACTGTTCCAGAAACTAAAATGGAAAAAAAAAAACAACTTTTTCTGCTGTGTCTTCAAAGGAAAAAAATGTACTTTTCCCAAAAAACATTTCCCTAAATCTTGTGTGTCATCTACAGATTTATTCTATCATACCAATCCATCACCACAAAAATGTAACATTCCTATATAAAAACAAAAAATGTATCATTAGTGGTTTTCAACAGATTTCATGTCCAGCAACATCTGCAGAGCAATAGATTTCATTTAACCAGACCAGGATCTTTTCTAACCACAAAACCAAGCAACAGATTAATTTCAAAATAGCACAGGTCAGATGTACCACCCTTCCACACAGATAAAGCAGTAAGTGCACTTGACCGAAGACTGCCAAACTAGACCATATGCTGTCCCATGACCCAAATTACTATTTCAGTTTTAAGACCAAATACTATATGAAAGATAACATTTAAATTAGGGTTGGTAACTTGGATCTGTAGAATACCCTTGCTAAGAAGAACTTGTGAACAATTCTGTGTGAACATGGCCAAATTTTATATGAAGTTTGCTAATTACCAAAGTTATTTCATAGTAACTTGTGAAAAACTTTACAATACTTACTCCTCTTTGGACCTGAAATGAGGTCAAAGTGCTGAATTCAACATCACAATCTGTTGCCGTGGCAATTATTGCAATGGTTAGGCAAAGTAGTTTATTATGAGATCTAATAGGATTGCTCAAGAGAAAATGTTTTCACTCTCTTCCTGAAAGCACCACAAGACAGACAGAAAGACTGGAAGCTGCTTGAGTAAGGACTCTTCCATCATTTTAATACAGAGCCAAGCATATTCCCAATAAGAGTATGTGCTCTTTTTTTCAGGGTTTTGTTCTAATTGGCATTTACTTCCAGCACCCCATATAGTTTTCATCAGCATGGAAGTCTCTTAGGAAAAATAAGCCACAGAATTAAAAGTCCACTCACACTTGCATTAATTTAGGAAATTTAATTTTCAGTTAACCTACCTTGCTCTTCTATACACAAACTTCAGCAACTTCTCTTCAAAAACAGCTAAAACAAAAGTACAAATTATAATACCACCAAAACCTTAATCTTGCTTGTATCATAACTTGTGTATCTACACTGGTAGAAAGACGGTTCATTTGTACTCCACTATGAGTTAGTAAAGTACACCCAGATTGCTCTCTGTAGATGAAGAATGTATGAGCATCCACTCTGCTTTCCTACCGACAAACAGCAGCAACCTGCCAGTCTAGATAATTTCATTTGCACTACTCAGAACCGAACTTAGTAAAACAAAATTCTGATCACTACTAAATTTGACATTTTTCATTCTCTTTTTATTTAATAAATGAAAGATTTTAGCTTTTCTAAATGATGGCAGACCTATTTTTCAGCACCATATTAATGTTCTGATTACACTGCATCTCATGTAGGAAAAAGGGTGTATCTTGTTACCTTATTATTTTAATATTTGAAACTGTTAGCCAAAAAAATCACAAATATCTAACTAGGTCTTTGGTAAGAGGCTAAATAAAGTTTATTCTGGAGCTATGAAACATGCATTGATGAAGTTGGATTCTGTAACAACATATTTACACAGTATTCTGTACTACTTGGCCTTCAAATCCTGCTTGGACAAAGAACTGGAGACCACTCAACAGCAGGCAATATTGCTGGTCTTCCCTCCTGCCAAAAAATCTCCTCTCCTCAGGATCCTTCCATATTTTACTAAACACAGATGCCTTTAACAAATGATAAGAACCTGCATTCATTTTCACCTTGATTTGACAAACACGATTTCTTCTGAGCATTTGGAGATGACAAACTCATTCTATATCAAAGTTACCCTGCAAGATGCATGCAGAAGAACATACAGATCTGGAAGAATGAAATTTTTAGGTAGCCTCTTCCTCCTTGTATTCTTCCTCCTCCTACATAACGCCGTCTGGTGCAAGACTTGCAAACAGCATTCTGAGAAAAATTTTGAAATACTCAACAGAAAGAGATTATGTTCCTCAAATCTTTTGGAGTCTGGCATAGAATTACCTTTACCCAAAGCGATCCCTCCCCTGTAACATCCAGTCTTCTACTCAAGCTGTGAGGATGCAGACAGAAAGTTTTTCAACAAGAGTGTTTCTGTATCTGTCCTTTCTAGTTCCTACAGCTTTCCCTGGTTTTCAGCATTTCTGTTATATGCTGGGCCACGTAAAAAGAATGTCTAGCTTCTTCAGGGTGAGATTGCTGGCTTCAAGTATTTTTAAGGAACTTTTTAAAATATTACCTCATACTTAGACTCTTAGGAAGCAACACTTAAAAATCTCCAGATTTTTCTGGAATGTGAGCTGCAGACATTCAGGTGCTTTATCTTTCTCTGGGGAAGCTCTTGTGCTTGGACTCAAACTGTTCTTGTAAGGCACAACCAGCCAAGTTCTAGAATCTGTAGAGAAGAACAGGAAGTTCAACTTTCACAGACAAACAAAAAACCCTAGGAACATTGCTTTGAATATCCTGGTATCAGACAGACCATGTGGACATGCTTCAAAGGATCTAATTTTACCCCAGTAAATCCAGAGGAATTCCCAATACCATCAAGAAACTCACAAACATACCAAGTTATCACAGTGATGCAATCTACCTGGGAAACTAAAAACACTCCATTACTGACAGGATTAAAGATATATTTCATTGCTAAATAACTCTTGCACGAATGAATCACGCTAGGGATGCTTGTGGACCAGAGGAAAAAAGGTCCATCAAGCTCCCTTTTTCCTACTCTTCTCCTACCCTCTCCTCTATAAGACATAACACACACCGCTTTAAATTTCCCAAAACACAGCACGTTAGAATAAAGCATTAAAGAATCAAAGGTAAATATTATTATTTCTATCAAGGGAAACAAACTTCCCCTTACATTCAGAAACTTTTTCAGTTGAGGAGTTTTGTTCCATTCCCAAATTGCAGAGTACACCACACAGAGCCTGTGAGAAATTTTCTGCAGTTGGGCTGTACCTTTTAAATGTCAACTATGAGTGCACAACTAAACAAGAATCACACCTAAAATACTATTATTAAACAACCAGTTGACATGTTTCCTTGTAACTTTCTAACCAACGCACGTTTAGGAAAGACAAAATCAGAATATCTAATCCTGAGGAGTGGCTGATAAGGTGGTGGAGGGATCTTACTGTTGAAATTTTCCAAATAATCTTTTACAATGCTATTCTATTGTACAGAAATGCTTACCAGAGAACATTAGCATATGACAAGTACCCCACTGAAACATGACTAGATAAAACAAAACAAAGAGTCACACTGACCAAAAAACCCTAAACACTTGAAAAAGCATAAAACTTAAAAAAGCAAGAAACTAAAAGACCACAAAGAAGGAAAGCAGCTATGTTGCAAGACAATGAAAAAATCTAGTTAGCTTAAAACAGAAAATATGCATCAGTCATTTCAAGGAGAAAATTTTACTAAGAACATATGCAGGAATTGGTCACAATTCAGGGAGGTATTATAAAGATGTTTCCTAAGAATTTTTTTTTCTGATGTGACCCTAACAGTAAAAACACACAAGGTAAAATGTATTAAAAAAAAAAACCACAACTTGGACAGCTACTTTACAGCAAAAACTTTTTAAAGTTTGTTTTGCCTTTTAGCTAATACAGCAAAAATTCTATCTACTAGCACTACCATGTTCTCCTATGAGGGCTTCCCTTAGAAGGGAGAGTATTTCCTCCGTGAAAATAGTTCATCAAAGCAAAGCCCTAGAATATCCCACTTCAAACTTGAGTTGTTTTAATAAAAAGTTTTAATAAGTGCTTGCCCTGATAAGCTGCCATATGTTATCATTAGACTGAGGCCAATGTACCACTGATGGCATGCAATACCACAGCTGCAAAAACGTCTGACTTGCCATAAAGGCTCTCGAACATGCCTGAAAGCCTCACAGAGCCTCAGTTACTCCCACCTCAGATACACCCATACTGATCTTCACTCAAAGACATCTCAGGATTCCCCCAGCCACACCTGGAGTACTTCACATTGCCCTCTTCAGCCCTTTTCTTTCATTCTTCAAAGCTTCCAACATTTCTAGACCCTTTGTTCTGCTGTTTCCCACCTCCCTTCTTTCTCTTGTACTTCAGGACTGCTCTAACCCAGGCCCCTGGAAGTCAGTTTGCCTCATGCAAAGTTTATGACCTTAATAGAACCACACAGATCAATCCCCCAAAATTTATCTTAAGTAATCAACACACTAATCTTCATTAATTGCAGCAAGTAAGACAAGATTGATATTTCAAGATCACAGTTCTCAATTTGTCTTGCCACATTAGAGCACTTCAAAGTGAAACACACCATTAGCACCAATGTCATCTTTTCATAGAAAAAAAATTTCTTTTTTTCTTATTTTTTTAAATTATGGTTTTGGCAAAATTCAAGGACTGAACCAAAATGATTTATTCACAGAACACTAGAAGACTGGAATCATATCAGACAAAATCTGCAATTAACCTGTAAAGCAGTATTTGTGAAACTAATGCCTCCTGCTCCCCACACACACCTTAATGGTTTCTTTGGGGGCAAAAAGGATGAATGTCTAAACCCCTTCTGCCACAAAATTATCCTGAGGTACACAAAGAGCAGAAGAGAAGAAACCCACACAAAACCAGAGGCACAACAAAACAGAACTACTACTAGCTTCTTCCCAGTGAGTTTGGAACCCATCTTTAACAAATTTTACTTTACTTCCAAAGCATTTTTCCATCCTACCACGCAGAACTTCAGATTTTACAGATATCAAGAAACAGCACATTCTACGGTTTAGATCTGCAGTCCTATATAAGCTTCCAGTGCTGCTTTCAACCACAATATGTACAAAATCTAAACAGAACCTAGACTATGATATTGCCTGGAGAGCACAAGATTGCCTGGAGCGTGTTACTAATAAATTATTGTTACCCAAAGGCCAATGAAGGTTAAGGGACACTAATCCAGACATATCACCAAGCTTGAGGAAGACTGGTGTGATTATAAGGCAGATTTTCTCAAGCCTAGCAGAGCCAGTTGCCCTCTGAGCCAGCCCCAGCACAATGTTTTGTGATGAGGTTACCCATGCTACTGGAAATGTCATCTTTCATGTATGATATAAAACCCCTTCTATAGCTACTAACAATACCCTGGCATTGTCTGCAACATGTAGGGTGTTGCTCTGGCTAGCATCCAATTCCAGTAATAATATTATATCTACCTACAGTAACCACAAGAAGATATTCTTCATTTTCAGCCCCAAGTGGTTTTGCAGCGCAGCAGCAAGCTCTTAAAGAATTGCCATGCTTCACTGCAAGTTCCGCATTTCACTGTGCATTTGTCTGTCTGCACAGATCAGGCATTTCTCTAAAACTGCAGAAACACCTTGAGATTACTGGGAATCAGGCAGCTCTTTTCATGAAGCACAATTAGTCATATCAGCAGCGATCGTTATTTTGAGCAGTACCCATTAATCACTATCATTAGCAGGATTTCTGGTGTACCAGCATTCATTGTACCAAGAACAAGTCTTTTCCTATTACAACACTACTATATAAACAAAAGCAGCAGCACAATTTCTCTTGACACAATCCTGTTTTGAGTAACAAGAGGCAAGTGGCAGCACTTAAAACTACAGTCAATTCAGGGTATAAAGGGAAGGTTACTTATACCTTATAGGACATCAGAAATATAGTTGTTCAGCTGCGAAGAAAAACTGGCCTTCATTTGTATGCTAGGGAAGCAGAGGTATTGGAAATAAATAGTGGGGAAAGAGGCTCCCAGGTCGGAGACAGCAGGGGAAAAAAAACCCACCACAGAAAAATAAGGTTCAAGAGGAAAAAGATTCAAGTGATCAAATACAAGCTGACGCCTAAGAAGTGGAAGAAAACTAGACTTCTCTTTTAAACATTTGTAGCAGATATTTTCATATTACTCTGTATGAAGGATTATTTACCTGTTAATCAAATTCCAGAGTCGCAGAATCTAATTTCAACTAGAAAAGTATTTTCTGTATGCTTTACTTCTAGTTTCCCAGCACCCCTGAGTAACTCCTGATTCAGAATGAGAAACACCAACAGAAGGATTTATGTCCAACACTGACCTAGGAAGCAGTACGACAAGATGCATGGGGAGCAATACCTCCATGCTGCTTCCAGCCTGGTTCCTCGCACCTCAAAGGTTCCATGAAGCACTGGAAATGCATATGTTGTCCTGAAACACACCTTCTTCACAACCATAGATTATACACTTAGAAAGTCCTTCCTTCTAGGAAGGAAAGTGCAGAACAGAAAACAAAGGAAGAAAAAACCTTGTGCAAGTGCTGAACTTGGAAAAATAGCGACTTGTAACAGAAGAAGGGCCAGCTTATCTTCTGTAGAAACATCGCCTAGTAGAAGACACCAGCCAAATGCAAAATCACGTTGATACCCACAATACACAAACAGCCCCTTGTGCACATACTGATATCATCCAACACTCCCGATCCCATGAGCTGCATGCCAAAACCTTCAGGTGGCTGGGAGCTACACGACACGTACCACACACCTCAGAGAGGTAAGGGAACGGGATGGATACAGGAGCTTCAGCTGCACGTTGCCCACAGAAAAATACAACAGTTTCTTAAGAGCACCACTGCCCCTTTGCGAGACAGTGCTGGGCTGAGAAAACAGAAACATAACCAACAATAGCATTAAAATCCACAGCGACCTTTTCCCCTACTCTAGATTCAAGGTGATCCAACAGCCACACCAGCACTTACAAGATGCAGTGCCATTTTGGGAACCAAGCCTCAACCTTTTGCCACCTGCGTGCACCTCTGGAGCCATGGACTGACCGACTCTGAAAAGCCAAGCAGTTTAATGCAGCTACACACGACAGATGTACACCACTCTTCAGGACACCCAGACACCTGCTCCTCTATAAAACCAACAATAATAATGGCCAATTTATACCTGTAATAAGGTTTATAACCTCACGTAAAACAAACAAACAAGATCTTTCAACTTCTTTCAAATTCCTAAGCCAACATCCACCTGACAATGTATACCACGCCATTTCCTCTCCATTCAAACAATAAAAAGCCTCAGGGAGGGAGAAGCAAAGGTATATTCGTGAAGTTTCAAGCTACAGCCCAAAATGAGTTACCCTCTTCTGCTTGCAGTTACCATATGCATTCAATGCACTAAGCAGAAGGCTAGATAACAAAAAACAGCACTTCCAGTTAGCATCAGGTGAAAAATCCATAGGAGCACAGCCCACTGCAGTGGCCGCCAAGCGGAAGGCGCACCGCCCCGCAGGCCTTTGGGCCGGGGGCGCCCAGAAACCCCCCGCGAGCTGCGTGACGAGGTGTGCTTTCAGGAGGCCGACGTGACAGCCCCCAAGGAGGGGCAGGTCCCACCGGCACCGCCCGGGAGGCCCGCGCGGCCGCCCCACCGGGCCGAGCCGGGGCAGCGCCGCGCCGCCCTGAGGCGAGGCCCCCGCGGAGGGGTCTCGCTGCCGGGCCGGGGCAGGCTGGCGCCCGGGAGGCCCTCGGTCACTATTTAGCAGGAAGGTGCGCAGGAATTCCCGCAGGCGCAGTCCCGGACCCGCCGCGCTCCCCGGGCTGCCCGCACACGGGTCACGGCGGCGGGAAGGGGCGGCCGCAGCCTCGCCACCGCCCCGAGCTGCGCGCCCCCGCCGTACCGAGGCTGCCCCCGCCGTACCGCCACAGGGCCGGCCCGGCGCGGCCCCGCCGAGGGAGCGCGGAGACAACCCCCGGGCCGCGCCCCGGGGCACCGCCGCCCTCCCCCCGGCCGGGGCTCCTCCAGACGCCGCCGGCGACTCCTCCCAGCAACCGCCGGCGCCCCCCGCCGCGGCCCAGGGGGCTCCCCCGAGCTGCCGCAGGGCGCCGGCTGCCCTTCTCCGCGCCCCGTCCCCCTCAGGCGCCCAAGGAGGGAGGAGCGGCGGTAACGACTCCATGCCAGCCCGGTGCCTCGCACCGCCAGGGCCCCGCCGGCTGAGCTGCGGGGCTGCTGCCGGCCGGCCCGCCGGCGCCCGCAGGCAGCAGCCGGGGCCAGCCCGGGCCGGGGGAAGGCCGGCGGGCCGGCGGGATCAGGGGCTCGGCGGCGCTCACTCACCTGCCCGCGACAGCCCCCGCCGCGCGGCCAGCCCCGCTCTGTGTACTCCGGAAACGGCGGCTCCTCCGCCGGGCGCCGGGGAGGGGCTGGGCGAGGGGGCGGGCGGAGCCGCGAGTGACAGCGGGAAGGGGAAGGCGGGAGAGGGCGGGCGGCCGCCGGCGGAGGGGTGAGGGAAGGGCAGGGGGCGGTGGGAGCGAGGAGGAGCAGGGGGCGGGCAGCGGCGGCACCGGGGGTCCCCTGGGGCGGGGGTGTCGCCAGGGCCACGGGTGTGAGGCGAGGCAGGGGCGGGGTTGTCCCAGGGAGGGGGTGACAGGGACCGCCCGGGACGGGCCCCGGCTGCGCTGGGTGCAGGGGAACGAGGGTGAGGGACGGCCAGGCAGAGGAAAAGGGGAGAAGGGGGGTTGGGAGGGGGTGGAAATCAGTGTATATTTTATATGTGCTTGAAATTATGAGGTTTCTCATTGTGTTGTTTTATGGCCAGGCGCAGTGTCCTTCCTCAGTAGAGCAATTCGTGAGGGAGATCACCAGTGGCACCTGCAAAGTACCGTATGGCTCTTCCATTCAAAATCACTAGCTGTAGAAACTGCAGAATTCAACACTGCTGTTAATTCCCAAATAAACCCATTTATCTAAAATGCACAAAAACTGTCTCAAATTGATCCCTTTGACATAATTGTCATGGTGCTACCAGCTTTAGGAATTGTTCAGAAACAGGCCTGGTCTATAATGGCTTTGCCGTGTGAGTTTAAACTGGTTTGTTACTATTTATCAGGCTTAATGCAGATTTTATGCAGAAAAGTTTGCTGTGCAATATGATGTGCTTTCAAATCCTATTTCCATAGAAATAGTCTTCTGTTAATCCTGTCTCATTAGAAAGTGATTATTTTTTATTTCCAAGGCTTATTTAGAATCTTACATTTGAAATGGAACAAGCATTTAATAACATACAAAAATGCCTGGTAGAAGTTAGAAAATAAGGTAACGTGTAATAGTAAGAGAGTAGTTAAAAATTGTTGGAATATATGTAAGCAAAAATTTTGTCTACAGGGCTGTGCATCTGATCATCTGGCTCTACTTCCCCCACCCCCCAAAAAGAAACCTGCACACCCACACACTTGGATATGATAGTAATGAAGTGAAAATAACAGTAATTTCCACTAGTTTCAGCGCTGCTAATCAGAAAACTCTGTGGGAAGAAGTGAAATTGTCAATTTATTGGACACCTTCTAGCCACAAGCTAGAAATAGTCCTCAAGTAGTATCTGTGGGGAGCTGCCTAGGAGCAATATGTGGCTTTGTTTCATTCTCTGTGACAGATGGTTGCTGGCAGACTGGGCTTCTCATCAGTGTCTTCCCTCCGAACTTTTCTGATTCTTGCATGTCTACTAAGCACATCTCTTCCCATAAATTTATCCTCAAATTAAGAGATACCTGGGAAATACTTGGAAAGCATGCAAGGGAACAGAAGGCTGTTATATTGTTGGCTCCTCCAAGAGAGAGGGGTGCTGGAGTATTCTTTGTGCTGTAAGAGTGCAGTAAAGGGCTGGAGAGGGTACCTTTTTTTTTTTTTTTAATGCTTTTAACTAAATGGTAGATGAAACATTGATTTTTAAAAAAAAGTTTAAAAAGACTCTGATGGGGTTTCAAAAAGTTTTTGATGGGAAAGAAGTATGTGTATGAAGTGGAAAAATTGAGTGTAAAGGAAGTTGGAAGGAGCTGAAGAGGAAGAGAAAGAGAAAACAAAATACTGGGATGGATTAAAAAAAGGCAAAATACCTCCTTGATTTTGTTTCTGTGTTGTTTGGGGGTTTTTTTAAGAATGGAGGGAGAGAGATTAACACAGACAAACACACATGCATTTTTAGGAATACCTTTATTTCCTATCCTTGGGAAGCAGGGTGGCCAGTCTGGAGCTTTTTAGCTGCTAGCAGCTCTCCAGGAGCTCAGGTGTTGCTCTTGTGCTGAGGTTGTGTCATGTAGCCAGTGCAGAGCAGTGCCAGGGACTGCTGTAGGAAGAAGGAAAGCATCAGGATTTACTAAGGCAAACACTACCACTTACACTTGAGTCTTGTTACATGTCCAGTCCAGGCCTGTCCAAAAAGAAATCTAGAGTCCCTGGTGAGCTATTGACATTTCCCACCTGCAAATCTTCCGCTCTCCAGAAACCCTTCTGCTCTCCCAGCTATGTACCTTGTAGTTCCTGGTCATAAGAAGAGTGTGATACGGTGCTTACAGGATCACAACAATCTCCTACCCTGATGAATAGCAGCCAAATTATATTGCACTAGCTGATGGCCATTCACCAGAGCTTTTTCTAATAGTGCTATATGTTTTATCAACGTGAAGTTTTACCAATAGATCCCAAAAGTACATAAGCCATGCTGATTAAAGCGTACTGTATTCACAGGCAGAAATTTGTTCTACAGACCTAGTCCTACAGTTGAATACAATGCACGAATGTGTTCTTTCACACTATCAGGAGATGTGCAAATCTGCTCTATATTTTGTTACCCTAGTGATTTAATTGTATTCAGTGGATCTGTGCAGAATTTGGTTCTGTCAACACTTACAGTGGAGTTACACACAATGAGCACATTTTTTTATTTTGACTTGCTGGATTTATTCACATACTATTATCATTTTTTACAGTGCTCTGTAACAACTTTTAACACATAACTGTCTCTAAAGATCAGTCATTTCATTTGAAATTTATTACAGATGAAGTTTATAGATTAAGAGCATAAAGGCACAGAACACTGGTATGAATCCTAGCCTTAAAACTAATATGCCTTAACCAGATGGTAGGAGTTTAAGACAGACTGAGAAATAAATAGGAAGTTCACACTTCTTAATATGAACAGAGTATGAAAGCATTCAATTCAGCAGAAGTACATAATAGCCAATGCAGAATAAAGAGGAAACTCTTAAGGACTAGAAAATATTTGGTGTAGATATCTATTTTTACCTTGTACATTAAAATTATTTTCCTGAATGCTTACAGTGCTATATTTTTACTGAATATCCTACTTTTTATTTTGTGAATTCTAAATATTTTGAAAGATGGTAGTATAATTAACTCTTTAGTAAAGTCATATGTAAATCAGAAAAGAATAGGTGAATTCAGTTATATTTATTATTTTCCTATTGATGTTACATATATGTAAAAAAGTGCTTTCCAAGACCTCCATTGAATAGAAAGGGAAGGAAACCGGTGCACTGTTTAAACAAAAATGCAACAATGTTGTTCAGAGAGAGAGGAAACCAGCCTTGAAATGTATTATGAGCGCAACTTGATGTCATGGGCTGTAGGAGGAAGAAATCATTAGCTCGGAAAAAAAGCAGCACTGGCACAATAGCCATGTGTAAATGTTAATAAGGATATGCGTATCAGCAAGGTGTGGGATAAGATTAGAAGGATGAATGTTAGTAATAAAACCCCTCAAGAATGGTTTGTCTTGTTAAAGGAAAAGGCTAATTTACAAGAGATTCTTGCTTCTGTTAATCAGACAGAGATATGTTTAGGAAAAGGAAGTGTGGAGAAAACCAGGGTGATTTTGGAAAACAGACTTGATCACTAATGTCCTATTGTATCAGCAGTGATTTTTCCCTTTGTGGCTACTAATTACTGTGAGTGCTGTACTGATAGTATGTTGAAGTACGGGAAGAACAGCAGTAGAATTGCATTAATATTTGGACTGTATATTTGCAGTTGGAGGGTGAGAAGTAATAAAAATGCAGGTTTAGATCTAGAAATGCTATACAGTTTGTACAGTATGTCACAGCCCTCGTGGCTTGTAGCCTGACTTGCTCTTGCTGTCTGAATGTTTGACAATGCAGGCCTACACATAGGCAAATAAGACTTCTAAAAATACATTTCACAAATCATCCATTCCAGCTGTCAGGGTGAGAACAGTCCTTTTGTCCTGCAGCCCTGGACAACTAAAATCCTATTTCAGACAAGTGAAATTTAGTTATTTGCTGCCTGACAGGAAAGCTGCTGACCTATGCTTTATACACCTCAGTACATTGACTGACCATTGTGTCCAACCTGAGGCTTAAAATGAGAACTGGCGCCTTGCCCGGCTTCTTTGTAAACACTACCAAATGGCAAAAGAAATGTGTGGTTAGAGCCCCTAGCCTCCTGTTTGGAAGAATTCTTGCCATTACCTCCACAGGGCAAGTCCCACTTTGGAAAGAGTAAACACGACTGACTATATATGGCCACATAAAAATGAAAATAGGGACAATCACCTTTTCTTGTCAGACAAATCAAAGATCCAGGTCACCTTAAAAAATCCTAGGCTGCAAGCCAATGATACTGGCTATAGGGAAAATAAATATATATTTATTTTTTTAAAAAAATCTCTTAATCTACATGATCTGATCTACATGATTTGATCAAGTTTTGATCAAAGTGAATGGAGGCCATTGACTTCAATTGATGTTGGATGTGTCCCATGACCTTCTAGTTTATATATTTAGACTCCCCATACTAATCTTCTCTTCTACAGGTCTGATGTCATCACCATTATTATAAGCAGAACGTGTCACTTGATTGACAGCAAATAACCTTTCCAAAAAGTAGCCAACGAGTAAGAATGTTTTGTAAGAGTGACATATGATCATGACTGCCTGCAGTCCATTTTTGTTTACAGGCAGTGGAAGAATTTCAGATATTTTTAAGGTCAGTGTCCCTAGTCCAGAGATGAAGATGTGTTTGTTTTTAAAATGCTGTTCTGCTTAAAAAACTCTCCTCCAGTTATGCTGAAATGGAGGAGTAGTCTCTGACATAAATCCTTTGCCTGTTGAGACCAGCTAGATGGGCACAGGAATGGACTACGCCCAACTACATGCACAAAATGGTCATTGGCATTTCATATTTTTGCTTCAGGAAGTCAACTGCTTAAACATATGTATGATTTTTTTTTTAAATGTCTGGTGATTCAGATGTCTGGGATCTCATTTTGCTTGTTTTCTTGAAAACTTTCATAAAAAGGAATCAGCTTGCAAAACCACAAAAATGTACTTCTCAGCCAGCTGTGGTAAAAGAGTTTGCATGACCATCTAAATACTGGAGAAGTTTTTATATTTAAAAAAATTATTCTGATGAGTAGCAAATGAGTATGAATTCATCATTAGTTAGCCCTTGGCTGTTGGCTTAGAACTGTTCGAAGTATGCAGCAAATATGGAGGTGTTGAGGGAATACTTGTGAGCCGCAAAGAACTGTTGTTGACATTTTGTAATAATATATCTTAGAAGATTGTTATAAAACAGATATGCTGTAAATGTGTGAATGAGAACTAGACTACTTTTTTTTTTTACTTAGAAATTAATATGGCATTTAAGTATATTCATTGTAAGGTTCTGACTAAGAGTAAAATGTAGTTCTATATAATTGACCCAATTCATTAATAGGTTACTTAGGGCTTCTAATATAATAGAGTCTAAACACTATTTAAGAAGTGAAAGAAAATTTAGAATTAATTCTAGGGCATTTATAAACAGGCATAGAAAAATAATATCCCTTCTACTAAATGTCTGAAACTAGAGGCTACTTGCCAAATTAAGTTTTGTCTGTTTGACCTTGTATGACTGATTGCAGTAAGGTGTTATGTATGTTTCAGATAACAGAATTTTACTTTTTTAGTAACTGTCTTATATTGGACACATAATTCTTATTTTAATAGTCTATAGTAAACATGCTACCATATGAATGGTGAATTCTAGATTATTTAATTTATGTTTATATAAACACACAACAATTATATATGTTTATAGCTATATATATAAACATTTAATGCAATTTAAAAAGAACCCTAAATAGTTGTTTTAAAGAATTTCCATGTGGTAGTTCCTGCAACATGGGATTGTTGCAGGAGGACTGAATGGGGGACCGAAGGCTATTGTGTTGCCTTAGTTTCTGTTAGGGCACTGTAACAAAGGCAACTTAATTTCAGCTGCCTTAGTGGTACTGTTATGACCTTTTGCCTACACAGATTATTTTGTATTGTGGAAAACTGCCCAATAAGGACTAATTTTGTAATGGAGAACATGGAATTATGAAAGTAGGTTGAACGGGGTAACAGAAACATGTAAGCCAATATCTCATGGCTGAAACTTTGCTAAATTGATAACATACAGAAAAGTGTTGTAGAAAAAGCTGTGATCTGATGCAGACATGACATGTGAATGAACTAGTCTTTTTCTCTAGAGTTTCTTCATTAATTACAGAAATACTCAAAGGCCCTGACTGCGACCAGAATTTAAGTAATCCACTTACGGGAAGGCATTTCTCAGGAACAACAAAATATGAGGCTGACAAAGCTTCCTTCATAAATGACTCTTGCTAAATCCCACAATACAGAGCCTCTTTTGGGTCCCCTATCCAAACCAGTCCAGGTCTCCTGGTGACATCATGAAATGTGAGATGCCTATGAGATAGACTTTGGCCACGATGGAGCTTTGGCCACCTGTCTGTCCTATGCTTGAGAAGATATTCAGGATGTTGACAGAGAAGAGTGGAACTTACCTAGTAAAACTTGGCAACCCAGTCTCATCAGATTTCCAAGGGACCACTGCAGCTAGCAGTACTTGATTTGCTGAGTACCATTTACCTCTGGCTGCAGCAGGAAAGACAACGTAGTTGACCTCAGTGGCTGGTTTCAGGTTCTTGATTTGTTTAGTCAGCTTCTAGCACTTTCATACTTCCTCTGTAACTGCAGCCAAGACTGTATTTGGTTTGCCTGCATTGTGGTGCACCACCTGGGCCTGGTTCTCCTTGAAAAATCTGACATCAGGTTTGAGGAGCTCACTCTGCTCATCACTAAGCTAAAGCTGATAATATAGTACCCAGTGATTTTTTGTTTGTTTGCTTGCTTTTTAAACTTCCTCAGCCAAAATGGTACCCAACTGGCTGTGTTATTAGGTGGAAATATCCTGCACTGCTGGACACATGCCAAGGATGCAGGAGCAGGTCTCACTGTCTTCACTCTACTGTGGCCTTTTTCACAACCTGGAAATACTCGGTTGGGTATTAATTTGCTTGAAGTTTAAGGGCTACCAGAAGTTATTTCTCTGGCATCCCACAATAATTTTAGATCCTTCACCATCTTCCAAATGCATCAGAGCATCTAAGCCAGATAGGTGCCCTTTATGTCTGAGTGGGCTAGTTAAAGGTGCCCTCTGCATCCCCTGTCTCAGTTTCTACATCCTCCTTGTTTCAAGAGGCAAATGCAAACCTCTCTACTATGGTTTGGCTCCAAAGGTCCTGATTCATCTGTCATTAATATAAATCGTGTTTAGCTTTGTTGAAACTGATAGTTGTCAGCCCAGCTTTTCTGCATGACATCTAATCAACTGCAGTATTGTAAAAGGAGGTATAAAAAGCTACCAAGTCTGCATCAGACGATCAGATCATAGTTCTTGCTTGTGTAAAAGGCACGAAACAAAACTTCAGTCCCACAAGAACTGCATTTATGCAGTGTGCAACTCTTGTGCAAGTTGTCTTACCTGTCAGCATGAGGGACTGTGAGACAACAGCCCTGTAGTAGCAACTGACAACCGAGGTTTGAGGGGAAGAAAGATTTTCAGCTTTGTATGTGCACTGCTAAGTAATTCAAATCAGCAGGTAAATAGTACCTACAGGTGCATTTTTTTTTAATTTCACACTGATGAATCAAGATACTATAACCCAAATATATATGCTTCAGATCCTTATAGGCACACAACATCAAGCCAACAGTTGCTAAAAGATAAGGGGGTAATAAAACAATCTGTAGGCCATACAAATTCTATTAATCAGTTGTTTTCTGTTGTTGGATTTTGCATGTTAGTTTTCTTTTGGAATTCCGAGAGTTAGAGTGGGGAAATGATGTGATAGAGATCTTTCAAAGTGTCCTGGTTTCGGCTGGGATAGAGTTCATTCTTTTCCTAGTAGCTGGTACAGTGCTGTGTTTTGGATTTAGTATTAAAATAATGTTGATCACACACTGATGTTTTAGTTGTTGCTGAGTAGCGCTTATATTAAATCAAGGATTTTTCAGCTTCTCATGCTTTACCGACTGAGAAGGCTGGAGATACTCAAGAATTTGGAAGGGGACACAGCGGGGCAGCTGACCCCAACTGACCAAAGGGATATTCCACATCATGTGACATCATGCTCAGCATGTGGGAAGAAGGAATGGGGGGATGTTCAGCATTATGGCGTTTTGTCTTCCCAAGTAACCATTATGCATGATGGAGCCCTGCTTTCCTGGAGATGGCAGAACACCTGCCTGCCCATGGGAAGCACGCGAATTTCTTGTTTTTCTTTGCTTGTGTGCGCAGCTTTTGCTTTACCTGTTAACCTGTCTTTATCTCAACCCACGAGTTTTCTCATTCTTACCCTTCCAGTTCTCTCCCCCATCCCAATGGGGTGGGAAGCGAGCAAGCGGCTGTGTGGGGCTTGGTTGTTGGCTGGGGTTAAACCACGACACAAAGTTAAGCTTTGATAGTAGTATTGAGTGTCAACACACCGTATGTAGATCTCAATGCTCTTTATAACTCCAAGAGTTGGAATATGAGAAGGCAATAATTAATAGGATATGGAGTATACTCTTTTTCCTTTTAATGGGAGACTATTTCAGACATGGTGATGTAGCTGCCAGATGTTCAGTTTAGCATAGAAGAAAAAGGAGAAGAGATTGAAATGCATAGTCATGTAGGAAATAAAAACCCTAATTAGTAAGGGAACTAATTAGCAAGGGAACCTTTTGTGAATTTATCACAATAAAGTAGCTTATGCTTAGTTTCCTCTAAGTAAGCTAAACACATGCTGCCTTAATATGAAATAAAGACAATATAGTATAAGCTCATCATTTTTGATATTTCAGTAACGCTTGCTGTAATCACTTTTTATTCAGCTCAAAGGCAACCTTAAAACATGCCAGGGAACACATATATACATGCACAGGTACACACATGTATTTGTCTTATCTTTAATTGAGATACTGAGACAAATAAATTAATTACCTGTTTTTACAAAGATTGATATGATAAAAATATACAGAGTTGATTTGTCATATTTATCTTTGGTTTTCACCATACTGAAGGCTACAAATAGAAGAAGATGGTAAATAAACTGCAGTAGCATCAGGGCTTATAAATACATTCTGAGTTGGGGACACAATGCAGATGTAAATATCTTCTCTTCTGTACAACTTTGGAGACAATTCTGTCCTGTCATAAAGACTACATCAGATAACAATCATAAAAGTAGTGGAAAACTTCTATTATTGTGCTCTTAAATTAAAATGTACAACATGCACATCTATCCCCTAATCTACTCAATATTGTTTCTAGAGAACAAATAATCTGTAGAGTTGTTGAAGTAACATGATTTGCTATTTCCTGGAATAATTGCCCACAAACATGTGAGCTTGACCCCTGTGCCAACTAACAAACTCTTGACTGTGTACGCAGGGTGACCCCAGTGATGGTTTCAGAAAAGTAGGATTTGGGGATTAGACATGTGTCCCTGACAGGAGTTCTGTTTTTCTCCTCATATAGATTAAATAACATACTGACAATCTTCAGGGTTGCTAATTTTGGCTTTCTGATTGCAAGTTCCATCCAACTTCATGTTTTGCTTCATCTCACAAGTCTAGGAATAGTGGTTTCCTGAGAAAATCAAGCTCATAATACTTTGGAACACTCTCTCTCATGGTTTTTATGCATGTAGAATTGGCAAACCAGCACAGTACATAATAAGAATGAAGTTCAGTCTGTTGTGGTTTTATACCCTATGTTTTTCAGAGTGTGTAATCATTTTTCTGAAAATACATAAACAGAAATCTTTGTAAAGCTCATTTCTCCAGCTATTCAATGGTATACATGTAATTTAGGGATTTCCAGCCATAACTATAGTAGCAGTAACAAAAGATATTTAAAGCCTGTTAGCTTCGGTCATGTTTTTACTTAATGTTTTTTAAAATCATGATGCTGATCTTTCAGTAAGATCCATTTAAACATAGATCTCATGGAAGGCCCAGGACCTGCAGTTAAGCTGATTCCATTCTGTGTCTAATTGCAATCCCATGTTACATAAAATAAATGTGGGCATCTGTTTCAAGGTCAGCAATTTATGAATTAAGAATAATATTTGTAAATATCCTCAAAATCCAATTTAATAGGAATTTAAAAACCTCAAAAATGCAAAGATCTGGAGAGTTTTCCACCTGCAAAACTGTATGGTAGGATGAAGGATGAGGTACAAAGCTGTGCCTGTAACTTAGGAGCCTGCAATTATTAGCATTGCAGTCATTTGTGCCCTCTGTATGACCATACCCTTTTAAATTCAAGGAGTCTGATAATACACAAAGCAAAAAAATACAGGCAGGTGTTTCAAACAGAAGCTGTAGAAAGAACAAGATTCACGTGTAGATCTTTTTTAAAAGATTCAGTCTGCAGAACTGGGATTTTAAAGAGAGATACTGGCAAAGAATTGGGCTCACCAGATATGTACAGGAAAAAATGTCAATTTGAAGGGTAGACATCTTCTAGAAAAAAATGTACATTACCAGCAAACTTTCTTGAACTGAAACAAGCTGCAAGATGGGCTGATTTCTTAAAATATTAATAGTAAATTTTGCTAAGACATTCTCATTATGCTTCCACTGATACAAATTCATTGCGTTGAAATTATAATGAATTTTGAGAGATTAAGTTTATAAATGAATATCAGAGGGTTTTTTAAGACCCTGAGATTTGTTTGGCATGTAGCTGAACAATCATTTATCTTTGCTGACAGCCTGGTTTATGTTACTGGACTATGTGCTGCTGTACACCAAATGGCATTGTCCAATTGGATTTTATTTTTAGGCTGCTTTGTAGCAGATGCAGACTGGCACATCACTGCTTACTCCAGTGATGTGTGTTACATTCCCAGCAGGAGCCCCACTGAGAGGGGAGGAAGGAAACTAGCTGCAGAAATCATAGTGGTGCGAAGCACCAGTCTCAAAACTCTGCTTTAGTGGGTGCCAAGAATTACTATGTGTGAATGGTACTTTAAAGCTGTCTTTGCTTCCCACTGGGGACTTGACTTACAATTGAAAAATCATACATAGGGAATTTGCTAGAACTTTGAATTAATATGCACATTACCAAAACAGCGTAAGTTAAAATCACCTCCTATTTCATACTGCAAATTCCTAAGCCTCAGATGTGTATGCTATTCACTGCAGTAATGATGAACATTTATAGTAAATATATTTTAAAGAATATATTCCAAGGGCATGGTTCTGCTGCTTTTAAAATGAGTGACTATCTTTGTGTTAAACTTTGTGGGAGTAGATCAGACCCTAGGACTGTAAAAAGTGTGTTTTTCTAGAAACCAAAGTAATTTAAATGTCTGTATTAAACCATTTCCATTGTGAAAAGTACTTTTAACCTCAAAATACATAGCATTTTCTCTAAATAGTATGTTTTAAGATCTTTCCTCTCTATTGTATAGTATATGTTGCAATAGAGAGTAAAGATCTTAAAACTTACTATATGTAATATTTATATAATTACACATAATTGTAATAATTACTATTTAATTAATGCTAATATAATGTATAATAAATATAACAATTATCTGAAAAGGTAACAGTTATGGGAACTGACATACTTCCACTAGCATCAAAATTAATTTCCCATTGTTTTCCATGGAACCATGTTTTCCCTAACTGATTGGCGCACCTTGTCAAAACAAGAGACAACGATGGCTGGATCCCAGACCTGCAAACCAGGCTACGCAATGATTTCCCCTGTGAACTTGGCAAGTGCTTTTACTGTGAATATCGTCAAAAAGTATACATAATTTAACAACTTTGTTATCCTTCTACATGAAAAAAATTCTGCTTGCTTTCTTTTTAGATGAGTATTTTTCGTGCCAGTTTGTCTTATTAGTGTGACACCACTAATGCAGTTCCAAAATAGTAAGCTACCTGGACATTGCATTATTAGCAGAATTATTAACTGTGCTTCCTGAATTTCTATTCATTTTCATATTGAAGTCAGCAATAGTAACTTTTAATATTAAATGGGCAAGGCTGACAACTAGTAAATAAAGACTTCTTTATTGAAACTGTAAACCAAATGTAGTATAAAAATCAGAGGAGGCACCATTGCTGTTCTTCCAGTCACCTTTCATAATGAAAATCTTATTTCAGCTTCTCTTCTTGTAAAGAGAAAGAAACACCGAATTGCAAGAGACTGGGTGAAGTTTATAAGTAATATCTAAAATACTTCAGAAGGAATTTACCTATCAGTATTGATTCCACAAAGAAAAAAGCAGAAAAAGCTTTCTGCATACAGCTGGCTTCCCAGAACACATTAAAAGAATATGTGTGTTCAGAGCTCCTTTTGTGTAGCCACTGGAACCTGGGTGATTGCAGGCCATCATCATGCAGTCTTTCTGATCGAGTAAAATTCTCAGCTGCTTTTCAAAGGGGCAGTCCCACCATGCCCTCAGCCTCAAACATCGCTGCTGCTTGCACTGTACATGCAGTAATGTTCTTGATGCTCTGTGTTAAGCCAGATGATGAGGCTTGAATAACAATCTTCTGCCATGTATTACCTTTTTTGCCAGAGGTCTTTTGGAAAAGAGAAAGATTTTTGCAGGGATGCTAAACTGGAGTCCAAGTAAGCAGTCTGATGCTCCATAGTGTCATCTGCAGCTTGAAAACAACTATTGCACGGGGCCTGATTTTATTGCTGTTGAAGTAATTGGTGTTTCAACACTTTCAGTTGTGTGTCTATATTAATGTTTATGGCACAATTGCCAACTGACCATGAATTTTTAGCCTTAAGTCACACATATATATCTGAAGTAGTTTTGTACTGTTCAGGTAAGTGTTCTTGACCACCATCTGTTTTCTGTAGCGGTGGGCATTAGTGAAAATTCATAGTTCTTTGCTTATTATTCAAAAGAATACCCTTGCTTTCTGTAGTATCTGATATAACATAATGATAAATTATAAATTAAATTCCTGCCTTGTTAAAATCCATTGAGTATAGAGGAATTGTACCCAAGATGAATGTATTCCTACGTTGCCAAAACAGATTTAAATCTGGTAGCCAGTAATTGTTTCCTATAACAAAAACCAGCAGTCTTTGTTAGAACCAAGACATTTTAGAGACACTGTGACTTGGCAGACTTAACAAAACAATAGTTAACTGAAGATGAGATATTTTTCTGTGCTAATGGAAGTGATATAGTATCACAATTTGTAAATTCAGGAAACATCTAAAAATAACTCTTAAATATACACCTCTCTCAGGTGTAGGATTCTACTCCTGGGTTTGGCTTTCATGATCATATAAACAGTAGTACCTGTGCTCCTCTCAAAGGAAATACATAGTTTAACTACACATGCATCTTGGCAGAGACAAGAGACCCAAATGTGACAAAAAGGAAATTGCTCTCATCTTACAGAATTTGATTAAAGCTTTAGGCATAGAGCTTTTTAAATGACAAATGCTCAGTGAAATAATATTATGTCTTTATACTCCACAGCACTATTAATCTGAGGTTTCAGGACTTTAAGAAATGTTAATTAACTAGTTACCATTCATGTAAAGTGTTAGCATTACAGTCATTTTGTGGGCTGATAACTGAAGCATGGAAATATTAAGTTCTTCAGAAAGGATGAGATTGGGGTTCTCTTATATGTGTATTCCCTATCAGGTATTTACAGAGATGTTAACTGCTTATGCAGTAGTGATCTCCATGAATCTTCCATCAAGTTAGCCCAAAAGGAGCAGGAACAATTTTGGGAGAGACTGTGAACAACTTCAGTTGTACCCAAAGACATTGATGCAGTCTGAAGCTTTGTGTTGGACACTTGAGAGTCCAAATATGATGGTTAAGAGGCCCAGCAGTGCTCTTAAGGATTTGCGTATTCAAGGAAAGAACAGAGACACTGTTGGCTACTCTGCAGGAAGGTAAAGGTTTGCAACACTTAAATTTTTTTTTTACAGAAAGTTGCCTTCTATAACTACAGTAAATGCAAATTAGGAAGCCACTGCTAGGTCTATTGCAATGCATCCCTGCACAGGCTTGATGAAATCTATTTGTGATTCCAGTATAATTAAAGAATATGATCACTGCAGAATATGACTCACAATAGAAGTTCCATGCAGTGTGGGTATAGGAATTATTCAGCTGATATACATTTAGCCTAATGTCTTGTTTCCAACAGAGGCCATCAAGAGATGATTTGGAGGAAGGTGTAGAAGACCCACAGGTAATGAATGATTTGCTGTACATATTAGATCACAACCTGATCTTAAACCTGATCTTAAATCTGTTTTCAATGTTAAAGGCCTGACGCATGGCATTTTCATACACTTCCCACAATATTTTACTCAAAGAAATCACTACTTTTGAGTATTATTGGTAAAAATTTAACCACTGAATCTCTTTTTGAATCTTATTAAATGGTTGGTCCTGATGATTTCACTTAACAATAAGTTTTGTAATATAATTACATGCTTATTTTATTATTGTTATTATTGCATTTCACAACAAATTTTCCCCTGTCTTCCTGTTACAGGACAGCAAGAACTGAAGCTCAAAATCTACTTTTTCTGTAATATTAATATTTTTATGATGGGGTTTTTTTTGTTGTTATCACAGGCCTTTCAGGCCTGCTTCATTTTAAGGGTAAAAACCAAACGTCTATCTGTTTGCCTTTTCCCTGGCCCAGGTCATCCTTCTCATCCTTCTTTTAATTTCATCTAGCTCTGCAGTATCCTTTATTGAGATCTTTGCAGCCTGTATCATTACACTTTCTTGAAGATGAAGATACCAATATTAATTTCTCTAACATTCTCCAACTTATCACTTTTCTTATGCATCCCAACATTTTGTTTACTTGTTTTGACCACAGCTAAACCTGATCTCAGTCCATTTCCTAAGCTGATACATCTTTTTAGAAGGCTGTGAATCACATAACTTCTCTTCTTTCCTTCCATAGCACAATACTTACCAAAACTGAGTTCTGCTTGCCATCAGTCTGCCCATATGATATTGTCTAATTAGGTCTTTTGAAGTTCTTTGCAGTCCTTTCTGACCATAGTGTAAATGACCTGGCATCTACGGATTTTGCTGCTCCTTTTGCAGACCTTTGCTTTCTTTCCAGATCACTAATAAATATATTAATTCACAGAGAACTAGTATTTTACTTAGTCAAATTGCTATTGTAACAAGCTCTAGTTTTAGCAAGTTCTGTGTCTCTGAGAAACTTAGTGCATTCCCCACCTCTCTTTTAAACTTTATTGCCATTACCCAGTTTAGAATGCCAAGTTATACTCATTTATGCTCTGGCTCCCTTTTCATAGCAGAAAAGCTATTTGTAACAATAAGATGCCTTAAACAATATCTCTATTATGGACCATGTGTCTGCCATAATTGGAAATTTTTCCCCACCATAGTACGATTTATGTTCTTAGGAAACCTGTGTTATGGGGGTTTTGGCGTACATAATTATTTCTTAAAAGGAAAAAGATGCTGTGTTAAAAAAAAAAAAGAGTAATTTCAGACTTTTGGAACTTGAGTCTTACATGTATAAAAACATTATTTTGGTGCTTTGGAAAAATCTCTAGCATAGTAAGGGTGACATCTTTAAAAAATGTTGATTATTATCAGAACCCCGAGTGAAACTGCTGAATTTCCCGTTACCTTCAATGGGTAAAGAGATGAGCCACCACTGATGGCATTCAAAAGCACTGCTCCTGAGTATAATCATGAAAACAAGTGATGTTCATAATTTTGTTGCAGAACAATTATGTTTGTATGCCATCATTATGAGAGGAGTTTAAAACAAGGTAGTAACCATTTTGCAATTCCCTGGTAAGGACAGGGGAACTCCGTAGGACCGCATTCAGATACCGAATACTCAGTGCAGTATTGCCATCTGTTGGCAACTGCCTAGCAAAGCTGCAGAAGAACAGCTACAAAGCCTTGGACAATGACCTGCCACGCTGACTTGCTGTAGATGATTCCTGTTTTCTGCTTCAAAGAGGCTGTGTTTCCTTGGCAGGGCATTCGCCCTGTACTGCTGCATTGCTGGGGAACTGGCTGGACAGTGTCCTGGGGGCCTCTTGCTCCATCTCTGGCCCGGATTGTTCAGACCCTTTTCCACATCTGAAGCTACTCCCCAGGGCAAAGTCTGCGAAGACCAGGTGGGTCTGTAGCAGGAATATTTAAGAATCTCCCCCACCCCTCCAAGGGGGAAAAAGAAGGAAGTGGAATCTGCAAAATTTCTCTGTGTGAGTTTTAAAACCTGTAACACCTGTGACAGATAAAAAGCATAAAAAAACCACAGTCCTACTTTTTAGCCAAGAAGCGTTTGAGTATCATAAATCTAATCAACGACAATACTTTTTAGTACAAAAGATATGGTGCAAGACCTGGAATCAGGAGTGTGGGGTTCCATTCCAGCAACTCACTAGGAGATCCTCAGAGAACCATGTAGAGGTTCACTTTTTCAGCACTGCCAAGCTGAGATGTTCTGCAGCAAGTTTCAGGAGTGCCAAGCATCTGTACGGTGAATTCAAGATCTGATACCTCTGCACAAGATCCATAAATACCCATGTTTCCTAAACATGCACATTCCAAAATTTTGTCTTATCTAATGAACCAAACGTCCTTATGGGGACTATATGGACCATACAATTACTACAACCAAACAATTTCCACATACAGAAATTAATTCCAATCAACAAGTGATAAACCATAGAAAGAATTATCAGTGGGAGCCTTAAACAAAACAATCACCACCTGTGATTGCTGTCCTGACCATCAAGAAAGACTTAAAAAGTATTCTGAAAAGACAAGCCCAGGAACAAAAATGACAAGGCAGATAAAACATGGATGTGATGGAGACACTGATTTTACAATACATTGACATTTTCCACACACATACTACCTCATGGCCCAAAGGAAATGGATAACTGCTGTTCTCTGTGCTGTGTAAGACCTGTATTACTTCCCCTCTCACAAGTTTCCTCCACTGTTGCAGATGCCAGGTACCCTTTTTTCCCCCTCAAATTGTTTAACTGATTTACCTAGCAAAGTTAAATTCAGAGCAATTTCTTTCTGTGTATTCTTAGCATGCAGTTTGCCCTCTCTGTGCCAGGTCTGAAGAAGAGTTTGTATCTGACTACCACAGTCTGAGTAAAAAGATTACCTCTCCTTGCAAGCCATCCCTTTCTTAAAAAATTAGGGCACTTGAATTTATTAGAAATACTCAAAAATGTAGGTATAGACAATCAACTCAAATATTTCAAAATTAGCACATTGACACAGTCGGTCCTGATCTCAGATTGCTATGTGCTTTCTTCCTGAAGCCTCCTCCAATCTCACAAAAAGTACATTTCTTTGCTGATTTGAGTGAGCCCTAATCCACTCAATTCACTGTAGTAAGTGTACATTTGGGTTTATCCCACGGCGAAAATGAAAAGCTGATGTCTGTGAAGTACTCTGGAAATCTGGCTCCTTTTTTCTATTTGAAACCTGAAACTGGATTTAAATTTCTTATTATTGGTCCTCAGAAGAATCCATTCTAATACTTTCTCTGTGTCCCCTCAAGTATTTTGTTTCGTTCATGGAAAACGGAAACAGGATTCAAGACCTTAGTTTTGTTTGCTTTCATATAATAAAAGAAGTTAGTACAATGGATTTAAATGGAAGTGGAATTATATATGAAAACTTTTTATCATGCCAGAAAATTTCAATTAGGGAAAATTAGCCACTTGGTTCTTTCTGATAAATTAATCATAGAGATTATCTATTAAACGTGCCACTTAACCTTTCTGGCATAAGTGCCTGAGGCAGTAGTATTTAGGCTCTCCACATTCATTTGGAAATATTAATTTCTATGCAGCTGTCTTCCAAAATGGAACTTTCACCTGTCTTTTTTTATAAGTAGGTGATTGTGCAGCTGTTGTTAATAGAGGCTGGCGTTTGTAAAATGGTAAATCCACCATTGTACCATCACAAAATTGATCTCCATCAATTACAGAACATCCTTTACTAATATGCCCTTTCTCAGCTCCAAAGGGTGTCATCCCTTGCTATGATATCCTTTGGCCTTTTTGGAATGGCAATGTGTTTCAGCCAGTTATTTTGCAAGAGCTGAAGCACCACTATGTTCACACTGTCTTCCATTAGTTTAAGGTTTTGCCTTGACTCTGCATTATTGCTTCCATCTGCCTTAGAGCTGCCTTAAAATTAATCTTGAGGGAAATTGGTATGACAGCTATCAGCTGTCAAAGAAACAGCTGCCTCAACTGCTGAACCTCCCAGGTCCAAATCCTCCTTTTACGCTCTACAATGAAATCAACTGGTCTTCTCAGTATAGACAAGGCCTTACTTTCCGTGTAGTCCTCAGCTGTTGCACAGCTTATGGAGAGACAAGCAACTCCTGGAACAGCTACAGACTTTATCCTGTGGTCTTTAAAGATTAGAATTAGGATATCTTTCTCATATGTCATAAAATTTGCATAGTCTGCTGCAGGAATAGTTCGAACTCTAGAACTCTCTGAGGTGTGTATACCCTGTATCCTAGGGAAAGAAGAAAGGAAGTAGCATAGAATCATGAAATAATAGAATGGTTTGGGTTGGAAGGGACCTTTAGAGGCCATCTAGTCCAACCCCCTGCAGCGAGCAGGGACATCTTCAACTACATCAGTTTGCTCAGAGCCCCGTACAGCCTGACCCTGAATGTTTCCAGAGATGGGGCATCGACCACCTCTCTGGGCAACCTGTTCCAGTGTTTCACCACCCTCAGAGTAAAAAAATTTTTCCTTTTATCCAGTCTAAATCTACCCTCCTTTAGTTTAAAATCATTGCCCCTTGACCTGTCACAGCAGGCCTTGCCCCCATCCTTCCTATGGTCCCTCTTTAAGTACTGAGGGCCACAATAAAGTCTCCCCACAGCCTTCTCTTCTCCAGGCTGAACAACCCCAACTGTCTCAGCCCGTCTTCACAAGAGAGGTGCTCCAGCCCTCGGATTATTTTGGTGGCCCTCCTCTGGACCCGCTCCAACAGGTAAGAAAGTGCTGGCACCAAAGGAGGAGGTCTAAGAAAAGAAAATATGAATGGCAGATAATTTATAAACTTTAAGGTTATGAAATGAGAGAGAACGTCTCAAAAATCTTAGAATAAAGTGTTACAAATAAAGTAAATATAATTTACGTTATGTGAACAGCAAGCACACTATGGGTAACAAAATCTGCATTTTAGAAAGCAGAATTGGTACAAGGCAGTGATGTTACAGTCACAGTTTGTCTGTACTGTGAATTAGAACTCATACATTATTGATTACCTTATTGGTTAGCTGAGCCTATAAATTTTTGCACAGATACAACTAAGTATGGGAAAAATGCTTGTAGATTTGGGATGTGAAGCAAGAAAATCCTGCTGACCTTGTGTTTGGGTCAGATAAACTTGAAGATCTTCAAGGTTTAAGATCTGGAGAATTTGAAGACAATTCAAATAGTGCAAGGACTATGATAAAAAAAGACGGGGAAGGGGAAACAAAATTGAAGATAGATTTGTGGAAACTTGGATTGAGGTACAGTTGGGGAGCTGTGCTGCATAAGGACATGGGATTCAAATTTCATATGAAAAGGAAAAGAACAATTACAGTATTCACGATTGCTGCATGATCAGAGCAGTAAGAAGCTACAGAGCTATACTGTGGTTTGGTAGTTTGGAAAGGAAGTGAGGTGGCCAGAAAAGAGGACTATAGTGATGAATGAGGATGTAAGAAAGGAATTGTCAAAAGACATTTTAGCAGGTCATGTAACAAGAGGCAGTGAAATCCTGAATGTGAAGAGAGTAATACATCAGACACCAAGTTTTACAGTGAAAGGCAGGACAGGGGAACTGCCAATTTTGAAATAATAAAAGCAAAACTGAGACATCATCACCATTTAAGAAAACAACAGGATAGCTGGGAGGACCTGCAAGACAAGGGAATGTAAATTTGGATACATGGCAGACCTTTGGCTTGAAGGTCATCAGTAGAAAGAGGTGAAGGTGCTCTGAGAACAGTGACTACTGCTGATAGGAGAGAAACTCATGAAAAATGTATGTAAGTGATTCCTGGATTTGGTAGGGATGTGGTGAGACCACTTGATGAAATCCCATTTGCCCTGATTTGAGAAAAATCAGACAGGTGAGTTGGAAGCATTTCATGGCTGACTGTCAAATGCTACCAGTAAGGTTAACATTTTAAAAAGGATATTTGTTTTCTCCTTATGAATAATAGGAGATATTTATTAAGCCACAGGACTTTACATCCTGGGCTACAGCATGACTATGAACAGGAGTCTAGGACTATTCATTCGTATTCATTCATTATTTGAGGGTGCCAGAGCAGGGGCACAGGCTGCCCAGAGAGGCTGTGGAGTCCCTTCCCTGGGGACATTCAAAACCTGCCTGGACGTGTTCTGTGCCCCCTGCTCTGAGTGTGCCTGCTCAAGCAGGGGGGTTGGACGAGATGATCTCCAGAGGTCCCTGCCAACCCCTACCATTTAACGATTCTGTGATTACTGAGGGTTTTATCCTAAAGGCCTTGAAAAGGAAGCAAAATGTGTAAAGTTTACAAAGCAGCGTGCATGATGGCCTAAGTGGCTTCTTAAAGACCTACTGGGCACTTGCATGCTTCTTTGTGGAATCAACTCCATAGTCCAATTGTTACTTGTCATTTCATTTTCCTTCCTTACATGAAGGTATGCTGGGAATCACACACGCTAGTAAATGGTCAGGTAGATTCAGGCAGCATAAAAGAAGCAGCTCTGCCTTGGAGAAATTGCCGAATCTATGATTGGCAGGGATGACTGTTGCCTCCAGAATGTAAAAACAATGAAAACGTATCAAGTGATTAAGATTTATTTTGCTGAAGAAAAAGGCTTTGGCCTATTAAACAGTCATTTTACGTCTGAAAAAGCAAACCTTAGAAACAAGCAAGTGTGAGGTAAGGAAGGACCTTCTTTGGACAGTCTAATGTCACTATACTAGAGGTACACATTTGCTAATATAATTATGGATCAATTAAGAATTATTTTTGTTTTGCAGCAAGGAAAAGATGCTGATTCTGCTGCTTAAGACTTGGGCTGGTATTTTAATGATCTGAGTCAAGTTCATGCTCTGTGACTCTGATTTAGGCCCAGATCCATAAAGGGGCTTAGGTGCTTAAAATATGACTTCAATGGGATTTATTCACCTGAGTCGTAGAGTGCAATCTCTGGAATTTGACATACTCCTTTACATGCCCATGTTTAAACAACATTCTGCTTTATGCCTAGAACAGCCTTTTTTCCCCCTGAAGAACAGCACAGCTGCTCGCCTGCCTGCCCTGGCCTGCCTTTGCAGTGAGTGTGCCATGGCCAGGGAGCGGGCCTGGCAGCACAGGCGTCCAGCCCCAGCACCGCAGCTCAGGCGTGTAAGCTCCTTATGTAATAGCTGGGGGGAGGCCGAGGTTTTCAGAGCACAAACCAGAGCAGCCAACGTGTCTTGTGTCGTTCAGGGGCCATCCGAAGCAGCGGGTAGATGATGCTGGCAAAAAGGGTGGGCACCCCTTGGTGGGGTTAGATGTCTAGTACAGGTTTTGGGTGCTGGCAAAAAGGGCAGGCACCCCTTGGTGGGGTTAGATGTCTAGCACAGGTTTTGGGGTGGCATTGATGCCAGGCTGGGGTCCAGAGCCACATCCCTATGTTGAGGCCTGGTGCTGGGACCACAGAGCAAGCGGTGCTCCCCTCACCAGCTCCCCCAGCCCTTCATCCTCCTCAGCTGGGCTGTGTCACGCAGGACCAGGCCGTGGGGCCGACCCATGGATAAAAATAACCCCCAAAGGAACGTTATTTTTAACCTGGTCAACTCCCTATGCACCTACACGAGCAGCGGCCCTGACACCACCACGGCGGCTGCCCGCTGGGGCAGGCTTTCTTCTGCCAAGGACAACCTGGGCGGGGGGCGAGCAGGGCCCGCCGAATGCTGCGCCTCCCTCCGGTGCCCCGAGACGGCGAAACCACTCCTCCCTCAGGACGGGATTTACAGCCGGGGTGCGCTGCGCGGCCCCGAGGGCTGTCGGCCCCTCCGCGGGGGCCGCTAGCGCTGCCCGCCGTTGCAAACGCTGCGGGCCTCAACGCGGGCAGCCCTGACCCCCGCCGCCTCCCCCTCACGGCGACCCCCGGGCGCGCCAGCCACTCCTCCCCCCCGCGCTGGCACGGAAGGGAGGGAACCCTAGCGCCCCGCAGGGCGGCCCGCAAAGGGGAGGGGGGCCGGGGCGGGGCCGGCGGCGGGAGGCCGAGTCGCCGCTATAAAAGCGGAGGCGGCAGCGGCGGTTCTGCTTGCCGTGTTCGTTTGTCCGCTGTAGCTGTGTGAGTCTCATCCCTCCCCGGCTGCTAACATGGCGCTCTCCGGTGACCCCCATTTCAAGAAGCTGGTGGAGTGGCACAAGGCGAACTCCCCCAAGCTCGTCCTGCGGCAGCTGTTCGAGGCCGATAAGGATCGCTTCCAGAAGTTAAGGTGAGGCTGGGCAGCCCCCGCCAGCCATCTATCTGTCCCTCCCCTGCGGCTGCTCGGGGCAGCCGCCGCCCCTGCCCTCTCCGGTAACCGCTGCGGCCCGCCGGGCCCTCGGGCTGCCGGCATGCCGGGCACTTCCGCGTGCGAGGCCCAGGGCAGTGCGGGGCTGGCTTCCTCCTTCTTCCCACCTTCCCTCCCTCGGATGGGCGCCGCCGGGAGCCGGGGCCTCGCCGCGGCGGGCGGGCGGGATGCGCCCTCCCGCCAGGGGCCGCGTTGTCCACCGGGGGCGCGGGCAGAGCCCCGCGTCGCCCCCCTCCGCCACCTCCTGCCCGTACCGGGCCCGGCGCGGGGGGCTTCGCGCACACACGCGGCTTCTCGGCTACCCGCCGCTCCCGCCGGCGTGCGGAGGGGCTGGGGTAGGGCGGCTGAAGCCGCGCCGTGCTCCTGGGAGCGTGGGGGACGGGCGGTGGGGGGGCGCTCCTTGGCAGCCCCCGAGGAGGGCGGCCGTGCGCGCTTGTCCTTGACTCAGCCTTGCAGCAGGGTACGTGCCGGGAAGCACAGCGTAGGGCTGCGGCTCGCACAGCGGCATTGTGGGTCCTTCGCTTCTCAGCCTCTCGCACCCTCGTGCTTAGTCATGATAAGCCGCGAGATAAGTCCGCGAGGAGCCACCCGCCCGGTGCCCCTACCTGGCAGCAGTACGGCCCTGCATACGCCTGCCCTGGGGTGGGGGATGTTTGGCAGGTGTAGCCCTCCCTTGCCTCATGCCTTCCATGTTACAGAAAATGCATTGCAACATATTTTTCCCAGAGGAGGAAGTAAGAAGTGGGAGCAGTATGATATCGTTCAGTGGTTTCATCCTGTAAAGTGGGGTTGATGTCTTCTGTATGCCGGAGACTGTGCTGAGAAGTCGTGTGGTGACATTGTTGTATTATACCAGCAATCTGAAAAGCCTAATACTACATAGATGCATCCCTGATTTACGTTTTAAAGTGAGCCTGGGTGATATAGATTTGGTGAGCTTCTGCTCTCGAGTGTTAAGATAAGACTTGTTGCACATATCAAGCTTTTCATTAGCTTCTTGAGGGGAAGTGACTTTCCTTTTGAGCTCATTAGTTACTACTTAAAGTTTAGTTAAACATTGCATATGAAGTCCTGCATACCACTAGAGTTAAAATGCCATTTTTATTGATGGAAAAGGTATGCTGTATTTTTGGAGTATTGACTTCATCTGGCTCTTTTAAGAGGACTTCTTATACTGTTAAAGAACCTATATTAATATGACTTTATACAAATCTATTAGCTCTTTTCTAATAGAGCTAGTTCTGGTTGTAAGTTTCCTTATCTCCAGTATATCCCAAGAAACTGAATTTGATAACACTTGGAACAAAGGAAACCTGAAGCGAACTAGCTAGATAACCTCTTGATTATACCTTTTGATTTTCTTTTAGGTTCCTTCCTGAGTGGCTTAAGCAAGTACTCTTATTAGGGATGGCGCTGCATCTTAATCTCATTGGCTGTTGCTTTAATATCTATCCAAGCTACATTAACTGTAAAATACACTCTCTCAATCTCAAATAATTTGTACTTAATTGGCCTTGTGAATGTGTAATATACTTGAACTTTTGAGTGTTACAGTGTCATTGTGTAGTTAACCAAAGAGAAGATATTTGACAACTGTTGTTTCATGCAGGCATACTCATCTCTAACATGTTTTTTCCATGCTGAAAGTAGTCAGTGTGTCTCCTAGAATGTGTTTTATCAGATTTTTGTAAAATGTTCTGCACCATGGTTATCTGTTTCAAATACCTGTCCAACTTAATGTCATTTTGTGCTGCCTATAAGAACAGGAAAGAGTTGAGGTGTTTTTAAGCTTACTTAATGTATCTTAATCCTTTGTTTTCATTATTTCAGACCTGTTTCCTGATACACTAACACATTCTAGACTACCAGGAGAGCTTTCTCATAGAAAATACAATTGCAGAACTGACAGCCTGGGTTAATTTGACAGATCTGCTTGCATACTTCACATGGATTGCTGTTTTATGAGCCAGATCAGCAGGATGGTGGTAGTTAACATCTGTTGAAATCCTTAGCAGTTTGCAGGTTTGGCCACAAGATCCTCTCTGTAGTTAGCACCTTTTTCCTCATGTGAAATTAATCTTTTTGAATACATTTCAGTTAGTTCTGCTAGGTATTATTATAAAGATAATTTGCTATCTCTCTTCCTTTAGAAGGAAAAGAGAAACTTACACCCATGTAGAAGTGCTTCCTGATACTGGTTCTGGAGAAATTTCAGACTGGTGTGAATAATTTATAATCTGAGTATTTAATCTCTGAGCCACGAGTATCTATGTAATGTTATTGTAAGAACCTTAGACTCACCGATTCTGTCCTGCAGAATACAGATGGGAGGTACTTTCTTCCTTTTGTACTTTCTTGTCCTCTTTGACACCCAAATGTAAGGTCTGGTAGGAACAATGGGTGGTTCATTAGAAAAACTCTACTAGTTTTGAAGGGTTAGAACTAATAGGATGCAGCCAGCATGAAAATCAGCAGATAATAGATACCTGGATGCTGATTAAGGTACCCTTGATGCAGATGGCTAGAGCAAGATACAAAGCACTAGTATTACACTCCTGCTAGTTGGCTTGTCCATTATGAAGGATCAGAAAGAGCCTCAAATCTAAATGGAAGACATGCTATCAGGGAATCTGTGTAGTAATAAGTTTAGGGGTTGCATGCAGCTTCTTTAGTTTGTGCTTAGATGGGAGATAAAAATCATTCTGAGATGCTGCAGGTGACCTTCTGATTAAGGGCTGCATCACTTAAATGTGATGTGGCTTACGTGACAAGGCTCTTGTTCTACCTGGATAGTGCGGCTGTTTGCTGCACTGCAGAATGGGTAGTGTAGCAGAATGCGGTTGAGCTGCAGGGTTTTGGGCCTCTGTTTAAATAAAAGGTGGATCTCTTGGCTTAAGGGTTTAAGAGGAGATTACATGGCATGCTCTGTGTTCCACCTTGTGTGTGGAAGTTAGATCTGGTAGCCATTGCTTGCTTGGTTTTTTTTGCATGAAACGTCTTGGGATGTCATCTTTCTGCAGTTTCTTCAAATGAGTAGTGATTTGAATCCAGCCAGAATTTCATGCGATTCTTTATCCTCTAGGTCTAGTGAGATCGATATTTTTTTAAACTCATATAAGTAAAATAACAGTGAATTGTAGAAGTAAGACATGCTAGCTAAACATAAAGAAAAGATTGTAAGGATTTTATGTTCATGGAGTAGAACACTATATTAAACTATAGCTTAGAGACGTAGTACCCTTAAAACTTTTAAGTGAAGAAATATTAGTATACTCATGGCCTTGCTGTATCATTAGTAAAATGTGTTCAAATCTGAGACTTGTCTGTAAATAGATTGCATCAACACCCAAATACAAAGACTTGCAGGATTTGTTCGTATTTTTCTTGTGTTGTATCAATAAATAGCAAGTTTGCCAGTGAGAGGTAGCAGTCCTTCCCTTAGCTAGCCATATTCCAGGTATCCATGTGCTTGATAGTCAGGCTTTCAGGATTACTTGTTTGCAGCCCACTGAAGAGAAGAGTGATTAATAGTATTGATACAGTTTTTCCTTACTTGCCTTGTTTTTTCACCTACAGAAGAAACACTCTTCTAAGACTGTGGTTGAAGACAACTCCCTTTCCTTATTTAGTGTCTCTTGTATTTTAAGACCAGAAAAACGACATGTTACTCTGTTTTTCCTCAAGTTAATGAAACCACCCAGATGTCTAGGCCTTGCTGAGTACTACTGTTTGCAAGTTCAGCTCCATCCTTCCTTTGCAGAATCTTGCCTGCTCTGTTATATCTATTCAGAATATCAGTTATGCCATGGTTTGTCCCACATATGTCTCTGGCATATGGGGTCACTAAAGTAACAGTGCATATTTCTGTGCTTAAATATTGGGAAAGAAAAAGCAGGGGAGATAATTAACAATGCAGAAACATTGAGAGTTTAGATGCATGCAATTTCCTGTGGCTTGTGAGAATAAGATATAGAAGGCCTACTGAATTACTGACAGAACTTTGATTCTTCATTTTAGAGTAAATGTGTACATTTGGCTGTAAATTAGTGCAAAGAAGACATGGGTAGAAACCTGCTGTAAAGAACTAGAGGGACTGTAGAACTTCTTACATAGATACAAGGCTAGTAAATACAAACAGGCTCACGTGATTTCTATTGGACTACCATTTCTGTGTTTCATCTCAGGTATAAACCCAAAAGTGCTTTTATGTTGAAGCATTAGGCTGTAGCTTTCAGATAAGGATTAGTTATATAATTTGGAGACTTCCACTGAGTCAGCGAGGACAGTGAGACTACACCATGCACAAATGGGGTTTAATTCTGCATAGTAGTTGACAGAATGTTTCTGTACATGAAGTTGTATAGATTTTCAAATCAGGCTTGTTCAAGTCTCCATACAAAAGAATGACTATATTTGTTGAAAGGACCAGTAGGAAGACAGTTTAATTTTTTAGCAGCAAAAGAATGTGCAAGCTTTTTACCTATGATATATTGGTGAAAAGCTAATAATTGCTAGAGAATGCTAGTGGCTCAGTGAAAATAGAAAGTGATTGTCCAACTGTGCATTAAATATACTTCATTGTGTTTGGACTTTCACAAGCAGAAAGTGGACACTACAATTTAGCCTGTTGAAAACCATGGTCTTCAATTAAAACAATACACTAGTAAGTAATTTTATGAAACTTGTGTGGCAAATCAGTCCCTTAGGTCACCTTACTAAGTTAGTATAATTAGGATTCAAATTATTTTGTAATCTTTGTAATCTGTAGAGGAG
The DNA here is from genome assembly GCF_949628215.1 of Phalacrocorax aristotelis. Lineage (NCBI taxonomy): Eukaryota > Metazoa > Chordata > Aves > Suliformes > Phalacrocoracidae > Phalacrocorax > Phalacrocorax aristotelis. The sequence goes on along the minus strand of NC_134283.1, from coordinate 11,297,169 downwards.
TTATCATTGTCTTGCTTAAAACAGTCACTCTTCAGGAATGTGCAACTAAACAACCTGTTTGTTTTGACAGCTTGACTCTGAACTCTGATCATGGGGATATTTTACTGGATTATTCGAAGAACCTTGTTACAGAAGAAGTGATGAAAATGCTGATGGAACTGGTGACTCTTTATTTGGTTTATTAATTCAACATTTTTTGTTGAAAAAAGTTAACTTCTAGCTGCAGCTGATTTTTCTAGCATTGCTCATATACATTTAGCTCTGAACTTGAGACCATCAAAGTTAAAAGGCATGTGTTTACAAGACTTGCACTTGAGCACTGTTCAAAGTCTAGCATTGTCCTTTAGCCCCAAGGTACAAGGCCATTTTTCAATGTGGAGATCTGTATTTTGTGCTCATTGAAAAGATTTCTGTCTGTGTAACAGACCAGGTGGCATATGGCACTGTTATTGAGGCCTGCAGTAAAATGAGAGACTCATTTAAAGTTGTAAGAGAAGGCTATGTCTTCTATACCTGCAATTGAAACAATACTTTGTATGTCATGCAGTCTTAGTTTTGAGATCCATTTACAGTTGTATGTATTTTAAGAAAGAAGTTTGTGTCATTAACTTCAACTTAGCATGGTGTTCATATTTATAACCCTTACTCAATTGAACTTTGGTTCAGCCAAAGGCTTAGCCCAGATAGGACACAGATTTTTGAAAAAGTGAAGAACTGTGAAAAATAGCCATAGCAAAATCACTTTTGCTACTCTTCAGTTTTTTAAAAAAAATCTAAGCTGGTACAAAGAATCATTAATGAGTCCTGTAGCAGTATGACGAGGTGAAACTGAGTAATTAAGATGGATTCCTTGCATCTTGGTCATTCAGCACATGTTACTGTGTAACCTCTTAAGGAAATAAACAGCTTGCATAAAAATACTTGCTTTAAAACAGGAGAATCCATTTTTAAGCTAGAATCTAGTGGGTCTTTTAATCTAGTATCATAACTTTTGTTTCACTGTCTTGTGGTAAATGTTCCCACTGCAATATAGCTGGACCTTTGTAGTGCATGCTGACTTCCTACTATTTTTAAGAGGAATCAATTTTTACATTCTGCAGGCAAAGTCAAGAGGTGTGGAAAGTGCCAGAGAGCGCATGTTCAGTGGAGAGAAGATCAACTTCACCGAGGTGAGGCTATTTCTGTCCATGGTTCTTCCCCTTCAGTTGTGCCTATATATTTTGGATGTTCATGCATCTGTGTAAGAGAAGTCTTGAAAAAACTTACTCTAATTGCTACTCTGAAATGCTGAGTGGTTGTAATGTTTGCACTACTGACATGAGAAATTCTTACACCTCTGTCAAAAAGACAGAAGAAAATGTGTGTAAATAAAACCATTCAATCTTTCCTTCAATGCACACCTTTGGTTTTTTAGAGATTTTGGTTCATCTCTTCCCTCATTTGTATGGAGCAGAGTATTGCATTCCAGGTATCCCTTGTGTGCTTTTGCCAAGCGTCAGTGTTCATAAAGCTTAGTAAACTGCCTACAAAGTTTTAGTGAGGACTGTGTAAGACTCTCTGGTTTGGTTGTTAATGCAACTTATGTTTGACAGTAGAGACTATAAACCGTCTAGGGAAATTAGCCACCTATTTCAGTAAGAGGATGAGTATCTTCCTCTTTTTGTAGATCTGTACGTTGTAATTACAGTTAAATCTTCACTAAGATATACAGCAAACATACTGTACCTTTTTTCTGAAATTAAAAATAGAATGAAAACTGGAAATGCAACAGGATAGTGTGACTTATTAGTCTACCTTAAACATACTCCATAGCTTTAAATATTAGAGGTAAATTCAGAGAAATCAGTATTTCCTTTGACTTATTGACTGATTTAGCTGTTGCACAAGCTGTTTGCTTAAAATAACACAGTAGTTGGACATTGTATTGATTGTGAATGCTACATGTTTGTAAAAGTGCATAGACAGAAACAGAAATGGCTGTTCTTCTTTCTGTATTAATGCCTTCAATTCACAGATGTAATTCTAGCTAGTGAAAAAAGGAAGCAGGGAGAGAGAGTGATAAGCTTAAATCTACCTGGTGGATTGTTTTTGCAGATATTGCCTATCACTAGCTTCATGTAACACAAATTATTACAGGGTTAGGCCAACTCTGATTCTGTGTTATGGAGTTACTCTTCGTTGTCTTCATGAGAGCAAACGTAGCAGTTGAAGTGTTCTCAGAAGGACGCAATTTTCACAGAAAGCACTTAAACACAATATTAAACTGTGTTTGGCCTCTGCTGCTAGCTCCCTATTTTGCTACTGTCTTGATATGGCAACTTTATGTAGCAATTACCTGCGCGATGAGTCTAGAAACATGTTTTTCATTATCAAGCTGTTTCTCATTTACAGTCAGAAGTTGTCTTGGAATTAGATTTGGTTTGTTTAATTTTTTCTGTTTGTAAAGAATATTGAATCAAGTTGTGTTGGGTCTGGAATGTGAGCATGTGGACAATGTGAAATGGTCATGAGACCTTAAAACAGGATGCTGTCAAGCAGCATGACTGAATAAACCTAAAGACAGAAGGGAGCTGCTTAATGACAAGAACTGACTTGTTCAGATTTAGAACATTTTTTAGCTATTTATCTTAAATACTTAAGACTTGTCTTTATTTGGTGCTGCAGGCATTGGCTGCATGATGTGTGCTTATGTGGAAGTTCTTTATAGTGCACCCAAGTGTGTCATTGCTAGGTGTTTGTCCCAGATGAGTTAAAACTTGCAACTTGATATGGCACAAAGGCAGTGCATTACAAGCTAACTTGTATCTGACCATGCATTATGGGGACAGTCTTCGTAGCCCACCTGATATGTAGAAAATACTTCTGTTTAACAGTAGACATCAGGTCAAATATGACTACTTCTCTTGATTAAAACAAAGCTTCCCTCAAGCCTGAGAGTGAGCAGTATCTATCAAACAATACTATTCCATGGCTGTGTTGCAAAAAAAAATTGCCTCTGTTCACCCCAAATTTAAGTGGGTACACTTTGATAATTAGCAACTGAAAGAGTGTTTTTGTATTCCAAGTCAGTAACCACAAACTCTTGAATTACCATTTGGTATTTAAATCATAACTTGGCAGTTCATATTGCCTGTGTCTCTGTCTCACAATGCCTCTCATTGTAGCGAGGAACAATGAGGTAGAGCAGACTAGTTTTTTAATTTGGTCTTTAGTATTGACTAACTCCTTCATTCTAGATTAAAGCTGTTAAGCTCCTGAACAGGCAAATAACAGGCTGGATTTCAATTCTTTGAGTTGTGGAGAATTAATATAATATGGTGCATACTAACAGAGTTTTTTCCTCATAACACAACTACCACCTACATATTTGGTGTGCACTAGTCAGGGAACATTTACTTGTAGGCAGTGGATACAATAATGTTGCTATTGTAATCCTTTTTTGTCAAATGCTTAAATACTTATTTGTCTCTTCCTCTATGAAATGGACTACTCAGGATAACTGAGAAAATGCCAGAAAATAACTTTGTTATTTTCTATTTCACTATTTCATTAGTGAAATTTCATTAATTGTCATTAATAGGAAACAACTTCATCCTTGTATACCTGAAGCGTGCTGAAGTAATTAAGATCACTGAGTACTGCATATTGCTGAATTTTGAACCTCAATAATTAAATGCTTTTCAAGGGATTTTGAGCTTTCTTTTCACAGTGAAGTAATAAGCTATTTGTTTACTTTGCATATTACATGCTTTTGTAAGACATCTGCACTGATTATGTGAAGTGAGAGGATGATTTAGGTAACTGGTAATGAGTGTGTGTGTATACACATACACACACGAACTACTGCTCTACCAATTCCAGTTAATCTAAATGATTATTAAGTCTTGAAGATTGTACTACCTTCTGGATGAGACACTTGAGGCCTCTGGGTATAATTTGGAAATAGCTTCATCAATTTTTTCCCTTCTTGTTTCAGAATCGAGCTGTGCTTCATATTGCTCTGAGAAATCGTTCCAATGTGCCAATACTTGTAGATGGGAAGGATGTTGTTCCGGAAGTAAACAGAGTGTTGGACAAAATGAAACACTTCTGTCAGGTATAAAGTACCACTGTAGCTTATTTTTCATATATTTGTTCTGTACCCAGCCAGGTTTCTATATGTGTATTGTGAAGCATTGATTGTAGGCTGGTTCACATGAATTATTGTGTCCTTCTCTGAGGTTTGTAATAGTACTGGTGCAAGTGTGGAGTTGGAGCTTTTTTTAGTATGATTCAGTCTTCTCTCTCTGTTCCCAAGTGGATTTTTCTTTAAGACATTCTCTAGATCTTGCTCTTTTAGCAATAATCTTGCGTTTACTTCAGGAGTCTTGTAAATCATTAAGTACCATTCAAATATTGCCTTATTTCTTGCTAGTTTTTCAACTACTTGACTCTATCAAGTAGAAGCTGCCTCTTAAAATTTGTGTAAAATCAGGAGAGGTAGAAGCTCCCAGCTCACTTGCAATTTGATTATGCTCTACAGTACAGCAGTTAACCATTATCTTCAAATATCATTAATTGTTCTTTGTTTCTATAAGTCTTTAAAATGTAGGTGTCTGTCAGATGAGTTGAGGAAATGCTCTGAAGAACTTCATAGAGATTCTAATAAAGTCAGATTTATGTGCGATAAAACTAATCAGTAAAAGCTCACCAAATAGTTTTAGTGCACTTTAAACATGGCTGTGAGGACCTGGACTTGCTTGATTGCTATTGTAAGTGTCATCCAGGTGGTAGTGGCCAGTATCGCTGCCAACTCATACTTGTTAACCTATACAAAATGAGCCTGGATTATGTCCAGCTCCTAATGGATAAATGCCAAAACCACAATAACTGACACTAATTGGTCTGAACTAGTTTATTCAGGTAATGTAAGAAGTGAATGGCCACAGAAATTCAATGATTTGTTTTTCACTGTAGAGTTTTTAGCTGATTAAGATTTTTGGTAGTGAAGAACAAGAGTTTTCACTGGTGCTACCCTCTTTATTGCTAGATGGTTTCAATCATCAGAGCCTGTGAATATTACTTTCTATGCAGATGTGTCTTCCCTGCAAAATAAAAATCATGTTAAGCAGTTCCTTTGGAAAGATTAACGAAGGATGTTTATTTGAGTTAACTCACTTAGGTGGGATTTTAAAACAATGGCCACATCACCTACTGGCTGCGGGAATGGTGTATACTAGAAGTGGATTTTCCTTTTGGAAAAACAAAAAGCTTTAACTTAAACATCTGTAGGGAAGAAGAGCAACTATCAGCACAACTTTGTAGAAAAACTGCTTTAGAATTGTAGAATGTATGTAGAAATGTACACAATTAGTTTTTGTGACTGGAACAAAATTCAACACAGTGTTTTGATATTACTCAATGATTGTAATTTTGTCAGAACTCTCAGTAACTGTTAAAACAACAAGACTAGAGCAGAAATCTATGTGCTGTTAAGGTGAAGCCCAGAAATAAATCTTAATACAAAACATATGTCAAATAGAAAAGCATTTTGAATGTTTGGTTTGCCAATAAATATATATCTCCATGGCTTTATACATATTTTAATGGCTTCCAGTTTAGTTAGTGAAGGTACTTCTAATTAAAGATACTTATAGAACTCCTTCAGGTTTAAGTATTTGCCACAAATAGTTTAATGACCAAATTTTTTTCCTTTTTAGCTTGAAATATCTGGCCTTTACCAACATTGTTGTAAATGCTATAGCGGCCCACACAGAAGGGGAGTTTGATCTTGCAATGTGTTTTTAGATATGTCCATTAGACTTCTAATGCTTAATGAAGTGTCATCTTAGACACAACCAAATGTCTAGCTAAGAAGGTAGCTTTGAGTGTAGGCTTTAAAGTCTAGAAGCTTGAAAGTTGTCTTTGGAGACCTTCTACAACAATGCCTTAAAACACAGCATATTTCCAGTGTTAGAATCACTAACTTTAGTGTAAGTATAAAATAGTCATTGCTATTTTTTTTTTCCCCACAGAGAGTCCGTAGTGGTGAATGGAAAGGCTACACTGGAAAGGCAATCACTGATGTTGTCAATATTGGGATTGGTGGCTCTGACTTGGTAAGCTCCTGACTTCTATACATCTTCTACATCTTTTTCTGTGTGTACATGCTTGCGATTAAGATAAAAATCTAATTGTTGCTTCTATCCAGGGCCCTCTGATGGTAACTGAAGCCCTGAAACCATATTCCAAGGGAGGTCCTCGTGTTTGGTTTGTATCCAACATTGATGGTACTCATATAGCCAAAACCCTGGCTGAGCTTAAACCAGACACTACGCTCTTCATCATTGCGTCAAAGGTATGTCTAATACAAGCACGGGGGTGTGACGTTCTCTGACTGTAAAGGATTCAGTCAGAATAGAGATCTGTCCACAGGAAGAACTAGTTCAGGGACTTCTAAGGTGGACTGTTTCTAAAAAGGCCTGTTGTAGTTCATCCTAAACTTGCAGTACACGCCTGTGTTGCTACCGAAATACTTACGTATCCATAAGTCAAATGCTGAAAATGACTTAAGCTAAAGAAGTAAGACACATGAGCAATGTCATGTTGTCTATGGCTTATTTCTCAGTCAACACAAGCTGAAGCTTCATTCGCAAAAGTTTATTTTACTGTACTTCTCTGTGGGTGGAATATAGGGTCCTATGTAGTTATTCGAAATTCAAGATCTTGTCTCATTCTGTACTTCTATTTAAGGTTGCTTTTGGTCCTTTATCTTAAATATGGTATTACTGTTAACAGTGTTCTCTGTTTTGCATTAATGAATTGCATGTAGTTTGGGAATCTTCATTCTGTGTTAGGGTAGTAACAAAATATCTTTACGTAAATAACTTAAATGCTGAGTTCTTTGAGCACTATACTTTGAGCTTCTTTACTTACAAAAAGGTAAAGATAGTATGTTGGTAGTTTATAAGATGGCACTTACTTCCAAATACAGACTTAATAGCTGCCTTTTTTAAGTCTTGCTTTGCTAATAACTTATTCTGTAGACATAATTGCTAGCTGCCATCTTCCTTTTGAGGAATGCTTCTGTCTTAGAGGAAACTGATGAAGACAAACTTCATAGTTATGTAACTTGCGTTGCCTTCATCTGTAAAGCACAGTAGAAACTTTTTGCTCTTGAAGACAGAATCTGCAACAAATGAACATGTGTGTAATGCTGGTCATGCTCTACGGTGGTGCTCATTATCTTATCTTGGCAATATTGCAGCTGAGCAACAACTTCTGGAGTAACAAGGAAATTTCACAAAGTAATATTAATGGTCACTTTGAATAATTGAGTTCAAGGATCACGGTTCAAAGGCTTAGAAGACTGCCAAATTGAAAGAGTAACTTCCATTTCTGTTTGCCAGACTGTAGTTCGATAATTGGATATATTTGGAAGAGGATGAATGGCATTTTTTGTTTTCCATAATAGGCTTGTGTTTTGTAATGAAATATTTCTGGAGATGGATGAGAGTAGGTTGAATCTAGTGTTCATCCTTAAAGCTAAATTTTGATGGCTGAGTAAATCAGAATGGTTGTAGATATTTGCAAAACTGCATGACTGAACTTCTGTGCACACTTCATGAAGCAGGAAAACATTTTCCTCTAATCAGCAAAACAAAATTATGGTAAGAGTCTTAGCAGAAATGAATGTTCCTATATGAAAAATTAGGAATTGGAGAAGAAGAGGACAATCCAGCTAGGTTATCCTGTTTTGATGCTCAGTTAGTTCTTATTAGTTGAATGGTAAAACTTCATATTTAGTAAAAGACTAAAGTAGAAAATCTTAGTCTTAAGATTTTGCATAACATTTTCAGGGAGGGAAGGTAAGAAATGGGGAATAATTACTCCAGTTCCAGGTATATGCTAGTTGAAAACTAGATAGGTAAATCTAGCAACACTAATCTTAACTGGATTGATAAGCTTGTTTTTTTCTGAAATCTGGCAGCAGCTGTCTATTATGAATTTTTTAGAATCTCTGCTCTGATTATCTGGAATATATGATGTTTAGCAGCCTGAATTTAAGTACAATGTTTTCATACTTCCTTGTTTTATGATGTGCAGACTTTCACCACCCAAGAAACTATCACCAACGCAGAAACGGCTAAAGAGTGGTTCTTACATGCTGCTCATGATGTAAGTCTAATATATTTAGGTTACATAACAGAATGCAACAGCATTTCGTTGTGCAGCTTCTCCCTGGTCATTCTATCTGCTTTGGAGCAGAGCCAATAGCTACCCAAACATAAGCTGTATAGCTCAGCAAATGCTGTACATGTAACATTTCAATACTAGTTAGTTAGTGGTAGGCTGTTATGTCCAATCAAAGTGGTAAAACCACTAGTTTTTCATTATAAATGGTTGTCATGCATTGTTCCCCAAAATCCTGCCTGTTAAGTAATATTGTAGCATTTACCTTAGAGCTGGCTAATAATTTGGTGAAACTACTGTCATGGAAATCCTTCCAATTCTTGGCAAATCTTTAAAAGCTAGAGATGAAGCTGTGGCTGGAGTGATATACTGACACTTCTGTGGCAGATGGCTGTGCTACGAATAGAGACCTTGTATTTGGCTCATTCTCTCCTATTTCTAACATTTAGAAGGAAAAAGCAGATACTGCCTGCTCAGGTTAAGATGGTGTTTATCGTGTTCCGGTCAGGGTAGCTGTACTTAGTTTGAAAGCTGGGCTTAAATTCCTTGTTACACTACTGTTGCAGATAGCTCATCTTTGTTCGCCAGAATGCTTATTGAAAGACCAAATTCTAAATCTGGAGCTTGATGTATCAGTTGTGCCAGTTGTCTTGAACTTTTGTTAGTGTTGTTAGTGTTGTTCTGAACTGATAACATACACTTAAGGAAACAGTGTGCTGCCCTAAGTAGTGACTGCTTCCAGAGGACTTAATGAGAATATTATCAGAATATTACCTTCAGACAGTTATGCTGCCAAATCCCGTGTTGAATGTGAATAACTTAAAGTTGATAACACAAAAATAATTTGATAGTCAACAGTATTTTGTTTGAGTGTAAATGGTAACAGATCAGCTTTGACCAGAAAGCAAAATAATTAGCATTCTAGATCTAACAATCTCTTTATTTTTATTAAGCCTTCAGCTGTGGCCAAGCATTTTGTTGCCTTGTCTACCAATGGTGTAAGTATAATGAATCAATTTTATTTTTTCTGTGTACCTTTAAGATAGCCTCATTTTAAAATCCAATCAGGAAGCCTATCTTTTAAGACACTATTACTTGAATACCAATAGTTAGCCTTTCTCTTGAAAGGAAACGTATTTTCTTCTGCTGAAAATAATTGAAACCCTTCTGAATTAACAAACTGTAGCAAGATTGGACCTTTGTTATAGGTTTGTGCCTTTTCTGCTAGAGCTTTAAATCTGAAATCAAGATCTTATACTTGAAATGACTGTCTGGTTATTAATGAATGTTACCTGTAATTGGTTAAGCATGTGTGCATGCAGTTACGTGAACAAATGCTACTCTTCTAGACTCCTCAAGTGCGTGTTGAAGTGATGCAGGTAGCTTGTGTGAATAATCTGTGGCATATGATGAGCATAATGTACTCTGATGTGGTGTTTCGTGCAAAAGTATGAATTAGAAAGACCAATAGCAACTAGAAAAGGCTCTGCAATAATTGAGAGGCTGTCCACACCACAGTATGTAAGTTCCTTTGTTCCATTCTGGTTCTGTTAAACGTAAACTGAATGTCAGTCCAACTCTTAATTATATTGCCACTTAGGCTGATCAGAAAATGAGTGTATGTCATTGATTTTTTTTATCTGAGACTGCTGAATAGTGATAGTGATCTCTGGAAATGAAGGTATACTTTTTTCTGATGGATGTTATGTATTTTTAAAATAGAGGATGTAATCGGGGAATTGTGTATTTAATAGGTACCCAACTTGTGGTTTTTATTTGCTAGACATAAAGCTTTTTAAGAATATTGGTTTTACTTAGTGTTCTTGCATGCTTTTTTATTCTAGCCTAAAGTTAAAGACTTTGGAATTGACCCAGAGAACATGTTTGAGTTTTGGGATGTAAGTAGATGTGTCATGTTGTGTGGTAGGTGTTAACTGTCAGAATAATCTAACTTGCTTCAAAAAAAATATTAACTAGATGTCAGGAAACTGCCAAACCCCCTAAATTATAGCAGTTGTATTCTCTGTACTGAAACATCTGAAGACTTGTAACTAAAGGCAAATTGAGAATGTGTCAGGCAAGCAAAACAATCTTGTCTCTTGGCCATTCCATTAAAATCCTGCAGAAGAAAAGCCTTCTATATTCTTGGCTGTCTGATCAGCTGTTGGGTAACAGGAGATACAAGTCTTAGCTTATTCCTCTATGTAAGTAGTTATTATAAGCTGTGACATTTGACTGTTGGGGTCTACTGTATATAATCTGGGCCTGTAAAGGTCAAACACCAGAAACAGGAGCCTAATTTGATACTTTCTAGCAGATGCATATTTTAAGTATACTGCCCTTAGTCTTGGCCCTTATACTTAATCAGAAAGAGGTTGGTTGGACTCATTGACTATGTGCCTGACAAACTAGATTTTAAAGTTGCTGTTTAGAAATTATCTAGAGCATTACCTTTCCCCAGACTGTTGTAATCTTGCTGAAGCAGGCTTTACCTATAGAGGAGTGATACTAGGAAAACAGTTAATACAAGCTGCAAATCTAGTATTTGGATGTGAATTGGAATCATTAAGGGGTCTGCTTCAACAGATATATAAACAGGACAAGTGGGGTAACTTTAAAGTCTCAAAATATCCATAATTAAGGATTCATTAATGTAGCCCCCTTGTGCAGGTTCCCTTGACCATGCCATATAATGAATTATCACCAGAAAGAATATTGATTTTGCTGAAAATAGTTTAAACACATGTTGCTATTTCCTAATAATTTGAATAAGCTTGAATTTATAAGCCTTGCATGTTTCCTGTCTAAACCTATCTCTTGTTTTCAGTGGGTTGGTGGCCGCTACTCCCTCTGGTCTGCCATTGGTCTCTCAATTGCCCTGCATATTGGTAGGTATTCCTATGATGTAACAATGCCAAGAATTAATCTGTTTGCTTCAGGAATATAACTATGGAATGCATTAACAGTAGTGGATGGTGGATCAGATTTGGGGCAAATATTTTACCCAACCTACTCCAACTAGTTGGATGCTTGTGCTAAAAATCAATCTGTAATGCAATGGAAATGTTGAGATTTTAGTACTGTAAATGTAGTTTTGGGAATTAACCATACTTAGCTTCAAATAGTTGAATTGTATCTCTTTAGTCCCTTGTATAGCCATGGCTTTACATAAATCAGGCACTTGTGTCTGTGTTGAAAATTAGACCTCACAACTGACATTCCTGAACTATTTAAGAGTAGGGTATTTAGTTTCTGTGAGTACATAAGCACTAAACAGCAAAATCTGATGTCTTCAGTCCTTTATGATATATTTAGCATTGGTAACTACTTCCTTCTCCCATTACTTCCTTTTGTCCCCAGTTCTTCTTGGCCATAGGGCCTAGATACAGGAATGCTGTTTCTACCTGCAGTTGATTGTGGAGCATAGACCCTCGAAATTGATCCCCACCTACTTGTATTGTTACAGGATAGCATTGACACTTCTGATGCAGGTGGAGAGCACACAGTGAATGTCAAAGAGTTCTAAGAACTGCTGTTCCTTGGTGAGCAGGCTGTTCACCAGCCTTGCATTTGTTGCCTCATGACTTCTTTCAGATATTTAAAGTCTGAAACCATAATGTCATTTATTTTTCTAACTAAAAGCTGAAATTTGCTTAGACTGAGATTACAAGAAAAACACTGGTTTTGGTGTTTTTGGAATGATATGAATAGGAGTTGTCATGTATAGAAAAACCTATGTGATCAGCAAAATAAACTTCAGTGAGGCACTTACTGTTTTGTCTGCAATAAAGTGATCATCTCTGCTGTCAGACAGATCTGGTCTGTCTTCTTTTAGAAGATCTGGTGCTGACTGCTGACATGTCAGTCTATCTGCAATTCTTGCTTTTACATCCTTCATCTCCCAAAGCTGGCTTCTGACCATAGGCAGAGCTGCTGCTTTGATTGCTGAACACTTCACCACCACCTCAATTTTTCTGTGTAAGAATCTGGATTTCTGGCTTTGCAGGGAAGCATGGTATTAGTTAAACTACTCATTAGTGAAAATGAATAGGGATTTAAATACCCTAATTATAGAGCAAAGAAAAATCAGGTGAATTGCTAAGAGGACAGGGAAGTGGGGGGAACCTTTGTCTTTGAGAAGACCTTATTACAGTTGTTTCTCCTCAGACCAATGGAGAAATCCCTGCAGTAGTAGCCTTGCCCTGTTTTTTAGAGGGATGTCTCTCCCACTGTAGCAAAGTGACTACATGTTCGTACTTGCTGAAAACTATGTAGCCTTTAACACAGCCTGGTTTTAAAGCCTCTGTTTTACTTCCAGTTGCTCTTTCTGCCTGAATGGGGATTTTGGGCAAAGGTTTTTGAAGTGCGTTACATGAAGTTGGGCTTGCTCTGAAGTCCAGGCTGTAATCATAACTAAATATATCTGGCTTATGGGATGCAAATTTATGGAGAAGTCAAAGTGCCACTTTAAACTCTATTAGTAGTTGCAAGCCTTGTTGCATACAAGGAATCTCAACTGTTTTATGGTTGTCTCTACAAGAAAAATCAAGTTTGAGTTGTAATAGTAAATACAAACTAACTTTTTTCTCATGTTAGGTTTTGACAACTTTGAGAGCCTGCTTGCAGGAGCCCACTGGATGGTGAGTGTGGGATGCCTATTTCAGATTTGCTCCTCTTAACAGAGTTCTTAGTAAGATAACTGAAGGCAGGTTGGTTTCTAGAGTTCAGCTCCCTATGTCCTCTCAATGTTTCTAAAATGACTGCTTGGGAAGCTCTCCAGCTCTCCCTGGATCAAAACAGTAAAAATAGTTAAAGAGTTGGGAGGGATGACGATTGCTTCATCAAAAGTGTAATTCTTTTCCTTTGTGTGACATAGGATAATCACTTCCACACTGCCCCACTGGAGAAGAACATGCCTGTTCTGCTGGCCATGTTAGGGGTCTGGTATATAAACTGCTATGGATGTGAAACCCATGCCCTTCTGCCCTATGACCAATACATGCACCGCTTTGCTGCCTACTTCCAGCAGGTAAGGCTCACACAGAGTAAATGTTTCAAGAGGCAAATATGTAGATATGCTTCTGTCCTGGTTCTAGAACCTGAATGCGTGTTTTTAGATTAAAATTGCAGTCACTTAAATTCATGTAATCAAGGGCCCAGAGAGACTGGTGCCAAGATTGATAGCAGCTTATTTGGTCAGTTAATTTAAGAGATTTTTTTCCCTCGGACCTCCATTATCTTGGTGTCCATAAATTAAGCAGCTATATTCCTGATACTTACGAAATTTCCATAAATGAGCAGCACTCATAGTTGAAGTATGTGTGGAAACTTCTACTGATACTGAGTGGTTCTGCAAGAGAGGTGATTCTGCCCTTCCCTTCTTTCAGGGTGATATGGAATCTAATGGTAAATACATTACCAAGAAAGGCTCTCGTGTGGACTACAGTACTGGCCCTATTGTGTGGGGAGAGCCTGGCACCAACGGGCAGCATGCTTTTTACCAGCTCATTCATCAAGGTAAACTGAAACTATTCAATACCTTGTTTAGGAATTAAATTCTGAACGGCTACAAAGCTGGAAGAGTCTGAAGAATTGACACTGCTTTAGGGGTTGGGCTCTTTTCTAACCTAGCATCACATTACTATAGTGCTTTAAATTAGTGGCTTTAGAAGGCTACAAGATGTGGGTTTTAACTCTACAGTAAGGTGTGACAACTAAAGCTGAAACTACTGAGCTGTATTGTTACTTCCCACTGCTGTTAATAAAAAAAGGCTTTTTTAAAAAAATCTTTTTAAAGTGGCTGAGTCTTCCAATAACTCTGAAAATGTGGTGAGAATTGAAGATATTCTAAGATTTTCCTGTTGCAGGGTTAACATAGCTTTTTCTTATAGGAACTCGCATGATTCCCTGTGACTTTCTGATCCCAGTCCAGACCCAGCATCCAATCAGAAGTGGCTTGCATCACAAGGTAACAAGTTCTTTGCCAGGGCATCCATATTTTCTTATGGCTGAAGGCATTGAACCTTACTCAGTATTGCAGTGTGTGAAACTTCTAAATACCCTTTTGAAACTATACACATAGGCTCCGTGAATATCCACAATAGGTTTGAAAATATCCAAATGATAATTCCATATTATATGTAATACAGTGGTATTTTTGTTCTTGAAGAAAATGCAGCCACAGTTCTTGAGGCAGATCAATGGTGTGGCATGTTGGCCTACAGAGGCTGGAAAGAGTTGAGCAGTTAAGTATTTGGAGAGAAAATTCTTTGTAGGAATTGTAAGGAATGTAATTCTTGCAGAGTAGGAAGAAGCAAATTCTCAGATCTGACGAAAACTTTCTTAAGAGGTGCTGTTGTGAGTCTTGAACCCTAGGACAAAATTTACTGAGTATGCTAGCATGGCTAGGGTGATAGCCTTTACACATAGATATTTTTTAACCAGTTCAATATTTTTAGTTTAATGTGTCAGCTAGCTAAGGATTTTCAGTGAATTATGTCTAACAATTTTAAGTTCCATAGGTGGAAACATGTCCAGGTCTACTACTTACTGCATACTTCAGAAAAAGATGTTTTCTCACTAAATTTCAATCTTGTCCTGATTTCAGATTAAAAGTGCTATTAAATTGTGTAATAATTTTTTGTTGAGTTAACACCAAGGACAGGTGAAAGTTTTAGAAGGTGACTTTGCAAAAGAAGGAGAGAAAAGGTTTCATTTGACTGTAGATATAGGAAGAGTTTCTTCAGTGTGATGGGTAGGACAAAACCACACGTGAATTTGCAGACTAACATTAGGCAGGGAATAGAAAACTGAAAACTTCTACTGTATTGGTAGGGATTGGTATATGGTATGCTATGAGGATTTTCCTTGATATAGATTAAGTATATCTTGGTTACCTTTGACCAGTCTTTGCACCTGGCTTTCCATGCATATGGTGCAGCATAGGTTAGAAGTATAGACAATAACAGGTGAAAAGGGGGGTGTGAAATCATGGCTCTTTAGTTCTCACCGGGAGGCTTGCTGTCAGTTTCAGCAGGGGCAGGATTCTTCAAAACAGTTCTGGTTGTCTTTGGATACATGCACTATTAAAATAGTAATCAAGCCTCCTGGCACTCTGAGGTAAAAAGCAATAGTGGGCATTATACAGTTTAAAGCTACTGCACATTCTACTGCCATAGTCTTAAAAACAAGAGTTGTAACTCTAAACTAGGTCTTGGTCTAGATTCAATCACTGTTTCAGTTAAGGAAACAGTAGCTTGTGTTGATGTTTTTATTTCTACCTGCTAGATCCTTTTGGCCAACTTCCTTGCTCAGACTGAGGCCTTGATGAAAGGAAAGACTGCTGATGAAGCTCGTAAGGAGCTTCAAGCAGCAGGACTGAGTGGAGATGCTCTGGAGAAACTTCTTCCCCATAAGGTAAACAGGCTTGGGCAATTGACAGCTTTCCTCTAGTTAGATACTGTGGTGAAAGCATTGTGTTGGTCTGCTTGATGAAGTTTGCTGATGAGGCAGTGCCCTCCAGTGACTGTCAAGTGCTACTGTCTTGACAGCCATGAAGGTTGTCTTATAGATTCTACCTTGTCAGGTCTAGTGGAGCAGTCTAGGAATGGCACTCCTAAAGCATGCTGATCTGGAAGTCTTCTGAGGCATTTCAGAAAAGATTAGTTTATTGCTGCCCCGGGATACTGATTTGTATTTTATCTGTTCATGTAGCCCATAGTAGCCAGTAATAGTGCTTGGAGATAATGTTTTGGCATTGTTTGTAATGAAATATGAAAATGATACTATTTTCTGACGGAAGTTGTTAGCCTTTAAAGCTTTCAGGATTTGTATTTGCTGCTAATACAAATCATCCAATGTGGGCTATAAGGAAAATAGAAACTTCCAGTTTCTGATGTGAGTTTTAAAGCATGGTAGGTGACAATGTAACTCTTCTTTTGAAAGGTCTTTGAGGGAAATCGCCCAACCAATTCCATTGTGTTTACAAAACTCAACCCATTCACTCTGGGAGCCATCATTGGTAAGTAAATAAATCTTTCATCTGTGAATGTATGTTAAGACTTTCTGATAAAGTTCATTGATAAATTTCTTTTTTTCTGCTTATAGCCATGTATGAGCACAAGATATTTGTTCAAGGAGTTGTCTGGGATATTAACAGTTATGACCAGTGGGGGTAAGTATCTTTGATCTGTTTCTTGTGTACTTATAGACTGTGGTGTTCCTTAATCTGTCATGACATAGAAAAGGCAATGGAAAAAATGTGTGTTATAATTAAATTATTACAGGATAGTTTCAACTGAAAACAGATTTTTCTGGGGACAAGTCACCATGTATCCTTGTTCAGCTATGCATAATAGCTGACTTGTCGTTAGCTGAAGTTCTATCTACCTTTGTTTTAGTTTGATTTTTAAAAAAATACTATGAATGCAGAAAGGAGGCGCAGTAATAATGCATAAAATAGTCAAGCAGGCTGAACTCATGCTCTAAGAATTAGAAAGGGAAAATAATTTCCCTTCTAGAAGGGAAAAAATAATTATTTTACCTCTAGAAACATTTAGTAGGCAGTTTGAATGACATCTGTTAAGTAAGTCTGACCACCTCTTAATTTTCCTGTACTGGAGATACAAGAACATTCTTGCCAGATGTCTTCATATATAGGAGCTCTGGGTCTAATGCAGGCTGCACCTGTGACCAAGGTCTGTGGTAGAGCTCCATGTGGCGAACAGCAGCTTCACAAGGAGTTTGTCACTTAAAAATGGAAGACTTAATCAGGAGCTAATCAGATTCTTCTAATCAGTAGTAATATTAACTGTACAACATACTATATGAAGACTTATGCAGGAAAAAGTGTGATTGGGAAATGAGTAAGACTTTTCAGGTGAAACCTGCCTATGCTGTGAGGGGTTATTTGGAAGAGAAAGTTTGCTCTACAGGCTTAGAATAGCAGTTAACACTAAGCTGTCGTCTTAAAGGCTGAAGAAAGGATAGGTCTTTCTTTGTATACATTTTCTTAGACCTATGTTACCACAGTAAATTCTTTAACTAAAAAATAGTAGTAGAAACTGAAAATGGAAGACTAATAAAAGCCAATGTCTGCCATAAACTCTGAAGTCAGGCATGGGATTAGGAGTAAGTATGGATTTTACTGCAACACATCAAATTCTGGAATGGCATCCAAACCTGTGGAATGTTGGGATGCTGTAGAACCAGCCTTTTCGTGCAGCTGTTGGAATATCCTAGATTCTTACTCTGTCTGTGGCTGTAATTCCTGGATAACATGCTGTAGAGTTGGGGAGGGCTTCCAGGCCTCCAGTTCAGCTGTTGTTTATTGTCTTGGTGTTGCAAATAAGTGTTCTGAGGGATGTCATGTTCAACAGTGAGCAGTAGCAAGCTGAATATGTTCTACATTGGGGCGGGCTGCATAATACAAACAAGTACTGAAGGGGAAAAGGCTTTGCTTAACTTTTGAAACAAAACTTTCTCTTTTTAGACATACTGTAATTCGAGAGATGTCCAGCTAAATAGCTGTGACAACTGCAGTTGTTTATGAACGGCACTGGGTTGAATAATATTAACTTCATTAGTAATTTGTGAAGGGAAAAACATTCATCAATGTTCACTGTAAAGTTAGTTTTTACTGGTACCTATTTTTAATATCAGTGGCTTATAGTAAATCCTGTAAATTGTTAGCGCTAATGATGTTTTTCTTCTTTCTCCTGCTTTTATAAATGCAGAGTTGAGCTTGGAAAACAACTTGCCAAGAAAATTGAGCCTGAACTGGAGTCAGATGCTCCAGTGACATCTCATGATAGCTCAACAAATGGGCTTATCAATTTCATCAAAAAACACAGAGCCTGAAATGAAAGATTTGGAGGACACCGACAATCTAATCACCGAATACCCAAATCTGTTGTAGTTGTGCTTTTTTTAGCCACTTCTAACAAAAATAGCACTTTACAGATGTAGCTTCTTCACTTGTTGCAGTAATCTTGTTGCGTCAAGTGTTGCAAATGAAAATAGTTTTGTGAAACCCAGGTATTGTATAGTTGCTTTCTATTTTTGTGGCTGTTAATCTGTAAAGTGCAGCTGGTATGTTCCTCAGTTCTTATCCCTCAACTTCCTTAAAGATGATCACATACTGATACTAGAAAATAAAATGTATGATGGATGAGTAAAATTTCTTCTTCGGTATCTTTAAAGTGCAGACCTAGTAACATTTGCCTCAATGACTCTGTAAGGTCCTCTGCAACCAAGTAAACTGAATGCTTTTTTGGACTGGTTCTGCTGTAAGCTGGAAACTAGAATGTGTTCAGAGAATGTAATCTGCAGCTGTAGATTTTTCATACTGCATGCTTTGATGCATTTGAGCAAGATACAATTTTTTTAATGCTACTGTGAAAAGGAAAGTTTGGTAAAAGATCTCTTGATTCCTCCATAAGCTATGGAAGCCCCATGTAGACAGCTATCCAAAAAGGAAGAAAGTTCCTGGAATGACAGTGATATCTTTATTTTCCAGTTTTCAAGAATTCGTAAAGCATAAACTTGGTATCACTTGCAGAAGAAATGTATTTTTGATATTCTCCAGAGGCAGTTTCTCTCACTCTTAAATCAGCATCACTGCTGCAACAAGAAGAATTAATAGAGAACAACTTATCTATTTGAAAGCAAGTTGCTTATATCCTCTCTCATTCCCTGCCACTGTTAACCCCTCTCTGTTAGCAGACTGGCATGCTGTGGCTATTGTTCTGTAACACCTTAAATAAAGGTAAGACACAAGCTTTGAAAGGAAAAATTAGATGTTACCTGTGGTTCTCATGCCCTGAAAGCTTCACGACAAATGCTACTGTGGCTTCCAAGTCTGAGCTTGTAACTCAGTGCATGTTTGCTGCACAGATTCATTGGCAGGATCAAAAGCTTGATCTTGCTCATGGTGGCACACTAACAACTCTAGTGCTTGACAATCTGGCTCCATGGATTTGAGTTAAATTCAGACTACATATAGTGCTTAGATGCTTTGCTTCTGATCAGCTTTATAAAGCAAATTCTCCATGTAAAACATGGTCACAAAAAGAACCCGCTAGAGGGAAGCATCATACTTTCATATGAGGTTTTAAACCTTTCATCCAGAAAAGCATGTACTAAAGCACAACTTCATCGTATGTCTCTGACATAGATGTGAAGTGAGAACTCTGTGTGGATGCCTGCCATGATTTGAATCGTGCAGCCCCTTGTTTTGTCTCAGTGCTATTCTTTCACCTTTTTCCTGTGCCACTTTTGGAAATTAGACCCCAGTAACTTTTCTTGGAGAAGATAGGAAGCAATATGTATTCTCTAACTGCTTGGTTATTCTCAAACTTTGGTATTGTTTCCAAGACCTATTTTTTTCTTGCAGAGTGTTTACTGATGTGAAATAGAGCATACCTGATAACATATCAGCCATTTTTGCTACTGCCTTTAACTCAAAACACAAAGATGAACAGCAACGCAGAAAGACCAAGGCACTGTTTCTGTGTAATGACAATACTGTAGTGGGGTTTTTAGACCTGGTCCTCAGCACTTTTAAAAAAAAAAAAAACACCACACCCAAAAACCTTAATGTTCACTTTGGAAGCATTTCAGCATTTCCATGGGGAGAAAAGCACACCAGGCTGCGTCTGACCTCTCGAACACTAATGAGCCTGGGCCTCCAGTCTAACTGGAATTTTCAGAAACACACCTAGAGAAAAGGCTGCTCCCCAGGAACGAGAGACCGCCGGCCCTGGGCCGCGCGCCGAGCCCCGCGCGGCGGGGGCCCGCCCCCTCCGGTCCGTCAGGGCAGGGCCCGCTCCTGCTCCCGCTCCGCCGGGCGGGGGCGCCGCGGCCTCTCCTGAGGCGCCCTCGGGGCTGGGCTTTTACAGGCCCCTCCTCGCTCCAGCGATCCCTCGCACGTGTGAGAGCGTAGGTGCGGGTTATTTGCTAATGGATGGTGAAATTGCCGGGATAAGTGAAGCGCAACTTATCAGCAACTTGCCGGTTCGTCAACTGGGAAGCTAAAATCATTACCTTAAGGTTTACAGACTGAAAATGACTGCTCCGTGGCATAATTGCTCATGGCTGTAGTCAAACACAGGATAAAAATGGTAAAGAAGCTTTAAAAGAAGATTTTTTTTTTTTTTCCTCTGCAGCAGCTGAAGAGGGTATGGTCAGAGACATCACAGCTAACATGCAAGGGAACAGACTGTGGATACATTTTGAAGATGAGGTGCTATAAAACCCATGTACGGTTCAGGAAGTCACTTTCAGTGACAAGAGTTGGAGCCTGAGAACCAAGGAAACAACCACATGCCTCCCCAGGTCTGGCTTTTCCCTGGGTATGTCCTTACAGTGGTGTTGGAGGCGGATAGTGACCTGGCTAGGTCCTCGGGCTGACCCGGTACTGCTGTTCCTACCTTCAGCTGTGGCATATATCCTGTTGAATAACAAACACGATAAGTTTTTGACTCAGTTTCTGGTACTTGAGTTCTAGTGAACCAGTTTAAATCCTTCTGTATAATATCAAGCCAGCCCATTCCCACAAGAATGAAGCAGATTTCTCCTTAAATAGTAATTTAGCAAACAAGAAGGTCCAGCCCGGCCAATTCTAATTGGGAAAGTGGAGTGGGCATGGCTGAGCTCCCTGATGAAACTGTATTGTCATACTACAAGAGAGAATGAGAGGTAGTGGTGTGCCTTAAGTGAGCAGAAACTTGTCAGACCCATGAGCTGGAACAACATCTCTGATCCTCAGCCCAGTGCATTAGCCATAAGACGTATGTTCCTCTTGATGGCCTCTGAGGAAATACAGTGTGGGGATGCTTCAGTCAGTGTAAGTAGTTAGGTTGATACATCTGTATAAAATACCATCTTTATGCTTGCAAAACTAATTAGACTATATAATCATAATAACTTTTCAAAGTCAAAATTCATCTATGAATATATTTTAAGAGTTCTTGAGAAGGTAATTACTGTATTCAAGGGAAAATTTTAGTATTTTTTAGGAAAATTATGTGAAATTTATATTCCCACTGGGTGTGCACTTAATCTCATAACCACACAGTCTATATTAAAGGAGGAATATGTTTGCATTGTAATTGATCTAAAAAGGCTGTCTCTGAGAGCTACGATTGAGGTGAAGATATCTTCCGGCTCTGGTTTAAAGAGAATTTGGCAGGAATAATCAGCAACTGATCCCCTTTGGCCCAATTTGCAGTGATATGTTCTCATCTGCTAGGGTTGTTCTAATTTCCAAACTACCCAGCACTACATGCAGAGTTCCTGCAGGCTGAATGATGGTAGTGGTTTGAGCTTAGACTGCTTGAGGGAGGATGAGTGAAATTGCCTAAGCCACACCAAGGGCTTCAGTTGAACCTGTTGCTGTTCTGGAGGAGCAAAAAGCACTTCCAGATCTGCAGCATCAGTGCTGAAGTAGCTGAGCCATGAGTCTGTATAGATCAGTCAAGTAAAAAGGAAATAGCTTTACCTCATTCATTCATTTTTATCTTTACATTCTTCCAGACAAAGTGCTTACATTTAGATGTTCTTAAAAATATTTTGCTTTGGCAATTCGTGCTATTATTTTCTATTAAAAGTAAAGGAATTTTTGAGAGTTGAGTAGGTAAGTGCAGTGTACAATAAAACAGTAAAGTCTAGACCATTAAAGTTTTGCATAAATTTGTTTTTGTGAAGTTTCAGTAGGGTATTGCCAGGGTGTGGATCTTGTCAACTCTTAGGTAGATAAAAGTGAGCTGGCTTGCAGGCTATATTAATAACAATATTTTAGGGACTACAGAGTGTGACAAATAGAAAGTAGTTTGGCTTTAGAGTTAAGCATTAAGCAACTTGGATTATTAATGAAAATTCAGCAGAGAAGAGCAAGCTTTTTAGCTGCTCCTCAGGCAAACTTGAATGCTAGTAACTATTGCTCTACCTTCTTTGAGAGAGGCTTTTCAAGTTTTTGTTAGTTTTGGGACACGTGGGGATTGTCAAAATAGATCAGATTAAAAAAAAAGCAATCCCAGAGATAAACACTTCTAGAGGGCTGGTAACATCCAGATGACTTTATTGTGCCCTCAATTTTTCCTTTCTGTGTTCTTTCTCATTTTGGGTTTTCTGACAGAAGAAAAACCAAAAAATCTGAGGTTCCCATAAAACAAAACAACAGTTCCCAAACCTGCTGAATGTACTTGGAATTTCAAAAAGCATACTCTCGAAAGTATTTGTAGTCAGGTTGTCAGTGTCACAGTATTTGGATTTTACTTGATGGTTTCACAAGCAGACACATTTCTCAGTATTTCTCTAAACTGTATTTTTTGAGATTTATGTAATGTTTCCTCTAAGGAAATATTTGAGCCTAGACTTGCAGACCAATGAGTCCCATGTGGAAAAGACACCCAGTAGGGCTGTCCGTTCATTCTCTGCTGAACAGGGCTGTCCCAGGCTGCAAGAAATGCAGCTGGGGAGCGGACAATCCTTGCAGAGCCAGGAAGTAGGCTGCATGGTGAATTCACCCAAGGTAAGAGCTAGATGTCAAGAAGCCTGCTAACAAGTTGACCTGGGACCATGCGTCTGGAGCACTCTCAAGTATGCGGCAATTCCTAGAAGGGCTGAGCTCTGCCTTTCCTCATTAACAGCCACAAGAGACAATATCTGGTAGAAAGCACCCTCTTACTTACACAGGATAAAAGCACAGCATATCATTTGTTGTTAGATAGATTTTGAATGCCAGTGAACTTTAAAAAAAATGTAACAATTCTAATTTTTTTTATTTAATACTCCTGCATGGTTTTGGACTAATTAAAAGCACTTTTGTCTTTATAAGTCAGTAAAGCAGGTAACCAATGTCTAAGGCGTTAATGAGTTTGTCAAGTTCAGTCCTTGACTATGACTTTTCCCGCCTATGCAGGGACAGAGCTGCTCATTTTAGGACTGTCTCCAGGCTTTTCAAGAAATGCGTTTATAGCCATACCAATTTTTTTAACTAGACAGACAAATCTCTCTGCAGTTTAGCTTTTTTGCTCTTGATACATTAACTAATAGGTCTTTTTAATGTTTGCTTTATTCTCCTAAATCCTGTATAGACATTAACATAGATGACAAAAGGGCTGTTGGCATAGTTTTGTGGCTGGATAATCTGTGTTCTAGCAGCAGTGTTTCCTGAACCACTTAGGAAAACCAGTACTACCAGAGGGTATCATCTGGAGCCTCACTGGAGTTCTCCATAGATAATTTTATCAGTGTTGATCTTCAATAGCCTTCCAACATAAATTACATCATTTTGAGTTGGAAGAGTTATAATTTTCTGTTGTCTAAGTCATGTTTAATTCTCAGGATATATACCTGCTACCTGTAATCATAGTAGAATTTAAGATGACAACAAAGTGAAAAAAGAAAGGGTATGGGGACTTCATCCATTCTAATCTTAGAAGTATGGAGCCTGGTGTAAGGACTAGTGGCCAAGGTACATGTACACCAGCTTGGGTCAAATCCTGCTTAGTTATATTTCTACAGGGTTGAGACTTTACTGAGACAACTTGTTGTCTCACATTTTATGACTAGAATTTCATGGGCCAGTGAAAATGTCTCACTGACTAACAGACATTGGTCCGGGTCTTGGATTATTAACTGCAATCATGATTGCAATCACGAGGGGATTCTGGTGACCTGTGTTATTTGGCAAAGACTATTTCAACCTGGCTACAGGAATACTCCTCCATGGAGTAAGAGTTAAAAACAAGCCTCTGCGCTAACAGGCAGACACACATGGAAGGAACTTACAGTGTAGCCTATAGAGACTTTCTAACCTAGCTTCAGGACTCCTCAGAGGTAAGCAATATTCAACAATAAAAAGCACCAATTTTATTTGAAGGATGTACCTTTGGGGCTAAATTAAAGTTATAAGGGAGGAATTTGGCATGGTAGAAGAGGTCCTAGAGCAATGCCCTTCCTTGCTAAAAACATTTTGCTATTGAATAAGTCTAAGTTGGAATAAAATTAATATGGTGATGTCCTTAAATTTGATGGTACCTTTAATAAGAAAAAAATAAATATGTATATGTAGATATATATTTAAAATATACATATGGGGTTTGCATATAAAAAAATAGATTAAACTTGCTTTCCTCTTTAAAGCCTCAGAGATCTTCCTCCTGGAAGATACTGACATTCCCTTCATATTGGGTGGATTTACTGCAAGGAGAGCTAGAGGAAACTTAAAAGTGTCCCGTTTTATTTAAAACCTTGGTGGTCTTTACCGGCTGCCCCACATTTCCAGCCTGGTACAAACTTAAACAGAGCTCTTTGTTGCTCTTGAATGTGACATAATCCTTTCATCTGGCATGCTGAATGAAGTATGCACATGGCTTTTTTGCTACCCCTGCTGGGCTGCCTTGTTACACCTTCAGAGCAAACCACCCCCAAGTAAAAAAGCTTGGACTCTGTCATCCACCCTAATGCCAATAAACAACAGATAACTATGGCATCTTTTGGCTTTAAAATGCTGCCCCTCGTTAAACTTGTGTGTTGAGGAAGGAAACGGCTCCCCACATCATTGTTTCTTGCAGATACAGATACCGAGTATTCTCTTTTTTTTGTTGTTTGTATGTTTGCTAATTTGAAGCTCTTTGAAGAATTCTACAGGGAGATCAAAGACAAAAGATTAGAACGTTTTTAATAAAGTGAAGAAGGATCAGGTTAGATCAAAGGGACAAGCTGACAGGAAATAAGTAGGTGCCGTTGTTGGCTGACACTTGCATGCTGTAGGGTGATTTCTGTGTTAATGTGAGGTCAGGAGGAGGATTGCTTTACATCTTATTGTCTCCAGACTTTGCTGACTGGGTGTGTCTTTGTACTTCGCTTTAATCTCAAAAATTAAAACCCATAAAGTCACAGTTTGGCTCAGCCACATGATTTTTCTAGTTATTTTGCTTTGATTTTGAAATAAAAATAAAATTTGGAACGCACCAGCAGGGTATGGAGGTAATTTATTGGCCTGCAAGGGGATTCAGATACAGGAATACTCGTTATCAGAGGCACTGGGCCTCAATCACCCCCAGTGTAATTTTGCTGACTTTAAGGGAATTAAATCTTATCCCACTGTCTTAAGAGGAAATGTGTTTTCTTTATATATACTGAAGCCTTGTGTGCTCACAGGTTGTACCACTGGAATTAAAGTGGTACAATGAAATTAATATATCCCCTTCAGTTTGGATGCAGTTTTATTGGTACAGAGCTGCTAATTGGATAAAGTTTATTTTCCCTGAGAGATTAGAGTGACAGCACTAACTGGAATGGGCTCACTGGCCTCCTTTCGATCTTTGGCACATAGGTTGTGGTAGATGAATGGTAGTGTTTGGCATCCTGGCATACGTATATCAGAAATGAGGTGCTTTACAAATACACTTTTCTTCTAATAAGAAATTACCCTTCTGTGTGGTGTAGCTGGAAGCTAATTTGAGGACAGTCACAAGAAATATATGATAGGTAATTTTGTAGTTGCACAGAGCTTGATCTCCCCATGTGTCCTCATAGCTGAAGAAAACAAACAAATGCTTGAGAGGTTTGTATGACTTTGTCTCCATTAGCAGGAAACCTCCTCTGCCTGTTTTCAGGCAAAGGTGCAGGATGGGCCCAAAGAAACAATACTTGTTTTGTTCCACAGGCAAAAGGGATAGTAGTATTAGCTTTCTGCTCTAAGTAAGTACACACAGTTCCTCCTTCAGCACTTGGGGTTTCTGCTGCCCTAATGCAGAATAGCACTGTGATGGTTAGATATGTTATTTGACATGGTGCAAGCAATAATTGTATTTTTTTCATCCACCCACGTTAAATCAAACTAGCAGGTTTTGGTATGGCCTTAACAGAAAGAGCCATGTTCACCCCCTTGCTTGTTACTACAATACAGGTAATAATTATACTTCTTTGAAATATTTATAGAAATGTATTTTTATTGTATTTTGGGGTGGGTTTTTGTTTTTGGGTTTTTTTTGTGGGGTTTTTTTTTGGTTGGAGATTTTTGTCTTGCAGTTATGTAAATAAGCAATCACTCTACAAAACCGAAGGAAAGTATTCAGTGAAATAAAGTTACCTAGACTTAATGGGGCAAAATAAAATAAATGGGAAGAGAAGGTTAGTATGCGTTTAGGAAGCTGAGGAAATTCTGTGAGCTTTAAAGGGATGTTAGAAACAGCCCTGGGTTTGGCTAACATGCACCAGTGGGAAAAGTGTTCCTTTTCACTGCCTGGGCTGTGGCTGAGCAGAGCTGCTCTCTCTTGGTGCACATGGCTCTAAGCCAAAACTTCACGTGCTGCACTGTCGTTTGCTGTTTGCATGTGTACCTTATCTAGGGTTCCTGATTAAAAGCTGCGTGGCAGATTGTATGAAGGGCTGTGGTTCTGGATGCAGTCAGGATCACTTTGTGATGCGGTCGGGATTCAGTTTCCGCAGAGATGACCCTGGGGGGTGCCGTGCTATGAGGCCAACAGCTGAGAATGGCATATGGGAATACAACAGCCTGGTTTGATTTTGAACATTGTCTCAATTTCTGTGTTTGGTCACATTTCATGGAGCCTCCTGGGCTGCCAGTCTGTTATTTTTCATGATTGGTAGGCTCTAACTAAAATTACTTCTAAGTCAGAAATATGCAGCATTCAGACGGAAAAAAGACTCAAGGCTCCTCAAATACTCAGAGTGCTTCTGTGTGGCCATTGTAACAGCACTCTGCTAGAAATATCTACCTCTGTAATCACTTAGTCCCTGTCGACCCCCTTGCTTCAGTTAGGAAATATGCCCTGATACGCTTCTTTAAGCTTTCAGATTTAGAAGTGGCAGGGTTTTGGTTTGGTTTTTGTTTTGTTTGGTTGTTTTGTTTTTTGGTTTTGTTTCTGAGATTTATCTGTCTAGTTAAAACACTGGATTTTTTACTAAGTTTTAGACATTGCATGTAGCTGTTCTTCTACAATACAGTCTTTGGAGAAAAGCAGATGCTGATTGGCAAAATGACTAGTGATTGGGTAGCAGAAAAATAGGGATTTGGGGGACCTCAATAGTAGACAGAAATGTCTAAATCCTGCTGAAATTGTTAGGATACTAATGAGTCCATCTGAACAGAGGTTCCTGGGTTATAGACATGCCGGAAAAAATCTGGAGTTGTAAATTGATTTAGTTAAATTTGTGTAATCTTTTCATGTATAGAACACCATAAACCTACAGGCACTGCAGGAGTCTGACAGGGTTGGAATGTAGCAGAAATTCAAGGTACTCAAAGCAGTCAAAAAGTATGAAAGGAAATGGAAGAAAAAGAAAGTCCTTTATGGGCTTTAGAGAATGAAGATTAACAGTTCAGGGAGAGGGGCAAAGAGGGGAATGAGGATGTTGACAAAGTGTTATGGTAACAGAAAATTCAGTGATGAAACACAGAATTCCCTGAGGGAATCATAAATCAGCTTCAGTCTACAAGGTATGTTGGTTCCTAAATCAGCAGGAGTCCGGTACCTAAATAGCTTTGCAGTCTAGTCCCAGATGCCTTACTTCGGACTTCTCTTCCCTTTAGGTTTCACGTGGTTTTAAATTTAACAGGGCACTTGTTCTCTTTTGAACTAAAGCATCTTAATAGTGTCCTTAATATATTTATAAAATGAAGAATCTTGAAGGATAGCTGGGGATTTTTCAGAGTTCTGAAAGTAGAAAGCATTAAGAAAAGGTTGAAAAATGACAGGGAGCATCAAGCTGAGACTGAATAACTTTGGGACGTTTGATTTATTTTGTGCTTGAATCTTTAATGGATCTTTTTGTGGTTCATTAGATGTGGGGCTGCAGTGGCAGCATGCTAAGAACAAATAGCTGTGATCCAAACAAAGATACAGCAGTGTACTTGTTGATTAACACGTCAACGAAGGGTGGCGTTAGGCTACCCCGTGGGGATGGAGAGGAGAGGACTGGAGCGGAGCTGCAGGCGGAGCAGCCCATGTCCGCTAGGTGGTAATGCTGGTTGGTAAATCCTGCTCCCCAGGGTCAGGCTGCCCCCGGCTCACTCCAGCTACTGGAAGTAAATTTTGAACACTAATGAATATGAAACTTTGGATCTGAGAATCTGCAGGGTTTTCAAGAAAAGCAGGACTTAGTAAAGCTTAAGGTTTAACATCTAGCTTGTGGCAGTGCACCAAAGCCTGTTAGTGATTTGCCTCAGCCAGTGGTACATGTCTGTAATGTCTCTACATAAGTTTTGGGATGACTTCTGAAATTGTTGAGCATTCACTTCACAATAACCACATTCAGCACCTGCTATCTTCAGTTATTTAAAAAATCTCCATCATAGTAAATTATAATCTTTTTCCCAAATGACATACAAAACTGGAGGAGTGACTGGATGATAAAATGTTATTATTGGCTTCAGTTTGAAAGAGAATTTGTCACCCAAGGTAGTTTGTGGGAAGGAAAGCTGAGAGGCATTTAAAATGAATGAAGTACAACAAGCTGTATGATATAGCTTTTGTTTAACAGTATATCATGATGTCTAGGACTGAAACAGTGTCAGGCTAGAAAGTAACCCAAACTGAAAAGGGAATTTAGGGAAGAAAGAATATGATTATTTGATCTAGAATTTGGAAAGAATGATTTAAGAAAAATTTCATTGAATCTCCTGATTATAGAAATCAGCTACACTTCTGTATCTTTTCAAGATGATGGTTTCCAGAAGCAGAATGTTTCATAGCACCAAGATCAAACATTGGGTCTTTCAGGACTCAAAGATTAACTGAGTCCCATTACTCCTTCCTGCAAAATCTAGGAGCGCCCACTAGAAAACTCCTGCTCAAATACAGAGGGGTCTCATCCTACTCTTCATTGGTGAGTCTCTGAAACAAGCCAGCATGTAGTAGGATAACAGATACAGAAAGGCAAAATTATGAAGGTCTGTCCCTAAAGAGGTTGCAACCCCAGCTCATGTTGGGGTAGAAAGTAAAAATTCTGGAATCTTTTTTACAGAGTTTAAAAAAAATCTGAAAAATGTATTTGGGAATATCAACCTGAAAAAAAAAAAATTTGAAGGTGGTATGCATAATTAAAATTTTAAAAAATCTAGCTTTCAACTCACAAATATTACATTTCAGTGTTTTATTCTGGGTCATCTGGTCCATATTTTGCTCAGGTAGTTCAGGATTGTTCTCCATGTTAATCTGCAGTATTCATCTGAGATGGACAGAGGATGAGAAAGAATAGACAACAGTACCTTATTTCTGAACACTGGCAACCTTTAGTCGTGTAGTGGGGAGGCAACTTCCACCCCAACACTGGGAAAGTGTGGATGGACATGGTAGCCACTGGACAGCCCTGCCTTGCAGTAGGAGCCTTGCTGTTCATCTGAGCTTTGGGAGTACACAGGGTTGCTGGAGAACAGAGTGCAGCCATTCAAGGTCCTGTCTGCAGATGCCATGTGGCCACTGCAGGAGAGGCAGCGGGGAGGCCGTGCTGTTGTATTGCAGCCATGATGATTGTTCAGCTGTAAAGCAGCCAAATAGCCTTGTGCCATACCAAAATTAAGGTTATGATAAGTCTATAGACACACAAGTCCAGGTATTGAGCAAAATTTCAAGCCAGAGGTGGGGGAGACCCACCATGTCAATACGTTTCAGGGGAATTGGCTGTATTTCATTTTTTCCCCGCAGTTTGAACTCAGTCTGGAGGCATGCTGTGCAATTGCTGCTTTCATCATCTTGCCTTTTCTCTCTCAATCAGGCATTTATCTCCCTTCAAGTGTTGATATAGTTCAAAGTACATTCACGCCCCAGACTCAAAACAGTGCTTGTAATGTCACGGGTGTAAATGAAGGCTTTAAAAGGACAATAGTTTTTACTGGTTTAATGCTGGCGATGGAGATGACTCATATTCCCTGTTTTGAAGCAGATTTTGTATTTCTACAGAAGAAAACTATTAAATGCCTACAGTTTCTGTCCTGTCCAAGTCTATTTCTTCTCAAGCTGTACTATGTAACTTAATCTAATTTAACTAAGCCTGTCTTTGTAGCAAGAACACCAAAATAAAGAACACTAAAACTTGGTTTTCATGTCCTTGATCCTGCAATGCCACCCATAAAGATGGGATTTTGGGTTGGTGTAGAGCCCACTAATTTAAATGCCTTTATTTTTGTGTGATATAGTTTGATTGTGCAAATCAGTGCCATGGTCAAGGACTGTATTTGCTAGGATTCACTTGGAGTAGGAAATAAGTCTGTCAAAATTTGTCAGATCTGTAACATGCCTTGCCTTGCCTACTAGCTAAGTGACTGCATTCTGACTCTAAGAAAAATACAGTTCATCTCTCCATGGAAGAGTAAATTTTTTTTTCTTAAAGAAGAAATAATCACTTTATATTTACTTAAGTCTCTTATTAGCTGTATTTGATGCAATTGTCATTTGCTCATTTAAACTGATCTCTAATACCTTATGTTTGTGTGACTAGGGAAAAAAAAAAACAATTCCCTTAGCAAATCAGTTGTATTTTGGCATTCTTATACTTCTCCCTCAAAAGTAAAACATTAACATTAGGTGAAATGGGGCATGTTGCCCAGTATGTTAATTATGGAGACAGATAATAATTTACTTTATTAAAGCTCTTGAGAATGATTCAGGATTACAGAAAACAATTTTTTTCATATATTTCTGTATTTTAAAAATACATAAGTGCTTTGTGGGTGGGATTTGGCAAACATGCAACGGTCTCAATTTTGTAAAGATGTGTACAGCTCTGACAAAACAGGAGTTTGCTCTTTAGGAGAAGCTTGCTGAAATATTTGAACGGTTTTCTCCAGAATATTTTAAATAAAACCTTACCATTTTGAAAAAAATAGTGGAAAAGCATCAGAGTTTTATAATTAAACAAACAAACAAAAGAAGAACAGTGGGACAATTCTTACCTAACCTATATTTTTAAGACTTTGGATCTATTATCTGTCACTTGTACCGGAAAAGACATAGAATATTTGAAAAACAGTAAAAAACCCCAAAGCTATAGTGGAGATATTTGCTCAGGAAGACTAGAAATATTGGAGTAGATAGGGCATATCCAAAAATGAGTAGGATACTTCTCTTCGTTGTACACCTGGTATTAGCATTAAATGAATTCAGATCAACAAGACTACCACAAACCCCTCTGAGCAGATGCAGGGCGGACAAAGCTGAGCAGCTTTGAATTTGGCCTCTGCCATTTGGGAAACCTTCCCGTCCCTGACCCATGTCAGTGTGAGAAGAACCCAGCAGGGCATGCTGAGGACATGGCAGTGTCCGTAAGGTCCTGCTGACTTGGTGTCATACAGCCGCTGTCCGAGGCTGGCTGTGGTCCTACGTAGGAATCATTTTCTGTGGGACGGTGAGAACAGAGAGCAGAAGTTTGGAGAAATGTTTGGATTTTAGCAGGCATTTGTTTAGCACACACCATTTTTTGCTTTTCCTAAGTTTTGGCTCTCACTGATCAGAGAGGCTGTAGTCAACGAGGAGCAGGAACTCCAAAACCACCAGCAACCTGTGACAGGTCTCACCTTGAGGAAAGGGAGCAATTCCAAAGAATGGTGCCTTAACTAGTAGTTGCTTACAAGCTCTACTTTGTTTTTCGGGGGGATGAGAAGGAACTTGTTTACAGCCTAGCTAAAGGCTTAACTTTCTCTTCCTAAAGCTCATGGAAAACTCACAACTAATTCTTGCTTTAGAGCTTTGCCTTGACTTTGCATTGAAGGAAAGGAAGCAATTTTGGGAAAGCACCAAAGGGTTTTGGGTAACAAAATCAAGCAAGGCAACACAAGCCCAGAGGTCTCCAGCTTCTGCCAGTGCACTGATACTTGTGTCTGCCTTTGCCCACAGCCTGCTATTTCAGAGGAAATCTGATTTTTGCAGAGGTAGCTGCTAATCTTCTCAGGCATAATAGTATCGTATGGAAGATGTTCATATACATTCCTCTAATCTTGCGCCTTCCTCTTTTGCTTTGCTTTCAGGAATTAAGGCATTTGTGGTGAACACATGGTATCTGGTTTAAGGAGTACTTAGTAAGGTAAAATCACGCCTTTCAAAGCTGGAAACCTGAAGTTAGACTCCCAAATCTATGTTTAGGTGGCTGCTTAGGTTTTCAAGAGTATAGAGATACCTTTGGCTTCAGTGGTGCATTGCGGAACGCAAAGCACTAAAAGAAAAGTTGGGCATCTCCTTTAAACAAGTGCCTACATTTATGAAGACAATTTTAGCAGAATGAATGTGACAATGATGCTTGTGTGAAACAGAATCAAAGGTTTCCTTAAATCAGAATGGGGGGAAAAATCAGAAAATTATACGCAAATGTAAGATAGAAAACAACATTTTGAAGTGAAGCCTAAGCTATAGGTTTTGCATAACTGAAATTTGGAGTACATGCTGAAATATAGGAAACACTGTATTTGTACATTCAACAAGTTTTCCTTCTCCCATGGAATTTAGCAGGTTTTCCTGTGTCTGAAGACTGCAGGCGTGATTACCTCTGGTTTCCAAGGGAAAACTTATGCTTCTGGCTGGAGAATCTTGTATCTTGTTTGTGCATTTTGAAAGGGTAAAATAATACTCACCAACATTTACATTTTTTACAAGGAAAGATATAGCTGTCTCTGTGTGTACTGTGGAACAAAGGATTTGGTGCTTCTTTTTTTCCCCCCCTAATAAATTGATAGATACATGACATATTCTCTTGTACTCTGCATTTTCTGTCTTTTTATAAAACATTGCTTTCATAGGTACATGTAAGGTTTGTTTAGTGTGCAGAAGGCAGATGAGAGAGGAGAAAACTGACCATGAGACGTTGAATGTTTTAGACAGTTGCTCTGTATAGCTGCATGACTATGAAAGATTATCTTGACATGCTTGGTTTGATTTTAAATGCTAGTAGGTGTTTCTTAAAAGGCAATGGGCATATGATGTTAAATTGGAACTGGACTAAAGCAAAGGCAGGCTTTCTCCTTTGACAAGCTTAACAGTCTCATTAGGGTAAATTACCCAGTACTGAGCTCTCTGTTTCTATGATTAGATGGTTATTGGGATCCAAGCTAATTAGTTTAAAGCAAGCTTGGGTATCTCTACACAGCACTGTTGTTGTTTCTGTGCTGCTGTGGAGACATAGTCTAAAGTCTTCATTTGAAATCCTTTAAAGTCAAAGCCGGTCTTTCTGTTGGTTGAATGAGCTTTGCATCAGGCTGAAAACACGTCAAGAGTACAGTACAGAAAACAGAGCCCAGCAATGTGGTCCAGGCCCGGCACATCTATTGGGGTATAGTGCTGCAGGGAGGGTGCCAGGAATGCAGGCACAGGGTGGCATGGCATGGGGACAGCAGACTGAGGGGCCAGGCCAGGGAGCTGGTGAAGGGGGCTTGTGTATAATGGAAAAGCACAGCAAGGAGAGGGGGAGAAATCAGGGCATCAGAGAGATGAGGGACAGCTTCTGGGGAGGTTTGCCAGTGATAGGAGAGACTTGGATTTTGTATGGAGGAGGGCAGAAGGGCAGTCTGGCACAGCTGAAGTAGCACCTGGTGGAAAGCGCTCAGCCAGCATTTCTGGGAGAGGCAGGCAAGCAAAGGCAGGGCTGACAGCATGCCGTAAGTGGCACTACAGAGAATGGTCAAGGAAGGTAGAAGCTTGGTGGGGAGTAGACAGCACAACCAATCTGGTGGTAAATATGAAAGTCTTCGCTTTCCCAGTGCATGAAATGATTTGCTGCAACTGACATGCTCTTTAAAGAAATGCAACCTGACAGGAGCAGGTGAGCCCCAGAGGCTGGAACAGACAATTGCTCTTCAGACTGGTGGAGACATGAACACGCTAAGGGGTGATGCACTCCCCCCCCCCCCCCCCAAAAAAAAATCTGAAAAAGCATAGCAAGCATATTTTAGGGCAGGATGGAATGTTTGCTCAATTAACTAGTCAAAACAGGATTTCTTTGTGTTTCTCACAGTGCTGCATAGGGAACTCCCTTTATGAGAATCAAATTCTTTGCCTTCATTACCCGACATATACCATCTTTAGGAGCTTTACTAACATCAGCTCTATCCCAGTCTCTGTTGTGGAGTAAAGGAGCTCTATTTTCTCCTGATCTGACTGGATGCAGAAACAATAGGCCTGTAATTAGCTTGCTCAAAACCTCCTGAGAACTTGCTATCACAGCGAACATCACAATTCTGTTCTGCTCATGTAGGTAGGACCATAAAATTAGAAGGAATCACCTGTTCATCAAGCATTGCCTGCTGCCACTGTGATGTAGTTATGTCTGGAAAGTCCAGAATGGTCTTCACAACACCCACTCCACATGCTTCTACAAACCACAGGTTGCAAAACACACCCTATAACAAACTTAAAGCTATTAATCTTATGTAATAAGATCAAACACTGCAAACTGCCGTGTCCTGCTGGAAGAGATCTGGAGTGAGTGAGAGCTTCATTCTGCTCTTAGATCCTTGCATTAGCATGGAACTTGTTAAGTGACATTCCCAGATTATCTGGAAAGAAAACTATGCACTACAGTACATGAGAAGATAAAACAATTATTGTCATGTTCCTTATCAATCTGATCTGAATTAAAAGCTTTCCTGATTTTGCCTAGCCCTGTACATCAAGGATGTTTAATACCATAAAGAGCATGGATACCCTGGCTATACTGTATGTTTGCTACTTCAGGGAAAAGGCATTGATTTTTCCTTTTCGACTACAAGTCCTAAAAAGTCAAGTTATATGTGAAAGAAAAATATATACAGTTTCCTAGCCTATTTTAGACAACAGAAGTACAGCACAAATATAGTGCAGCAGGCAGTCTCCTTGAGATTAAAACAGCACATTCAAATCAGGCAAGAGCAAACTAAACAGATGAGTCTTCCTCAACCTCTCACTTGGTCTTTTGTATTGCTACTTGACATTGACTCATAACTCTCTTCTGAATCTTCTCTCTTTCCTTAATTTCCTTCTTGAATTAGGGATAGCAGAACCATGGTATCTTTTTCAGGGTTTACACCAGCAGAATATGCAGCAGGAATGT
This sequence comes from Phalacrocorax aristotelis, assembly GCF_949628215.1. Lineage (NCBI taxonomy): Eukaryota > Metazoa > Chordata > Aves > Suliformes > Phalacrocoracidae > Phalacrocorax > Phalacrocorax aristotelis. Next base: position 11,261,952 of record NC_134283.1, on the reverse strand, counting down.
ATCATCTCTGCTTTTGTCCAGTGTTGCCACTTAGTGACCTAGGGACTGGATAAATCCTTTTTGCCATAGTGTTTCATGCGGTGCTAAGGTAATTCCTGATTCCTGCAGGCCACCCCATCAGGGAGGGAGTTATGGCCTGCAGTTTTCAGTCCAGATGTATAGACTTACATCTGACTACTTGCAGTGCACACAGCCGGTTTACCAAACAATTGTTTTGTCTCAGAGCCCTGCTTTTATTACCATTTACCATTCTCAAACAGATGTGTCATCTGTGGATTTAATGTCCAAGCAGTTTATAGACAAAGGTACTAAACAGCTCAGTGTTGAGAACCAACCCTGTGCGACACCATTAAAAATACAGTCAATTAATGATGAGTCTCCATTTACAATTGTAGTTGTGGACCCATCAGTGAAGTGGTTAAAAGGAATGAACTCCAGTCAGGTTAGTGGCAGTGGCTGTTACTGCTGCAGCTGCACCATTGCTGGAAGTGAGTTTAGCTGTTTGCTTCTCACCCTTGTGAAGACCTTCCTGCTTGTTAGAAGCTGCATTACCAAATCTGTTGAGGGAAAGGCTGCGGATGTTATCTACCTGGACTTTAGCAAAGCCTTTGATACTGTCTCCCACAGTATCCTCCTAGAGAAGCTGGTGACTCATGGCTTAGGCGGGTGTACTCCTCACTGGGTAAAAAACTGGCTGGACGGCCAAGCCCCTAGAGTTGTGGTGAACAGAGCCAGATCCAGCTGGCGGCCAGTCACGAGTAGGGTTCCCCAGGGCTCAGTGTTGGGGCCAGTCTTGTTTAATATCTTTATCAATGATCTGGGTGAGGGGATTGAGTGCACCCTCAGTAAGTTTGCAGACAACACCAAGTTGGGCAGGAGTGTTGATTTGCTTAAATGTAGGAAGGCTCTGCAGAGGGAGCTGGACAGGCTGGATCGATGGGCCGAAGCCAATTGTATGAGGTTTAACAAGGCCAATTGCCGGGTCCTGCACTTTGGTCACAACAACCCCATGCAACACTACAGGCTTGGGGAAGAGTGGCTGGAAAGCTGCCTGGTGGAGCAGGACCTGGGGGTGCTGGTTGACAGGCAGCTGAACATGAGACAGCAGCATGCCCAGGTGGCCAAGAAGGCCAACAGCATCCTGGCTTGTATCAGGAGTAGTGTGGCGAGCAGGAGCAGGGACATGACGTTCCTGAAGATGTGAGTCTCCTCAATGCCCAGGGAAGGGCTGTTGACTAATGAAAGTGGAGTGATACCATGCTCTAAGTCTGTTTGCTGATCACCTTCAATGTGCAAGAGGCCTCAGTGGTTTCCTCCAGGGAGGCCCGTGCCACATAATGCAGATCTAGGCTGCACAACTGAGGGGACTTATTCTGGACTATTCACTGAGTCACTCTACAGAAAAGCAGCTCTTACGTTGAGCGCAGGTTCAAGATCAGGCCTAGCCTTTAGGGGCCTGTGGTGTGACCAGATAGGGTTACTATGCTGCAGCCCCTGATAAGCCATTTGATCCCTTTCTACTTCATTTTACTGATGTGTTTCCATATGCTATAGAGCTGAAAGTAGACAGAAAAAAGGATGAGATGATGTAATACTGCAATATGTTTTAGCAGCTGAAAATAGATAGAAAAAAGGAAGACATGTTGCAATACCGCTGCAATGAAGGCAATATTTAGAAATGGACATATCACGTTCTCTGTTAACCATCTATTGAAGTCTGCACTCTTCAGAACTAAGGTTTTAGCCTCATTCCTGCTGCACCACAATGAACAGGATGCCTAGGAGACAGAGCTAGAATGGATCCTGAGACTGAAGGCTGACCTGTACAGTTACATATTCATTATAGTCCTCAGATCTGAGGCCTGTAACCAGTGTTATAATTGGTTATATTTTATATATAGTCTTGCCACATCTCTAAAACAACTTAAGCTACTGCTGACTATAGCCAAGTCTAGATTGTTATCGATGCCATGTGAAATGGTGAGGCTGAGTGGTGGCTGCTGACTGACAAGGTGATAGCATTGTTGCTGTAGCAACTGCACATTAGAAAAAAACCAGAAACATTTTTGGTGTCATTTTTGTCTGCAGAAAGCCCAGGCAGTACAGCATAGTTTGATGACTGGCTGATGTGCAGAACCCCTTGCTCGTCTTGTTATTTGGTGGTTTTTTTTTTCCAACAGTGTGGCTCTTGACTTTACATTAATGAAAACATGGGTGCTTTTGCCAAGAGCAAGTGAACCAAATGTAGTATGGAGTATGATAGCAAAGAGCCTGGAGCAGGCTGGCAGATAGGTGTTTTCCTTACCTAGTACAGCAGCAAACAAAAACCTGTGTCTATGGCCAGAGTCTGATTTGAGTGCTTGCAGAGGACATGTAGGGAATGGTGATGGGACAGTCAGCATACAGACACTTTGTGAATCCCATTTTTTTCCACATAGTTTAATTCTGTCCTTGTATCCTTAGGACCATAGCAGCCACAGCTGTTTTGATATGTGGGCAATCATAGGCCTTGTTAATGCCCGAGTAGGGTAAATGCTTTCCTTCACAGTAAGGAGAAAAATAAATTAAAAGCCTTTTCTAGAGTCATAGGAGAAAGAAGTAGGGAGCTGGAGGCAATGGGATGAGCTGAATCAAGCTGGGGATTTGCTGGAGAATTTCTCTGAGAGTGGTGGAAAGCGTACAGGGATCGGGGACTGCCAAGCTGCAGCTGCATGGGTGGGTGTGCACAGCAGGGGAAGAGAAGGTAGGAGGTAAGGGAAGAGGTTCTGGGCAGAAATGGGAGAGAATTTCCTGTGACACAGCCCTGACTAAAAAGGTGGACTTGGGATTTGTAAGATAAGTGGCTGTTTGTTGTTATTAGCACCGGGTATGTATATCAGAGGAGCAGGGTTTGGGTATGTTCCCTTTAAATAAGAAGAGTTACACCACAGAAAAACCTGATCTCTATTTTCAGCTTCTTACTCTGGATTGATGCAGCCTGGTGCCGACTGGTTAAAGACAGACCAAAACAGATATTGGCAAAATTAACTTTTGTAGACTTAAATTTCTTCAGGCAACACAGACATTTTAGAAAGTAAGCAATTAAGCGATTGACTGGGGTTTGGTTTTGGGTTTTTTTTAGAGAAAAAAATCCTTTTCATTTTCTGATCTCACAGATAAGCATGGTTGGTGGTTATTCCCTCTACTCCATGTAAACACACCTCATGCACACAGATATGTAACCTGGCTTAGCCTTCATTCATTCAAAAGTGAGAGAAGTTCCTGGAGTCCATTAGCTATAACATGGGAAATATGTAAGCCTTTCTAATCCAGTTGTTCTTTAATTTATTAAACACCATTATAATAATGCTGTCTGAAGATAGAAAAAAAACTTTTTTATGGTCTTTGTTTTAGCTTCACTTGAACATTCCAATTTTTATATATAATTTCATTAAGGTAAACAGTGGCTTCTAGTTGTGGCTACTTGACAGTTGCTCTGTGTGTTGCCCAAGAAATATTATACTGTTTCTTTGATTTGGTATAACCCTATGGACCTGAGTTTGAAGATTTTTTTTTTACTTGTTTTAATATACTTTAGTTTCTTTCTGCTTCACATTCCTTCTGACGCTGCCCTGGCTACCTTTATAAACATCTGAAGTGTTGCTCTGTTTTCAGATACAAAGAACAATAGCACCTCAAGTGCAGTGAAAATACCAAATATTGATCTGTCCCTTGAATGCCAGAAAAGCTCAGCAGGAGGTATACAAAATATTTCTGAAAAATGATAGCTTATCACCTGCAGACCTGGAGATTGCTGTCTATTATTACAAAGACTTGCTGGGGGGCTCCAGTGACCTCCAGCCTTCAGCTATTTGTGTCTCTTCCAAGGCAAAGAGAAAAAAATCTCAACCCTCTCCACAATGTTTGCATTCACCTAATTTTCTGGGTCTTTCACCTAAGTTTACAGAGGTACACTGAAATACATCAGCCACAGTGATGCAGCAGCATCCAATTTTCACAGCAGTAGTGGGACCTGATGCATAAGCTGCTTTCAAAGATTTGGCTGGCTTGTTTATACCCTTGCAAATAACCTTATATCTTAATCAGTGGGGTGGGTTTTGGAGATGTGACTCTTGCTATATAATGTTTTGGGTTCCTGTTTAAAACCAAGCTGCAACTGAATGCTAATTTGCACTGTGCGCTCTGATGTGCTAATTATTTCCCTGTTAAAAACATGCTTGCATTACCCTGGGGATACCAGAAATGTTAATGCTGCTTTTCCAGTCAGATTTGGCCCCATGGAGACAATGAAGGTTTCTGTCTGCTTTCTCTGGCTTGTAGGGTGGCAGTGGCAATGCACCGTGGCTGAGGGGGGCACTCGCAGCCTCGCAGGCCACCACAGGAAGCTCAGGGAGCTGGAGGAGTCACTGTAGTTTCCAGAGTCATCCTTTTTGGAGAAACAGAGACTACTTCTATTTTGGTCTTTGCTTTTTCTTTGGACAGTTTATGTACGGTCCCAGCATCCCATTTCCTCCATTCTTGGGGCTCCGCCCCCAGCGTTGCCCAGAGTGAGAGTGGGTCTAGGCTAATGGCCTCTAATCAGGGAATGAACAGTAAAATATATGAGTGAATACTCAGGAGCAATTGAACCCTCAGCTTGTAGAAAAAGGTGAAAGAAAAAGTGATCTGTGAATGGTGAATCTGCCATGTAATGAAGCGTGCTTGAGAACGCCGATACCAGACAGCCCTTTAGGACTGTGCTTGCAGGACCCAAATCTTAAATGGAATCTCCCTGTGTGGTGTGGAAATGGGTGGTACAGCACTGAGGTGGCAGTGCCACGCTGTGGCATGTCACAAGTTTTCTGTCATGCCTTCATTTTTTTTTTTTTGTTGTGGCCGTGAGGTAGTAGTGAGTGATAGTATCTCTCAGTTCTGCCTTTTACCTTCATAAATCTGTGTGATAACTGTTACAACAGTTCACCAGTCATTAAATTCAGCTGGAATAGCTAACTTGAAGAGTTGTATGGGTACATGGTGGTGTTCAGTCTGTGTGTGTGCCTGGTTCAGGAATGAAATAGGAGCTGTTGCCAGACCTTGGCTATCCTAGAAGGCTTTTAGATGAAGAAAAAGCATTTATTTTCTTTTCTTTTTATTTTTTTTTTCTTCTTCTGGGAAGAGATCTGAGGTAGAAGCTTCTAATTTAACAGCTGTAAATTAAAAGTGTGCCTGTCCCTTGTTCCACTCATAGGAAAGGTGGTGATACTCTTGGTCTTCCTTTTTTCTGGAGACAAAATGGGTGGAAGGCAGTATTTGGAATGGGGTAGGTTCAACACTGCTTGGTAGGGAAGTCTACCTGATGAACAGAGGGAGAAACAAGAGCTGAGCACAGCTGAACTGGGTTTCGTTACATGCTTGCGAAACCTAAATGTTCTGACACAGAAGGTAGGGTTGAGTGAGCAAGATGGTCAATCTCCATGTTTGGCATAAATCCACATAAAATTAACTTTTTTTTTTTAACTTCCAAGGTTAAAAATGTTATGTATCAATGTATGTTACATAGTAAATCTCTTCCAATCCAGTTCACTTTTTATGCTCTACTGCTAGGTATTCTCTAGCTACTTTTACATTCAAGGTGAATATCTGTTATATTGCAACTAGTACGGAATCATGTATCTTGTGGTCCTTTTAAAATGTCACATCAGTTACTGTCACAACTCAGGCTTCATCATGTTGTTCTGGTTTGGCTTACTCATTCCACTCCAATACACTCATTGCTCATACTTGTAGTGTTCTCAGGACTTTCTAACATTTCACTCAATTTGTTAGCCTGAATTAGCCACCTATGTCAAACATAGGATCATATTCATCCCTACTGTAACCCACAAAAAATGAATGGAATACCAAAGCTGAGCTTATCCCAGTATGGTCAGACTCTGCCACTGAGAAAAGTTTCTGTTGGAAAATTGTGGAAAGACGGTAGTTCAAACAGCTGCTAAAATGCCTCTGACTTCCCTACTGAAATTTTCTGAACTATAAATTAAAAAAAACCCAACCCAAACCAAACTAAAACAAAACCAAAAAACCAGCCAAAAGGAAAGCACCACAAACCAATGCCCAGAGGTTCTAATCTATATGTTTTAAAAGCACAATAATTACATATTCCCTTGTGGTTACTAATCCCTGAGATAATTTAAATTAAGTCTTGCTTTTAAATTTCTTATAACTTGTTTTCCTCTGCTCTATAAAAATGATCAGTCCTTGGGTAAATTGCTCTGAGAATTAAAAATTTTTTTTTTCTTCTGCTTTGCAATAGAGGGAGCTCTAAAGAAGCTTGTCTTTCCATAGAAAGAGTAAGCAGACTGCATCTTCAAAAGTGCTTGAGAAAACAGCAACATCAACATGCATGCCCCTTATGATGGGTATATATGTACACATTAGTGTTTCACAGTGAAGTAAGGCCAGCCTTGAGTTCTGTACTACAAGTGAGTTTTTACTGATTGCTGTGTAGAGATTAATCTGTAGCTTTGTCTTGCTTGATGGGAGTCACTCTGGAAAACTCATTTTACAGTACTTCTCCTCTGAGGATGCCTGGGGGCTCTGCTCCTGGTAATCCTGTCCAAGCAGCTAGGTGGTCTTCATGAAAGATTTGCAGCAGAGCATATATGTCAGGATGGGTGTTTTTATATGAATGAGTTCTAGACCTGCAACTTTAATGGAAAGGTAAATTCACACTGACTGGTTAGAAATCACACCCTGTGAGGTTGGTTTAGTTATAATAATCTGTGGTGACAATGATGCTGAGGTCTTCCTATGTGGAAAAGCAGGTGATTACGGTGCTGTCTGGAACGTGGGATCACTACCCCTGTGGCTTTGAATGTCTTGTTTAGCCATCCTCTTTGCTGTGTACAAAATGCATATCAAAGGGCTTTCACACTTTATAGATAAAAACGTATTAGGAGCCAGGCTGGTACTGAGTGTGTAAGTGCTGTGTGTGGAGACTGGGTTTTGTTTACTCAAAACCATCTGTTGACAATATATAATTAATATCTGGCAGGGACCTATGGATGCTTTTTTAACTCCATTTGTATATGCAGTACCTGGAAGAATGAGATCAAGTTCTTCCAAAATAATTTTGATTTACACTTTTGGGAGGAAAAAAGCGTAACATTTCTTAAAATAGTTGTTTTACTCTTACAATGCAAATATGCATTTGACTGTGTTATTAATGCTTTTTCCAATGGGTTTCTTTCCCTAGACACACAGGGAAATAGATTTGAGAAGAATGACATATGCCATCCAGCCTTGCTTGCAGCATTAACTTTTAGAAGCAGCAGGGTGGTGTTTATGGACTCAGTATACTTTTGTTTTCATAAGATCATCTTTGCTGTATTCCTTGAACCAAGGCTTTTTATTAGCAATTACAGATTCATTATCTTTCAGAGACCATCGTACTAAAAGAAAATGACTTCTTTTTTCTAAAAAGTTAAAAATTAAAAAAGCCTTGCTTCTTCCCCAGTTGACAAGTACTCTTTAAAGTATAACATGGGGCAGCAATCTGTACATCCTGCTGACTTTTTCATACTAGAAATCTTTCTCCGGTGTAAAATGGCAAACAAAGACTATATACTAAACTTTTGTCCTTTAAGTCTTCACCTTTGGGCTAGTGTGACACTTATTTTCTGTATTTTTTTAGTCTGCCATCTCTTGACACAGCAGACATTGATGGTAAATGTTTGCCAGCTGGAAGGTGACCATACATCAACACAAAGAATTTCAGATGTGATCACTTTAACTTCCTTTTTTTGGCCTGTATAACTCTGTAGAATTTTAAAATATGGTCTGCTTTGCATATTGAATTATATATTTAAAGAATGCAGACTTCTGTATTATTCAACTGAATTTGAGTTCTCCCCCCACAACAGTGATTGTAGAAGGCTTTTATTGTTCTCTTCATGTCAGGCTCTATGCAAGCAAAGGTCAGACTGCAGACATAACTGTATTAATAAAAACACTTGCTAGTACAGATTCTTTTGCTTGTAAACTGATACAAGGCAGGTTGGTTTAAAAATAAACAAACAATATTTTTTTACTCAGGATAAACTGCATGTATTCAGAAAGTCCATTGTACCTGTATGTGCAAACGGCAGGAATGGGTCTTGTTTTGTGCAGAGGTATTTCATAAGTGCTTGCTTTGAAGTTTCGGGAGTGTGCTGTACTTGCACAGCAGAGGCTCCAGAGCTGTGTTGAACCTGACACCTCACAGGGCGGAAACAGCAGGCAGGCTTTCTCTGTGATCCTTATCTGGCTAGCTATAATTATAAAAGCTTAGTTTGAGAGAAAACTTGTATCACCACTGCTTGAAGTCTGTTGAAATTGTCTTAGGTAATTCGATACATTTTGTCCTTAAAATCTTGGTGGGCTCTTTAGTTCCCATGCACAGTCAGAAGCCCCTCTCCCTTACTGGAGAAAGGCTCTAGTTAAACAACATAAAATACGCATTGCAATGACTGAAGCCAATTTGGAAAAGAGCAAACCCTGGCCCAGATATGCTCGTCCAGGCAGGAGGAAGAAACATGATTCTGAGTGGTGAGTTCAAGGCAGAAGGGCTGGCACAGCCTCTTGTGCTGATCTGTCATCCTCTGCACTGCTTGCAGGAAAGCTCTAACTGCAAGGTGTAGTGATGGGGGAATTTAAGACTCCCAAGTTCATCCTGAGGAAAGCCTTAGAGAGGAGAGGTTTTTGACAGCTAATAAGCTGTCACGACTGTGACACATGACATTCACTACATATTTTAAATTCACTACTTTATTGTGCTCAACAGAATTTCAATTTAATAACACACAGCTGTTAAGGAGGGAGCAGTGGTACAAAAACTTTAATGAGAGGATAATTTGAAGTAGGTCTGCAGACATCTGTATGACTATGCAAAACCGATATCTGTCCTGGAGCAGTGTATTCTGTATACAGTCGTTTGTATTTTTTATAGTAGCTATTCATTTCTCTTAGCCACAAGCCTATCAGCAGGCTTTCAGACAATATTTTTAAAAATACATAATAATAAATTCCAGTTGGCAAGGAATCCCCTCTTTTAACCTTTTGAACTATTTCTTTTCAAGACCACAACAATGTACAGCTTTGCAGAAATGTCAGGTTTGAACAAAGTCCATGTTCTTTGAACAAAAAACTTCTCCAATACTAGAAAATAGGAGTAAGCAGAAATCTCTTCCAATTTGCTGCCAAGAGCAAATGGAGACACTAGGCCCATGCCTGTGCCCTTGTTTTGGCTGGTTTGCATCACCTGAGCATTGCCTTGCTCTCTCACAGCTGTGCTCAGCCAGTGCCAGCTATGCTGGAGAAGACACCTTCCTCTGCCAATTACCCTGACCCAAGAATAAAACCTAGCTTGTTCTCCATGTTGCTTTTCTTCCAATTGAAGTTTGAGGATATGGTTGTGCTTTTTGTAAAAGTCAAGCGTGTAACTGCAGGCTTTCTGAGATACTGCAATGTATTTGTGGAGCGTAGGCCCTTGTAAATAGATATTTTACAGGAGAATACAATTGAATTTTGCATATGTGAACTAGGGTATTAATTTTGGGTTTGTTTATTTTAAGATCAGGTTGATATTAAGAATATGCCTTTCATATTTAAATATTAATGCTGTCTTTATTTTTTAAATGTGAGCTAATCCTATTTATATTTGCCCACAATACCCATGAACATCAGTTAGCCTGATTCTTGCTTTGACAAATTTGCCATTAAAATGAGCATATACCTAGCTTAAAGTATACAGGTAAGAATCCTTCTGTGCAATCACTTCAGTGTAATTGATAAATGCACATTCATATTTGTTGCACCAGTTACACTGCTTTCAAAAAATCAGCCAGTAGGTATGCAATACAAATGCAAAAGCTGTTCTGCTTATTACATTTCATACTGAAAATCTACACAGTACAGGAAAAGCTTGTTTGAGAAGCATGATTGTAGTGATGAAGGGAGCAGGAGAGAAGGATGAGAGGGCTGTGAAACTACAGGCTTGCTTCTGTGCTCCAGGAGGTGCATGTGAGGCATTGAGTGTAGCAGCAGGGTCTGCAATCTCTTCTCCATCCCCCGGCTATGATCAAGGCCAGCTCTGATCCAGGGCAGCTGTGTAACTTTGGATCAGGCTGGTGTGAAAAAAAGCTGTGAGAGGGCTTGTTGGAGGTTTTCTCCCTTTGTTCAGGAGTTGCATTTAAGCTCAGTTCCCTGCCTGAGCTATATTGTGTGTGTGTGCGTGCCTGTACTTGGTTGTGTGTATTGCTGACCCTGACCTCACCTTGTTTTGGCTTCCTGGCTTGACCTTGGGCCTGCCTCATCCCTGCACCCTGATTAAGGCCACTGGACCTGCTCTGCTTGCTCAGAGACTGTGAGACTGCATTACTTACTTGTGAGGTCCCTGCCTGTCTTGCTTTGTCCTGGCTCTCCTCCCTGGGCAGGGGTCTTGCTGCTCCCAGGTATGTTTTTTTGTTTGTTTGTTTGTTTTTTTTTTAATTTGCTTTTGTTTTCTCTTCTGTTGAGAATAAATTTCTGTCCTGTTGATCTGATTGTCCATGAGAATGGACAAATTTGCTTGGGAGGATGGACTTGTGGAAATCTGTGAAGAGGAATTATTCTGATGGGGTATTAATTTGATAATTTAAAAAAAATGTACTATGTCCATGGATGGTTTATTTCAAAATAGTAACTGTTGTGTGTTTTGGTGACGTTAGAAAATAAAAACAAGGTATGTAACTGATGATTACACTGTGAATTCTTCAGAGAGGCTGGATCTGTCTTATGAGCTAAGAGAAGGAAACTATATCATATATTATCATTTTCGTTTACTTAGTATCTTGAAAATTTAGAGCTGAAAAATTACAAACAGGCACTGGTAAATGTTTCTAGTGCAGGTTTCTGAACTGAGAAATTTTGCACTTACTATGTTGCTTTCCATCATGACTAGAGCACATCATCCTCAGCTGTGCAAGTCAATGAGCTAATAGTGCCCGTGCCCATGCCCATGGAAGGTGGCCTTAACCAGGTTCAAGTGTGCAAAGTATCTGATTTTTAAGGAGCATGATAAAATATTATGATGGTAATGAGAATTTGATGTAAGTTCAAAACCAATCTGTAGAATCTTGAGGAATAGCATAGTGCTTACTGTCCCCTAAATACAGCTTATGATTTGATAGCAGGTAATTCTTCCATAAGAAGCAATTCTGAAATAAAAGGGTACTTTGACAGTAAAAACCCTCATGCTTTGGGTCAAAGATCTTCTTCTGCCATGAGTCTGGCATGTGGCTTGTGGTAGCTTCTTTGGCAGAGTAGGACAGAGGAAGAAAAAAATCCACATTGCACACCAAGCTCAAGCCTGGTGGAGCTGCTCCGTGCTCCTCTGTGCAGTTCTGCTTCTTGGGCTGAGCTTGCCGCTCTCCCCTCTCTGGAGGGCTGTGAGGGTGGCAGTGGGGGACTTGTGTTGCTCTGCTCTCCACAGGGCACAGTGTTAGGGTCAGTGTCTGAAGGAGGATGTCTGGACCTGAAAGCCACAGTCCAGGGTGGAGGGTCCCAACCTCATCTATCAGTTGAGCCTTACTTTGAAACAAAGGCTGCTCCTGCTCTGTGCTTGGTGTCACCCTTCCCAGCTGGCCCAGAGCTGCAGTTGCCCATCGGACCTTCCTTGTTAGAGACCCTTCCTCCATGGCTGCCTCAGTGCTCTCTGCTGACTCCTCTACCCTCTCTGGCAACTCTGGGGGCTTGGGTCTGGGACTAAACTTCTGGAGGGCTTTGAGAGCCTCTCAGGTGCTGCTGTGCAGCACTCATGGCTGTGGACATCAGGCCAGCCTGGGTGCAGCCGTCTCCTGCACTGGGCTGTACCTTGCCTGCAGAAACTTTCTTGTTCTGCAGATGTAAAGCAGCTAGCACAATGGAGACAGTTATAGGACCTAAGGAAATAACAACAGTATGCATAATTACTAATAATAGATTCACTGTATTGGAGACTGCTCTTAATTTTCAGCTTTGACAGGTCATTAATAAAGGACCAGACATGTTTTAGAAAGGGTGAGTGTAAACATTACTTCATCTCTTTGCTATGAGTACTTGGTGGAGCTCTGCTCCCCTTGCTTTTTCCTGAAGAAAAGAGGAATGTTTTCTCTTTGTGAATAGGTGTAAAGTACTAGCTTGTGCCAAGATGCCTGGTATTTGGCCTCCTCACATGCTTGCAGGACATGGGTTGCATGTAAAGCAGAAGTGTAGAGAGCTGGGACAATGGTATTGGGGAGTAATTGAAAGATTTAAAAGAAATCTCAGACGTTGCAGGGAGACAAAGATTATAATGAAAATAAAGGCAAGGGAACACATAAGGACAAAACTTTGTAGGGTAAGAGAAGTGTTCCTTTTTTTTTCCAGGGACAAACACAGCCATGCAGCTTTTATTTGTTTCTTGGCAAGTATGTACATTTAGTATCACAGGAGCATTGCGGTGGAATTGTTTGTTAAGACCGTAAGCGGGGGGGGGGGGGGGGAACCTAACAAAACCTCACACCCTATAGTGGTGCTGTACTTCCTGTCCTCTTCATCCCTCTCTTCCCCTTGTTTAATTCTCTGCACGCAGAACGATGGAGGGAAAAGAGCTAATGGCACCTAAACGGTTTTCATCCCTCTGTATGAATCTCCTCATTTGAATTATTATTTGAAATCCAGAGAATTGTTTAAAGCTTCATATTAAGCAAGTGAAAAAAAATCTACTCTGTTTGGTGGCTTAATTCAATAAATAGATGTTCCAGTTTGCCTGTTGCCCTGTGATGTACTGTGTTCTTTGATCAGGCTGAACAACTACTGCCTGGCAAGTTTTCAGGTTAGCCGGGGCTCATGCATTACACCCTTCTGGGGCAGAAGTGGGAGGCAGGAGTAGGTCAGTGCCCTCACTGTGGGTCAGAGCAGTTTGAGCCTTGCTCTGGAGTAACTTGAATCCACCCCTCTTGATTCATTTGGTGGAAGGGTGCCTGGTTGCCTAAGGAGTCAGAAGCAACTGGAGCTGATACTAGCCCCACTGGTTTTTCATTTACTGCACAAAATGGTGTGGTTTTAATTGCATCATTGCACACAGCCATGTAGGCAAAGACTGGACCTTTGTCTCTGAAGTAGAACAGCATGATCTGTTCTATGTTAAATGGCTGTTATGAAGGATGAGAGTAATGTATCGCCCTAACATGGTCTCCTAATAATGCAGAGTTGGGAAGGCCAACTTCGTGGCTTAAAAGCTTCCAAAAATAATCAGAACTTGAAAAATAATTGAAGGTGGGGAATTCATCTATGCACAGATCAAGTATTCTCGCTGATGTTAAGGGGCCATTGTCTATCGCTGACACTACAAGTTTACTTTGAAGATGAGAATTAGCTGACTTATCAATTCCTAAATAGAAAAATATTTTTCAGAAGTCTTGAATTCTGTAATATTTTCCTAATAGAATTTTTCCCCAGCAAATGAGCTTATGCATTAATTAGCAAAACTTTCCAGGGAAATAAATAATCTTTTACTTCAGAAGAATATAACTTTAGAAACACTAATTATTGTTCCAAGTACTTCAATTTTAAAGGTCTTTTTCTTGTTATTGAACATACTTTTACATCACTTCTTAGGAAGAATGCATAGTGATATGTCATATCATATTCTGTCCCAATGCAAAGGACTTCACAACTATCTTAAAGATTAGTACAAATGTAAAAATCAAAATGACTCCCAAGTATATCTGAACAAGAGTTAGGGTTTTTTTTCATAGAAATTATTAAACTTCTAAAACTTCAGGCATATTATTTTGTTAAATACTCCTTACCTCAGTACCTGAAAAAATTACTTATTTAAACTACCGTAATATAATACATGTTCTGGTGTACCAGTGACACTTTGTGTTACAAGAAATACCTAACACAACACTGAAATCCCGAATTTTCACTCAGAACTTCCCATTTGTAGGGACCTTGAAAATTTTTTTTTGTTTCCTACTGAAAACAACCATCAAAATTTTCTTTAAAATAGAAACTCAAAATTTATGTAGCTGCATTAATAAGCACAATAAAGATGGTTTTAAAAGAAACACCTGTCTTGTAAGAAAGCTTAGAGAAGGCTCCAGGGAGGCCTTATTGCGACCTTTCAATACTTAAAGGCGGATTATGAGAAGAAGTGGACAATTTTTTTAGTAGGGTCTGTTGCGATAGGACAAGGGGCAATGGTTTTAAACTAAAAGAGGGTAGATTCAGACTAAATAGAAGGAATAAATTTTTTACTATGAGGGTGGTGAAACACTGGAAAAGGTTGCCCGGGGAGGTGGTCGATGCCCCATCCCTAGAAGCATTCAAGGTCAGGCTGGATGGGGCTCTGAGCAGCCTGATGTAGGTGAAGATGTCCCTGTTCACTGCAGGTGGGTTGGACTAGGCGACCTTTAAAGGTCCCTTCCAATGCAAATTAGTCTATGATTCTACAAATTATTTTTGGAGTTTTCCAAAAGATCTACAACCCTTATTTTGGGTTTGTCTTTTATATATGAATATGACTGAGGGAATCAGCCTTTTGGGATAGAGGACTGGCTAGTGTCCAGGTGTCACTGAGAAATGTTATTTTTATTTATTTTTTTAAAGGAGGCAGTCACTAATGGAATGCAGACCAGGATACACATTCAAGCTCATGAAGATTTATTAGATTGCTGCTGTTCCCTGCTTCTTTCATTAACCCTGCTGGGTGCCAGGCACATGCTCTAAGTCACGTGAAGCAGGGGCTGAGCCCTTCTTCCCTCTCAGTATTTGGGCAATATCCACCCCTGCCGAAGAGCAAGGAGGGGAATGAGGCATCCTCAGGAAGTGTTTTGCCAAGGTGGTTCAGTTTAGAGCAGCTGCATGCAGCCTCGTGTGTGCTGACGCACTGCCTTTGTCCTAACTGCCCAGGGAAGCTCCCATGTGTGCCAGGCCACTGAGATTGACATCTGTTGGTGGGAAAGATCTAGGAATCATTTTTTCTGGAGATCAAACAGAAGACTACTCAGAAAAGCCGAGCTTGATTATGGCAGGCTGACATGGTGTCTGGAAATGGAGGTCACAACTCACTGCCTTGATGGAATTCTTTGAAGATTTTGCTGCTCAGGAGATATGAGGGATGAGCTATAAAGATGGCACCTAATGCTTGCCAATATGGGTCTGAAAAATATGATGTGCTTAATCTGTGTTTCAAGGCTCTGCCTCTTTTAATGCCTTTTTATAAAGCTACTCTGCATTTACAAAGTATAGCGAAAGCCAGCATTGTAAACATCACTGATGAGGTCTTATAAAAATGACTTAACTGGTGTGCCATGAGTAAGTTTTGCCAGATTAATACTGCCAGGAAATTAGGCCTGATCAACAGAGACGTAATGCACCAGGACATAATAATTTGAAAGCTTCACACAGTAGAACTCCTTTCAATTCCTTTTTGTATTTGTATCAACAATAAGGAAATTCAGGGACAAGAATGAGAGATTAAAATGCTACTTGGGAGAATGGATGGTCCAGATTTGTATGTCTGAGTAAAGAGATCAGCCTCAGGTTCTTTTCTGAAATACTTGGAATTGGAGAAGCTGCAACCTCTGTAATATCATCCCTTCCTCTCCTCTGGAGTCCTTCAGGAACTGCTTAGTAAGGCTTCATGTTCTGCAAACAGGAAGGGAGTCAGATCACAAGGGCAGCATTAGCATGCCAAACTGACCCTCAGACAAGTGTGTTGTCCTTGTTAGAGTCATGTGGACATAAGTAATGTTACCTGGTAGTTTGAGATGATTCTTTTTCATATCATGGTGCACCATTAATATCACTGAATGATGAAGGACAGCCCATCGAGTCCAGGAGGAGGATGTAATACCCCTCATCTGCTTCCTAGAAGACTTATTTCTAATTCTTCAGCTTCATGCATCTAGAGAATCCGGTCTGAGTTTCAGTGCCTGGTGCACAGTAGGGAAAGAGATGTGACCCTCAGTAGTAATGTGTGCTAATTCTGGCATCTTGGTGAATATGGTATTTACTGTTAAGATTCTTTAGTTTTAGTCAGGTGGCAAATGTGGGGAATACTGGCATGTAGAACAACTTGTGGTTAAGATGTCATTGTGTCTGTGATGGGATGAGGTATGAGAAGCCATGTGAGGGTGTAGGACCTCCAGGGCTCTAGAGGTAGCAAGGGAGACTGCTTGGCAGCCTAACTGACCAAAACATGTGTTTTCTCCAGAAAAATGTAGAAGAGTGTAGGCTATGATGATAAGGGATGATGGGGGAAGAGTTACATTAATAAAACTGCCTCATCAGCACATCTCAGAAGAGAGAAAGAAACGCTGGGGCAAATGAAGACAGGGATCTGTATTTCAGGTTTCCACCTACAACCAGGAACTGAAGCAGCCTGGCATGCAACAGAGCTCTTCGTTCAAATGCCTGTGAATGCAGGCTCCATGTGAAATACAGAGTAATATCAAAGTTATGGGGTTGTATATGGCATTCATTTCAGTTGCGGGCAAGCTGAAGGAGGGTGTGGAAATGCGTTGTTCAACCTTTGCATTTAGGAAGTAATATAAAGGCTGTGTCAAAGCTGAGAGCTAAAACCATAGATAGGAAACACAGAATTAAGTCTGGACTGACTCCCTGTGCTTACACGTTCTTTTAGTGTATAATCTGCCAGTTCAATACATACAAACTAGACACATCTTTCACAACTCTGGGTTTGATAAGGTCTTGCATAGGTGTGAGTTTTTGGGGGCTTTTTTGTGTGTGTGTGGTGGTTGGGGTTTTTTCTCCTTTTTTTCTTTTTTTTCTTTTTTTTTTTCTAGAGATTTCCATGGCATTATTAAGCCTTTCTCTAAAGAAATCATCCCAGAAATGGGGGTTATGCCATTGCTTTATCAGTCGCCATATAACTTCTGAATTTTGGGCCAACTTCTAACCAAATTTGGTTGTTCTTAGTGATGTGAAAATAGTTGGGGAGAAACTTTGGAAAAGGAACTTTGACTTTTTCTGACGAAAAAGCTGTATTCATTAGGGAATCCTCTGAGGAATTCGATATTAAGACAAAATTTCTGAGAAATAATACTTTTTTGCTGCGCAAAGAACTATTTTCCTTAACATCTTAACAAGATCTTTAAAAAGTTATATTTAAGGATAACTGTCTCTCTAATTCTGAGACGATTAGTCCCTTGTGCTACAAATGTTTATGTGCAAGACTAGTCTTGGCAGATCATTAGGCTCATTCATTTCTTCAAAGCTATTCCCCATTAAGCCTGTGCATAAATACTTAAAATATCAGGCCTTTGCTGAAACTACATAAATGCTGGAAAGAGTTCTTTACTGTGGCTGGAATGAAATGTCTTTAGTGATGGTGTATCATGTCCTCCAGGGTGGTTGATGGTTGTTTTTTGTTGTGGGGTGGTTTTTTTTTTTGTTTAGTGAAAAAGGACAAATGTTAATGTTCAGCTTGGTCATGATACAGAGAACAGAGTGGATATCCTTTGTAAGTAGATTTACTGGCCCTCTGCTCCAGCATAATGTAGCCAGGAAAAATGAACTCCGGAAAAATTAGATAAAGAAAATTTATTTTATGAATTATGGTGGTAGGAAAATGCCTGCAAAGTGCAATTCTGTTTACATAGTTTAAAAAAAGATAAATGTTCTAAGGCTATTTACACAAGGGAACAGGAGCTGAATCAAATGCTAAAAAAAAAAAAGCAACACAGTTGCTCTTCATTATTTAAAAAATATGAAAAATACCCCACTCTGATGTCAGACTGGCACTGTTTTTTAAGATTTAAAATTAGCATTGAACAGTCTGTTCTGGGAGCCCATGATTTTAGTACATTTTTTTTCCACCGCCATCAGCACTGCATTGACTAGCATTGCTCTCCTTGCTTCAAGTACTGTAGCTGTTCAGTCAGGAATGTAAAACTAAAATGAACAACAGTGAGGAGGAACTATTAGGATTGTTTACAAATTTAGATTTGCATGAGGGAGTGGAGATGTTGACAGTTATACTTTAAGAATCAAGCTACCGCAGCTGGATAAACATTTATTGGATATCTCAAGGCCTCTCCCCCCCACCCCCATGGCAGAGAATGAACCAAATGCAAGTCCAAGCTAATCTGAAAAATAATAGAAGAGCTTTCAACAAAACCTATTTATCTATGAGGTCAAAAAGCCTCAGCCTAGTTACACTCCTAGATAGGCTCTTCTTGACAACATCATCATACTATCTAGGAGGCCAGGAGTTGTAGTGTTACAGACCACCCAGAATTATTGCTCCCACAAGGCAATGATAATGGTGCTATGATTTCACTGCTTACAGACTTGAACTAACCTTTTAGTAGCTTGAGTAGCCATGGGAAACGTACTGCATTGTTTTGTTTTATGGATCAGTTTTCCTGGATGCTTTTTAGTCACCAATAAAACCATGTTGGTTGGTTGAAAAAGTAAAAAAAAAAATTAAGAAACAAGTTGGTATCAGCATGCAGAACTTAACCAAAGCTAGCTCCAGCTAATAAATAGGTTTTATCTTCTTGGGCATCAGTATATTTGACATACCAGAATTCCGTCAAACTCCTTATAGAAGTAGAGTATCTAATGTTTCTTATGGTAAAAGGATAACAATCTGTTCTTTGGAATGAAAATGTGAATGCATCCCAAATGCAAAGGACTCTCAGTTTTCTGAAACTGTAGACAAAACTTCTGGGGCCCTTGGGTGCATCAGCAATGTAAGTCTGAGTGCAGTCTACAGGAAATAACCACTTGCGAAAGCTTTACTGACCTTGTGTTGAGAAAAGACTGTAGAAATAACTTTCCAGAAATCCATTACATATGGGACTGTCTATCAACTTCAAGATCATTCAGCAATTGGAAGTCTGGTTTTTTTAAAAAAAAAAAAGGCACCAAACCCCAAACTTCTTTGAGAACGTTTTTTGTAGAGGTTGGGTTTCTATTCTTGCTTTCTCTCAAGTCAAAAGAAATTGTGCCACAGGTTTGAATGGAAGCCAGGATCTGGCTTAAGAAGTGAGCAGTTTTCATGGGGAAAGGTTTGTATGCATGGAGATCTGTTTAAGTGCTGATTTACATACTCAATATCCATTTGCATAAGGAAGCCTATTTGGGCCCAGCTGTTCATAAATACTACAAGGTGCATGTAAGTCTCCTTTTCTTCGTTATTGTTTGAAGTAGTCTGCTGCTATCCAACTACGTCTGAAAAGTAACATGATCTCTTTTGTCTTTTTCTTCTCAGCCTCCAAGCTCCCCCACCCCCAAGTCCAGCAAGATTGTTTTTATGTAGTCAACATAACTATGAATTATGGAAACTATCATGTTGCTTTCCTGGTAAATCTATGGTATCTACAAATAGCTTGCAGATAAGGTTATTGTTCTTTTTATTACAGTCATGGAGACATGAGCAATGTTACCTGGTAGGTTGAGATAATTAATAGCAAATACTTTAATCAATGTGCTTTCTGTTCTTGTGGATTGTTGTGTTGGGTTTTCTTCAGATGGTTATTGATGTTTGGGGTTTTTTTTCAGTGCACTAGGTTGTAGTGACTAACATCTGTATGTTTGTGGTGGTCTTTGAGTGTTTTGTTTGTTTCATTGAACATATTTTCAATTCTGGATGCTGAAGTCACATCTAGTACAAAATCGGATTGGTGCCACCATTGTCTTCTCAAGGAGCTCCCAAACTTCTGACTGCAATTCTACACTTCGAGCTGTAATTTAGCATAAGCACAAATAATGGCAAAAATATCAGAATAAACTGAATTCCTGTTAGGGTCCAACAGGTCCTCCATGGCCACACCTGGTGTGGTGATACCTAGTGTATGAGCACTTGCCTTAAAATCTACTTTCCCATGATTATTAGCTCTGGTGTCTGGAAAGCACATGTGGAGGAGGAGGCAGGGAGTGCTCTGATGTTTCCCTCCCAGCTCCTTCAAGTGACTTTAATCCCAAGAACTTTCAGAATTCAAAACCCTTCCTCACCTCCAGTGGATATAAAGATGAATATCAGGTATCATATACTTTTTGGTTTGAACTAACCTCTTGGAGACATAGATAGAGACAAATGTTAGCTGCAGAATGTCAGTAATGTGTCTATATGGCTAGAAACAAGTTTCATTTATGGCAGGATACTGTAAACTAAAGCTGTCTTTCCACAGTCAGTGTGATCCACTTTGAATACAGCAGCTCTTCTTGTTTACCATCTTTCTATATATAAATCTCATCATGGAAATAAAGTTGTTTGTGTGATTTCCTTTTTTCACTTTACCATATTAGTCATAGAGTTCTTTGGGTTTTTTTTTTCTGTTTGTTTTGTAAACCACAGAGAAATGTCCCACTCCTTTTGTTGTTGTTGTTTATTCCATGTGCAGCATGCCAGGAGAATGAGGTGTCACAGAAACATCTCTTCCCATCTGAGTAGATGCATTTCACAGCCAGAAGAGCATGGGGTGTGGTGTGCTGTTCTCAGCAGCCTGAGTCATGTAGCCCAGGAACAAGGCTTCTCTGCTCCAATGATTTGGCAGCATGTGGCCCTCGTAGTGTCTATAAAAATGGGAATAAACTCTGGTGCTTCTCCAAAGATGAATGGTTTGGGCTTCTTGGTCTGATCTTTAGAGAGAACTGTAAAGTCTTCTCCCATTTCATTTTCTGGATGAAGAAAGTCCCACTTACTTGGTCTTATTTGAAAACTGGCCCAAGTGCTTACCTTTGAGACAAGGAAGGCTGTGATACTATGCCACCTACATCCACAGTGATGTGGTTCTCCAGTATTGGACAGAGCATCAACTCCAGTTTCTTTTCTTTTTCACCTTCTTCATCTCATCCAAGTTCTGGGTGAAGCATCTCACTCTGCTCACCTTGGCGCAGCCACTGGCTGGAGGCATCTGAAACATCACCTATGTCCTATGAACTCTTAAACCTAGCCTTGCCACCCTTCATAATACAGCTGAATCTTCCTGTGCAATTTGGAAATACCCAGTACAGCTGAATCCAGCAAACAATTTATGAATTACTTCTCTGTGTGTTGTATTATCTCTTTTGATGTGTCACTTGGGAAGCCTTAAGAAGTATACATGTTTTCCGGCTACCGGTGGTATTGTTCTGGATGTGGGTATTCTCTTCCAAAGGGAGAGACTGATCTGCCCATTCCCCAAAACACCTAGAATATGTCACTGTGCAGTTCTTGATTAGTAAGTGCAGTGGTGACATTGCACATCCTGAGATCTGAAACAAAACCCTTTAAAACCTGTACTAGAAAGGCTAGCAAAAATACTCTAAGGCATGAGAGGAATAAAATAATTACTGGGGTGGTTTTTTCCCCCTTCTTGTTTTCTCTGGATCAGCCTAATTTTTATCACTTTTTTCCCTAATTTTAGAATGGAGCATAACTAGCAGGAAATGCAGTCATTCCAAAGGAAATCTCAGACATGAACTTGCAAAAACATGTTTATCTGTGATCTTAGAGTGTTTAATAAATTCAGTCAATTGTTTTGAAAGTTGACAATATTCTCAATGCACTGGCTGAGGAATATCTCTCATGGTTTTGAGGGCTCTCTAATGCTCTGCTGAAAGCTCTGGGTCTGTTTTTTACTTTGGAGTTGCCTAGCTGGATTTTTGTGGTTAAAGCCCACAACCAGGGAGACAATCTCATGTTGTGACCTGAACGTCAGCAAGGAAGTAGCTGCTTCTTTCCCCCTTGCACATGAGGGTTCCCACCCCTGGAAGAGCAGCTTATTTGTCTCACACCTTGAGGTCATACAAACACGTGTTTAGGTGGGGTTTTTGTGGGTGGGTGGGTTGGTTGGTTTCTAATGGGGATGATAGAGCCCTTCATTACAATTATCTGCTCCTGCTGTTGGTGTCTCATTTGTCAAAGCAGTCCATGGCCAGGAGCCTGCTCTTACCTTGGAGATGAATCTCATCTCTGAGAGGTCTGAGCTTCTAAGGGGCAGAGCGGGTTTTTTCTGTGCAATTGTCTCAAATAATGCAACACCTGGCAAGAAAAACAATGATGTATGAGAGCACACGATATTGCAGTGTAAACATGTTGCGTTCTCTTCTTTGTGAAGCATCAATATACCTCCAAGGAAGGGAATGTGCTTCGCTGCTTCAGGTATTCAAGGATAATAAAGTCCTAACCATAGGTTCATAGAAATTAAATTGGGCAGTGTCCACCAAACACTTAAACATAGATAGTGGGCTTTTTAAAATGCTCTAGAAGTTAAGTTTTTGTTTTAAATGAGATCTTGGACATTAAATTAAACCACTGTGCAAGGACTTAATTCTTTAAAAGAAAGCAGAAAGATGCATCTACTCCTGTGAACTATTTTAGCACCTTTCCCTCTGAAACCCTGATTTTGCCTTGGAAAGGAGAGCTACTTTTATTTTCAGAAACCTGCTATTTATCTTGTAACTGTAAGAGATGCAAGCACTGATCTCAGTTGACTTTAAAGTCAGATGAAAGTGTCCAAAATATTTGCAATGAAATGTTCTGGTAGGAAACAGCTTTCAAAATTTCATCTAATGATGGAAAACAATCTGTCTTGCCAAACTTTCCCTATGTGTTTAACAGGATTTTAGTTTTAAAAGTCTATTTCCTACTTAATAGCAGAACAGCTGCATTTTGAATGCAAGGTGATTTAGTGTTTTGCTGTTTGGAAAACTTGTATTCAAATGCTCCTGCAGTAAATGTAACCATTTGTTATGTTTCTCTGTTTGCCAAATGTAATATTATTTCATTACTAATATTTGTATTTTGGTGATTTCAGTGTTTTGGCTCAGTCATGTCAATGCCTGAGAAATGGCCATGTACATGTGCAATTTGCATAAAAGACTTTTAAAGTGTTACCTAGTTTATTTTGAGATCCATGGTAAAAGGCTCTTCCTAACCTTAAAACTAAGATTTTTTGCCCCAGTTTTGCTTGTGCACGTGGATTTTATCTAGTGATTCTCCATGTTCAGCAACACACAAATTTGCTAGTCTCCTAAGCGTTAAATATTCTGCTCTGTTCCTTTTTATCCAAGACAGTAACATTTCACACAGGACAACTCAAGGTGATGTGACCACAGGGAGTAAGAGAGAAGAGAAATGCTAAGGTTGGAGATTGTCAGACTATTTTGGCCTGAATGACATGTAATAGACATGTATTACTTCACAGGAACATCTCTGGGAGAAGTGAGACAGGGGAGGAAGCACTGGGAGACGATCGCTTGCACTTGGGACATGAGAAAACAAGTATCCTCTGCCTGGGTTTTTCACTCCAGGTGACTGGAGCCTGGCAAGACAAGTTTTGTGCATGGGGATCAAGTCCCCAACATCTACTCTTTTGTGTATTTTGATGGCCATTCCTGTTTGTTTGAGAGGAATTGTGCCAAAATATCAGTGCTTTGTAGGACTTTTCCTTGTGCTGTGTGGCGTCAGGGAAAAAGAAAAAAGGAGTACAAGATACAGATCTTTATAGTTGCCACAGAAGAGGCTTGTTGTCCTTGATCTGCCTGGTTAGGACTGAGTCGAGCTACTCATTAGATCTGGAGCTGGTTATGTTCTTTGGGTGTGATTTCTGTGGGAGTGAACAGTGCTCAGCTGCTCTTTGGGAACTTCTGGTTAGAGCCGTCTTGGTCACCCCTCTCTCTATGTAAGTGCATTTCTTTCCTGCAAGCCTTGTATTTCTTCCAGTCTCCACTATTAGAAACATCAAGGAAGATATTTTGTTCTGCTTTGCTGTCATTTTTGGGAAATTAGTGAGACTGGGATTTCTGAGCAGACTGGTTTCCAAAAGAGTGAACCTGAAGCTATGAAAGAGGCAAGAATTAATGCAAGAAAAACAGTAAGGAAAATAAATGTGAAATAATAGCAATAAATTTTGTACTGTAGAAAACCTCGTGATTTGTCTCAACTATGCTTTGCAAGAGTTTGTCAGCTGTCCTTAATTGAGGTAAAAAGTGGTGTGGGATGATAACAAGAATGTACCAATGACTAACAGTAACTAAAGACTGTCCCAGATAAGCAGCTCAGAAGTGCTTGACCCAGGCTCTTTTATTATTTGCTTATTTTTTGGCTCACTTAGATGAATGACTTGTAATGGTTTTAAATTGTACCTTCCTCAGAAGTCAGACTAAATGCACATGTTACCCAGCCAGTTTTCAAGCCTTGGTTAGGGTTTTAAGTGGCGCAACTTTATTTTTTGCTGGTGTTGAAGAGCCAGCTTGCAGGTTATTGTGGTGTTATTTGACTTCAGTGAGGTACCACTCTCTGGTTACTAACAGTTAGGAATGGAGCAGCAGTGTCTAAGGCCAGCAATCCTGTGGAAACCCAGATCAAGGCTTTGTTGCAAACAGAAATATTTGCTGATATATTCTAACTTTATTGATCTATACCAGAAATCCTTCCTCCTTAATTATCAGCTGTGTGATTCTCACACGTGGTATGTGAGGTCTTTGCTAATGGAGATGATCATCTTGAACTTGGTTAATCTTCACACAAAGTTTGCTTGTGGAACTACAGTCCTTAGTAAACTTGACTGGCTGTTGTCTTTTAACCTCATCTATGTTCTCAGAAGGGAAGAAATGCCCAGTGCAATACATCCTGGCTGTTATCTCACAAGCATTGCTGGGGATGCTGTCCTGGAAAGTACAGTTCTTCTGTCTGAATTCAGTAGGGAAAAATCACATAGACATGTTGCAATTAAATTCATTCAGAAACCATCCTTCAGTTATGTTTACTAAATAGAAGTTCTCTGTTAAACAGAGTTGGATTTATGTAAGTACTAAATATTATATGTTTACACATTCACAGTTTTTGTTTCTCCACTCCACAGACATATGTTTCTAAATCTTCCTCTGGCGTCCATTACCACAGAGTCAAAACAGCTTACAGACATCAACAAATTATTTCTTGTGATACCACTGGGAGATAGATACTGCTATTTCAGCTCTGTGGATGGGTTACTGAGCATAAAGCAAATAGCTCAAAGAAAGACAGAGAAGGCAGGAGCAGAAGTGTTAAGTATTGTCCTTGCACCCACACTTCAGGCAGTGCTGCACAGATGAGCTATCCGTTCAGCTGACAAGAACCCACTCTTGTGCATGACATTGTCTCCCTTCAAAACTTTAAACTATGTCAGCAGGACAGGTATCTGTGGTATCCACAAAAAGACTTGGAAACAAATGCCCCTCTGCACTTTGAGCCTTACTTATTTTGGAAATATCAACTTTGGAAACTTCTGCACAGAATTAGAAGATCAAGTTTCAAAATGTGGTTCTCATCTTTTTTTGTAATTTTGTTGACTCTTCAGCTCTGAGGTTTGGTGTCAGCTTGTGTATAGCTGTAATAAGATCACAGATAAGTCTTTTCAGTATGTCTACAGGCCTTAGCAAAATGTCCTGCAACATTATGTGAGGTTTTTCCCTAAGAGAAAGAGCTGTAATTGCTTTCATATAATATTAGCTTCATTCCAAAGAATTGCTATTACTTTGGCTATTTCATTTCTTTCAGAATATCGATTTTACATGCTCTCTTGTAGAACTGCATTGCTTTTTGGGTTCTGTGTGTAAATATTGTCTATACATTCTCTTTCCCAGTTTAACTATGTGATTGTGGTCATAGGCTGTTTATCTATTCAGGTTCTTATGATGAATCGTAGAATCATTAAGGTTGGAAAAGACCTCTAGGATCATCAAGTCCAACTGTCAACCCAACACCCCCATGCCTCCTAAACCATGCCCTGAAGGGCCACATCTACATGTTTTTTGAACACCTCCAGGGATGGTGACTCCACCACCTCTGGGCAGCCTGTTCCAATGCCTGACCACTCTTTCAGTGAAGAAATTTTTCCTAATGTCCAAACTTCCCCTGATGCACCTTGAGGCCATTTCCTCTCATTCTATCGCTAATGACCTGGGAGACGAGACCAACACCCACCTTGCTACAACCTCCTTTCAGGTAGTTGTAGAGAGTGATAAGGTCTCCCCTCAGCCTCCTCTTCTCCAGACTAAACAACCCCAGTTCCCTCAGCTGCTCTTCACAAGACTTGTTCCCCAGACCCTTCACCAGCTTTGTTGCCCTTCTCTGGACACGCTCCAGCACCTCAATGTCCCTATTGTACCGAGGGGCCCAAAAACTGACCGCAATATTCAAGGTGCGGCCTCACTAGTGCCAAGTACAGGGGCACAATCACTTCCCTGCTCCTGCTGGCCACACTATTCCTGATGCAAGCCAGGATGCTGTTGGCCTTCTTGGCCACCTGGGCATGCTGCTGTCTCATGTTCAGCTGCCTGACAACCAGCACCCCCAAGTCCTTCTCTGACAGACAGCTTTCCAGCCACTCTTCCCCAGGCCTGTAGTGTTGCACTTTGGTCACAACAACCCCATGCAGGACCCAGCACTTGGCCTTGTTAAACCTCATACAATTGGCCTTGGCCCATCGATCCAGCTTGTCCAGCTCCCTCTGCAGAGCCTTCCTACCCTAGAGCAAATCAACACTCCTGTCCAACTTGGTGTTGTCTGCAAACTTCCTGAGGGTGCACTCGATCCCCTCATCCAGATCATTGATGAAGACATTAAACAAGACTGGCCCCAACACTGAGTCCTGGGGAACCCTGCTCATGACTGGCTGCCAACTGGATTTAGCTCCATTCACCACAACTCTGGGCTCGGCCATTCAGCCAGTTTTTTTATCTAGTGAAGAGTACATCTGCCTAATCCATGAGTTGCCAGCTTCTCTAGGAGGATACTGTGGGAGACAGTATCAAAGTCTTTGTTAAAGTCCAGGGAGATAATATCCACAGCCTTTCCCTCATCCACTAGGTGAGTCACCAGGTCATAGAAGGAGATCAGGTTGGTCAGGCAGGACCTGCCTTTTGTGAACCCACACTGGCTGGGCCTGATCCCCTGGCTGTCCTGCACTTGCCTGGTGAGCTCACTCAAGATGATTCATTCCGTATAATCTTCCCTGGTACTGAGGTCAGGCTGACAGGCCTGTAGTTCCCCAGATCCTCCTTCCGGCCCTTCTTGTAGATGGGCGCCACATCGGCAAGACTCCAGTCGTCTGGGACCTCCCCTGTTAACCAGGACTGCTGATAAATGATGGCGAGTGGCCTGGCAAGCTCCTCTGCCAGCTCCCTCGGTACTCTCGGGTGGATCCCATCTGGCCCCATAGACCTGTGAGTGTCCAGGTGGCTAGAGTAATTACAAATTATGCTCTCCCCAAGAGAGTCCGTTCTTTGCTGATGATAGCACTGTTACTTGTGTTTTGCTTTGTTTGAGAGAGGTGTGTGTTTAATGTTACCTGGATAACTCTATGGACACAACAGCTTTATTGCTGCCTGGATTCCAGCAAGTCTTTGTTTTTACACTGGAAAATACAAAGGCTTAGCTTCTGCAAGAAGCTATTTGTGTAGTTGTAATTAGCAGCTATGCTTCTGCTCAAAAATTATTTACCCACTTTCAAATACTTGCCAAGTGATGCTTTGATGTGTGAACAGGGTATCTTTTGTGACTTCTTCTAGACTCTTCTCTTTTACAGTCTTTTTTTTTTTTTTTTACTTCATAAAAACATCTGCACGAGTTTCAATTTCTAGAGTGAGACTTCAGAAAGTCAAGCATGCAGAAACAAGTAAAAAAACAATAGGGGGTGTGTGTATTTGGAAATTACCGATTGTACCTTTCCATTTTGTCTCGGTCACTTTTCTACTCAGTCATGGGGTATTGAGTTAACTTGTGATAGGGCTGCACCAACGATTACTGCATAGCAAATTATGATGTGCACGTACAGTCTGTACCTGCACCCTCAGAGACAGCCAAGTGGAAGATGTGGGAGACTTTTTTCCAGGATGTAACCAGTATTCTGCTGGATTACCGCAAATGTCCCGTTTCCAAAAAGTCACAGCAGAAAATATAAGCTTTTGCTGTTTTGGAAATATTATCGTTTTGCTGTCCTACAAGCAAAGCAAGAAAACAGTAAATACATAGTTCAGGTCAGCAAAGGTTTGCTTGTGGATAGAGAGGCTCTCCTGAATGGAAATAAGGTTCATCATTACTGACCAGCTGTGGTGCTTGTTGGTTACCTACAGGAGAGACAAATACTTGTATCTGAAGTGAAGGACTGGGACTAGGGGGGATCCCTGTAAATGAGCAGATGATAGTTGTCAGCAGGAGACTTCAGAAAAAGTCAGGTGTGCAAGCAGCAGTGATGCCAGCTGGTCTGGCTGTCAGTATTTGGCACATTACTGCCATAGAGCGGAGTACCTCCTGAGGATGGTCAAATGTGCTAGGAGAGGTGCAAGCAAGCTTCCCTTGTATCAGGTGTCCATCACAAGTCATCTTGGTCCATCTGTCTTGCAGAAATTTATCCATGGCTAGTGCAAGGCTGTTTGGTTTGGCTCGAGTGTGTGTGGCAAAATGGTAATGAACAAAATATCTAGAAAATAAAGTAGGCAGACACCTGAGCACAAATTCTTGAAGCTCTTAAAAGCTCGTCTGGAGTCAAGCTTAGCAACTGAAATCTTTTTATGGGCAACAGGCTTCTTGAGCATGCTGTCAGTGTTCTCATGGGTTATGTTTTCAAGTATTTGTGCTGTAGCTATATAGACATCTATGTATACATTCAAATTCTTTTTCCCTCCTTTTTATCATTTCAGAGCTTGAGGCTACAGCAAAAAATTAATGTGGATGTCTCTTAGGCTTTGTTTGTTTATTTGCTGCTTCTCACAAGCCCTATGAAGCATTCACAACCATGAAGAAACTTTGTCCATAATTGGGGGTGGGTGGGCAGGGTGGGGAAGGAACAGGCCACCTGATCTATTTTAGTCCTCCAAGATGGCAAAAAATACCCTCTAAACTGCAAAAGTAATCTGGAGGTAGGAGGCTTACTGTTTCCCTCTTGCATGCCACCACTGCTGCTCTGGAGACTTTTAAAAACTCTGAGCAGCATGAAAGGTAGATGTGACATTGTGCAGGGAGTCACGGATGGTAGGCTCTCACAGGCCCATGAAAGTAAACTTTCTGGGGGCAGCTGTTCTGTGTCACTGCTGTCACGCGTTGTTGTTTAACTGGAGGCAGCAGTAATGGGAGGGAGATGGTGCTTGCACAGAGCTGCTTGCTGCTGGTTGTATGGGGAGCTTTGCCCTTTTTCGGTGAATAGGAGTTTGACAAATACAAAGGGAATCATGATAAAAGTATTCATGCACAAATTCAGGACTCTGTTTCGTACTACTGTACTTTGCTGTGGGACTATCTTTTAGATGTAACGAGATATAAATGGCAAACTCTAAGCCTCCTGACTGTCTGCTGTTTCTGAACACCACCGCCTTTCCAACCTGTCTGCTGCTTGGAGAATGACTGTCAGGCTTTGGTGCTTGGAAATGGTGATTGTTCTGGTTGCTTATGACACGATTCATATGCTTAAAGTTAAGCTGATACTTTAGGATTCTACCTAATATCCTTTCCTGGAGAAAGAGTGTTTTGGGGGAAACCCAAAATACTCTGCTACGTCGGGTTCACTGTCATTGTCTTTCAGTGATACGGTGCCATTTAAGACATCTCTGATAACATATTTCTCTGTTTCATGGATATAATATACAAGCAAAGAACAAGAAAGCATACAGGTATTCTTATTAGTAAATTTGGCTGAAGTTTAACAGGTCTGTTGGAAAAGATTTTCTTCCTTCAGAGCATAAAAATGGGGTTGCTGCTGTGCTACAGTCATGCCAAAGGGCTTTGCTGGCATTACACGTATAAACAAAGATTTGGGATGAATTGTACTCTTTGGGTTAGCATTGCTGTTTCTTATTTTTCAGGACATTGTGTAGACTAAATCATGAATCAGAATAAATAATAGACTGTCTGACTCTATTACAAGTGAGGAGCAGAGCTGCAGGAACTTTTTTGGGTTTGGCCAAAAGGAACGTTTGTCTTTAATGTTCAGCATTAAAAATGGCACTTCAGCGAATCCTTTCATTTTTGCTGGTTTGAGAAACAAGACAACTGAAAAAAAAGACATCCCAAGCAAGTCAGCTGGCAAAAAAACCAGGTTGACCATGAATTAAATTCATATTTCTATATCACTAATACAAAGCTGGAGCTTTTCGCAGTATGGGAGAACTAATCCTCCAAAAGCCATTTTTAAAAAGTTTCTCCTATTCCAGGCAGAGCTGGATTGTTCATGGTTATACTTTATTATGTAACCTTATCTAGGAAAATGAGATTTGGTGGTTTCCCCACTGAAATAGCTGTTCAAAATATGTTAGGAAAACGCCACAGTTGCCCTGGGAGAGCACTTCTGGGTGTCACTCCCTGCTAACCAGCTGGAGTGAGAGCAGTGGTGCCGGCACTTTCATTTAAACACCGTAAGATTTAATATTTCTCTGATCCTTTCTCTTGAGGCACTGAATGAAGCAAAACCATTACTGTAAACACAGAAGACATTCAGTGATGTTCCAAAGTGCACATTTTTGGCAGCAATAAGCTTTCTCTGGATAGCTGCCTGGGAATTTACAAATTGGTCACATCTGAATCCATTTGGTGAACTGTACTTGAGTCTGCACCTGCCTCCCAGAGACAGACAGAAAGAGAGAGGCTATAGATATGTTATCCATTTGCTGATGCTTCATTAGAGCTGAAGGGAAACAGCCACGTTTTAATGGTCTGATTACAACACCTTGGGTGGCAAAACATCGCGTTGCTTGTTGGAAGGGAGCATTCAGTGAGTCACTTGTGCTTTTTTCCCCCTGGACTACAGGGATTATTATTTTTTTTTCTGAATGAAGTGTAACTTTCTCCAAGTTATTTTTGCTGAGAAGAGAAGACAAATACTCAAGTAATGGAGACTGAGTCACTGAGTGGGAGATTCCTGGCGCTGCTGTATTTACCATGCACTGGAGTCGATACTGGAATAAAGAGGGCAGCAGCGAGTCACGATCGGACGGGATGAAACTGGCTGTGCAGGTAACACAGCAGAAACCTCTTTGAAAAGACTTGAATGTTGAATTGTGCTAAAAACACTACATCAATGTTCACAAAACCCACGTTTGCTGGTGAAACATAGGCCACAGCAACTCTTCCTGCAAAATTATCAAGACGTCTATAAAACATGAAGACTTTTTTATTACCTATAGGACTACCTATTTGGCAGGTTGTCCTGTTAGATTCAGGTGTAGAAACTGAATTTAAAGCATACGAGTACATTTTCAAACTGAATTGATTAATATTCCAGCTCAGCAGCTCTGGAAATGCACTGAAATTCTTTTAACAGCTACATAGGCTTCTTAGTTGATTCATGGGTTTCCCTATCTGCAGGACAGTTTTATCACTGACCATGGCACCCTGCACTTGCTGTTACAGGAAGATTGCAGGCGGTCTGGTTTTTATGTTTCTCTAGTCCCAGGTACAACTTGTTTGATGAGAGCAGCCACTTATTGGTGGAACCGAATGCTCTGTAACTATGAGAGTGGATTGAAAGGCTCATTTATTGGTAACAGCGTTTGGTCAGCCAGAAAAACAAAACCAGACTGGCAAGGTCTGGATTAAAATCTTTGGATGCAGATGCTTTTATAGTTCTGCTAGCTTCAGTCAGACCAACCACAGAGGCATAAACCTGCGAGGAATTGACAGCTCATGTTCTTCTCATTTCCAGAGTTTTGGGAGGGATTTCCTGACCTGTTTTGTCCCTATGGACTTTATTAAAAAATACATGTACATAGATATTTACATACACACAAACACATACATATTCTCTAAAACATAAATGCTTTCTCTCTAATTCTTTTTGAAGTCATCTTGTCAAGGCTGGCAATGACATGAAGGTAGAGCATCTACTGGTTGGTGTTGTGGGGTTTTTTTGTGGTTTTTGTTTTGTTTTTAACCAATTCTAATATCTGATTTTTATACATGTTTCTAGCGGGAATAGAATATCTTAAAGTCTTTCTGGGCTTTCTCGAAGTCATGAACACTTCCAAATGCAATTCATGATGGAGCCTCAGAGAGGCAAACGTTGCTTCACAGATACAGAAGGCATCTCTACACCTGCAAGGCATTTCTTTACTAACAAAGAATGTTATTTATTTGCAAATAAGCTGTTGGATTTTATCAGCTGTTCTCCCTTTTTTTATGGCACGAACATTTCTCTAAAAAGATTTGAGGCAATCTAATGCTTTACAACAAGTGATGGTAACGCTCTGTACAGTGCAGTCTGTCTTCACAGCAATTTACAACAGTACCTTTTGTTCCTTCCCCTGCTCCTTCCTGCTTAAGTCTCCTGATAAAAGCCTGGTTTTATCTGAGAAGGTACCAATAGCACCTCTTTCACACCTCAGCTGAATAGTTGTTCAAATGGTAGCTTTAAAAGCCTCTGGGTTTATCGGTGGAAAAAATGCTTGGAAAGGAGAGATTTAGTACTTAAATTAGTTCTATCAGCACATATTTTTTTTCTTTTTTGGCTGGGACTTGTTCTCACAGAACTTCAAGCTGGATTATTTGTGTTAAACTTCCTGACTGAATTCCAAACAAGTCATCTTTTCCCACAACACTGACCTTTAGTATGAGGCCAGAATAATTTTAATATGTTTCAAGTTTCCCTTATAAGCAAGAGAACAAGAAACAATATCCCTCTAAAACCTGGTTAGCTAGCTGCATGGCAAAATATTTTTGAATTCTAAGGGGAAAAAACCAATAAAGTTGTATATTTCAAACTGACATCCAAACAGCATGCTTCCTGAGTGGGGTTAGTTCTGCTGTCTTCCAGGCAACCAGTCTAAAAGCTATGGAAAAATAATGTCTTTAAAGAAAGGTTTTTAAGAAACTAACCTGTTTTTAATCAGGGTTATGCCCTAATGAAGACATCGTGGGGCATATTCCAGACTCCTGTTCACTGTTTCTGCCTGTGGTGGGGGGCAGAGATGATGGCTTGGGCTGTAGTTTGCTGAATATATAAGGCCACCACCTTGTGCTGGTGCTGCCCCCGTCTCCTGCTTGCACAGCATCTGTTCACCGATGTGGTGAACAGGAGCTAGGTAATTGATCTGGCTGAATGCAAACCTTTTTTTCTTTCTTTTTTCTTTTTTTTTTTTTTTTTCTTTCTTTCTTTGCTCATTAGTTTTAACCCAGTTTGGTTCCCTGATCTACTCTTCTGCACCACTGCGTGATTGCCAGTGTCACCACGTGGGAGGGGGTGGTGTGGATGTAGGAGCAAGTGATTTGGAAGGAGCATGCTACACTTCTCTTTTGTAGCCACGATCAGATCTGTGGACAGGCAGTCTCAGTCCTGTGATGGCAAGGAATTGCCGGGAAATTAGAAGGATTTCACTGGGGCAAATCTTGGTAGTTCCCTGTTAGGAAGAGAAGAGAGTAACACATTTGGAGAGCCAGAGCTGGGAGGGCTGGCAGTGGGGTGGGAAGCTTGGGTACCCTTAAAAATAAGCTGATCTACTTGCTACTCAGCTTATCCCAGCAAAACAGAGGAGAGATGCCACAGATAACAACCACTGGAGAATCCACTGTCAGTAGCCATATCTTTTGTGGGATGTCTTTCTTTTTTCTTTATCGGGACAAAAGCGCGTTTCCTGTGTGCATAGTTCATTGACCGTTATGCTGCCCATAACTGGAAGTGCGTGGTCTTGGCTTTTGTTCCTCCTCGCCAGACACTTAGTCTCAAATACACTTATGGGACCGCAGAGGACAGTCACAGAAGTGGGGAGTGGGGAAAGTTTTTTATTTCCAGCACTAGGTGGCTCTATGGAGTTTGCATCATCCTGTACGTGAATATTTAAAAAGTTGGGGAATGGGCCATTCTCAAATGGAAAAGCTTCTGCCTTTTCACACCTGTTCTTCAGTAGAAAATCAAAGAATAAAGGCATTATATTTTTATAAGCTTGTCACTGGCTGCAGACACCTTCATCTCTCTTGAGCCCACCACAGAAGCGACTCTAGTGATTGGACTGTGATTGCTGCAGTTGGCTGGTGCTAGTGCTGCTTTTTGCTTAGAGGCATGGATTTGAGCATTAAAGGGAGAGTCTATGTGTGTCATATCTTGTCCTGATCTTTCAAAATGCTCACGTTACTTGGAGACCACTTGGTGTTCCACGTGGGACATGAGGACAGTTAGGTGGAGGGTGTCCACATCACCAGGGGACATGGGGCAGTTGGTAGGTCCCTGACTTCTGGAGATCCTCAAGTTCCCTGATGGGTGCGGAGCTGTGCTAAGCTTTGCTAAAGGACTTGCTGATGGACCGAGCTTAGAGAGGATTAAGTTGTTCTACGACCTGGGTGTGCCTCCCCCTAGGCTGAGTGGGTTTGCCAAGGCCAATGAACTGCCTCGGGAGCCCTGCTTGGCTGTTGTATTTTAATGAAGCCCAGCCATTAGAAGCAATTTGTCTCCAAACGAAAAGGAGGCAGTTCTTTTCTTTCCCCTTTGCAGTACTGTCTTCTCTCCTTGCTCTTCTCTCAGCCATTATGTAGTCCCTGTGTGTTTCCCTGCCCAGGACCCCCCTCTCATTAGCAAAGAACAAGACTAAGAACTAGATTTCAGCTTAAAAGGGAGTATAAAATCCGGGTGTAGTGGCTTGTGCAATCCTACATGTATAAAGCCTGATGCAGTGGGGGTTTGGCAATACTCAGTGGTGCCTCTGGTTATTTCTTTGCAGTTAATAGCAGTGAAAGAACCTTTCACAACAGGGATCCTTTATGTGTTTGAGCTTTACCTTCTGAATATTTTATAGTGATTGGAGCTACTGTAATTTTCCTCTATTCCAGAGCGCTCTGGAGTGTAGTTCATGCAACTCTGCACTGAAAAATGTGATTACATGAAACATTTATTTTGCATTCTTCTGGCAGCACATGAGGTACCATGATCTTGGGGTGCCTAAAGCTGCTGTAAATGCTAAAGGTGGGACATCTAATGAATTACATCTAATAAACATTTTCATTTTAGCAAACCATAAAGTCTAGGTGCTTAATAATACATTAGGTCTCCATTGTGCTGGGTACTGTATGTCGATAGCAAAAGGTTGGTTTAGGCCCCCAGGTGTTTTTTGTAACTCTGCTTAAATTTTTAAATGATGTCACTTTGCAGCCTTGTTTCAGGCTTGCTTTTCTCTGAATGCTCTTGAATGAAGATCCCCAGGACACAAGAGTAATGTGCAGGAGCATTTGTCCCCAGGTTTTTGCACACTTGATCAGATGTGAAAAGGAGACGCTACAGTGACTCATCTGACCTTGTAGATCCAAGGCTAAGAGTGCTGACAGTGGTCTCTTGCAAAGGTCTCCATCACAAGAATGCAAAACATTTCAGAAGTTTTCATCAACAATTCTAGATAGTGGCCAGCAATTTTCTTGCCAATGATTTATAATGGACAGGGAAAGCAAAAGACTAATTAGGTAAAGCATTGTGAACTGCTTATGAGATCTTTCTAATTTATACTTAGCAATGTAAACGTACTGCAGGAATAGTACTGCTAAGGAGGGCTGTGATAGGGTTTTTTTTTTTTGTTTGTTTGGATAAGGCTAGCTTTCAGTGCTAGACATAGAAATACTTCCTATAGCAGAAGATTTTGGCAATCCCAAAAGATTCGTTGGTGTCTACATGTGAATATGTAGTTGTAGATTTGCAAGAATGTGTTCCTTGTAATTAAAAAATAGCTTTTTGCCCTCAGAAACTTAATGTCCAAATTTAAGACAGGCTAGATGGGTACAGGTGGTAGCCATAGCGTATTACCAGCTCTAACTGGCAAAATTCATTTAGATATCACAGCAGATGAGGTATTAGGGAGGGATTTAAAGGAGGATAATGAGGTAAATAACTGCAGTTCCTTCTAAATGCCAATCCTTTGTAATCAGGAAGAGCCTTGTAGGAGACAGCACATACAGACGAGCAGGCAATAGCAGAAGGCATCTTGGTAGCTGATAGTGTGGTTTGAGCTGTATCACAAATGCTTGAAAGTGACTGCAGTGTGATGTGAGCTTCCAGCACTGGCCAGGAATGTATCAAATGGTACTGACAGCAGGAGGGGAGTGGCCATAAATGCTGGCTATACAATCCAAGTCACTCATATACATCTCAATTACTGTCTTATAATATGTTTAATGGCAAAGTAGTTGGGCAAGAGTTGGTTGTTTTTTTTTTTTCTGGGGGGACGACGACTGTCAGTTTGTTTCAGTGTCTAATTTTGTACTGAAAGCAGACTTTCTTGCTTGCCCTCTGAAGGCAGCAGCTGAGCGTGATGGGTCTCGGGGGGGCAGCAGTGCTGGCCGGAAGCAGCCTGCCAGGGCTGCTCTGGGATTTGTTTTCTTTTGATTATGGGAAAAATAACCCGAGATATTTCTGTGCATGCAGAGCATTCTTAATGACTGAAAAATCTGTTGTCAAGTAGGGATAAGGGGGAAGTGCCATCTTGAAAGACGACACAAATGTGTTTGGATTAGATTTAAAAAGCCAAACTTATTTTTAGTGACTTCCAGAAGCTTCTAAAAAAAAAAAAAGAAAAAAAAAAAGAAGAAAAAGAGATAGTTGCACAGCTAAACCTGGACCCTCTGTGGTGGAACATAGTGGAGTTTGCTGCAATTCACAGCAGCAGGTCTGAGAGGAGGGTCTCCTCCATGGCCTCCCAGATAATAATTACTGATCTTCTCCAGGCAAGAAATGCAGCAGGGGTGTTGTCAGGTCTCTTGGGGTTACACAGTGTGGGGGGTTGATAAGGCTTTGTGCCAGACCCCAGCTCTGAAGAGCTGTTTCGGAAGAGGAGGAGAGGGGCAAGTAGTGCTGCTCTCACCTGTCTAATGCTTGCTTGGTAGCTGGCTCTGCTGTGCACCCTGGGGGGCACTGGGGAGATGGAGTATGCTCCTCAGGGGTATCTGTTTTGAATTAACTTTGATATTTCCCCTGGAAAAGGTTCTCTGGTGACATTCCTGTGTCCTTCAAAGTCAGTGCACTTGGCACGTGCGGAAGGCTGAGCGGTGGCTGCCCATTCCTCAAACTGAGCCACTGGCCAGGTCACATCTGGCTCTCCCACCTTTTGGCCCTCTTTTAGTTCAACGTGCTGCAACTTTTTTTTTCATCCGAGACCCAAACACAACAAACCCCAGGTGGGTGCGCCTCTTGCTGTGCTCGCAAGCCTGTGCTTTGTTGTGGCAGGTTGTGGGCTGGTATCTAGAAACAGTCACCCAAAGCAGCACAGGAGTTTGACCCTCATCTTTTGCCATAGCCTGGCCCCGGCCGGTGCCCCACCACAGCTGCAGCAGGCAGAGCTTATGGGTCCTGTTCCTGCTGCCTCTGCTGCCTGTCCTTGAGCAGATACCTGCAACTTCGACAGGGAGAATTTCCTTGCTGGTAAATTAGATTATTTAGTAAACCTCCACTGGAGAGGGAGTAAGGAATAATGTGCGCTGCCAGATAGTGCAAGGAAATGTGTGATGTATGTATAAGTGTTGGTACCCCCAATCTCCAAAGATTAATATTGGGATACATTTAAAATACTCTGTAATCCTTTGCTAGTGAATCTCATGTGGCCTGGTTCCTTCTAAAATGTGATCTTTGCACGAAACAGCACTTGTATCTCTACACATATATTTATTATTTATATATATATTGTATTTAGTATAGACAGTAAGTTCATATATGTGGCCATGGGGTTTTTTGAGGCGGGAGGTGCTTTAGAACAAACAAAACCTTTGCCACTTCCATGAGCAGATACAAAGGACCACATGCAGTAGTAATAGCACTGCAGGGATTTTGGATGAAGCGTCAAGAGACCGCTCTTGCACTACAGCAAGAGCTAAAAGCGCCCTTTGCTGTTCCTTTGCAAACAGGGATGGCAGCTGGCACATTTCATACAGTCCTGCTCACTTCTTCACTCCTGTTTAATATGGACGCATTGCTGAGTCTCTGCAGCATCCTCTCTACAGGGCTGCTTTCTTTTGGGCTGCATGTTTATACACAAGGCTAAAAATGAAGATCCAGCTGAAAGAAAACAGCAGTCCTTGGTACCTCCTGCTTTGCACTCCCTGACTGACCCTGCTAAGCCTACAAGTGAATTCCTGCTGCAGGAGATCCTTAGACCTGGGATGCAAATAATAAAGTCATAAAATTTTTGGGAAAGGTGATATGGAGATTACTAACTGCAGTGCAGTAGGTGCCTGGCTTCATATTATCTTTTGGCTCATCAGCAAAGGAAAAGATTTCAGCTTTGAAGATATTGTGGTTAACGCAAAAAAAAAAAAAAAAAATTAAGTGAAGTTAAATTATATCATGAAATCCAGCATGAATTATCAAAGCTTTGTCTGGTAGCTGTCAGAAGCATTGATTTAGCAGATTTTCTGCTGTGTATTGCAGAATGAAATAAGAAAGCTTAGAAAAGAAAGAAAACTTAGTTTTACTCCACCTTACTTTTTTGATTCAGTTTGGAAGATGCTACGGCACAGTCTTTAAGCACTTCTGCTCCATTTCAGAGGCATTCATGGGCTCTTATAGATGTTTTTATTTTTTTCCCATTCTGATGGGGCTTCTGGAAAAGAATTGGCCAATTCCATATTAACTGGCAGTAAATTTATTAATTTAAAAAATATTTTTTCTGGCTTTTAAAAAAATATGGTTTTGATCCAGAGCTTGGAAAATGTTCTATGAGTCAGAGAGCTGCTAGCAGCTGATTGCAAGGAAAGTAAGTTATTTAAAAAAGAAAAAGGTTACAAACATTTTTGTAAAATAGAGAATGAAATAACGTTTTAGCCAGCTGAAGGCAGCTCTTACTACGGCTGAATGTCTGTCACTATTACCATTAAGTGTGGTATATTGACGTGATGAAAGAACAATGAGCCAAATAAACTGTAGGTATAGATTTTATAGGTTGGGAATGTAGGTAGCAAATGATCTATTCTGAATGATAAGATATTGCTAGAAGCAATAGGATGTGTTTAAAGTGACCATAATGATTGTTGAACCAAGACTTGCCATTTTGATAAAGGGATTCATGTGTGACAGAGTGACCATGGGCAAGCAGGCTATGCTGAGGTGCCACAGCTCTGTGCCCAGCAGGGTGCTGTCATTGTCTTCTCCCTTGCTGGGAAATGCCCTGACAAGGAAGAGAAGAGTGAATGATGCAGAAAGCTGTGATGCTTTTTTTTCTTTTCTATTCTTTTTCTGATATAGGAAGGAGGAGTGCAAAAAAGGACCAACTCCCAGGTGAGCCTAGAAACAGCCAGGTGTGGAGTAGTGCCACCACCATCCTTTTGGAAGACAGTCAGCAGGTCCTGCTCTCCTCCTGCAGGATACTGGTGCCCTTTTTTCCCCTCACCACTTGAGAAGAGCTCTCTGGAAAAACCTTTCTGGGACCCATGTCCACTGGTAGAGGTAAGTGCAGTTTAAACATGTGGCTTGCAGGTATTGCAGGTAATTCTTGTTGCTCTCTCCCCAGTGTTGCACCCTGCCACACGTGCCACTTTCTTCCTTACTCCGTTGCTGCATCCATCCTTGCACACAGCGTGTGACCTTTGCAAACTTCAGGTAAAGGTACTTAGGTAAGACGGAGCCACACAATAACTGACCTTCATGGAGCAGAATTTATTGCTGCTTTACTTCCCCTCTGGTAAGCTTGTTGCATTTGACTCACCAAGCTTTCAGCTGCAGGAGTGACATGGTAAAAGACACAGCTTGGTACAGTAATTTTCTTTCCTATCCTAATGCCCTGTCTCACAGAGGGTGTAAGACACTCTCATTTAGCACGACCCAGCACAGCTTCCTTGGTTTTAGCAGCGCAAGACCCGTCCACACCAGTTGGGAACTGCGCATGTCTCTGTTTCCTTACTGTGCCTGGAAGCAGCGAGGGGTGCCCCTGGCTTTCATTTGCCTTGCCAGAGCAGCCAGTAATTAACAGATCAGTTGGCTTTAACATTCCTGCAATAGTTTAAATGTGCCAAATTTTTAATGAACGGGGGCTTTTTTGATAGTCCGTTTAGCCACTTGAGTTACTGTAACTAACCAATGCAGTACTTTTTCTTCGAGGTGATGACTTCCCAGACATGTATATACAAATGTGGGGTTTTGTGGATTTTTCTTCAGCCGTGACACAAACCTTTACGCATTTCTTAAATGTGTTGCTGGATAGATACTTATTTTATCCCTTCTGGCAAAACAGCACTCCACATGGTTTCTTACCTTTTATAGTTTTCAGTTTGTACTTCTCCTATGGAGTGTGTGTGAGCACAGTGATTTATGCTATCTATCTAATGTAGCGTAGTTCCTTCTGAGGGGACAGAAACTGACAGCACAGGGAACATACAGGGACAGCAGAAATACGCTGGTTCTTATTATGTGCTCTTAATAAACAACATGGCAACTTATTTTTGCTGTCTCAGTGTGAAGTGAAGAGAGGGCAAGAACTGAACTGAGCACTGGGATAGGATCTTAAATGAATTTTGAACAGGAGGAAAATATTTTTGGTCTTCTGGAGTTTTAACAGAAATAGTGGTTAATTCTATAGTTTTTAAAATATGTAATTCAGCTATTGATCAGTCCAGTGGTGGTGACTGAAGGATTACCTACAATTTATTCCAGAAACCAACACACTCAGGTTAATGGGTGACACTTTCATGGCTGGCTTAAGCATCTAGGGAAGACTGCTGTGTCCTGCAAAATGTCCAGCTCTCACTCACTGTTGGAAACAGTGCTGGAAACAGACCTTGCTTAGTAGTTTCTCCTTCAAAGTTTATCTGTAAGTGAACCCCGGGCGTGAGTTTTAGCACCAACTGGGAACATAGTCTAGCAAATTCAGCTAACCTCAGTGCTTTTTATGGCTGCATAAAATCACAGACCCGCAAGTGGGGCAGCAAGCAGGAAGAACCTTGCAGGTTGCTGCTGCCCTAAACTGCATTCAGGGTGAGGAGTTCTGAGTTCTTGGATGGGAGAGTGGCTGTAATTGCAGACTACTGTCCTTTGCTTTCAAACAGATTTCACAAATAAAAGTATCTGTTGCTATGTTCTGATGTTTAATGTAAGTAAGTGATTGACATGAGGATGAGCAAAAAAAGAAAACCCACAGATGTTGCCTTTGCAAAAAAAAATGCCAGCCCAAAATGCTTGCAAACTGCAGTGCTCATACTTGAGCTAAAGTGCATTCTTTGCATTGTTTTCAGCAGGGCCCTGGTTTTTTGCCTTTCAACATTTGCTAGCTTCTGCTACCTTTTTCTCCTCTTAGCTGGTATGACGTTACAGGCATGGGCATCAGGGACCCAGCCAGCTGGTGCCTTGGCCAGAAACCTGCAATGCCAAATGTGAACGCTGAGCAGCTTTGTTAGTATCTGTCGGACTGGGCCAATTAAGAAATGCTGTAGTGGTAGGAATGTGACTGCAAGTATCCAGCTTCCCAAGCACACACTCAAGGGAATAGCGACTGTATTACATATATATATGGTGAGATATGCACAGGCGCACGCACACATATTGGGTTGGGGGGGGAGGCGTGTTGGTGGTGGGGTGTTGCACCGGCTGAGCTCTTTAAGTCCTGGCCAACCTCACTTATTCTACAAGTCTATGAATTAGAGGCACTAAAAGCTGAAGAACAGGGATGTGAGCTGAAAGCAGACTCACCAGCCTAGTTCACGTGTTCCTAATGGTTCCCAGCAGTAGCCAAGGGTCTCTGGTGTGGGATCATCCCTGGGAGGATGTGGAAAAATCCTTGTTCTACTCAATACCTGCAAGGTGAAGGGTACAGAGCTGGGGGCACCTGTAAGGTGAAGAACAGGGCTAGCAAAGCCCTCCTGAATAATCTGCATGCCAGACTTGGCAACCATGCATCATGCAACAGCTTCCAGCCACACACTGCCCTGTGGCACAGATGCTAGGCCAGGGAGGCCAACACTGTTGGCTTCTGTGGCGCTCCCGTCTGGGAGCTGCATCCTGACTCACACCCTTCCTGCAGTGAATGGATGGTCATTTTCCAGTATGAGTTTCCTGCAAGGAGGCCCACATGGGATGGTTAATATTTTTTAAGTACACCATTCTTTTCAGCCAGGCTGGCTATGGTTTGGTAAAAATTCTTGCAGCATTAAGAATATGTCCTAGATTTTATTGACTACGTTTGTGTCACCCATGTGGTGAGGCACTGTTAAAATGCTTTGAGTTGGCTGCTCTCTGTGTTTGGGCTTTTTGTTGGTTTTTTTTTTCCCTTTCTTTTCTTTTTTCTTTCTTTTCTTTTCAGGAGGGTATTACTTACTCATTTTGAACGAATTTTTAAAAAATTATGAGAGTGAGAATATAGCATGTATATGAAGGCCCTATAGATATGTGGTACCTCTCTCACACAGCACAGAAGTGCAGACTGTGTCGCTAGAACAATTGTGATATTTGTAACTCTTTCCATTCTGACTGTGCAGGAAAAAAAAATTTGCCAAAATAGCCATTGTCTGACAACCACCAGCAAGTTTCATTTCCAAATGTGAAGTCATTTGTACTTTGCAAACCCAGCGTAGTGGAGCTGCAAGCAGGCCTCTTTGGAGGAGAGGGTGGCATCACACTGAAGTAGCAACTTGTGAATATTTGGCTTCTGTGAGTTACTGGGGGAAAGAGCATTCACAAGGATGGTGGACTGACCAGCTGGATGGAAAGGAAATCCACTGAATATGAGAAAACCAGGAAGGAACTGGTTCTTGTACTCCTTCCCCAGGCATTTGGTTTTGGCCATAGTCAGAGACAGGATACGAGCACTGATGAACCTTTTGCCTGACAGATGTGGCTGTTCTTGCAAGACCACTGTGTGCAGAAGGTAAATGTGACCAAGCCCCAGTGTGTGCCATGAAGCTGGAGACAATAAAGTGGCAAAGAGCTTCGTAAAGGTAAAATATACATGAAAAAGCATCTGTTTGATCCTACTGGAGCTCTGGCCACAGTTTCTGAGTTACTGTGATTTTTAGCAAGAAAATGGAGAAAATTCCCCAAACCAAGGTCTGAGTGCTTAAAGCTATTCAAGTTCATAGCCCAGGCAAGTACTTCTCTCTGGAACACTTCAAAAAATAATGTGGAGTCTTGACAAGGAAGTGATCCTCAATACTGACTGTCCTACATGTGAACTAGCCAGACTGGTTAAAGCTTAATTAAAAATTGCCAGAGTGGCTAAATTCTTTTCTAAATGCAGCTGCAAAATGTTAGCTGTGGGCATATTTTAGACTTTAATTAGTAACACTTGCACTGGAAGACCAAAGTCTTTCATGAATGCAGCTGCAATCAATTAATATCAGTTAGGCATTTCTGTAGGCAATACAAGGGTCTCCTGAAAATTGTTTTAGTACCCACCTAGATTTAAAAAAATGCAATTTATATGCAACACACTTCAAAATCAAAGATAACTACAAAACGTCTTTATTGAAAAAAAGCAGATTATAGCATCTAAGGTTAAATGAAACTTCTGACTTTAATATTAAATAACTTAGGATGATAGCAAGTAGCTTCTTTAGATAAATAAATCTACATTTCCCAATTTCTTCAACAACCAAGGGAATCAAACACTGAAACACAAAACCACAAGTAATTCTAAAGACTAAAAGACAGAAGCACATTGAAAGGCTTTACAAGAATATATATACAAAAATAGTTAAACTAATGTATATTTTCAGCATGTAAACTAGTTACATGATATACAAACTGGGAATTTATATATTTCCTACAAAATAAAAATCAACGTTGGTCCAAGTTCTTGGAAGAAAACTATATTCTTTTAAAGAAAATGAAAATATTTCTCAAATGAAAAACTTAATTTAAGTCAAATTATATACTCTAGTTACGGCATTAGTTACAGGATGAATCACAAACTTTTAAACTTTTCTTGAAACACAAGAAAGCAGCTTTTGTCTCCTTTAGAGCTTTG
This sequence comes from Phalacrocorax aristotelis, assembly GCF_949628215.1. Taxonomy (NCBI): domain Eukaryota; kingdom Metazoa; phylum Chordata; class Aves; order Suliformes; family Phalacrocoracidae; genus Phalacrocorax; species Phalacrocorax aristotelis. Next base: position 11,218,089 of record NC_134283.1, on the reverse strand, counting down.
GTTTACTTAACTACTCTGGAATTTCTGGTCTTAAAGAGCTCCTCTAACCATGCTTTCCTTTTGAAGCTCCACCTTACAAAATATATACACACACGTGCACACAAGTGAAAGGAAAAGGAAAGAAACCCAAACAAACCCTCTTTGAAAGCTCAATTATCTGAGTGCATGCTTTTGTTTTGTTTCAAATTATTGTTTTGGTCCTTTGAACATGTCCTCCAGTGCACGAGGGACTCTGAATTGCCCACATCAGCTTTGTGCTGTAGGGACTTTGTAAGATCCCTTACCAAAATGGAAAGGTGTAGTCCTGATGCAAATGAGAACAAGTTGTTATTGTTTTAACTCTATGAAAATATTCTGAAAGTACAGTAAAGGCTTCTGAAGAACAATCACATAGTAAAATGAATCCTAGAAAGTTTACATCTGTGTTGAACTGATTTACCATAAGAATACTCCTTAAGAAAATCATTAAAAGAAGCTTTGTCAGTTACATAATTCCTCAGGCAGAAGGTAACATGTGCAGAAACTATCACTAGCACTGAAGAGTATAGCACATCATTACTTTAGATTTGCTTTTATTTTTCTCTTTGTTTGGAAAAAAAAAAACACCCACCACCCCAAAACAAACAAAAAACCCAAAAAACCCCAAACCCCCCAAAAAACCAAACCTGGCAAATTTCACTCAAGCTCCAGTTTTTATACTAAATGCTGGAAAAGCAAAGCTGTATTTCATTATACAGTAATGGAATGCACCTGTCTATAGAAAACACTGGAACAACAACTGCTGCTTTCTGGTTTTAAACAAATTGCTTATTCTATATTGAAATATTACCTTTTGGTATTTTTACCATGCTGATACTTAACACATTGGAACTGAGTAGATCTACATGAGACTGACAAATTAACACGTGAAACAAAATTAGATATTCTGTTCTACAGTATGATCATTAAAAAAAAAAAAGGTATGGTATGTACATGTTAGACAGTGTGCTGTCCCTTGAAAACTATGTTGGAGCGGAAACTTGCTACCAAAGGAGGCAAAGCGCTAAGGAAGATACTGGCAGAAGACTGGACTGAACGCCACGGTAAGTCACCTTCATCTCTGGCCACTGGGATTTTATGGGATGGCTTGCTCACAGGAACAAACCCAAACCTTCTCTGTGTATTTTAATGGTTGTTTCCTTAATTTGGGTTCCTTAACTTATATTGTAAAGACAAGCAAGTAAAAAAGCCTCAAAGTGAAATGTGGTCCAAAGCAGCTTCCTTAAATGGAAATAGTATTACACTGCCACTGATGCTAAAAGTTCATCCCAAAGCTCTGATATCTTCCATGTTTGTAATAACCTTAAGGAACTGATCTAGTCATACAATCCAATTTAAGACTTTTTTTTCCCCCTTTTCTAGCATTTGCTGTTTGGGTGAGAGGCACACATACTTCCCCTTCCTTCTGAGGCTGGGCTGGTGACGATGACACAGAGGTGAAGGTTGCAAACGCACAAAAGTTGTGCACGCACTCAGCGTCCTCTCTTTTGCAGGCCAGGCCTCTTAGGTCACACTGTAGAAATGGGGCACTAGTTGCACTGTAATTCCTTCAAAACATGGCTATCACATTAAATGTTAATTATAAACTGATATATATTAATTAGAAAATGACTTTTTAGAGGAGCATCTGACTTGCGAAGGAGCTTTCAGTAGGACAGGTTAATCTAGGCCAATGGAAGTTTGGCAAAAGTTCAGGAAACATACCTTTTGTTCCTTAGTACCAGGAAAAAAAAAAACCAGTTCACAGGAATTTTTCCTGCCAACCCCCACCCCAAGGAAATTCCAGACTATCAAAAAGGTCTGTTAAGGCAGTTAATTATTCCACTTAGGAATTAGTTTCCATTGGATGCTCTTTGTACTTTTCAACAGCACCACAAATGGCTTAAAAAAAAATCAACGGAGCATAAGAAACTAAACTGCAATGGTGTTGCCAAATAAGTCAAGTCTTTCATCAGTCTGCGTGCTGAATTTAACACGGGATCATTTCCGAATGGATTGGTCAGATTCTCGATGTGTTGAGAACTGGAATGGAAATGTCCCAATTTACACATGCAGAGAATCTGGTCTGGTGTTTCCACTTCCTCTGGAGCAGAATAATTTTATTTTATTGTAATTTTGGATACAGTTAAAGACAGCAATGATGGATTTATTTAAAATATAAATTCAGGAAGGCTGGATCAATTCTCATGAGAATGCAAGGAATTTTTTAAACATACAGATGTGTGATTTGCATGTAAATCATCAACACATGGTAGAAAACAAACCATAAAAGAGATTCATCTAACTTCCTATATGGAAGACGTATATCTCCCCAGAGCTCTGAGGTTACTGTAAAAGCTTATGCAAAATATGAAAGTGTGTACATTCTATGTACATCTAATACTTGTTATAAAATACCAATGTTTCAATGGTCTGACTCTACATTATTATTTCTGCAAAACTGCACTTTGTTTTCCAATGAAGACAATCACTGTAATCAGTTCAAAAGCACATCTAGAAAAGAACACAAAGCTGAAAACATAATACAAAAACCACTGTCCCCCTCTTTTTTTTTTTTAATAACGTATCACCATACAATCATAAAGCAGTTGGTAACAAATGAAATCTTGTATAAAACAAGTAGTATAAAGACAAGTGTACCTTTGCATAGAAAGGGGGTGCTAACCCTATTAAACAAAAAACAGGTTTAAAAGATGAATTCTTTACTAAGTGCCAAATCACCAGGTTGATCTGAATGCATTTTCAAACCAGGACTACATTCATTCACAGCAACCAATGACAGATGTCTGTAACTTCCTTCAATGGTTATGACCCCACATGTGCCAATCTTCTGGATATATTCCTCTGTAATGTGGTTTTTCTATGCGATGCTTGCCATATTTCTTTAACAAGCTCAATAGTCTTTGGATGACTGTGGAACCTTGTAGGATGGAAAGCTGGCCTGACCCTTCTCAGAATGCCATTATTTAACCCATACTGAAAACCATCATTGCTAAAAAACACTTGTTTGCTCCCTAGTCACTACTTCTGGGAGTCTAAGTTTTTAAAAACGTGAGACTGTATTCTCTAAGACCAGAATTCAACAAAACTAGCTAAAATGCTAGCATTTATCTTATCATGCTTGCTGCAATATGATAAGGTGCTAACTTTTGGAAAGTAATTCTACACTCCTTACTTGGTGAAATCTCCACTGAAGGACAGTGAGCAGGGAGCACAGAGCAGCCCTTTGTACCTTTGTTTTTAGAAATGCTGCCATTTACAGTTACAGTTTAGTGGTGAATTATTTGTTCAAGTAGCTGGTGTCTGAGTCAAAATGTCTAGATAAAAGAATGCATAGGTACAAGATCAGAAAAGGACCCCTCACCTTTGATTTTAAAAAATAAATAGCTGGTTTAGATGGTTATTACTGGTATCTCATCTTTAAAAGAACAGGAAAGTCATTTTTAGATTTTTGTCTCCTCTTTCAAAAAGCTTACTGGGAATGGAAATGTCTTTCAGAGTTCTGTAACATGCATTGGATAGCTTGGAGGTGGATGTGATGGCAGTTTAATATTAAGGCGCCTGATATGACAGCCGTGGCAGAGCAAGTGGCCCTCTAATGGGTAACAGCGATGGCCTTCCTCATCATTGAGCTGCAAGCCACAGTCCTAGAAGAAACATACATATCCCAGATTCGTGATTGATTCAGGTAGGTCATCTCACAACAATGCTGATCTTCCCTGCATAACCCAGAGATCTTCCCACACCTCCAAAGCCAGTGACCTCAAGGGTTTTTGGTAGGTGGACCCTGGCTGTATCTCATATTAGGTAAAATGACATCACTGAAATCAAACAGACCAGCCTACAGCAGTACCCAACCCAGCGTTTGACCCTGACACATACAACCTAGAAGAGAGGTTAGAACAGAGAAGGGGCTAATTCTGCAACGAGGCAGCGAGCAAGAAATGGGGGAGCATAAGTGAGTAGAGAATGAGAGGAGTGGGGAAGAGGGGGAGATGAAACATGTTTTACTTCTGATGCAGGGCTGTACTTTCTCTAATTTGGAACTGAAAAAAACTGAAGACTTCAAGGCCAATGGTCCATCTTTAGTGGAAATATGTTAGTACCTCTGGGACTGGCACATAACTTCAGAGATGACATGGGAGGAATAGAGACAAAAAGAAAAACAACAATGATCCTGCCTGCTGAACTATTATGTACATTGCAATAGAGACAATCCTAGTTCTCAGTTGTTGTCATTATAATTTTGAGGATATTTAAAAGTCATGGAAGTTTTGGGCTTGGATTTGTTGTTTCAGGTATGTTAAATACTTAAAAATTGTTCCTGTGACCAGACCCGACAAACCAGAGATTCTGAGTATGTATCTATGCACTAAATAGGAAGGAGAAAAAAAAAAAAACAAAACCCTGATCAAGTTGGGCATATATGTCTTTTTAGGGTTGAAAACTGATGCAAAGTTTTAAATTACACACAAAGTATGATTTTTCAGCTTTCATAGCTCAAGTAAAAATCCTCAAGTTTTACAATGCTGAAATAAGAATGAAAAATAGGTTTTAAAGTAAGCTTTAAAACTGGAGGGTTAGCTTAGGGAGGCTTTTATTAAAGTTTCTGCCAAAGTGGTTTTTCTGTGTGTTACTATACATCAGATAATAACTTTACAGTCCTCTGTATAAGATTTAAAATTCTGTTCTTCATTAGAACTTAACAATTTCAGATACCCTACAGATGGGCCAAGGGTTCATCCTTTATCCCTCTCCAAAACTTGCTTTTCTGCAATGAGAAAGCCTGCCTTCTCAGTGGATGGGGGTCTATTGAGCTGTAAACCAGCTTTAACTTCTCAGCAGAGGTTAGGTGGTTGCACAAGAAGGAGATGACATAGAAAAGCAGCACAGTTTCCAAATGGACTACTGACTTTGTATGGCCACCAGGTTATGACAACAATAATGGCATTTCAGAGGTGGCTGCCTAAGTCACTGTAGCCTTGCAAAAGTCTCCATGTGAATACCTCAAAACACTAGCACTAAATTTTCTCACAGTATTTGGAGACAGCAGTGGCCCAGCGTCTACAGTTTGCAAGCCTGATTTGAGATCATCAGGCAGTAACCTACCCCTGTTAACACTGGGCTAAGCCCCTGATTTCTGTCCATAAATGCACTCTGCCATCCTGGGCAGATGTGGAGGCAGCTTGATTTGCCTCCAACTGGAAGGAGAATGGGGAAATGAATAATGAAACAGAACTGAAAATAAACCCCCATTGCGGCATTCTAATATAAAGTCAATAGCCTGAGAGAGAAGGGGAGGGAGCTGTCATCTTAGGTGAAGCCTGCACAAAGCAATAGCTGGGGGAAGAAGGAGGAGGGAAGTACAGCTCTCCAAAATGCTCTGATTTCCTATGCGAATTTATCTTTAAAAATTAATAGAAAAGGATGGAGTATCAGGTGTCTCTGTTGGAAGGAGATAGCTAAGTGGCTGGGGTCTTCCTTACATTTAGGTTCATATACATGGCAAGATGCCCTAAATTGTGTTGCTTTCTCCCTCAGCCAGCAGTCTTTTTGTAAAACCTTTTTGTGCAAAAGTGTACAGAAGGCAGTATTGCTGCATTCTTGCCTCTGGTGCTAAGACAGTAAGTAGCACAGTTAGGATCTATGTGGATATTGGCATGTTAGATCAGAGCATCAAACCTACACAAAAATGGACGTTTTGGGTTGCCCTGAATTAAGGAGTTTGTTTCCCTCCTCATGCTCCCAGATGCAGAGCTAGGACTGAATGCAGTTCTCCTCTTTGAAGCAAAAGCACTAATCCCACAACTTGATCTGCCCCGATAAACATTTAAATCTTCCGCACAAAAAGAAACCACTCCAAAAAAGTGACACAAAGTCCATGGTATCCCTGTCACTTTTCTAGTAAAGAATCAATATTCATTCAGCATGGATTCAGCACAGATCCTCTAGAAAAGCCCTCCACTGTAGGAGTGAAGGCCCTTCCCTGCACAGGCAATGTGAATTCAAGTCTCCTCAGATCAGAGACGCACAAGCTGTATCCAGCAATCAGGAAAAAAGAGAACTGGCACCTAATTCTTTGTTCTCTCCCCATCTAGAAGTATTGAGAAAATTCAACCCAAGCAACCAAACCCAGCTTTTGAGGTTAATGGGGGGGGGGAAGAACACCTAACTTGATACTGGAGACATCAGCACCACTTGCAGCCCAGCTAGCACTCATGCCTTTGCTGCCCTCCAGGAGCTGTGGGGCAGAGCCCTGCCTGCCCAGGCGCGAGAGCCAGCGAGCACACCCTGGAGTGTGCACCAGGCACCTTCCACAAAGCTGCTAGTTATCGGCAAAGCCTTGCCATGGGGTGGGCCAGCAGAGGTGCCCGATGCTTACCTCGCAGTGATAGCACTCCACATGGTAGTCTTTGTCCATTGACACCACCCGAATGGTCTCCTCTGAACCCTGTTGGGGAAGCAGAGAGAAGCTAAGTGTGGATTTGTAAGTGGTGTTTTCTCAATCTTCTTTCAGTGTCCAACCTATTGCTTTGGAGAGCTGTTTCCCTTTCTCTGCAGAGCAAAGCTCTGTGACCACTGAGGGTCTTGTCCCATGGTCCACAGCACTGCACCGCTGTTTTTGCTGTTTAGCAGCAGTGTGGGTGTTTGACGCATCTAAGCTGTAGAGGTCATTTGGGAAGTGTAGCCAAAACTTCATCCCCAAGGGACCAATTAGTCTCGAAATCAAATAATTTTCCAAGGGCACTCAGGATCTGTACAAACTACCAGCCAAAAACGATGACCTGCTGATTAGGTAACTTTTCCTTGTAGGCATCCCAGCCTGAGTTTTCCAGTACTTGTATTCCGCTCAAACCATCTGCCACACATCTACTTTGCACACGCACATGTCACTGTATGTACCCCATAGGGCTTTACATACCAGTCCAGCAGGTAATTATGTGCACAGGCCAAAACCTTGGTGTGCGGGTGGATGCAGTGCAGTTGTGTAATTCCTGGCTGAGCCCCAGGCCCTGTAGAGCAGCCCATACCCTTCTTGTAACCTCACAGACTCTTCCCCTGATCTACTCTGAAGCCAGAGCTCATTGCCCTGTTTCCAGTTCCAGGTGTGGTTACAGCATCAGATATGACATAAACTTTGTCTGAGAGAAGCTGTGGGCGAGTTCGTACCTGCACTGCTAGACTTGAACTAACCTAAGAAACCTCCATGGGAAAGAACATGGAGTCTATCCTGCTAGCCATCAGATGAGTCAGCAGTAGGGCTGCCTTTTCTTTTCTTAAACAGTCATTTTGTAAGACACAAATCCAGTGAAATTTACATGGGGATTTCCTCCTCACATCCTATCACCAGAACGAGCAGTTCTGGATCAGCCTTTATAAAATTTTAATTATGTGAGAGCTGGCCATTTAACAGAAATAATAATGCCAAATAGAGAGTAACGTGCAGAGTGATGGAGGTGGGCATGCCAAGAGGTGCTAGCCACAGGCTTTACTAGGGCACAGCAGCTTATAAGATGCAAGCTCTGGCTCTACAAACATAATAAGAGGAAAAGGAGGGAAGTGCTGAGGCCCTCGCTTATAAATGCGCTGATCATTGACCTCAGCAATGGGAACTCAAGAGGGTCCTGCACTCACCAGAGTATGAGGAAGCACCACTGCAGGCAGGCAGAAAGGGATGTCTTAATGCAGGAGCCTTATCATGCTAACTATACTGTCAGGATAGGCTGACGTTGCAAGCAGGTCATTCACCTGACTTCCGTTTTAGCCAACTTTTCTGCTGCCTTTTCCACCCCTTTAAGCACTTTCATTACACTACCACCCCAGGATGACAGACTGTATGGCCTTTGCACAGGGTCAGGGTAACCCTCAGACATCTTTTCAAGTTTGGGCATCTTAACAGATCCTCTTCAGAAACGCAAACATAGCAGACAAGGAAAATTGCTACTTGAGCTAATAGGAGATTCTGAAAATAAACAGAGCTTTACGTCTTGGGTTGTTCTTGGAGCCCCAGTCAGGGCTTTCAATGAAATGAGATTTATAACACCATAATTGAGACCTGGAAAGCACCCTAAAGATACAGTACTATGGTGCACAAGTAGTATGACTATTACAACCTCTGGGACTGTTTGGGAGTGACTTACTGCTGAACTGTATTTAATTTAGTATCTGACACAGCATAGATTCTGGAAGAGGGAGGAAAAGCATCTAATGTGTTTTTAGGAAGTGTTCATATGCCAACAGCTGTTTTCTCTGAAGAGTCAGTGCATGTTAACATGTACCTGTGCTGGTAGGATCGGCTGGTTACAGGAAGCGCATTTTGGTGCAAAAACCCTAGGGTGCAAGAAAAAAGTGTTCAAATCACATTTAAAGCTTCTTCAAAAAGTAGAACCAAGAGAGTTATTCTAACCATGCCTTGGTTTTAGCAAAATGTAGATCCACAGGATTTGAAACGCCTCTAAATGTTTGATGATATTAGGGAAAAGGAGATGTGGAAGAGGCTGATCTACCCCAGCTTTATTGCTTAGGTCTTCCTGACCTCTAAGCATAGTGAATCTAGCCCTCTTCCCACATATGCCCTTTCTCTTACCTTCCTTTACTCCTAAAGCCATTCAAGTTCTTCCAGAGACTTGCTGCTTTGACTGCAAAGCAGCTCCTGACTTGGCGACTGTCACTATCTGACATCAGGAAGACACAACCATGCTAAATAGGAGAGGGGCTGATCATGGGTAGGATCTACTCAAACCAAATACATCAATGATTATATTATCCACAGCTGTGTTTTACAACAATCACCGAGCCAACATTCAGTCTATGATTGTAATACAGTCAACTTGGAACAAACAGGCTTGAGTTCAGTGTGATTTACTCTTGCTGCATTAGCTGAGTTACTGGTTGACTGGAGCTAAGAGCATTCATGTTGCCTTTGAGCAGGAGCAGAAAGGAGTCCAAAAGCAATCACTTAAAGCACAAAACTTTTTCTCAGTTGAGGCTAAAATCATTCTAGTGCTAGCTGCTACATGTCTCCTGTCCGGTCTAGGTTAACCTAACTTACACTCGCCAGAGTCATGTACTAGCACAACCTCAACTCTTGGGAACAGCCAGCAGAACCTGCCATCACTTGCAGAATTAGCCCAATCTAATTAGTATTTAAAGTCCTGAAAGAAGTAGAGAAACAGCCACTGGAGGAGTACATCCTCTGACACAACTTGATTTTCAACCTCATCTGGCCACTGTATGCTACACGAGGCCCATAAAGTGACCTTTCATATAACTTTAAAATACTTTACAAATGCAACGAGTGAGAGCATCACTTGAGGGACATCTGAGCAAATAGGAATGACCCCTTTTATCTAATGCAAGGCTTACAGTTATACCAATAATTTAACTACTGTAATTTTTCTAAGCATACAATGGATTTGCAGACTTACGTATGGTAGTCTTTGACACAGTAAATATTGTTCTCCACATCTACAGTGAAGGGGACTCCATCCAAACACTCGTTACACACCACACAGCGGAAGCAGCCAGGATGGTATGACTTTCCAAGAGCCTGTAATATCTTAAGAGGCAAACAGCAAAATAAGCAGATGCATGATTACATGAGATCCTCCCATATACTGCTGCTGTGTCTGATTCTTAGTAGTGACAGTGAGAAAAGCACTTCAGGATGAAATTACCACTCTGCAGATCTGTCAGCAAGGGGCCTTTTAAAACAATCAACTTGCTTGTTTCAGTAGGCTCCCAATAAAGAGGGAAAAACTGTGAAAATCATGCTAACGCCCATTAGTCTTAGCTCTGCAGGGCCAATACTGCCAAGAGAAATTAAAAACGGCTTCAGAGACCAGTTCTTGGAAAAATCTGTTACAGCCAAATACAAGTTACTGGGATAGAGAGTTAATTCACAAAACTTAATAGGCTGTGACAGACAGAATCCAAACCAGTCATTACTCAAAAAGTAAAATAAAAAAACAAGCAAATAAATAGGTGTCCCTTTGCTAATTAAGGATCCTAATCCACCACAGTTACTGATTGCTTACCACTCAGTCATAGGGGCCCATGCATTACCACTAAAATTCCATCTGTATCCATGGGTTTGGATACAGATCCATCCTTCTGCCCAGACTTTTCCCATGCTGACCTTCCCTATTGCATTTTAAAGGTTTCAAGAAAAGCCCTGATGTGGTCTCAGCTATGCTACTACAGAACCAATCCCCTCCCTCCTGGTGTCCTTGTATGTAACGCTCAGTGTGGCACAGGGACATCGAGGATGAAGCCCATGAACAAACCTCTGGGAAGAGTGAGGTATGGTATCATCTTTGGGCAGCTCTCAAGAGGTTATAGCACCAATTACATGGCTATAAGAAATACCTTTGGAAGGTAATTTCAAAAAGTATCCGCTAGCAGCAGTGCTGAGCTTGGAGCTGCTCATAAGCTAGAGATGAAAAATCTCCACAGGCCAAGTTCTCATGGCCCAGTAGATGAGTCTATGAATAAAGATCAAATCAACAGGAAATAAGAAGTGGTGTATAGGAAAAAATGCACACAGTCAATTTAATTTAACCTTTTTTTTTCCCTCTAATGAAACCCTATAGCTCTCCATTCAGCGAGTGGTATCAGACTCCACTTGGTTTTCATGCCTGTTCCTACCCAGAAACAACTTGTTTCTGTGCATGTGTTGCTATCTAGGCAGCTATGTAACACACGCTGTTAGCCTGGCGTGGTTGTGCAGCAACCCCTTTGCGCAGAGCAACTCCTAATTCAACCGCACTTCCAGCCTTGAACAGCTCCAGTTGCGCCCAAGCCTGCGGGGCTGCAGCTCTGCTCCTTAGCTGTACGCAGGCACCACTACTGTGCAGGCACGTTTGTTGTCTGTGCGCTCCCAGGGAGGAACGCGAAGGAATTAGTCAAATAAGACTGCTTAATTCCTGGAGCTCCCAGAGCTGTTTCCTTTTGTGAAAGCATACTTGCTGGTGGGAGAAAGGCAGACAAGCACCTGCCAAGCTTCCAGCTACTGAGCTCCACCAACGAGATCTTATGGACTCTTGCCTAGGATTCTGCAATTAAAGGCCAGCTCAAAGCATGCAAGTCAGGGTACCCCTCCCCCTCCCAGCATGACACAACTCCAGAAATTTGCTCTTGGGCTAAAACGAACAATATCCTTGTCCAACCAGTGGTGCCAGGATGTGAGCCAGAATCCTCATTAGTGAAGTCTCCGTTCCAGCTCCTACTGAACCTCCGTGTTTGCAACGCAATAGCTACTTCTATTAGGCACACTGAAGTTCGTATACATTTTAAAGCAAGAAGAAAATAGATATACTACATGATCTGCACTCCTTCAATACGCAAGCTACTTCATTTTGTTTGGGAATTTCTGCTTAGGAAGAACAGATTAAATTCTTCCTGCTTTGACCCACTGAAATGATGCCAGCAGTATCTGGCCCAAACCATAGTCCTTTGATTTTTTTTTTTTTTTTTTAATTATAAAAGTAACTCTGACTGCTGACTCCCTACAAATCCTAGTGGAGATAATGCTTTTTAAGTGATGCGGAGCAAGCGGCAGAAGGTAAATAAAGCAAGTCACAGAGCAGGCAACAAACCTCAGGACTATTGATAATGTCCCTCTCTCCAGCCCAGATTCCATCCACTTGACAGAGCTCTGGCTATTCTACTGTCTTACAGAGCACAGCCTCTCTTTTCCTTTACCATGTTCTCATAAAAAACTGTACTGTATTTCCCCTTTTAGTACTAAAATTTTAGTTGTTTTTATTTTTTTTAAACTGTCATATGGCAAACCAACAGCTTCCCATGACCTCAGGCAGAAAAGAAGCCCAACTTACTGTACTCAATAGTAATGGAGCATGAAGATATTCTTATATATTTACTGCTCAGTTTCAAAAATTACCTGGATAGCAATGAAGACACAATGATGGTCCTACTAGGGAAAAAGCACAATGTCTCACAGTGCACTCCCCAAAGTATGTGAAAAGCAAGCTACCCCGCGGTTAGGAATTCAGATCTCTTACCATTTCCATTATGAGGTGTCCACAAACAAAGCACTTGTCTGCTGTTTGCTGAAAACCTGAATACTGTTCAAATGACAGAAAAGAAAGGATTATTAGTACACACTCCTCTAGCTACAGAAATACCTTTTAACTGAATGCTGCACTACCTTCCAGCCTGTACTTGATGATAGCAAACTATATAATAGGTTTGGGAGATAGCGACTCAGAAGCCTTCGTTCTCCTCCTGCCACATGCTCAGATACCATCTTAGCCTTCCGACCCACTGCAAGATTTCTACTGAGATTTCCAATGTGACAATATCATTTAAGTTTGGTTTCTATTTTGAAGCCTATTTGGCGAGGTTGTGTTTGGTGTGCTGCAATTAGCCTGAATTCACTCTTGTTGTTGAAGTAAATAATATAGGACTTACCTCCCAACTCCTGCTCAAGTTAGTGACCAGACACTTACTGGCCTCAGGTTTTGGACCTACGTTTTACTCAGTGCTATGTACGGACTAGAAAAATTAAGACAGGTGCAAGGACAATTTAGCTGCATCACGGACACCAAACTTTTTAACCAGGGAAGAAACTAAAAGCCCAGTTGTAGGACCTCAGGCTCCCTGCACAACATGGGCAGCAGTAAGGTACCTCAGGAGGCTGATACAAACCCCAACCGTCAGCCCATGCTCCAGCCTGCAGTGGGAAACGGGAAGGCTGGGCAGGCCTGGCAGCAGAGCCCTCTCAGGTTTGGTGCTGGGGGCATGGCAGCATGGAGATGCTTTGCTCACTTGGGGCCAAAACTCTGTGTCACCTGCCTGAGTGTTTTTGACCTTATCTTAGTACTTGCGTCCCCCAAAGCAGATCCTGTTTCAGATGCCAAAGTCTGTCTTTAGGTCTGTGTTTAGAGGTATAAAATACCCCATCAAGGTTATCAGGCCAGATGACTGACATACCAAATGACTACCCTACAGGCAAGAGGCATTTACCTGAAGAACCCCAGCCATGTAATTTTGAAACTGGTATTTGCAGTGGCTGAACTTCACCCTCACCCAGTGCCTCCCTGTATAAGCGAAGTGCTGCATGTGCGCTCTTTCCTGGCAGAGGGAAGGCGTGCCCATGTGTTTGTATGGTATTGCAGAGTGATGCTTATTTCAGCAATAAGGTTGTAGCAAAGCTCACCTGAATTGTACTTTAGTTGCATAAGATAAAAGACAGGGAATGGGGAGGATGCATGTAAACTGGACTCTTCTCCCAGAGCACAGGTTAATTGGCTCTGGCATCTAATGCACCCTCAGAGCCTCAGCCCAACAGAGCTCATGGCTTGCTCCAGTCCCTCCTTGATTTAGTGGGGATTAACTGTCCCCCCCCAAAAGCCAGTGGTTCCCAGTCTAGAACTGCCGTATGTTTTCCTTTTTATTGCTGAGGGATTACACATAATTTCAGATCAATAGGTTGGAGACAATTATTGTTGTTATGCCACAAAGTGATTATGAAGGAAAAGGTCTCTCAGACACTTTGACAGGCCCAGAAAGTCAGTAAATGATGGTTTAGCAGCTGTCACAGCTCCAGATTTACTACACACTGAGGAACACAGCTCATGCGATCCTAAGAAACTTTGAAACTTCTTCACAGAAGACCGGGGTGTTGAGGAACAAATACTGAGGTGAGCAGCCCTAGCTGGCCATTTCTGCAAGATGCTGGGTTTTTGCCTCCTCCTTCTTACTGATGCAGAAAAAAAAGGCCTCACTACTTGGATGCTTCTTAGCTGCACTGTATCTGAGTAACCATCTGGCTATGGCTAGACTATTTCCTAAGATTGCAAACTCGAGGGTTACTGGAAACAGGTGGGTAGGTCCTAGTGGTGCAGACAGCAGAGGATTAACAATAGTACAAACCAGCTAATTCTAAAATTCTGCTGGAATTAATTTATCAGTAGCATCTGGCTGTCATTTGATAAGGAATGCAAAGGAGCATTTACCCGGCTATTGATTAAGAGGGAATATTATTCCCCAGGGACAGAATGACATAGTGGTCTGATTAATGTCATTTATTGCTAACTAGATTGTCATAAATTATACTGTTTGTCAGAAAGAAAGGTTTTGCTGACACAAAATCACTCTTGTATGACTAACCCTATTAAATTAAAACCATGATTTGTTTTTAACAAGAGAATTGTTATTTGTCAAACATATCCAAACCCATTTAAGACGACTTTGCAAAATGGCACTAAGTCTAATAGCAATGATAAAATATTTCATGGGCTTGGGAAGCTGTCCTTTACTGCTACACTCCTTTCTGATCCCAGGCAAACTGGAGGCCTGATTCAGCAAGATCAGCATTTTGGATTCAGCTCTGCTTGTGCTTTAAATCCATTTGGACTGGAAAAGAATAACAGCCTTGGATCCCAGCAGCCCCATTTTCTACATGCTGGTAGTACTGTGGACACTGCTGTTTAAAGGTAAACAATGATTTTTTCGCTACATTTTTGTAGCTCACCTGTCAACCTCTGCTTTGCAGTGTTTGTTCTTAACTTGGAGAGTTCAATCAGGGCTGGTATGCTAAATTTTCAATTTTAGAAGAAGAACTTAACAACATAGCCTTAAAATACTAATTAACATTGGCAGCCTCTGTCTTGGAAGCTTTTAATTATTATTAACCTCTACAAATCTTGTGTGTGCAATGAGAGGTGTCTTGCTCCAGACTGCAGACAAGGCAGAATGGCCTCTCTATTAGCTTTCAGCACACTCAAGATCCTCCCCAATGGTGAGTTCCCGGCGTGGCTGGGTGGAAGAAGCACTGGTGCCCCAGAACTTGTGAACTAAGGAACTACAAGAGAGAAGGAGGTTATACTCTACAGACTCATAGCTTCTCTTATTACTGACACAGTTGGAGGGGGAAAAAGCTTTTGTGCACACCAGTCCTCCCTCACAATCTGGGGACGTGAAGAACAGATTGATGTGAAACAGTGAAGTAATACAGGCTGATGGGCAAGACCCAAGTGGAGAAGCCTGTGCTTCCTGTACACATGGTGTTTTGTATGTACAATTTCATTTGGGATGTAAGCAGCACTGGGCTCAATTCTAGCCTTACTCTATAAGGGTTTCAAATGTGCCATGTTTCGGGGTTTTTTTTGTGTTTGTTTTCTGTTTCTTTTGTTTTGTTTGTTTAAATATTTTGTTTGCTGACCTATAAGATGATGTAAATACAGACCAATCTCAAACTAGACAGAAAGGTTCAGAAGTCTACAGACAGTCTGTACCCAGGACAAATATGAAGCATATTTTTGAACCTTCCCAAACATTCATTATAGATGCTCATTACCCATATATAAAAACATTGAAAGAAGTTGTTATAAAAAGAACAGCTCTGAAATTCAAAGCGGAAAATGAAGTGTAACCCTTTACTCTCACTTCTGTGACATAGAAATAAGATTGTAGTTACCAGGATGCAAAGAAAACAAGTGCATTTTTAAGAGCTGGTATATTGTTTTTCCTGATTTCTTAGTTTGGTCCCAGTTATTTTTTCCAATATTTACCTTGTCCCTGAGTCTATCCCAAGATAATAAAATCTCATTTTATACGCATGAATCAAGACTCTAACCAAACTCCCCAAAAATACTTATATAAGATAAGACGCTGGGAAACTAAATAAACCTCAAGAAATATGTTAATTATGTTAGAATAGAAGAGTAAAAATAAAGCAGAAGACTTGGCTGGCTGAACTTTTCTTTTGTTTGCTGTCCACTATAACTTCGATTATCAAACAGTCAAAAAAATCTCTAATTATTCTGTGCAAGAGTCTTTGTTTCAGTGTAAGAAGAAAACAAGTCCCCTTCTGTCCTAAATATTTAGGCCTGTTAGTGTCCTCCTGTGATAATCTTGGGGTTTAACTCTTCAGTTTAATGTGCAATATATCAAAAAGAAATTGACAATCAATTTTGAGCAAATAATGAACAATTATGCATGGAGGATAATCCTCCAAAGTACTATGAGAAACAATTTCTCCTGTCTGCCCTCAGTCCTGTAACCTATCTTGGTTGTCTACCCAGGGTCTTTTAAAGTTTGATGTTCTTATCATGATTTTCAAGAGCAAAAACATTCAGGAAAAAAGCATGCCTGAAAAAGGCTTCAGGACCCTAAGTTTCTACCTTAGACAACATCAGATCTTTGAAAAGACATGTCGCTTCTTCTCCTTCACATGCCTAACCGTGCCAAGGAGAGGCTGATGCACTTCCCTGCTGTTATGCACTCAACAAAACAAAACCTTTCTCCTGGAAACAGACCCTGGAATCTCATTCAGACTCATTTGCTTCTTTGATGAGGATGTCCAAAACCTGCTAAAGGTTTGTGCAAGCAGATCGACTGGGTTACATTTCAGTAGGTGTGGCAGTTGCTGCCCCGGTAATGGTATGAAGCCGTAAAAACTACAATTCACTGTTACAGCACCACAGAGTCACTGAATGTGATTGCTCAGCCTAGACTTGAGACTCCTACTCTTTTATGCTTTAAGGGCTTTTGAGAGGGATGATCAGGAGTTTTTGCCAAAATGCTTCAGGCATTTAATTCTGAAAACTAATTTCTGAATTGGGTGCTATACTAATAATGTATTCCATCCCCAGGCTGCCTGTAATCCCTCAGACTCTCTTCTCCTTGGTTTCCCATTAGCAGAGCATCTGTCTTCTCGCTGCTTTATTGTTTGCTCTCTGCATGGGACCCTCAGTACATGGGATACAACAATGCAAGAAATTCATGGGATCACGTTAGGAGAGGGAAAGAATATCAAATTTGGTTTCACGCAGATGGGGTTTTGTTGGTTTTTTACACACATATTTAAATGCAGCGATTAAATTGAACTGAACAAAACAGGGCCTTCTCAGGCTCAAAGATACAGGAGCCTCATGGCAGGTGGCAGAGATTAAACTAAAGGAAAATAGTTCAGAACTTTACTCTTCATCTTGCTGAAACCCCTTCAAATACCCTTTTGGTTCACCCTGCCTTGCTGCCAGTGAGGAAACGCTACCACAGCATCTTATCTTCTTGCTTCTGCGTTTCAACTTTGTTATGTCTGAAGGACATGGGTAGGGGCAAGGAGGGACCTCATGTTCTGCACAGAGGTAACAGTTGGTCTGGCCATGACAAAACCCTGCCAAAAATGAGGAATTTGGCTGATAGCTAACTTTGCCTTAGCAGTCAGGCATTTTATAGCCTCTGAGAAGGGAATAGCGATTTACTTTCTACAGAGACCCACGTGTGAGCACTCACCAAGGCTACCTTCTGTCTAATTAATAGTCAACAATGATTTTCTTACGTAGATCTTCCTTAAACAAACTCCCGTGGAAGCTTCGTAGTGACAATGATCAAGAAAAAAGCCTGAAGCAACAATTTTAACTCTGCGTCATATTGCCCAAAATCTATTGATTCATGATGTACAGCACTTCATATTGCACAGCACTATACTCTTGCTGTGGGTTATTTATTGTCTCTGCTACCATCCATTATGTATACTGTGAAAGAAACAGTCTACATTAGAACATATCTTCCTGGGGGAAAAAAAATATCTGAATTTTATTCAAAACAGTTGTTGAAACATTTCAAAACATAACAGCAACTAATACCAATGTTTACTACAGAAGTGGAAACACACCACTTTCTCACTTTTTTCCCCTAACTCCCCATTAGAAAAAAAAGTAATGCTGTTGTGCTTACAAGTGTTTGGCAGGAGTTACACATAATTAGAAAGACGTCTAGTTCTTTTAAGTGTGCTTCAGTTATTGTAATTTACTTTACAATGTAATATTAAGAAAAATGGGATAATCTGACTTTTTGGATGCCCATCTCAAGAGGAAATAGGGGAGTGACTATCTGGCATGAAACCGATTGGACTTTGTAACACGCTCTTCAAAATATTCCACTAGCAAATTTAATATATGGGATAGCTGCAAAAGCTAGTACAGTGATACATTTCAGAAAAAAACCCATCTTTGCCCTTCCTTGTCTATTTTGTTATGGGCCAGACAGTGATTCCTGTGACCCATTTTAACAATCTGTAACCCAGTTCAGGAAAAGCTGAGCATCCTTTTAGTCAATACAGACCTCACATATTGACATTTCATCACATTATGTTTATGTACATTATCACCTGGGTCTAGGTACTGCCTCTGTATTGCTCTTCTATAAACTTGAGAGATTTTTCTAGACTCCAGTTGGTCTCCTATTTCAACACACCAATTTTCTTCAATTAGCAGACCTGCAGTTTGCCATGCCACGCAGTGTTTGCAGCATTCACCCTTAGTTTCTCAGCCTTGGTGCCAATATTTTTATGTGGGCCCTAGCTTTAAAAATTTGTCCTCTGGGATGAATTCCTGGGAGAAAATCCAGACCCCCCCCTTGAAGTCAATGGGACTTCTGCCACCAGCTTCAGTGGACTTGTAACTTCTTGATACGGGATACAACACTACAGTATTGTGTTGCAATGAGAGGTGAACCCAAACTGCCAGCTCTACACACCCTTCGTGTTGATTCACATTGAAGTCCAAAGTGCAGAGGCCAATCAATATTTGACTATCCCTAAATATTTTGAAATTTGAATTTTAAGCCCATCTGTAGATTTGATGCAACACTTCAATTCAGAATACCCTAATTAATCATCATTACTGTCAAATTTGTTTATAAAATAAAACCAGGACGACTGGCATACTTCAAACTTAGGAAAAACTAAGGCAGGAAAGTATTCAAATTTTTCTGGTGGGGAGGGGCTGAAGCAAGACGCACAAGTAACAACATGAACTTCACTCCCTCATGCGCCAGTTATAGTAACATGCTATAATCTGTTTGCTGTTGTTTTCAATGACAGTATTTGGGAGCACAGCAACGCTCAGCATTCCTGATGCCTGTCCTACGCCATGAGCGCCTTGAAAATGCTCACAGACTTCCTTATGCTTCTGCACATCAGGAATATTGCAGCAAATCCCTTTCCAAGCTTTGATTCTATCATGGTGTTAAACATACCAATGAACACTCATGTCTGTCAGTTCTCTGACCAGAATATGCATTTTAATACCAAGGTTCCTAAATACAACATCCTCACAGTTATCTTGAGCTCTATTTGCTCTGTGATTCCCATTAGATACAAAGCCGACACAAGCTGTAACTTTAATCATTTACCTTTTCAACTGAGTCTGTTTTTTCTGAGAGTCTCGCTAGGCAGCAATGGGCTCTGACTAATGCACTAGTCCCACTGCTCACCTCCCAAGGGGGATCTCCAAACATTTATACTCACTGAGATGGAAAATCAAACCTCTGGCTCCAGCTGACACCAGCTTCCATTACACTAAATAAAAACTATCTTCCTAGAGCCCCAGCAAATGGGATGGGCCATTTCCCACACTGCCAGGCTTGGAAAACAGCATGTGCACAAACTGAGAATAGCAGCCTCGTCAGTATTAACACTTATATTGCAGCCACACCTAGGGGCCCAAATTAAGGTTGTCTTGTGCTTGGTGCTACAGGAGATGAAGGTGCAAGCCCTGCTCTTATAAACTGATCACCCAGCTAGTCCTCTGTTGATATCCTGTTCCCTTCCTCCATGAAAGGCTGATGATATCCATTTGTCATGTCCCTACCAGTCTTGCGCACCCTGATCCTTTTGCATTTCTAAAAAAAAAAAAATGAGAGTTTTACAGTTGTGGATGTAAGACAAGGCCCTGTATGTTCTCTGTAGCCAACTTTTGCATTGCAGTGGCCAGTGGCGGAGCAAAGAGGCTACAGCTGTAGCAAGGAGGACAGAGTCCTGAGCAGGTACCAGTTGCCACTGTAGGGGAGAGAAGAATCAGAAGACCCAGCAGACTGGATGAAGAGAAGGAAGACTTGAGAGGCAGCCTGCAGGGTTGCAAGGCACAGCTCTGTTGGGGCTGTTGGCTGCTTGCCAGCCCTTCCCACCACAGCCTCAGCCCTTGCCTCTCCGTGGCAGGAAGGAATGAGGCCAGGGCAGGGAGCCGCAACGGCACAAGCACGCAACCATCACAGCGGCTGGCCACCGTCTGGGCTGGGAAAGGCAAAAAGGGGACACCCAAAGGCCTTCTGGAGGCTTGCAACGCACTAATTCTCTCTTTGTGGTTGGCATGTGCAAAGCAAAGTTTTTAGAGCCTTTCTCTTTGAGGATTTATGGGCAAAGTGACAGATCTTCCACCAGTCTTACTCACTGAAATGGATGAACAGCTTTAGATGAAACTTTCAACAGCTAATGACAGCAAAGTTAGCTGGAGACAAAAACCTGGCATGAAGAAGTTCAGCCTAAATGATTAAATTTGGCAAAGTTATAAGACAGCAAAAGAAATCATCTTAAAAGGGGAAGTTTGGGATGACCTTAATGCTATGCATTGCAGCTTCTGGTGTCTTGTAATAGGTTATTTCCAGAGCATGAGAGTCTTCCAGTAGTGCATTAAGCAATGTACCTAACATCTGTCACAAGGTTCATTTTCCCTCTCATCTCCTCCCTGGAGGGAAATTCTCTCATTTCTTAACCTCTGCTGGACCCCCACTCAATAATGTTCATTACCTCAAGAGAAAAAGGAAAAGCCTATCAAATTTAAAAAAAAAAAAAGATAATCGATCTAAGATTCAGGCTGCTTTGGTGACATTTTTCAGGTCTTTTTTGCCAAGAAAAACAGTAATTTCTTTTAAATTCCTTTCCATGATATTTAAGCATTGAAAAGGAAAGACAAATTAAAATTACTGAGCTATTTTTCCTTCACCCATGATCATGCAGCAATTTATCAACAAAATGGAACAAGAACATCTGACTGGGATTATTTATTATACAGTAAGGCATTTATTTTTTGTTCACTTCACCAGGAACAGTGTCCCTGTTATGGCTAGTTAGCCATCTGTGTCCTAAGAGCTTTCAGGGAAGGATTAAACTGTCATTTGTTTTATTTCCTTTCATGAAATAACTATCCTAATAGAGCTGAGGCAAGACTTGGATATTGCTGGACGTGCTACCTTAAGGTGGCATGAAAAAGAGTAACTGGATCTTCCCTGGAGCTAAACAAAGCAATTAAAAGTTTGGGGGTTTAGTTTTGTTCTTTTTACTCCTTACACTTGGTAACATGCAATATCGCTGCTGAAGTGCTCCTACTGGGAATTGCATTGATTAGGGAACCTCTGTGCCATGCTTAGGCAGCACTGGCATTATCTGTGGATTTTTTTTTTTTTAAACTCTGATTCATGCACTACATTTAGCCAAAATGGCTTGGGTTTAAGCCCTGAGAGAATCTGCAGCTAATCAGGGCTGGAAGCAGGAGGCTGACAAAAACAAAACAACAGGGAAGAGATATGCCATGTTATCCTGGTGTAAGGGTTTACCAGCCCTCACCCACTGATTCACAACTTCACACACAAAAGGCCGGAACTATTCTCATGAGGATGACTGCAGCATGTGGCATCCCTTCCCCATCTACAACTCCACGAGTGGATCTAAAAACTTCTTTCCTGGAGAGAATGAGCAAAATAAGTCACCAGATTCGGAGAAAGATAATCTGTGCCTTCAGTAAGAGCAAGCATGTGGGAAAACTATTTGCTGGAAGAACGTACCTTGAGGCTATTGCCAAAGGTTTTGATGGGTGTACCTGTGCTTTGGATAGCTTTATGGCTGTGCAGTGGAAATCGCTCCTAATGAACGATAACATCTACATTTCTCTAACACCTTTTGTCCAGAAATCAAAAGAGCTTTTCAAAGAAAGGGCCATATTTTGAATGCTTGATGCTAGCAGCTCCTTGTGTCACACTTCTATGGAATTTCTTTGTAACAACTTGGTAGCCAAAGCTGACACTCGCTATGTTTTAAGTGACAACTGACCTCTCACAAAACATGACCCACACAGCATTTCACTGCTGAAGTGCAACTACTTCTGGGGTGACGCACCCTGGAGCGGCCAGCACCAGCACTGTGCTGAACCTCAAAAGGGACAGTTTAGCCAAGGAGGGCGAGCCCTGCTCTTATAACAGGTGCCAAACATTTCTAAGGATCAGATAATGGCTTTTCTCAAGGCCTTGTCTTCAAAGACCATACATAGTATCACACTGAATTCCATGTATCGCCTTTGATAGAGAGAAAGAGCTGATCTGTCTTGGGTGAATGGGAGTTAGAAAACCAGGTATCACATACGGAACCATCAACTACAGCTCTGGAGAATCTGCTCCACCAGGAGCCATTCTGACAGAGAAACCAGCAGTATTGGCAGGAGAATTAAGATACTGACATCTACAGGATGTTAAACTTTTCAAAGTTACAATAAGAAGAAACCCGTAAATTATATCCATCCTTCCCTAAAATCTCCTACATTGACTGGTTCATAGCAAGAACCAGTTCAGCTTTTCTGCCCTCTGTTGTTCATGTGCTATTTACTGTAGACCCCAAGTGGGACTTCCTGCAGTCCCTGTTTTTGCCTGGACTGGCCTGCAGGACATCCCCAGTACGATGACAGGGAAGAAGCACCTGCAGCAAGTTAGTGAGATACACAGAGGTAGCAGTGGGGGTGGACAGAGCTCTCCAAGAATTACAGCCCTCAGCTCTGCCCCACATTGCCTGTTGAGGGTGGCAAGGGGATGGGCTCTCCTCCAGGTAGCAGGGAGGCTTCAGCCCACTACCACCCCTGCTCTCCATTTGCATTACATTTCCAAGTCAGCTGCTTCCCATCAGCAGAACTCTTGCTGGCAGAGCAAATCAGGGAGCTCAGTCAGACTACTGCTGCTTTGGTGGGACTGTGAAACTTCGACTCCTCACATTTGTCCCTAGGAAATCCATGGGAAGATCATCCTGCTGTTGCAAGCCTAACCATGTACACACAGGCCCCTCCAATTCAGTTGTTACTGCATGGATTTCACCAGTGACCCCAGCATAACAGCACGCTACCTCCTGCCCAATTTTCTGAAGCCGTTCTGCTTTCCAGTTCCTGTTCTGTTTGGGTCATACTTGGAATAACCTGGTCCCAAGCTGCGGGGCTGCAACTCCACAGAGCTCTGACCAGGCTCTCACACCTATAGGAGCATCTAATTCTCCTGATCAGTTCCCAGGCAAACAAAAGCCAAGGAAGATCCAGGACACCAATGGGAGACAGTATTTTCTTAGCAGGAATACAGTTATATGTAGGTAGACTGACTCCATTTTCCTCCCCAAATTAAAACAATCTTTTTCTTACACTCTTACCTAAGAACGGGACCAGAATGTGATCCACTCTGCTTCTGACTGCATTTACTGGCCATAAAGAGGCCACAACGAGCTAAGAGGCAAGTCTCGCAGTGCAAGAAAGGTCAAAAGTAGGAGCATGTACTCACACAGCTGCTATAGGACAGGGCAGAAGCTTGCAGAGAGGGAGGAAGCATGCCTCTGTGGAAGACCTGTGGATTCAGGGCTATGGGACAACTCCACAGACTGTTATAATGCACAGCAGCTCCTACAGCTCTGCTGGCGCTCTCTTCTTGGCCTGCAAATCTTGCAGGGTAGTGGTCAGAGGACAGAGTTCAAGGTCAACCTAATTCACCCACAAATATGTCTTTTTAAACACCTCCCCCCACCCCCGTCTTTACCTTCCCTAACATCCCACTACCATACTGGCAGCAGAGAATCCATATATAAAGCTGCACCAAGATTTGGATTTATGGTAGAGCCTGAAATTCTCAGTTATACAGAAAAAGCATTTGCTATCTGTTTTGGACTGAGAACACCTCTTTTGAGAGAGGACTGGGTTTTTCAAGTGGTTAGAAGCAAGACCTGGGAATATGAAGCAGTTAAAATAACTTCCTTTTTAATTGCTACTTTGCAGCCTTTTCCTCTGACTTTGAGAAAAGCTTTGAGCTTTCTCTGTCCACAGAACTCTAAAACAGGCAAAGTTGTTTTACTTTATTAGGGAAACAGGACAATTCCTAGCATTCCTGCTATGATGTTTGCTCAGGGAAAGCTGAGAGAAGATGAACTCACCTTCTGAGATGGAGCTGGCTTAGCCACGTCAGAATTTGATTTCTTTTGCTGACTTACATAGCAGTGAGCCCCTTGGTCTGCTTCTCTCCCATCCCTACTGGGAATGCTACCAGGAATATGCTAAGACACACCTCTGGGAAGTTTGGGCTTTTAAATCCATGTCTTAAACCTCCCAACAGTTCCCTAACTTGCAGAAAGTTTATTCCTATAAGGTCGTCAACCTCTATTTTCTTGGGAAAAAATCACTGCAAGTTATCTCCCTTCAGAAGCCTACCACAGAACATGACTAAGAACTAAAGAGGTTCCCCCCCTACCCCTTGAAAACTCAACAATCTCCAATTGAGATTTTTAGATTTAACACTCATGATTAGGCTAAAAGTACAAACTACTAAAAATACTCATGTCATTAAGTCTGGGTGAAAGGTTTTGATCATGGGGAAAGTACCTTCCAACACAGGTCAAAATAAAAATCTCAAAGGATTGAGCCCCTCCATCTCACACTGCACCTTCTGCTTTTGCAGAAACACAGGAAGAAAGAGCGAAAAAAGCAAGGGAGAAAAAATATTTCTCTCTCCAAAATGCAAGCGAAATAGTAACATTTCTATTATAACAAGCAACCTATTTTCTGAACAAAATACAATTTGCTATTTTCAACAGGCTCCAGCTGTGGTAGGCTGAAAGGTGTAACACATGAAGGCAAATATGGCTTATATTTTAGGAATTTCCATTATTTTTATGGATTGCATTGATGAGAAATGCATTTGTGCACTCTGAACTGCCAGCAACATTTTTGTTGTGGGATATACTTTGAATAGTTCATTTGCAAGAAGCATGGCCATATTTTCATTAGAAATGGAAAGTTGTTCTGGAAGACCCAAGCTTCTAAATAAAGAGTATTTCAATAAATAAAGATGGTATAAATTCAACATACTGATTCTCCAATTCATCATCCTCTAAGCTAAAATATATCATTCCTCTCGGATTTCAATTCCCAGCCATGCCATCCTCTTAATCTTAATTACAAACGGTCTGCCACTTATCAAATCATTCTGTGTACTGCACAATCCTCACCCTTAATTACACAAATATTTTATTTTTGGAACAACACAGCTCAGCAACAAGCTTCATTTTTCTTTTCATGACTCAGTTGCTATTAAAGCGTTTATAAAAGCTCTGGGTGCATGGTGAGAAAATTAGTTGCTCCTCCGTGGCTAACAGTTTTTAGCTAATCACAATGCAGCTCCACAACACTCCGAGCAGAGCAGTGATTAAAACTGTGCCTGCAACAAAGCAACATTGTACACAGCGATGACGTGCTCCAGTCAAAAACGCTCCCCTCTTGTTATGATTGGTATTCCCCAGATGTTTGACTTTGAGCTCTAGCTTGGCAGGCAAGGCTTTGTGGCTGCAATTCAAGTCCCAAGCTTGAGCAGCTCCAGTGTTTATTCTCATAATTTACACTTTGTGATGGCTTATGGACAGTTATGTACTTGGTTTCATAGCCACCACTTCAAACCTGGGGCCTGATCCTGCCTCTGTGGGGTTAGTGGTAAATGCTTCCCAATTCCAGCACTGGCAGGAGGCCCCAGATGACTAAACCGTCTCTCAAAGCAAACAAGCCAATATAAAAGAACAATTTGGTTTAAAAACAAATAAAATAAATAATAAAATAAAATAATGCCTGAAATCTTACTTACTAGGAAGTCTTCTTCACAGTACACCTTGCCATTGACATTGTAGAACGCTTTTCCTCGTAGTCTTCTCCCTGTTAAAATATGGTACTGTCAGAATTTGGCGCCCCATCCCCAAACCCAGTTGTTCAGGATGCAAAGTGAAAAGCACGTCCTGCTGCGCCTGTCTGCGTGGCTGGTTCCTGGCCCCTCTCCTCCCCGGAGGGTCCGTCCAGAGACATGGGTGAGGGTTTGGCTTTTGGCTCCATCCTACCTTAACAAATTCCTTATCAACTAAATGTTACTTCTAAGTGTACGTTTTGGAACCCAGCTGATACCAGTTCCTGGAAAATTTGAAATCTAAACCCAATAATTATTATTCTGGATGGAAAGGCTCATTTGTAAATTGAGATTATTTTCTTAGCACATGAAATCACAGCAGGCATACATCCACTGCAATCAACATTGGCAATGTGTCTGTTTGAAGGACCAAACGAGGGATACCACATACGGAAGTTCCTGTCACCTTTAAAGACATTAATATATTAATCAATGTGAACAGCAGCCACACGCCACATCCCGCTGCGATACTAAAAAGCAGTACAAGGCACATGTGACAGAGGGAAGGGCAGTAAATCATACTGAAAACAAGAGATTTAATTTTCAAGATTGAATATTTGCCATTTCATTAGCGCTTGTGGAACTCTACTGACAAAGCCTATGATCATCGTTAACTGATGTCTCCCTTTACAGCTAAGAAATGCACAGCAGACTCCAGAGAGTCCCAAAGAGGCTTAAAAGCAGGAATTCAGAAACCACTGAGCCCAACCAGTTTTTAGATACAGCAGATCACATCTGTCTTACACCAGAGTTCCTCCATTGAAAGTAACACCATTTTATCAGTGTAAAAGCAGAGGGGGAGAAGGGAAACAGCACTCATCCTGACTCACCTTATTTCCACTCTGTGCCAGGGTCTCATCACTGGCCAAACCTCCCAAACATTTGGGTGCTCTCACAAGTCATTTGCAGCCTTGGCAAGCAGATGGCACAAGGCCTACTACGGGCTGCTGTTAGCTGTGACACAGAGCAAGGAAGAGGGCAAGAAGCTCTGTATTTACAGGTCAACAGATGACCCCTCCCAGGTCACTGCCAAAGCTTTTACTCCACAGAATAAGCCCGGACATCTCCTACTGAGGTGGAGTAGTAACTCCACCATAAACACTGCTGATCTTTGCAGAGGGTTTGACTCTGAGGACCTGCAAAATGAGCCAGCTGGCCAAGCAGAGAAGGGCAGGAGCGCTCTCCACAGTTTCCATAAACAATGTTGAGGAAAATATGATTAATTTTCAGTGCTTGAAAGTGCCTTTTACATGTTGCCACTGTGATCTGATCCTGGGAAACAGTGTGTGGCACAAAGAAGTTGGGATCTGGGCTGATGCTTTTGGGAAATCACATGCTGCATGTGGTTGTCTGGCGGTTTTACTGTCGTGGCCGAGGGAAATGCTTCTTTTGTGTGCACATTCTTGGGCTGTCGATCTCACGGGCTGCTGTCTCCATACTGCTGGTAGGTGGAGTCAGCTCTTGTTTATCTTTCTAGCTGCCTGGTAGCTCTTGTGGGGACCGGGAGCCTTGTGGCATGGGCAATGCACTGAGACTGTCGCATCTCCTCTGAGACTTAGGTAAAACTGGTCCATCCTACACATCACCAAAACAAGGCACAGGGCTGGGACAGCAATCAGGGGGTGACAGGGCCCCTCTTGACTGATGCAGGAGCAACCACCTCTAGATCTTCCCTCCTGCTTATCCAAGCTGTTTTTAAACCTCTCCAGTCAAAGGTAAAGGAAAGGTAAATGGAAAGGAGAGAAGAAAAGGAAAGAGGCCAGAATGGCTTTCTAAGGGACATATTGACTCCGTCAGGCCCAGCCTTAACACATAACTTGTCTTTAGATGGTGGAAATGAAGTGGCTGCACCCAGAACATGGACTTGCCTTGGATGAGCTGATGCAGCACCTTCCACCTTGCTCACACACGCCACTGGTGCAGAGCTGGGGTGTTTGTTTCAGGTGGAGGAGCGCTGGCCATCACCCTCACCACACACCCTTTATGGTTAGAAGCAGCAGAGATAATTAGGGACAAATCCTGAACTCCACCGCTGGAGGGATAGTCTCAAGAAAGGAACGCCCTAATTCAGGGAGGCATCAGCATG
Source organism: Phalacrocorax aristotelis (assembly GCF_949628215.1). Classification (NCBI taxonomy): domain Eukaryota; kingdom Metazoa; phylum Chordata; class Aves; order Suliformes; family Phalacrocoracidae; genus Phalacrocorax; species Phalacrocorax aristotelis. Next base: position 11,190,197 of record NC_134283.1, on the reverse strand, counting down.
TCCCGAAGCACAGCAGAAGGTGCATGAGGACCCACGCATCCTGCTTTGTATCTCAGTGTGCAAAGCCTCCAGTGCTCAGGTTGAAAGAAATGCCCCAAATTCTGCTCCTGTTCTTTCCTTAGCACAGCATCACTTGCAGAAGCCAATGGGGTCAGAGCTTTCCCAGACTGGGAAGGAGTGGGAAGCCTATGACCCAAAGCAAACAAGGCAAAACCGATGTTTTGGACTGGCTCTCAAAGACGCTTATGTTATCAGATGCATTTGGCAGCTGATTGCCCTGCGAAATGAAACAACCCCACCTCACCCCAGCGCATCAAAGGTGCCACTGCACAACCCGGGAGCCCCCGCTCACTGTTCACACCCCGCTCTGCAAGCCCCCCCCCGCCAAACACAGGCAGCTGGCCTCCCCTTCCATACAGCTGACATGGTAAAAACATCTGTTTTACACAGAACTTGCAGAGCAATCCCTTTCAAAACTGAGGAAAAATACCATTTTCCCCATTTCACAGCAGAAAAAACCAAGCCACCTATTAGGGAACAGACTTGCCTAAACTCAAAGCAGGCAAGCAGCTTGCTCACATGGTAATTACTATTATTAGCAATAATTAATATGATAGGCCCTTTCCCTTAGAGGAATTTCATTCAGGGATTGTACAATAATTATCTCATAAACAAGAAACAGCAAGTTATCACGCAAATAGCCATGGCTGCACTATATTGGCTTCTACACACTGCATTTTAGAAATAAAGGCAAAAACATACATTCCATTTGTCCCCCAGAAGAGTTTGCTAAATGACAGCATTGAACACGGTCAGACACCAAACTCTGCGAGTGCCTGGGCATCATGTGAAAACTGCAACCGAGAGGGCAGTGCTGGCAGTTGCAGCCAGGGAGACACGAAGCCCAAGGAGATGCAGCATTGGTACCTCCCCGCCCCGGGGCAGCTGTGCGGCAGGGCGGGTGCAACACCTCGAGGTTAGGGTACAAGCTCCAAGTACTGGACAAGGCTGTTTCACCTCTCTAGGCCCTGCACAGCACCAGCCTGTTCTGTGTAGCCGTAAACTATTATTGTCAATCAGGCAGAGATTACAAGTTAAAAATAACTAGTGTTGCTTTAGCCAGCTGAGTCAAATGCCTGGCCAGCTAGACAAGGTAATATCATCTTGCCCACTGGTACACAGAACCTGCTGCTTGGCTTTCCTTCAAATGACTGAGTATAGCCAAGCCCAGGTTACTATTTGCTTTCATAATATTGAAACAAAAAACTCAAGAGTTTCTGACAAAACCTGATGCAACTTGCTGATAGCTCATTATAATAATAATGAGCAGTTATAATGAGCAGCCTAGCGCAGAGTTCACAAGCGTGGGGTTTCACACACACTGTGCTGTTTTCCTCTCCTGCTGGATACCCACCTTGGCACGTCTGCCCTGTCAGACCAGTTTTCAACAGTAGCGAGGAAGAGGCTCTGTTTCACACCCGACCAGAAGAGCAGCAGGTCGGCCAAATACACAGGGGGACCACGGGACAGGGCAGAAGCTGCCCAGCATGCAGCCCGCATGCAGGCACGTAACACTAGCTTTTATACGGAAGCCCTTTTTTTCCCCCCGAGCGCTCTTTAGAGCCTTGTTTTACTGTAGAAAAGAAGCTTATGCACTCACAGTGACAACAAATGCTTGTTGCAAATAACTTGTACATTTCTTGACTGACAACCACACGTTTGAGGGGTAGTGAGTGCCAGGATAAGGGGGTTCCACCACCTCAGGTGGGAAGCAGAGACCTTGCAAATGTTCCAGCAGGAGTGCAAAGTTTCATGTAGATAATCTAGCAGTTAATAAAATGCAAGCTAGAAATTACTCCATCCTAAGGAATGATCACAAGTGGTGTTTGCAACCAACATGACAAACATCCAAAAGAAACAGACTTTTAGAACTTTAAAAAAATATATAAAATCAGAAACAGCTTTAGGTTTCTAACATCAGTTTTCACATTTAACCAGTTTATGAGCCTCTGGTATTGAAACATCTAGCAATTACTTCCTATACAATTTTTCTCCCCAACATGTTGCAAACTAGAAGAAATAGGAGAGCTGTTGCTTTAGCAAAGGACTTAAAGATTTGGCTTGCAAAAGGAAAAATGACCCACAGTTGACACAGGCTGTCCACAATTATTCTCTCCAGTCTCCACAACACTTTGCTGGGTGGTGTAAACTCACCAGCCAGGAAGCCAAGATGGGGTAAAACTTCTTCCAGTGCTGTTTCAAAAGCTGCTCCAGGCCCTCATGGAACAAAACGTGAATCAGACTGGGTATTATGGTGCTCCGAAAGAGCACTGAGAATTGTCCTGCCCCCTCCGCACTAGCTTGGAAAGCATCTTCAAAGCCCTCCCTGTGCTGCTGGCAGTGGGGTATTTGCCTATAGGGAGGTGAGTTTATCAAGTCTCTGGTGGTAGATCTCTAGTCTCACATGGGATGATGCAACTGCATCGGGGGCTAGCCTCCCCCTCACCTTTGTAAGACGAGAGATAGCAATGTCTTGCTGTCACAGCATGGTTATTAGACCTAATTACTGTCTGCAGCATGCTTTGAAGTTGAAAAGTGCCAAGCATTATTATAATATTTTAAGTACTTTGATGATTAAAAGCATGCAATCGTTGGGTAATAATCATGATTTACTAGCATTGTAGTGTAAGCAAGTTCATGTGAGAAGCCTGCATTGTCTCAGTGCCTGACGCTACTTAAAAACAAACAGCTCCCCCCAACATAATGGGAATGCTGCAGCCCTAGGCTCGCCTCCCAGATAACGCGTGTCCCTGAGACTACCAGCGTGCTGAAAAAAAAAAACCACAAACCACACCAGCGTACCTCCTCACCATCATGATCTCTTGTGATACATGTGCTTCCTCCCTTAACTTCAAGTGGGAAAGTTTCAGCCTTAGAGGGAACAAAGTGTGATAATGCCCTTGTTATTTCTAAGGTTACAGCTGTGTGGAACAAGAGGACTGTATTTCAGTCAGAAAATGTAATTAAAACCTCCCCGTATGGAGCACAATCGAGGAGTTCGGCTTTATCATCTTTAGCAGTGATACCTAAATTAGTTAAAGCCAAGCTAATTAACAGTCCAAGCTATTGCCACGGACTATTGTTCAAGTACCTGCCATTCCTATCGGGTAGGGACATGCCTGGGTAGGTCTGACCACACCTTGGTTCTGCTGCCCCTTCTCCCATGGGGGCACAGCTACCCGGGAGGCCCCACGCAGGCAGCGAGCAAGGTGCAGGCTGCGGCAGACCAGGCGGGATGGCTGTGGCTGCCCTGCCACGGCATCAGGCGCTTGCTCGAGCTCCTGCCACAGCCACACGCCGCTCCTGCTGGGAAAGTGGCACCACAAGCTCCTGGCTTGTCTCACAGCAGCAACACAAACACACAGCGTCCTTCCCTAACAGCTCTTTCTGGAGGAACTAAGTGTGTCACGTTGCTTCTCTCACTGGGATTTCCTCCCCTTACTTATTTTATGAACTGCCAGTTCTAAGGCTGAACAGGACAGTCAGTGACAATCTCTGCACTTTGGAAGCTTTGGTCCACAACTCGCACAGATTTCTGAACATGGCAGCCCCTGGGTCTACATGCCTGACTGACCAAAGAACTACGCGTATCTGTTTTAGTTAGCAATGTTAACTATGGACCTAACTGCCTGTTAACTGCTTCAGATGCCACCACCTCTGCAGTGACTGATGTGACACCAGTATCATTCCCAGTCTCATGTCAGCACCCTAAGCAACAGTTTCTCAAAGCATTCAGACTAAAGCGACATGTAAACATACATGCAGGGTTAATACGGAACAACATTTGCTCAGGTATTTCCCAGCTACCATAATAGGGAAGCAAAATTCCCATGTATTGCCCCAAAGCCCTGCACAAGTGAAATCAGACACAAGGTGGCTTGGGCTAAGCAAATGTATCTGCACACCTGCTGCGCACCTGCGACCACAGTCTTCACCACTGCTCAGTGGAAACATACACTTTACTAGGCCAAACCTGGTAATTTTGTTTTGCAAAAGCCCCTAGCATAGGTCTGGGGCTGCTCTGATTCAGAGCCGGCCTGCAGTGGCTATCCATGGGCTGCCCGTGCTCCCAAATGCACAGCACTCAATGCACTTTTACACCCCATGTGCCACCCACGGGCTGTGGCGGGGCCTGTCATTGAGCCCATGCAGGAGCAGCTGGTGCCCAAGTGATCTCCCGTACGGCCTGCAGACACCATTGTGGCAGCACAGGGCACCACGACAGGAACCACCATCCACAGCCTTAAACTAAACTCTGGCAGACACTGCAGCTTTTCTTGCCATGCAAGGTGTGACTGCCCTCTGAAGAATGCCTGTGTGCTCTCCCAGTACACGCTTTAATGATTGAGAAACTGGGACCAAAATAACTCAAAAGATGAAGGGCGAATGAAACATCCAGAATCCAATCTGTTCTCTGCAAACCCCCAGGCTGGACAACTACTATTTCTGAAAAGTGGAAGCTAAGCTTTAAGTTGCCAGATGATTCCAGGAGCTGAAACTTCAAGAGAAATACCAAGTTTTACAAACATGAAATAAATAATTGAAAATATTAAGTAATAACAACCCACCTCTGCCACCTCCTCTACCCAGTCATCTCAAGATAAAACGGATACAGAATTTCACCCAGATGTTTTCTTTTACTCAGTAGAGGTTTGCCTGCCCAGGAATTAAAGATGTGCCAAAAGAAAACAAAAGCTTCCAATACTTTTTCTGTATTTGTTACCATTCCTCCTTTACTCACATAACCTTGGGTCCACAGCTCTCCATCCCTCCCCTCTGGCTTATGACTGCCTATCTGCAGAGATTTTCTTCACATGGGGTTTCTGTCACTCTACCCACTTGAGAATGGGGAGCACCGAGGCTGCTTTAGCCCCTGAATAACTGTTAATTAAATTTTTCTCCTCCGGCTCCTACGGGGAACTCGCACAAAGCCACTAAGCAAGGCAAGCACAACCTCTTCATGAGGGGGTCCTGCGTTTGAGCTGCAGCCGCCATCGCGGGTGTTGGGGCAGTGCAGAGTCTTCATAGCAGGAAGGGGCTGCGAAGACGACTGTGCCCCAGCCCCTGGGCTTGGAGAAGCTTCCATCCCCCACTGCCACTGCCCCATCCCCTCCTTACAATGCTCCATTGCTCAAGCTTTGTGAAAGGAGGGGTGAATTTCTAGGGCTTTCAGGGGTTTTAAGATAGAAAAAAATTATCAATGCCAAATTCCTTTGAATAGAAGATACTGCATGTTGGCAGAAGCCACTTTTCACAGACTTCAGCCGTTTGAAATCTGAAACACTAAAAAGTGGCTACTGTGGATGTGCTGTATTCTTCTTTTCAAAGCAATCTGGCACACAATTTTGCTCCCCTGTTTCAGGACCCAATCCTGCATTCCTTTCACGCTCAGACTCCCATTGACTTTAAGGAATGCAGGATTGGATCCTAAATGTGTGCTTTACTCACACAATAGCTCCTCATGGTTACGATCTATTGAGAAAGGCACACTTTAAAAACCATTTGGAATTGCAGGCTCATCCACCAGGCCAGAATGCCTGTAAAGATCTTCCATTATTTCAGGAAAAATGCTTGGTGTGTGAATTACACACACACTCGCACATTTTCCTGGTTTCAAGCTGCAGGCACAGATTAGCTTGAGATGCATCAAAATATTTTGAGCACTGGCCTGATAGCTCAGTAAGAAACCACGTGTAATTTTAGTTTTTTAAAAAAGGCAAAACTCTGGGGGGAAAAAAAGCCACCAAAGCAAACATAAGTAGCTGAGTCTCTAGGATGGTTTTTCAGAGAACTTTTGTAAAAGCCTCTAAAAGACCTGCACCAAGTAAGACAAAACAGAGCCCTGCACTGCTATTTTTGAGGATGCTGTATATTGAGTTACGAGGCTATTACCATGCAAATCTCAAATGTACAAGCTTTTTACTTGGCCATAAACACAAAACAGTATACATTGTCCTTTCAGAAGAAAAGGTTTGCTGCTAAAATAGCAGAAGCCCTACGTAAATAACCAACATTCTTTCTGCCTGAGGTCACTGACTTGGCCTATTCAATTCCGGGCTAGTCTGGGATTTGACAATCTAAGCAGGGGAGAGGCCCTTTCCTTTTTTTCAAAAGAATGCTGGGATTTTATTTGAAATTTAAACTCTTGCAAACAAAAGGTGGCATCGTATGCTAGAGGCCTATGAAGGTGGAGTACAGGATGCGTATTGTTTTCTCCCTTTACATAGATTCTTTCAGGAAAGTGTATTCAGCATCTGTGAACAAATTCTAATCAAATATTACCATCAGGTAGGCAGACATGGCAAGATATGAACACACACTTTTAAGAGATCAGGAGATTTACTTTTTTAAAAAATATCAATGCAGGGAAAACAAAAATTATTTAATTTATAATTTAAAATAAATTCTTTTTAAAATCTTAATTGAAAATTCCTCCACAGTTCAAGTTCCTATACTAATTCATACTTGTACACTAAGAAGAGCTTTTCAGGGCAAATTAACTGTGGCTACAAAGTCAGTATTCATTCTCTATCTTAAGTTGATCTGTCCTGGAGAGGCAGATGGCAGTTAACTATTTTTCCTCCTGATTACTGTTGCCCAGCTCTTACTTGGACTCTTACAGAAGTACGCTCTTGTATAATACAATTATCGTTTTCATTTCTGGGCTGCTGTCCAGGCTCCGCACCACACTCTGCTCTGTGCCACCTCTCCAGCACGGGAGCAGCGTGCCAGCTCCTGCCACAGACATGCTAGTACCACGTACCTCCCACCACAGGCGACTACGCTAAGCTGAATTTGCAGCTGGTATAAATCGGAGCAGCATCACTGAATTAATCACAATTATACAAGCTGTAGACCTGCTCCAAGATACTATCTCTGCCAGAAAAAAAGTCTGTCTTTGCTATGCACTCACTAACGTGGTAAAATCCAGATGAAAACAAGGCAGTTTATCATTTTGACATGTTTGTAGGCCAAGGTAAACTCTAGACTCTCCTCTGCAGTTTACCTTAACCTGCCATGATGTCAAAATGAAAAACTTCTTCATCTTCCCCAGGATTCTACCTCATGTCAGCTATCGCACTGAAGGAAACACCTTTCTACCCAGAAAGCATGCCTCTGCTGCCAAGAAACCTTGCATTTCTGCACTGAGGCAGGTAATGTGTCTTGCTCTGACCACTCTGTATCATTCACCACCACCAAAGCCAGCAAGCCCCAGACTGGGTGGAGAGGACGTGGAAGGTACATTTCTGCTCCAGCCTAGCTGCATTACTGTCAGCCTCCAGCAGGCTTATGTAGATAGATAGCTAATATCTTTTGTTACCTTGCTGGAAAACCCCACCTTTCCTGGCAGGGTATCCATAATCTCCATGCCATGTTTACTCTAGTGTGGAATTCTCTCTTCCTTTCTCCTCCTACTCTTCGGTCAGATTATTTAACCAAAAGGTTACTTAATGCTACAGGGACAAGAAGATCTCTGACCTCTGGTACTCAGGCAAAGCGTTCCTGTGCAGACAGTATTATAAACTTAGCAGATACTTTCAAGCTTCCATGTAATTTGCAAAAGTTAAAATTGGCAGATGTTTCGTTTCTCTCCCACTTATGTATTTATTCTATCCCATACCACCAATCAATTTCAGGGTTAAGGCATAAATTATTTCCATGGAGCTCCAACAGAAGAACTTATGTTGAAAAGGAGTTTATAAAAACATAAGCCAAGGATATATTTAAAAACAGAAATACAACAGCCTGCACTGATCTAATAACTATTTTGGGCCTATATATTAACATATGTCTTAAGATGTATTTCTTAATAAACTAGCAAGCAGACACACTAACAGGGAAATGTAAAATAAAGATCCAAATGTACTTTTTTTTTCAGGGCTGGATTTACAAATAAAAAAAAGCAAGGAACCGGGGCAGACAACAGACCAACGAGTAAAAACCATGAGGGGCCTCCTCACCACTCAGCAAACTGGGAGGGAAGGGGTTATAGAGCTCATCCCCCAGGGTAGCTTCCACTCTGGAAGCTTTCATGGTTCCACTGCAAACCCTGCAAAGAATTCCACTTTTCTAGCTGCTGCCTGTAAGCCAGGACTTAAAAGAATACTTGTCTTATCACACTCTCCCATGGTCCCAGTGCCAGCCCATTCTATGGCAAAATAAAATCCATCACCAAACTGCAGCCTGTTCCAGTCCAAGTCTTCCTGACTCTGCAGGACACAACCTTCCCGAGCAGCCTTAATGGCCACTACCCATGCAATGTGGTGGGTGGCTTTTGTTCAAACTCCAGCAAGAACCACCATAATGGCAGCAACATGGATCCATCTAGCACAGTATCCTGTCTCCAGCGCTGGCCAAGAGGGGAAGCTCAATGGGAAAGAGCATTAGAAACATGGCTCAACACAGGCTGATGTGTTCCCAAGAATAACCTCTCAGCTTCCAGCAGCCAGCACTTAAGGCCTTCCGGCACTGCAGGTTGCATCATAACTATTATGTTTAATAGCCTCGCTGGACCAATCCTTCTTTAATTTGTCTAATTCCTCTATGAGATCATTTATACTTTTGGCTTCCACACTGTCCCTATGGCAGTGAGTTCCACAATTTCATTATGCATTATATGAAGCGTTCCTTTTTGTTTGTTTTAAACCTCTGCTGAACTCAAGCTTCTGCTGCATCCTAAAGCAGCCCCTACAGTCATCACCACCAGACTAGAGAAGAGCTTTGTAAGTCAAAGCCTGAAACATCAGTCTTCAACTGCACCTGGAAATGAACAGGATGCAGGTCACAGGCACAAATGGTATTTTTATCTAACAGCTTCCTGAGACTCTGCTCAGGTCCTCACTGTACAAGACAGAAGTAGACACGTCTAAGCGGAACTCATAGTCCCTGACTCAAGAAGTTCACACTCTGCAAGAGACATGACCAAGCCACCAACTTCTGCACTGCCTATCGTTAATGAGCAGCCTTCATGAGGGGTGAACTGCTATAATACACATGGGAAATAATTTCTATAGAAATCCACCCAAAAAAAGCAGCCACTGTATTCCAGCAAGAGTGAAGGAAAAAAAAAAAAAAGAATGTTCGGTCCCTATTGCCACATGGACATTCAGAGCAGGGCAAGCACCCACCAGACACTCCACCTCACAAACTTAACTAGCAGAAGTTAGGTAAATTTGTTAAATTGATGGAACTGCAAGCCCCTCACCATTGTTACCAGGTTCTTTCTTGCAAGTCATTATTCTCTTCTTCATTCAGGTTCAGCCTCCACTAAATATCACAGCTTAGCCTGGCTCTGAAGCAGATGATGGAAATCTGATCAAGAGCTGGAACAGCAAAGTCAGATTGCTGAATGTCATCTCTGCACAGAGTGAGCTGCAGCATCACCTTCTCTCTTAATACTTTATACATAAAAGTATGTTGAACAAAAGGAGTGGACACAGCCCAATCCTGTAGCAACATGCAAGAGAGCCTAAAGGGAGATGAGCAATTTCCCTAAACTATCTTCTGCGTTGTCTCAGAAAAACAAGAATGGATTTGCACAGGAACAGTTTACTTTCTTCCTCCCAATAGCATCATATGCGTCAGCACCTAGGTGTGAGCAGCATCAAAGGATGCTGCTGATGAACCTAAACACACTAGCAATGCTTCATTTGAGTCACATCCAGAAAGTGTTCAGCAGCCAACACCAATGGCGCCCATGCGTTTGTGAAATCAAGCTCACAGTGCTCAATTCTCGTTCCCTTGAGATAAACCTTCACAATAAGGAAGACTGTTGAGACCCACAGTGCCTAGACATGGCATCTTGAGCAACAGCCAAAACTTTTTTCTTCATGTGATAATGGAATAATGTATCAACGAATGGTCCTCAGGACAAGAAGTACTAAGAAAGCTTACAAAGGTTAGTATACAGTGGAAAAAAACCTAAATCTAAATATTCTCAGGATGGCAAAATATTAAAACACGCCGCCAGTTTTGAAGCACATTCGTTGGGTTTACATTATTTAGCCCTAAGTTTGAAAGAACTGCAGAGACAACTCTTTCTGATGTTAAGAACGTTAATTCAGATTTATTCTGCATGTCTTTGAACAAAACCTTGCTAGGACCTTAGATGTGTTTAAGACCCTATGCCAGTATACTTTGCTGTAAATAAAACTGAAAATTGTAGTTGTACTGAATTAGTGAACTGCAGCTTGCTCAGCTAATATAAAATACAATCAGAAATCAGTCCTCCAAAATGGCCTGTCCTCAATGTTTTGTGGCGGACTGACCACAGCTTCCCACACCACGTCACATTAGAACTAAAACCACAAGCAGCTTCCAAGACATAGAGCTGAATAGGCAGGACTCCTGATAGTACACTCGCTTCTTTTGGCACTCAGGTACAATAAGGATATTGTTCCTTTAATGCTTAGCTTTCCTTTTAAGTAGTATGTGAGATTTCAGCCAATTCTCCCCAACGATTAGTTCAGGATGAATGTACTTAACTCAGGATTCAGCTGGAAAGAGCCCAAGTAGATGCAATCAATTTTCCACTAAATCCACTTCCTTCCTCTCTTCCCTACCCAGCATGAGACATCAGCTCACCACTACAGCCAGTGCTGACTAAGACAATGAAAACCTCTGCCTTCAGCCATGCTCGTATCAAACTTGGTTATTCCTTTTTTTTATTTTCCCTGGTCTTTTTTCATTTTCCTGGTTTTCTGTTTTCATATATCCTGTTCACTAGCCCAGCGTTTGGGCTAGGTAGAAAAGCAGCTATACAGCGAACCACAAACACCGAATGCATTTGGCTGCTGTGAACCCCAAAGTTAATCATTCAAAATTGTACAGAATCAGCTGCAGAACTTGACTGATAAAGGACAACTTCCCCCTTTGCACATATGTAACTGGAACCTCCCTGAGGTTTCAATATGCAGATACTATATGTCTGCATCCGTGCTATTTCTGTGTGTAACACCAAATTATTTTTACCCTCATCACCTAAACCCCACAGTACTTCTGAAGTATTAGCCATCGGCCACTTTACTTGAATCAACCTCATGCAACACTGCCTGAAAAAGAACAATTGTAACAACAAGGATGACTTGGTATTGGAATTCATTAAATAAACATTAATTTATTGGTTAAAGAATAACACCTGTTAAAAAACAAGGGCTAGAAACATGATCTCTGGCTCCCACCTACATGCCACCTTCAGAATGTAAGTAGATGATTTCAACTCTCATTTCCCCAAGCATATACATTCTCCTGCATTAAACAACTTGTGGAAACAGCAAAGCAAGTCCTAGCGGCCATGTATTTTCAGGCTTTCTTCCTCTAGAACAGTGGTCTCAACTTTTTTGGATCATGCTCCCTCAAGTACTGGGGGGGAGCACACACCCCCAATACTTATATATTTATTTATTTATAAATTATATATATGTAGCACTGGAGTATTTTCTTCCCACGCCCCAACAGATCATTGTGAGCACTTGCTGGGGTACACGGACCCCACTTGGGAGACCACTGGGTTGTTAGTACTGATTCAGCAAATTGTTTCCATAGGTCTGACTTTACACTGCTGTGGTTCCTAAGGTCAGTAATCCACTGACTCACTTAAGCCAGTTAGCTGCATTATTTCCAGGAAAAACTTTCAGGGATGTCAGTTGGAAGAGTGACAGTGTAGAGTACCCAGGCAGCCAGTTGAGTTAAGTGACTGAGGTTCCATGACTATATCTCATTTAATGTTAGGACACATCACACTTGTGTTTTAATACACATGGATGGACAACCATTGAGACACAGCAGCCAGCAATCAAAAACAATTGCTAAATCCATTCCTGCTTTTAAATATGCATTAAATCAGACGCCTTTCACTCTGCAGAGATACAACTAAAAGAGCTGGCAGGTTCTCATGGGAGACTTCAACTCACCAGATATCTGCTGGAAATACAACACAGCAGAGAAAGCAGTCTCGGAGGTTCCTGGAGTGTGTGGGAGATAACTTCCTGATGCAGCTGGTAAGCAAGCCAACCACGGGAGGTACCTCTACAAGAAGGGTCAGAAGGAGGATCCAGGGAACTACAGGCCTGTCAGCCTGACCTTGGTGCCGGGAAAGGTCATAGAGCAGATCATCTTGAATGCCATTACGCAGCACATGCGGGACACCCAGGGGATCGGGCTCAGCCAGCATGGGTTTATGAAAGGGAAGTCCTGCCTCGCTAACCTGGTCTCCTTCTATGATAAGGTGACCCGCTTAGGGGATGTGGGGAAGGCTGTAGATTTGTCTACTTGGACTTCAGCAAGGCCTTTGACACTGTCTCCCACAGCATTCTCCTGGAGAAGCTGGCTGCTCACGGCTTGGACAAGTGCAGTCTGGGCTGGGTTAAAAACTGGCTGATGGCCGAGCCCAGAGAGTGGTGGTGAATGGAGTCAAATCCAGTTGGCGGCCAGTCACGAGCAGGCTTCCCCAGGACTCAGTGTTGGGGCCAGGCTTGTTTAATGTCTTCATCAACGATCTGGATGAGGGGATCGAGTGCACCCTCAGAAGTTTGGAGATGACACCAAGATGTGTGGACGTGTCAATCTGCTGGAGGGCAGGAAGGCCCTACAGAGGGGCCTGGACAGGCTGGATTGATGGGCCGGAGCCAAGGTATGAGATTCAACAAGGCCAAGTGCAGAGTCCTGCACTTTGGTCACAACAACCCCATGCAACGCTACAGGCTTGGGGAAGAGTGGCTGGAAAGCTGCCTGGCGGAGAAGGACCTGGGGGTGCTGGTTGACAGGCAGCTGAACATGAGCCAGCAGTGTGCCCAGGTGGCCAAGAAGGCCAACAGCATCCTGGCTTGCATCAGGAATACTGTGGCCAGCAGGAGCAGGGAAGTGATTGTGCCCCTGTACTTGGCACTAGTGAGGCCGCACCTTGAATATTGCGGTCAGTTTTTGGGCCCCTCGGTACAATAGGGACATTGAGGTGCTGGAGCGTGTCCAGAGAAGGGCAACAAAGCTGGTGAAGGGTCTGGGGAACAAGTCTTGTGAAGAGCAGCTGAGGGAACTGGGGTTGTTTAGTCTGGAGAAGAGGAGGCTGAGGGAAGACCTTATCACTCTCTACAACTACCTGAAAGAAGGTTGTAGCAAGGTTGGGGTTGGTCTCTTCTCCCTAGTAACAAGCAATAGGATGAGAGGAAATGACCTCAAGCTGCACCAGGGGACGTTTAGGTTGGATATTAGGAAAAACTTCACCGAAAGGGTTGTCAAACATTGGAACAGGCTGCCCAGAGAGGTGGTGGAGTCTCCATCCCTGGAAGTATTTAAAAGAAGGGTAGACGTGGTGCTTGAGGGTACAGTTTAGTGGTGGACTTGGCAGTGATTGATTAGCGGTTGGACTCGATGATCTTAAGGGTCTTTTCCAACCTTAACGATTCTATGATTAGCTGCCCTATTCTGCATGTACGCTGGCACTATGAGTCACCCACACCAGCCGAGTCAGCTGCGCTATCAGAAGCCAGCAGCCACTATTTCTTCTTACAGGAAAAAACTTTTAGAGTGATCTCCTCCACCTCTTTACCTATTTCTTATGTCATTGTTCACTTTTATTACTACTATTCCAAACGTAGTGGCAAATGAAGAATCAAGGCTTGATGGTTGTAGGCAAGAAAAATCAGCTTGGGGGCTAGAGGAGAAAAGAAACAAGGAGCAAGCCTAGGGAGGCACCCAGAGCAGGTAGCACTGCTGGAAGAGTCCCTGCCAGAGGAAGGCAGGGTGGCTGGATAGACAGGAGGTGGGATCCCCTTCCTGAACACAGGCAGGCTGCCTCTCTGCACCAAGGCTGGGCTGCAGGAGCAGGAGAGAGGGAGCAGGCAGGGGATGGCAGCGCTAGGCTCTGACCAGCTGAGTCACGGGGGTAAAAAGAGTAACAGCAGATAGAGGTGAGGACAAAGCTGTATGGGGCCCTGAGCAAGAAAGGGAAGTAATACAGGGGTTTCTTGCATCTATAAAGGGAGCTCATGAAGACAGAAAGGAGCAGGATGGTACACAAAGCAGTAAGGGAAGCCAAGCACCTGATGCCTCTGTGCCACCTGTGCTCCATGGGATGAACAGGTAGACGAAAGGAAGGATATCCATGGCACTTGAAACCTGTCTTTGCGAGCCTGCCCCTAACACCACCAGGCAGCAAGCACTCACAAGGGACTTTGGGAACGACTTTGCAAGACCCCAGTAACCTCACACACAACCAAGTTTCCCGGCGGTTTGAACCACATACCTCAGAGGCCACAACTCCGTCAACCGCCTCCCCTACGCCTTCCTGTATTGAAGCACTCCTCCCAAACGGCATAAGGCAACAGGAGCACTCGCAAAACCACTCAGCAGAAGATGCTTTGAAAGCTTAGGCTTTTGCATCTCTCTAGTCATGTCACACACCACCTACAGCTTAAACACAAACATACAAAGCTACAACTTCATGTGTCACACAGCTTTCTGGGACACGGCCCAGAGAGACTGGAACGCTCTTTGCCATTTCAGCTTGCAGGGCGGTCATCTCATCACCCAGGAATATCGATGTTGTGGGTGAAATGGTCAGGCACCTGAGCCCCAACTACCCTGAAATGACAGTAGAAGGTTATCCTGGCCCAGGACCATAGGACACACACCTGTTCCTCAAGTACTAAATGTACATGAGAAGAGGAGCGACAGGACCAAGTGTCCAGCAAATACTCAGCACTGTTCCCTGAGGAACACCGCCCCCTCACTCCTTGCAGGCCCTGAGCCTACTAGGATGTTTGGGGCAGGCAAGAAACACAGGACTACACCCAAACATATTACTCTCCCACTTCCTCCACCACTTTAAAAAAGTAATTGATTTATTTGAATGTTGAGCCATTTGAATGAGAGCTGGTGAACTGTCTCAAGAGGGTGGATCATCAAAAGAAGGTAACTATTTAAGGGACAGCACAGAGCATCTGCATTGGGTACCAGCCCCAGCCAGACTGCTTTCATCCTCTGCAGCCCAGTACCGATTTCCAGACACGCACCAACACTACAGCATATCGCCTTATCTCTGCTGGCTGCCAAAGCATGCTGCCTGTGCTCAATCAGATACTGGTCCTGTGAACTGCCAAGTGGAGTCAATAATCTTATAAATGGAGGAGCACTGAATACAGACTGGACATTGGCCATCAGGGAGGCCATGGCAGGGTTTTGCTTCAGGTTTGTTTTTAGAAAGTATTTACCTAATTCAAGACTGTGGCATCAGGTTTACAAGTATGAAGATTTCCTATTTTTATTCATGTCAGTTTGGTGCAGGGCACGCACATATAGGTTTCACACTGGTAAAATACTAGGAGTTTCTCAGCAGAACAATAAAATAATACAATTTCTGACAGTGTTCATAATCAAAGCTATATTGCAAAACTACCTGCTTGTTATATGAGTACTGGGAACAAGCTCACCTAGGGCAAACTACACCATTAACATCAGTGTGATGGAGCAGGCTCCTGCTGCCCAGCTAAGAGCTTATGCCCCTCTCCACAAAGACATGAATACTTCGACACTAACTGAAACTGGATTTGACCATGAGTGATGATAAATCTAAAAAGTCCCAGTAGAAGTTCTGGTCAAGGGCAGGATTTTCAGGAAACGAGATATTTATTGGAAGGGGGAAAAAATGCTTTTGGCTAAGATCAAATTTACTTAGTTTTTTCCTGTGCTGTGTTTTGAGGGAGAAAGGCAAAGAAAAGCGGTTGGAAACAACAGCTCTTCCCTACCTGGGTTAAAACCAAGCTAAAATTTACTGAGGAGGAAAACATCTACTGCTGGTAAATAACTCTGGAGAGGCACCTGTAGAAGTCCATTTACCCAGAACTAAGCTGGTCATTCTACAACAGTAAGTTTATGAGCAAGCAAAACATTCAGCTCACATCAAATACCAGGGGTCCCCAAAGCACTTTCCTTGGTGCCCAAAGACAGCCCACTGCGGCTATGATCAGCCAATCCTCCCAAGCCCCATCATTTAAATTAGGAAAAAAAATTATGGTTGTTTATGTAGGCTTCACGCCAAGCCCATTTCTCTGATAAGCCCTCTCTGGTGCATTTGTGTCTCACATCCGATTTAGAGTTCTCTGAATACTGGAGACAGCATTCCTTGGATACTTAAAATAAATTAAAAACACAATGTTGGGCTTGGACTGAGGAATGGGAACGTTATTCATGTGGCCCAGGCACTAAGGGCTCTAGGGAATGTGCTGGGAAAGTAGTCTTTTTAAAAACCTTACATTAGACTGTGTATTTAATGATATATAATCCTCAAAATGGTCCTCCATAAACTGTAGAAATGCACTATTTGAGCAAGTAATTATTTTCAGTAGCACGCTGCAGCAGCTGTATGGCTTGGCTGCTAGACACTGTTTTCTCCAGCAAATGCATCTATTTGTGATATAACAATAATTATCTAGTATTTTACAAAACTTCTCATTTCTCCAGTACTTTGGCCTTAGGATCTCCAAATAATCTCATAATAATAAAATCAACACAGTATCACCCATGTGAGGTAGGAGAAAAAAATTATCTCCGCATGGGCAAAGCCAGACAGGGCTAAGTGATCTGCCCAAGATAAGGAAGCCAGGAGCAAGGGGATTATACTGCTGTCCTCCGACTCACAGGGCTGATTTACCCCTTCATGACCACCAACGTATCAATCCTCTCAGTTAAGAATTTTTTGGCTGTCATTTGCCAATACCCTCTGCCAAAAGGAAGCCTTAAAGACAGAATGCTAAAATTTCCTGCCACTGTTTATTTTATAGATGTGGAGACAAAGTTTACCAAAAAAAGATCTTTTATTGTTTTGTACATGGCAAGATTCTTATGGGGAAACAGCTTTTCTTGACCTGAAAGAAGTAAAAGCATGCTGAAGGTGAAGAGTGGCAGTGGAAACCTCTGATCTATAAAATTCATTTGTAAGGTAAAACACAGGCTGCTTTCTGGTGTGGAACATGAGTGAGTTTTCAGGCCATAGAGACATCTCTCCTTTGAAATAAGCAGTAAGCAGGAATTATTATGGATGAGTTAGTAACCTGGCCTAGATAGGAAGCATGGATAAGGTGCAAAGCAAGAGAGTCCTTTTGTCAGACAACACATGAGGAAAAGTGTAACAGAAGCAGCAAAAACAGATTTATACTTCACACTCTCCTTTGCCAAGAACACCTGTCCTTGTTAGGCAGGACTTGCTGGGCAGGAGTGAGAGGTGGTGTGTGGCCTGGCAAGAAGGGAGAGGAGAGGTCCTGCCACTGTGCTGCAGTGTCACCAGGGGAAAGGACAGCAAGAAGTCAAGAGACTGGCAACAACAGGAAAACAGGTAACAGGAATAAGAACAGAAAATTATCCAGTTATAGAAGTACACAGGAGGTTTGGAAACTGACTTCAACTGCCTGAAGTTCCCATCGTTAAAAAACAGTATAATCTTGCCTCCTTGGTAAGGGGATGATGAGCTGCCAACAGTCTGGAGTCTTTAGATCCTGGGAACTCGGGGATCCAGGAAAAGCCCAAGATGCACATAACAGGTCAAAACAGGAAACGACCAGGGTACAGTAAGATTTCAAACAGTACCAAGGGCAAGGGCACCAGCTCACTATTTTCTGGAGAAAAAGGTACTGACATGCAGTTAAGATCTTAAGAAATCCATTTTGCTCATTTGAAATGAAGAACAAAAGATGCCCGCACAGAAATAGCAATAAAGCCTGGATTCTTCAGTAGTAGAACAGGCACATGCCAGAGGAAACATAAGCAGAAAGAACGAAGAAGAAAAAGTCAAGGGAGATGAAAAGCTGACCTTCCCTTCTTCACAGAAGATGCATCAGAAACAAAACCTGAAGTTCAATACTTCCAACACACCAGGAAGACAATCAGGTAACGGTAGCTCACAGGCCACACTTTGGGTCAATCCAGGGCAGTAATGGTGAGATCCACACATTCAATGGCTACAACAAAGGAAAGCCAGGGACTCAGTCAAATGATAGGAGAGTATCCAGGTGACACATGCTTAGGAGGCTAAGCACACGAGCATGGACCTGTTAGTGTACATGGACAGGTTTGTGTGCAAGGACCAAGTTTAGTGCGACGGGCACCAGAAAAGAAATAAGTTAGTTGTGGGAGGAAGAACTGACTTACTAAGTGCTGAAGGACAAAACTGACTAACTGGCACATGTGGAGATAGAGTGATTTATTGCTGAAGAAGTGGTGATGATATATATTAAATTCGAAATTATTTCAGACAGCTATGGCATTCCAGGGTCTAGTTTTCAGATGAGTAAAGGATCAAGGACATCACTACAGCACTGACTAGGCACTTTGCAGAAAATATATGGACAACACATAGCAGAAACTTAAATAATTAAAATTACAGGAAGCCAATCAGGTACATCTCCTTTCATTAATTTTCTTCTTTTTTTTCCTTCCACCTGTTTTTCACTTTGTTTTTAGTTAATACTTAAAAATTACAGAACCTGGAAATAGGAAACAAGCGTCTGTTGACGATGTCAGTGATTTGCCTGTGTTCTGTGCTGGATTATCCGGATTTCTTCCCCTTTGAGAGATGAACTCAAAAGCAGCCCAAGGGAATCTTTTCTTTTGGAGAATCTGAGATGTATTCCAAGAAAACATTTTAAATGGGCAGAGAGGAAGGCAAGAAAGAAAAAAGGCTAGAAGATTAAAAAAAAAAAATCACACAAGAGCTGTGGGTTTCAGACTAAGACAATCTAGACCTGCAGGTAATAGATGCTGATAAGGAAACAAGGACATTTCAGCAAATCTTGTTACACTAAACAACAGGTGGCATTCCAAACACAAAAGACTACGCAAGGAAGTGATTAGGTTCTCTGTGGTTTTTACAGAGAAGTAAAACACAGAGGCAGAAACCTTGTTAGAGTGTATTTTCTGTACTTTATGTTTTTCAGCCACTGAAAGGATCACAGGTGCTGTTAGTGATTGGTTCCACATTATGAATGTATTCCTCCCACAATATTATATATCTATGGTCAGGCAATCAACACAGAAAAAAGTTTCCATCATTAGTTGCCAGGCAACTCCCACCAATTAAAATAACCATCAAAAGCCATGCATTTCATGCTGGAATAATTAATAGCAGAACACAATTATTACCTTTCAAGGAAACACAGACAAACCACCAGCCCTCTGATAATCAGAAATAGGGAATGGAAATGTTTTCCATTTCTCTGTTGACTAGCTACCTATCAACACCACTTTTCCCTGGGGGTCAGCCTCCAGATCTACCAACACTAGCTGCTAAAGCAGCCCTCAGAGAAAAGTGATACTCTGTATTAACACACCACCACCACATAAAAAAACCCATGTTTAAGAACATCAATCTTCAAGTATCTGAGATGTCCCCATGGAAGTAAGGCTCAGGACTGGGCCAATCAGATGAACCACCTTTAAAAAACAGGTTCTCCCCAAGAGTTGAACTAATTTACTTTAAAGTAGTCACAGAATTGAAAACCTTTCATGACATAACATCTAGTAGTATCATCTGTAGAAGGGACACAGTCAATGGACTGGTCTGTTTATCTGAAGTTGAGCACACAGATCAGTGCCCTGCTGGACCACAACTAGCTGGAACATGAGAGCAATGAAGAGAAACTACTAAATACTTCCTAAAATATGAAATCCAACATTCTAAATAAAGGAGAGTTTCCTGCGTCAGTCCCATCTCAAACACTTCAGATTACCCTTTTCCCATCCCATCCTTTTTTGTTTTTCTAAACCCTGGAATATTATCAGACTAACCACAAATCAAGATAAAGAGAACATTTTTCTACCAATCAGTACCCAAAAGCACTTGGGCTCTGACATGGGCTGGTATCCAAGTTTGACTTTTAATTACCAGAAGACAAGATTACATTCCTTTGCTGAGACTCATTCATGGTTCAGTGTCTTGCACAAGGTGAACCTGAACTGTCTGAAGCCAGCTGTCATGTCTACCATCCGGCTGCTTCTTTTGAAAGCGAGCACCTCCCTTTCCTTGAGTTTTGCATTAATGGGTTTGTCTGGGACTGCAGTTGCAGACATACCTGAAATAGCTTTTAACTATCTGTCTTGATAGGTGTTAAAATGGAAAGCATGGGGGCTAAGCACAGCCTGTAACTTATCCCGAAGACACAGAATGACTCAGGCAAAATTCTGCACTCCTTCGCTGCGAGTTATCTCAATTACACGTCTACACAAACCACAGTCTTAGCAGCGCATACAGCAAATCCTTCGGTCCTTTTTCCTAACCAAACTCGCACATCTCTAAAGTGCTTGGACTTTCCTGTGAATCACACCTCAAAGTAACTGCCCCACACAGTGTGTCAGGACCCACTGCCAGCTCCAGTTATGGCTTGGAAACCACCAAATATTCAGGTGGCCAATGAATTCAATCCGAATGC
The DNA here is from genome assembly GCF_949628215.1 of Phalacrocorax aristotelis. Classification (NCBI taxonomy): domain Eukaryota; kingdom Metazoa; phylum Chordata; class Aves; order Suliformes; family Phalacrocoracidae; genus Phalacrocorax; species Phalacrocorax aristotelis. The sequence continues at coordinate 11,169,720 of NC_134283.1, read as the reverse complement.
GGGGTCTGAGTCGGGGATGAGTAACAATGGCAGTTATGCAAGTTGAGGGCACCCAGCTCTCGCGCTCCAGGCTGTGGGGGTCAGGGAGGAATGTTCCCACATGCACAGCACTGAATCACCCACTGGCTTGTCTTCCCCTGAGCACCAGGTATTAGCCAACGGCTCTGGCAGGATTACAGACCAAAAATCCCAACATTCCAGTCTGCTCTGGTCCAACAGTATGTGGTTAGAAAATGGCAGGGAAAAGTGTGCAAGGACATTAACTACCCATCAGACTTTCACTGCACAGCAATGTACCCCTTGCCGCAATACTCATCAGCTCTTCTCCTTTAAGTGTTCTTGCAGTGTCTCCTTGCTGCTCAGCATAGTTGCATAAAGCAGTGGCGGTCAGATGAACAGATATTAAACCTGCAACTGAACCACGTAAAAGTCAGGCACGAGGCACCTGAGAGTTAAAAGCCACTCTCGCACACACATTTGTACCACTGTGATCACCAACTCTAACACTGATGGACACACAGTGTAGAGCCCATAGATCTGGCAGTGAATTTTGCTTTATTCTATGTGAAGATCACGTTCACAGCGAATTTAAGGCCACAAATGAAGTACTAGCATTGTGCAATTTGGATGCAGTGACTCATGCCAAACTTATAAATATGCTGTGGGGACAGAACAAATATGAATTTAAAATGAACATTCCACTGGGAATTTGGGTATTTTAAAAACTCACCAACTGCTGATAAATATACACTGAAGGGACACAGCTCCCTTAAGACATTCTGTGCCTTACTACCACCAAGAGCAAACAAAGGTTCAACCCAGGGCAGCAAATACGCAAAAGACGATTGCCAGTGCCACAAGGAACTTCCCTTTACAAGCTGGGACTTGAGCAACCTCCTGGTTAATAGACATATATATAGAGCAGCACTGAGTGGCTTCAGTCAGAAGGGAGCTGTTGCCTCCAAGACTTAATACAAGTGAAAAGGCAGGTTGCATCCACTGATGTGAACCAATCAATTCCCCTTTCACATCAGTTGGAGAGCACAGGCTAATTCAAAACAGCTATTTACACCTTCAGGGTAACAATACTTACTGCTACAGCTGTCCGATTTTGGCCTTTTAAAATGTCAGTGCTGTCAGTCCTCACTGTGTTCCTTCTCTTAGATGCTTGTAGCAATGAGCTCGTGAAGTCTGGACAAAGGCTGGTGCTGAGGTGGCAGCAGCAGCACCAGTAGTCAACTGAACTGTGATACCTTTACAAGCTGTCCCTTAAAATCAACCTGCTGTACGAAATCCCTGTGAGTGCTCCAGTCTGATCAATAGCTACCAGGTAAGAAATAAGCTGCATACCTTTGGGATTATACAGTTTGCTTTGGGCTTCTGATTGATCTTGCAGTGATTTCCTGTGCCTTAAAACAAGTGGCAAAAGTGCAAATTAGAGATGAATGGCATGCTCAAACATTTGCCTTCATGTAAGAGCAGAACGTGCCACTATTCTCTGCTTTGAGACAACACAGACTTCAAACCCTTAGCTCTGCAAAGCTCATTCCCACCCATCTGCTACACCCTCAGAGTAACAAATACCAAACCAATATTCCTCATCGTAAAGATTTATCTTACTGCAGTTTCTACAGTCATTGCCACTGGATTAAAATTTTCAGCCTGAAATGATGCTGTGGATGGCATTATGATCTGAAAACTGGAGGCACCTGGTAGGTTATCTTCTGTAATGAATATCAAATAAAGCCCACTAATTCCTGCAACTGTTCACCTGCACTTAAGAGCACACAATCTGGCATTATTGTAATTATTCTTCAAGAAGTCCTGTCATGCTCTGAAATACTACCAAGAGGAATTAGATTATGAGCTTTTCAGGCAGACATTTTTCAGCTCTTGTCTTCAGTTGCAGATTTTGCTTATGGAACTCCTGCCAAAACTAAAATTTTATACTTAACAGAAAGGAGGACAGTGTATGTTTTTGTCTTAATTCATCTCTATTAAGATTCATCAAAGCATGCTTACATATGAGTAATTTAACATATTTAGGGACACGTCTAAGTGTTTTGCTGAATCAAGGCCTAAAAGAGGTTCCAGTGGTGTTAGGGCTGAGAGAGAATTTCAATCTACATTTAAAAACCATCCCAACAAGCTTCAGTTGTCTTCTCTAAGAGAATGTGGATACAGATCTACATTGAACTATCTGACCCCAAGGAAACAGGATCGCTTTTGGCTTTTACATTACCTGAAGAGAATTATCTGAAGTCTGAAAAAGCGCTATCTAAGGAGCATGGCTTTTTGCAGAAGGTAGTGGGGTTTACACAGAGACATAACACAAACTAACTGACAGAGCAGAGTTCTGAGATGCTGAACATGCTCAGTTATGAGAGCAAGGCTCAACTATCCAAAGCCCACTGAACACATTAAAGGGGCAGAAATGCACCATTTTATTTTAAAAACACAAGATCTGCCTGCTAGGTAGGTCATTTATTTTTCTGTACCATTCTTCTTCTGACCTCAGCTCACTGGCAAGATTTCATTTTTCTGAGAAAATCCTGTACAACTCAATCAATATATTGCTGAGTTTTATCCTGAAGTTGCCAGAACCTAGGAAGACAATGAAAAGATTTACCATTTGAACACTTTACCAAAACATCTAAAGGAGACAAAAGTCTTCTGTTTATTTACTGTATCTCTGAAATACTTATCCTTCTGCATTCATGTTCTCAAGAGCTAACCACCATCACTGCAGAAGAGCCCTGAGAACCTATCCTTGCCTCCTTACATTTCTGCGCTAGCAGGTCTGGGGTCCTCAGAGATGCCTGCACCTGTGAGCGTATTTTAGGTTTTACTCTTAATTACAAGCAACACAAATCCTCCAGCAATGGTGTAATATACAGTGATGGGAGTCAAAAAGGACAGCACTGGGGCAAGCACTGTATGCTCCCTAGAAGGTGCAGGATGGCCCATTCTGCCACGTGCTGCCCTTTTCAACCAGGGCACCCTGTCAGATATCACTTGGCACTGAAACCAAAGTTAAACCCAAAGAAGAGCCCAAGAAAGGACACTGACTCTGAGTTGTCTCTTCCCACTTATCTGCATAACTGCACTTGTCTTTGAGCTGAAAACACTGCCGAGTGCTGAAATTAGGCCCTTGGAGGCTCCATCACTCATTATCACATGTCAGCCTGAGTGGTCTCCAAACCACAACTTTTCCCAATGGTTTGAAATTTTTTTTAATTGTAGATGGTTAATTATTGGGCTTTTATTTGAATCAGATGTCTTCAGGTACAGAATTTTTCTTCTTTAGTTATTACCTTCTACTTCTAGATTCATGATATCCAAAGTAGGACTGGTAACTACTAGAGCGGAGTTTGAGTTGTTCTTGTTATTTGGGGAAAAAAGAAGAGAAAAAGAAAGGCAAGCTTGGGCTCTTACTCTATCTCAGATTTCTAAGTCTACATAGGAACTAGTACACAGGAACTGTTTTAGACATAGAGTACTAACATACTTAACTCTACTGTCAAAGGCTCAGAAGGAGCATTAGTCCATGTGCTGTGACCTCTTGCCTAACAAAGGTCATGAATGATCACCCAGTTACCTACATACTGAATCTAAAAGCCTGGCTCAACTTAAAACACTTTCCAGAGACATTTGGTCTCAATTTGAAAACGAAGAAGAGTAGAGAATCTGTCACTTCTCTTGCTATTTCATTCCAGCAGTTAATCATCCTCACCGTATAAAAACTGTCTTTGATTTCCTGTTTGAATTGTGTGATTTCAGCTTCCAGAAAATCTCTCTCTTGCGTTTGTCTCTAGTACATACGAGACCACTTTCTAATGCTGCTTTCTGGTAAAAGTGTTTACAAGCTCCAGCCACATGTCCCTCCCATCATTCCTGATACCCAAAACACACTGGGCCCTCATGATTAGTTTTCTGCCAGTCTTTAATCATCTATGTAACTCCTTTCAGACCCTGTCCAGTTTTTCCTCATCTCTTTAAAGGTGGGCACCAAAACTAGAGTGCAGCATTCTCACCTGGGTCCCACCTATATCCCACCAAAGGTAAAATGAACTCCCTGTTCATTATCTGCAGTACTGAAAAGCATGCATTTGGTTGCTTTTACAAGAGGTCTTGTAAAGCCTTTTCAGCAAACCACTCCAGGATGAAATTCCCATAGATGGGACCTGCATGCCTCGTTCCCAGGCCCTAGATCTACTGGCACTATCCTGAATCACACTGGTTTTCCCAGGGACCACACAGCCCTAAATAAAGCGGTAAACCAAAGAGTTAATGCAACACCCCCTTTCCAGCTGTGCTCATTTTGATACTATTTTGGAGCTGAGTTGAGAGGAAAAGCTCTGGTTTTGACTCGGTTACATATAGCTGAAACTGAGCTTTGATCAAGTTTTTTTAACTGCACTCGGGCAGTACTGCCTCATGAGCAGCACATCCACCTTTTCAGTGTCTAACATAAGAATGTCCCCACACATTCCCCTTTCGATGGGATTGTATCAGAGGTTGCAGACAGAAGGAAATCCAAGCCCTCCTTGCTTGTGAAACATCCTGGCAGATGATAGCTGGGCCCTCCAGCCCACAAGCAGTACAGCAAGAAGCTCAGAAGACAACCTGGAGCACCATTTCCTTGTGCGTGTGCATGACTCACAGAAAGCTGTATGAATCATGAAATTCCACCAGCACTGTGGGGTGGGGCAAAACTATGCTCCAAAAGGACATGTCTCAAGTTGCCCTATAGTAGATGTACACTGGCCACACACACCACACCAGGACAGTCAGAAAAGCTTGTTGTGCTTTTGAATAATTAAGTTGGGTTTGTATTTTGCTGTTAAAATACATTCCTTGGCCCTTATACATTCTTCTGAGGAATAGTGACCTGTGTACAGACCCCTGTGGTAGCAAACACACCTCCCAACTACTTAAAAAAACCCACGCCCACCCCAGAGAGGAAGCTGGAATTCACCCACGCAATTAGGTTAGGTTAATGTTGGCAGTGAGTGGATAGATATTATCCCATATCATATTTTGTAATTCTCTGCTAAGCAGGATGCTGTTCACTTTGGGAGGCAACAAAATAGCTACTCATTCACTGTCAGACTTGAGCAAAGTTGAGAGTGATCCCTGGAGGTTCGAGATGAGTTTATTCTAGGACCTGGTAACAGTCCAGAGTCATTTATAAAGGTCACTAAATTCTACGTTCAGGTTGTGGGTTTCTTTAAACCAATATTTACCTGTACAAATCTCAGGAAAAGATAACACTTCTTTCACAAGTGAACTTTACAATGGCCTTTTCATTATCAACTTATTTGGTTCTATACCAATAATCTTTTACTCTTTTTCTAATCCTTAATTAATCCTTTTTATAAACAATTTATGCTCGGTGTATTCTACTCAGAGTAAATCTTTTGCTGTGTGTATTTCAACAAGATCTTCAACATCCAGGCAAATATTTTCATATATTAGCAACCTAAATAAATGCATGGGTGTATCAAGAAAAATCACCCGACTCCTGAAAATTAAGCTCTCGTACTTCCCTTGAACTCAGTGGGAATTTGTGAGCTCTCAGCAGTTACAGACAAGACACTGAGGAAGTTTCCAACTTAAGTTCACAATGCTTGAAGGCAAACACTTCTGAAAGTGCTGCCCTGAATTTTCCAAGTCCTGTTTCCCCTGACAAAGTCATGACTTCCCCAAATCACATACAGAATCCATCACTTTCAGATGCATTAAGATTAAAAGAGAAACCTAAAACAGTCCTGAGAACGGCAAGAAGACAGTGTCTGACTTGCAAGTTTTCCTCTACAAAAATAAAATATTGTAATAGCTTACGGTGTTTCAACTTGCAGCTTCTATTTCTTATCACATTCGAACGTAAGAGAACAATTGCTGAACATTATTTCAATACAGAATTAACAAATATATGTGCTTGACTAGAGTTGCATTTGCAAATAGCAAGTGAGGGAAACTATGGTTTCAGCTATGCAGGTTTTGTCGGTTTTCTGTAAAAGTGATAAATGCACATTACAGTTCCATAAACACAAGTGATTTAAAGTACGTAGTGCTTATAACCGCCAGATTGAAGACAGTTTCTAAATGCAGCCCTTAAAACAACCAAATACTACTTTTCTGGGCTGTTGCTTAAGAAAACACCATTGAACACTTACAGACGGCAAATAAATAACAATTCTTGAAGCTGGAGTCCTGCACAGGAATTTTGCCTCAGGAATCAGGCAATATGAGGTCTTACTTTGCACACTGGTTGCTACAGGAATATGTATTATAAAAGGAAGCCACTTAGCAAAGCCTACGGTAGATCTGACTTACCACAAGAGCAGCATGTGAAGCAGTTGGTATGATAGAGGTTACCCATTGCTTGGCAAGCCTGGCTCGCTCCATACACACCTTTTCCACATTTTATACAAATACCTACAAAGCAAAAACAGAACAAAAGTTAGAATCCTCCATCGCTCCTAAAAACAGCTCCAGGCCATTGACTCCATAACACTCATGATATACCCCCATCAGGCCCTAAATCAATGAGCTCCTCACCCTGAATAGATTCAAGTACCCAAGACAGCAGCAGGCAGCCTGAGTGAAACAAATGCATTGAAATTAACCCAAAATAAAAGAGGAAGGGGAGAATCCTCTGCTGGTGTTTCAATGCTTGGAGACTGAGGGTGGCTAAAGACAGAAATCCAAGAGAGGCAGGTGCAACAAGAGGACAGAAAATCTGCACACTCCCTGGAAATGACTCTGTTTGCCCAGAAATAATTTAGTGAGACCTTCACAACTAGGTGCTCCATCACATTACACTCAATAATCACTAATAAAACAATTCAGTTCAAAACCACAAGGCTTCTCTTTGCCCCACTCCAGCAATGCAACATCAACAGCATGGGCCCATGGCAGAAGCCATGCAGCACCAGGAAAATGGGTCTGTCAGTCACATTTAGTAATTGTTTAACTTCCCATGAATAGTAGTATGTAACCTCATAAACATAGCCTGACACCTTACAAAACAGAAGAGCAAGGCTTCTTCTACCTTTCTTATGGTCTAAGGGCAAAAATTCTGGCTGGCAGTTTTGCTTCAGCAGGGTCAGAAATTCACCTTCGCTGTCTAAGCCTGCTCTTGGCGATGCCAAGGATGACTCCCATGAAGTTCGCATGAGACCAAACTATGAAGAACCAGCTTAGCACTGGCGAAGTTAGTAGTTAGCTCCACACATGGCAGACTTACCAGAATGGTATTATTTCAGTAAGCTCTACAAAGAGGGGGTTTGAGGGTTTTTTTTTTTAGTTCTTAAAAAGCTTTTTCCCCACAGTTAGAGCTTTAAGAGTCTTTCGCCTATGCATTTAACTCTTAGCTATGCATAACCTCTCTATATTCCAACAAAGGCAGGGAGATTAATTCAATAATCACATTTCTTCTGTATCTCCATAAAGAGGAAGCAAAATGCCAGAGAACTGATGCCCTTTTGTCACATACTCATGACCATTGATTTTAAGTTTTTCCAAGATGCCCAGTGATGTCTATTTGATTGTAGCAGGACAGTATATCAACAGTATGGTTGACAGTATGTCAACTATAAGCAGAAAAAGAAGGAAAACATAGGCCCACTGTTAAACAGAAAAGGAGAGTCAATCACCAATGATGCAGAAAAGGTAGAGGTCCTCAACACCTTCTTCACCTTGGTATTTACCAGCACTGTCGGGTCCCAGGCTTTGGGAACAACATTGCCAATTGAACCAAACACCGACCCACCATCAGTGAAGGAAGAGTTAGTATATGAATTACTACAGGAGCTTGACCCCCACAAATCAATGGGCCCTGACAACATCCACCCGAGGGTGTTGAGAGAGCTGGCTGACATCATTGCAAGGCCACCCTCCATAATCTTCAAGAAGTCATGGAGAATGGGGGATGTCCCAGAGGACTGGAGGAAGGCAAATGTTACCCCTATCTACAAGGGCTCGAGGGAGGATCCGGGTAACTATAGGCCCATCAGCCTTACTTCAATCCCTGGGAAAGTTATGGAATGAATCCTCCTGGGGGCCATCACAAGTCAATTGAAGAACGTGATTGGGAAAAGCCAACATGGCTTCACTAAAGGCAGATCGTGCTTGACAAACCTGGTGGCCTTCTACGACAAAGTGACTTGCCTGATTGACATGGGGCAGGCAGTGGATATTGTCTACCTGGACTTCTCCAAGGCCTTTGATACGGTCCCCCAGAGTCTCCTCCTGGAGAAATTGATGTGTTATGGCCTAGACAAGTGGTCTGTGCAGCGGGTGGGGAACTGGCTGACAGGCCGTACCCGAAGGGTGGTGGTAAATAGCTCTTTCTCAGACTGGCAACCTGTCATTAGTGGAGTCCCCCAGGGATCAATATTGGGCCCAATGTTATTCAACATCTTTGTAAGCGATCTGGATAACAGCATCAAGTGTAGCCTGATGAAGTTTGCTGATGACACCAAGTTGAGTGGGGAAGTAGGCACTCCAGAAGGGAGAGCTGCTCTCCAGGGAGATCTGGATAGGCTGGAGGAGTGGGCCAGCAAGAACCTTATGAAGTTCAACAAGGACAAGTGTAAGGTCATGCACCCGGGAAAACATAATCTGGGAGCGCAGCACAGACTGGGATCCACCTGGCTGGAGAGCAGCTCTGTGGAAAGGGACCTGGGGGCCCTGGTGGACAGAAAGCTCAACATGAGCGAACAGTGGCTGCTGCGGCCAAGCAGGCCAACAGGATGCTGTGTTGCATCAAAAAGGGCATCACCAGCAGAGAGAAAGAAGTCATTATCCCGCTCTACTCAGTGCTTGTCAGGCCACACCTGGAGTACTGTGGACAGTTCTGGTCCCCGCTATACAAAAAGGATGTGGACAGGCTGGAAGGGGTCCAGAGAAGGGCCACCAAGATGATCAAAGGATTGGGAAGCTGCCATATGAGGATAGGCTGGGAGAGCTGGGTTTGTTCAGCCTTGAGAAAAGGAGGCTCAGAGGGGATCTCATCTCCATGTACTAGTACTTAAGGGGTAGTTACAAAGAAGATGGAGACTCCCTTTTTACAAGGAGTCACATGGAGAGGACAGGGGGGAATGGACACAAGTTGCTCTTGGGGAGATTCCGATTGGAGACCAGAGGGAAATTTTTCACAGTGAGGACAGTCACCATTGGAATAATCTCCCCAGGGAAGTGGTTGACTCAGCCCCGTTGGACACCTTCAAGAGCCGTCTGGACAGGGAGCTGGGCCGTCTTGTTTAGACTGTGCTCTTCCCAGAAAGGTTGGAGTAGATGATCCCTGAGGTCCCTTCCAACCTGGGATTCTGTGATATCTCAAGACAAGGCTGTGTAATTTTTAAAGCACTACAGTAGAAAATAAAAGTGGATATTTTTTGCCTCATACAACTCTAATGAAGCTGCTGTGCTCCATGTGCTGTTTGAGGCCCTGTTTCTACAAATGTACACACAAGCTTAGCATTAATCATTAGCAGTTTTGTTGATGCTAATACACTTAAGAGTCTAGGAACTCAAGAACTACAAAATTGGGCTTTAATCATCCAGAATTCTCCCCTGCTGTGCCGTGAACATTTTATACACAAACACACAGGAAAAAATACAAATGCAAGCTGCTGGGGGGGAAAATGAGCATCTTATGAACGGGTAGAAACTTTAATAGCAGGAAGAACAAAGTTCAGCTAACAAAGCACTTGACGGCTCAGTTCAGTTTCCATGGGTTTTGCTTTTATTTGTTCCTACTATACAAATTAGAGTAAGCTGCCACACCAGAGACAGAAATGTTGTCTGTCCCTATGAGGTAGCTGTATGAAGATGAGTAAAACTGGTGGGAGAACTGTACCCAGTAATCTTCACTGGGCTCTCAATGAGAGTGCAGTCAGACAACATGATGCCCATGAATCTCTGCCTGCCCGTTCCTCCCCCGCCCCCAAGCTATCCAAGACACATTTTAAACTCCATTTCTGAGAACAAACTGTTTCAGATCAGTGCAGCATTAACACAACCACCTATATGGGCTGTGGAGTGCGATCAGTTTAAGTGGGACACTGTCAAGTTAAAAAATATATTTAACAAGAAAAGTCTTCCTATGCTACTAATACTCAAATACTCAAATGGAAAAAATGTTTCATAGGTCATGGGTTTCTTGGTGTTGAAGTCCCTCATTTCAAATCATGGAGATATTAGCCTTTCATTCAACCTGCTCAAGATCCTGGCACAATGGTGCCATTTTGGACCATGAGCACATTTGCCAAATTAAACAGTTTTTAAAAACTAAAAATCTATTAATAGATTTTTAAAAAATCCTAAACAGGATTTCAGTGTTCAAGTGAAACAGGAACTATAGCTTCAATATTAATCAGATACCAATGTCCCAAGCTAAGCCTGCAATACAAGCTAGCTGCCAGCTAGGTCTCCATCAGTTCATTGCATACAAATTATGAAGAAAATGCTGGTCCTCAGGCTAGCTCAGCTCTAGTATAGGAAATGGAAATTTCAGAATATTTGTTGCTTTATCCAAGGCTGCTACATCTATTTATTTGTAGCCAAAGGTTATGCAAAAGGTCTGCTATTTGCCATGAGTTAACGGTTAACTGCTGATGAAAGATGGCCATTGATTACTGTGGACACTGATCAGAAGAGGCATCCGATCAGCCAGCTGCTGCAGGAATTGTTCCCAGCAGCAGACAGCATCCACAGACCTGCTCCTTGTCTCATCACATATGACAAGCTCTGCAATAACCCTGGGCCTGGGGGCAGGAGCGGTTGCACGCACAGCAGAGAACATGGGGCTCACACCAGAACTGAGCAATCTGTTACTTCAGCATCAGGTCCTGGTATGGTATTTCAGTTTGGTTTTGGCAGTGGAGCCAGAGGAGAGCACTTCCAGAGCTCCCCAGCTATCTGTGCCCTTCTTGCCTATCTTTTTAAGCCAACCATGTACCCAGGAACTGGCCGCTATTGAGAGCCTGACTGAGGTTACACAGAGATCTACCTTTTCCCATTTATACTTTAATATTACTCAAAGAGTAGCAGAAATCCATAGTCTGTAATTCTCTGGCATTTCTGTCTATGAGTTCTCATGCACAGATCTACTGCAGCCATTAAATGTTTTGATAAATGAAGTTATTGCCTCATTTCTTTGCCATTGCTCCACTGAACCATCAGAAGCAAGAGGGATTTATTGTGGATGTTAAACTTACATTGGCCTCTCCAGCAAGTGATTCGTTATAACCAGCTGTCAGTTTGTTAACTCATTTTCTCTAAGACACCAGTCATTAACTCCAGGAATGAATGACCACAGAGATGATTAGCATACTTAAAAAGCACATGTATGATTCCAAAAGTGTATTTTGGAAAATACACATGCAGCTGTGGTGTGAGTATAGTGTGAGCTCATATCTGCCTAGGAAAAGCACTGATTACATGGGTGTTCAGGTCTGGTTTTCCACCAGTCACAGCCCAGACTGCAAGCTTGTGAAAGCCTTGACATAACAGCTACATCACCTTTTTCCCCCCCCAGATTTAATTCCAAAGCTTGTTAAACTGCCTGTGAAGAATGTTCTGTTACAGAGCAAGCATGTCTCATTTCTGACACTTCACTTGACATGACTTCAGATCAACTGCTTCAGCCTTTATACAATTCCTTGTCCTTCCCAACACCTCTGTTCTAAGCAGCCGACTTGCCTCCAGTTCTTTAACACATCCAACTGTTGCATTTCCACCCAGGTCATCAGCTCTCCTACAGATCCAGTGTCTCTCTAGCTAGAAAAAGATGTTATATAAGATGTTGCATATACCCAAAGTTTGCATAAAGGTTGGCTGAGTGGGAGCACAGCATCCCAGTGTACCTTCACTGTGCTGAAGAGATGTTTGCATCCTCACACAGTGTTTAACCAAACGTAAGAGTAGAGACTGAACAAACACACTCTGTGGACCACAGCAAAAGACCACCAACAAAAATGACACTAGAAAGAGGTCCCAGACACTCCCTGCTGGAGTTAGCTACAGCACATCACCAGCGCTCCCCAGACCTTTAACCAGTCCACTTCACCAAGCTTGACCATGTCAGCCAGAAGAAATCTCTGTATGCAACAAGGCAAGCCTCCAGCACTGTACGGCAACACAGCCGTCAGAAGCATGATGCTCCCTGGGTAACTCAAGCATTAGCAAAACGTTAATATCAGCATCAGGAGAAAGTAAGACAGGTATTTTCTGATGTAGACAGCTGTTTTGCTCGACTCGAGACCAAACACAATGCATTATAACAAGCAAAGGTATCAGCAACAACCTACAGAAGATATTAGAGTTACATGATTTTTGTTCAGTCTGCTATAACATACTTTTAAGAGTTCCCTGTAGTAGCCTACACATTAGAAGTTGTTCAGTTTGAAACTCGTACTGCAAATCCTGGGACACTCCTTTGACCATGCCAGTATGGGCTGGTACTTAATACAGACTTCACCAGGTACCCAGAACTGGAAAAAGGACAGTAGGCAATGGTTAAATGGAGTATATATAAAGGCAGATATACAGCCACCTTTTGGCCAAGTTTCATCCTCAGACACATGTGGAACTCAGCCTGTGCCAAATGCCATCCTCACTTAACCTCAAGTCAAGGGTTTTGCATAAATACATGAAAAATGGTACCATATGGCTTCTCAACTTCCACAGGCAGCAGCTGTGTGAGTCAGAGGAGGAATCTCACCATCACACTCCTTGACAGCGTGCCACAGCTCAGGGATGAGCTGCAGCTTTACTGTCTTACAGCCACACCGTATCTCCAGGATAACTGCTACATGCTGCCTACAGTAGGAAACAACCAAGCCCTGTCGTCAAGAGTTATGGTAAAGCTAAAATTAACAACTAACACATGGCACAGATTACTCCCTCCCTGACTCTGCAGTTCCGCTCATGCTGCAGTGCTCTGAAAAGGGTGGGTGAACATCACACTGGACTACTGCAAAATCCCCTTGTGTTTTCTCTCAGACAGGAAAAGATCACCTCTACGCAAGACCCCAACAAGCTTTTCCACACCTGTGGCCTAGCCAAGGTGCAGGGGCAGGGAAATTAAAAACTACAGCCATGAAGCAGAAAGAACAGAGGAGGGAAACCTTAACTCAGCTCAAGAAATCAAATTGCAGCAACAGGGGCCAGCTGCAAGAGCAGGAGGACTGTGGAGGGGCTGCACCAGATGCCTGCAGGTGTCACTCGTCACAGGTCGTGTTCCCACATGGGCTGCAGTGCCTGCAGCCCGTGATCTCACACCCAGACAGGTTTTACACAGGGTGTTGCTACTACCTTTAAAAAATATTCTGCTAAGAAGCTGGGTAAATAGTGAAGCATCAGAGCTGCCCCAAGCCTGGGCAGCTGTGCTACTGCTGCAGCAGTACCTGCCCAAGCTGACAGCAGCTACTGTGCAGACATCCTGGACTGCCGCAGCTCGGATGCTGAGATGTGACTTCAGTCAAGAAATATGCTCCCTTCCTTCCAACAACCACAGGAGGAGGGATCTTCCAACGCACACGTCATGTCCCAGGCGAAGGCAGATAGAGGAAACAAGGCACCTTCCAGGGCACAGGGGCAGAGCCTCTTCAGCACTCAGGCAGGAGTAGGGGAGGCAGCCTAGGAAACCCTCCCAGGCCCTCACCACCAGAGGTAGCTCTTGCTGGAGGGCTTTGTCACCTGGCAGATACCTGGCAAAAGTACCAAGGCTTGAACACCCAACACAAAATAAGATCTGGTATGTACAATTTATCAATTAATAAATATATCCTGGACACGCTCAGCAGCAATGTAAAATTGCATAAGTTGTCATGATAGGAATGACAGGACTGTCTGGTAAGCTACCAGCACTACCCTCTTCCCTGGGGAAAAATCAGACGACACCACAACTTGAATTAAGGTTGAAAATTATGGATTAAGAAAAGTGGGAAATGCTCAGGTAAACATTTTAATCTCCCCTCCCAAGCCACAGCCCATTCAAACCTGGCACCGCAACACCCTACAGCCAGGAGGGACCTGACCCTATCCAGTAACATAACTCTGCCTTGCAAGTACCCATGTATCCCTTGCAGCGACCATGCTGGAGGCTGGAGTAGGTTAAACTGGAGGAAGGCAGGCCACGGTACCTAACACAAATCACACCTTAAGCAAAGCAAGACAAGAAGCAGCCTGTGGACCAGGAAACTTTTTACTGTCATTGTTAAACCTTATTGAGATTGCCCCGACCCTGCTTGCCTCCTCTAGGAAAGAACATAAATACCCCACCAACGAACTACTTTGGGCCTTAAGATATATATCTGCTTACCTAAGATGATCTCCATCATTTCAGCACCTGCCTCCTACAGGAAGCTTTACTCAGTTAATATACAGGCTTGGAGAAGGAGGGATGCATGTGTAGAACTTCTTCAGAAAAATCAAAGTTTAAGATTAACTTACATTTGGTTGTAAACACAGTGAAGTTCACATTCACTAGAAGTTTTGTAGAAGCAAGCTCCAAGTTCTAACTCCAGCTCCTAGAGTAACTTTCATTACCTCCACTGCCTATTGCTTAACAAGGCTGTGGCTTGCATAGGACAAAGCTGCTGGGAGAGGTCATGGGCACAAAGGGAGGCACTGGGACCAGTTCCAGGAATGACTGTGCTGATCAGGACACAGGAGCTGAGCTTTACCCTGCCTGAGGGGTCAGTGCTGCCAGAAGGTCAGCAGGGCTTGGCCTCAGCCTATTTATTCTTGCTTCAGTAAATACATAGGCTATTCTGTTTTGTCCAAAACTTGCCAGGGTTTCAAATGTAGGGTGAGGTGATGGGTGCAAGTTTGGGAACGCAGAAGGCTGTAGAAACAACTCTCAAACACCACCCTCCCCAGCCTCGTCTTTTAGCAGCTATGAGCCCTGGGCATGTTTGTGCTGGTGAATTAAACCACAGCAGTTCCAGGTGAGCACTGTGGAGTGGGAAATATCATGGAAGCCAGTATCAGCTCCGTTTAGCAGCTGCTGGAAACTGGAAGGCTTTTGTTACTGTTAAAGTAGATCCACCCAGTCACACAGTGAAAGCCTGAAGCTAGCATAGCAAATGCTTATTGCTTCATACAGTATGTGAAATTACTGCTCTGAACCATGAAATTACTATCTGCACATAGTTCATCCTGCCTCAGCCGCAGCTGACACGCCTCTGCACAACTTCCCTTTGTGTCGATCTCTGACTCTGCTGCAGAGCCTCCGATGGCACCAGGCATATCACAGGCCTATTGTTCTGCGCAGTGTTTTAGTTACACTGACACTTGGTTTACAAATTCATTCATTTCTCTGCTTCTCGATTTAGTACATGGCAGTTCCAGAATAATTTATACTTCTCACTTGGCATTTATAGAAAGCTGAGGCAACAAACTGGAAGACCAAGTAGTTCTCATGGCTGCTCTATCATCTGTGCTGCTTTGGGTTGCTTTGTCTACGGATCAGAGTTCAGCTGAGTGCTCAAGCTTCATGCTCAAGTTGACCACCACAGCACAAGGGGACTTGCAAATAACTTCAGCAACTGAATTATTGACCAAAAAAAAGATAGAGAAGAAAATCCTTCTAAAAGAAGTACCTTGTAATTACTGGGATTTGCAAAGTAAGAAGACGCATACAGCTGGGGTCACCACTGGGAATGAATGACTTGGAGGGAAAAGCACCTCTGTAAAGCCCCTTCCCCCTCCTACTGCCCCTCCACTGCTGAACACCTGAATGTCTCGCTGTAGACATTCATCCTCTTACAGCCCAAAGGGACCAGGTCAACAAGGCCTTTCAGCTCAAACCACACTTACTTTGCATGGAACCTAATGTGCGATCACAAATATAATTCCATCTACTTGAGGAATGTAAAGTTTCTAGCACAGTGATAGTAGAAATCAGGTGAAGACAGGCTAGGGCCAGCAAAAACTGAGCTTGTAACAACTGCTGGCAGAGGAGGACACACCACCGCATCCAGTGTTGCCAGGCAAACCCAGAGACACACACAGAGGTCACACAGACAGCAAAAGTTAGGACCTGCAGGAGCATCGCTCGTTTCAGTCCAGAAAGATGTAGTACCAACATCCAAAGCTCCCCCGTGCTCCTGGGCAAATTTATTGGTGGGAAGCTGGTGTGGGGCAGCTGTATATTCACGCTGATTTAGGAAAAGGGCAGACCTTCACACTGCATACCTCAATATAATCAGTATAAGAAGGGGTAGTTCACAGGTAGTGATAGATGAGATTTCTCAAAAAAACATCAGGTTGCAAATGCACTCACACATAAACATCTGGTTTTTAATTAACATGGGTACTGCAATTTCAACCAGTGCTTTATTTTCTACAAGTTCATTTAGTTGGTTGTACCAACTGGAGATCATCTGAGGTCTAGGATGAGATGCTTGTCCAAGGCATTACTTCAGATTTACTCTGGCATAATGCAGGTCAGAATGTGGACCTGCTACGTTTTACTTAAGCTGTTTCCAGTTGCAGGTTTACAGACATTGAGACAGGTTTATTACAGTAAATAAACAATAAATGATATATTTAAAGCTCGTATTTTCATCACCTTTGTGCTTACTGATACCACACATTAATAACAGTATATCTGTCTACACATTAAAGATTTTCCTATATAAATGACAGTGATCAGAGCACAGAACCAGCCAGCAACTCTACTGTACCAGCCCTGTTTTCCAGTTTGGACTTTCTTAGTTGTCTTTAGCAAACTATTTAGTTGCCCTGTCTTGGGTCTTTTCCCTATGAAATGGGAGCCACTGATGCCTGTGTGGCCTTCAGGAAAAAGAGTTAAACACAGAAAAGACAGGATCTATGTAAATGCTTCAGCTTAGAAAAAAAATCTGTGCAACCAGGTCGCAACAGTGATACGGAAAGCACCAACAATGCAGCCCAAATACCCTGAACTCCACACCACATCAGACCTGAAAACATCAGCTGCACAGACGTCAAGTTGGAGAGACTTTTCATTACATTCTCCTGACATTGCTCGTATGAGTCATCACTAATATATGGCAGAAAAAGGTCATATATTACAGCTGCCTTCCTTGACATATTTAAAATGGGTTCATGATTAAACAAGGAGACTAGCCTAAAAGTTTCCAGGTGCACTTCTCTATTTTTTTAGATAATGGTCTAGTTCCAGAATGAGCATGACAGTCTGGAAAAGGCATGGCATTACGTAACCACATTAGGTTATAAATTCAGCAGCTCCTTCCACAAGCGGTACCCAAGCTCTGCACATCCATAGAAGCCCCATATTTCCACCATCCGGACTGCAAAGGTGCCAATGATACCGGCTCACTAGTTCTCTCTGCCACATGGAAGTTCTTTATCATTTCCAGAAGTATAAATAGGTTTGCTTAAACAAAAGCATGTATATAGGTAGGTATTATACCAAGCTGTTTAGAAAGACTGAACTACTTCCTTAGGGAAAGCTGGAAATTCCTTTAAAACCTTTGTCACCTCAACCTTCTGAATCACTTGGTTGGTGGGTTTTTTTGTGTGGTTCCCCCCTGCCCCCCAATCACTGCGAGTCAATTGGACCCAAGGATGCTTTGAGAACACGCAGAGGAGGGACATACCTTCCTGTAAGGACATCCTGCAGGAACAACAATTTCAGAAAGTCATTTGCCATAGGTTTCTCCTGCCTTCAGCTCATGACAGACTTTAGTTCTGAAGCACGTATCCTGGCAAGCCTTGCTTTCCCTACCTTAGCTACAGTGAAAAGCCCAGTCTGCTCTGCAGTTGTAAGGCCCAGTCCAGGGAGGTGCCCAGTGCTACTGCAAACAGCTACACTCCTTTGCTCCAGTAGGACAGGAAGAATCTCAGACCATAAGAAAAGCCTATCCTGATCTAGCAAGTTAAAAACCCTTGGGACAGCTGGTCAAATACAGCACTAATGACACAAACAGGATATTCTAATTTTGCCTCCTCCACCTCCAGGAAACAGTAACACTACATGCTATATATGTAGGCTCATCACCTTCCCATGAATCCAACTGGGTTAAAAAAAGTGAAAAATCAGAAAATCACTACACTGCCAACTCCCACAGCAAAATGAGGCTTCTGTACACCTTGGCAGTCCCATGCATTCAGCTGCTCACCACTGCAGACCTAAGGCAGACAAGTGGTGATTCTTCCAGGCTTTAGTCAGATTCCTGTTTGCAAACACTCTAATTCTGAGCTTCACACAACTGTGAGAGGACCTGAGCTCCATTTTCACCCTCAGTGACATGCTCTCCAAGGCAGCTGCAGCCAGCCAGCACTGCTCAGACCTGCAGGAGTGGGTCACTTTGCTCGGTGGCAACCCTTCCACTGAGATGGGCAGCAGCACTGCAGTAGATGAAGTCATGTTCCAACAACTAAGTAAATCCAGCTTTACAACTCTTAGTACCATATTAGAAGATGCTACACAGTGTAAAGTACTGATGGTTAATTTCATATTGGCAGGATTTCTGCTAGGTCAGGTATCATCTGTCTGGACTGCTTTGACTTTTTGCTGGATCAGGTATTGTCAGTTCTGGATCAGGTAACAGTCTGCTCTCCAGCAGCTGGTGTGAACACCAGGATACGTTGTCTGTCTGGCTAATTCGACAAATATGAACACACTCTTGATCTGCACCCAATTAGTATTGATGGATGATCCAGAAACGCACGAATATCAGTCAGGACCATCCCTCTCCTCTGTTTTGTCCCTGTTTCACTCATCTTGACACAAAATGGGAACAAAATTAGTATAAAAGGTCAGACAAATAGGGAAAAAAGTAGAGCTAGTTTTCTCAGATTAAAACAACGGGGAAATGGGCATGCTCATAGCAGCTGACAAAGAAGCATGTGTAGTAGTCTCTGCTTATGCACTCAATTATACACCATTTCCCAGCTAGTGATAAACCACCATCCAGAGTTAGTAGGCTGCATGCCTAGAAACACACTTGGTATTTTACCACCCACCTTTATATATTCTTACAGACAGAGCAATGGTAGAAGTGCCTGGCTCCTCCGCAAAAGCTGGGCACAAAAGAAAAAACATAGAAGATGCTCCTCAATTAGTTATTTCAGCAAGTATCTGGCAGAAGAGGCAAACCCCAATTATAATGGGGTTTTGGCATCATCTGCTCTTTTCATAAGCTGCCCACTGCCCCTGCAGCCAAACCCTTGGCCCATAACCTTCACAGAGAAACCTGCAACCACTTAGCCGAAGTGCTACGCCACTCCTATTAAAGAACACATGTCCTGCAATAGCAATTGGCACCAAGATGAGAACAGTGAAACACATTTTGGCATCAATGGCTAACAGCCAATGTCAAAGGCTATTTGCTTGAGGGGATTAATCTTTCAAGATGATCACTGTGCGTAGCACTGGCACCAGCACCCCAGTGCCTAAAAAGTCTTGTCTTTGCAAAAGACACACTGGCAGCTGCCAACCAGCCCTCAGCACTGCAGGACCCAACTGCACATCACAGCAGGCCTGTTCCCAGAACTAGCACTGGGTGCCTTTCTCCACACCAACATGGCAAGGCATCCTCTTTTTTAGCTGAATTTTGGAAGACGTTTCTTGTGCAGCTAGATGCCAGAGTCAAGTCAAAGTGGCAACAAGAGGCATGACGCTCTTCTCTCCCAGTCCTGACATCCCACCACCACCTTGAGCATCCAGCCCCCCAAACATTTAGTAACTCATCAGCTCCACCACCCACAGTCAGACAGCAAAGGAGTTTGGCTAAATTTTTAGCAACACTTACAAAAACACAACTAAAGCACAGTTGTGGAGCAAACACCTCCGGGACAATTATTGATTAAAAGTCTTTCTAGAGGCAGCAAAAAGAAAACTCAAGAGCTGCAAAACCAGGGAAAGAGTGAGTAGACAAGAAAAGACCCAAGGGTTCGGAAGGTAACTTTCCACTTCATTAGTTGCAGTAAACATCTCCAAATAATGTGATCTTATGCAATTTATCAGCTAATCCTCCCTTCTCCATTTTGAAAGATTATACACAGTGGTGAAATGTTAGTTAATTTACGTCTTAGAGGACCAGCTAAAAAGTAACAGAAACATGTAATCTTCTCATAATTATAAAGTCAACACATAACCGATATGAGAAGCCTCTATTCATAGCAGCAAAAAGGAGCATTCATTCCTCTTTACATCATCCCTTCAGTGTTACGTCTTAATGCAATTTTCAACAGCAGGTGAAATCACAAAAATTGGAAACAGTGTGAAATATTTTCCTCTATCTGGTTTTAATTAAAATACTCAGCAAAACACAGAGGAGCAATAAAGAGAGGTAACCCTTCCCACCTCAGTTGCGCTGTCTGTTCATTGTTACAGAGCCCAGCGGAAACCCCACATGCAACATCAGTGGTAAATATTTTCCCTACTATTAAAGCAGTGGTTCAGATTAGGATGACAGAAGCAATAAACATCTGATTGCCATCTGATTATGATCTATGTGGTAGGTGTTTTGTGGCCTTTTAAGTTTCTGAAGGTCCACCTGAGAAGTGGGCACCAGAGGAACTGCTATTGGGAAGACCAGATGAGACCTGAGCTGCCCTGTCGGCTCAGATCACAGCAGTGGGACCTTCTGTCTGGGCACTGGGAGGGAGCTGGTGCCTCTCCCACCTGAAACTTACCCACACCACAAGCTGACACAACCCACTCTGAAACCTCCAGGCCCTGTGGTACCCTGCTTAGCCACAGCTCTTGTGGGCAAACTGCCCAGACACTGGGGATATGCAGTGCATGGACAGATCATGGGGGCACCCAGCTCCCAGGCAGACTATCCAGGGCATGTATTCAGCTTCAGTATTCCTATGATCCAAGACAGTTGGGTCTGAACACCAGCTCAAGATGCTGTTGGCTTCCTTTGCCACAAGGGCACAGTGCTGCCTCATGTTGAGTAGGACCCCGGAGGGCCTTTCTGCAGAGCTGCTTTCCAGCCACTAGGCCCCCAGCTCATACCATTGTACAAGGCTGTTGCTCCCCAGGTGCAGGATTCTCCATTTCCCTTTGTTGAACCTCATGAGGTTCTTTTTAGCCTATTTCTCCAGCCTGTCAAGGTCCTGCTGAATGACAACACATACACTTAGTCTACCAATCACTCCTCCCCAGTGTAGTAGAATTTGCAAACTTGCTAGGGGTGTGTTCTGTCCCATCTATCATCCAGGTCACTAATGAAGATGAACAGTACTGACCCCAGTATTGCCTTCTGAAGTGCAACACCAGTGACTGGCCTCCAACTCAACCTCATCCTGCTGGTCACAACTCTGAGCCCAGCAGATCAACCAGTTTCAGTCTGTCTCACAGTCCACTTATCTAGTCTGTACTTCATCAGTTTGTCTAGAAAGATGTTATGGGAGACAGTATCAAAAGCTTTGCTAAAGTTGCTATCAACAACATTCACTGCTCTTATTCACCAAGCTTTTCATCATAGAAGGCCACCCCAGTACCCCCGTTCCACATTTTCCCTAGTCATCTTTTTGTTCTTACATCTACAGAAGCACTTCTTGACCGTCACATCTTTTACCAGATCCAGCTCCAGGTGAGCCTTGGCTCTCCTGATCCCAACTGTGTGTGTGCTCAGAGTGTTTTTATATTCCTTCCAGGTGACCTGTTCCTGCTTCCACCTCACATATGTTATATATCTCCCTTTCATTTCTTTAAGAGCTCCTTGCTTATCCATGCAGGCCTCCTGTCACTCTTGCTTGACTTCCTGAATGTCAGGATGGACCATTCCTGAGCTTGGAGACAGCAATCCTTGGGAAAAAAACCAACTAGCTCTCCCAGATCTCTTCTTCCTAGCCTCTTTATAACTCCTTTAAGTTAGTAAGGTACAGAATTCATATATGTGACATCCTAAGTCAGGACAATCTACAGGCATGCTCTCCCCTATTGCAGGCACTAGTCAGGACTGGATTGCAGTTTTCAAGTAAAACTTTCCCTAACTAAATTCACAACAAAATTACATGAGTGAGTAAAGAGCTACCCGTGAATATTTACACATTCAACTCCTACTTAGAGATTTAACTCCCCAGTGGATTCTCTTTAGAGTTCCAAATAAGCATAAATGCATTTCTGAGTCTAACCCTTAATCAAAACATCCAGGATTCAGTGTGTAAATCACTCAGTTGGGATTTTCCTTCTCACATGCTAAATCACCGCAGTACAACCTAATGCAACCATTCCCTTAATTGCAGCAAAGCCCTTTTGGAATCTCTCCTTTCACTGTATCCACCAAGAAATGCATTTGTAAATGTTCCCTTTAAAAAAAAAAAAACAAACCACAAACAACCAAAACCAAACCAACTCACAAAACTTCTGTTTTGAAAACTAGCTAAAAGAATTAGCGTATTTGTTATTTATTTTATTTTGCCCTTTAATTACTAGAGCCTTTGTTTCCAGATGAATCTAGCCTCTTCTGTAATTGTATCCATGGAAATAAGGGTAGCTTTTAAAAAATCTATGAGGAATCTCTACACTGTGCTGTGTCTGCAAGGTTAAGAGTGAAGTACAGAACTGGTACTGAGCTAGTGCCTACACATTCCCTGCTCCTCCCGCAGGTGCCTTTGAGATAGGAAGGATTTTATAATTTCTAGACAGGAGCTCTTTGTCCAATTTAGAGAAGGAATCACTGTTTATCCTCAGTTAAAACAGATTCTGTTTCAATCTAGTACCAGTCACAAAAAGTCTTCTCTGGTTGTCTTCCACCATAGCCAGAAAGAGAGATGTCTCTTCAAGCAAAGCAAGAAAAACTGAGCAATCACTACAAGTTGTTGTCCCCTACTGGTTTGCATCTGATGGGAACCACAGCTTTTATCTTGCAGTGGTGTCAGTGACTCAGGCTGACAGGAATGGCTCGTACAAGTCTCTGGCAGGGGGAACACAGGATGAACGTGCATCCTTTTCCCTGTCTTCCCTTGAACCATCAGACACACTGTGAACATGGGATATCACATAAGAAATAGCCTTGCAACTTACACTGTACCAAGGAAAGAAAGGAAAAAAACCACACCACACATGAAAAACCACCTGTGTTCCTCTACAGAACTAGGTTTAAATCCTGGCAGGTATTTCAGTCCTTTACCTGCTGAAGTAGGTAATATCTAAGCATCTGTTGACAGCAGAAGGACCTTCAACTCAGACCTGAAATACTGGATGTCCCCCAGACTCCAGCCTCTTCTTTCCCTGTATAATATTACGCAGTTTACTACTTGCTATTCCCCAATGATATGATCCTGGAGCTCTTCGAGAAAAGAACACTTGAAATACATTACTCCTATTTAGGATCAAGCATGTGGGCTGTTCTCTGTTCAAATCTACACTCCAGACTGCACAGAACAACCTTATCTCACCTTTTCTCCCCCTAGGCTTAAATATCAGTGCCCTAGCCCTGAGCTGCATCATAAAAACAAGCATGCAACTATTTGTTATTAAATGGTCACAGCTGACCTTGGAGTCAATCTTACTCTACTTTAGACCCCAAGACATTTACTCTGTTCCCTTAAGTCAACTGCTTGGTCAGAAACTGCAAGCTGCATAGTCCAAAAAATTCAAACAACAATTTGTTTACAGGCTTAATTAATACTTTTTCTGGCTGGTAACTATTTCTTTCAGAACAGTAGTATTGCAGGTAGAAGTGATGTGTGCAGAACTGAGCCTGTCCCAGCAGCTGATCTTTCTTCAAAACAGGAATGTCTACTGTTTAGGGAGATGTTTTTACAGATGATTGACACCTGGGTATGTAGTTCTTATGCTCTGAGAAGGAAAGACTCCATCAATCTCACTGCAGTTTGGTTGCAGGCCTAATCCAATTTAAAACATACATAAGCAAAATAAAACTTAAAATTTAACATTGCCCTATAGTGTCCCTATAATTTGGTTCTGTGTTCAAAATGAAAACAACTCAAAATAGAAATAATGTGGTTTTATAGTCACTTTCATCTCAGCCCTGGTGCTGGCAGTTCTGGACCAAGGAACAGTGCCTCGATATGTCAAAAGCCTGGAAAACAGCGAGGGGGCAAATACACAGGCATAAGCTTTGTAATAAAGGTGAAATAACATGTTTCTCAGAAATCTAAGCAAATATTGCCACATATTTGCCAGAGCTCTCAGCAGCACACCCCACCCCCCTTTTTTGAATCAAAGTTCTCTCTTGCATTTAATACATGGTTAGCAACACTAATTTAAAAGCTCCCCAAATGCACCTGCTGGTTGAGCTGCCCAGTTGCAGCAAGTACTCCCAGAGTGACTCACCCTCTGAAGAGCCATTCCCCTGACCACCACTGCATGCCTCTTCCTCTCTGCTTTTGAATATCACTGCAAAATCCATAGCAACCTTGAGCAACCAGAGAAGCTACCTCCTTGCAGAAGCCATGGTCTTTCTACAAGCCCACACAGGCCTTGTATTTGCAGGTTGACAGAAGACAGGAGTTAAGGCAGGGACAACCCCCACCCAAAAGACCAGAACAGAGGAACCCTGACTATTGGGATCAGCTGGTGCTCATTGTCCTCACCCAACTACACAGACTAGAAGAGTTAGAGGGAGAAACACCTGAATGTAAAAAGGGGAGAGGGAAAAATGCTAGTATTACTTGTTACCCTGACACCTGTGGCTTGAAGTCCAGATAATGTTTGTGCATGGGCATGTGCTCTCAGCAGCAGCCCAGAGCCTACCCTCGCCCCCACCAGCACTGCTGCCACTGGCCTCCAGTTCCCACAGGTGGGATTCAGCTCCATGCTGAAAGTCCCCAGGCACGACATACACCACTACTGGTGGGCAGGGCAGTCAGGTCCCAAGTCCCCTGCTCTGCTCCAACCCAGGCACAGTAGCTTTCGGCAGTCCCTCCACTTGTCATCCCACCTGCAGAGGAGTGTTAGAAATTCCCCATGCTGGCACAGACCAACCTATTTGGAAATGAAAAAGCTCTAAGCAAATACCCATTATTCATGGGGTACTTAATCAGAAAAAAGAAAGTACTTCCATCAGATCTTGCAATGCACCCTTTCTCTTACCTTGCAATAATCTAGCACTGGGTTTCCCAATCTGCCAGTCTTTCACCAAGCAAAACACCTAGTAATTTCAAAGGAAGTTCTGCCCACAAAGGAGTCCAAGATCTGGCCTTAAGCTTGGGAGCTAGCATGTTGTGTTTGGGTTTTTTTCTCCCTTTCATGAGCTACAGAAATAAATTAGACGGACACAAGTGAGGTTGACCAGCCAGAGGCAAGCCACCACTGTGGCCAGATGGGTCCAAGCTACTCCCTGCTCCTGCCCATTGTCACTCCCACCATTCCCCCAGGAAAGCCAGGCAAAGCCCCTGCAAGGTGGGGAGCAGAGGCAGCAGCAGAGAAAGGCAGAGCTTCACACACTTGGCACACCAGGAAGCTGATTTGCAAGTCTGCACTTGGAGCACCTTCAAAGTATTTTCTTTGTGGATAAATGCAAATCAGCCTCTGGGGATCACCTCTTTCTGGTCCAGTTCTTCACCAGCCTGAATTCCTTCCAGGTGTGGAAGGGGTTGAGAAAGACTTTTCCCAAAAGAGTAACATCACCTTGCTCACACAGCATGCAAGGCTGTTTCAGCCTAACCCAAGGCACCCCTTTCTCTTTTCTCATTTTCTCAATAGGTCAGGAAGGCTTTTTGGTTTTGTTTCTTAAAAGAGCATGGTTTGGCTGAGTCCTTCCACTCTGCAGCACAAGGGCTCTCTGAAGCTCTAGGGCAATGTGGGATTTGGCAAGTGAATTGCCACCCCTCCACTCTGCCAGAAACTACAGCAGGGGGCAAACCTTGCCTTGCACCTGCCCTGTGCTGTGCTGTGTTCAAAGCTCCAAGCCCAAACCTGCTGTGGATTTGATTTTTTTTTCCCCTCTCTCTGAATTGGGCAGTGACCTGCTTTGCAGGTGTTGCTTGTGCAGCTGCCAGGAAGCCCTGCACCACTCTCCAAGACCAGGCAACACCTCCCACTACAGCCACTCTCTCCAACCTTGCACAGGAATGTCTCCCTCAAAACTAGTAAGAAATAAGACTAGGAGATTCTCCTTCCAGGCCAAGCAAAACAGCAAGTTTTTTTCTAATTGTTTGTAAAACAGCATCTGAGACAACACCTGATGGCTGCCAAAATTTCAGGGAAGAAACATTAAGTATCAATAAGTAGGACCTATTACTTTACTGCAAAAAAGGCAACCAAAGGAAAAGTGGTAGCAGAACCCAGCACCCCCAGCACAGACAGCATCAGGGTGCTCTCTATAACCACCTGCAGATCAGAGGCAATGGGTGTCACATGCACCCACATCCATACCTGCTCCTCTAATCTCTACATCCCCATTGGGTCTAGGTCTTAATACCTTTATGTGACTTGTGTTCTGGGCAGATGATGACTTCTGGACACAGCCTCTATCCCACCCTGCCAAAAGTCACCTGCGTGGAAAAGTCAGGTTCAGTCTCTAAATCTAGTCTCTTCACACTGACACTTCAGTGCCAAGACAGTGAGATCCCAGCTTCTGCAATAAGGAGCTTTCCTAGGATTCACAAGGAACCTCCATAAACCCATCACCTCTTCCTTCAAGCAATCAGCGCAACTTGGGAACTCGGTGCCCACAGCTGGCTTTGTACAAGCTGAAAGAGGTCAGCAGGACTTAACAGAGCATTATAGCCCTCTTTTACACCATTAACTCCACCTGCTCTTTGCTATTTACATCATAATTTGCAGGAAATTGGTGTCTATCTGTCAAGATACCAAGTTCCTGGGCAAACCACACATCACTTTTACAGCCAAAGCATAAAGCAGATATATACCTGACAGCTCCACGGTGGATATATCCTGGGAGGTACAGAGGCAGCTGGGCAGGCCAGGCAGAGAAACATGGCAAGGGTAAAACACAGATGTGAATTTACTTTTTCCCTGATCTCTGTGGTGTAATAAAAACTGAAGATGACTCCAAGCTGTCAGAAGCAAGTCAAACATGCCCCTGTGATCTGAACAGGACTGTCATGAATGAGGGAGGTCTGGATTTATCAGCTAAGTGTTCCATTTTCTAAATAAAAATTTAATTAGTTAAAACCTTACATGGATTTTATTTTGAGATGTCCTGAGGTTTTTTCCTGAGTTAAGTCATTAAGGTCTGCACCTGAGCTGCAGGGGTTTTCCACCAAAGCAAGTGCATCACTTGCCGTGAAGCACTGCCGCTTTACAGGGCTGCACTGCAGAGGCTCAGCCCTCCTCTAGCAAGGAACAGGTACAACAAGCCAACACACTTTCTAAGACGACCAGCTACTGACCTACACTTCAGAAAATTACATGCTTATTTCTCAAACCAGCTCAAAATCTGGACTCTAACACACTTGAATGTTGTGCAGCTCTGTTTTCTATTGAGTGTTTTGATCTGGGAAACATGGCTTTGATTAAAAATGGGCAACCCACCAATTGCAGAGAATTTTCACATCACTGCTTAGCAAAAAAAGAGCTGCAACAGTTATTATCCAATCATCAAAACTTCTGCCTTGTCCCCTGAGGAATTACCTGTCTCCCCCATCTACACCTAAGAATTGGGATGCTCAAGGTTAACAGCATAGCAACTGCCACAGAGAGAAACATCGAAAGATCCATCATTTTACCAATTACAGCTCTTTCCACTGCCTGATATAAACGGTGGTTTTGTCTCAGCTGGTGCTGGGCTCCAATATATTTTGCTTCTTCCACATTTTAAAAAAACAAAAAACTTGAGGTGGAAAAAAGAACAACACGTGAGACTGTCCACAGAGACCATAGGTCTAATCCTGTTGCATTTCACATCAATGACAAGAACAGGGAGGACAGCAGGCAGCAGCACATGGCCAGGTTAGCATGCTTTTTTGAATGGAGGAAACCATGGGTAAAGTGGCAAAGTCTATTCACTATCCCCTTGCTCAGAACCATTCCCCCAGTGATAATTTTCCAGTCATTCAACATCTGGCCCAAACAAATGGATTTGGTAGGAATGTCACACCAGGAACAAACATAGAACACAAAACCAAGATCCTACTCTAATACTACTGAAGGCAATGTCATATCTGCAAGGCCAGGAAAACAGAATCAAGCCACAGCAGCAGAGACCTCAGGTGTCTCACTTCGAGTCAGGTCAGCACTTGATTTATTACAGTAAAAACACTCAATCATACTTCTCCTGCCTTGTTAGAAATACCTTCCTAACAAAGGTTTCCAATCAACTACTCCCTGCACACATGCTGCATTTTTGCACATGCAAAGCCCACACACAAAAATGAACTTCAAATTACTTGCATTTAAAATCAGGACATCCACAAACAGTTGCCTAGCCTTGCATGTCAAGTTCAACAACATACCACACTGACCCAACCAGGGACCCACGTTCAGGACTGACCTTACCCAATGCACCCCAAAACCCCACAGGCTGGGACTGCCAGCACAGAGGTAACCTTGGAGGAGATGAAGAAAGTACAGCAGAACCACCCAACTTCCAAGGCCAGGAGCTTTCTCATGGGATCCCAGTTCACTGGGATCACTGCACATGCTTGGGGACAAGCTTGCAGCACAGAAGAAAGGTTTATGTAATGACCACCAGAACAAAAGGGTATTTCCCATGCCTGGGAGAGGCCACAGGGTCTTCACGGACCACAGGAAATATGATCCAAGCGAGCTGGAGCATCTAAATATGCACAACTGTCAAATGGTGTTTAGGAATGGCTTTTTGTTTCTCTTTATTTTAACTTTGAAATGTTCTGATTTTTTCAAGTGGCCACATTAAAAGGGAGAAAACATCTTGTTTTCACTTTCCAGAAGTTCTGCAGTGTCGCAAGTGAAACAGTTCGACAATTAAATAAATGTCTGGACGGCCAGGAAAGCTTCTGAGAGTCCCCAGCAGTTCTTCCATAACAGCTATCTACTTTTCACAAAAACTATAAACATGTTCTGAACTGAAGTGAGTCTTGTCCAGCTGAATTATTAAAAAAGCAACGGTATATAGCTGGACATGACCTTTTGTAGCCTACTAAATATCTCTTTATTGTCCATTTGATCCACTCCCTGCTATTTCATGACAGTGTGTGGTATTAATATTCTTTATGTTTGCACAGTGCCTTCCCTGCACTTCTCCCAATATTCAAAAATACACACATGAACCCTCACGGCAAGCTAGATGCATTTCAGTGCTGCTGCCTGCAATTAAAGACATTAGAATTAACCATCTCCCCCAAATCTAGCCTTAAGTATTTGTTTTGTTACTCCAACCCTATCAATCCCTCTTCAGAGTCATTTGCCTTCTCATCCCTCACACTTGGAGGAACTCAGTCCTCTGTTAGGTACCTCAGCTCCCAAAAACTCATCACGGGGAAAACTCTAAGCACGCCTACTGCGCACAGGCAGTGAGCAGCACCCATCGGCATACCCCACTCCTGCCCAACCCCAACAGGCAGCACCAACTAAATCAGCCCAATATACCCCTTCTTCCAAGTCACACAGTAGCTGCCACTGCTGCCCCCTTCTCTCAGCAGCACAGAGGGTCCAGGGCTTACAGCCACATTGACTGAGACAACAGCTGAGCTGCACTTGTCAGCACATGTGCACAACCACAACCCCAGCAACACAGGAACACAAAGGTTTAAACCCAACTGCCTACAGGTCTTCGTGCAAACCCTGCCAAGAGGAGCTCTTCCAGCATCTCAAATTTGGAAATAGGTGTCACCAGCAATAAATCCTCACCCCCAGCTGAGTCCCCCTGTGTAAGCACTTACATGTTTTATATGCACAGTAGTTCTCAGCTGAGCATTAAATAAGTGTTCGTGCTCTAGGGTGCTGGGTTTTTTTCCTTAATGAGTCATAGGCCTTTTCTTAGAAGTTTGCTGGAACACATAAATGTGACATTAGAGATTTAGTAAAACTGCTCCAAAAAACAAGGAATGAAATTTCAGACAATGTGAAATACTCCAGCTGGAAGAGATATATGACCTGCTTGGCCATTTTCTTGTGCTCCTCTGTCTCACAGCACAGTTAAACAAGGCTATGCTGATAGGGAGTTAAAACAATGTAGTGAGGTTAATAGAAAGAGATAACATGCCACACAACAGAAACATCTGCTCCAATGTAGAAAAAAGGGACAAAATCCACTTCCAGAGACACCATCCACACAGGCACAGTGAAAATCACATAAAAATCCAGCCAAACACCGACATCTTGATCAATCATTAGCACATCTGCTAATTTTGCTAAGAATGGTCCTGCTCCCGAACAAGCCAAGAAGAATCCTGCTGTCAGCCTTGGAGCAGTCACATCATGCCCGTGGAGCATCTCCAAGCAATTCTACATCACAGCCCCAGGTTACCTCTGTCCTGTCAGGACTTGAACCTTTCAGGCAGTTGATCGCAGCCCTCCAAAACGAGCCATTTTAAGCTTTTATTAAAACTTAGACACCATGCGCATTCCTGCATTTCTTCCTATTTGCTGCTTCAGTTTTGCTTTATACCATATATTCCCAGCCCTGTCAGAGAAGAGGCACTTTATCCAGGATGGGCCTAAAAACCAAACACTACACTACACTCCAAGACACCTAGTTTCTCCAGCCACAGAATAAGAGACTATTTTGGACACAACAGCAGAATCACTCTGCTTTGGCAGGCTGTGAGACAAAGTATGGACTCTGAAGCACCACAGGAGTGGCTGCGCCATCTCTCCCACCAGCAGGGTGGGGACCCAGGGAGTGGGGTCCCATGGGATCCCGACACCTTCACCCCAACAAGGAGAGCTGCCCAAGCACCCAGCTAGCAGGCAGGCATCACTGGATAGCAGCGCAGGATTACATGCTCTGCCAGTGCCAGAGCTCAGTCTGGGACAGAGGAGATGCCCCTCCAATGCTGCTGAGGAAAACCCCAAACCATAATTCTGCCAACATGTGAGGCACTGTCCTGTGATGGCTTTTGGGACATATGATGTAGGTAGGGGGCCAAGCCCAAAGCTTACTAAATTGCTGCAAAAATTTTTTGTTTTAGTATAATTGTTTGGCTTATTGCTGCCATTTTATTTTCTTTCCATTGATGAACAACCCTTTTAAGCATCTGAAAGTTGCCAGATTTCTTTTTTAATAATTCTAGTACTTGGCAAATTCTCTTGCTTTGAAAAGGCTTTCTAAACATCCGATATCCACATGGCTGTAACAGAGACATTTATATCCTAATTAATTAACCATGGATATTAAGGATTTCAACCTATATTGGTATCTTTGCTGCTGCCACCAAGCCATCAGTGGGAACATGCAAATTTTATCATTTACACACTTTAAATGTAAAAGTGATACAACTGCAGGGAAATCTTCCACTAAACAACATCAACTTCAATCACATAACTACAGGTACTTTGAGTCTTACCTGTTCCTTCACAACAGGGTCACATTTCTACTCTGCAAAATACAGCAGCCACAGAATCCATTAAACAATTTACTCCCAATTCACACACCACCACATAACGAATTTCCAGCGTGTGCTTTACTATCAAACTGGGACATTCACACACAAATTTTTGTGGAGGATAAGGCACAGAGCTAGGCAAACAGTTGTCAATACTAATTAAACTCCACTAGAGGAAAAAATTTTTACTTTGAATCTTGCTTAGGATGCCTCCCTGATGCCCCTAAGAGGGCATACCTGATTGGGCTTTTGGAGGGGCAGACACAGGGGGAAGGGTCTGTTTAAAAGCCTTACGCTACTTCTGGGAATTTGAGAGCCTCTTTCTTACTTGAGGAATGCAGTACAGACCTGGCTTGGAGCTTGTGACAGAGCCTTAAAAACCAAGCAGTTCTAACGAATTTCTGCATTTCACGCAGCAGCCCTGTGGCTCTGTGATCACCAGGGGCACAGCATACTCAAAACAAAAGCAAACTGCAACATGGGCTCCACTTAACCCTTGCAAACCAGTATACTTTCCACAAGGCTATGAACTCTTTGAAACAGGCAAAAAGAAACTTCCTTCTCTGCATGCATTTTGCATGTAATGATCCCCTCCACTTCACACGCATAGAGCTGGGTGGCTCGTCCCTTCCCTCCCTTGGCACACTGCTGCAGCACCCTGTCGCTCAAAAGCAACCAGGTACAACACTTATGGGGTACACACGTAGGCACACTTCCCAACCCAGAAGATGGAAGGAAAGGGTAACAATTAAACCAGGAGTTACTATACCACAGCAGTACATATGCCCACGCCAACTCTTGTATTACACATCCAAACCTCTGCATCAGAAACCTCACCTGTGGTAGCCTCAATAAAACATGTGATGGTTCTTTGGAAGTCACCACCCCCCTCCACACAGTGCTTTTATAACAATGCAGAGAGAACCCAAGAGTAAAAGCACAAACAACAAAACCAAGCAAAGAACATTCGCCATTAAATAATACCCCTATTCATGGTCAAATTTCTTGCAACTGAAGGTAAGAAAGCAGCTGTCCCCATTCATAACACGCTTCTGTGCAATTTAGTCACCCAAATTTTCATTTAATGTTAATTGTACATTACATGCACCTAGTACTTA
Source organism: Phalacrocorax aristotelis (assembly GCF_949628215.1). NCBI lineage: Eukaryota > Metazoa > Chordata > Aves > Suliformes > Phalacrocoracidae > Phalacrocorax > Phalacrocorax aristotelis. The sequence goes on along the minus strand of NC_134283.1, from coordinate 11,137,162 downwards.
ATAAAATATAAACACACTTATATTCCACATCTCTCTGCTCCTGTTATTACATATGACATGGTTTATTACTTCACAACTTCAGGGAGACTCACAAGCATATGGCATGGCTAGCAGGGACAGCAACAGGCCACCTAGAACTACTCCCACATCCTTCACAGGACATTTCCTAACACAGACAAAAGAAGGATACTACTTTTTTCCAGCTCTGTTGACTAGTGTTATCACACTTATTTCCTTGCGTCCTCTTTGTTGTCTTAAATTCTTTCCCAACACCTTGCTATTCCTTCCTCCCTCTGGATGACCCTCCAGCTCCCCGCTTTCCCTATCTCTGTTTACCATTATTTTCTTGACTCATTCAGCCAATCATTCACTCTCTTCCCCTCTCCTCTCCTCTCATGCACATGCAGCAGCGCCATTCACTCTCCCCTTCACGCACACGCACTCTGCATTGCCTGTTGTCTCAATGTAGGATCAGTGACGGGGGGCACGCTCTCAGTAGCTGCAAGCCACCAGGGTGCTGCTAATTCACCTGTACCCCAGCATGTCCCACTGCAGCTCTCCTTACACCTTCCCCAGTGAACACTTGTCTGACCCTGTTTTTGAGGCCTTTCTTGCATTTCAGCTAAAAAAGCCTGACCACTCTCAAATCAGTTTCAGGAGTGTATTTTCCAGCTGTAACTGGGAGATGAGCAAAACCAAACTCTGAAGTATGTGACCTGTTCGAATACTTCAGGAGACCACACCACGTAAGTTTATTTCTAGTTAGATATTTGTCTATTAGAGGCTCAAATCTGGTGGAAAATAAATCATTTTTCACAGGACAGCCCCAATTGTAAAAGCTGAAGGACCTCCACTGCTTAAAGCTGAATGGGTTTCTAGGCTCAGATAAAGAGAAATACAAAGTAATTCCCAGACAATAAATCTTTGCATGTTTCCAAAACCAGTATGATATATCAACTGTTACCTCTATTTTGATCGAAATAGGAAAGATCTAATATTTCACAAAGAAAGCTTCAGGAAATCATAAGACAGAAGACAATACTTCAGCAAATATCATAAGCGTTCCGGTCACCAACTACATGCTCACCTAAATTTCACTCAGATTTTCAAATTTCATCTTTAAGCAATTCAGCTTCTAGGGATTTATCACTGTTATCCATCTTAACTTTGATCTCACTTGTATATACACCCTTCCATCAAATTAACCTGCACACACAAAAGAAACATAACACACAACTCCAAACTCACAAGCACACCGTAAGGCCCAAAAGCCAATCCTGCAACACCAACAGGATTTCTCAATGTAAAGAAACAGATTTGCACGGATGACTATGTACATGAAGGGCAGAAAGGGCCTGGATAGGTCTAGGCTTTTCAACAGGATGTTATCAGCAGCATTTCTTGGTAGTGCTCCAAGAAACATGTGTTGGTACTACCAGGTGGGTTTCTGAAAGATCCAGGAACTCTCAAAAGTCAAGCCTACTCACTAGGGTAAGAACAGGCTTTTGCTAGACAGATGACTACAGTTACTAACAGAATCTAGACTTTGTCTCTCATTCTGAGAGATCAACCAACTACTGCTTCACTCTGTAAACCTCGTACCAGGGTACTGCAAAAGGGGTGTTTCCCTTAGGGTGAAGAAGGGTCAGGCAAAGGTGCCTGTGGAAAACAAGAACGGTGACAGCTCTTTGTGATTTCCTGAGGAGTACCACACACGAGATGAACTTGCTGTATGCTGCATATCAGATGCGAGAGATACACGGGCAAGGTGGCAGCAAGAGGCAGGGAAGACACTTGATGTGTAGAGATGGGGAAAAGCACCTTCACAAAGGGCACTGCACAGGGCTGTCAAAGGATGCCAGCAAGATCACAAACTTGCTTGTCCCCCTCTCGACTTTGCACAGGCAGGAAAATCATCCACACTCCCCCTGCCTCCCTAGTCTCACAGTGCCTTTTCCACTTCCTCTTTAGTTCAAGATAGTGAGACAATTAAGTCACTTCTTGCATTGGACCCCACCACCCTGTCCAAGATGAGCAGACAGCCCTTGTTGGGCAATGGCTGCAGCACAGCAGGGGCTGCCAGGAGTGCAAGATTGCTGTCTGTGCCCCTCCGTTGACTCTCCTTCCATTTCTGACAACATGCCAGCAGAGCTACAGGACATACAGAAAGATCTTGTTCAAAAACAACAGCCAAATCAACATGACAACACTTCCCTGCCTGGTAGATGACAAGCCATAGGTCTACAGTCAGTCCCACAAGAACTGCTTCAACTTGGATGAGCATGCTAAAGTCCAATTTTTGCCTTAAACTGTCTTTTCAGCTCCTGGACATCAGACTGAAAAATTCTGCAAAGTAAATAGAATTTAAACCAGTGCCTGAGCTGATGACTTTCCAACACCCACAAATGTTTTGTTGACACCTCAGGATGCACATTCAATTTAAAACATCTCTGCAACAGAAGTTTGACTACTCACCTCACCACATAAAAATGCTCAGCTGAGAAGAGTTACAAAAGTGAGTGAAATTACATTTTTATTAGCTCTCTTCTCAGTATCTGCCACTAAACTGAGCACATTTACTAAACTGCCAGTACCCTGACACAGGACAGACAGTATCTCAGAGGGCTAAGGATGGAGCAGTTTGGGCAGCGGTTGCATAGGAAGCAGCTACAGGGGAACAAAGTCACACCCAATCCAACTGCAGGCTGCTGCCAAGGGAACAGGCTCAGCCTCCCAGAGCCCTCTGTCTGCACCCTCTCCCTTGGGTCAGCTCCAGCCACCTCACTGACAGGGATGAATTGGAGCAGCTCACCAATCCAGCTCAAAACAACCCTCCCTCTCCTCTTCCTTCTCTGCAGGCTTCACTTTCTGTAAGATCAGTGAGCACATGTGGCTGCAATGTGCTAGTGGGAGCACTTGGAAGTGGCAGGGTGCTACTTCTCAGCTGTGCAACTGGGGGTAGGGCATATGCAGAGCACTCCTTTTGCGGCACTGTCATCTTCAGTCATGTTAAATCAGCTGCAGAAGGGCGTTTTCCTTCTCTCTACAGATGCACTGAGGCCTGCCAGAAGAAACGGAAGGATGGAAAAGGTGAGGCAGTAAAGCAAAGCTCCCAGCACAGCGCTGCTCAGAGCCATTCATACCCGACCAGGCAGAGACATCTGTCAGTCCCATTGACCTGCCAGGTTGCACACTGTGTGGCACCCCAGGAGCCTCCCCGATGCCCAGACCCTGCACATGTCCTCCATCATGTAGGTAGCTGCCCCAGACTACAGGTTCCTCCTGAAGCAGAGCAGCAAGGTGTGGGAGAGCAGCCAGGGACTGCCAGCACAACCACAGTTAGGGGAACACTCAAACTGACCCACAAACAGAATGAAGGCAGGGTAGAGTGGTTGCTCCTCCAAAAAGGACTGGTTAGTCACTTGACCTCAGTTTCAAAGTAATACGCTGCTCAATTTTTTTTTTTTTTGGCGGGGTGGTGGTGGGCGGAACACAGTAAAATTACTAGTGTCCTACTCACTAGACAACCCAAGTTCATCTAATTAAGGAGCACTAAACCATCTCCTCTATTCCCTCTACCTTGTTAGACTATTGGCTCAACACTTCAGTTCTCCAGACATCACAGAACACCCCTCAACTGCCTTTAGACTGTGCCAGACACCAGCACTATGGAAGTGACCATGTAAGCAAAGACTTCAGCTGTAGTATGTGCAAGCTGCTACGCAAATCAATGCATTTCTCCTTGCTTCTCTTTATGAGCCTTGTTTCAGACCCTCTTGACTAAGTCAAACTAAATAGCAGACTTCTCCCCATCCTGTTCTCACCCTCCTTGTCTCTGACCCATCAGCCTGCAGTCATCCCTTCCAAGCCTTCATGCACTCGCTCAGCCGAAGTGCGGCATTCACCTCCATGGGTGATCTGAACCAGAAATGTGGGATCGAGCCCACCAGGGTTTATCAAAACCTCAACAACTCACAGAAATCAGCTCTTGATTTTTGTGTTTTCTGGGTTTCATCTGCTTCCAGGGTGCAAGTCACAGCAGCACTTCTTTGTGCTGCTACAACAAATACCTACAGGGCAGCTGGTACGTGCATTCTCTAGGCATAAAGGCGCAAGCTTACTGCTGATCCTACACAGGATGCATTGCCAAGGTTTAGGGCATGCTCCAACAGGTTGCTACAGAATATACCTGCAAGTAGTGACGCTTACAACAGGCAAATTCTTGTAAATAAGAAAAACCCACCCACAACACAGACTCCCCAGGGCTGCTCCTGAGTCCCTGATTGCACACCCAGCTTCTCTGGCCACTAGAAACCCCTCTCAGAGGCTCAGGACAACTATAACTTGTTTCTTACTTGGAGTACATCTTATTTCTCACTCCCTCACCATATACCACAAAAATTTTGAAGACAACATTTCTTGCAGTTAGCATATTAATGAGCCCTCCCATCCAGCTTCTGCACCTACTCAGAAGTGAACTATTATTGTCCTCAGCTGGAGTCACTCAGCTGCTGAGAAGCACCACATCAGGTGCCAGGCCCTGCAGATGATGCAGTGGATGACCATCAGCTTTCTTATCAGCTCCATTATGGGACTGAGGGTGGCAATAAGCACTGCATTCAGCTTCCTTTGTCAAGGCACAAGAGCTTGTAAAAACTATGCTACTGCAAGTCACAGAAAGGTTTGCCTTGTAGTACTGCTCACTCAGCTACCTTGCTGATCAGCCCAGTCTGTCTCACTACAAGTGTCTTGCAGACAGTTGCAAGAATCCCTGCAACTCCTCCTTCCCATGCAGAGCACACTAATGCTGTGCCAATAGCAGCCTGAATCCTCATGTTTAAATCAGCGACGAAGGTAATGCATGTCTCCATCCTCAGCAATGCTCGTGTCTGTCAGACATCACACACTGCCAGGGAGCCTCTACTCCGTTCCCAGGCAGCACACAAAGCCCAGAGATAACTGTCCCCTCAAAAGCCAGGGATGAGGACTGACTCATCCACAGCCCCTCATCTTCTTAGGCCTCCTTCTCCCTCCTCTGCTGGAGCTCCTACATGACAGTCCTCACTCCTCGTTCAAGCAGGGAACAAACTGCTCCTGAGGGCTGCCCGGGTCTGGCAGTTGCCTGGCTCACCCGCAGTCCCCAGTACAGCAGAAACAGAGCAGTATATGAACGCTCCAGGACCATCTTTCAAAGGCATTTTGGCCCTTTCCTCCCAGTACAAAGTAAGAAAGACAGGGGAGCTTAAACCTAACTAGCGTGACTACAAAAATGCGTTCACTCTTTTCAACAAGTTACTTCTGTTCTATAAAGCAACAACAGAAATTCAGGAAATGATCAACAGGCTGATTTAGCCTCAACAAGGACAGAGGGCTCTCCTCTCCCCCAAAACTCCCCTCCCACCCCAGGGATGACATCGACTCCTGGCAGCCTTGCATGCGGAGCAGACCCTGCGAGGCCTCGTGGGGCAGAAACAATGCTGGAGCTCCCACAGGCACTCTGAACTAGCACAAAAATTTTACTGAATGAGGCATTAAAAATTGCTTCACCAGCCACGCTCGCCATCTATGAAGTTATCACAGATGGTCCAAGAGCACAATCACGAATGCCACAGCCTCAGGGATGCTGGTGGTTATCGGTGAAGCTTCAGCAGCCCAAGACGGAGAGAGGCAAGCGAGAGTCACCATAAGCCCCAGAGCACAAACACCTTCTCCAACACCTCTGACAAGCCTCCCATCTGCACGTGGAAGAGGAAGCACCACGCACCCTGGCAAACCGCGTAAGGAATAGACGGGAGAGAGATCAATCAGCGGGAACGAGCTATGGTGTAAGCATTCTGACACCAGTTAGACAGTATTCGTGGCGATGCGGGGCTTCACCAGGTCGCAGCAGCCCTGGGTATCGCACGCTCGCCTCCCCCACAACCAAACCCACCCGGCTGCTGACAGGCCCCGCACACCGCCGCCCTTCAGCCACCCCCCACTCCCCCCCACCGGCGGCGGCTCGCTCACCGAAGTACTCCTTCTTCATGTGCATCTCCAGCTCCTTCTCCAGCTCCAGCGTCAGCGCCTCCAGCCGCCTCTCCGCCTGGCTGGGGCCGCTCTCCCGGCACGGCGTCACCTGGTAGGGGAGCTTGAATTTGGGAGCCGAAGCGGAGCCTTTGGTCGGGCTGTAGGTGTAGGGGGGGGCCGCCTCGGGGGCGGCGGCCGGGTGTTGCTGGTCGTGCCGCGGCGGCGACTGGGCATGGATCTTGTGGTAGAGGTCCCCTAGCTCGGGCACGGCGCCGTCCTCCTGCAGGCCGGGCCCCAGCAGGGAGGAGCGGGGCGAGGGCAGCTGCAGCTCGGGGTAGGCGCTCATGGAGCCGCGGGAGCTCCGCGAGCTCTGGCTGGAGATGCTGGAGCGCGGGCTGACCACGGCGGCGCCCGCCGCGCCGCGGCCCTCGGGGCCGCAGAGGCTGGAGCGGGGGCTGGCCAGGGCGAGCCCGGCGCCGCCCGCCCCCTCCGGCTCGGCGCTGCCCGGCGGGCCGTACCTGGAGTCCGAGTAGCTGGAGCGGGGGCTAGTGGTGCAGGAGTATTGGCTGGCGGTGCTAGAGCGGGGGCTGGCGTGGCGCTGGTCGTAGCCCATGCTGATGCCGCTGGTGCGGTTGCTGCTGGGCTTGCTGCCGCCGCCGTCGTAGCTGGTGAGGCTGGCGCGGGGGCTGGAGTGCTTGCTGGTGTCGCTGGCCGTGCTGGCGTAGCTGGAGCGGGGGCTGAGGGCGGCGCCGTCGTACTGCACCAGGCTGGCGCGGGGGCTGCCGTACTTCTGGCCGGGCACCACCAGGCTGGAGCGGGGGCTGGAGAACTTCTCGTAGGGCAGCGCGGCCGCGCCGCCCAGGCTGGAGCGCGGGCTGGAGAACTTGCCATGCTCGGCGACGGGGCCCGGCGAGGAGGCGGCCAGGCTGGCTCGCGGGCTGGCGGCGCCGTACTTGCCGTCCGGGCCGCCGGCCGCCCGCCCGCCGCCCTTGGCCACGTAGCCGCCCTCGTAGGCGCTGCCCGCGGCGTAGCGGTAGCCCTCGGCCGAGTAGCGCTTCCCCTTGTCGGCGAAGCCGCTGTAGCAGGGCAGCGCCACCTCGGAGCGGGTGCACAGCCCCTCCTCGCAGCACGGCGGCCCCGCGGCCGTTGGCGGCTCAGCGGCGCGGCCGTTGGCGGCGCGGAGCGGGGCGGCCGGCGCCGCGGGAGCGTAGGCTTTGCCGCAGGGGGCGGCGGCGGGGAAGGCTTCGGCGGGCGGCGGCGGCGCGGCGGTGCCGTTCATCTTCCGGCCCCGCTGCTCCGCCGTCATGTGGGCGGCGATGACCCGCTTGGTCTCCTCCAGGTCGGGGTGCAGTGCCAGGTCCCGGCGGCCGCCCCGGCCATACGGACCCTCTGGGCAGGGCCCATAGAGGGACAGATCCTCCATGAACTTGGTGGCCTTCAGTGCCATGTCCTCCTCGTACTTCTCCATGCTCGGCCGGAGCCCGGCGGCGCGGGCCGGAGGAGGGACGGCGAACTCTCTGCGAAAGCGCAGCCCAGGGCAGAGAAAGGAAAGGTGGAGGAAAAAAAGAAATAAAATCCAAAGCCAAAAAACACCCCAAAAGAAAGCCCCTTCCCGTGGTCCTGGCGGGGCAGTGGCGCGACGCGGCTCCTTCTCCGGAGGGCGGCGAGGCGGCAGTCACCTCGGCGGCATCCCCGCGCCGCAGCGCTGGGCTCGGTGCAGCCGGACTGCCCGGCGGCGCGCGGCGAGCGGAGACGAGGAGCCCCTGTGTCACTTTCCAGCCTTAAATAAGTTGCTCGGTCCAGTCAATGGCGCGCGGCGCGGAGGAATTTGCGCTCGGCGGCTCCCTGCCCCCGCCGCCCCCGGCCGGCCGCCCCGCGGCGGGGCCGCAGCCCGCCCCGCACCCCTGGGCGGGGGGCGAAGGCGGCGGCCGGCCCGCAGGGGCTTTGCGGCGCGGCGAGCAGAGCGCGGGGCGCGGCGAGGCAGGGACTCCTTTGTGTGGGGCAGGAATGCGAGGAAGGAGACTGGGCGCTGCGTCCCGCTGGAATGTAGTTAATGCTGGAGCCAAACAATGATTTTCACCGAGTCAGTCAGGGAGAGGGCGGCCGCAGCACTGCTCGGCGGCTGGGCCGGCGGCTCTCCTCTTCGGCCGGCGCTCACCGATCCTTGCCTGGGGCTGGAGGGCGGGCGGGCGCTGCCCCTGCTCGCAGCGGATCGGGAGGCGGCGGGGCTGTCACCGCGCCCCGGGCCGCCGCCGGGCGGGAAGCGGGGACTCGGCGGGGCGCCCTGAGGGCGGCCGTGCCTGGGGGGGGGGGTGTCTGTCAGGGAGAGAGGCAGGCGCTGGACCGCCGCCCGGGGTTCCCGCCTTCCGGGGGGCTCCGCCGCTCTCGTCCCTGACTGGAACTTTACAGTGGGACCCGCGGCCTCGTCCTGCCGCGGGAAGGGGGGCAGCTGCCGCCCGTCCCGCCTCCGCCGTCCTGCCGGGGATGCGGCTGGGGGCGCCGAGCGAAATTGCCGGCGTCTCGGCTGTGCCTGCAGCGGGCGGGGGGTTGTGGGATCAGCCCCGCTGCTCCAAATGGCTCGCACCTGTGCAAAATCCCCGGACCGTCCAGGTGACTCTGCTGAGAGGACCTGTGCTTTAGCACAACAGCTGATAATTATTTGCAGTTATTTATTCGGTCTTAGGGGAAAAAAAAAAGCAGTACGAACACGTATGGTAAACATATTGTGGCCTAAAGCAATCTATGAATTGACACGAGTTTAAAAAAGAACGCTACTGTCTGGAACTTTGCAAGAGCTTCATCTGTTGATCCAGTAACAAACAAGACTCAGCGCTGTTTGCCTTTTACATCTGTATGCTCATGAAAAAGGCTGTCAGAAAACACCACCTCTGAAATGGCTACTGAACTGAGACCTCTGGAACCAAACCATAGCCCACAGTTAATTTTTTTCACCTAAGCTGCAAATCCCTCGCGATCACTTGTGTCAGTGGCAAAAATGCTGACAAAGCCCTAACAATAGGTACCTGAGCAGTGTCCTTACACTGCTAGGTGCTGAGCACACTGTGAGGAGAGAAATGTGTTGCAAGTTTGAGCTGTAGGTACTCTGCTGTGCCAAGAACATTTTATCCTCTTATCATACCTAATTAAACATTAAAAGCAACTGTGTACTCAGAAATGTCCCCAGCTGTGGAGGGCAATTGATTGGCAATCTGTTTGTTTGTGCATGCAGGGGTGGCAAACAAAAAAAAAAAAAAATGCAACAAACGGTGTAAACGTGCAGAGCAAGACCTGAAAATCAAACCTATTAGATGTGGGAGAGGTAGTCCACTGTCACTGTGAACATACATGTGCAAATACAACCTGTCTTGGGAGTCACGTGCTATTTTCTAATGTGTGTTCACATCTTCCATTACATTTTTTTCCCAAGCTAAACAAGCTGTTACCATGTGCTTCTGCAGCTTGCTACTTGTGGAACAAGTTACATTTCACCTCTAGCCTGCAGGTGTGTGATGGTCCAAAGTGCCTCTTGCAGTTGTGCATCCTGGCGCACACCATCGCGGCTCTGACAAACACAGCACAGGCCTCAGCATCAGCAGCAAAAGCTTCCCAGCAAATGTGCCATGGCACTGAGCGGGATCACAGCTGCACTTCAAGTCCCCGTCCCATTCAAGCCTTGGACTTTCTGGTGATGCTGTCAGCAAGGACACAAACTGTGCTGTTAGCCACATAGTGCGGACACATACCCGCTAAGAACAGAGAGATGCTCCTTCCTCAGAGCACATGGAAATCACCATTAACTTGAGCCCTCGTCTACCCAACCTGGGACCCCTGCACAAAGGTTGTTTGGGGCTGTAGGCATCTCATGGGCTGCTGCCTTCAAGTGTAGCAGTGTAGAGCTCCTTCTTCAGTCGTTCCTGGGGCCTGTCCTAGGGTGTTCTATCCTGTTACTGACTTAGAATTCCTGATTGCCAATTTTCATAAGGTTGTCTTCCTGAGAAACTAGGAGAGGCTCATGGACAACCTGGGAACTTGGTCATCAGAGCACATGTAAAGAAATATTAATCTATTTTAAGGTTGGGTTTGGGTTTTGTTTGGTTTTTAACAAAAAACTTTACAACATTAGATAACTTCACTATTAATCTAACAGAGTGGGTAGGACATACTGGGAGGCCCTGCCTGTGTGCTCATGCAAGGAAGCGTTTTGAGCAGCTGTCTTTACAGTAGGAACTACAGAGCTGATGCTGGGTGAAGTCAGAAGCGTAAGCTACAGCAGGAGCTGCTTGTCCTTCTGTAGTTCTGTCCTCTGAGCCACAAATCTGCCCTTGTTCCACCTTTTGAGGCAGCACAGTTCTATGCCTCTGCTGCTGCCAGCAGGTAGCAAGTTTCTACAGTAGCCTCTCGGTATGTAAGTTGTTAACGCACGTGCTTTGTTGTGTATGAACTCACCAGAAAAACCTCCTGGGGACACAGAGAATCTGAGGAATCAAAGGAAACAGCCCATTTTCGTAAGTGATGTGGATTAAATTATAAAAATCACTTACTTTTACTGTTGAAACCTTAGTCACGATACATAAAGCCTCAAAGCCAGGCCCCGCCAAGCCTGCTGCAGCCCTGGTCCAGAGTATCACTGCACAGCATTCCCGTCTCAGCCCTGCTGCAGGAGCAATGTTGCAGACCTGCTCTTCACCAGTAAATCATACTTCTGTCACACACATAATGAACATAACATTTATCCACACTATAGCCACAGATGTAGCCCACATGGGCGAAATAAATATGTTTGCAGTGGTACATAGCACACTCAAGCACTGCTGCGTTTCTCATAGAGGACCATGTGTGCTGGGCTATGCAAACAAAATGTGTGGAGTTAAAGCTGCTGTTGCCGTAATAAGAAGCCCCATCATTCTTCTTACTGGTATATACAAGAAAACCCAAAGGACTGAGGACTGGGCAGTTACAGCTTGACAATCCTACCATGTTTTTCTCCCCACTTTATTTTAAATATATTTGCTTAATTTTAACAACCAGCAGTAAAATATATATATTGCCAAAAGACTCACATTTGTGCAACTAAGTGCACAGGAGCTGTCACAGAGTATTATAAAAGCTGAACTTCATTTCTTAATTTGGTGTGGTAATCCTTATGCCCAATTTTAAGTTGTATCAGTAAATCAGATATTAAGGAAAGCCAGCTGCTTCTGTTAAATCAACTCCTTTGTCTAAGCCTTAAAGGGAGCAGAAAAGCCAGGTGGAGTTATTGATCTGTGAATATCAGCTGGCTGGGCCTCACAGGCAGTGCACTCCTGTTTCTTCTAACTGCCAGCGCCTTCCAGGAAATGCTGCCTGAGCCAACAGGCAGGGAGACCTGATGGTTTTGTGTCCCTGAGTTGCAAACAGTTTGTTACCAACAAAGCAGAGAATCTGTGAATGTAAGAATTACTGGTAAAATTTTAGCCCTATTGACAATGGCAAAAACCCCACTGAGTTGCGTTTTGGTGTGCGTCACATTGGACGTGGTTTTACTGACACAGTGCAGGAGAGAGTTCCTCATCTCACTTCATCAGTTTAATAATTTGAAGCTGCTCCACAGATTTGCTTGTTGAATTGGATGCTACCTGATTTTGTGCAATTTCCCTCCTTGTCTCCAACATGAAGAAAAGATTGAAATTATACCTTGAGGTCCATAAGGTAAATAAGACTTATTATTAGTCAGGGATTTACTGTTCTCATTTCTGTTTTTAAAACTGATTGGTTTCTTTGTGAGGAATGTCATGATTAGTCTTTTTCTCTGGTCTGTTTTAAGCCTGATTAAAAAAAAATTGTGAAATTCATCCAAAAATAATGCTGAGGAATGTTTTTATTTTGGGAGGGGGGACTGAAGTTTTTGTTTTCTTTGAAGTGGTGGCTGTATTGTGTTTTATATTGCTTTGTTTTGCTTGTTTAGGTCCTGTATATTGATTTTTGTTGTGATAACTTTAAGTATAAGCAAGCTTTTTGGAATATGAAGTTTGGATGTTAATATGTATTTGGACTTGGGTGATTTGTTTGTGAATCACCTTGATCTGACATGTTTTTAAGAATACCCATTTGCAGTTGATCACAGCTTTTAAAAATTGAAATTATTGGATGTGTTTTAGGGCACCATCTTCTGGTAGACAGAACACATTGTATTTGAAGGCTACCTTTGCTAGGCACAACTATTTGAAATATTTTTGACTAACACTACTCTGTGGGCTTACAGGTCATTTCTCATTCTAAACCTGCAGTAAAACACTATTTAACATTTTTCACATTCTTCTTCTTCACTGCAAATGCAGCTATTCACCATGCTGCAAAAATATAACTTGGGACAGACCTTGTAAAATTCCAGTCACAGCAGGCACTTTGTGAACGTGCTGGGTTAGACAGACAACATATGTCCAAGCACTTATGATTAATACACCATTTATGTATCTTATTTCTTTTATAGGTTCATCTTCCACTTCTCTTATATATTTCCGATAGTAACACTTCTGGCCAAAGCAGTTTATTGGCTCATACTTTGGAGACTGTACACAGCCGTTGTCATACTTCCTTGCAATCACAGGACTTAATCACTGTATATTCAAGCACAATCAGTTAGCTTAATAGCAGCCACTACATTTGCATAAATACATAATTTAGTTGGCCAGCTCAGTTAGCAGGGCACCCACTTAGTACTTTTAAGGAGGTCTTAGGTTACACAGCTTCTTATTTCAGACACTTGGAAATATAAAAACAAACCTGGGACTTTACAGAGCTAAAATTTATCTTGACATTATAAAAAGAAGGTCCTGATTACAATACTGCAGACCATCACCCAGCAAAGAAATCAGGTAGCATTAGTGCATTTAATAAAAAATAGAAGCACTGTGTGAGAGCCAGACCGCTACACACATGCCCCGCAGTTCTCTGCTGGTGAAGAGTACCAGGCTAACTGCATGTGCCTCTATACCCATTCAAGAAATGAGGCAGGCTACCAGCACTGACCTCCTGACATGACAATACAACGCACTTCAGCTATGATGAGAAGGATCATTTCAGAAGAAAGAGGATGTTGGTTTGTTGAGAACACCAATTACATTTACATGTCATGGTATTTTCCATGCAAAATGGTATTGTAGAGATAAGACCTATTAACAGAAAATAACAAATATGCAAGATGTAAAGAGCTGTTCCATAAGCAATGGAGCTAATGAAGGCCAGTCTGCTACAGGTCTGTATTCTGCATCATTTGCATTCTCTAGCTTCTAACCTCTTCTCCAAATCTGCAATGACCCTGCAGTCCTGTCACCTGCTTTGTCCCATAGAGTGCTCCTGCTGCTACAGCACTTGCCCCAGGCCTCAGCCACTATATACGGTACCTCCAGGTTCCTCCCACCAACATCCCTCAATAGATTTGTCAGTGCTCTTCTGTCTCCAGCACTCCTCCTCTGCAGCATCTTTAATTCTCTCCTGGGTCCACCTACATACCTGCTCCCTGTCCACTTGTAATATCCACAGCTCCTGGCAGCTTCCTGGGCGTCTAGTTAGGTATCTCAGCCGCCCTCTTTTCCCCAGCACGCTCCTGCTACCTCCAGTTATTACTGGTTAGATGCGCAAAATGCAGCAACCTCCCCTGTGTGGACTCGCAATACAGACCCACCAGCAGGTAGGTGTGTAATACCACGCCTAAAAAGGCTAAGTGCTACTGCAGAAGCATGTCTGTGGGTCTGTCTCTCCTTACCTACAGCCATGTACTTGTAGAATCGCAGTAACTTTGAGATCACTGATGTAATTGTTTAATGTTTGCAAGTAGCTTCAAATGTTGCTGGAGAAGACAGGCAGAAATATTCCTTAAGTACCTTTTCTTTAGGAAATCGTACTGCAAATTTCTCACCTTTTCTCATGTGAGGAAAGAAACGTGCTGGTCAGAAAGACAGATAATGACGTGTATCTAAACAGTGATTTTCTTCTCATAATATAAACTGATATCAAGCTCTGTCTAGGAGTGCATTTATTTACTCCATCCCATTTGTCCCTTCAAGAAGAATCAGGGCCTCCAAATCAAACCATTAAATTGCCTCCGCCTCCTATTCCTTTGTCTGTAGATGTAAGTTCTCTGTAATCACTCTGCTTACACACTAGCCCAGAAATAATCTCAGCAAACAAAAAACAGACGACTGACTTGCGTAAGATTTGTTGTATTACTTTGATCCTAGTTTCTGTTTTCCTGCACATTCAGTATCTTAGATGCACAAAATTGAAGGCTTCTTGTCCTTATAGCTGCAAAGAGAAGAAAGAAAATATCTCTACATATAGGCACAGAACACAGGGGAAAAAACAAATATATTTTCCTTAATTCAGTTTTCTAATCCAAATTTACAATTTTGGGGCAGTAAAGGCTTGAAGAAGATAGTATATCAATGGTATATATGAACTGAACACAAGCCTGTTTCATTTTCTGGGATCTAATAAACGGCCAGCAAGAGGTCTTTGTCGTAAAGGTCAGAACCTGAAATGGCACATCAATCTGCTTGCCAGCTGTCAGAATCAACAGGCCAGGAAAGCATGCATCTCTCTCTGTGGTTCAACAATGAAATGGTTCTGTAAAGTAAAATTAAAATGGCACATATAACTACTACAAGCATTAAATGGTTATCTACAGGTTAAAGTTGTTCTTTAGGAAATGGGCTGGGCTGGTACAAGGCTGGCTGTCATCATGGCCCCAAAAGTTCTCACTCCTGAATGGTTATCAATTGCCCCTGAAGGGCGAGTCTCTAGAAGCTTTGGGAATCCGATAGGTTGCACTTGGTTTTTTCTTTTTTTTTTTTTCAACAGTAAGATTTTAGGAAAGTTGTTACAAATTTCTTCACTGTAAGTCAGAGCAGCTTAATGATCTCTAGTTAACTGTTGTGTGTCGGTAGAGGTCAATATTCCTTTCCATGCTCCACCGATGAAAGGGGATATTGAACTAACAGCAAAGAGATGCCAGATACACTTTCAGCTGCATTCAACTATGCTAAAATATTCCTCTGTTTTTCTTGTCCATTTCATACACGGCACTCAAATTCACTAAGTAAATAAAAAATACAAGCATCAAGAATGAATTGTTGCTATGAAAAGCAGCCAGAAAAGCTTATCTGTGTTACAGAAATTTGCATCAGTGTGAACAACTCGAGAATGCTGTGGGACAGAACAGCCAATGTATATCACTGCAAATACCAATTTGTAGATTGGTTTAATGAGCTGGCTCAAAAATTGTTAGTGATGACAGAGCCTACATCAGGATTGCCAAGGTAAGGCACTGGGAAAAACTCCTCCATTTTAGCATTTAAGTCTTGTGTCTTCCAACTACTCTTACTTCCATATCAATATTACTGCTGTTAGGACTTGAACAAATTGTTAGTTGAAAAGTGGCTTGCCTTTTTTTTTTTTTTAATTACTTGAAAGCTTAATAAATGCTTTAATTTATAATTTGCTCTCAAGAGCAAAAGGAAAGTTGGAAAATTCTACATTAATACAGTGTTGGTGACTAGCAGCTGATTAAGGACATTCATAGTCCATAAATTCTGAAGAGCAGTTTTTCATTTAGCAGCAGCAGTTTGCATTTTTAGTGCTTCATTCAGTATTGCCAAACTTAACAAGAACTGAATAGAACAGATGACACTATATGAACAACCTGTTATATGCTCTATAGAAGCAGCCTATGTAAAGAAAGTATAACTATTATATATATATATAAAATTCACTTCAAAGTACTCTACAGGAAGAATCTATTATTTTTTGCCATCTATTTACTACCCAGAAAAAAGCAGCACAATTGCATCTCCTAAATACACCAAGATGTAACTCTTTGCAGTTAAATTCTAGACTACCTTTCATGCTACAAACCAAACGATGATGCATCATTAAAATTAAAATTAATGCTTCTCTAAACTTAACCAGTGTCCTGCAGCAGTATCTCCCGATCTAAGATACAATGCCTAGTTAATTATGAACACTTTTGCGATCTGGCCTTATTGACAGACTTGTCTACTGCCCCGATAAACTATTATGTGTATCTTCTTGGACAACAGCATCCCAAATATTTTAAGAAATCATTTCAGTCCTGTCATCTTATGCTATTAACACCAATAACCTAAAGAATAGAAGCCCATGAGACTGCATAGTCCTCCCTCCTCTTTTTCACCCCCAAAACCGGTGTTGCATGTTATTTTGATTCAGCTTATATACCACTCAACTTCCAAGTCATGAACACTCTCGACTTCTGTAAAACTAATGCAATGCAATAGTTACCAGGCTTATACCCTCTACTCTTAGTAAGTGTTAGAAATCTATATTCCTCAATACCAACCAGCACAAGCAGGGAAATTTCTCAGGTAGTGCATGAGGTAGGATCACACTATCCATGATGTGTCATCAGCTGCGATAAAGCTTTGCTTATGTCACAATGAGCAGCACATCTCATTACACAGATAACAGGCGATTTGACAACTGATTTAATAAACCAGTAATTTTATTTTTACTAAAGCTTAAAAAAACCAAATGTCATCAGCCTTTATTTTTGGAAGATGTAATCAGACATACTAAATTCTAATCCTTCAACTCTTTATGACAAGAACTATAAAAGTTTCTCATTGTAGCACTGAAAATCCTTTCTGTAATGTCTCTTATTCATGTCTTTACCACTCACTCTTCACTCGTGCTGGTCAAGAAGCAACTGACTCAAAAGAATTTAATTTCACAGTGACGTATTAAGCCTCTAAGCAAGCCATTGCATATGACGATTGCTACCTAAAAGAAGAGATAAAACATTAATTGCATCATAGAATTGTAGTTTTGCACTGCACTGGCAATTTAACACTGATTAAGAGCTGCCCTTTGTACTAGATAGAACCAGATGCAGGAACCAAAACCTAAAAAGGTGCTTTTTTATTGTTGTTGGGTTTTTTGTTTTTGTTTTTTAACAGTCTCCTTCTATACAGTTAACATCTTGTTTAAAATTCAGTCAGTTTGCAAACTATAACAGAGTGAGTCTTGTCTACTCAATTTCTCTGCTCTGTAAGGCTAACTCTGCATACTTATCTAAAATACAAGCAGTTTTGGTTCCTTAACACCAAGTTGGAAAGTAATTTCAGTACAGTGACAGAAATGGCTGATTAATGTGTTCTAAGAATCAGCACTGATTGTTTTGAGAGCTACCAAAATAGCTAAGTGAAGGCAGCAGGCTTTAAGCTACCGATTCTAAACATTGCAGTGTTGTCCTATGTGCAAAGTGTAACCTATAAGAGACCAGTGCTGCCTTCTTTCTGAAGGCATGAGGTGGCGAAAGCATGCGTGTGGTGCTGCAAATGCTCCAAGTGAAGAGGTCAATAATTGATTGTCCAAGAAAAAAAAACATTCACAAAAGTTTTATTAAAAAAATTCCCCTTTCACCTCAAACAAGTGAAGCTTAAGTTCTGTACTACGCGGTTATGTTTAGAAAAATGAAAATAACAGTAATTTTTGAAGGCTATACATTGTAAAATCCCATAAGTCAGCATAAACTTGGACTGTGCAAGCAAATATAGCAAGTATTTCAGATGTCATTTATTTGGTCCATCAGATGTACAGTATAGTAGTAGTATCTGAGTTTACAAAACATCAAATATAAATAACCTGAAACTGTAACAATACACAAAAATTTGCTTCTTACATTGACATACCAGGCAGTACGAGCTGAAAAACTTGAGTAAATTAACAGTTTTACAGTAATGTACATAGTGCCAGTTGAAGTTTAAGAGCACTGTTAAAACATGGCACTAATTTGCTGTATTGAATTTTCTTCTTTACTTGGTTCAGGGTGTGAAAAACGTTTAGGACTAGGCTAAAAATATTTTTCTTCAAGCAAAAAATAAAAATGTAGTCATTTTAAACCTGGGCATCAGATGATGACGCTTTACTAAACAAGAGTATTTTTTGTCCTATTGAATTAAACCTAAAAGGTATTTACACAAAAATAACATGCTTTTTCCATGACTGTTTAAGCAAATACTTATCTGTAAGTATTCATAAACTATGTTTTTACTACATTTAATATATCGAATTAATATGGAAAAACTTCTGAAAGAGTCTATTAAGATGAGAGCTTCATTATCAAGAGAAACAGACACAAATTACTGAAGCCAGTGGTTTGGTATTCACTTGCAACAAAGACCTTAAAATTAGGCTAGTTCTGGACACTTTTCACATCCCAACACAATATGCTGTTACTGTATTACATTATCTGAATCACTTTGTCAAGGGGCATTTGCATGTTCAGTCTAATGCTATAATTTCATCTTGCTCTTCTGTCTGCTCAGTACGCACTCTCTTTGTACTGACACACTCTTTATCTTCTAGTTTTCTCTTGCGGCTTTTATTTTCCATATCATCATCAACATTGCTTGAAGTACCTTCATCTTCAGAATCGACAATCAATAGATCGTCCTGATCTGGAGCTGCAAAATACATGTTTTTACTTCAAATGCAAACTGTAAAGATAGTCTACTCTCAAACCAAGTTTCATACATAAAGATAAGAATGTCTCTAATACAACTACTATATCTTGGAGCATTATTTGTCCATATTCTTTGTCATTCAACCATAAGAGTATTTTGATTTTCTCTAAAATCAGTATAAAATAGGCTTTTCACATGGTTATTCCCTCTTCACTAGAGGTATGGAAAATCCTGCAATAACCCAGAAATATGGGAAATAGCATAATTTTGTTTTGCATGTACGAAATAGAAGAATTGCACACTGTCTGCAGCAGTCCTTCAAAAAAGAGCTGTTACACACACTGAGCTGTAGTCCAGCCTCTCCTTTCCCTAGTGCATTCAGTGGAACTCCCACTAGAAGCCATGCTCCCTGAGAGAGAGAATGTGCAAAGAGAAGGAGGAGTGGAAGGGTGAGCAGACTCAAAGAGCTAAAGGATAACAATGGATAGTATAAAGAAAGGAAAATGGAACCAAAGGTGAACTTTAAAAGACATCTAGTGGATTTTTTGTGTTTCGAAGTACAGATTCACTCTAAAAACTAATTTCATGTTAGTTTTTTTTAATATAATTTAAAATAAGTTGCAGCAATACCCTTAACATTCGATCTCCCCTGAAACTGGAGCCAAGGGGAAGTGATTGCATACTGTGCACTTAAATAGGACCATTCAACAGGCAAAGGAGCATCATCCAAGAGTGCAAGACAGATCTACAGATACCTAACTTACACGGCACAAGTAGTATTCAGATTCATATGCTATCCCTATAAAACAGTATGATGTTCCCAGTAAATTAGCTTTCAGTGCTTAAGCATCCCATATTCCTCTGAGTTAAACTATTCTGACTGTTCAAAGAAACACCCTATGTTAGGAAGGTGATAGTACTTCTTCCTGGATAGCAAATACTATTTTCCTGCCATGCTTTGCCTGACAAGTGAAAAATAATTATTCTGTAAGCAGGCAATAACGACATCTTCTTAAATTAACAAAATAAAACACAAAGACATCCACAAAGTAATTTTTAATCCATAGGGAGAAAGTGACAAATTTGGTTGATTCTTTTTTGTCAAGCAATAGAGCGACCATCAGATAGAATGGGTCTGAATTTACTTAAATCACTGTGCAAATGATGCACTTAAGATGACACCCCACTAAGCCCTTGCAAATTAAATTATATAATTTCAAGGTGTATTTACTGTAAACCTTTGTAACAGTCTCAAATGTGCATTTTGTAACAGCTGTAAATGTGCATTTTTCTATTTAATACTATATTTATACACAGAGGCAACTTAAATGCCTTTTATTTCATGTTGGCAAAGTTAAGTCCTAAAACTGAAGACAACTATTTTAATAGGACTGCACCGTACTGAAAGACTATTTGGTTAAATTCAATACTGACTACTGTTACTTACCTGTTGATGTTGAGGGTTGCGCTCCATCATCACTACCATTTGTAATGTTCTTGGATGCTGATTCTGATGGTTTAGGGCCAACTTTTTCAGGGGTATCACCAACAACTTCAAATTCTACATCTTTTTCTAGGTCTTCACTGCAGAAAAATCCATATGCTTTTAAACAACCAGGTAAAAATAAAAAACTGTCTTTTTCACAAAGTATATCACTCAAGTATTAGAGCACCCTGCAACTACAACAAAATGAGAAAAACATATTGAGAACAGAGGAATATCTGTTCAGTTCTCCTTTATAATTTATGCTGTCTCTATTCGTAAACACTGTTCTGCCCAGTCCTGTGACTTCAAATGCTTAGGAATGAGAAAAATCATCACCTGTGCTTACCTTTCTTCCTCAATGTCACATTCCCATTCTCACTGAAAGCACAGTGTGTTAATTTACTCTACAGAATCTGTATATTACTTATCTGGGGTTAAATAACACACACCAATTATTTCAAAGTGACTTCTATTTGCATTGCTGTATCTGAACACAGGTAGGCAAGCCAAGGATCTACTACCCAGCAGACTGGGGCAGGGGGAGGTTGCCCTTTTTTCACTTTTATTTTTCAAACAGCAGTTTCTCACTTGTTGGCTGCCCCAAAAGTAAATTTGGTTTTGCACTGTATTTTTGTGTTGTGTAATGACAAATTATTCAGATAAACCTTTTCCAAATACTGTTGTAAAAAAAACCAAAACCAAACCCACCTAAACTCTGTAAATTCATAACAAAAATAACAGTTCCTCTTTTACCTCTGTATTTTCTTTCCACAGCTTAATTTTCGAGCTTTACTAATGAATTTAAAATTCTGAGTTGGAAATTCCCTGTGGAACTGTTCTACATACATACACAAAAATAATTTTTTCAGAATCCTTACCTATGAAGCACATTGATTAGCAGTGTATAGTCCTGGAGGAAATCATCTGCTTGTAGTCGACTGCCATTTCGAATTCCAAAGTCTGATAATTTCCTGTGGTTATTGGCTAGAAAAATAGTGGAAAAACTGCAGTGTATACAGCTATTTATACAAAGATCCTTTACACCAGAATAAATATGAGGAAACAAGTACTCCAGAAGTTTCATGTAGAAACATAAGATTACCATTTATTAGCTATATTTAAAGTAAAAGCTGATGTTTAAGACTATCAGGAGTTAAAACTGCTTACGTTTGACTCTTTTACCCCTCATGCATTGTGTTCAAGCATTTCACTATTGTTATATTAGGAGCATTTTGGAGATAGTATTTGTATTACAACAGTGCCTACAAGCATCATAAAAAGACCACAATCCAAGAACAAGAAAATGAACAGGATTTGCCAACAGAGGAAAGTAACTGGTGTGCTTTCATAGCTGAATACCTCTTCTTGAAAGGAATCCTGACACGCCAAGTGAAAAGCACTTTATATAGAAAAACTGAACTGGACATGCAGGCTTGTAGCACTTAAATACTTGCAAATCCAGTTCTCTTCAAATATTAGTTTACAGGATGAACACTAAAACATTTACTATACTTCCATTCTGTATATCTTGGTTTCTTCCTAGTTTTTATCTACTCTTATCTAAACAGCTTCAGTATGCATACCTTCTGTTTCTCCTTCTTCTGAAGAGATAAGAATAGTTCCTTTTCCATCATCTATTTGTACATCTGGTGCTACCATAGCAAATTTTTCTTTCACTATCTGAAAAGATGAATAAAATTATTTAATCAATATCTCACTTAAAAAACAATTAGTAAAAGAAAAGAACCTTGAATTATGTTGATTTTCTTATCCTGGCTCATTTTCAGGCATCTGCTGAAAGCCTATGCTTTTTTTTTAACCTCCACCAACAAAACAATTATTTTTGCTGTCTGAAACCTACAGGTTCAGATATACTGAAAAATTTTTTAGAATCCTTCATAAAATGACAGAATTACAAATCAGTTGTGACTACCCAACTGTAATGTGGCTACCGAACTATTCAACTGAAATACAAATTTAGTGTTTTGCTGTTAGGTATGAACAGGCTTTAAAACCACCAAAAATTTCCAAATACAAACATTCTTTCACAAGACCTACATCACAAATGAGCAAGAAGCACACTGGCTAATCTAGGTCTTCTTGTAGCTGCGAGAAATGCAAAATGAGCAAATATCAACAGCTGATGTTTGGTCAAAATATATGTAACAAAAACCTAACTTTAATCACTCACAGTATTAGAATAAAAATGAAAGCCGTAGCTAATATTCAAGATTTACCTTATCCTGGAGTGTTAGCACAGTAACTTTGTGTACGTTAAGTTTCACAGTCACTTCTGGCTTACTTGCGCATACATAACAGTTAGGATTTGGTGGATCCAAAGCACAAGGAACCAATAGCTTCTTTCTGGGATTTGGCTGCTTGTTCAGAAAAATCTTGAGGACAGAGAAAAAAAACCCCCAAATTATTCTGTAAGTAACAGCACTCATAAGACCTATTTTCCTACAGATTTATTCTCTTAGTTTCACAGGTAGTCCTATTCCCTAATCCTCTTTGACATGCCTGCTGTACAGGAGAAAGTGCATATTATGGCCAGTCTGCAATGACACCTGCGTTCACTGACCAGCTATTGCCAAATAGATCTGTAACGTGAAACAACCACGTTTCAAGTGATGTCAGTCTGGTTCTCTCTCCTATACAACAGCCAATTTTCATTAAATCAGAGGAATGTAATAATCCTTGAGACTTCCACTTCTTTTTCATTGGAGCTGAAAGTTCCCAACACATTCAGAATCTACTGAAGCAACAACACGTGAGAGACAGTAAAACTACACAATAGCCAAAGCAGGTTAAATGTGGCTTTTAAACAAATAATGAATAACAAGAAAGTGTCTTATTCCAACTTACCGTTCTACACTGATCTATTTTTCCTGATAAAATCTTCAAACCCTCCAGCACTATCAGACCAGCTATTACTGCATTAGTAGTAGCTATAGCTGGGATAATATTTCCTGCCATTGCTGCAAAACAAGGAAGAGTAGGCAGATTTTTAACAGTAAATGAGATAATTTTCATTAAATAATATGTTATGTTTTATCCTTACACTTGATATCAAATCTGCTCTTCATATTCATACTGAAAACATGCATCCTGAGGTTCGCAGCAGAAGTGACAAAATCCATTGCAGAAGGGTCATCCTGGCAAGAAGTTAATAGAAAAAGTATTTAAAAATCAGATTACTCATTGGAAAAAGTCTGCAACACATGGTTCCCAAAATCTCAAAAACAAAGTTAAAAACAAGCCTGTATAATATTCCATTTTAAAGTCAACATACTTCCTCCTTCAGATGGTATGTTCAGACTTTAAATACACGTACTTTAAATACATGTTTAGAACTTAGTATTTTCATACTGGGTTAGTGTATTAATATTAATCAAATGCCTTGTATGCTCAAAATAACATCTAATTCCTAAACCTTACAATGTTTTATGCACAGTTTCAAAAATCAGTGTTTCAGAAAGCAGTATTTTTACTATCTGTTGTTACACTGTTTTACTGTTTTGTCCTCCTATTTACAAGTGACTTTTTTTCCTTATGCCACATGACATATGACTGCAGGAAGATTACACTGTCTCTGGTGCTCAAAGACAAAATTATTTTCTTGTTTTTCTTCAGCAAAACTTGTAATATATCACATACCTACTGTCAGAGCTAATTACTATGGACAACTCAGTAGAACTCTAGCTACAAACTGTTGTATAAGAGCATGTTTTAGAGAAAGCTAAAAAGGAAAAAATACAATTGCATTAAATTATTAATTTAAAATTAATAATTAAAATATTAAAATATAAAAACCCCAAAAATATTACAAATAGCTCTAGATTTATGGTTTTTAAAGTTGGTAAATTATTTTACATCACAATAGTTAATTCCTACACTCGGTGAGTTACAAAATAGAGTATTTAAAGTATATATTTGTTTATAAGCACTGAAAGTACTTTCAGTGAGGTGCCAGACATTTTTAAGTAGTACTATTTCAGAACTAAACTGAATGAGTCCAATTAATATTTGCACTACATATGTAGAGTATAACTGGTTCTTATGTATTTGGCAAACTAACCTTATCCCATATAAGCTCTGCTCCATCGCCCTTCTCAGCCAGGTGAAGCCTCAGGGTTTCAACACTCTTTGAAAATAAGTGTGCATAGCTCTTGACATCGAGAACCTGCTGATCTTTCAAGACCGCAGAGGATTCATTTTGTGGGTCAGTTATGTTTTTCTCTTTGGGAAAAGAAAAAAAAATATCAGGAATACTTACAGATCCCAAATAAGTTCTCTGAAAGAGCTAAGAATTTTCCAATTTCAGCAAAATTAAGTAATTTCTAAATTGAAGAACAATCTCAAACTGCAGTAGCCCCAAGATTTTACAACAAATCTGCATTTAAAACTACAACTAAAGCTATGCTTGTATCAATTGCCTAGACATGCACAAATTACAGTAAATGTGAATTTTCAGCAAAACTCAGCTTTTAGAGATAAATGTATTGGTGCTTATGGTAAGGTCTCCTAGAATAAGCTGACATGTAATTTTGTGAAATGTGATTTTTCTACAGCAAATACCAAGTATCTAAAATAACAATTGCAAAACAATTTTAGAAAACACATTTTCTATATAAAGAAAAATCTAAATTTTTCAAGAATCGCAAAGAATTAATGTGTTCATTACCAGTACTCACTTGTGTCAGTGAGAAAGTGTATATATTGCAGAGATGCATTAAAAACCAGCAGCTATGACTTACAGGTATTCAGTGGGAAAAGGGACAATTACCTTGATTTTGTACCTCGGCCCAGTCCAGTGGCACCGGAGGCTTTCTTTTCCTCCACAGCTTATCCATTGTCAGTAGATATCTAATATCATCTTTGAAAAGCTAGGAAACATTAAAAAAAACCCAACAAAAACATTAAAATGAAAGGGGAGAAAAATAGAGACATACTTTATGTTTACATTTGCTCTGAAATTGAAAAATCAGCATTAGATTTATGAGGTTTTGCTCCTCTGCCTGAAAAATATTTTCAACCACATAAATAAAAACCAAACTCCACAGGGGAAAAAAATCCACCCAGATTTGAAAAACTCATTATTCCCCATTCTCTAACACCTATTGCATAACACAGACACAGCTCTGACTGGGGGGGGGTGTAAAGTAAAAATCAAGAAACAATTGTCCAAACAGTGGGTTCGTGTGCCTACTGCAGCCATCACTACAGCTCTTTGTATAGTCTCTCTGAGATATTACCTACATGCCAGTGAATTTCTAAAGTAAAGTTATTACTAACTATCAACATTACATTGTATACTATTTCCTTTATTTATCCACTTTCAGCAACTATTTAGAAGAAGAACTCCTAAACCAGTTTGTATTTTCTTATGTCAGACCCTGATTATACACAGAAGATGACTGATAGCTTTTAGGTCCTCAGACTGGTTCTGATTACGCCCAGTGAAACTCCTACAGAACTCAAGTTTTCCTTTTCACATTAAAAGTAATTTGAATGAATTTTTTTCCATACAGTATGGACAAGCTGTTGAAGCCATCTGTACAGACACAGATGGAACACTGTAAAACAAGCAAGCGTTGTAAAAGACCAACATCACAGCAAAATTGGTGGAAGTCATAACGTAATTGCATAATTGATGGCTAGCATTAAGTGTCCAAACTGGGTTTTGACTTAACTTTAAAGCACCTCATACACTTCAAATAAAGACATTTATTGGGAGTAAAGAAGATACCTTAGTAAAAAGTTTAACTGGATCGTATCCAGTTGATTTAGCCCACTCCTTAGTTGAAACACGTTTAATCTCACCATCTTCATTGGATGCTCGTGCTCTGGCTTCTGCTTCTGCTGGCTCCCCTATTAATAAAGTGTTAGCCAATATTTTAATTCAAAAAAAGGAAAAACACGTCCAAATATTTCACCAAGTCATTAACCAAAATTATGCAGGGACCATAAAATGGCTTTACTGTGCCGAACAAGACCTGAATTAGACACAGTGCAACTTCTCCTATTTGCTTCTGCAACTCCCTAATTTAACTTGATGTCACCTAATTCCTTTATTGGCAGAAACAGTGAACAATCACTTCCTATTAATTTTCTCCACATAATGTTGCGATTTCATAAATCTCTAACCATCCCCTTAGTACTCTTTTTCCCTGGCAGAAGAGTCTTCATTTGGTTAGAACTTCAACACAAAAGGGAAAAAAAAAAAGATTTTAAAAAATCTGCTTTCTACCTCTGGTTACTCCTATACAAAAAAATTCCACACATACAGATGCTGTTCGTTTCGTGTTTCTTTCTCAGTCACATCCAGCAATTGCTGTTGTGATTCCTAATAAGCAGCAGGTTGATGTTTTCATAAAACTATTAACATCTTGACTGAATGAACTGAATGAGAAAAATCAACTCAGAGAACATCACTTTATATGCAAACTTGTGAATGTTTACCCCCTTTCACCGATGCATCATTTGCATCATATTTATCTGCACCAAATCTTATGTCTCATTGCCGTCATTTTGCACTGTGAAGCTGTCTACTACTTTTTGCAGTTAGTCCTTATCTTTATTATTCTAAGTGACTGCTTAATCATGCATGCTGAACAGCCGTTTTTTTAAGTGAGTTTATATGCCGCTCTTTTTAAGTCTCAGCTATTTCATTCTGCACTTCCCATAGGAACAACCTGTTGAGTGATCACTATCTGATGTTCAGAGAATCTGAAGAGTTAGAGGATCCTCTAAGCTCCCTCTCCCAAGCCCATTCATCTGTCAAAGGATCCAAAAGAAGCAACAAACAATGATGCTTATTCACCTTCATAGTAACTATGGTTACTGGCCTTACAGAAAAAATATGTAATAGCTACAAAAACATATCTCAAAATGGGCATATTTCCTATGTAGATTAACACTGAAGTGTTTCAGGCTGGAAGAGTTCAAGCACGATCCCTGTTATTTCCTTGCAATCCCTCAGCCAGGAGCGGAAAATGCAGAGTGACTACAAATTATCACTCAGTTCTCAGTCTTCAGTTCAAAAGACAAGCCTCCCAGCTGTAGGGAAGGAAGCACTCCAACAGATCAAAATATACGGGGGGGGGGGGGGGGGAAGGCCACCCTGTGAAGACCAGTTATATTTAATTTGCACTTCAAGCTCACTTTTCACTTCAAGTTTCTGTGCACATAGGGAAGATGGTTTGCTGCAGAGGGAACAGGAGTCTCCAGATACAAGCCTCTTAATCTAAATCACATATCTTGCACTGGCTGTGTTAACTGAAACTTTATGATTAGAGAGTGTATCGACTGCGTTTCTCACAGCTGTTCTAAAAACACTATCTGAGAAAAATTAGTCACTGCGAGTGACCCATCTTACACTTTATTAAAAAGTTTTCACAAGAACTGAAGTAATAATTTTAATAATGTTTTAGGCCCACAAAGGCCACAGTTCTGGCAGGTGAAACTATTACATTATTGTCATTCTGAAGAGTATTTATTGCACATTCTCCATGCAAAAACCCCTGCTATGCATTATGTTAACTAAAAACACTGAAATTTTTTCAAGTATCTAATAAGCAGCAGTATGAGGGAGCCAAATTATGCACAGTGTACAGGAAGTTCTGGAAGGGAAACTACTGTTAACACCCCCCAAATTCTTGTTGTCCAAGGGTACAGTAAATGGAGTCCTCTTAAAAGAAAAGTCGAGCTGAAGTCTCTAACCTCAGGAAATGTACAGAAACAAGTCATAATCTCTGAAATAGAACATTTCAGTAACAGGGTAAGCTACAAGCTTACTCACAGGCAGCTTCAGGATCAGCTCTGTCAGGAGAGACTTCTTGATCAGCATCTTCTTCTCCAAACAACTGGCTATATAACAATTAAGAAAAACAAAACACTAGAATTTCATCATATCTGGTTAAAGACTGAAATATTTACTAATGTCTTTAGAATTCTTGCTATCAGAATGCCACTTCATACATTGCTTTTTAAATTGTTGGGATTCATCACACATGGACTTAACACTGGCAACACAAAATGTCCAATACAAAAACGAATGTAGCAAAAGAGTCCTGTATAACTCACCCAATAGTTCACCCAGCCTCATATTTATACTGCAGTACTGAATGAATTGCTAATAACCCTCCAAGATCCCAGCAACCTTTACATCTGTTAGCACATGCATTAAATCAAAAAATGTGTTAACTTCACAGAAAGGTGAAGAATAAAGTAACCTTAACCTGCATTGCTGTTCCGAACTACTTTGCCAGATTTTCTGTGATATCAGAGCAAGGCCTATGTATTAACCAACCTTCCATCTATGTATTAAAAGAAAAAAAAATGGTCCAAAAAAAACCTCCCCAAAACCCAGGTCAAAGAACTGGAAGTTTTTGCTATAATCCACACTCAATTAAAAAAAAAAACAACCCACACCAAAAAAGGGTTTCCACTTTATTTCTCTGTCTGTAGGTTTAGAAACTAGAAGAGTGAACCACAGTACCTATTTTCTTTAAAAAAAAAAAAATAAATCACTTACTTGAACAAATACTTAGCCCACACAATGCAATGGATAGGTTCCGATGGCGTATTTCGGATTGTGCAGCCTGGGAAAGTCTTCTGAGTTGGTTTAGGATGACATTCGTAACATTCTGTCACTCCCTGGTGAAAAGGGAAATATTTACTTGCCACACTGTGACGGCTGCTGATAGTATATCCTATTACCAGATGAGCTGTAACTGTATCTCAGAACACCCAAGTCCCTGTTGTCTAAAATAGCCAATTATTTAAACTTAAAGCGACAAGAGTAATACACAACCTAACCTTTTTAATAACTGTTACTTGTCCAAGGTAGCCTGCAGTTCCACTCTCTATAAGAGGAACATCAGCAGCCAGGCACATCCTGTTCACATGGTTACGGGCAGCTGCAAATCAAGAGTTTTTAAAGAAAAAGTTGAATAATTGGGGGGAAAAAAAATTTTACTTCTCCAAATTCAAACTAGCCTCCTATGCAAACATTTATCCTTAATCTGCCTTATTTCACTGTAGAGCACACCTTTTTTACAAAGTGAGTTTTCCAATTAACACAAAATATGTTGACACTATTAAATATAGCAAACAACTGAATAAAGTTACATACACACAATATTCATCAGTTCCCATAAAGCAGCAACATAGCAGTTAATGGTTACTTTCAAAACACCTGTAACAGCACTAGCTACCCTTTCAAGCTTCTAGTAAAGCACACAAGCATTAGTCAAACTACAGATGGGTTAAGAAGGTACTTGTTATTTAACTGACACTGCAGAAATACTAAAAGTAGAACACACTAAAGTTCTGTTTCTATGAACAAGCAACAGTATTTTCATCTCCAATACAAAATCATAGTGAAAACTTCACCTCTGTTATCCAGAGCATTCATAACCAACGTAAACTGGCGGAAGAACTCTACGTTATAGTCAGGGCTACAGAAAAGAAAAACAATACTCAAAATGGCATATCAAAGTTGTTGGTTATTATGCCACAACAGAAACGATACACATGCAAAGGGTGGACTGTTGTTTATGTGATAAATTACATGTAAGTTTACTGCTACCCTTTAACTGCCCCATTTGTCTTCTGCCCATTTTAAAGCTGAGTGAAAGCATGAATTTTATGCTGCTGGAAGGAAGCTCTTGCAATTAGTACTAATTCGACCAATGAAACAAGCAGACAACAAAAAAGTGATTATACTGCTCTGACCTAATGAGTAAATTGGCTGAGCTGTGGGTAACTGACCTTAAAACCACCAGCTGAGGCTAAACGTGCACACTGTAATTACCACAGCTCATCAGACTGTTGATAATTCATTATACTGTGATAGTTCAATTGATTTTTATCGTGTCTCCATACCCTTAGGAGCCAAGACATGGGATTTTAAAATCTTGACACTTTAGTAGCTTTACATTGTGTTTTTCTGATTTAAAGAAGAAGGTGGCAAAGAAGAGACAGTAAAGAGGAAACAGGATTAACAGTTTTACAGCTTCAGGAGAAGGATGCAATGAGTCAGTGTTTCAGTGGCTAGTAGCAACATCAGAGTCCAAACCTTAACATTACAGAATATCAGTTTTTAGGACACTGGACAAGTATAAATTAAAACATGGGAAACAGCTAATAAAAATCTACATAATCTTGTACTCATTGGTTATGGATCACAAAGACTAAATTTTAATAGTTTTGGGCATATATAAATGATTATCAGTTACCTACACACACACAAAGGACTTCATTTTTTTTAATCACAGACTCAACAGCCACATTTATCTTAACCTAATTATTGCTCAAGACATCAGGGCATCCTTACAGTGTAGAAACTTATATAGCAAATGTTGCTAATAAAATGAAAAATAGACACAAGCAAATGACTACAGCTTACTAGCAGAGCTTAAGAAAACCCATGCAAATTCCACACTCCCACTCAGGTGTGTGGTAGTCTCATATTTACAGCTATTTCTTCCTACTGCGGTAGCTTTGTAAAATACCTTAAAGCACACCATTGTAGCATTTAAATAATACAGTACTTGCAAATCAAAATGTAATTAGAGCTTAAAAACAAACATACTTCATGATGCTATCATGGTAAGCTATAATATTAGCTTCTGGATAAAACTGTAACACGCTTTCCTTGGCAACCTAGAAATAAAAAAAAAACAAAAACAAAAAAACCACTTATTATTTCTTCCTTCCTTCTAAAGATAAGACTCGATAGAGCTGAGTATTGAGTAAGTTGACTACCTTAAAAGATTTAAATATTTTTTATAACAACATGTTGTGGATAGCCATGATGAACCAACCAACGCTTACCTCTTCCCAGTAGAAACAAAATTGTGACATGCTTCTAACACTGTCCATAAAATAATATTGAGTAAGTAAGACTCAAGCTTTGGCTTTTTCCTCACCTGTGATTTTGATCTTCCAACATGTTTCTTTTGAAACAAAAACTGCCTGTTGAGATTGCTGACATCAATAGTATCCAAATCAATCTACAAACGCATAAGAGAGAGCCATTTCACTTTTACAGAAATAAAAGGAACAAATTCCTTAACAGAGTTCGAAGCAAATGCAATTCACCAAAATGCATAAACTTTACAGATCCCTTTTCAGACCTGCATGTGGGTGTTACATCTACACTACAGAAACTGTAGAGGCACCAGGAAGCCCCTAATCATCTTCAGGAATCCACACATTTAAAATAATTACTAGCAATGGAACTATGTGTCAAAAATTAAGGGCCACATGACAACAAACTTTCTGAAGAAAGAGTCCCTACTGAAAACGCACATGAATTTTGAGATACGTATGCACAGTAGTTAGCGGAAAGTCAATAACCAATTGTGCTATTTACCACAGGATAAAGATTTTAGCGAGAATTCATCAGGAGCAGTGTACAAACTCAGAGGAGATACTGCAGAAACCAGCCTAGACAGGTCCAGTCAGACTCTACATGGGACTAACCACCCTGAACGCTGGCTCTGTACCATGCTCCCCCAAGGCCCAAGAAAGGGTACTCGGCAAACTAATTAGTACTTCTACTTTATATTTGAGCAACTGAATCAGTAAACTGAGGGCTATATTGTAATTTCATTCATATGCTGCAGGGCAAAAGCTTTTACTGTTTGTCACCAGGACGAACTGCTTAGGCGCATATTAAAAATTATGAAGTCTACTTATGGGAAAAAGTGTCCAATCACGCAATGGAGATGTTTAAAAATATATACCACAAAACACCTGTGATGTACAACCCCAAAGGATGCCATGACTGTCATTCCCAACGGCCATATTTCTGTGTATTAATATATGCACATGAACATCATAATTTCAAATGTCTTTACCCCCCACCCAAGAATTAAATAGATCTAATTAGAACTTTGAGAAGATTTATTCCCACCTTTGTAGCAACTACTTTTCCTTTAATTAAAGAGTTTCTCTGATCAACCAATCTTTTTAGAAGTCCTCTCCTGTCCCTAACATTTTTAACTAGGAGGGGAGGGAGGCAATGTTTCTGAGCCTCAGAGGTATTTCTCCCAAGCTCCCACAGATAATGCTGACATACTGAATATAGTAACGCTTTCAGCTATATGGAGAGTACCGTCAGACTGACTACACAGTGTGAAATTTAAACATGACCTACTGAGGGTGCTCCCATATGCTTTTAATTTTATTAACCAAACTTCAGTAACAAAAATAGTATGCCACATACTTCTCACTGAAGATCTTTTGCATGCGAGATCCAAGCTCCAAACTTAAACCTCCTGTTTTCTGAAGGGAATGTTTTTAATTCAAGGATTAAGTTTTAATATACTAAAAACTATAATAGCTGAAGAGTTTTATCTAAACACTAAATAAAAGCACCTGTGGATATAGAGCAAACAGAAAATATACAATGTTTTATAAATGTATTATAAAGCAGAAACTGTTAATCTTTATTACCCATAGTACCCTTGTAACTACCCATGGTCTTCTGTCTTTTCATGAAAACAGTATTTGCATGAAAACACATTTCTACCTCCTTTCCCTTCTCATAAGACAGACTCAAAAGCTTGCTTAGCCCAAAGCCAAAAAGCCCGAGAACCCCAAGTGAAAATGATTAAGCGCATAATTCTATTAAAACTTCCACTACCCATAAAGCTTTTCGTATTTTAACTGGACATGGTAACAAGTGACATAAGCTAAAACTGAAAGCATTACTATGACCAAAAGAAGCAAAGGAAGTTTTTCTCCAAGAAGAAAACATGAGATCACTAGACCTCAACAGAAGCTTCAATCTAGCTAAGAACAATCAGAATCTAAGAGCTCCCTTATTAAAATAACTTTTACACTGTTCCCATTTTTGTAATTAGAAGGAGGGGCCTCAAAATTCCTTAAGAATATATATTCACATTCTTAATTCAGGCTTGGATTTTTAGTAATCTGATTTCATTCTTCATTCACAAGGACAAGTACCCTGCCTTTCAACAAAGTATACTTGATGAAATAACATATTTCTGAGCTGTCTGGTATTCAGAACTACTAGATTTTTCTTTTAGTATTAATATTTTGTTTTAAAATATTTTAAAACTTACTTATAAAAATAAAAAGCATTTTCAGGTGTTCAAGCTTGTTAGTATTTAATAACCAAGGGAAACCCTCAACATTATCACAAACATTCATTAACAAAAGCAATTTAGTCTCGTAACAGCAAATTTCTTCTTTACGTAACAATTATCTTTTTGCTCATCTTTTGCCCACCCACTCCATATGTTACCGAAACATTACTGCCTTGCATAAAACACTGCCAATGATATTTTTAAATGAAGATGGCCCTGATCCAACATGTACTTAAGTTAATGGAGAACAACCAAGCGGCCTTGAACGACAATACGAAAAAGCCAAACTATAAGAAGTGAAACAATAAGCACACCCCTACAAGATTTATGCCTAATGACTAACAGGAAAAACATCAGATATTAAACTCTATTATATAACGGACCGCAGGTGTACACAAATGACATAGTAAGGCAGGGAAAAAAGCAAAGGAGGGGGGAAAAAAAAAAGAGTACAGAAAATGCAGGCTTCCACTCTTCTCTGTATGTTTACTTCACTGGTACAATGTTAAAACTGGAGAGGCTCTCCGTGGCAGACTCAAATCAAAGGAACAATTTGGAATTACACTTAACCATATCCTACAAATTCCAGAAAGTGTTTCAGTAGAAAGGCCCAAGTTGTACGAGTAACAAGGCAAACCAGTAGCTGTACTCTTCTACAAGCTGATATAGTTTTAGATAAAAGCGGTTCCTGACATGCTGTGCTCAACAAGCCTGACGGTAAAACCAAACTTTTCCAACTGGTCATACAAAACTCTCAGGTGCGGCTCCTCGTCCGGCACATGCAGATAAAAACGTATTCAAGGAAACAGACCTGTGCTCTAGCTGGATTTATACCCCCCTGATTTCTTAAAACCGTATACTTTTAGTAACTACAGTAAGAGTTTAATAAAGGTCTGGAAACTAGGTAATCAGAGTTTTGCTAATAGTATTTTGCTCTGTCCCGTTTTCATTCCGATCCTCTCAGTACTACCCTTCCTGTGCATACTCAAGAGATTAGCATCAGGAAGCAAAAGTGAAAGCAACAGCCCGCGGGGAGCTATCGTGACCGGACTTCTAAGACTGACAGTTTTACAACACGGTATCTAAAAATACAGTTCACCTCCCACGCATTTTGCGTCTCGCTGCGATCCATCCCCGGACCATCACCCACAGCACCGGCAAAGGCGGCACCAGGCGAAAACTCGGGCTTCAGCGAGCAGCGGCGGGGCGGCCAAGATGGCACACCGATGCCTGCCCGGGGGTTTCACTCACGGGTCCCGGGGAGGCGCAGCCGCTCCTCCGCCGATCGGCGGCGGGGCCCGCCGCTGCCCCAAGAAGGCGGCTCGACCTTCGGGCGAGGCAAGGAGGGGTAAGACCGCCCTTTCCCGCGTCTTCCCGGCGCTCGCCCCGGCGGGGAGCCCGGGCAGGGCGGGCCCGCGGATGGCGCCGGCAGGCCGCGGCCCCTTTGTGGCGGGGCCCGTCCCCCGGCGGCGGGGGCGGCGCGGCGGCCTCGCCCGGCGGCTTTGGCGGGCCCGGAGCAGTTTGAAAACACGCAGACAATGCGGCCGGCGGGAGGGGCCGCGCCGCCACAGCGCCCCCGCGCCCGCCACCGCCACCCCGGGCCCCGGCCCCCGCCCCGCTCCCTGGTCGCGCCCCGCCCGCCCCCGGCCCCCGCCGCGCCGCCCGACGGCCCCCCATCCGCCCCGGCCTCGCTCCCGGCCGCGGCCCCGGCCCGCACCACGTCGATGTTGCTGAAGCCGGTGAGCACCAGGTCCTTGAGGAGCTCGCAGCCGATGCCGCCGGCTCCCACCACCAAGAGCCGCGCCTGGGCCACGGCCTCCGCCAGCTCACTGCGCAAGGGGCCCGACACCGGCACGGACATGACGGCAGGCGGGGAACAACGGCGGGCGGCGGGAGCGGCTCCGCGCGGCTCTCCTCAGCCGGGCCGCACTCCGGACAGCGAGCCCGGCCCCGACCAGAGCGGCGGCCGCCCGCCTGGCGCGCAGCGCCCCCTGCCAGCGGGGAGGGCCTCGGCCCTCTCCCGCCCACCGCCCAGGAAGACCGCGGCGGGGCGGAGCGGACTCGGGAAAGCCCGACGGTTCGAGCCCCGCTCCCGCCGCCGCCGCCCGCGCCCGCAGGTGAGCCTCGGCCAGGGGATGCCCGGGCCCGACGGAAAGGCGGCCCTCGCCTGTCTGCTACAGCCGGGTCTCGGCGCACAAACTGCGCGTCCGTGCGACCCGCCCCAGCAGAGCAGAGAGCCGGCCTAGCACCCGTGGGGCACCGCCCGTGTTTGGAGCGTAACAGAAGCTTTTTGTGTATGTTAGCCTAAGTTAACTGACTAACCTCTAGAAGCTGACGTGGTAAACTACAATTCTTCCTTAAAAAAAAAAGTTAGTTTTGCAAACATGTTCCATCATTTTAGCCTCCCCTCATCCTTTTTTTTTTTTTTCTTTTAAACCCCCACTTCTAGTGCATTAATTTATGTTGCAGCATTAAACCTCTACAAAGAGTTTTAAGGACACTTACTTAAATTACTCCACTATTAAGTCAATCAAATTACTGCAATTTAGCCAAAACCAACAGGGAACTCCACAGAAAAGCATAGACTGTTCTACACCAGCACAATCAGCCTGTGAGTACCAGGCTCGCAACAAGGTGGTGCTGCACCTGCCCCATCATTCTGCACCTGCAAGAATGAGAGCACTAACAAAAGCCTCCACCTTTTCCCCATCCAAAGCAATGTGACCATCAGAGTTCATTTAGCCATGCAAACGTAACTTATCCTTCATCGGAAAAAACACACGGAGAAGCTTCATTGTATGAAGACTGTAGTGGCAGCAAGGGCCTTTCAGCCACTGCCCACTGAATTTCCAATCTGTGGTTAAAACAAAGTTAAACAAGATCTGTTTTTTTTTTAAATCAAGCTTATGTCAAGTTCCTCACTGCTAATAGTTTCTAAAACCTGGATCCTGCTCAGCTGATGAATGCTAGCAGTATAACTAACTGCAACAACCAACCTTTCTTTTTTACTTTCTTCCCCACATGTTAAGTGCAATTAGAATAATGAAATAATCTCTACATTTAAATTTCCATGTGTAACCAAAGTATGCAAGTTTGCATTCGCCACATTTTAAAGGCATGCTAATATATACTTCTAACAGTTTTTCTTGGAAATGAGTATAGGGTCACCAAATGAATCTAATTTTTCACCACACCTGAGGAAAATTCTGTTGCATAATTACACACTTTTACCTGTAGTAAAAAAAAAACCCCAGCAGACCTTCCATCTGTATGGAGAAATACAATTTATTTAAATAATTGCTGATCTGGGTCTTCTTGTACAAAAATAAATTCTTCAAGAGGGGTTTGGTGATTTGTTGGCCAACAGCTTCTCTCACATGTGTACACTATAGCAGTTCCAAATTCCACTGACAGATCTAAAAACAAAGCAAAAGGTATGTAAAGTAAAGGTATGAAAAATGACATAATCGGGGGCTGTTGCTTATTGCTATACTTCAGTCTTCGCTTATTCAGAAAATATTTTTCATACTCAGTCTCCTATGTACATAGCATTTTCTAATTTGAAAGATTTTAAAGCAAGTGAGACAGAATTTTCAGTGACCTTCTATGTGCCTGCAATCTTATCTGGCAATATTTATTATTTTCCAAGGTCTCATTTAAGAGGCAATGAAGACAAATTACTCCCAAGGTAATGGAATCATCTATATTGATGTTGAAGTTCACTAGTGAGCAAATGAAGTCGCAATCATAGAGTCTCCATAAACCAGAGTTACATGTTTTGCTTAGTGAAATCTATAACGGAAACAAGATTGGACTCTGCATAAGACAATCCCTGTAGTTAAGCACATCAGTGTGTGTGGTTAGCAAGAAACAATCCAAATTGCAGTTCACTAAACTTCACCAAGACAGCGACCATTATTCATTTAGCTAAGTCAAAGGTCAGCACCTGAATCGCTCTGGAGCATGCTGACCAACGCTGGCATGAGTTGAAATTCAAATATTCTGTTGCTTCCACAGTTACTGCAGGCTGGAATACCTTTGTTAATGTTGGCTGGAGGACATGTTATGAATAAAGGCTGGCCACCCCAAGAGTATCTAGAAGAGGAAAGGAAAAAAGTAATTTTTAAAAAAAATCTAAATTTCATATGAAAACTTAAATATCAGCAACAGTGTTCAGGATTTTCTGAAACCTCAGAACTTGCTTGAAGTGAAAAACATTGTTATGAACCAGAATTGCTGGCTAAGCTTCAGATGAGTCATTAGACAAAGAATAGACATGGGGATAGGGAAATACTTGAAAGATTAACACTTGGAAAGCCTTAAGGAAAGATTTAAAGGAGACAAATGCTTTGAACTGACACCTCACCTCCAAAATATGCTGTACCTGACTCATTTAATTAAGCAAACTACACTTTCCTGAAAAATTGAATCCTAACCGGTGGTAGTTGAAGATATTCAACACAGAACAGGTCTCAAAACCACTGCAGTTGTGCCACAGAAGTGATGTTTTATTCATAAGAGCTGTCACAGCTCCACAGCTAACAGGGAACCAAGACTGAAGATGGTTTCCACTGAATGCCAAGCAGGGGATTCTGTGCTGTGCCGACAGCTCAGCAGAGATCTGGCAGCCCAGGAGAAATGGGGGTCTAACAGGCATACTCACAATACCCTCGAAGGGGAAAGGGAGGGCTATGTAAAGATTATAACTAGTGACACTCACAGGGATCAGCGGAGGTGATGTTTTAGAAGAATGGAAAATTCAAAGAGTGTAACACTGCAAACTGGCAGATCCAGTGAAAAAAGTTGTCTGAAAATGTGACTGGCACTCAGCGTTAGTGCATTTTATGTATAATCTTTGATACATAATTAATGAAAGTTTCTAATGTTTCTTATCTGTGTGACCAGCCCCTCAAACTTTACCTCCTTGTCAACAAGGTGCCAGTTAGTTCCACCTGGTTCTGGAAACTTGATAAACAAAGGTCCTGTCACTACACTGAGACAGCTTGACCAGACAGGCTGCGTTGGACTCTTCTGGAACAAAGAAGTTAAAAACTAACACTTGGTATGATCTGTGAAAACCATGTGTTTTATCTGCTACTATGAATGATTTGTGATTTGAAATCTCTGTTACAATTTCATTTAGAGTGAACTCCTTTTTGGGGAAAGTAGCTGCTCTGACGTGGAATCTGGTTTTGTTCTAGGAAAAGCAACAGATTGCAGTCTTCAGTTCTTGTCAGAGTCCCGAGGGGTAATCACAATAAGCTGCAAAACAACTCAGGCTTTAAAATGAGTAATTTCTTACTTCAGTAAGATCTCATAACTGAGACATAAGCAATTACAATAAGATTACTAAATTTCAGAGGAGCAGATAGCCTTGGAAATCTATCACAACAGCATACCACTCTGTATTATACTTCCACCTTAAAACTGGCTCTTGAAAACCTCTACGCTTGGATTTCTGCGAGTCTCCAAACACAAGTCTGGATCTGTTCTCATCTTATGTTGAAGGTCTTATGTCGAAGACAGTCTCCCATAGCCAGATCTGGGGTCTCTGATCCTGCTCTGCTTCTTATCTACTTACGCTTTGTATAAAAAAGCCCAACCAGGGACTTAAGTCCGGCTACACAGGCATGGTAACAGCCCTCTTGGCAATATTTTTTTTTAATTAAGAAACAAAAATATACACCTATTTCCAACAAAAAGGTTTATTTTGATGTACTAATAATCCATGTCTATGCTCTGTATCTCCCCGTTACAACCAGATGATCAACATACCTTAGAATCTGTTCAGGACACACAGATATTCTTTTCATAAATTTATGGAATGTGTGGTCCCTGCTTTTGACTTCACTCTTCTCATATTTTTCATTATCACCTTCACCTGCAAAACTGTAAGAAAACAAGAAAAGAAACAAAATTTCCAGTAAGGTTTTCAGTACAACACACATGCTTTAAATAAACAATGGTTACTATACATTTACATTAAATTATACTAAGTACACTAAAAAAGAAACGAACATAACCCATGTTCAATTAAGAGACAATTCCTGTTAGGGGTTGCAAGTGAACATTTTGGTTCTAGTTCTTCAGTTTCTGGTAGCTTAGAATTACTAACAGTTTTTTAAACTGCCACATAAGATTCAAATCCACCAGACACCTGCTTATTCCTTTAAAAAAAAAAATAATCACTCCTTTAGCAACTTCTTAGTTTTTCTAGTTCTTAAATTACGATGCTGTCTTAAGTATAATTAACTCAAAATTTAAAAAAAATCCATGATTCTATAACAGTCAGCAAAACTTAACAGGAACACCGCTACTAAAAAGCATTCTATGCAGATTCCACAACTGACAGT
Source organism: Phalacrocorax aristotelis (assembly GCF_949628215.1). Classification (NCBI taxonomy): domain Eukaryota; kingdom Metazoa; phylum Chordata; class Aves; order Suliformes; family Phalacrocoracidae; genus Phalacrocorax; species Phalacrocorax aristotelis. Next base: position 11,097,714 of record NC_134283.1, on the reverse strand, counting down.
AGCTTTAGTTTTGAAAAAATTCAATGTTGTCCACAATTCAGGAAAAGTCACTGAACATACTAATATAACCAAAAGAAATGGTCTGGCTATAAGTGCTCGCTGTGATCACCTAAGTTAATACTGAAAATATCTTCAATAACTATGTTCAAAAACTGTTTTTCAGACAACCTTTACAAAATAAATCTTTGGGAGTCTTACCATCACCACAGTCTCTAGTCAAAATCCTTATGAAATTAAACTCTTAGAAATGCAATTGGAATATAAGAAAAACTTTAGCCTTGTAAAGAAAAGAAAAGCCAAATGTCACAATACAAACTCATGCCATTTAGCTAAGATATTGTTTAAACCACATGGCTGTTTCAGAGATTGACAGTCCACTGCTCTACCTGGAGCCCAAGGACACTCCAACGGCTGGCTCACTCAGAAATAGATGCACCTCTGAATAACTCAAAATTTGACAGGACCTTGCATTGTGCATCACTTGTTTTGTGTATTCTTTTATCATCATTATTACTATTACTAGTATTATTCTTTTCTCTTCCTTCGCTGTCCTATTAAACTGTCTTTATCTCAACCCACGGCTTTTTCTTTCCTTTCCCCCATTCTCTCCCCCATCCCACTGGCTGGCAGGGGGGTGTGAATGAGCTCCTGTGTGGTACTTAGTTGCCAACTGGGGTTAAACCATGACAAGGCCCCAGTTTTAAACAAAAAACATTCAGATTTAGTGAGAGTCACATTTAGATTATCAGCCACCATACAGGAAACTACGTAATCCCTTCAATTTCAGCATGAAATCCAGACCTGTTCTCACCTTTCTGACATCAACTGTTCCAAATCAACACCTTCTCTCTGCTGATACTCCTTCAATAGCTTATCTGCATGATCTGTATCAAGAAAACCAGTGCAGTCTTCCTCATCCACCACACTGATGTAGAAGGGCTGGAACACAGGAGCTGAACTAGATGTGGCTGTTACCATTCCCTCGCTGACTGGAGGATGTGTATTCTGGGAACCTGACCCATCCGTAACTTCAGACAAGCGAAGCTGTTGGAACTGGGATGCACACTCCACCTCGCTGGACAAGATGCTGCTCATCACTTCGTTTAAGCCAAGCATTTGCAGGGAGGCACACGCAGGAGATTCTGCTCCATCACAGGCTCCCCAGTCATCTGCTTCATCACACCAATCCTTTGCAGCAAAGTTCAATTCTTGCTTCTGAGAAGAAAAAAAACAAAAAACAAACAAACAAAAAAAGAACATTGTCAAGATCAGTCACCCTAATACACTTCAAATGCAGTTTCGTAACTGATGAGAAAACTAAAACCCTAACCTAATGCTTAGTGTTATTTTGCCTTTTTTCCTCACAGGGGTAGTTACTACTATACCCACATTTCTTTTTCACAGCAGCACAGTTACAGCAAAAAAAAAAAATCCTCACAAACAAGAACTCATTGGCTTTTTGAATAGCCTTTGTACACCATGTTGCTGTACCTTGGCTGCTGGCACGACCACTGACAGCTAGTTTGGGTACATTTATCTGAAGCACGGTTACTGCACCACAGGAAAGCTCAAAGGGCAGAATATGGGGCAAAATAATAACGACAATAATAATACCATCATTTTGTCAGAGTATAAGATCATTTACCACAGACCAAAATTTCATATTGCAAATCCACCAGCTGAATAGCCACTTTCTGCCTATCATCACTAGTTTGATAGCCATCCTCCTTTTTCAGTCTTAAGCCAAAATTACCTGTATATTAACAGTAATTGAGTCACACTAATTAAAACTGATAGAATTTAAAAAATCTATTTATTTAGAAAATAAAGAAAACGTCTTAAAGCTCCAACCCTAAACAGTACAGCACAATCATTTAAAGTTGAAAAATAATGTTTAGGTAGCTTAAGTAATTAAAGTATTAAACATCAGTTTTGACCATACAGTTGGACTGTGATATCCACTTTAAGACAAAGCTAACATTGATGACAAACAAGAAGTTAATCTTCTAGTAAATAACAGGTAGTATTCACAGTGTCAGGAATTCCATGACTTCTCCACGTGACCACATGTATGACTCAAAACTAGCATACACCACTGCTTCTTAGGAAAGGCTATGGTTGCTTAAACAAGTGTATAAAAGCATGAAACTCATCCTACTCAGCTGCATTTTCATTTCAAAACCTCCTCAGTACTGCGCTCCATACGCCACATTGAAAGCAATGCCAGAACCCAAGCAGGCAGTTTGTTATACCTGCTTCACGCCGGAATCTCGCGTTTCCTCTCGTGTCTGCAAATACTGGGAGCGCAGCACCTTCCAGCTGTAACAGCCCGTGGAAATACAGACAGACAAGACACGTAAGGGACAGCCAGCCAGAGCCGAACCGGCATTTATGGGTGGCATCAGTGGAGCCCTGCCCGCGGCCCCCCTCACCTGTGGGGCGCCCACCCCCACCTGCGGGGCCCTCCCCAGAACCCCCTCACCTGCGGGGCGCTCCCCAGCACCCCCTCCCGGCACAGGCGAAGACGTTGGCGATGCGGTGGGCGGGGGCCCCCTCCAGCGGGCAGTACACCTGCACCAGGTGCGCCAGCGCGCCCCCGCACACCCCGCAGCAGGGACAGCCGGGGCGCACAGCGGGCACCCAGTCCTGAAATACCAACAGCACGGGCACGGCTGGGTGCGCTCCCGGGCCTCGGCCGGCCGCCGGCCTGCGCGCCCTCGCCGAGCAGAGCCCCGCCCCACCGCCAGCCCCCCTCCGCCCCCGGCCCTACCGCGGAGCCGCCCAGCTTGTTGGTGGCCCAGGCGGGGCCCTGCCCGGCGCCCCGGCACGGCCCCAGCATGGCGGCATCACGCAGACCCAGCAGCACCGGCGGCCTGGCCGCCATAGCAGCGCCGTCCCGCCCGCCTCCCTACGGCGGCCGCCGGCGGACACGCCCCGCCGCATCGCTCGGGCCCGCCGGCGGCGGAGAGGCGGCTCCCCGTGGAACTGGGGGTGATCCAACCTCCCGCGAGGCGGGGCGGACGGCGGCACCCCCTTTCCGAGCAAAGCTAGGCCAGCGCTCGGTCGCGGTTGTGCTGGGTTTAAATCCGTCGCCTGCGGCACTGCCCGCGGGGCGGGGGGCTGCGGCGGCGGGGGGGGTGACGGGCTGCCCTTGGGTGCCTCCCTGCTTCTGTGGGGCGTCACCCGATGTCACAGAACCCCGCGCGAGCGCGCACCCCGGCGCTAACTCCAGATAAAGGAGTTCCTGGAAGAGCACCAGTCCCGTGCTCTACACGAACACTGACATTTCTAATCTTATGTTTTCACCTTAACAGCGCTCGAGGACAAATGATGAGCAAACCCACATGCCTGCTAAGAAGGGCTTTCCAAGTACAAAGCCAATGTCACCTGAATGTTCTGGTTTTACAAAGCTTGGTTTCAAACATTTAGGTGAACGTGGTTGATACTGAAATTCATAAATTTGCCTAATAGACCAATAACACAAGCAATTAAAACTCAGTGTTACTTGTTAAAGCTCCACCGGGAAGCAAGAGGGGAATTACATGGAGACCTGCTCAGGTCCTACCAGTCAGCAATGCCTGTTCTTTTCTGTATGTGGGAATCACTTGCATAAAGAAAACAAAATTTGAATAATCTTATTGCGAGTTTTCACAGAATCATCTCAAGGTCATTGCTCCATTCCATTCTGGGATAGGTTGTTCTCCTCAGGTACATGCAGCGTCTCCTGGGGCTTGGGAACCAGTCTCAGGGACCCTGAACAGATGGACCCTCTGCAGAGCCTCAACTGCAGCCTAATCCCCCCTGCATCTGGCACTTAGTTCAAGGACATCACAGTACACAGGGGGAATTCTGCTGCAGTGTCTATCCAAGAAAATGAAGGGGGAAACAAAGCAGGGACTAGTGCAGGTCTGAGGCACCAACCCTCACTAGATAAAAGTCAATTAGCACATTAAATTGCCTCTTACTGTGAAAGTCTTTGTGCTCTTTAATGCTCGAATGCTACATTTTTGTCCAATCTTTTTGCAAAAGGAGGGTATTTCAGCACCTGCAGAGTAAAAAGAATGTTTTCTGTGAGGTCCTATGCTCCTGAATAGTTAATAAATAAACATATAAATAAAAGGCAATATATGCATCTTACATTTGCAAGCAGATATCCAAACTGTTACTCCTATTATGTACAGGGCTGCACTGATCCTTTTTTTAGTTAGTAGCAGTGATGGGCTTTTACGGAAAAATATGTTGTTCACAACTGCATCAATAAAGAGAATGGTGGAGAAAAAAAAGTATCATTTTGTTATTTACATATCGGTTTTGCTTGGAAAGAAAATTCAGTTGTCTTCAGCTGTCACACCCAAGTGACCTGTTTTTAGTTTTAATGTATAATGTCAAAGGTAACTGAGTTTCAGCCTTTGTACTGAGTTCCTCTTATGTAATTTTAGTACCACACAAGAGTTTAATACTTAATGCTCAGGACAGAGTGACTTGTTAACCAGTCTCTAACTCTATTTTCTTAGGGTTGGATAAGTGGCAGGGTCACAATAAGGTTACATGGTAACATTGCAGAAGAACTGACAAGCCAGCACAGCGATACAGAAAAACTGGTTATGGCAACAGATAAAACAGCTACAAACAAAAGGTCAGTTTTGCAAAAAGAAGAGTTTTCTCAGTGACTGCACTTCCTAGAAATGTTGCTGTATTACTTCCTCCAACATGCAGTCCTACCTTCTTGCACCCTGTATTAAAAAATCAGCCAGCTGCTATGAAGTGCCTTGCTGATGACACAAAGAACTGCACAAAGCTGGCCAGTTCCATTTTTGCAATTTTAACTCTCCTGTCTGGTATTTGTGAGCCTGCCTGCTTCATAGCCGTTCCCAGGGGAAAAAAAAAGCATTAATTGTTTGCATTCCTGTGCTGAATGGACTTCTACCCTGAAACACAGGAACAGACCACAAGGAGGGCAGGGAATGTTCCTGTTCAGATTCTTCAGGTGCAGTATTATTCTTCAAGTGCACTGTTGTGAAGTCCTGCAAAAGTCAAGCAAGTGTCGTACAATGTTTTTGCTTCAAGTTATCTTAGTCTTAGAGAAGGATTTATTCTGTCTTATAAAACAGAGAACAGCACTAGCTACCATTTTCAGAGTTATGTTTACAATCTCTTTTGCCGTTTGTTCTTTTAAGCGCTTACCCACTGCAGCTGCATCAGGTTTTTCACAGCCAGTGTAGTTGCAAATCTCTGCAATCAGTGTAACAAAAGACAGACAATTTTCTTCTATTAACTATGCTGCTTACTCCTCCATGGGCAGTACTTTCTTTAGCAACTGAGTCACAGTGAACAGTCATCAGCTACACTGTGCTGGGAATGCTAAGGGATTTTTTAGAACTCCCAATTCCTTCCATCACAGCTGAAGACCAGAGTCATGTTTCCTGTAGAAGCTGTGACATAAATAAGTTACAAAAGCATGCACAATACTGATTATTTACAATTTTGAACAAAGCAGTAGCATAAATGGGTGTGCAAATGGATTTTTTCATAGGGAACATCAACGTGTAGAAAGATACAATATTAAAAGGTCAGTAATAATATTGAATATCATTAAAATGCTAAAATGTGGAACAATATACATTTACTTTACTTACTTTAGCTTGTTTTTCAGGGTCAGTTATCATGGTCTGTCTACAACTCCACTCTCTGAGTTATCTCTGTAGAACAAATCCTTTGCCAGAGGAGAGGTGACCTGAGAAGCAGGAGTGGCATACAACAAACATACTTGGCCATCAGCTTAGAAAGGCAATTACGGAAATTATGTATAATTAATACATTTTTTAAAAAGATTAAGTGTTCTATTGTCAGAATGTGAAAACCAGAGCAACAGCAGCATAATATTCTTGATAATATTGATAATATTTTTGCTGAATATTATCAACTAAATACACTGCTAAGGATTTCTTCAAATACAGGTGCACTGTGCATACATTTATATTTAATGTATATGGACTGTTACCTTAAGCCAAACTGGGCATCTGTACCAAATGACCATTAATACTAAAGATACAAAATAAAATGTGGTTTAGAGCATAATGTAGGAATCTGCTACTTAAAGGCAACTGATATGTTGTCGCCCTAGTATTATCCCTTTCTTAACTGTTTGAAAGCATACCATTCCTTATATTTGGGGTTTTAAAGTAGGTAGATGGACAGAACACTTCTTCTCACACAGTCAGAAACTACTTTGGTGTCATATGTGCCTAATAAAATAACGGGCCTCACTTTTCCACAGCAGTTATACCTATGATTTTGCATTCACAAACACATGGGATTTTTTCTGTCTTGTTTAAGGTAATGATTTTTGTGAACCTACAAGGACAGAAACACTAATTCAACAAACAAACCAGTTACGGACCTAAAGGCTACTTCAGATCAAAACAGGGGAAGGAATAAAATGTCCAGTGTGCTCCGTATGCCACATTAAGAAATATGTGACAGAACTAGCAGTAGGGTTGAATACTGTTTCTGCAATTAGCTTTTACTTAATGATGGCTTTTTACAAGTAATGGTAATGACTAGTATTTTTTTGCAAGTTATGGAAAAAATGCACAAAATGATAGGCAGGCAGAGGCTCAGTATAGATCACACTGCTCAAGGTCCACTGATGTGTAAAAGCAAGCCCCCATGAACCCAGAGGTGAGGAGGAAGAAGACGACATCCTCAAGAAATCAACACCTGCAGGCAGGAACGTGGGCTGCCATTGTGTCACTGTGACAGCCCCTCCCAGGAAGACTAGCCATAGACTGTGGGATGCTGGGGGAGGTGAGAGGGTGAGCTCGACACCAGTTAGAGCTGATTTATTGCTGTTTGTTTATTGTTATGAGTAGAGTTCTTATAGATTCTTGGATGCTTATGTTGTGTGTTCCTTTGTGCCTGGCAAGCATATCTTGCTATTCATGGAACTTTGCAAAAAAGCCACTCCACTACTTGTATGCCCTGATCCATTCCAGATATGCCAAAATGTGGTCACAGCTGCTAGTGCCCCTGAAAGGAGGAAGGCTGGGGGTGCATGCTTTTCAGATCATCAGGTCTTCCCTTTGTGGGCCCATGGACAATGTTGAGCTAACAACATTCAGTGACCAACATCATACTTTGCTCTCCCCTCTGTCTCAGAGGGTGTCTGTCCTGCCAGCAATACTTCCTCCCTCCAGCCAGCGAATTGTGAATTCTTTGCCAGGAAGGGCTGAAGGACAGTCAGTCACACCACAGAACAGTCTGTGAAAACCCTAGAGCCTTGAGACTCAGGTCCTGCAAAGAAAGCTGGAAAATTCATATCTGAAACCCTTTAGTTTGAAGAAAGAAACTGGGCACATTTCCAGCTTCTTGGGTGTGATTTAACTTCTTGGAATTAGCCTATATCAGTTAAGAAAGAAAAGGAAGTTTCAAAAAGAATCAAAAGCAACATTTATTTATCACAGTTTACAAAACAATAAAACATGTAGAGATTTTCTGCCCTCATTTGTGATATATCAAGCCCATCTCAGAGGTGTTTTTTGATGGATGCTCTGCTCCTTACAAGCTATTTCTAATTAAAGAAAGTGGAAAGAGGCTGTAAGAATGACAGCTGATCATTCTCTTCTGAACGAAGAGGGGAATAAGCAGATAACATATTCTGACACTTTTAGTCTGTATAGATAATTTCTTACAGATTTCAATATATTTTCCAATTTTCCCCATATTCTCCCTTCTCACAGGAGCATTATTCACTTTTCATATCCACTGAGTAGATACCATGGTCTTGGAGCCTGAAAGATTGTGGGTTTTTTCTGCTTGCCTCATTACATAGTGATTTTTAGTCCTACAAACATTCCAAATTTCCCTTGATTCTCTCCTTTCACTGTGATCATGGCAACAGATAACATAATAGTGATTTAGAAGGTGACTATTAAACTCTGCATCCTAAGAAACTAATTTTGTTTGACTTTACTTTAGATTTTAAAAGCAAACTATACCCTCCACAATTCTTATAAATCTGTGTGTTCTCTCCTTTCGTTCATCATTTGTTTTGTGAGCTGTGTCCAAAACTCCATTTTGCGTTCTTTCAATTTTTTTGCTGCCTTTTGCAGTAGGCCTATCTCCAGGTATCTTTCATCCAGATCATACTGAGGCCAATGGACCAAGTCTTCTCCGTTGGGATTTCTGGAAATAATATAATGAAAAGTTATCTTTCCATTTGCCAATCAATTGTGTTCTGACTGCTCAGGCTGAGACCATTGCAGAAAACTAACACAAGCTCATATTGTGTGAGTCTAGTACCTGAATACTTGGATGTTATTATGAAAATACTCATCAGTGGAACGGCAAACATTTAATAACTGCCATTACTTTTGGATCTAAAACTCCATTGCAGATGGAGTAAAAGCTCTTGGATTTTTTTTCTTTTTTTGGTCTGCAGGTTCATTTAAAAGGTTTTTCTTGCAGTGATTAAGAATAAAAATAATATGCTTCAATATTTATCTTAAATTCTGCCAAATTTGTAGGAACCACCATTTAAGTATCTCAGCAGCACAGATGAAACTTGAGCTGTAATTAGCATTATAATTCTCACCCATTTCTAGCAAAGTTAGTCCAGTATCTCATAACGGTTCTGCTAAGTTTATTTTCTTCTTCTGTAGTAGACCCTGCAAAGTGAGAGATGAAATGGCAACATTAAAAACTAAATGATCAAAAAAAATGCAGCTTTGTCAATTCCAATAGACTGTAATCAGCTTTACTTGTTAGTCTGAGCTATGGGAGCGTCACCTGAGCAAAGCTCTGGGAGAGAACTGCAGATGAATGATTTAATGAAAAGAAGCTACCACTAAAGACAGAAAGTGCTTACGTTGATTTCAGTGTTCTTAAGAGAGAAAGTCTATTCCAAAAGCCCTCCAGTAAGTAAAATTAATAATAATGATGTTTTAAAAGGAATACTTTAGTAAGCATGGATACATCACCGGCTAAGAATGGCTTTCCAAAGACAAAGGCAATCTCATCTGTATGATCTGCTTTTACAAACTCTGGTACAACACCCGTCGCTGAACTTGGTCGGTGTTGAAATTCATAAAAATAGACTGGGTTGCCAGCATCTAGTAGAAAATATGCAGAAGAATGTTAGTTTGAAAGTTGAAAATACCTGCCACCAAAGATGATAAACTTTCATTACAAGCTATTTTGGTAAAATGAAAACACTATCAGTTCTTCGGATAAAAAGTGCAATGCATACTGTCCATAAACACAGCCCAGGATGGAATTCTACATTTCTTCCAATAGATGCTGAATTAGAGACTTACCTCTATGGTATCTAGCCACTTCAATGGCTGAAAGAACAAAAAAAAGGTCTCCTATTGCATCAAGAAGGCCATCTCGCACCTGAGCACGGTTTCCTGCATTCCCTGTGTATTCATTGAACACTTGATCAACAACTTCAGAAGTAACACCCTGAAATGAACAACAAAAATATGTCTTATAATGATGATGAATATTATAAAGAGTAACAGCGCTGAGTGTGCCATCTGCACATCTCTGGCCAAACCCCAAACACTACCTTCTTTCAGAGAAAATCCTCAGCTGTGCCAGTGTGGCTCAGAGCTCAGAACTGGGAGTTACACAGCTACCGATTATAGATGTTCTCAGGGAAGAGAAGTTTGCAAGATCTGAAGATCACACATCTTTAGACAAACATCAGTCAGTGATGCTGATAAATAGATATGGTAGTCTGTTCTCCCTTCTGTGGAAATAGCCCTCATAAGAGAAAAGAAATCCTGTTGGATTTCATAAAATTGATTTGTTGTTGTAGGTGGCCATAATTTACTCTCTCTCAGAACAAGCCCGGGCTCTGCCTTTCCAAGTTCATGATGGATGCCTGTGACATTGAATGATCCATTGCAAGTACTGACCATGTTTATAGTGTCCTTAATTCTTACCTATTAATCTGCATTTTTCTACATTTAGTAGTTTCAGAAGAGCACAAAGGAACCAGAAGGCTAAGAGGTTTGTAAATTACAGGGAAGCAAAAACTCAAGATACCTAAATGAGGTTTCTCATTGCCATTTTAAACATCTCAGGTTATCCTTTTTAAGTCTCCAGCTACTGCTTCAGAATGGTGTGTTCTATAGGTCTTGTGTCATACCTGCTGGTACCATGCGTGTCTTGGATAACCTAGGGTTTCGAAAATGTCATGAGGTATCTATGTTTAGGTACCTGAATCACTCCTGGATTTCCACAGAACTCCTTTTAAAAAAGAGGGGAATTTAGGATAGAAACGTAAAGTCTATTTTCAATATCTAGTGGCAACAGGAATACACCATGTCTGCTGCCCATCGCTGCCCCATGGCAGGAAGCTGTCAAAACAGAACAAAGTTTACCCCTCCAGGAGTACAAATATAGACCAGTGAAGAAGCAGCCCTGGGTTACTCTGAAAGTCAACTCCTACCTTAAGTGATAATGCTAAGGAGCTCTGTAAAATTTGTCGTGCAACATCTTCATCCAGACCATCTGTATAAGCAGGAAATTTCATTGTCTGCATGACACGGAGAATCATATTTATTAGAAAACCTTATATTAACAAAAAAATATATAAATACCAATGTCGTAAGTCTCTTACCATAGGAAGCACCCATCCAAATTCACAGTTATTTACTCCTATTATATATGGGACTGCATTGATCATTTTTTCAGATAGTAATTGCCTGGGACTCTTTGGAAAAAATACACCATCTACAGACGCACTGATGAACGGGAGAGGCTGGAGGGGAAAAAAGAAACAAAGCTTCATTAATATACAAGTTTTGCTTCTAGAAAAAAAATTCAGATTTTTACTGTAGTTCCAAAGCAAAACAAATTAAGTGCCAAGTGAAAATACAAGAAGTAATTTCTAAATTTTCTCTGACAGATTTTCTGCACTAGGAAGAAGATTCTGTGAATATTAGCATTATATTTTTAATGTTTGTGAAACATAGGTGATGATGTCCAATTTACATCTCTTCTTAGTGCAATCCTATTATGGATGTGTGGAGCAGTAGTGGAAAAACTAACTTCCGTGTTGAAACTCCAAAGGAACATGGAAGCAAGCACTGCGATAAGATATTTCAAGTCAGACATAATATATTATATTGATTCATTTTTAAGTTCTCCAGGATAAACTGTTATATTTCATACAGCCTTTTCCTTCCCCTAGTAGAACATGACAGCAAAACAGAAGTAGCTCAAAGTCCATGCAGAATGAAAGGGAAGTAACCTGTTCACATTTTTCAGGTGAGGTATAGCATAGCTGCAGTGTTGTCAAATCCTGAAAAGGTCAAGAAAGTCAGATGTTACATTCACTTCAATTTTTCCTAATATTAAAACACACAGATAGCATACTCTATTATGACAGAATTTGAAATGTCATTTAAGTGCAAGAAGTATAATCTCACCTACCATTTTTAGTGTTATCTGTCCTATCTCTTCTTCTGTTTTTTCTTTTAAGCATTCAACTACTGCAGCTGAACTGGATTTTTCACAGCCAGAGGCAGTAGCAATTCTCTGCAATCAATAAAAACAAACACTCACTTTTCCACATACTTCCCATAGAAGGTTCTACATGCCACCAAGCCTGAGAGTCCAGCAGGGGAGAGTCTAAACTTCTGCACAAGGATCACTGAAGCTAGACATGTTCCAGCTGCAGAGGTAGAGAATAGGAAGCCCTCATAACCCTTCACGCTGTGGGCGGTGCAGAAGGACAAAACATACTCCTCTGAAATATTTTGATACAGAAATAGACCAGGATAGTGATTCTGGTAAATAATATGCTGGGCAGGATGACATAAAGGAGCTAAAGTGATGCACAGTCAGAATACAACCATGTAGATGGTAACAAAGAGCACATTATAGCATCTTTGATGATGTCTTTTTGGTTGGAGTAACAGCTGTCATGAGAGAGACAGAGATCATTATAATGTTGCCTCTTCTATATCCCAAATTATCAAATCTAGGTTCCTGGAAGTTGTTTCTTGTAGTTGGGAAAAAAAGGGGTTGAAGTGAGCTCTTCTTTTCAAATATAACCAAATTGAATAGTCTTTTTTATCTGCACACAGCAGGCATCAAACAGGAGGGGAAGAGTACTCAGAATGGTGCCATTTTCCAACCAAAAATTACAGCTCAACTTTTCTTGAAGACAGTACATGTTCTAGTATTCCTTTACATTTCACACTTCTTCCCTGCCTTCTCTTTGCTTCCTTCATCTTTTGCTTTCACTTAGACATATGTGGATATTTGGGTTTTTGAAAAGCAAAGCACCATTAAACATGTATTATTTGCACACAGTAATACTCTCTTTAATGACTGTGGTGGTAGTTTCACAAGAAAAAAATCTGTTTCTACATTTTGGAATAAACAGTTCAAGGTACGCAAAACCATCTGGAAAAATAATTAAAATTACCACAGAATACCTACTTGTGCTTCCTTCTCAGGCTGGTCAGTGAACAAAACCCTGGCTGCAGTACCACTTTCTGAAATGGCCTTATGGAACAAGCCCTTTGCCAGGGGAGATAAGACCTGTAAAAAAGCAAGAACAAGCATTACAAGCATGACAAGCATTATGTACTGACCACTGACTTAGAATTTCAATATCAGGAATTGCCATTCAAAACATTTTGGAAACAAATGTCAAGACTGTTATTCTGTAGCCTCTAATCGTAGTTCAGCTATGCAAAGGGTTTTGGCAGCACTATCAGTGATAAGCAGTTCATGCCTTTTCCCCTCCCATAGCACCTTGCTTCCAAGGCTTTATGGAACTACACTGCAAGCTAGATATGGACCTAATATAACTGCGTCCAAGATCGTCTGGCTGTGCTGCAGAAGGGGAATAAAGAACTATTGGCCAGAGGGCAGGAGCTTAGGGAACAGGAATTTTCATCACATGAATCACTGAACCCAGGTTTTACTGTGTGATCTGTACCAAATCATGAGAGACTGGAGAAGAAGAACCTCTTAGCCAATGTGCTCAGTGTTGATGTAAAAATTTTACATCATCACTGGGTCACAAAACGCTTGTCTAGTTCAGCTATCATGTCTGTTTGCCTCGGTTACTTAGCACAAGTGACTGTCAAAGCAAATAGGAAATGGGCAATACATCCTCTTAAAGGACATTTCTTAAAAGGATAAATTTGGGGGTTTCTGGCACTGCAGAAACACCCCCCCAACCCCCACCCCCACCGTCCCTCACGAATTTAATTTAGTAGATGAGGAATAACATTTTGGGTCTGAACTACAAGATTTGGGTGTGAAAAGAACATTTTCATCAATCAGAAGCTGCATTGTTATCACATTGTATTATAGACCAAGGTGATGTGTAATTTACTATAAAACCATCCCTTTTCTCTCACTGAGTTTCCATGCAGGTACGAAAAATGAATGTGGGTGGTGGTTTTTTCCCTAAGCAATTAAAATTCAATATTACTCTGAACTTACAAGAGCAGAAACACTGATTCCTCCTGCAGATTCTCCAGCAATAGTGATGGATCCTGGATCTCCTCCAAAATGTATGATATTCTCCTGAATCCACTGAAGAGCTGCTACTTGATCCAAATACCCCCAGTTACCTCGAGCATGCTTATCACCAGTGCTGCAGAGAAAGAACAGATTTGCTTAAATGCTCAGTGCAAGAAAAAAGGCAGAGAAAAATAGCAGAGAAAAATGGCAGAGAAAAATGCCATCTGTGATATAAGAAATCAGCTGCCATTCTCTACACAGGGCTTCTCTACACAACTGAAAAATAAATGGCTCAGAAAGAGTTGAGATTAGAGTAGCAGTCAAACAAGAACAGGCTTGGAAGCTGACTTGGGACTTGTAAATTGTTCCCAACTGTTGCATATGTGATTAAGAAACATATAGTTTCTTTGCATAAGCAAGTATTATGTGAATCTCTTCATAAAGGCTTTGCACACATAATTTTGGAAACCCCTTAGCAAAAACTGAGATAAAATATCTTACCTAAAATATCCAACAATACCTAATCTGTACTGAATTGTTACAACCACCACATTGTCAAAGGCTGCTAATGCTGAACCATCATATGATGAAGCGGCTCCAAAAACTAATCCACCTCCATGGATCCATACAAAGACCTGGGAAGACAAAGCCAAAAACAACCCAGCACAGGTAAGAGCTCCCAGTGATAAAAACTAAATATAAACTGAAACGTAATATTTTGTGCTGTTTCATTCCTGACTCTTTCAGATTACATTTCACAAATGGTAGAAATCTCTTGAATATCACACCTACAGTCTTACAAAATGGCACTGGTTTTATTAAATGCTTACATTATACCAGTGCCCCATGATTAAACATTACCTAGCTAAAAGATCAATAAAATTTTATTTGTAAAATAGGATTTTATGTGTCTTTTAAACCTCAGCAAACATTTATCAGGGCAAAGCATGTAACTTGATCATCATCACAAAACTGCATCTGTAAGTGTGCATATAGTACAGGTTGTAGGTTTGCTGTAAAATATTGTTAGAGGATTTATTATTATTTTGCTTACAGGCAGCTTCTCCTGTTTTACTGTAGAAATGGGTGTGTACACATTTAGGTATAAGCAATCTTCAGACACCTGGAGAAGAACTTTTTCTTTTCTGTTAGTAATAATGTCCGAAAAAAACTGCCCTTGTACTTTATCCTGCAGACACCTGAATAAATGAAAAAATAACAAGCAACAGAAATAACTAAAACCTCAAAGCCACGAAATGTAGCATTTTTGTACTTCTACAATAAAGTGCAACCCAGATCCCAATCTCCAGTACATTTCTAGATTGTTGGCAAGAGAAAACATAAATTTTTTTCACTTTTAATATATTTTCTTCCTTTGACCTGGCATTAACAAGATCTGTAAAAAGGAGCCACAGCCTAGAGCAGTACACAGTGATGTGCAGATATAATTTTGCGTGTTTGAAAATATTCAGAAATAACCCTGCACATGCATATGGCTATAAATTGCTTCAGTGAAAATGGAAATTAGTTATTTTACATCTTCAGTAGGTTTTTGTATTGTAGTGGTAGGTATTTTTTCTTCTGATATTTTATTCCAACATTTCCTCAGCTTCCGTCTGTTTCTGCTCCAAAGCTACGCAATTTATAAATACTGCTAAGTAACGGCCAAATGGTCCCAAAACAGAATATTGCTGGCAAAGTGCTGGTCCGTAATAGTTCATCACTGATGCCCATTAGATAAGAGTTTTTAATAAAAAGAGCAGCTTATAAAGATGTCTTTAGAAATGCATTCATTACATTCATAACAATTGCAGGTGGTAACAAGATGGCACCAAGAGATTTATGTTCGTGGCTTTTGATTGCCCCATACATCAGTGTCCTGGAACTGCATATAATACAAAATTTTAAAAAATATTTTTAATCTTCTTGTCGTTGTCTTACATTGGTGGGTAGGAGGTGGCATCTCTGACACCCTTCCATGGTTCAGGTGACTGGGGTGCAGAAAACCTCCGTGGTCCAACTGGAGGCTTAGCAAAAGGAAGTCCCAAAAAGACATTTACACTCCTCTCAGCTGCATCTACTTTGAATTGGTACCCTCGGACTCTCCCATATTTGGTCCCCACTTCTGGTTGCTCTGCTTTTTGTCCTGGGGGATGTGAGCACAAAATCACATAATTGTCTATTTGTTAGTAACTGCCAGATTTCTAAGAGCTTTAGGTACTTAAATATACACCTTCTGTTTGCTTAAACAGTTCATTTTCATACATAAGGCTTCAACAAACTCTAATCAGTATAGCTGACATTATTTCGGCCTTCATTCTGATTGGTTTGTACACATACGGTCCCTCGGGTATATCATATGTATTGACTTACTATCCACACACATCAGTAATTGCATATAGATCTTAATCCTTTTTGATCCAGGTTGTTAGCTAAAAGTCCAATGGATTGCTTTCATTAAGAAAAGGCATTTCCTTTTTAAGAAAAGGTCTGTGAATACACAAAATATATTCCAGACCCTCGATGGTATGTACAGCCAAAAGAAAAAACCTACAAAATACCTGAAAATAGTCTGGCATATACAAATGCTGTTAACATTTAGGTATGATTCATTTTAAGGTCAGTGTGAAAGTTCTCAATACCAAATTACAAATGTGGTACAGTGGTCTGCTCTGCCTCAGCAGACAAGGTTTTGGGACAGTAATTGGATTTCTCTATTTGTAAAAAGAAAAAAAAAAGAAAAAAAGGCAAATAAGATGAATGACAGAAAACAGATCACAAAAAGAAATTAAGAACTATTTGCTATTCAGATTTAATTTCTATGCAGCAAGGCTGGGTGCCCAGCTCCCTCAGTAAAGCTGGGGTTCCCCTAGGTGAGCAAGCTGCATGCATGCTCTATTTCCTTACAGAAGGCAATAGGTAAAAACCCTTCTGAAGCTTACCAGTAGCTACAAGCACTGTGACCCCGACAGTGAGAATCATGGACAGCAGCGATGTGTCCTTTCCAGTTGCCATTTTGCAAGCTAGTCACACATTTACCGTTGCCTTATATACTCTGTTAAGTACAACTCTTATGCAAGGCAAATACCGATTAGGAAAAGCAATACTTGAGCTGTGAGCCAACCTAGCTGTGGGCAGCCAGAGCAACTGTCCTGCCTATAAGCCACTCCTCCGTGGGGAGTACAGGGCAGCTCAGCTGTAGGTGGGAACAGGGAGACCTCCTGCCTTGCAGAGTGGCCCCACAAGTTTCATACTTGCTCCCTAGTGCCCCTTATGAATCTTATTTATTATTCATAAAACCGCAGGCATCAAGTATCTGCCTTAAGATGCTTTGAAAACAGTCTTTCATGGTACCAGGAGATTCGTCCTGCTGCTGTAACACTACCATCTTTCACAATCAAGTTAGGATTTCCTTACACTACATGGTGAATAGACCAGGAAGGGAACTACATTTCTACTTTATTAAATCTGTTTATTTCATGTTGGTATTAATATCTCAATGTAAGGAACACACAACATAGCTGCAAAGAGCAAAAGCCAAAACAATACTCCTGAAAATGTGCTTTGGCTGGAGTAAAAGTTGAGGGATTTTTATTCTCACAAAAGGATATTTCTTGACAAAAACAATACTAGAAAAATCTTAGCTTTTCCTGCAGGATGGGTACTCCACCTGGTACTCAGTCCTGCATGTTCAGGCGTATTTGCTATCTAACGCAATATATGAGATTTGCAACACTAAAGAGATGATTTCTCAGCTTTTGTAGTGTGGGAACAATATTAAAGGATTTGGGTGGTGACTATACATTTAATGCTTCTGAAAAATCAGGACGCTTTATGGACTTCTGCATGAACTCACATCTATCATTGGAGCACAATATGAAAAAG